>NC_060077.1:70804424-72187424 GCF_922984935.1 Meles meles
CGCTCCCTGAGAGCTGTGCCTGGGGCAAGTCACCCAACATCTCTGTGCCTTTGTTCTCTCATCTCCAAGGTGGCTCAGTGGGTTAAAGCCTCTGCCTTCCGCTCAGGTCATGATCCCAGGGTCGTGGGATTGAGTCCCACATCAGGCTCTCTGCTGGGCAGGGAGCCTGCTTCCTCCTCTCTCTCTCTCTGCCTGCCTCTCTGCCTGCTTGTGATCTCTGTCAAATAAATAAATAAATCTTTAAAAATAAGTAAATAAGTAAAAGGGAGATGATGACAATAATCCTACAGAGGGTGTTGCAAATATTAAATGAGCTACTCTTATATACAATTCTAGAAAATGAATACTTTCTAGAGTGACACAAAGCCCCTCAGTCAGTGGCTGCCTGGGGACCAGAGGAGGGGTGAGGAGAGGGAGATTCCAAAGGAAGGGTTCTGAGGAAACTCCTAGGGCAAGGCATTCATTCATTGTATGAATTGCAGTGGCTTCAAGGGTATGGATGTGTGTCAGAACTTATCAGCGCATACACTTCAATACGCATGTCTTATCCTATGTCAGCTCAGCCTCACTAATGCTCACCTGAGTGGGGCGCCTGGGTGGCTCAGTGGTTTAAGTCTCTGCCTTCGGCTCAGGTCATGATCTCAGGGTCCTGGGATCGAGCCCCTCATCGGGCTCTCTGCTCAGTGGGGAGCCTGTTTCTCCCTCTCTCTCTGCCTGCCTCTCTGCCTACTTGTGACCTCTCTGTCCAAAAAAAAAAAAAAAAAAAAAAAAGATCTCACCTGAACGAATCCACCTAAATCACTCAGCACTGCTCCAGGCACGGTGAGGGCTGTGAATATTAAGTACTGGTGTTGTTCTTCTGTCCTGACCCTCCCACCAATGCCCCCCACCCCAGGGCTCCCCCTTCTCTTTTTATCATGAGCCCTTCAAGGGTGCCCCCAAAGCCCCACAGGCTCCAGGCAGCCAACGGTATATCTGGCTAACCATGCAGGTATGTGCCATCAAACTCCTGAGATAGTTCGGGAACAATTGATCCACAGCCACCTGGCCCTCTTCCTGCACCCCACCAATTCCCACTGTCTCCCCCAGTCCCCCATCTACTAACTCAGGGGCTCTGTTCCAGCTCGATCCTCACCATTCAGTGCCAATGGATATCAAATATTTTCTTTTTTTTTAATTTATTTGACAGAGAGAGACAGCGAGAGAGGGAACACAAGCAGGGGGAGTGGGAGAGGGAGAAGCAGGCTTCCTGCCAAGCCGGGAGCCAGATTCGGGGCCTAATCCCAGGACCCTGGGATCATGACCTGAGCTGAAAGCAGACGCTCAATGACTGAGCCACCCAGGCACTCCAAGAATATCAGCTATTTTAAATATCACCCCGTCTTAGAGTATCTTCACCCACAATCTGGCCACACGGTAGGTATAACTTGGCCATGTCAAGACCCCCCCGAGCCCATGCATCCAGCAATGCCACTGCCCGGGAACCCCACCACAGCAGAGAAAAGGAAACCCCAAGAACATCAAAGACTCTCAAAGACTATCTGCCTCAGCACGGTCCTATCTGGACATAGGTGATTATTTGGTTTTCTTGGCTTTTCTTAAACATTTCCTCTTCCTTAAGTTGCTCTAAACTCTGATCAAGAGACTTCTGCTGAATAGGGACCAAGGAGGGTATAGACCTTGACTCCATTTCTGTGGCTGGGCTGGGTTAGGGGAGGGAGATGAGTGCAGGATCAAGACCCTGGGCAGGGGCTCGGCAGCCTCCTGACGCGTGCCCTTCCGAAGGGCACGGTCGCACGCATGGTTGCACTTGGGCAGGATGTTGCCTGCTGTCAGGAAGCAAACCGTTGCACTATGCTGTCTTCTAGGGCTACATGAGTGTGGTACAGAGCAGGTAAGCATCCAAGAATGGAAGGAAGAGATACAGAACACACGCATTCAGGTCCCGTGAGAAACCCTGGGAGCCCAGAGCCTGACAAGCATTTGTGTCTTCTTGCATGAAGAGGAGGCTGCAGCCCTCATAGGCGGCCCTCACCTCCTCCATGGGAAGACCTCCTTCCCCTCTGCTGGGCAGGGCTACCTATGGCCTTCCCTACCCCCAGGCTGTCCTTCTCTCTGATACCACTCTTTCCCCACCTCCCCACGGCTCTTGAACCCCTAAATCAGCATCTCCTATTTGGCCATTCACCCGTGCCCCAGTACCCTGGGATCACCCTCTCCTTGCACACCTAACAAACACACGGCCAAGAGCCCACGTTGCCCAGGGGCTAGAGGTGAGGCCAGCCAGGTCTGTAGGAGAAAAGACCAGGTCTGGCCTCACAGCTCCAGTCCTGCAGCCCCTCGTCCAGTCTCCTGTGGCCCCACACACTCACAGCTGGGGGACAACACCTGGAGGGCAAACGCCTGGGGTTTGGTCTAACACACCCTCCCGAGCTGCACAGATGGACCGGGCTTTGCCCTGCTGCCTGATCTTGAGCCCATCCCCACCCCCTAACTTCAGTTCATAACAACCAGGAGACAGGCCAGTTTAACATAGGGTCTGGGACACAGGGCAAGCAGGGTGGAGGGAGGGCTGGGCACCTCTCACCCTGTCCCTCTGGTTTTAGTCTGTTTTACATACGGGGTGATGGGGACCACCCAAAGGATCCTGCTGCAGAAATTCCTATTCTAACAGACCAGGTTCCTGTAAGTGCACATGACCCCAGGCTGGTGGGGAGAGCCAGACCAGCCTGAGCCAGAAAGATGCCCCAGGATACCCCTTGTATTCTTCCTGTCCTCTTTCCATTAGGGGCTCAGGGGGTCCTCCTACTCCTTCTCCCAGAGGCTTCAAAGTAGGGAACCCGGCCTGGGAATCCCCACACAACCACCCCAGCTTCCCCAGCCTCCTAGGACAGGTGCCTCAGAACCAGAAGCTGGACATCTATGCCACTGAGCGGGGGCGGGGGGCAGCTTTCCTGGCCAAGGAAATGAAGGACAGCTTCGTTAGTCATAGTCCTTTAGCAAGTGTCCCCCATCCCATCTGCCCTGCTTGGGCTGGGGAACAGTGTCCCTTTCATCCTCTGGCCACTCTCCAGTCACCCCCCCCTCCGCTCACCCCACAATGTATAGCTGGCTTCAGGAAGCCCCTCCCTGGCAAGGGGAGGGATGTTGGAGGATAGACCAGGCACCAACCCCCTTGCCCAGGCTCTTTGGACTTTTTGGGATTCCAGACCTCTCTGAGAATCTAAGGAATGCTATGGATCTTCTTTCTAGAAAAAAAACACATGTTTGCAGTCTTCTACTCTAATCTCAGAAGACTTTCAGGTCCGTCCATTGGCACCGTGTGTGTCCCCAGACCCTGGTTAGTGGCCCTGGAGGCCCTGGCGTCAGAGCAGCCCAGGATGGTTTTAGACGGCAGGGTGCTGGGCTAGAATCTTGATACACAGAAGGTGCTAGACAGGCTGGGATGAAGGAAAACACTCCCTACCTGCTGTGATGTGGGTGGTAAGAAGGGTGGGCCAGGAGTCAAGAGCCGGGCATTCTGGCCTCCACCATAAATAACTTTGAGACCCGAGGTCTTATTTATTCCTTCAAGGTCTGACCACCCACTCTGTGCCAGCAGGGAGATATGGCGAGGAATCAAACACGTGGACTTTTAGACGTGTTCTCCACTCTTGCATTGCCTATAGTCTGAAAATCATCATCAAGAAAGTTAACAAATAGGGGCGCCTGGGTGGCTCAGTGGATTAAGCCGCTGCCTTCGGCTCAGGTCATGATCTCAGGGTCCTGGGATCGAGTCCCGCATCGGGCTCTCTGCTCAGCAGGGAGCCTGCTTCCCTTTCTCTCTCTCTGCCTGCCTCTCTGCCTACTTGTGATCTCTCTCTCTGTCAAATAAATAAATAAAATCTTAAAAAAAAAAAAGTTAACAAATAAAAAATTTAAAAAAAAAAAGAAAGTTAACAAGTGAACAGAGAAATAAATATACTTTTAGGAGGGGGTAGGAATTCCGGCCAACCTCTGGGGCTTCGGTTTCCTCACCTATATAGTGAAAATAACTCGAGCTATTTGCTGGTGTTTCTAAGGTAAATAAATGAGACAACTTTTGCAAAAATATTTAACACTGAGCCTCGCACGGGAAGGCTCCGTCTGTAGGAGGCGTGGCTGATTGGCAGAGAGAAGTAGGCCTGCCTTCCCTGTGGTGCAGAAACCAGACCACCAACTGCCCTGGCCAGGCCAGACTCTGTGGCTACATCGTTAGGTAACACGGAGGGCAAGGAGGTGCACAGGACGGGGTGGCGGTGGGATGGAGCTCCACAAAGAGTGAGACTGACCCCTTTGAAGGTCAGGTTGAAGCAGTGGACTAGAATTGCATCTTTGCAGGCCTGGGTTCTAAAGTCAGTACAAATTTCTACTTGTGGCTTCTGTGGACCAACTTTCCCACCAAAAACAACTGAAAAAAATATGATTAAAAAATATATAGTTTTTAGGGATTTTATTTATTTATTTAACAGAGAGAGAGCACAAGCAGGAGGAGTGGCACAGGGAGAGGGAGAAGTAGGTTCCCTGCTCAACAGGGAGCTCAGTCTTAGGACCCTGGGATCATGACCTGAGCCAAAAGCAGAAGCTTAACTGACTGAGCCACCCAGGTGCTCCAAGTAAAACCTATTTTTAAAATAGGTTTGGAGGATTGGGGAGGGGAGGCGAACCATAGGAGACTATGGACTCTGAAAAACAACCTGAGGGTTTTGAAGGGTCAGGGGTGGGAGGTTGGGGCAACCTGAGGGTTTTGAAGGGTCAAGGGTGGGAGGTTGGGGGAACAGGTGGTGGGTAATGCGGAGGGCATGTTTTGCATGGAGCACTGGGTGTTGTGCAAAAAGAATGAATACTGTTACGCTGAAAAAATAAATAAAAGGGGAAAAAAAATAAAATAGGAAAAAAAAATAGGTTTGGAGGGGTGCCTGGGTGACTCAGTGGGTTAAAGCCTCTACCATCGGCTCAGGTCATAATCCCAGGGTCCTGGGATTGGGGTCCGCATCGGGCTTTCTGTTCAGCAGGGAGCCTGCTTCCCTTCCTCTCTCTCTGCCTACTTGTGATCTCTGTCTGTCAGATAAATAAATAAAATCTTTAAAAAAAAAAAAAAAAAGTCTGGAGCCATTATAGAGGCCTAGAGGCCATGATCCTGAAGAGAAGAGAAATCTGCAGAGATGATTTCAACATTTTGGCCTTTTTCTCCCCCTTTGCTGAAATTGAGAATATGCAATTTTACTGGGTTTGGGATAAAGGGTTGGAGTAGGTGGAGTTTGAGTATCTCCAAGGGAGAGGAGCAGCCATTATTTTTTTAAAAAAGCTTTTAAGTTGGGACCCTTGAAAAGCACATCAGAAATAGATCAGCCGTCACAAAATCGGCCTAACGTCAAATAAACTTAAATCCAGATTGGTTAAATGAGCTGCCTCTACTCTCACTCTCTTCCAGAAACAAGAGCCAATCCTCCATGGACAATACAGAACCTCGGATTGTCTGTATGATATATTTTCCATACACATGGCTGGCAGTCAATAGAGTTTACCAGGCATACTAGGAGATAAAATCATATGACCGAAACCAAGAGGGGGAGAAAAAAACGGATAATATCAACAGACCACAGGAGATTCAGATACTGGCATTTAAAATAACATTGTGGAATAATTGTGATTAATATATTCAAAAAGTAAAAGAGACTAAAAAGTTGAAGCAGAGAACTGGTAATTTTTTAAAGTTATCTAATGGAAATTTTGGAAATGAAAAGTATAATAGTCATAATTAACAATGTAATGGATGGGTTTAGTAGCAGGTAACAGAGGATGAGTGAACTGGAAAACAAGGCAGTATAAAATATTGAACACTGAAGTACAGTGAGAAAATTTGATGGAATATAAAATCAGGGCATAAGAGGAAAAACACTCTTTAAAACAAAAAAAAAATCTCTGAATTAGTCCCCATAAAGCACAGTGTATATGGTGTGTATGTATGTTCAGCGGTGTCTGTGTGCGTACATGAGATGTGAGCTCACAGACAACATGTGATAAAGACCACATCTCTAAAATTTAATCGCAGCATTTAATTGCATAAAAGATAAGAAACTGGAAGCCTCATGCATTAAATATAAACTTGAGACTCCATGGTGTATCAGACAGAGGGAGAAAGCGAGCTTTGGAGCCTGCTCCTTGAATCCTTCTGTCTCCTACTCTCCGGTGGCCCTTAGTCTTGTCACATAACCTCTCTGAGGCTGTTTCATCCTCTATAAAAATGGTGTCATGGGGGTGGAGGCGAGGGTGGGGGGAGGGCACGTGGGTGGCTCAGCCAGTTAAGTGTCTGCCTTCATCTCAGAGTGTAATCCTGGGGTCGTGGGATCGAGACCCGCATTAGGCTTCCAGCTCAGTGGGGCCTGCTTCTTCCTCTCCCGCTCCCCCACCTCTGCTCTCTCTCTGTGTCAAATAAATAAAAAAAATGGTGTAACCTTATCATGAGGATTGAAGGAGGTGGTTTATGTGTAAGGTATCCAGTGTGCCCACCGCAAGTGAGAGAGAAACCAATGGCTTTGTTTGGTCTTCAGGAGTTGACTTCTCTTGGATTTCTCTAGCACTAGAGCTCTTACTCCATGGAAATGTCTTCATTCTAGATCCCCCACCCCAGCTGGGGGAGGCATGTGATATACTCATTTATGCCCGGGGAGTCCTTCAGAATGTTTGCTTCCAGAGGGAGCAGTGCAGGGAAGAGACAACACTTAACTACTACGCAAGGTTTTGGAGTGGTAGGGCACAGGCAGGCCTTTGAGGAGAGGGGCTATAGCTAGGGGATTCTTCCTCAGGTCTCTTGACCCACAGCACATGGGTGATCTCCCCCAAGGTCCACCTGTGGCTCTCACCCCGCTGACGGCCCTCATCAAGTCACCAGCCTTCTTTCGATTCCATAACTGACAGGTCTCTTTCCTACCTCAAGGCCTTTTTCCATGCTGTTCCATGAACCTAGGAGGTGCCTGTCCCCACCCTTTTCATGTCCTACTCCTACTTCAGGTCTCAGCTCAAATATCACTCACAGGGGACCTTCCTTGACTGTCCCAGCTGAATTATGTCCCCTGCCATGACCCTGACTTCACTAAGAAGTCACTTTGTGTTCTTATATCTTATCTATCCATTCTCTCTATCGCTGAAGACAGCTTCTCTGGGGCCCTGACTATTGTCTTCATTCTCACTCTGAGACAAGTAGTGTCAAACCCCAGGCGCTCACTCACAGAATGTCTCTGGAGCATTGGCTCTGCGGGGCATGACCAAGGTACGGGGGGCACAAGGTGAACAAAACAGACCAAGTCCGTACTCTCGGGGATCTGGAAAGAGACAGGCATAAACAGACACAAAACCTGGGAGAGGTGCTTGTGCAGTTGAGGAAAACAACTCTGTAAAAGGACACGCAGAGGGAGCCCAAGAGGACAGATGCCATTGTATATGGGGGGAGGCACAAAGAACTCCCCGGGAAGGTGATAGTCAAGTAAACCCTGAACGAAAGGATGATGTTGGCTAAGACGAGGGGGGTGTGGGGTGGAAACTTCCAGAGCTTCAGAAAAGGGTTTGTTATGCTTGGCAAAATAGGAGATCGTGTTTGTGTTTCTTTGGTTTCCAAAGCAAATTGTCTCTTGTGATTTAATAACATAAATCAAAAGCCTGAAAATATGCATACCCTTTGACCCACAAGTCCACTTAGGAATCCAGCCACAGGAAAAACAATGTATGCACATATATTTGTGTATAAAGACACTAACTAAATGGGAAAAATTAAAAATATGAAGATAGTATCAAATGTTCAAGGTGAGGGAAGGGGTTAAGTCAATGAAAGTCATCCACACAATGGAATACAGTGCAATTATTAAAAACATGTAGAAAAATATTTCATGATTTAGGGAAATGTTCACAACCAATTGTTAAGTCGTAATCCAGCCAAGTACCATTTTGTGAAGAAGAAACTGTGTAGAAGCCTTTCAAAGGCGTAAATACCAAAGTGTTGACAGTTAAATTCATAAACGGTGCAATTCTGGTTGACTTCTGCTTTTTCCTCTTTTTACTATCCTATCGTGTTGCTTCTCCCAGTGGGTGCATTCCAAATTACTTTTGCAATTTGAGAGTGTTATTAGAGTAACCTAAGGGTCCCTGATACATATTTGTTTATGCACTGAGAAGCTTTGTATTGAGCACCTACTTTGTGCCAGTAAGTAGTTTTCCGGTGATAATGCACAAGCAGACAGTGACACGACTAAGCCATTCACGTACTGGGCCCAGTGCCAGGAAGGGCCCTGGTGAGGGGCCGAAAGGGGCCAGCAAGATTCCCCTCTGACGGTGGAGTGACAGAAAGGACAGGGCAGTTTTGAGAACGCTGTGGAAGCAGGAAGGACGTTCTGCTTGAAGCACGAGGCAAAGTCAACAATGGAGCGTGGGCAGGGGTGGGAGGGCTGAGGAAGTGTGAAGCCTGAAGGACAGCACAGTTTCCAGAAAGCTCAGAAGACCTTCCAGGCAATGACGAGGCCCTCTTGGAAGTCTACGATGTGCCCAATCGGCCCAGCTATTGGATTTTCTCTGGCAAATTTCGACTATTTGGAAAGGTCGGGATTCTCCAAAGATGTACAAGAAAGGAAGAGAGAAGCCAGGAATGGGGAGGTTGGAAAATTGTAGCTGTGGAGCTGGAAGCCTGGAGGATGGGCGGAGTGGTCAGAGAAAGCAAGGCCTGAGACCAAGTCACGCTATGCCCCTGGGCTGCCTGGGGAGGATGGGTGTGCAGGAGGTGAGGCAGTCAAGGAACCAAGACTTGGACCATGGGCAACCCCATGGAAAGTCTCAAGAGGCTGAGGACAGAGCCAGCATCCCGAGGAATGATGGTGCGTGACCAGGATCAGAGGTCAGCAGCCCTCCAGCGAGAGGAGGCAGAGAGAGAGAGGGTGAACTCAGGATGTGAGCGTCAGAAAGAGCTGGGTTGGAAGCTGCCATGTGAGCAAAAACGGAGTCCACCTGCCCACTGGTCCTGGGATGGAAGTGGAGGAGAGAAACACCACCTCAGCTACAAGGGCTGGTGGAAAGCAGCAGCCTCGGGGACCACGGGACATTCACTCAAGAGGCTGAGGCTCCAGGCACGCTTGTCATGACAGACTGGAGTTGCAGAGACCAAGGAAGGCGGAAGGCTGGGTCAGATCAGGGATGTCCAGAAGAGGTAAGCATCTGGGTGACAATGGATAATTCTAGAAAGCTGGACTCCTTTCAGGATGAAGAGAAAGAGGGATGTGAGTTAGCTTCTGTTAGTGTCCGCAAGTCCAGAGCAGGTGCAGAGAAGGGAAAGGACTCATGAGGGCCGGCTCTCCTTGGGGTGAGAAGCCCTAGGGTGGGAAGCCCTAGTCACCACAGTTGGCTCTTCTGGGGCTCAGTCTCCAAGCATGAAGCTGGGCGAACACCCAGCACCAATGAGGAAAGCCACACGTCTTCGGGTCACAGAGAGCAACAGAGAACTTGCGTCCTACAGCCGACTCAGGGAGAGTCACTCCAGGCCGTGCAGCCCAGGGCTCACGCCACCCACGAGGGGCTCTGGGCATCCCACCCCCCAGGAAGAGGAGACAGGGTGCATGGGGCCTCCTCCTCTCTCTCTGGGAGGCAGTGCTGCTGCCCCCACCCCCAACACACACAACCCAGCAGGCTATGCATGGCTGTCCTGACTCACTGGCCCTGGGTGATCCTCCCCTTCCAACCATTCCTCTGGGTTTTAATGCAGTGCTGGACTTGTTAAAAGAGTAAATTTAGCTTTTATGGGAGAAGCAGCCGGGCTTGGTCAGAGAGGCTGAGGCGGGACCAGGGGTCCTCGGGCTAGCCCCCGCCCCTCAGGGAGAGCCTGGGAAGATGTGTCCTGTCCCCTTCCTCACGGACTACCACCGGCCCTTGCCGCTGCTCATTACCCTGATGAGAGCTAGCAAGGAGAGAGGAAAGACGGGGAGGGCATCCCCACAGGTTGTCACCAGCGGCGCAGCTGGGGGAGGCCGACCCACGCTCCTCCCTGGGCCTCATCTCTAGAATGGGATGATCATGCTGATACCTACTAGGGTGGCCGGGCTGTCTCCAGAGCGACAGGAGAGGAAGCCGGAGGGCCAAGTTCTGCCCCAAGTCAGGGTCCTCAGATCCCGAGACAGGATTATGTCTGAAAGAAAAGGGGGGAAACGGTGGGAAAGTGTGAGAGTACATATCAGACTCCAAGGGAGAGATGGGAAGAGATCGGGGGGTGAAGAGTCCTAGACCACTGTGGGGTCTCAGGAAGGCTCAGCCAGGCCGTCGGGAGTCCTGGGGCCGAAGTCAGACACTGACAGTCGCGTGTCTCCCCGTAACCAGCCTGCCTCGGTATCCCCCGCCAAGCTGGGAGCAGCCTGTGGGCCTCGCAGCCATGATTCCAGTAGGCAGCCCCCAGGGCCCTGGGTCAGTTCTGCTCCCATGGTTGGGAGACTAGAGCAGCTGGTCTCCTTCCTCCTGTGGGGCCAAAAATTGCCTGGGTCAGCCTCTCTACGCCTCTGTTTCCTTGGCAATCGAACACCCACCCAGGGAGGAGGCCCTAACTAACACCCAGGGGGTGGCATTCTGGAGAGCTAACACCCAGGAGTGTTAGTTAGTTCCGGGGGGAAGTAGCGAGGAGTTCATTATGACTAACAAAGCGACTAGCCAAGCCCAAATACATCAGCACTTGGGTTCCCCTCTACCCCCTGAGGCTGACACAGGGGTTCTCAACTAAGGAAAGAAAGCAGTGCCCCAGGGGCTTCCCCTGCTGTCAGGGACCAACAAACCTCTCTTTCCTTCTCCCCTATTTCTTCTCTCCTCCTCCTTGCTACCCCTCCCTGTCATTTCCTCTCAGAACATCCCTGAAACTGGTGACCACCTCCTCTGGGAAGCCTTCCTAGTTTTTAGCCACACAGCCCTCTCCCTCCTCTTTGGAATCTCATTGCCTTTTAGCATCCCACTGGCCAGGAAGACACTTAAAGGATTTAAACATCTTACCCCCGCTTGGCATGGAGCTCCCAAGAGGCCTGGCTTGCCTCCTGCCTCCCTTAGCACAGGCTGAGCACACGGAAGTCTCTAGATTGATGGGTAACTCTCCAGAATGCCAAGCCAGCCCTTGGCACAGCCTGCTACCATGGGGGCAGGGAGAGACTTATATGTCCTGATTCTATTAATTAAGCTTATCGCCTGTCTGCTCGGCCTCCCGAGCCTGCGTAAGTGTTCCGGTCTGCTCTTTGTACACACGTTTCCGCAGGGCAGGTGAGCAGGACTGGACGGCTGTCCAAGGCCTGGCACTCCACCAAGCAGGGGCATCCATATCAAGGACTCGACCTGCCCACACCAAGATCACGGAGTCTGGGGGACATGGGCCCCACCTCTCTAAAAAGGTTGCCCCTCCGGCGCCTGGGTGGCTCAGTTGTTAAGATTTTGCCTTCAGCTCAGGTCATGATCCCAGGAGAATCCTGGGATCAAGCCCCACATCGGGCTCCCTGCTCAGCGGGAATCCTGCTTCTCCCTCTCTCAATCCCCCAGCTTGTGTTCCCTCTCTCACTGTGTCTCTCTCTGTCAAATAAATAAACAAAATATTTTTTAAAAAATAATAAGATTATTGAAGTAATCTAAATCTATTAAAAAAAAAAAAGAAAAGGTTGCCCCTGTCGGAACGGGAAGGAGGACCTGCGACCAGAGGAGTCGAGAACCCTCACCCCTGTCTTCCCAACCCTGTGGAAATAAGAAGAGGGTCCATGAACAGTGCTCCCGGGGTGGGAGAGGCCAGGGGAGCCCTCCCCCTAAGCCCCGACCCGACGAGGAGCCGCAGGCCTGGGCTGCAGGGAGAGCATGTGCCACAGAGAGCCCTCGACACTCCTGAGAGCAAGACGGGGACAACACAACGGTCCTCAGAGTACTGATGAGGAAACTGAGCCCAGCGATATGAAATGTTTTGCCCGAAGTTGCAACATTACAGACAGATCGCCACAAAAAACTGTGACTCGAAGAGTCTGCCCTGCCCCACCCCTCCACAGGCTGAGAGATGCCCTTCACAGAGAGGCAGCCCCCCACCCCAACAATCCCTGAGACCTGCTGTGTGTGACTGGTCTCAAAGTCTGTTTCCTCCCCTGCAAAGCTCCGGAGGAACTTCCCCACCACTGCTTGTCCGGCCCCCGCGGGGTGCCTTGCTCTGCACTAGGCCTCGGGCTGGAGGCTGGGAAGTGTAGGAGGCTTTCTGGCAACTCCAAGCTTAGGAACCCAGCTGAACACACGGAACCGCCTTCAGGGGACATGGCCATGGCCATGACGAGGATTTGCCATGTTCTGAGGAGAATTGGGTTTGCACGGCCACCCTGGCCTGCCCTTTGTTCCTGCTCCACTCCCAAGGACACCGAGAATCCCTCCCTGATCAGGTGGTCCTCCTAACCAGTGAGGCTAAGCCAGCTGTGGGCTGGGAGAACTCCTGTAAGGCCTCTGAGGCAGCCACAGGCTTCCCTGTGAAAATAGAAGTCTGTTCAGGAGGGTGCCTGCCCCTGGAGCACAGCCAAGTCTCTGCTCTGCCTCTCCCAGGCTGTGTGACCTTGGGCGGGTCATTTCCCTCTCTGGGCACAGATTCCTATCTCTAAGGTCCCTGCCTCTGTAAGCGAGGGTAAGGGACTTTGGTTTGGGAGGCCTGGTGGAGGCTGGGGGGAGTTTCTTTCTCCTGTAGAAGAAGGCAGGTATGAGTCTCCTCTGAGGCCCAGTGCAGGCTTTCCAGGCCCCCATGGAAGCCCAAAGGTCCTGTGCACCAGAGGTCCAGGGGCTCTGCAGGACAGACAGGGAGGAGGATGGAAGGAAAGCCAGGGCCACACCAGCCTGGCCTGCACTGGCCTGAGAAAGGACTGGCTCCCCACGTTCCCCTGCATGGGCCTGCACTCCCCAGGGAGGGCCAGCCCTCTGAACCCCTGGCTCCCTTCGGCTGGCTCAGACGCCAGATACCTCCTTGAACCTCCAGTGTGTTGCTTCCCAGGCCAGTCCGGGCACAGAGCATCCCTGCTCACGCTCTCCCTCTACCCAGCAGGAGTGATGCGCCCCCATCCACCTGCCCTCCCCCAACCCCCACTCGCCTCAGCACCCTCCCTCTTACCCAATGAATGTCCGGGCTGGGATGACCTCGGGCCTTAGCCTGTGTCTTGTTCCCAGACCACCAGGGCCATGCCCAGCCCACCCAGCCCTGGGAGATTTGAGCCTCAAACAGCCACAACGGTTGCACTCGGGGACCCTCCTTGGCTCTCCACGTTGTAAATAATGTCCAAAGAGTACTGTTCACTGCAAAACATCTCCCTAGCCTGGCTGGCTTCTCTGCCCTGTTCACGACCACTCCCGAAGCATCACCGTGAGATCGTTTAAGCCGAACAGGGGCGGTATCAGGGCAGCCCTGCCTCCTTCTTGCCCCTCTTCCCCGAATGCTTCTTATCCCTGCGGGATTCCAGGCACCCTTAGCTGCCTGGCCTCCCCTCTGCACCCCAGTATCAGCTCCTGCTCCCACAGAGCCTGCCTGGAGCCCTGCCTTCTCTCAGTTTCCCCAGTGTCTGCCCAGTCACTGCCTGTTGAACGAATGAATGAGTTAACAAATGAACGGGCACATTTCTGTCGAAAGCATGTTGGCAAGCTGCCTGGGGCCCAAAAGAAAGGGGTTGCGTTAAGCCTTAAGTCAAATAATGAAGCAGCAGGGCATTGGGTGGGTTGGGCCAGGCAGGGGATCGAGATGCTCGTGAGGCATGATGTGAGGAACAGTGGCCTTCTGGGGAAGGAGGAGTCCTAGGGGGGAGGTACTATGTTTCCAGACTGAAATCCACCTTGCGGTGGGGTAGGCGACTGAGTCAGGCCACAGAAATTCCGAGTCTGCACGGAATGTGGTTTATGGAGAAATCCAGGCAGCACACCTGTTCTCCCTGGATGTACAGGATCTGTCCCACCTTAGGGACATTTCATCGTATCCCACCAGAACCTGTGGGGCAGGCCTTACTATCGCCGTTTGGCAGATGAAGAAACTGAGGCTCAGAAAATTTACTCTACCTAAGAACACTTAGTTAGAATGTGAGGCAGAATTTGAACCCAGCTCCCATCTTACTCCGAAGCCCTTTCTCTTTCCTCTGTAGTTCTCTGCCCTTTGCCCCAAATGTAGTCCTCCTACCCATTGTTCCCTCCTACGACCCTGGAGGGTGGCAAGAGGAGGATGAATGGGGGCGCCTGGGTGGCTCAGTCATTAAGCCTCTGTCTTCTGCTCAAGTCATGATCCCAGGGTCCTGGGATCGAGCCCCGCATCAGGCTCCTTGTTTGGGGGGTGGGAGGACGGGGAGCCTGCGTCTCCCACTCCTTATATTCCCTGCTTATATCCCTTCTCTCGCTGTGTCTCTCTCTGTCGAATAAATAAAATCTTAAAAAAAAAAAAAAGGTGAATGCATGTAGTCACAGGGTCTGTGGTCTCCCTCCAGATGGATGTAAAATGGCCAAGTCCTCTGACCAGCCCATCAGAGTTGTCCCTACCCTGACTGGCCACAGGGCCTGGCATCCACCCTGTTGGATGCGGGCATAGAAGAGGTTAGGAACTCTGGATTCTCATCTCAGCACGGCTGCTAGCGAGCTGCACGACCTTCTCTGCTGCCTCTAGAAATCATACCCACAAGTTTGAGGATATGTCTCTCTCTCTCTCTCTCTCTCTCTCTCACACACACACACACACACACACACAGAGCCTTTGCCCTCCAGGCCACTGGGGTTCATTTCTTCAGCTGCTCAGAGCAGGGCCTGCTATGTGCCAAAGAAGTGGTCTTCGGCACCAAAGGTGCCCTCCCAGACCCAGGTAGAATGTCTCTAGGAAGAGCCAAGACCTGAGTCTATAGGTCACCACAGATTCTGGAAAGTTCCTGTCTTTCAGGCCATCCTGAATGGCCAATCCTGAACTTTTGACCTTCACCTCATTCCTTTATCCTTTGACAATCTCCTGAGCAGCTCTGATACACAAGGCCGCAGACAGCCAGGCAGAGGGGCGCCAGCCAGAGCACTCCAACCCCTAGGCCTGCCAGAGGAGTGTGAGCTGCGTCGGAGGACTGGGGCAGGAGGTCTGGCATTCAGAGCATTTGGCTTTAAACCCCAGCTCTCCAGGACCCGGGCAGACCACCTAACTCCACTGAGCTACCCTTGCCTCATTTGTGAAGCTAATACTAATATTTACTTCGTTTGGAACTGACACAGTTTCAAAAAATTAAATGAGAGGGGCACCTGGGTGGCTCAGGGGGTTAAGCCTTTGCCTTCGGCTCAGGTCATGGTCTCAGGGTCCTGGGATTGAGCCCCGCATCAGGCTCTCTGCTCAGCGGGGAGCCTGCTTCCTCCTCTCTCTCTCTGCTTGCCTCTCTGCCTACTTGTGATCTCTGTCAAATAAATAAATAAAAATCTTTTAAAAAAATTAAATGAGATCATGAACTCAAATTATTTTCACCAGATTTGGTCTGTAGTAAGTGGTCAATAAAAGTTAGCCATTAAGAGCTGAACGCGGCTTAGGAGTGGGACTTTGCCCAGCCACACCTCAAGGCCCACCAGGGGCAGGAACAGGGTTGGAAGGCCAGGCCCTGGGTCTGTGCAGTGTGCTGAGGGCAGGCCCCCCATGCTGAGAAAGGCAGAGCCTGGAGGATCCGGCCTGTCAGCCCGAACGCTCTGAAACACATTCTGACGTTTGAAGCCCCCTCCTGGAGCCACAGGCTGGGCCCCGCAGCTCTGGGGTTCCCGGGGGCTGCTCTCCTCTCAGAAGCACACAGGGACCACACCTCCCCTCACCAGACATGCATGTATGCACACAACGCCGGGCACCCAGGCAGGATGTGGGCCCCGAGTCTGGCAGGTGTGTGCGTGGCCCCTTCCGCGGGATGGGGAAGACGCCAGCAGGGTCGTGGTGGAGGGTAAGAGCCCATTTCCAGACGGCGCTGCCAGGCCTCACCATGTTGCAGCTTGTTGACACGGTGATGGCATAATTACAGTTTCAATCACAGATTAATAATAAGTCATTTTTGCAAACAAGGAGGCAGGTCTGCACTGGAAAGGGCCCCAAAGGGCCTGTCGCCTCTGCTATCTGAAACTGCTGGCCGCCGTTTGATGTTTTCTGCCTAGTCGAGACTTTTCGAAGGGCGATCATAACAACCACCACCACCACCCAGGTAATAATATCCCTGCCTGCCCCATGGGCCTCCAGATGGAAGGAGATGACAATGGAATTTGCTTTGGAGAAGCCTGTGAGAGATGCGTGTGTTGATCAAGATCTGGGGGGATGCCCACGGGCGCTGGTTTGTGTGCCTAGGATGTGTCCATGTGTGAACATGTGTGTGTATTTGGGAGTATGTGGGTTCCCATGTGACATTAGCAGCGGCCAGAGGGAACCCCACCCCAGAGAGGCCCAGGCCCCTCTGCTCTCCCTCCTCCACCCCCCTGGAAGACTGGGAGCAGCCAAGGCTCTGGACCTCCAAGGAGCCCCCGAAGAGAGCTTTGGGGTCCAACAAGGGTCCTGGCAGGGTGCAGGCAGCCTGGCACTCCCCTGGGGCTCCCAGCTAGGGCTGAGAAGCTGCTGGGATGGCTCTGTTCGGAGAGGGGTTGGCCAGAAGCTAATAATAACAACCTTGACAATAGCAACCACTTACATGTGTGCTGAGCTTTTTTCTTTCCTATTCTCTATTATCTCTGTGATCTCATTTGATCCCACAACTGCCCTGAAGGAAAAGAGCACAAACCTTGTGACTCCCACTGGCCCCGGTGGAAATGGGGGTTTGAAGAGGCAGGGGACCTGCTCAAGGTGACCCCCCTGCTGGGCTCCGAGCCCCGGACGATCCTGCAGCATAGACTGGAATCCTGGCCCTCTGCTGGGGCCCCATCTGGGCCTCGCTCGGCTGGACCACCCACCCTCTCCGGGACGGGTGGCCCAGGGGCCAAGGGGCAGGCAGCGCCCAGAAACCTAGACCGCATTTGCCAACTTCTCTCTGGCACCATGGGGATGACAGCTTGAATCTGGAGACTGAGGTTCCGAGAGCTGGACAACCTTGGCCGACCTCTCGGTGCCAGGCTCCATACCAGGGGCTGAACCTGGCCTCTCAGACAGGAGTGACTTTGTGAGCTCATTCCCCATGGCCCAGCCTGGCCCAGGTGGTTTTAACAACCCCGTGGGTGAGGCCCTGCCCAGGCACTGGCCTCCTGGTGCCCCAGGCAAGAGCGCAGAGCCCCAGCCGAGGGGAGTGGCCAAGATGGAGGTGAGGAGGAGATGCCCACACAGGCTTGGCTTCTTGCTGACTGGCCCTGCTCCAGGCCCAGGGGGTCCCCGGCTCTTCCTTGGGGAACCTAATTAACGTGCATGCCTGAAGGTCAGGCCTGGTGTTTGTTCCAAGAGCAAAGGGGCCACCATGCTGCTCCTCCTGCTCAGCTGTCTGACCGCCATGCAGTTCAAAGCAATCCGAGGCGAGTTCAATGACGCCCAAGTGGAGGGAGGGCCCTGGGAGGTGGGCGGATCGTCCCATTTCTCGGCTGGGGAGACTGAGGTGGAGCATCACACAGAGGTGAGAGATGAGTCAGGCCAGGGCGCTGCCTGGGCAGCCCCATAGGGCCTCATGGGCACGAAGAGGAGCCCAAGCACGGGTCTTGCCTGAAGGGCTCACCCCGAGCCCCTGACAGGGCAGACCTGTGGAGCCCAGACGGAATCAAGCCCCTTGTCTTCCGGGACCAACCTGGGGCTCTCTGGACCTCTCCTCAAAATGCTTCAAGAATGGAGAAGAGTGAGCTCCCGGGTCTCTAACCGGGTACTTGAAGGCTCTTCCAAGGGTCCTCAAGCCACCACTTTAACTCTCTAGCACTCCAGGAAATTACCTTCTTAGAGCCTTTGCCTGATCAACTCCCCCACCCTCGCCGCCTGCTCCCGGCTCCGGGCCATTCCTCCTTCTCTCTCAGCCGGAAGCTCAGTCAAAGCACTGCGCACGCTCCTGCCTCCTTCTCCGGTCCGCGCCTCCAGCGTCTCCCGGACCACCAGACGCGCGGCTGCTCGCTCTGGCCTCGGAGCCCTTGGAGAGTGAAGTATATGAGCTATTCGCTAAGTCAAGTCCAGGCCCCAGAAGCCAGGCAGGGCTGAGTACCCTCTTCCCTGTGTCCCCAGGGGCTCCAGCATCCCTCCCCGCGTCCCCATGGGGGGGGGGGGGGGGGCTCCAGATCCAAGCTCTGGTTAACAGACCCAAGAACGGAGGCGTTTCTCCAGCCAGTAAGTTTTAAAATACAGTTTCTGGGGGCGCTTGGGTGGCTCAGTGGGTTAAAGCCTCTGCCTTCCACTCAGGTCATGATCTCAGGGTCCTGGGATGGAGCCCAGCATCTGCTCTGCTGAGCAGAGAGCCTGCTTCTCTCTCTCTCTCTCTCTCTCTCTCTGCCTGCCTCTCTGGCTACTTGTGATCTCTGTCTGTCAAATAAATAAATAAAATCTTTTTTTAAATAAATAAATAAAATACACTTTCTGCTCTTCTCTGAACAGAGCTTACTCCCCAGCATAAGAATAGTAGACATATTCTTACATTTTGACTTTGTTTTTTTGTATTTTTGCCTCTGCCACCTGCTTGTAATGATAACATATAAGAATTCTTAAGTGCTGCTTCGGGGCTGGGCACGGTCCTCAGTACATGGACTATATTAATACCTCTGAGTCCTACCTAACCCTCTAAGCCAGCACTTCACAGTCGGGGGCAATTTTGTCATCAGGGGACTTCTGGCGATATCTGGAGACATTTTTGGGTGTCACGGCTTGGGGCAGGGCATGCTCCTGGGATCTGTGAGTAGAGGCCACGATGCTGTTAAACATCCTATGGTGCAGAAGACAACCCCTCACCACGAAGAACTGTCCAGCCCCAAATGCCCATAGTGTTGAGCCTGAGAAACCCTGCTCTAAGACCTAGCATCTAAGGTAAGGTCTATGATCCTTATTCCATTTTACCACTGAGTAAACTGAAAGCCCAGAGAAGTTAAGTAACTTTCTGAAGGTCACACAGCTGGGCAGCGGGTGTCTTTGACCCAAGCTGTCTGAGGCCGCAGTCCACACATTTGGCATCTCACTTCATCCCTATGGCCAGGACCCCCTCCTTGTGGGCAGCTCTGTCTGCCGACCCACAACACTGAAGCCATCTCCCGCTCAGAGGGTCCCGAAGTACTTAGCCACATTCCACTAGCCCCAAGAACATGGGACATCCTGCACCAAGCCCTGCCCCCACCAGCCCTGAAGCCCACATTGACCCCTTTTCTCCAAATGGGGTCACAGCCCCATGCATGACATCCAGTCATCTCATGTGTAGGGCCTTATATGAAAAGCAGAACGGAAATATCTTCATCCCAGCCTACTTGGCCCAGGGCCATTTACCCACCGTTGGGCCTCAGGCAGCCTTCTGTGGTTTGGCCTATGACATGGGGGAGTGGGTATGAAGGCTCTGGTAGAGACGAAGATAGGATGCCTGGTGGACAGATGTGAGGCTAAGGACTGTCAGTTTGCCTCTGGGAATCATGGGGGCCTGAACCGGAGAGGAAGGAGCTTGAAATGAGGAACCTGCTGGGGCCTTCCAGACTGCAGGCAGGAGGAAGAGGTCCTGTACAGAGGGAGATGCCAGGACCAGCTCTGGCTGTCTCAGGATGCAGGCTCCTGCCGGGCCAGGTCTCCAGCCACTCTTCTACTTGGGAGGCAGTGGGTCACGGAGAGGGGTCCTGCCTGAAACTAGATGCAGAAAAAGCCAGCGGGTGCCATGAGACATCTCCCCGCTGCTGGCTTGTTGCTTCTAGGGGGAGGCAGCAGAGAAAGAGGCACCTTTCCTTCTCTCCATCCAATCTGATGGGCAGGGTCTGGCACAATCCAAGGGTCCCCGACAGATCCTGCTAGAGAGGCATGGAGGAGGAAGGAAGGAAATATGGCAGCAGGAGACACGGGCCAAAAACAGGAAGACACTGCAAGGGGACGTGAAATTGAGGAGAAGCCACAAGACGAAAGATGAAAACCGATGGAGGAAGAAGCCCAGCTCAGGGGTAAGATTAAGGCTGCTTCCTGCAGGAACCCTTTACAGGTAGCACAGGCCTCCATTTCCCAGAAGCCCTCCCTCTGCTTCCCTGGAGTCCGCCCAGAGTAGGTGTGGCTGCCTCCCTTGTAAATGCTCAGTCCTCCCCCGGCTTTAAGGTGCATCACCAACTCACAAGTCTTCTCTTCTTGTATTAAAGAGCTCCCTCCCGCCTCTGCAGGAGGTCTTCATGTGATATGCTTAAAGAAACGGGGAGAGGCAGGAAAAGCAGTAATACAAAGTACATTATTATGCTTTTGTATGTTATCTCATTCATCCTCATAACACGCTTGCTTCTGTGTCCCCAGCACCTTGTGCAGTGCTGAACAGAATACACATTTGTTTGCAAATCCCCAGGCAATCCAAAAATGAAATTAAGAAATCAATTCTATTTCCTTTTTTTTTTTTTAAGTTTTTTATTTATTTAAGTGATCTCTACACTCAACGGAGAGCTCGAACTCAGGACCCTGAGATCAAGAGTTGCATGCTTGGTCAGGGAGATTCAAATTAAAACAACATTGAGATACCACCTGACACCAGTTAGAATGGCCAAAATTAGCAAGACAGGAAACAACGTGTGTTGGAGAGGATGTGGAGAAAGGGGAACCCTCTTACACTGTTGGTGGGAATGCAAGTTAGTGCAGCCACTTTGGAGAACAGTGTGGAGATTCCTGAAGAAATTAAAAATAGAGCTTCCCTATGACCCTGCAATTGCACTGCTGGGTATTTACCCCAAAGATACAGATGTAGTGAATAGAAGGGCCATCTGTACCCCAATGTTTATTGCAGCAATGGCTACAGTCGCCAAACTGTGGAAAGAACCAAGATGCCCTTCAACGGATGAATGGATAAGGAAGATGTGGTCCATATACACAATGGAGTATTATGCCTCCATCAGAAAGGACGAATACCCAACTTTTGTAGCAACATGGACGGGACTGGAAGAGATTATGCTGAGCGAAATAAGTCAAGCAGAGAGAGTCAAGTATCATATGGTCTCACTTATTTGTGGAGCATAACAAATAACATGGAGGACATGGGGAGATGGAGAGGAGAGGGAGTTGAGGGAAACTGGAAGGGGAGATGAACCATGAGAGACTATGGACTCTGAAAAACAACCAGAGGGTTATGAAGGGGCGGCAGGGTGTTGGGGGGGGTGGTGGGAGGTTGAGGAACCAGGTGGTGGGTAATAGGGAGGGCATGTACTGCATGGAGCACTGGGTGTGATGCCAAAACAATAAACACTGTTATGCTGTAAATAAACAAATAAAAATAAATATTTAAAAAAAAAAAAAAAAGAGTTGCATGCTTGGGACGCCTGGATGGCTCAGTTGGTTGGACGACTGCCTTTGGCTCAGGTCATGATCCCGGAGTCCCGGGATCGAGTCCCGCATGGGGCTCCCAGCTCCATGGGGAGTCAGCTTCTCTCTCTGACCTTCTCCTTGCTCATGCTCTCTCTCACTGCCTCTCTTTCAAATAAATAAATAAAATCTTCAAAAAAAAAAAAAAAAGAGTTGCATGCTCTTCTGACTGAGTCAGCCGGGCGCCCTAAACAATTCTATTTCCAATAGCATAAAAAAAAAAAAAAAATGAAATACTTAGCAATCAATTTAATAAAAGAAGTGCAACACTTATACTCCAAAAACTACAAACCTTCGAAAAGATCCAGAGAATTGGAAGAATATCCCAAGTTTGGATGTGAGGGTGATCTGGCTGCGACATCTGTCACCCCATTGATCGCCAGCATTGATTCGGCGGATCTGCTGGCTAGCGGGTGTCCCCTTCCTCCCTCACGGCTCCATGTGCATCCCTCCCGAAGCTGTGCGCTCTGGCAAAGAGGACAACCGTCCCTGAGAGAGGAGAGGACTGTTCTTCCGTCAAGGGTATAGGAGTAGCTGCTGTCCCCAGCTAGGACACCCAAACAAGCTCTCAAGACTCTCTGAAGTTTACGGGTCAGGAGACTTAATGTTAGGATTGCAGTCCCCACTAAATGCATCTACAGGGCGCCTGGGTGGCTCAGTGGGTTAAGCCTCTGCCTTCAGCACAGGTCATGATCTCAGGGTCCTGGGATTGAGGCCTGCATCGGGCTCTCTGCCCAGCAGGGATCCTGTTTTCTCCTCTCTCTCTGCTTGCCTCTCTGCCTACTTGTGATCTCTGTCTGTCAAATAAATAAATAAAATCTTTAAAAAAAAACTTTATAATAAATAAATAATGCATCTACAGATTCAGGGCAATCCCTATTAGAACACCAGCCGAGCTCCTTGCAAAGATTGACAAGCTAATTCTCAAATTCAGATGGAATTACAATGGACCCAGAATAGCCAAAACAATCCTGAAAAGGACAAGGTAGGAGGACTCACGCTTTCTGACTTCAAAGCTTACTTCAAAACAGCAGTAATCAAGACAGTGTGGTCCCGGCACAAGGCACACAGATCAATGGGACAGAACTGAGAGTCCAGACATAAACTCACCCATCTATAGTCAACTGATTGCTGACAAGGGTGCCAAGACCATCCAATGGAGAAGGAAGAATTTTTTCTCAACAAATAGTGCCCAGACAACTGGACATCCACACACATGAAATTCGACCATTACCTCACACCACAGATATAAATTAACTCAAAATGGATGAAAGACTTAAATGGAAGCGTTAAAGTTATAAAAATCTTAGAAGAAACTTATAAGGGTAAACCTTCATGACCTTGAAATTGCAAAAGATTATTAGAGATGCCTAGATATCTAAGTACATATCTAGATACATTGGACTTCAACAGAAGTCCAATAGATGCATTGATCTTCAACAGAATTGAAAACTTTCGTATTTCAAAAAACACCATTAAGAAAGTTAAAGAACAACACACAGAATCAGAGAAAATATCTGCAAATCACATATCTAATAAGGGACTTGCATCCAGAACACATACAGAACTCTCACAACTCAATAATAAAAGGACAAATAACTGAATTTAAAAATGGGTCAAGGGGGGCGCCTGGGTGGCTCAGTGGTTTAAGCCTCTGCCTTCGGCTCAGGTCATGATCTCAGGGTCCTGGGATCGAGCCCCGCATCGGGCTCTCTGCTCAGTGGGGAGCCTGTTTCTCCCTCTCTCCCTGACTGCCTCTCTGCCTACTTGTGACCTCTCTCTCTGTCAAATAAATAAATAAAATATAAAAAAAATAAAAATAAAAATAAAAATGGGTCAAGGAGGGGGCGCCTTGATTAAACGTCTGTCTTCAGCTGAGGTCATGATCAGGTCAGGTCCTGGGATTGAGCCCAAGCCCTGCAGTGGGCTCCCTGCTCAGTGTGGAGCCTGCTTCTCCCTTTGCTCCTCCCCCATGCTCGTGTTCTCTCCCTCTCTCAAATAAATAAAAATCTTTAGAAAAATAAAAATAAAAATAGGCCAAGGAGATGAATATTTTTCCAAGGAAAATGTACAAATGGCCAAAAGTACATGAAATGACGCTCAACATCATTAGTCATCAGAGAAATGCAAATCAAAACCACAATGAGATACCATTTCATAGTTTCTTGGATGTCTAGATTCAAAAAGTTGGATAATGATGACAATGTGGAGAAATCAGAGCTCTCATCCGTTGTTGGTGGGAATATAACATGGTGCAGCCACTTTGGAAAGGAGTTTGGCAGCACCTCAAAATATTAAACATAGAGTTACAAGATGACCCTGAACTACTACTCCTAGGCATATATATATAAAGGGAAATGAAAACATAGCGTCATAAAGAAACTCATACACGGATGTTTACAACAGCATTATTCACTATAGGAAGAAAATGGTAACAACCAAAATGCCCATCAGCTGAGAAACAAATAAATGAAATGTGGTATATCCATACAATGAAAGACTTTTCAGCCAAAATCACTATACCTTAATATAAACTACAGACTTTAGTTGATAATGATGTGTCAATATTGGTTCATTGATTATAACAATCCAATGCCACCCTATACCACACGGGTATGGATGTGTGGGATGGGGGGAATTCTGTGTGGGGGGGGGTTAGGGTGGGTGGCAACTTTGGACCTTCCACTCAGTTTTACTGTGAAATTAAAATTCCTCTTAAAAATATATTAATTTTTTAAAAGATTTTATTTATTTATTTGAGAGAGAGAGACAGAGAGCACAATGGAGGAGAGGCAGAGGGAAGGAGAAAAGCAGGCTCCCCACTGAGCCCGGAGCCCGACATGGGGCTCTATTCCAGGACCATGGGATCACAACCTGAGCCGAAGGCAGACGCTTAACCGACTGAGCCACCCCGGAGTTCCCAAAATATATTAATTTTTTTTTAAGAGTTAAAAAAAAAAAGTTAAAGTGTTGATACAGGCTACTGCATGGATGAACCTTGAAAACATTATGTTACGTGAAAGAAATCAGTCACAAAAGACCACATACTATATGATTCCATTTATAGGAAATAACCCAAACCGGGAAATCTGTAGAGACAGAAAGATGAGTGTTGCCTAGGGCCAGTGGTGGGGAAGGGATTGGGAAAAGTGGATGATAGCTACAGAGTACAGGATTTCTTTGTAGCGTGATTGAAAGGTTCTAAGATTGATGGTGCTGGTTGCACATATGTGAACATACTAAAAACCATTCAATTATACTTGTTTGAAAAGATTTTATTTATTTATTTGACAGAGAGAAACACAGCAAGAGAGGGAACACAAGCAGGGGGAGTGGGAGAGGGAGAAACAGGCTTCTGTCCAAGCAGGGAGCTCGATGCAGGCCTTGATCCCAGGACCCTGAGATCATGACCTGAGCCGAAGGCAGACGCTTAATGACTGAGCCACCCACGCGTCCCTAATTATACATTTTAAATGGGTGAATTCTATGGTATATGAACTATATCACTATAAAGCTGCTAAGAAAATGACATTATTGGGGCACCTGGGTGGCTCAAGCTGGTTAAACGTCTGACTCTTGGTTTTAGCTCAGGTCAAGAACTCAGGGTCGTGGGATCGAGCCCTGCATGGGGCTCTGCACTCAGCAGGAAGAGAGAATCTGAAGATTCTCTCCCTCTGTCCCTCCCCTCAATGTCTCTCAAATAAACAAAAATAAATAAATAAATAAATAAAATCTTTACAAAAAGAAACAAGTAGCTTTTAAAAAATAAAGAGTCCATGAAAACATCTAGGACAGATCCTGGCTCATCGTGGGTACTCAATAGATATTTGGAGTTTGAATGGAGGGACAGGTGGATGGGTGGGTGGTGGGTGGGGAGACAGATGGGTGTGGATGGTTATCGAGAAGGGTGGAGAGGTGGGTTCTGGACAAAGGCTGACTGGGCCTGTCGGGCCTTACCCTCCTCACCTAGCTGCCTTTCCTCTCCTGCTCCTCCCTTCTTCCCCTGTCCCTGGCTCCAGGCCCATCCCAGCCGGAGACCCACCCCCACAGCCCAGACCCTCCTCTCTTCCTCCAGGGAGGCTATTCAAACGTTCCCCATCCTACAGGGCCCTAGCAGGCCCCACTTCCCGCGAAGCCGACCTGGCCTGTGTGGTCTGCACTCCTTCTAACATACAATATTTGGTGGACATCCCATACCACCAGTTACTTCCTATAGATGACCCTGTCCTGAGATTCAGCTCTGGAGCTTGGGGAGGGCACGGGCCTTGGCTCCTTCCCCCTCTGCTATCCCAGGGGCGGCTGGTGGCAGGAACTGGGTGAAGACACTGCATTGGCCCCATGGGTCGAAAGCATGGCTTCTCCCTTGGTGGAGGTGGGAGGACCGAGGCACTGGTAGGAGGAAGGCCCTCTGTAGTACCAGCTCTTCGCGGAAGGGCTAGGCCCAACCCCAGTGGAGGCTGGGCCAAAATCTGACCCCTCAGCCAGCCTGGGGCTGGGCTGGCAGGGGGACGCAGGCATGCTGGCCACAGCGGGGGCCAGGCCTGGGCGCCTCCCTCCCTCCCGAGCTGGGGCCGACCAGCCCCGGGCAGGCTGGAGGCCTGTTTGCCTTGGCCAAGGGCCAGGGCCGCCCCGCCAGTGAGTAATGCGTGAGGACCGTCTGGCTCCAGTTCAAGGGAAACGGGCTGGAGACGGGGCCTCCTCAGCCTGCACTGGGCTAGGTTCTGGGGGCGGCTTCCCAGAAAGTGCCTGCTTTAGCTGCCTCGGGCCACTGTCCAGACTGCCGTGCCCCCTTCTCCTCCTTCCCCCTCTCCCCTTCACCTTCTCTTCCTCTGTGGAGACCCAGGAGAGATAGATCTTGAGTTCCCAGAAAAAGATCCTCCGTCATGGCCCAGTTCAAGGGTTAGGTAGGGCGGCAGGAGGGAAGGGAGGCCCCAGAGGCTCTGGCAGCTCATATTGGAAGCACTAGAGCGGGAAGAGGCCTCCCGCTTATCTGCCCACAGCCCAGGGTTCCAGATGAGGACACTGAGGCCCAGAGGAAAAAAAAAAGTGACTTGCACAAGCCCCACAGTGAGGTAGTTGCAGCAAGATAAGAGCCCAGCCTCCTGCTCCGAAGGATGGCCTCGGTTTTAAAGCTGAGGGAGGGACACCGCCTAGGACGTTCCTGTCTCGAGACTGGGTCCTCCTGAGAGCACTCCCAAGGGCTTTTGTAACTTTACGACCCTGCCCCTACTGAGTGGCCTCTGGCTGCTTAGGACCCCAGTGACCATCAGGTGGGAAGGACACCATGACTGTCCCCACCACTGACAGGAGCAGGGACTCTCAGCCCTCCTGCCTGCAGCCAGCCATGCCCCATACTTCTCCCTGCTTCCATCCACGGTCAAGCTTCATAGCGGCAAACTGCAGCAGATTATCCTGGCCGAGTTAAACACGGAAGAAAAGTCATGCCGGGATCGAGGTAGGTCACAGAATCCACAGCCGGCGGAGAGCTTCTCCGTAGCGGGGGTAGCTGCCAAAACCACATCATAAACCTGGCCTCTGGAGAACCCACTGGCCCCGCCACGGAGCGGCAGATGACTCTTCTCTCCCCACTGACATCAGCACTGGACACCCAACCCTGGACCGCGCCGCTGGCCCTGCAGACACTGCTGTTCCCCCAGAAACAGGATGTGGCTACTTCCCACCCCTCGAATGACTCTGCTGCATCCCTGCTTCTCTGTTCCCAGATCCTGACGCTGGGGCCGGAGCGGGGGCATCTGACTGGCTAATCCAGCTCACCTGCCTCTCCTTGGCCGCTAGGGAAGCCGGGAAAACAGGTGTTTTTGTCCTTTAGCCTCCCCCAAGCCAAGTGGAGAGCCCAGGTGACATAGAGCCAATCAACAACAGACATCCTCTTGATTGCGTTCCCTGCCCCGAAAGTCCTGGTTTCTGACGTCCCCGCCCACACGATCAGAAGTGAACAGACGCACGGAAGGCTGTTGCAGAAGGGCTTCGGGGTTCGGTGTGTAAGTGTATTATGGAAGCAAGATTCTTAGCGTAGGGCATGGCACACAGTCAGGTTCTTGTCCATGAAGAGTGTGTGCGGACGGACGAGCAGAGGCTAGTTGGTGACAGGATCTGGCCTGGGTTGGGTGACTCCTCTTCCTGCCCTCCCACAGCAACAAAGATGGAGGTTAGAAGAAAGTGTTGTATAAAGTGGTGTAGAACGTGTTTCCACATCGGCAGGAGAGACTGGAAGCCTTCGTGGAGGACTAGATCTTCAGCTGAACTTTTGAGAGAAGAAATGAATTTCATCAGATGGAGGGGGGAGGGGGTGTGGGTGGTGCATGCCAGGCGAAGGGTCTGTGCAAAGGTGTGGAGGTGTGGAAGTGCATAGCTTTTACAAACAAAACCACTCGGGATGTCTGGGTGGTTCAGTCCATTGAGCATCTGCCTTCTGCTCAGGTCATGATCCCAGGGTCCTGAGATGGAGCCCCATGTTGGGCTTCTTGTTCAGAAGGGAGCCTGCTTCTCCCTCTCCCTCTGCTTGTGCTCTGTGTGTGTGTGTGTGTGTGTGTGTGAAATAAATAAACAAATAACAGAAAGAGAGAGAGAGAAAGAAATTTCTAGTCCAGGATGGTAGAAAAGCACATGGCAAGGGAGGGTAGGAGCAGAGGGGAAAAAGAGGAAGATGACTCAGCTTTCCAGCAGATGGATCTGAGGTGCTGGATTCCATGTTCAAGGGCCCTTAATAAGATGGGCCCAAAAATCACTGAGAAAGCAACAGGAGAGGTCATTTCTCTGCAGAGGGCTCTCAGGTGAATGGTTAGCTGTGTGGGGAAGGGGGTGACTCCTCGTTAGGGAAGATTTGGTCACAAAACGTGCCCCAGAACAAGCTTCTGGCTGGGGACAGTCTAGTTACCAACATGGCTTTAGCACTGCTGAGGGGCTCTGCAAGTCCAGGGCCAGAGTGGAATTGCAACTAAATAGATAATATCTAAATTTGATGCATTGAGAAATACCAGAATAAGGGAATTATTAAGAAATATGGTGATAGGGGCACCTGACTGGCTTGGTCAGTGGACCCAGGGTCATGGGTTCGAGCCCCACACTGGGCTCAGAGATTACTAAAATAAAATAAATAAACAAACTTTAAATTTTTTATTAAAAAAAGAAACATTGTGATATAATCACAGTTGTAATGTGGATTACCTCTGAAAGTGTCCTGAACACACTGAGAAGGGCTTTCACATTTCTCTTAACACACTCTGCTCCTGTGGATATTTGCTGACGAACATCTTTTTACATTTTAAACCAATAAGATGGGGCGCCTGGGTGGCTCAGTGGGTTAAACCTCTGCCTTCGGCTCAGGTCATGATCCCAGGGTCCTGGAATCGAGCCCTGCATCGGGCTCTCTGCTCAGCAGGGAGCCTGCTTCCCCCTCTTTCTCTGCCTGCCTCTCTGCCATACCATATGATAATGTGATTTTATAACAATTTAACAAATTTTCTTTGAGCATCTCCTACGTGGTGGGCCAATTAGAATGTACTTTTTAAAAATCCAAAAGGGATGTGCTCAGATGTTAGCAGGGGCTCTGTGATTGTGGGGCCAGACGTAATTTTTTAAATTATTTTTTCTTCTTATTAATTTTGTGTCTGATTTTTACATAGTGAACATAGGTTGCTAAAGAGATCAAAATAAATAGCAAAAACAAATGGAACTTTATTTATCCATTTACCTATTTTGAGCACCCCCCAAATAAGACCTACAGCGAAGAATATTGGCTTGGAAAAGCAGCGGCTTATGAACCTGCTCAGACACGGGGGATTTTATGACACACCAGGCGTTCTGCCTCAGCGCCCAAAAGGTCTAGTACCTATTAGGTCCTCAAAATGAACAAACTGAACAATCAAAATTAAGCAGGGTCTGGTGGGAGACTGTACGTAGGTGAGCTCCAGGATGCACATGGGATACTAAAAGCTACCCACAGAGGTAATAAAAGGGTTAAAAGGAGTGTTGCATATAAAGCCCTTAGCACCGTGCCTGGCATTTTGTAAGCGATCAAGAAATGTTAGCTCCTATTAGTACTAACAGTAGTAGAAGTCATAGATATTGTTGCCATAACAGTACCCAGGATCCCAGAAATTCTACCACTCACGCAGCTGCATCCACGAGGCTCTTTGTCAGTCCCCTCCCAGTTGTGACAACAGTTTCCTTTTCAGCTGCCTGCTGCTCTCCTCCTCCTCTCCCTCATCTTCCTCCTCCCCAGCTGCCCACTGACCAACCCAAGAGCGGCTGCAAGGCAGGACAGCCTGAGTCTTCACCTGACACTGGCCACCAGGTCCCAGGGATGCCACCACCGGAATGTCCAACTCTCAGGCGCGGCGCTCCTGCGCGTGCGCTGACTGGGTCCTGACAGAGAGGGAGAAAGAGACACCCCCAGGGGAGAAGGGACTTTGCCATTGAGTCCCTCCTTAAAAAACAGACTGTAACAGCAGTACACACGCACAGAATGTGTGCCAGTCCTGGGGGGTACAGCTCAGTGAACGTCACAAACTGAGCATCTCACCTAAACAGCCCCTTGATTGAGCAGAACCTCATCAGCCCCAGGAGCTCCTCTCCTGCTCCCTTCCTGACGGCTAACACCGAGATCCATTTTGCCTGACACTCAGCGTGATACACATGAACTTCACATTCATGGAATCACGGACCGTGCGCTCTTGTCAAACGCCTTCAGCTCAGCGTTCTAGCCATGAGGGTCACTCTGCTCTTGTGTCTGGTCGTGGTCGTTCGTCCCCGCTGCTGCGTGGTGCCCAGTGTATAAATTAACTGCATTAAAAAAATATCTGTTCTGCCTTTGATGGGCATTGTCTCCAGTTCGGGACTACTTGAAGAGCCCTGCTATGCCTTCCCTTGGACACATGTTCTGTTGCATGTACAGGTATGCCTTTCTGATACAAGTGTGGTTCTCTTTAGAGGGCACTGCCAGTTTTCAAAAATCACTCAATCATTTCATACCGACACATCTCCAGAAGAAGGTTCGAGTCGTCCCGCTCCGTCAGTCCCATCCAGCATCAAGGGGTCAGTCTTTTAAATGAATACCAGCGTCTTTTAAACTCGGCTCCAATACTAGACATGAAAATGAACGGTCTGCAGAAATGTCTGGGATGTATTATTAAGTGACATAAGCAGGTTGCAGGCCGATGTGTATACCATGGCTTCATTTATGAGACGTGTATATGTGTGTGTATGTAGGAGCTGAGGCCAAATTTAGAAAGAGGTTGTAGTAAAGCCTCCGTAGCCTCTGGGAGTGGCTCTGGAAGGCATAATTTTAAATGATAACATTGAAGATGGTTTTTACCTTTGATTTGGGGGTTTGGGGTATTTTTAAAATTTGAAAACAAAAGTCTGTATAAATAAAAGGAAACTCTCCATCCCCCATGCTCTGTTACCAGTACACACCATTCCATTACCAGGGCTGACAGCCCGACCCTGTCTTTCTTATTATTCCCAGCATCCTCTCCTGCTCTGGAATTACCCTGGGCAGGGCCTCTGGGACAAGTCTCCCGGGCACTGTAATTTCCCTGGCTGCAGGGTGTCATTAAAATATCTGGTGCTGATGACACAAAGCCCAGATGCAGCGAAGATTCCAGGCCCTGGTGGGACAGGAACACCTGGCCAGGAGCAGGCCTCCTGGCAAAGATATGCCCAGAGTCTCAAGCCGCCTCAGCGGGATGTGGGCCTCAGGAGGTCTCTGCACCTCCTCAAGGAAACAAACCAAGAAAACTGCACTTGCCAAGCGGCAGCCTCCCAGGGGGCTCGGGGCTCACATCAAGGGATGTAGAAGGAGGCAGACCTGACTGCTGCTCTGCCCCTCGCTAACTCTGAGGCCCTCCCCCGGCCTCCATCTCCTCATCTGTGAAATGGGATAATGACAGCCCTTACGTTGGAGACACCACCAAGTGCCTGGCAGAGAGTGCCTGATACAGACTTAGCCTTCAGTAAATGCAGCTTGCCGTGACTGCTGGGGCCCGGGCGGGGCGGGGCGGGGGGCGGGGGGCTGTCGCTGTCACGGGTGCTCCAAGAGGCAGAGTTTCACGTTCACCTTTTGGGGGACAAAAGCAAGGGTGCACTCCTTTCTTTTCGCAAATACAAAGCAAACAGACTCACTGTTGTTGGGGGAAACTGAATTCACCTGAAACTCGAATGCATGTATTTTAGCTGAAAGGTAAGTCGTCACTCCATATCGGTTCACCCAAGGAATATCTTATCTATCGAGTGCTAGGCCCTGCTCTGGATGCTGGGGATATGGCGGGGACCGGAGGGAAGCCTGGGCCATCTCAGAGCCTTGTCTCTGCTGGGAGAGTCAGCCGCTAGCAGAACCTGCAAACAGACACATCATTAAGTGTTAGGTAGGGTTCCTACAAGACATATGACGTCAAACAGTGCTATGAAGACCACTAAGGCAGGATAAGAGTGATTAACCGGGAATGCCCGCTGAGGATTCAAATCAGTGTGTTCACTTGAGCCGGGCCTCTGCTTCCGGAACTTTCTCTCTTTGGCTGAGTGAGGAAGCCCAGGAGGGTGCTGGTCTTGGCCGAGACTCAGCTGGTCCTGGACTGGGCTCGAAGGGTCCAGATGGCTTGTTCCTGAGGAGATGGGTGGGTTGAGGAGGAGAGGGGCCGTGAGTGCTTATAGGAGGTGAGGAGCAGGCCGGCGGGGGGTGGGAGGGGTAGCATTTTCAGGAGGCCGTGGGGAGACTGTGCCCTCAGACGGCACCACAGCAATCCCTCAAGGGGCACCCATGCAGGCGACCTTGCGGCTCACACCCTCGACAGTGGGTACTTACTGCACCCCTCCTACAAGTCCCGAGCCAGGTGTGTGCTCTGGAAGCTTCCAGGAAGGATGAGCGCTGGGGCCTGACCCGCAGGAGCCCCAGCCAAGCTGCAGATACAAGACCCATCTTTACGAGAAGCAGAGGACACCGCGGATACGGGGGAGCACAGGAGTGTGAGGAACAGGTCCCGGATGCATGTGCACAAGCAAACTGCCCGATCTCAGCCACATAACACGCAGAAGGTGCACCTTCACACGAGGTCCGCTGTGGGCCCTGTGGCTTCTGGGGGCCGGGATCCAGGGATCCGGGCTCTCACCTTCCAGGTCCCTGGGGCAGGGGGACATGCTGACCAGGTTTGCGATGCGTCAGCCTGGACGGGGGCCCCCGCGCATCGGCCAGAGTGAGTCGCATGGCCCTGTACAAACTACAGGGGCGGCGGGAAGGCAGGAGCACGTGGCTTCTCCCCAAGTGACCCTTCCTTCCTGCCAGGATGTGGCAGGCTGAGCGGTAGAAGAGGAGTCCCAAAGGGATGTCCTCGGACAGAGCAGACGAGTGTCGTGCTTTGGGAAGGCTAGTCCTGGGATAGACTTAAGGAGAGCTGTCCGGCCTGGCTCTGCCATCGGCAGGCTGGGTGACCCCGCTAAGCCACTGACGTCCCGGGTCCTCAGTTTCTTCTTCTAACATGGGGTTGATCAGAGCCTCCCTCCAGCACCATTAGCAGAACGTGTGCGAAGGTGCCATCATGATCTCCGAATTAGCCATATTTTCGTTCAGGTTCAATGCAGCCCTAAGAGACACATTCTCTTTCTACCTCCAGGGCCTCTGTGTCCTGCCTGCAAATCCAAGGCCCAGACTCCTACTCTTCTACCACACTGGGCCGGGGAGAGGCACCAACGTGGCCCATCTCTACCCCCACGGCAGGCCTCACCTAGCCTTCTTCCCCAGCCCCCTACCCCCGCCAGTCAGGAAATCGTCCCTGAATTAATCAAAGTTCTTGCACTGGTCCGAACTCACCAGGGGCCTCCTCCAGCGGCCACTTTGTGTTCAGCACATTAATCGCAGCTGGGGGGTGGGGAGAGACCCCATTTGTTGAAAATCATTACTTTCAGAAAGAGAAGGGGGCGCTCTTCTGGTTGGGGAAAATTGCTGAGCTGCTAGTTTGGGGCTGCTGCCAAAGCACCAGGAAACACGGGGCTAGGCTGGCTTGCTTGTGGCTCAGTGGGCACAGCTTGGGGGCTCCCCCTCCCCAGGGCCAAGGCACCCCAGCCCCCCACCTGACTCCAGCTAGCATGTACCTCCTGCTCTAGGCCTGGGCTCAGCAGTTTGCTGGCGTTCGAAGCAGGAAGGGCTCACCCTGGCACGGACCATCCCCACCACGGTGAACTGGCTTCCTTGTGTGGCCAGCTTGGGCTACACCACATAGAGGTCACGGCCGGCCCCTGCCTGCAGGTCTGGGACAAAAAGAACTCTGGGGACCCCTGATCAAAACTGCTGCCTTGACTCGAGCATCTAGCAGATTAAATGGTATGAAATTGCCGTCTTTGTAGGTCACGATGGTCAGATCGTAGCTGTCCCACGTGGCTCGACCTAATTACCATATGGCCAGGCCTTCAGATGTATCTTCTCGCTGATCCCCCCTCGTGGCTGCACGAGGCAGGTATAAGGTCCATTTTGTTTCAGAAATTGAGGTTCAGAGAGGTTAAGTGGCTTGTCTGAGGAAGTACTCAGACCTGGTGTATCTGACTGCAACACCCCAGGGCCTACTTGGGGTCAGACCCCCATCCCACCTGTCCCCACACTCACTCATTCAGGAGCCGGGTTTCGGCTGTTTTCTGCCAACAAGCTCACTGACAGAAAACCCCTCGCCAGGCGGAGTGTGGGACCCGAGTGACCCGCGGGGGAGGCTGCGTGTGCTGGGCTCAAGGGTGATCAGATCAGTTCGGTCCTTCCAAACCAGAACTTGTTTTACAAAAAAAACATGGCCAACACAGTCACCCCATGACCCAGGGCTGCCCCTAGAGATCAGATAGCAGAGAGATGGTGAAGTCTGACATTGCCACTTACCGGCGGGGGGGCGGGGGTTGGGGCGACTCTTTGAACCTCAGTTCCTTCATCTGTAGAATGGGGCTAATCATGGCATTTCTTTTTAGGGCAGTTGGAAGGATTATATGGGGTCATTCTCATGTGCTTGGAATGCTTGGGATACTGCCTAGCACATAGTCAGGACAGGATCAGTGCTGATTGTTACACTTACTATTCCTAGCCCAAGCTAAGTCCAGAGTTTTGCCTGCCCCTGCCTCATTCATGCGGCAAGCCCTGTCTAGCATGGTGCCAGGAGCTGTTAGGAGAGCGGGTCCTAAGTGGGGCCCTAACCAAGGCTTCAGAGTGCCAAGAGCTCATGGGTTCAGTAGAGGGAAAAGAATCCTACACTGGGGATGGCTCTTTAGGACAGGCATTTTTAAAAGGCGGAAGGCTTCCTGGAGGAGGTATAGCCTGAGTTACATCCTGAAGGTGCAGGAAAAGACGGCCAGTGAAGAAGCTGGCAAGCACTTGCTTGGAAGCCAGGAGCAAGGTGTGTTTGAGTGTCCTGGGGCCGAGGGACTGGCAGGGGGAGGTTAAAAGGTGAGGTCTGTGAGGGCTGATGTTAAAAGGCCAGCCACTGGGACGAGAGGAAGGCACGCCACGGAGGCGCCCCAAGGCCCTGAACTGAATCATATGAGTGGAACCTGAAAGAGAATGTAAGTGACAGATTTTGTTTTTTTTTTTTTTTATATTTTTATTTATTTGTCGGAGAGAAAGAGAGCACAAGCAGGGGAAGTGGCAGGAAGGGAGAGAAGCAGTCTCCCCGCTGAGCAGGGAGCCTGATATGGAACTCGATCCTGGGACCCCAGGATCACGACCTGAGCTGAAGGCAGCTGCTTACGAGCTGAGCCACCCAGGCGTCCCAGACATTTGCATTTTCTAATTACAGATCGAACAAGACAGGGAGGGCAGGATTTGGTTATTTCACATGGCAGCCAGGGCCAGCGAGATGAGAGAACATGGATTTCTGGTTGCGGCTAAGGTAGCCACAGGTTGAGGGGAGATACGGCCGCCAGAGTGATGGGGCTGCCCAGGGAGAGGTCAGAACCCTGCAAGACACCCCAAAATGTGAGGGGCGAGCTGAGAGACAAAGGAGAAGAATCCGGCGGCAGGAAAGCTTTCTTCCAATGGGGGGGCACCTTCACTGCCCTCCATTAATCCAAATCCCAGCTGTTCTGGAAGCCCGGCCTCCTCTGGGAGGCCCAGGTGGTGCAGGGTACTGGCCTCACTCCCTGTTGGGTGGGCGTGTTGTCCTCCAGCGTCCCCCAAGGGAAGGTGCCCCCCACAGCAGTCCTGGTACTCCTGGCACGCGGAAGGTGTTCAGGGGAGGAGTGGGTGGGGGGGATGACCACGGTGGCCAGCAAACCCCCATTGCAGCCAGCCATGCCTCCAGGGGCCACGTACCCCCACCCCAACTCCAGCCTCCCAGGGCTGCAAGTCGAGTCTGGGTAACACAAGAAGGCAGCTTTCCGCCTCGGGCACCAGAGGCCCTGCTGCTCAGGCAGGCGGTACCGTGGTGGTCCACCTTCTTCTGATCTTGAGTTTCAGGGCTGCCACCACCAGGGTTCCATAAATCGACGTCTCCACAGGGACCAAGGACGAAGACCTCTCAACCCTGGAGTGAAATCCGGAGCTCTCCAAGTGCCATCTCCCTAAGTGACCTTTGGCAAGTCTTTTAACTTCTCAACACCCACATTTTTGCAGAGGGGTCCTAGGGGGGATTAAGTAATTCCCTTAAATGCTTAGCTTAGCATCATGCCTGGCACCTGGTTACGCATCCAGTAAGTGGCAATTATTATTATTATTAAAGTGCTTCCTGCAGGCCGATGCAAGTCAGAGTAAACGAAAATGGCTTTGCCGGCTCCCTGAAGTAACACCTCCCACCCCCACCCCTCCTCCACCACCACCACCCCAGAGTTAATTAAAACCCTCCTTGGGTGTTTTCCAGACAATGGGATTTTACACTTATTCTGGGTTGCAGAACAGAATGGAGGCGGTTTCACTTCAACCAATAAAAAGCAAAAAGCTGCTTTGAGAGGTAGTAAGCTCCCCATCATCTCACGTGTAACAAGCCAGCCCGGACCATTTGGCAGACATGCTCGAGCATAAATGAGAATGCATTAGTGGTTCTCACTACACAACTGCACGGCGATTCTACTGAATGACAGCCGTGCCTGTAGGCCGTAGGGCTGTGTGTCGTTATTTGGCAAAATAAAATATTGATAATCCTACTTTGGTCCTCCAAAAAGGCTTTTTGAAACTGTACCAGTTTGCAGTCTCCAAATGTTTTTTTTTTTTTTTTTTTTTAAAGATTTTCTTTGAGAGAGACCAAGAGCATGAGCAGTGGGAGAACAGAGGGAGCCTCCAGCAGACTCCCTGATGAGCAGGGCCCGACGCAGGGCTCCAGCCCAAGACCCTGAGATCATGACCTGAGCCAAAGACAGATGCTTAGCCAACCGAACCACCCAGGCACCCATGATACCCCAAATCTTAACCCCTACTCCAAAGAGACCTCCCCATCCCTCGATCTTAGGTTCAAGATCTAGACACCTACACAACCCTGTCTGGTGCCGTTTGGACCCACTGCTTGTGCCAGAGGCCTTGAACCCAAAACCTGGCTTAGATCCAACAGCAGAAACCCCAGGGACAGGGGCAGGGGCAGGCCCAGGCCCAGGGAGGTGATTCAGCAGCAAGTGCCACTGGAACTGTGGCGAGCCAGCAGATAGGGAACAGTCACAGGAAGAGCTCTGGCGGACAGGGGAGAGATCGCAGAAGAGGACCTGGACCGGGTTCCCTGCAGCCAACACCATGAGCGCCGGGTACAGAGCTTGGGAGACCTAGGAGGTGCCATGATCCCTCTGCCCACCATCAACACTCAACCTCCACCAACCTTCCCTCTAGGTCCTTAGCCCTCAGGGAAGCAGTCTTGAAATCCAGGGTGACAGTGACCTTCCTCTGGGAAAGGTGCAGTGGTGCTTAGGGTTTGACGTCAACTAAGGAGTAACAACCAGAATCCGGAGGGATCCAGGTTCCTCCCCATCCCATCCCCCAGTGCAACCTCCTCCCCAATCAGCGAGATGAAATTCCCTCTCAATCGTTTTGAGCTGAAAAACCACCACCCCACTTTGTAACTCAGGGATTCCTGAAGTTGACAAATTCAGGACACCAGGCCAGTGACGGCCTAGAGTCACTGGGTACTAACAAAAAGAGGGGTCTTCGCAGCTACAGGAATAGATGGTGGCCAACCAGGTTGTCCTGAACGTCCCTTGTGGCCCACCTCCCCTTCCTCCCCAACCAAGCACTGGGCCAGGACAATCCCACTATCCTGGATTCCGATGGACGTCCCCCTCCTACTCCCCTCCCGCCGGAAGAAAAAGGAGCTGGAGGACATGGAATCAAGTGTACGTTTTAAAAATTATTTAATGGAACATAAACTCCTTTAGAAAAACATTCAGCCAGGTGATAACACCCATAGAAAAAAACACCGATCTCGTGTTTATCTTTTTTTAATTTGGCATTTGTTATTTGCATTTATATTAAAGCAAAGTGCATCTTTTCTTTATTTTTCTTGTTTATACACATTGCACAATACATAAATAATGATGCTTATAAAACGTCTTTATATTTACAAGTAATAATATATTTATATATAACATAAAATACATTTTTTCTTTAATAAATCTCAGGGTTTGTTTGTTTTTTTTTTCAAGGAGTCCTTTCTCTCTCAAAGCACTACAATGCTAAATTTCCAATGAGAATGCTTCTCTTGTTCATTTAAACCTTTGTAGTTAGAAAAATAGCTTATGTTAAAGTCTAAACATGCTCATTGAGCTAAGAGCAGTGTCCACGTGTCATACGAGTGTATGCGTTGTAGAAGAAATGAAAGAAGAGTTAGGTGTCAGCCCAGGGCGGTACCTTGGGTTATGATGGACCGAATCCTTCTTGGTGGGAAGGGGGGCTGCCGAGAAGTCTCCCTCCCAGGGCTGCTCCCCTCGCTGGTCTAACAGCAGAGCTCAACACAGATGCGGCAGAGGGGAGGAAAGTGCTGAGCTGGTTTTCTGAGGTGGGGCTGGTGGGGATGGGGCGGGGCGGGGGACACGACCTGATGTGACCAGGGCAAGGGAGAGGCTGAGGGGCTTGGGAGGGGCCCTGGGAGGGCAATACTGCACAGGGAGCCCTCGGGAAGCCCATCTCAGAGATATCCAGGAACAGATGACCAAAAAAGACACAAGGGCAGCAGGGTGGCTGGAGGGGGAAGACGACAAGCACAGAACAACTGGTTCTGGTTCAGCCTCTTTGCAGGGTTGCTTCTAAGAAGCCTGCAGACAGGCCCGTGTCCTAGAAGGGGAGAAGCAGGGTGGGGGGTGGGGGGAGGCTTTTCCAGGGATGGGGGACAGAGCCTGGCTCCTGGCAGCTGTTGGAAGCCCAGCTGCCAGCTTGCCCAGGCACTGCCGCTGCCCCACTGAGCATGTCCACAGGGCAGGAGAGACAGAGCTGGGAGCACAGACCTCCCCGCAGGGACACCTGCACGAACCACAGACGCACACGCACTCACCCTCCCGCCCGCCCTGACGAGGGAAATCAGGGACCCCCAAGCAAGGGCCTGCTCCCCATTCTTACACTACGTCTGGTGGTACGGATTCTCGCCTCCCTTCTCCTCCTCCTGGGCTGTCCTGCTGGCCACACCCCACCACCCTTGTCCCTCCCCGCAAAAAGCCCTGACCGTTTTTTTTTCATAAGCTATTTCTCAAAGTTAACAAAACAAACAGAACACAGACAAGAACGACAAGAAGCGGGGCGGGGGGTGGGGACGACGAGGACGACACGCGACGGACCAGAGAGTCTGCATGAAAAGCAAGCACTCGGGAGGAAAGTATTAGCAGCAACGTCGTTTGGCCTGGGCCCGCGCGGTGCCCGCTCCGTCCCCAGCCCGCGCGGCTACCGGCTGTTGAAGATGACCTCCAGCCAGCACGGGCAGCTGCTGATGAACTGGCGGGTGTAGCACTGGCCCCAGCCCTTCACGAAGCTGATCTGCACGGTGAAGCCAGTCCACGGCTGCTGCATGAACTCGTGGTCGTTGGGCCGCCGCAGGCTGTACGCCTTCTCGTAGTCGAAAGCCTTGATGGAGAAACCGGGGAACACCTTGTGCACCAGCAGCGTCCTGGAGTCCGGGTTGTCCAGTGTGGCCGACTTGATGAAGATGGGGTAACTGCTGCGGTTGTACACCCACACGCCGTCCACCTCCCGCGTGAGCTGGATGCCGCAGCCGATCTTGCTCCGCACCTTCTGCACCAGCTGACTCTTGTTGTCCGAATGAAGCTGTCCAAGGCAAAAGCCATTCCCCTGAGGTAGATCATAGAAGATATCCAGGGAGGGCTCCTGGACACAGTAGAGCCTCCCCACTCTCGTCTTCTCCTCCCAGTATGCCACCACGCACCAGTGTGACCGATCCCCAGGCTCCAGAAGAAGTTGGGAATCTGCAAAACAAGATGGCGGACATGGTTGGTGGTGATGGGGGCTGACGACGGTTCCCTCTTCCTCCACAACAGCCCGAGACCACCTGAGCTCTCGTCAGGCATGGTGGTGGTGCTGGGTATGCGGCCAGTCTGCAGTCCTCATACCGGGGCCCAGGGATGAAAGAACCTGGCTTTCATCACGGGGCTCCCCGGGGCACCTTGTCCCTCTCTCTATACCCTACCCCACCCCCCACAATCAGGTCAGGGACCCAGGACACCAGCGTGTTTGCCTGTGGGGCCAAAGGAAGCCCTTTCCCTGCAGAGCTCAGGGAGCTTCCTCAGGGGAGGAAGGGAACCCTTAGGAGCTCCACCAGTCCCAGTTTGGGGACAGGAAAAGGCCTTCCAGATGGCCTAGAGTTACAGCCCTTTAAATTCAATGGGACCTGAAAAGCTTACGGCTCTAAGAGCCCCTGGTCCTCCTCAGGAGAAAACCAGGACCCAGAAGGCCTCACAGATGACACAGCCAGACCCAGAACCCAATCTCCAGACTCCAGGGTCCCCCACTAGGCGGTGTCTGTGTTTGTCACCAACTTCTCAGATCAGCACCTCGGTCATAAAGGAGCGCCGTCTGATAAAATGAAAGTGCAGGTGGTTTGGGGCATAAACATCTATCTTCCTCACAGAGAGAACTGCGCTCTCAGTGCGTCTGTCAGCAGCAGCTCTGTGCACAAAGGGCGAATTCAGTCAAAATGCCAAATCACAACACACGGATTGGTGTTAACCCAGACTACCTTGACGAAGCTTCCTCCAGCCCAGACAGAAGATTATGTGTCTGGGATGGGCTGACCTTCCCTCCAGTGCCCTTCCTCTGCCTGCTGTACCCCCTCTCCCCCCTCCCTCCTCAGAAGCATGGAGACACCTTGCCCTGCCCCCCACCAGGTGCCCCCTCCCCAGCTTCCCTAGACTTGGTTCTTTCCCACAGGCAGCCAGGAGACCAGGGTGATTCTGGTAAGGTGACTTTCCTAAACAGACACCCAGAGCTCTTTAAGGGGGGTGGGGGGATCCTATGGAGGGAAAGGGAGGCCCCAGCGGCTGGCATTCCAACTCCTCCTTAAGCTGGAGCCAACGGGGCAGGCCTCAGACTGGGAACCATAAATCTCCCCAGCCAGGCCAGGCTGCAGGAACGCAGGAAAGCTGTGGTCTGCGGCAGCAGGGCGGAGACCGGAAGTCTTGTATTTGTTAACAAAAATGGGGAAAGGCAGAGGCCTCCTGCCTTCCCCTGCAGCCCCGCTTCTCACTCACTGGGGGTTCAGGGCCTGAAGGCGGGGGCTGGCTGTGGGATGGCCAATGCCGACAGAGCACGGCAGCTGGGGGTGGACGAGGGCTCAGGGACCTGTGTCCTGCTGCCCCAGCAGGCTGGGTAAAACCCAGGGCAGCTCTGCAACAGGCATGTTAGGACCTGGGAACCAGTCAGCTCCATTAACTTTTTTTTTTTTTTTTAAAGCAGTAGCCAGTCTCACATGGAGATGTTCTGTGAGTAAGTCTGTACAACGTGCACTGTGACCCACGGAGGCAGCCACACACAGCCTCGCCCTGAGTGGCCACTGTCTCCTACAGACACCTTCCCCCGCCCAAACTGGCCTTCCCGAACGCCTACCCAGCCAGCCAGACAAAATGGGGAAGCTGAGGGCTCCCTGCTCTCTCTCAGTACCCCCCTCCAAAAATCAACCCCAGAAAACTGGCCTGTCACCCCCAACCCGTGATTCTCTGAAGCCTCAGTGGGAGAGAGGCTGTAAGTCCGTGAGTGCGAGCGAGCATGTGAGCGTTTGCGTGCGTACACTCTGGAACATATGGAAAAACAAGAGAGGGACAAGGGCTCCAAGCAGAGGTGACTCATCAGGCATTAACTTGTTTCTGCAGAGTATCCATCAACTGCTAATAAACTCCCGAGTGCTGGCAATCTTTGAACTTTTTTGTCGAGGGAGCTGGGCTCGGGGGCCTGTACCAAAGACCCGTGAGATCTGTGTAAGAGTTCTCTTGGCCTGCAAGTTTGCTGGGGAGGAAGGCACGACCGCCCTAGCTGTGTTAGGGAGGAGGGTGTTTTGAAATGTAAGAAACTCTCGCTTACGCTTATTATCCCCACTCGGGGCAACAAACCTGGTCTGGAAAGAAGATGGGGAGATGGGCGGGGGTGGGGGGGAGTCGCTGGGAGGCTGGTTTGGGAGACCCTGGGTGGAGCCTCAAGATACTTTGTTTTATGGAGCTCGGGCCTCCTGAAACCTGGCACCAGCTAAGTGGGAAGAGGAGGAGGGGTAGGAAGTGCAGGGTAGGGTTGGGTGGGGTGGGGGCCTGGATCAAGTTGCCTATGCCAGGCCCACCAGAAAGGGGTGGGGGGCCCCCACCGGCTGCCCAGCAGCCTCTGGGGGTAGGGGAAGCTGGGGGGGGGGGTGGGCGGGCCTGAGGTTGGACTGGCCCGGAGCCCTGGGGGGAGGGGGAAGGAGAGGGAGAGGGAGAGGGGGGAAGAGTTCTGGCACATTTCTCTCTCATGTGTGTAGCCCGCCAGTCCACCCAGCAATTTGCCACCATACATCCCTGGAAAAAAGCCTGTTTTCTGTTGAGGTTAATGGCCAAGCCCAGATCACCAGCAGCGATAGGTGTCCCTGTGCATGAACAAAACCCTGGGAAGCCCACTAGGTGCCCTAAGCCGCCCTAGGACCCTCGACGGCTCCTTCCCAGCTCCCCCTCCAAGCTTGCCCCACGGCCACCCCCAGCCTCCCAGCGGCCAGCTACCTCCTCTTCTCACTGCACCTGGGCTCTCTCCGAACACAGAAACATGCCTTCCAGCAAGACCATCCCACGAGCGAAGGCTGTCACACTTCTGGGCCTGGGACAGCATCCTCCATTGCTAACTCAGAGATGTGCCCCAAATCCCCCACCATTTGGGCTCATTTCTGGGAAACACTCAGCATCATCTTCAGAGAAGCACAGTTCCCTGAACTGGGCCACAGCCCACAACCATCTCCTCACAAAGGTCAAAAGGTTTAGCTCCTAGAGGGGCTCCCCGGGGCCTCAGGGGGAGAAGCGGGGAGGCTCTCACAGAAGAGCGTCCCTCATTCCAAGAACTAAGGAAGAACCTCAGAAGCCTGCCTTTGACTTTTCCTCATGTATGCTGATACTCATCCTCCAAAGGCAAGACTCGCAGGCCCTTGTTAACGTCCCTCAGCTTTACAACCTTTTCCGGTATTTTCAGCAACTTCTCTGCCTCCTCCTGAAAACTATACAGGGGCTTGTTTTAAAACTGTATTTGTGCATTTTAAAGCATCCAAAAGAAAAGCTGTGTTGTAAAAAGCCAACTAATCAGATGCCTGCTCACAATTTTTTCTTTTTATTACAGTTTAGGGAATTTCTGGAGCAACCCCAGAAAAATGCTGAATCCGCCTAAAATTCCTTTAAGGTTGTTTTCCCCCTCCCCTTCCTCATTTCCCTTAAAGCATTAAAACCTACCCTTTAAAAGGAAGGGGGGGGCTGTTGAGAAAGGAAAGGATTTTGCTTGTGTTTGCACTTGCATTAGGGAAGACCACTTAACAAGAAGCTCCCTGCCTCTTTACAAAGAGTTAATTACCCTGGTCATGAATGAACAGTCCTGACCCTTCTAGAAGACCAGAGACTCATGAATGACTCGCACGCCCGGGGTTCTCAAAGGCAGTAGGTGACCAGACCCTAGAATTTTCCATTTTTGTCTGAAGGTGTGAGGACATGAGGAGAAATGGAGGGGGAGAGGACAGACCAAGCTCAGTGCCTCAATGGTACCATTTCTGGTCTCTTGCTTATGAAGTTGACCATGAGGGCCAGAGAGGCAGGACTGTTCCAAAACACCCCGTGGTGCTCTGAGGACAGGGCACAGACAGGAGGCCACTGGTGCCAGGCTACACCATACAGAGGAGTGCTGATGGGAAGAGAGGGGTCCCTGAGATTCCGGCCTTTTCAGACAGGAACACAGTGGGGTACCAGGCCAGTACAGACTGAGCCACAGCAGTGGGGCCCACTGTGTTACCTGTGCCCAACTGCTGGGGCACAGGGGACTGGAGTAAAAGGTGGGCAAGGAGGGATCTCACCCACTCTCCTCTCTGCAAGGCTCTTGTAAAGAGGGATGTCTCGAGGTGCCTGGATGGCTCAGTTGGTGAAGTATCTGCCTTGGGCTCAGCTCATGAGATCCCAGGATTCTGGGATCAAGTCCCACATCAGGCTCAGCTGGTAGTCTGTCTCTCCCTCTCCCCCTTGTGCTCTCTCAAATAAAATCTTAAAACAGTGGGTCAAGGCCTGTGTGCCCCCTCCCCAGCGGCCCAGCAGAGGGAGACTGGGCAGAAACAGCTGCTTTCACGCAGATGGCTAAGGGCAAGCAAAGGGCACACGGGGAGACACACAAGTTAAACCCAGCAACCCTGGAACGCAAACACGGCCACACCTCGCCTGCCACAGGTCCAGGGTCCTCCCTCCTCGGGACTCAGGCGCCACCAAAGGTTGCCTCATCCCGTCCTCCCCCCACCTCAGACATCTCAAAGGTTAACAGCACCCGTCAGCCCTGTTCCCCACCCTGGTCAGGAAACTGGCTGTCCCAAGAGCAACCAGCCCACTTCGGGGACAAGGACTGAGATAAGAGGGGCCATCCGTCCCATCTACTCTCAACCCAAACACTCGCAATGAACAAGGAACCCTGCTGGGTCTACTGCTTGGACAAAGCCCCAAAAACTGAAACCTAAAGCAGCCGTGTAGAAAACCCATTGGGTCTGAGCTCCACTCAGGTTCTGGAGGGAGCTCCCATCGCCATGTTTACGACCTCGTCCAGAACACCAAAGATTCTGCCAGGGCTCCTTCTGATTCCTACAGACAACCCTGGGGTTTGGAACGTGTTACCCATAGGGGTTGAAACAAACTCCAAACACTTTCCAGTTAACCCAGAAAACGCTCAGACTCAGCCCATCACCACGAACCCCAAGTTCCTCCACCAAAGAGATCAGGAAATGGATTCTGGTTGGTAGAAGGCAGGACTGAGAAGGCTGGGCTGTTTCCAGCCTCTGCAACAGGATCTCTTCATTGAGGTGGATTGGGGGAGAGGTGGGGGTGGGCACAGGAGGACCACAGGGTCTGCTTCAAAGGCTGGAGAACTTGCTCTGGGGCCCCTGGGGTCCAACCAGCCAGGCTTCCCAAAACCTGGCCCCAAGGGAATTCGGATTGTGCGATACCCCCACACCCAGCTAGAGTCCCACACCTCTTCAGACCCCTCTCCCACAGCACCTTGGCAGTGACTTAAGCTCCCAGAGCTCCCAGGGCCAGCCTCACAGGGCTGTTGTGACAATCTGATACAAAGTGGCCAGGGGCCATGACCTGGCTTGTGCCTACACATGCTGCTGGTCTCATCTCTCAGACATCTTGCCTTGGGTTCTCCAACTTCTTGAAAACGCTACCCAATGCTACCCACCCCTTCTCCCCCCAGGGAAAAGAACAGTCTGGGTCATGCCCATTACTATTTCGGGGCCCAGGTGGAAGGGATCACATGACAACGGTAAGAGATTACATCCTATTAGTGTCTTTATGTTGTGGAAGGGGGAAAGAGGCACCGATGACTTGCCCAACAGAGCCGGAACTCCGGGCCACAACAGTGGCCAACGTGAGCCGCGGTGGGCAGCTACCTCTGACCTCTGAGGTTACTGGCCCTCTCCAAATACTAGAGGAAGAAAATTTAAGTGTCCTTCAGAACGCGCTTTGGAAACATGATGCCTACTTCACATTTTCCTTCACTACTTCCCTTTCAATGAAGACCCCGAGCGTGGGGTCCAGCTCCCTTACACCAAGCGGAGGAAGGAACCAGGTTTCTTTGCCAGCAAGCCACTCTACGATCTTGGTCAAGTGGCTTGCCCTCGCAGAGGCTCAGTCTGACCCAACCTTAACTAATGTGAAGGAGGCGAGGACACAACAGGCCACCCCCCTCCTCCAGTCTCTGGCTACACTCTGTGATTCACAGAAGTGCCCTATCAGTATGAACACAGGTTCCATTTATTTTTACTACCTTCCGGAGAATAAGAAAATCACGCTGGGGAGCCTGGCACATTTTTGCATTTAATTTGCAACAGTAAGACAAAACAAAATCAAAAGGGAAAAGAGATTTGAGCCAGATTTTGCTGTGTCCCTCTATAAACCGGTTTCTCTTTAAACGTGGGGAGGTACGAGCTGTGTGCGCGCTTTCCTCGCTCACCGCTCTCAGGAAGAGGACCCCCGGGGGGGGGGGTCTCTGCCCATATCACCACTATTCCTCCCAATGTCCACCCAGGCCTGGCCCCCTCAAGTTTCTTGCCCATCACCTCTCTCCTCCTGCGAGCTCTTGAGCTCACCGATTCGGCAGATCCTGCTTATTATCTAGGAGCCTGATACCTGACTGTGCCTTACAATCAGTTACTAAAGCTAAAATGGATTCCTCTACCTCCCCCCTCCCCCAACGGGCCTCACACCCGTGTTCCCCAAGGCCCCTGAATGTCCAAGGCCAGCCCCCAGCCCAGGGGACCCTCCTAAGAGCAGTATTTGGCCAGCAGAGACTATAACTGAGGGCAGTGCCGGGCAGGGGAGGGAAGCCACACAAATCAAAAGCTCCCATCTGTCTCGCCAGCCGGGCTGACACGGCTTCCTGTGGCCCAGCCTTCAGCCATGCAAATTATAGCTGCCTGCCTTCTGAGGAGGCCCGCTCTGCCCAGCTCCGACAGGACTCAGAGGAAGGGTGGGGACTCCTAGCCCGGCCAACTCCATTCATAATATTTACAGTAAATGGGCCTCTGGCTATTGAGTGTGTACCCAGCCTCATCATTTCAAGTTCGAATCTCAAAACTCTTCCCCTCCATGGCGCACCCTGAAGTTCCCACCGTGACCCACCCTCCCCCTAGAAAGGGCGTTCCGCACCTGCGTACACACAGCCCCCCAGACCTGCACGGCACATATCCGCCATGGTACCAGGTAGGACCCTGGCCACACTCCCAGAAGATACAACAAGTGGGACCATCACCCAACAGGAAAATGTCCAAATCATTATCTCCAGGCTTACCCCCCAGCCCCCCTCCTAGGGAGAGACCAGTGAGTCCCCCCCATATTCCACATGTGGATTCCCAAGCGGGAAGGCATACATGAATCCAACCAAAGAATCCACTCTTAAACGGGGAGAAAGTCCCTCATCTTCTCTGCACTGACCCCGTCTAAGTATGTGGGCTACATGTTCGAACTCCGTAAACATCTTCATAAAAATGGATACATACGTCAACTGTTTTGAAGGACACGACCCCTAAAGGTACAGAACACTTCCCGCCTGGTTCTGCGGGTCTTGGGGCTCTGCAGGGAGCTGCTTTTGCTGTGGGGCCCTTTAACAAAGCCCCATGCACAACGGCTTTCGGTACCCCGAAAAGCAGCACAGTATTACAGGACCCAGACACGGGCCCTGCCCCTCCCCCACTAAGCTCCTGCTGGACTCCGGCTTTTCTAGAGGGTAGGAAAACCGTCCAAGACGTGGAAAAACACAGAGAGAAACAAAAGTCCTTTTCATCCCTCCCCTCCCCCAGCTCCCCTTGTTCCACAACAATTATGAAAACTGTTGGATGGGATGGCATTTTGAACATTTACTGCATTCCGGCCAATAAATTCCAATGCAGGATCTGATGGAAAAGCCTCCCTCTCCGGCCAGCTCCTGGCTCCCCGCCCCCATGCTCGCTCCCGAGCCATCATTCCTCCTCTTTCTTTACAACCCAACACCGGGGCCTGGCCGGGGCCTGGTCAGGCCCGGCCCGCACTGTACTCACAGGGAAAAACAACAGTACGACAGACTGGAGACAGTGTGCAGACTGGAAAAGTTAATCATTACTTCTGTCTACCTCTGTAATCTAATCTCTCTGGCTTTGACACACTCGCTGTTCAGCCACCCCAGCCCTTTCACCCCCAAAGCACCCAGGGCCTCCCGGGCGTGGGGGTGCCCGCCCTGTGAATGTGGAATGAAGCCTCCCCCACCCTTGACTGCCATAGGAAGGCCCCTCAGAACCCACCAGAAATCGCCCGCTGCTCAGTGCTGTGTGCCCCACGTCTCATAGGACTCTGGGCCTCCCATACATTTGGGTTCCAATCTGGCTTGTATTATTTGTAGAGAACCAGGCCGCCCGTCCCCCACAGCCCCGGGACGGACTCGGCAACCCCACCCCCTGTGCTGGGGCGCCCCTTCAAAGCCATCTAGTCACATCAGGGAGCAAGAGGGCTGATCTGAGTCCCCTGCCCCACGCCATCGGTCCACAACAGACACACGGGCCAAGGTGGCGCTGCCCTACGATGCTGCCCCAAAAACCAAACCCAGAGTTACCCCATGACCCAGAAATCCCACTTCTGGACGTGTATCCAGAAGAGTCCTAACGAGATTAATGGCACACATGTTCACAGCAGCAGTCTGCACAACAGCCAGAAAGTGGAAGCAACACAAGCGTGTCCACTGAAGGATGAATGAATGAAGATGCGGAGACGCCTACACGAGGAAAGGACTGACATTGTGGCGCGGGCTAGGACACGGATGCACCTTGGGGAGGTTCTGAGGCGTGACATCAGCCAGCCACAGAACGTCACGTGTGGGATGACTGCACTCCTATGTGGTACCGAGCACGGTCAAATGCACAGACATGGAAGGAGAACGGGGCTGCCCAGGGCCCGGGGTGGGAGGCCGACTGGGTGGGGGGGGGGTTAGGGTTTTGAGGGTCAGTTTCAGTTTGGGAAAGAGAAGTGGTCCCGGAGAATGACAGTGGAACAGTCTGCCCAGCGACGGACTTGTGCCGCGCTGAGCTATGCACTTCAAAGCAGTCATGATGGGAAATGTGCGGTGTTATTTTGCCCAAAAAGAAGTTGGAAGGGGGGGGACCGGGGTGGCTCAGTGGTTAAGCACCTGCCTTCAGCTCAGGTCATGATCCCAGGGTCCTGGGACTGAGCTCCTACCCCTCATCAGGCTCTCTGCTTCTCCCTCTCACGCTCCCCTTGCTTGTGTTCCCTCTCTTTTAACAACAACAACAACAACAAAGAGTTGGAAGGAACTGAAAGGAGAGGGGACGAAAGGAGAGGGGAGGGGAGAAAGAAAGAGAGACAAAACAGAAGAGAAGGCCCCACCTCTTCTAATACTTTCCGGTGCTCCCCATTAACCTGGAGGCCTTAAGTACAGGTGATTCACTGGTGGGCTTCCGCCCATCACAAGCATAAAGGCCCCCTGAAAATGCATGCAAATTTTGGTATGCGTATGCATTTTTATGGGGAAGGATTCCTCAACTTTCACTCATTCTTGGGAGAATTTGCAAGCCAAGAAATGTCAAGAACTATAATGTTTTTATTGAGCATGCAAGAGGCCATTATCTACCCACCACCTCAGCAACAGGGGGTCTCGTTACCTCCCCTCAAAATCCAAGAACCAAAGCCCACACAGATCACAGGATGCTTTGCAAGTTCTGCAAGGGGACTTGGGAGACACCAGTCCAACCTCTTGTTTTGCAGATGAGAAAAACTAGAGGCCCTGGAGCGCCCCCCCCCCCCAACAAGCAAAAAGCTCCACCTTCAGCCAGCCCCTAGGGACAGACACCTGGGGAGGCTGGGGCCCTTCCCTTCCATTGTCATTCTCCAGGACCCCTCCCAGACTCTTGCATGCCCCCCACCCCAGGAAACATCCCCCAGCAGGGGTCTTCACTGTGACCCCACTGGGACGGAGATGGGGTCCATCTATTTTTAAGAGCTGTGCTGTGCACCCAAGCTCGCAGAAGACTCAAATAGCTCTTTTCGCTCTGTGTTACTGATTAATGAGGGGGAGGGGCCGTGCTGGCTAAGAGGCTGCCCTGGGGCTGGCAAGGTCCCCCAGCACCTTCTCAGAGACCCTTCCTACTTCATTAGGGGCCTGTGGAAGCTGGGGCGGGGGGTGGGGGTGAACGGGGCAGGGTGACAGGAGCAGCCTGTGACCTGAGTGGCAGATGCAGAAAGGTGCGTCCAGAGAGCACAGTCATTGCCCGGCGTCATAATTGTTTCTGTTCCTGTTGAGCGGCCATCCCAAGTTCAAAGTAAAAAGGCAATTCTGAAATGAACAAACCCGAGAGCCACTAACAGTCCGTGGCCAGAGAACTGGGCTGTCTGCTGACAGGAACTCCCAGCCTGACAAGATGAAACCCGAGTGGAGATCAGTTCTTTCCTTTTCTGCCCTGGATCAAACCCCACACCAAACCAGCTCTCGGACTGTTGTGGCCAGTGGGGTTCCACGGCAGAGCCAGAAGATCAATGGAGCAAGTGACCTCCACCAACAGAGCCTTCCGGCGGGCAGGAGCAGAAAAAGCGTGGAAAGGAACATGCTCTGGTCACTGCCTATTAGACCGCTCACACAACACCACCGCGGTGGGCCAGGACATCCCCCCGCCCCCCCGCATGCTGCTGGCATCTCAAAAACGGCCTTGACTGGCAGATTTAAAATTAAAAAGCACGAGATGCACCCCCAAATGGGTGTATTCAGAACCAGAGTTCTAAAAGGAAAGTCAAGCTCTAGGGCTTTCAGATTGCCCCTGCTCTGTGGCTGTCCAGACATTAATACTATCTTCCGAGACATCAGTGTCTCTGTGGACCTTCTCCCTCACCCCCCCCACCCTGACCCGCCCCACCCGCGGGGGCTGTGGTCCCACCACCCAGCCAGGGCGTGGCTGGTCACCTCCCCTACACCGCACACCCAAGTACTATCAGAGTCTGGATTATAACTGTACCTCCTAATGCCACTGCTGTTATCTTAGCCAATCAAGGGGAGGATGGGGGAGGGGGCTGGAGCAGGAGGAGACAGACCTCTGTTTATCCACCAGCTTTGTTTTATCTCAACAGACCACACAACCAAAGCAGAGGCAAAACCCATTGAGAGCAAAGCTCTGCCTACCCTGCGTGCTCAGACAATCCCTCCAGGGGCCCATCCCTGCACCTCTACCTTCTTAAACACCTCACCCCACCTCCAAGCCCAAGGGTCCTGGCTCCTTCCAGAAGCTGCCCTCCATCTGTACTCTGGACAGGGCCAAATCCTGTTCCTGAGCCCTCTACCTCACTGACTCAAAACCACCTCCAGGAAAAATTTCTACCAGGGGCCCCCAAACGGCATCCTCCACACCTCATAGGGCCTAGCACATAGTAGGTGCTCAATAAATCATCACTGAACCAGACACATGCTGGCTTCTCCTGAAGTGGCTGGGTACCTCCCCCCATCCCAGCTTTACAGCCGCCAGAGGGAGGTACAAGTGAACCTAGCTGGGAGGAGAGCATGCCTTCCAGCCAGGGGTCAGCGAGAAGGGCCCAGGTCCCCCTCCCAGAGCCTGGTGGGGGTGGGAAGAGAGAAGCCCCGTCCTCAGCTACTTCCCAGCCCGCTGCGGCCAATCCACAGAGAGGGGTTTTCAAGCCAGGCGCCGGCCGGGCAACCTCTGTGGGCACACCACCTGCCCACAGCATTCTGCCTTGGCGTTCTGCTCTGTTTGGACAAGTTCCGCTCACCGAGTGTTCTCAACAATACTCTTACACACCCCACAGCTCTTGTTGTGTTATGAAAACAAAACAATGCACGCTAAGGAAAAAAAGCTGGGGTGCGGGGGGCGAGTGAGTGGGGAGCGAGAGCATGGCACACACGAATCTCCTTCTGGTCTCCATCCTAAAGGGGGCCCCTTAGCAGCACACGCTGGGGCACTGGCCTGTGTCATCCGAACAATGACATCATGGGGGGGAGGGGGGGCTCAGAAACCCAGAGATGAGTAAATGGAAACTTGTGTTTTTATACCCAAGGACAATACACCACCTACTTCTCCACACCACGTGGGACTGTGGCAAGCCCTCTTGGTGGGGGAAGCTTCTGGGTGACTGGTGGGCCCCGTCACCCCCTTCCCCCGGGGCAGAGCACAGCTGTACCAGGGAAGCTCTGAAGCCCGTTTCCTCTCCACTTCTCAGTAGCACCCGAGTAGTCTCAGAAGGTAAGAATTCCTGGGGGTTGTGGGGATGGACACGGGACTGGGCTCTGTGGCTGGAAAGATCAAGGCAGCCTCCACTCCCCACCTGCCCCATGCCAGGCACCCATATGAGGATAAGATGAGGCTGGGGTGGAGAGCTGCAGGCATGAGCAAATTCCTACCTACTACCCCCGACCAAAAAAATAAGTTTTGTTTTGTTTTTTTCTTTTGCAAGTTAAAACTGAGCTAATGACACTGGGTGGGGCTCCGTGTTGAGGACCTCAAGCAGCCAAACCAAAATTCACTTCCAGCCAAGAGCTGCTTGGCCCCACCATTTGGGGAAGGAAACTGAAAAAGTCATGAAAGATTCTTTAGTGAACCAGGAAATAAGGCTGCAGTTAACATTTCAACTGAAGGTGACCCTTCTGGTCAAATATTTTTTTTAAATAATAAAAATAACATGAAGTTCTCAAACAGCCCCTTTCTTAAAGAAAATGGCCTAAAAGTTCTCGTGGGAGTGGAAGGAAGAAGGGGGGTTGAAAACCCAAAGAAACAACACAACAACAACAAAAAAAATCAGGGCTGGCCTCCTCTTAGCCACTACCTTTAGCGAACAATTTTTTTTTCTAGAGTTCTTCTTATAAAAGGAATGATGCAATTTCCTGTCTTATCCCAATATTTCCTGTTCGCTTACAAGGTGAAAGTTATCACTGTTTTAAACTGTCCTGAACTCCACAAAAAGCTCCTATTTCCATCCAGGGCCCCCATTCCCAGCACAAAATCTCCCCACCTAAGAGTGGAAACACCTTTTTTAGAGTCGGCTTCATTAAAGTCTCTTGATCTCTGTGTGGCAGACAAAATCTCCAGGATCACAGCTTCCCACCCCAGATCCCCAAGGACACCCCACAGGGAGACGTGGAAGGGGGCCGGGGGCAGCCCCAGCGTGTTTGGGTACAGCCGTCGCTAACAAAGTCAATGTTGCTTTCTTGGTATGTTAGCCACTAAATTGAGAACTGGACCTCAGCTGTTAATAATATCTTCCCGCTGAAAATAGCCCCGAGAGGAAGCCTCTCTGTGACAGTAGGCACCCGGCCAGACTCTGGGCTAGCCATTCAATCCCGCGCGAGGAAGATGGTAGGACCAGGAGTGACCTCCCAGTGGCCGTGATGTACAGTAACCTTTCACGAGGCTCCTGCAAAGGGAGGGCCCCCGGGGCAAGTCACCTGCTTCCCTCTGCAGCCCTATAACCTCAGTGGGGATGTCACACAGACCAGGGGTCCCAGGCTTTGGGGGATGGGGACAGCCCCAGCATCGTACTTGGTTTCCAATCCCTGGGCTGGCCAGGCAGCAGGGAAGCAGGCTGGGCAGACCTGGGCCGGGGGGGCAGATACTATCTGGGGCAGAGAGGAAACAAGGGCACTCACTTCCCTTGCAAAAAGGTCAGGCTCGGAAAGAACCACAGGGAACTTTCCTGCCTCTCATTTCTGCAACCCACATGGAAAAGGGAAGGTCAAAAAAAAAAAAAGAAAAAGAAAAAAACAACACTGAGAAGTGCCTGCTTCTCCCCACTTCTTCAGGGAGTTAAGAGTTAGAGAAGACAGGCCCATCCATGGGAGGCCCTCAACCCAAGAGACCTCAGAGGTGCTCTGGGAACAAGTGCTTGTCAACCGTAGTTCCGAGGTACCTAACACAAGTCTCTCCATTTTGATTCTCTGGAATCACCATTCTTGATTATCCAAATATCAGCATTCATTTAAAAGTGACCACAGGTCACTACTTTTAAAAATTGGGGTAAAATACATGTAACATAAAATGTACCGTTAGTGACAGAGTGCATTCCCAGAGTTGTGTAAGCATCAGCAGTACGTACATGGTTCCGGAACATTCTTTCACCCCAAAAGGGAACTCTGTCCCACGGGCCACTTTTTTAAAATTTTTTTTTTTTTTTTTTTTATTTATTTGACAGAGAGAGATCACAAGTAGACAGAGAGGCAGGCAGAGAGAGAGGGAGGGAAGCAGGCTCACTGCCGAGCAGAGAGCCCGATGCGGGACTCGATCCCAGGACCCTGAGATCATGACCTGAGCCGAAGGCAGCGGCTTAACCCACTGAGCCACCCAGGCGCCCCCCACGGGCCACTTTTACAGTCTCATTAACAAGGGCAGAAGCAGCTGGAGGAAGGTGCCAAGTTAACACACCTTGTCAAGCTTCTCATCCAGCAAAAAATCTTATTTGAGAAGAGGTTCATTCAGTGAGATACTCAAATTCTTCGCTAGAGAGAATGACACCTGCGTGGCCACCAAGAGAAGCCACCAGAGTCCATCCCCCTGACCCCCCACCCCCGCCGCAGGAACACAGATCCCTCTGCCCCTCGTCCCAGGGCTTCTTAACGTGTCAGCACCTGGGGAACTTCACATCCTGGAAGCCCACCCGCACACCCTGACGCAGGACCAGGACCACCCCCCTAGGCCTCGTGGCCCCCCCACCTGCTTTACAGTCGCCACTGTGGGTTCCAAGCCCAGACTGAAGCGAATGGCTCAGCCTGGCCGTCAAGGCGCACTGACAAGAGCCGGATTTCGGGACAGCGACAGCAACAATAAATGCAAAGGAAGCCAAACTTGAACATGACTTTGGCATTTCTTCCCTTTCCGCTGTCCTACTGGCTTGGAGCTTGCCACAGAGCCCCTTCCTACCCCCCAATAGGTCTATAAGACCACCCGGCTACAGCCAGGCTCCGCTAAGGAAAGCTCCAAGGGGGGCGGTGAGACTTCATATGCTAGACTACAGCCAGACGTGACCCTGGAAACCGGCCCTCACCTGGCCCTCTCCCCCTTTGTTAGGAGGTCCTGTTCTGCCTTGGTGACAGAATGCAGGAGGCTGAAGCCCATCTAGTTCTGTCCAGGCACGCTGCCCAGATTTGCCCAGGAGAACTTTGTCTCCCTGCACTTAACCCCTGCCTGCCTACCTTATTCTTTCCCGGACAAAGGGATTTCATGAATGAACCCACATCCAGGGCTGAGAGCATGGCCCGGAGCACTGCAGATACCTGAGCTGCTGTCCAAGACTGGTCTTCACGGCGGGGGGGGGGGGGGGGGGGGGATGCACCAGGTGAGCTGGTCCAGGCCCGAGTCATTACACTGGCATTTAGGGAGCTGTGGGCTGGGTCCCTAGAGATCCAGACTGTCTGGATCTGGGGGTAAGGAAGTGAGTAGGCAAGGAGCTCACTCACGGTCCCATGTGCTGGTACAGCTGACTCCCCCCAAAGCCTGCTTGCATGAGCTCAGCCCTCCTTCCCCACCACCACCCCTGGCATTAGAGACCTCAGTGAAGCCACAAGCTGCTTGTTCCCAGGCAGAGAAAGGAGACATGAAAACAAGACAGGCACCCAGGTCCCGACCCCCAGTGTGCCATCACCATTCCAAGCTGGACAGTAAGTAACTGTTCCCAAGGAGCTGATGAACTTTGCTTAGAAACAAGATGGAATCATCTTTCCTAAGCTACTTGGTTTGAACCGAAGTTGCCCATGGACTGAGCCAGAGCACATTTCCAGATTATATACAGCTAATTTTGAAGACTTCTTTCTCTGGAGCGATCACAGACACCAGCAGGGATCAGAGAGAACGAAGAGACAAGTCCCAGGAGTGCCCACTGACCTAAGGACACTCCCATCACCCAGAAGTGGGAACCAGAAGCCATACATGCTGTTTGTTTGTTTGTTTGGGGGTTTTTTAAAATACATGGTTCTTAAGGCCCTTCCCTAGGCTGGTGGGACCATGTCTCTCCGATAAGCATGACTCTGAACAGCCAAGAGCTGGGGCTCCCTCAACCGCACTCCCAACCCCTCAAGACACGTCAGTCCCCACATCAGCATTGCCCTCCACCTCCTTCCTTGAATTCCATGGTGGCATCTCTCTAGAAGTTTAAATAACTACAAATGGCTGGCCTCCAATCCCGGCCCCCAACTAAGGCCAGCTCCACACCTGAGTATGCACAGGGAGGACGACGGAGGTCAGGTCTACAGCTGAACAGCCCAGAACGTGCGGGTGAGAGAGACGGTGTTCCTCCAACCCACCCAGGACAGGACAGATGAGCTAAAGGAAAACCCCACAGGAACTCCAAACAGAGACTGCAAAGATGGCAGCTTCTAGCACATGCTTTTGATTACCAGTGATACAGGCAAAGCTCTGGGAGCAAAATCCTCCCACCTCCACCACCGGACCAAACCTAGAAGCTTTCCCCTCTGCATCAGACCTCTCCAAGGTGTGTCCTCCTCAGGCCAGGACCTCCTCCAGCAGCAAGGGCCCACTCTGAAGCCCCATGCCTTTCAAAAGGCACTACACACACAACTGAATTTGGGGCTGCCAAATCGGGGCCCAGAACCAATCCACAGACAACCTCCCACCCCCAAAGCGCATATCCTCGTGGAAAAGCTGCTCTGCCATCCCCCTACCCCAGGTGAGAGGAAGGAACCCAGGCCTCTCCCACAGTCTGCCTGGGGACCCCTGCCTGCTTATGCGCCGGTGCACAGTCGTCTATCTGTACGTCTGCAGCACGCACACGAACACGCACACACATTAAAACCATGCACCAAGCGATCCATCTGTCTCAGAGAGCCGGCTGTCAGAAATGAAAGTACAATCTCCTGGAACCGAGTCCCAGCCTTCTAAAAATGTGCCATTTTCCCAGACTGAGGAAACTTGCAGGGGTGGGGCGTGTTTCACTGCGAAGTCCCGAAGGCCTGGGCCCATCGCCTCCCTGGCCAGACCCAAGCTGCAAGGCTGGATTCCAAACGCAGGCAGCGGGCCTGCGCCCAGCGCTCCCAGCCGCCTACTCCCCTTCCCCGCAGGAGAGGGAAGGGCCAGCCTCGGAGTCACCCGGCAGTTCAGGAGGGGAATGCCTTTGAGCACACCCCCACCCCAACCTCCGAGGCACCACATTTTCACATGTGGCTGTTTTTTCTTTCCCTTCTTCCCTTGCCAAGAGAATCAAGCTCTGGCTCCCACTCCCGACCTTCCTCCCACCCTAAACTGAGCCCCATTCATGAAGCCTGCTCTCAGCCAGGGCAGGACAGGAAGGAAAACAGCACACAGGGCCTGTGAAAGACACACTCACAGAGGTTATTTCAAGGGGGAGGAGGGGGCAGATCCTGGCGGCCGCTTTCACCACTCCCCACCTTGACTGCCGCTTGCCCCCCCACTTCCCGAAGCAGGCTCCCACCCTCCAGCCTCTGCTGACCCCTTCCCTTGGGCAGCCTCGTCCCACTTGGCCACAGGCCCTGCCCCATTCGGCCACACCACCACCACAGCCCCCACCAGCCTCATCCTCCAAGGTGGACACACCCAGGCCACCCCCCTCCCCTGATGGAAACATCAACTTGGGAAGGAGGAGGTTTGGGCTCCCTCCATCTGCAAAACCCTCACCCTGGACCCAGGCCATTAAATCATCTCTTAGGAGGCACCCTCGCTCCAAAGGGCATAGCTCCGGGCTTTCTCCATGCCCATCACCTCCCCTCCTGACACCCCCAAACCACTGGGCACCAACCCAAAAATCAAGTTTCTTCAATTTCCCCACACAACACATTATTAATAAACTGCTCCAACTCTGAACGGAAAGAAGAAAGAGCTCAAACTTTGAAGCCTCGGGAATTAGTAAATTAAGAGCTAAAATTCAAAACAAATGCTCTTTCATGTGGGGCCCCCCTGGTCTTTTTCCTTTTGCAGTTTGGTTAAACCATTGGATCCCTTCAGAGACAACCACTCCTCCCTAGCAGCTCCTCAGTGATCTAAATGGTTGCAATTACCTTAGGGGGTAGGGATGGGGGCAGCAGTTAAGTCACTGTTTTACACACACACCCCCTCCCCGTTTTGGGGGAGGGCTTTGGGAAGTCGAGCGCCTACCCATCTCCGACAGGGCTGCCTGGGGCATGCCGGGCTGTCGTTTGGCTCTTGGGCCAAGGGAGGAGAACTCAGAGGAGAAGCTCGGCCTGGTGTCGTCACTTCCCCCAGCAGAGGAGACAGACAAGATGTTATCAATGAGACAACCCTTCCGAAAAGCCCCCCCTTTCAAAAGCTACCACTTCCCTTGCTCATTTCATGTGGTTCGAAGGGGCTGGGGCTCCTCCCTACACATTCAAGATCTAAACAATAATCCCATCTTACAACATCCTGAGTGTGTTCTTTTGCCCAGACCCTCTCCTCTTCTTGGCCTTCTTTCTTTCAGGAACTTTCTCAGTCTTAGAAAGCAGAGAAGACGCAGTTCACACGTTTCTGCAAGTTGCAAGTGTTCCCCGCTTCCGTCCAGCCCCGTCCTCATGCCCGAAGCCCCGCCCCCTCTCCGAGTCCCCTCTCCTTCCTGCTCACTCCTCATTAGAAGCTTTGTGTAAACAAAACCCTCCTGTCCCAGGCAACAGTCAGAGTATATACTGCGCTGAAATAAAAACAAACAAGGGTCTTCCTAAAGGCGTCCTCCAAGCTCAGTTCCCAGAGGAGAGCCTAGGAGGGTCTGGCTGGGATGATCTGAGCATGACCATGGCATGGAAGCAGCGCCTGACTCCCAGAGGTGACCTCACAGAAGGGGGTACACCACAGTCCCCCCTGGAGATAAATTCTACTGCTTCCATCCAAGCCGCCACGATCCTATACCAGCGTCCCAAAGCAAGAAAGACAAATGCATGGAACTCTGTGGAATTTCTCTCCCACCACCCCCCACCCCCAGTCTACTTTGCCTCTTGCTCTAGCGAGCTCTCAGAAAACCCAGTGATGCCATACTGGGGTGCGAAAATCAGGTATAAACCGGATGTCTTCGGAAAAAGAGGAAAATGCTTCCCACTTACACTGCTAATGAGTTTCTCCAAGTTTATGACTCTCTTCTCCTGTCTCTCAGGGACAAGGATGCTCCCCAACGCCCCTCCCTCAATCCCGTGATCCTCCAGCACTGGGCATTCCAGGCCCTCCAGCACACCCATGGACCCTGAGGAAAAGCTTCCCTCCCGGGTAAGCCCTGTGAGGTCTACAGTCTGCAGGGACTCCATCCTGTGGCTCCCGGGCCCAGATATGTACTAAGCTAGACCGGGAATGGAAACTTTCACAGAGGCATCGAGGACATCTATGCAGAATTCCCACCCTACACTTGGGTTATCTCTGCAAGTTCCAGAAAGGTGGATCCGTCCCTTTCAAGCTGCTCGATGCACTAAGGACAAGTTGGAGAAAGATTTAAACTCATCAACTAATGAGACCCAAGTCAGCCAAGTACAACCCCCTGAGCCAGTAGGTTCTTTCACAACAACCAGGAAACAGCACCCCGCCAGCCCGCGGCTGGCCCCCACTTCCTCATCCACGGAGCAGGCACAGGGGACCACAGAATGACCAGCTCAGGGGCCCGAGTCAACACGGATGCATCCAGTTTAAGCACATACAAGTGAGAATTAATCTCAGACCCGTGGGGACAGCAGCAGGCCACTCCCATTCCTCCAGCGTCCAGTTATTTCAAGGTCTTGAAACCGCCAGGAAAAATACGAGAAAATGTCTCACCTGAAAGCCCCCCAGGGGCCAGATAATTCGTTCCCCCTGTTTCAGCGGAGGAAGGCACAGCATCTGGACAGTCCGCTGTGGATTTGAGAAGGAAAGAGAAATAAATAAATACGCAAATAAATAAAAACACCAAGATGAATTTTTAAGCACATTCTAAACAGCTTTAAAGAGAAACCACACATTCCAAGCAGCTGATTCCTGCTGCGACGCTGATTATTAACGGACTGCTCAGGCTTCGCTGCCCACGGCAAGACAGACCACAGCACCTTGTCACCCGTCTGGGCTCTGCGCAGCCAGTTAATCATTGGTCAAGTCAGGCTCCATCACAGACTGGCTGGAATTTCTCTTTTATTGCAAATCCCCCATTGAGAAAACCAGGTGTTCCCAAGGTCAAAGAACGCCTGGGTTCCGTTCTCAGCCCCCACTGGGATCTGCCTACCAGCTCTCGCTCCATCAAGGGTGAAGACTCTGCTCAGATCCTGTGGCCTCTCTGCCACTCCCACAGACCAGTCTCTCCTTCATCTTGTGAAAGACAGACTTCCCAGTTCTTTAGGACTTCTTTTTCAAGATTGCCCTTGGCCTGAAATTTTTTTTTTTTTTTTTGAATCTTATTTATTCGAGGGCCACATGGAAAAGCAGGCTCCCAGCCCCACGCCTCGCTGAGCAGGGAGTCCAATGTGGGGCTCCATCCCAGGACCCTAGGATCATGACCCGAGCAAAGGCAGACGCTTAACCAACTGAGCCACCCAGACCCCAACTTTTCCCTATACATCTCAGAACAACCCCATGAATCCTACTCGTGTACACGCCTGCGTTAAAGCCACCACCACATCAGGACAGAGAAGATCTCAAGGCTCCCAGCCGGAGGGGAAATGTTCTACCTCCTTCCAGGCCTGGTCCAAACTCCTCGTCTTTGGAAACCTTCCCGGGCAGCCCCAGACCTGTAAGGCTCCCCCTTCCCTGTCCTCGGCTCCCATAAAATCTTTCTGGCACCCAGCACTTGGGAGTTCCCTTCTGCCGTCTTTGCTGATCGTTGACCTTCAGATCCCGCCTGTCCTAACTAGACTAGAAGCTTCTCTTCAACATCTCGGTCACCCTCGGGTGCTCAGCACAGTGACCTGAATGTTCAAGAGGATCATTAATGACAAGTCTACCTGAGAAACAGACTCGACAGCCTCTCTCCAAGCAGATAACCAAAAAATAATGCCTCCGAACCACAACTAATTACCCCCATGAAACAAAGACACACAAGACCCTGTAAGCTGTCAGGCACCGCTGCCAATGCCAAACTTCCAGAGAGCCCTAGAAAAAGGCTGGCTCAGGAAAGAGGCTTCCTGGTGTCACCCAAACACACAACTCCAGCCCCGCAACCACCTCAGGTGACCAGCAGCATGTCCCCGGGGTGTATCCTAACCAGCTTCCCACTGGATCCACTTGGCCACATGGGCCAATAGAAGCTAAAGTCAAAAGCAGCCCGGGGGCAAGGAGCCCATCAGCAGTCTCCATTCCCCCCTCAAAAGAGGTGGAGGGCTGTGCTGGGCTTACACAGGACCCCCCAAACCACCTCCTCCTCCAACTACTAATCCCAGGACCCTCCCCCTCCCTTCCCACATGCCCCTGCATTTCTTTGTGGCTGGAAGAACAACTTTTCAAAAATTCTCACTAGCGGAAGGGGTAGCGCAGACGCCGCAGCGGTGGGCAGGGGAGAGAGAAAAGACTGCGTGTATTCTCGTTTTATCAGGGTGAAGTGTAATTCCTAACAGGAATATACAGTTTTACAGGATACACTTAATCAAATGCAAAACAATAGGGGGAGCAGGAAATGGAGCTGCTTGTTAACTGGTGGAGACCCTGCGCTTTCTAAACTACTTTGATGGCCTTCACCATGTTCTAGGGATAGGACCTACCTACCCACAAGAGGATGACACCCCCTCCCACCCCCGTTAAAGATGATGACTGATCCACAACCACGGCCCCCTGCCCTCCTCCAGCTTTGACTGGCTGAGTCCCAGGGGCCAAGTGTGTTTCAAAGGAAGAGCCCAGAATCTCCGGGCAGAGCTGGGACCACATTCAGGGTGTCAGCCCGACTCAGATCAAAGGTAAGCCAGCTCGGCACCGACAACCACAAGCATTTTTATGAAATGGTGCTCTGCCCTTCTACAGAGCCTTTGATCTCAGGAGGGATTTACAAACATTAATTAGGCCTCCCTACCACCCCTGTGAAGTAGTAAAGTATACCTGTTCGACCCGCACCCGGGTAAACTGAGGCGTCTCTGACAGTCCAAGGGGCCACCCAGTGAGCTGGGCCATGCCCAACCAAGAGTTCGGTGCTCATCTCGCCCTTCCCACAGCATTCCCTCCCCAGGCATCCCCGGTCCCCGCAGGTAGTCAGGCCAACAGTCCCAGCATCCAGCCTGGCCTCGAGCTACACAGCCAGGTGCTTGTAGCTCATAAAGGTCCAAGAGGCCACACACCTCCATCCCTCACCCACTAAAAAGCTCCAGCAAGACAGACCTCCAAAGTTAGTGTCTCGGTCCCCGCCCTGTGTCACCGGCTCTCCAGAGCCCAGGATGCACACACACACACACACAGAAGTTCTAGGCCATTCCTGGCTCATCTATCGTTAAACATTACCAAGCACCCAGTAAGTGCTGGGTTCTCTGGGAGGAAAAGACAGTCCTTAAAAGATGCAAACCTGGGGACCAGCCAAGGAACAAGCTGTTCAGAGGGGGTACAAGGTGAGGGAGATGGAGATCCACCTTCTCCCAAGAGAATGGTTCCTGGAGAGCCTGGATGTTCTGTCAACTTGGTTCTGAGCTTCGTAAGGGGCACCAGAGCCAGAGGAGCTCCAACCCCGCTCCCCGCCAACCATAGCTGTACCTCAGTGTACCAGCTCTGCCCCCAACCACAAGCCCCATGAACCCTGGGGACAACACAATCCCCGGCATCAGAATCATTCACATTCTTAGACAGGCACATCACCAGGCCTGTAGAGTGAATGAATGAACCAGTTAATGAGCCAACGAATGAATCATTTAACTCTTCACTCTTTGATCATCTAGATTTAAAGAGGTTCAGGAAAGTTAAAAGGTGTGCGTCAAGTAAAAACAGGGCTAGATCCCAGACTTCCCAACTACGCTTTGGAGGCCTGATCCACCCAGTGTACCCATCACCTGGGTCCCCAGCCTACTCAAGTAGTGTCTCCAAGCAAGGACCCCCTCCCTCTGCCAACCAGTCAAGCCGTCCACACCATCAGATACGATATGGAGGACACAGGGAGCAGAGACCACAGAGCACTCCCCTCAGAAGCCCCAGCCCACACACCAACTACTACTCTGAAACAGCACGTCCTTATCCCTTGTGGGCAGGGAGGGACTCTTCTTGACTTCAAACAGCCCCAAGTCCCAACCATCTTGCCCCTAGGTTCAGATCATGTCTAACTCTTTCCCGGAAAATCCTGCTGGGTTTGGGACCACGCAGCACCCACCTCTAGAAGCTACCCCAGGGTGGCTTGAACCACAGCAAAGTAGGAGCTCCCAGCTTTAAGCCCTGGAGTTTCTACAAGGCTGCAGAGGTACCAGGCCCCAAGGCCTCTCCTCCCAAGCTGGAGACTTCCCAGAAGGGATTCTCTTAGCCGTGAGACCGGCTAAAATTTTAACAGTTGTCCATTGTAAAACCTTGCAACTGGTTCTCACCTAATCACCCAAGACCAAAAATCCAGCCTAGAGCTCAGACGCTTAAGAACGCAAGCAGCTGATCTCAATTCCCCAGCCAAATACTCTCCTCCCGTGTGCAAAGTAAAGACAAAAACCTGGGGCAACATCCCACTGTGTGTGCGACTTCAAGGCCCAGGTCCTTGCCCTACCTCCAGCGCCACCATTCCCAGACCTGGCTGCCCGCCAGGGTATGAAGACAATTCTTGGGGGGGGGGTTGCCCCTCAACACCTCCTGTCCCTACACAACAGCTCCTTTTTTCATTCTTTTTTTGTTTTGTTTTGTTTTAAACAAAACGTTTTTGGGTGAGTAACCAGCTGTTTGAGTTTCCGATTGGCAGGCTAATCACTTCCTATTGGCTGATCTTGAAAACTTTTCTTCCCCTTGGAAATGGCACACTCCTGTCTTTGTGGCTTCTCTGTTTACACACATTTTGCTACCTAGTGTCAACACTTGCTAATGAATAAATCTATCACTCCACTCACAGAAAATGAGGTCCTGGCCCGACAGGAGGACTGCCTGCATCCCATGAACGGATTTATCCTCGTGTCCCTGCAGGAGACCCAAGACAACGACGCCCTCCCTTTCTATGCTTTCAGGTTTCCGCAAGCATTTATAGACCCCTAGTAATCTTTACTCTGGGGGCCAAGGTGAATGGTCTTTCTCTCGAGGCCCTCCAGATGGGAAGGATGCAGAAGTTAAAACCCGAACAGGGCAGAGATGGCCCCTTGTAGGACAAACCTCACGAACACTGGGTCTCAATGTCAGAGCGCAGCCAAGCTACATTCTAGAACGGAGCGCCGTGGTTATGTTTGTTACGAATACACAGAGCCGCTTATCTCCTCATTAATGACCATTTATCTGGTGTTTTGTAAATCGAAAGCAAAATATCACGGGCTTTGCAGGCAGTGGTTAGCCCAGCACCAGGCAGGCAGCAACGCCTCCCGACTTCAGGGAGCGGAGGAGTCCCGGGAGGGCTGGCTGCAGAGCACGGGCTTCGGTTACACCGTTCATTAAAGTATTTAATTTATGACAACGCCCCAGCCAAACTTTTAATTAGTGGGGGGAAAGGCCCAACAGCCAAAACTCATGAGGCGGAAGGACTTGTGGAATTCCAAGAGAGAACTGGGGCCCAACCCTTCACGTCTCCTGCGCCCAGAACCTTGGCAAAACAAAAATGTCACAAGGGTTGCAGTTTTCAGGTACCAGGACACGGGCCTCAAGGCCCAGGTTACACACAGTCCCTACTTTTCAGGGGGTGATTCCCTTCCCCCCTCACCGTGCAGGAAGTGGCTCGAGGACACTGGGGCCCATCCCTGTTGGCACTCCCAAGCCCCAGTTTCCCTGCCCCGCTGCCCCCTGGCACTGTGTGCCCCACAGGGTGAGCCCCTGCCCAGCCAGCCAGCAGCTGAAAGCAGACGACCGCAATGGGGCTGGTGCCAGTCTCAAATGGGCTTCCGCTCTGGCCCCATGCCACCCAGTGACAAAGCAACAGGCAGGCAGAGCTATGCTAAAAACTTGTGTAGTCCCAAGAATTCTGAGAAAACCCAGGGACGAAGTGACTTCCAGGTGTCTTCTGCTTCTGTGGCCTCTACTTCTTCTCGTTTTGCTTTGCTTTATTTTACAGCGGAAAGGTGTCCCAACCGACTGGCACAGAGGCACAGGAACAGAAGAATCATTTCCCTGATAAAACATGTCTATTGGCCAGGGAGGAAGGCTCGTTTACGGATTTTCTAAACTGACTTTCAACCAAAGCCTTCCCTGCCCCTTTGAAACAGTCTTCCCTCTCCTCAAATTATCCATCCTTCTGACTCTTCCGGCACTGACAAGGTCTGCATTTTCCCAGCAACCTGTCCTATTTGGCGCTGGAGACACACTGCGTGGATCAAATTCCACGTGCTAAAGCTGAGCCAACACTGGTGAGAGTGAAAATACGTTAAAAAAAGAAAAAAGGAACAAAACGTAAGGAACACCGTTGCAAAAAAAAAAAAAAATCGAGATATTCATTCACACACACACACACACACACCCCAGCCACAACAAAAACAGAAAAATCCACCAAACTTCCAACAGAGGAAACCCAGAATCACCTCGGGGCAAGCCCAGCGCCTCCCCAGAGCCGCTGCCTCAACAGAAAGATCCGCGGTCTAGAGGCTCCATGTCTAACTTAAGATAGGAAGGATATTTTTAAAATCATCCACTCACCAGTTGGTTTGAGAAAATCCATCGGGTATCTGGAGTAAGGAGGAGGGGGAGACTCTGGAATTAAAAAAAAAAGTAAGAGAAAATAAAGGCCGAGCCATGAGAGAGAGAGATAGAAACTTATGATAACAGAGGCATTCTTTCAGCCCAACTGTTTGTCTTAGCTGTGGGGGTTGGAGGCAGGGCCGCGAGGCGGTGATTGCCTTGATATTTAGCTGTCAGATAAACAAAAGAGGCCGCCTGGCGCCAGCCTCGGCGCTCCGCTCCTCCACGTCTGCAGCCGCCCCGCCGCCGCGCTCTGCCGGCCCGGCTGGAAAGCACCGGCTCAACCCTAGCCGCGCACTTCACAGTTCATGGGGCTGGGAGGGACAAAGCCCCCTCCCCGTCCCCGCCCCCGCCCGCGCGCCGGGGGCGCAATTCACCCCCGCGACCCTCCGCCCCCACCGCACACGCGCGCAGAAATCTCGGGGATCCCCTTTCCCAGCCCACCCGGGAGACGCGCCCCAAGTGCGCTGGCGAACTTGGGAGGATCTGCGGGAGCCCGACGCATATCCCCCGCGGCGCACAGAGACGTGGAGAAACTGGAAGCTGTGGAAAAGGCTGAAGGAGGCTGGGGTCTCCGAAGTGAGGCCCAGGCCCCCGGCGCAGTAAGGGGCGGCAGAGGCTCGGAGGAGCTGGGGACAGACCACCCTGCAGTCCATTCTCTGCTTTACTGTCCTGGAAAAAAGGAAAATGCTGGGGATACCCAACTTCTGACCACTGGCTCTTTTCCATCCTGGCTGGCGGACTTGAGAGTGTTGAAACCCAGCTGGGCCTCCCATCCTAAACCCCTCTGGTCCAAGACCCCAGGGCTGCGGGGCCAGGGAGGGTCCCGACGTGACTCTCCTTATTTACTAAACGCACAGAGACTTCCAGTCTCTACAACTCGCTTCTCCCAACCTTTCTTGGCGGGCTTGGACAGAATCCAACTCGGCCACACACCTCAACGCTTTTCCGGGTGCAGGGGAGGCGTGACCCCCACTTCTCTCTGCACCCCTAGCCGAGGTGCAAAAGAAGCCAACTCATTTTTAACCGCGTGCCTGGGAAAAATGTGCTTAGGCAATGCCCGCAACCTACCTAGGGGCAGCAGAGGAGAAAAACCTGGAAGGGAACCCCCAGGGAATGCCCTTGCAGTTTCCCCGTGTCGTCTCCACTTTTGTCCCCAAAATCTTCCCAGGAGAGAATGTACCCCCCCCCCCATCGAGGTGGCTGCGCGCGCGCGCGCACACACACACACACACACAGCCCCGGGGGGTTAGGGGGCTCTTCCACCACTTGAGCGCCAGCGGAAGGGAAAGGGAGGGGTGCGCGCAGATCAACTTCTTACCTAGTTCGCAGAGTCGGCTAAGGTGATGGGGGTTGCAGCACACCAGCTCGGGGTTGATCTTCCCGTAAGATTCACAGCAACACAGCCTCTTGACTTCCGAGGAATGCCTGAGATCCGGCCACCTGAACACTTTGCACAGCAGGAGGGGGAGCGAGTAGGACGAGGGCGGCTGCGCGGGCTGCGAGCCGGCGGACGCCCCCAGGCCCAGCCTGCAGTCCAGGCGGCCGGGCAGCAGGAGGCACGCGGTGCGCGCACCGCCGCGGGACTCCACGGCCTGGAGCAGCAGCTCCAACTGCCGTTCCTTCAGTTTCTTGAGCACCGAGTGCGTGAGCGCCTTCAGATCCGCCTCGGGGCCCCCGGCCGCGCCGGCGCCCGTGGCTGGGGGGTGGGGATGGTGGTGACCTTTGGCACCTCGGACCGCCTTGCCCAGGCAGCAGCCAGCCCTGCCCGCGCCGCCGCCACCGGCCCCATGTGCCCGGCCGTCCGTCGCCCCTTCTCCCCGCAGCTCGCCTCCTCCTCCGCCTCCCCCCGCGCCCTCCTCCTCGTCCTCGCCGCCGGGCGCACGGCTCCTCCAGAGACGCCGGACGAGCGCAGATCGTTTGGTCCTGAACATGCGGGGCGAGGAGGCGAGGAGAAAAGTCGTTTGCCGGCTAAGGAGCGAACATGACCTCCGCACACCATGAAGAAGTCGGGCGCCGAGTTGGGGCAGCAGGCGCAGGCGATAGCAGCAGCAGCAGGGGCCCGGGCAGGAGCGGCGGCGGCCCGAGGGGCGCTCCGTGGCATGCGCCAGTCTCCCGGAGGCCGGGGCGCGCGCGGGGGCCCGGGGGCGCCCGCCGGGGCTCGGGGGCCTGCGCTCTGGCTGCCCCACCCCGCGCGGCCCGCGCCGTGCGCGGCTTTCGGGCCCCGGAGCACCCCGGAGGAACGCGGCCGCCGCTTCCCTGGGGGCGGCGAAGCCTACCCCCGTCGGCGCCTCCCAAAAAAGAGGCCCCCCCGCAGCGGCTCCCGAGAGTCGGGCTCGCCAGCCTCGGCTTCCTACATGGAAGACCCGCGGGGGCAAAAAACGAAAGGCGTTCGACTGGGCTGCTGGAGGGAAGAAAAAGCCTCTTTCCCCCTTGCTAAGCAACTTAATTTGGGGGTGGGGAGAACAGGCAATTAAAAAAAAAAAGCAGGCACGCGATTTATTTTTTTCCTCTATATCCTTAGTAACCGGATCTCCTCGAATTCCGTGCACACGAAGACTCGGGGGAGGGGGCCGAGTGGACTTCACCCCTCATGAGATGTCTGGCGAAATAGGAAGGCTCTCAAAAATCTAAGAACCAAATATGCAAAGCCCAAAATGAAAAACACCACCTCCTCGCACCCCCGGAGGTCTGGGGGCGTCCGGCTGGAGCTAAGGTTTAAAAAAAGAAATGTTTACGAAGTAGAACAAGACGTTTGAGGGGTGGAAAAAAACGTATCCACGAGTTACATCCCCCTTTTTTCCTTGCGGAGCTCCGCTGGTCTTCCTCTCCTTTTCTTCTGCCAAGAAAAAAAAATCGTGTATTTTTTTTAATCCACAGAAAGCTCTGGCTAGGCTGCTTCGATCCGCGACATCTGGGTGTTTCAGGGGAGTCTGGTCTTTCCTCCTGCGCTCCCGGGGGCCCCGGTCCTCCGCGCGGGGACTTCCTCGGGGCTGGCGGGGGCGCAGGGGCAGAAGATGCTGCTGCGGCGGCGGCGGCGGCTGCGCCCGGCGGGGCTGACAGCGCGGGGGAGGGCGGCGCGGCGGCGGCGGCGGGCCCCTGGTGGGTCGCGCGCTCTCGCCCTCCTGGGCGCAAGCTGTTCACTGACGCGGGGGCCGCCGGCGCCCCCTCCCCTAGCCGCGCCTGGCCGCCGGGACTCCCCGCAGGAGCTGCTCGCCCCGACCCGGCTGCGGCGGCAAGGAGGCCCGGGTGTCCTCACGCCGCCTCCTCCACAGAGACTCTCCTCGTCGCGCCCGGGAGCCTCCTTGTCCCCCGTCCGCCCTCTCCTGGTGCTCGGGTCCTTCTGCCGCCGCCGGGGGCTCGCCGCGCCCCACTCAGGGTCTCAGGGGCCGGACGCTCGGCAGCTCGGCGCCGGCGGGCTGGCTCTGTCTCGGGCAGCTCTCTCCCGCGCGGCGAGCGGACCGAGCACGGCGCCCGGCTGGCTCCGCTGGCGCGGCTCGGGGACAGGGTGCTCCGCGCGCCGAGCGAGTGAGCGAGTGTGCCCGCGGCTCGCCGCCTCCCGCAAGGCCTCCCGCCCCCGCCCCCTTCCCTCCCCCTTCCTCCCCCTTCGCTCCCCCGCCCCCAGCCGCCGCCGCCGCCGCCGCCTCCTCCCCGCCCCCCGCTCCCCCCCCCCCCCCCCGGGCCCTCTGCTCTGCTGGTTCCACTGCGCAGTGGCGCGCCCGGCTCCGGCCTCGTCACGTGGCCGTCTAGACACCCTGTCGCTTTAAAAAAAAAAAAAAAAGCGATTGTGTTTCGCAAACAACAGATCGGGTTTCTAAAAGCTATTTCTCCCCCCGCCCCCCCCTCCACCGCCACCCCCTCCCCGGTCTGCAGAAAGGGGACCATGGTTGGGGGGGTAAAGGTGGGGAGCCGTGCAGCTCCCTGAACCGACTGAGCCCTGGCAGGATCAGAGGAGAAATGGGAAGACCCGACAGCACCTAGCGGGCTTCGCCGGCGGGTTTTGGAGCGGAACGAACCGGTCGGTGGCCCGATTTAGACCCAGCCCCGGGAGCTTCGCGGTGGCTGTCCCGCGCGCTCTCGCCCTAGCGCTTCATTCATTCGTTTTGTTTTAAAGGCCCTGGTGGTAGATCCCCTGGGCGCGCGGGAGGGAAGGGGGAGGAGATCGCTGTCTCCGTTTAGAAGACGTTTACACCGGACTGGACCCAGGCCCTGGGAAGTGTGCGCTGGAGGGAACAGCCGGGCCGCCGAGGGCGGGGAGGCGGCGCGAATGTGACCTCAGCGGCGGCCGCGCGCTCCCTCCCGCCCTCTCCTGCTCCGGGCTCGGGTTTCTAGGACTGCCTGGAGAAGTGTGTCTTGTGCACAGCTCTGGAATGCATTTGGCAAGCTGACGGGCTGCGAGGGGCAGCGTCCTGGCGGGAGAAGGGGCGGGGGCGGGGGGGGGCGCTCTCCAGCCCTCTGCTGGCAGGTTTCCTCCCGAGCCCGGAAGACCTCGGCACCCCGCCTCCCGGCGCGGGAAGGTTACCTTTCCTAGCCGACCTGCCTGGGGCATGCATATGCATGCAGGGCCTGTTTCTGAGCCCTTCTCGGCCCCGAAGCTTTCAAGGTGCTTAGGGTCATAGAGTTTATCGCCTGACCCCACGTTCGGGAGAAGCACAGACCCAGCTGGCAGGTTACTGCAAGAAAATGGGTAAGGCCTCGGAACGCACGGGACCAAAATGCGTTTATTTCGTGAAAGCTGATGGTACTGAGAAGCGAAATGATTTAAATATATACACATCACTATTGACGAGGCCACTAGTTGGCATGGTGATCTAACCTCACAAATTATTCAGTGAAATAAAAATTTTTAAAAGTCATTTACAATTGTACTATCAGGACAATAATAAAACTCATGGGGATGAGATGAACGATGAGTCTTTATAAAAGGTAAAACGTACTATTTTTATTATCCCAGCTAAATTATACATTCTTAGAAGCAAAAGGGATAGATAAATCTTAGCTTTACACCCCCTTCCCGTCCAGCAACTTCAGAGGCCCATGGTTTACTGTACATCCTTAGTAAACATTTAGGAATCAATTCAGGACAACACAAAGGGGCATTTGGATCACTCCCCCCAAATCTGACAAAAGCACCTTTGGAGGTAAAAATGTGAGAGAAAATCAGCAATATTGATGACACGATCATCTCCAGGGAAGGGAGTCCTGAAGCTTATTCACGGTCCCAGAAATGTATGCAGGAGAGGGCAGAAGCTGGCACTCTAAACATTTACTTTGAAAGGCCACATAGCTGCAGTTGTATAAGGTCATAATGTTATTGTAAATAAAAATGTTGCCTATTGAAAATGGCACTGAGACTGTGGGGGTGGGGGGTGACTTTGTAAAGAAGCACCTTGCAAAGACAGCAGCCAAGAAAGCCCAGAAAGAAATGGTCAGAGGGGAGGTTTGGCTCTGGGTGATCCTATCATCACAGGTGGGAAAGACAAAAGAAACAGAACCCAGATTTCTGGGAAATGTATAATATAACTCATCTTAGAAAGGCTTCTTAAGAATCCCAGACTGGAAGTCAGAAAACCTGGTTCCAGGCTGGGGCTCTGCCCTCCTTGTGCAATAACTTGCACCAGCGGGGATCCTCACGTTCGACTTACACTTGGCAGGGATTAAAAAGCTTTCTGGCAAGTTTCCTGCCTTCTCAGGGTCCCATTCCTTCTCTCTGCTCTGGGCCTCGCTGGAAGATCTTTGCTTTTCACGAGAGGCTAGGCAAGGCTGCAAAGCGACAAGAAGACAGAAATAAACAGAGAAATCAAATGTCATAATTCTAATGAACCATCTCTGCTAAGTGGAGAACGTGCAGAGTCTTTGAGAAATCTGGCCAGCGGTGCCAATACTCCGTGATGAGAGGCCAGAGCACACACACAGGGCAGGTAGGCTTAGTGGGTGTTTCGGGAGCTGAATCTGACGTCACAGCTTGTCTGAGTAGAACATGCATATACTTGCAGAGCTATGTTCCCATATAGTGTAATTGTGGGTGTTTGAATTCAGGCGTCGCCTCTGCCTTACCCTCTGTACACGGCTTTCCTCCATTTTACTACCCTAGGTAGATGACGGGTGGGATGAAGGACAAGTTAGCTACAGTGAATGATTGGTCCGGCTTTGTGGCTCCCGGGCATCCCCTGAATCAGTTGACATCCCAAGCCTTCCTGAGAACCAGCCCCACCCCGCAGCATTCTCGTTCCTTTCCTTTCCAAGAAAGAAGCCTGGCCGTGGAGGACCTCGTGCCCGGCTGGTGTACCTAGAAAGGGAGTTCCTTTCCTTTCCACCGGAGCAAATGAGACCGACAAGCACCCGGTTTCAAACTATTCTGATCCTTAGGGGGAAAAAAAAAAGAAAGAAAGAAAAAAAGTTTAGGAGTTCACCAAACTATTGTGAATGAGTTTGATTCTAATCACTTGCTGGCAGGGAATATGGAATAAAATCTCTCATTTGCAGTTGTTTATTTCCTGTTGTGGCTTCTATTTTCATCTTTTAGTCACTTTGGTGATAGTAATCAAACCCTAATCATGGTGCAGCCACAAGTCACAGAGACCAAAATAACTTGCAGCAGAGTTCTGACAAACAAGGATGGAGTCAGCTGAAGACCTGGCTACTTCATCACTGGCCGCCGGCCCCCGGAGGACGGCGGGGGCTGCCACTTGACTGACCGCCCGGCTGAGCATCTAGAGGCAGGAGGAAGCCGGAGAGAAGCTGGTCCAAGGCCCCTGGGCTCCCAGCAGTCTGGGCCCGGCGTGCACGAGGAAGACCTGCTGCCCAGCGGCGGACGCAGAGGAGAAGCCAGCGGACCCTCCACGCTGTTAGGGGAGGGAAAGAGGGAATTAAAGAGACTCTGCCAACTCCACACCTACAAGCATCCCTCCACCGAAGCCAGCTTCTTCCTCTCCGTCCTTTCCTCATCGCCGGCGGTTCCGGGAAGAGAGGAGCCCAGAGGCCCCAGAGCACATGTGGGTGGGTGTGCGCTGGTAGGGCTGAGGACAGGGGTGAGGCAGGGAGGAAGATTTTCTTCTAGCAGAAGCCAAAAGAAGAAACCGTTGAAGAGGCCAAGAAAGTGTTGGAAAATATCGACATTTCTTGCACAACCGTCCCCTGAAAAATGTGTGAGTGAGCTCTAAACCATCCTGAGCTGGCAGCAGGACAGATGGAAGTCATGGTTCATGCACAGAAGACCGCACGAGTGAGGCCGATGCGACAATCGGCGCTTCTTGGCTTCTCTTAGAAGAGCAAGAACGTAAGTGAATGAAAATGCATCTAGTTCACAATCCAATAGAGATGTGATACGCCCCGACTCATCAAATATTCCTGCAGCACAGACACGCTGTCAGCTGATCCATACCATTTGCCAGAATGAGAAGAACATCGTTATGGAGGAATGAGAGAAACATCCAGAAAAGTAAAGATCGAGGACCACAGAGCCATCCAGATACATGGTGGTGTAGGGGATATGGTTTCCTCCAGGGAGGGGCACCGGCCAGCCAGGAGAGTGGGCTGGGAAACCACGGCAGAGAACTTTCTGTACCTTGATGAGTTTGGCACCACATGAATGTGTTACTTATTCAAAAAAACACAGATTTCACAATTTATTTTTTTTTAAAGATTCTATTTATTTATTTAACAGACAGAGATCATAAGTAGGCAGAGAGGCAGGCAAAGAGAGTGGGGGAAGCAGGCTCCCTGCTGAGCAGAGAGCCCAATGTGGGGCTCGATCCCGAGACCCTGGGATCATGACCTGAGCTGAAGGCAGAGGCTTTAACCCACTGAGCCACCCAGGCGCCCCTTCACGATTTATTATTATTATTTTTTAGAAATCCCTGTCTGCTTTTCTCATTTCCTGAAATTTGCTGTTCTGATGTCCTTGTAGAAAAAGGGCTAGTTGGCAAGGACCCACGTGGAAGTGAGGCCGCAGACAGCTTCTCTCTCTGTGGGGCAGTTACTACAGGAAGGCCGATGACAACAGAGACCAATGTGTCATCCCAGACGGCATGGGTGGAGGCTGCCTCGTCATGACCCTGGCAGGAGTCAGTGAGGAAACACGCCAGTGCTAATCAAAAGTCATTCTAGATATCAGTCAGGTGCACGTTCTAACCCGGGACGGAGGGCCTCATAACGACTGATGTCGCGACGACCAGAAGTGCAGGAAGGAGCCTGCTCCATCTGCGAACATGAGAGCTTTGCTTTTTAGAACAGAAGTGTGTCCACATGCGTCTCCATCCAGTCAGCCAGCACCAATTCAAGACCTGGTGCCAGACACCAGCGGAGACCGCTGAGGGATCTGCGGGTGGGATCTGAGAGCCTACGCCCTCAAGAATGACAAGGTCACATTCAAAAGGAAAACACGAAAGAAAGAGACAAACTGTAGTTTTCTGCCAACGTAGAGCTAACTCCTCAAAACCCATGCCAGGCTCGTCACTACACGTGTACCACTCTGTCTAACAACAACCCTGAGCCTCAGGACGTCCGTGACGGAGGTGAGGCCTCCGCCATCGGTGTTCTGGAATCATCTCCCTCAGAATAAAGCTTTCTTCGTAGACGGGGATGGCAGGACCCACTCTAGAATATCTGCAGTTACAGGAAAGCTTCTCAAATAACTGGAAAAATTTCCACAATCTCCCCTTCTCAGATCAACAGTCAGGCCTCACCTGTGTGGGACTGGGTCATGTCACGATACGATGCCAGTTTCAACACAAGGGGAAGGGAACTTCCACAGCAAAGTAGGCCTCTGACAGCTCAGAAATGGGAGTTCTTGAGATAATGCTCTCAAATGCCAACGACAAAAAATTACTATTCACCACTGCAGTATACGCAGACATACGATTTGGATGATTCGCACAGGCACTAAAAAAATATGATTTTAAAGACAGTAAAGCGGGCGCCTGGGTGGCTCAGTGGGTTAAAGCCTCTGCCTTCCGCTTGGGTCATGATCCCAGGGTTCTGGGATGGAGCCCCCGCATCTGGCTCTCTGCTCAGCGGGGAGCCTGCTTCCTCCTCTCTCTCCGCCTGCTTCTCTGGGATCTCTGTCAAATAAATTTAAAAAATCTTAAAAATCTTTTAAAAAAAAATTTAAAAAAAAGAAAGACAGCAAAGCAGGGGTGCCTGAGTGGCTCAGTCGGTTGGGTATCTGCCTTTGGCTCAGATCACCTCCCCAGGGTCCTAGGATCAAGTCCCACCGTGGGTCTTCCTGCTCAGCGGTAAGTCTGCTTCTTCCCCTCACTCTGTCTCTGCCCCCGACTTGTGCTCATTTGAGCTCTGTCTCTCTCAAATAAATAAATTAAAATCTTCAAGATATTCAAGATAAATAAATATATAGACAGCAAAGCAAGAAAATAAACCTTGAGCCTAACTTGGACGCCCCTTAATGAACCTGGAATTATTTCCTGCTGTCCAGGCTTCAGGCAGCACAAATGGGGGGGGGAGTATCTTCATTTGGGGCCTCTATTTTGACCTCAAACTTTCTAGCTCGCATCTTCTTTCCAGCTTGTTTGCTCTCCTCTCAGGAAAACGACCCTCAGGGTCAAAGCATCCCGTGATGCTTCGAAACTACCCCCTCAAGCTATAAGGACTGCCCAGAGCCAGCAAGACCCCGCCCAAGACTGACCCTGAGACCTTGATGGATTTTACCTTCACTGTCTACCTGCAGGCACCCACCCACCTTTGCCCCACCTGCTCCTTGCATAAACCTCAAGTATTTCCAGCACTTTGGAGACAGTCCTTGAGATACTCATCCACCATCTTGCCAGGATGGGCCTCACTGAAATAAATTTTTTTTTTTTTTAAGATTTTATTTATTTGACAGAGAGAAATCACAGAGAGGCAGGCAGAGAGAGAGGAAGGGAAGCAGGCTCTCCGCTGAGCAGAGAGCCCGATGTGGGACTCGATCCCAGGACCCCGAGATCATGACCTGAGCCGAAGGCAGCGGCTTAACCCACTGAGCCACCCAGGTGCCCCTGAAATAAATTTTTATTTCACCATGCCTCATTCCTCTGCCTCTGGACTTTTGACAGCGGACAGTGGCTGGACGTGATCTGTATGGGACCCCTCAGTCTCCTGCATCCCTGTGCCCTGGCTGCAAAGCCACACTGGAAACAGATTCTCCCTCCCACCAAAACAAAACAAACCAGATTCCCAGCTCCTGGTAGAATTGGATTCCTGGGGCACCTGGGTGGCTCAGTGGGTTAAGCGGTTGCCTTGGGCCTCAGGTCATAGTCTCAGGGTCCTGGGATGGAGCCCCAAATCGGACTCTGCTCAGCGGGGAGCCTGCTTACCCCCCCCCCCACCGCTCTCTCTCTGCCTGCCTCTCTGCCTATTTGTGATCTCTGTCAAATAAATAAATAATATCTCTAAAAAATTGGATTAACAAATTAACCTGAGCTGTTTTTTTTATTATCTCCCCCTCCCCAACCCCATTTTTATCTTTCCCATTCCAGAAGTCATTAGGAGATGGATTTGGTGTTCATTTCTGCCTAGAAAGTGCTGGGTAGGATCCAAGTAATGAGACATCTAGTCATGGTGAATCAGCCAGGGCTGCGTGCGGAAGGGGTGAAGGACGTCTGTAGTAGGAACCCAAATCATGCTGACCACACACGCCGGTCGTGGCCCGTTCTGGGACCCACCAAAGGAGCCCGGCCCCATGAGTGATGGTGAAGGAATTTCTACTGGTGAGTACCTCAGGGAGCGGAAGAGACCCTCAGCCCTGTCTTGGGATCAAATATACTTTTCTGCCATGACCAGTTTCGAGGCCCTAGGAAAGCCCATTTCCGTAGTCTGTCTGCTTTCTTCATACAACAAACACTGCATTAACAACATCTTGTGTGTGCCAGACCTGGTGTGAGGCTCCCAGCACAAAGCTCTCTCCCCGGGGTTGCTGGGTTCTGGCCTGGACACCGCTCCAGCACAAGCACTATGTAAACGAAGTCGTATACAGATGCTAATTATCATGATTATCATGGATTCTGAGGTGGGGGGGGCCGCCCGATAAGCTCATTTTGCCTAACCTTCCTGGTAGGAAATGAAGTTTTAACCGGAGATCAGTGCCCTAGGGGTAGGGTAAAGAAGGAGGGAGCCATTTTTTCTGGTGTCTGGGACTTTGTGTGGGTTTCCCTGGGACGAGTCGGGACAGTGTCAAGGAAGGCAGGCCCGCATCAGAGTTTAAAAGCAACGAACCCAATAAGCTTGGGAAGTCGTTTTCCTAGAATGAGAGAGCATGAACACAATAAAAAGTGTTTCTCGTTCTTTTCTAGCATGACTATGAGTCAGAAATATTTTCCTATGTCCTAGAAATAACTTTGTTGGGAATTATGACCGACAAGGAGGAAGAAGTAAAGAAGAGGGCCACCTTCCTGGGGAAGGACATGCCCAGCGGGTGGGGATACCGCGCATGGAGTTCAGCCCCGGTCTGCCACCAAACCCCCCATGAACTTTGGCTGTGAAGGCTTTCCAGGTCGGGGGAAACACGATGTGAGTTAGCATTGCTTGTCCGGTCATCGGTGAGAGACGATCAGAAAGCTGCGGTCGTGTGAGGTGGGAGCTAGCAGCAATTTTCAGGGTTACCTGGCCCAGATTCCTCATGTAGTACGTTTTTCACATGCTTAATTATTTGGTGTTTTTCGTTCTTTTTATAGGTAACATAAGCATAGTGGGACACAATTTGGAGAGTCCAAAAGGACACGAAGAGGTAGAGTAGACTTCCTTCTACCCAGGACCAGGCCACACGCACTCCTCCCCCCGCAACCCTCCCCCCACCCCCCGACCCCCCGGAGGCAGCCCTCGTTATAGCCAAAGATGCAGAAACTGAGTCAGAAGACCAGACTCACCTGTGCTTTGAAGGGCAGCCCTATAGAGCCACCTGCCTATGTGACATCTCCCCTTGAATGTCTCCAAAGTGAGCTCAAGTTTCTGTCCCAAACAAGGGGTCATTTTATTTATTTATTTATTTGACAGAGAGATAGAGAGAGAGAGAGACCACAAGTAGGCAGAGCGGCAGGCAGAGGGAAAGAAAGGAGCAGGTTCTCCACGGAGCAGGGAGCCCTATGTGGGGCTCGATCCCAGGACCCTGAGATCATGACCTGAGCCAAAGGCAGCTGCTTAACCGACTTAGCCACCCAGGGGACCCCCAAACAAGGGGTCTTCCCAGAATCTGTTTCTCCTCCCGAGCTCCACCCTCAGAAACTTGCCTGCCTCCGTTCAGTAGGGGGAATCTGTCTTTCTCGCTCACTTCATACCCAAACCAGACTTCAGCACCTTGTCAGCTTTACCTTCAAGATGTCCCTCAACCCCTCTGCTTTCCCCCAGGTCCTCCCAGTGCAACCTGCACCAACGCAGGCCACCAACACTCTCTGGTGAGTGGTGCACACAACGCTTTGTCCCCTAGGCTCTTCCCTCAGATCCACTGCTGAGGTGGGTCTCGGTGCTCGCCGGACTACACCACTCTCAACAGTCTTCCTACAACCCTTGGAACAATGACAAAATTCCCTTCCTTGGCCTGTGAGCCTTGGGTGACATGGTACTCATCCTTCCCCTCGCTGTCACCTCAGTGTCTTCCTTCCACCACAGGGCCTCTGCACCTGCTTTCTCTCAGCCTGAAATGTTTGTCTCTCCTCTCCTAAGGTTCTTCTGGGCTCCCAGTCTCTGAGATCAGGTCACCCCGCCCATAGCTATGCCCCAGGCATCTCCCTTTGATAGCACTTACAACACATGAACTTCTAGATTTAATTCTAATTCCTTGGTTAATGCCTATCCTCCAGTCCCCAACTGTAAACTCTTGTGAGGGCAAGGGCCATATGTGACAGGACCTCAAGCACTGTGAGAGCATAGAATGGCGACAATTATTGTACCAGAGGAAAGCACAAAGCACCCTACCATGGGAGCCAGGAGTGCTGTGTTCAAGGACCAAGTCTGTCAGCTTTGGCTGTGAAATGGGGAAAATAATACCAACATGGAATGGTCTTGAGATGAAATGAGTTAACTTCTGTCCAAGGACACTGCAGAGATGGAGCTGCAGAATCATGACTTAAAAAGAAACTTCAGTCAGGCATTTCCAAGCCTAACGCTGAGTAGTGTCTGTTTCTACGGGCTGGTTGACCAGAAAGCACTCTATTTGTGGAATTACTGCTAGATGCTTTTGTATAGTAAATTTGTTTTGTTTGTTTGATTTTCCAAGATTTTATTTATTTATTTGATAGAGAGACAGGGAGAGAGGGAACACAAACCAGGGGAGATGGAAAGGGAGCTTCACACTTCCCGTTGAGCAGGACTCCAGGATCATGACCTGAGTCGAAGACAGATGCCCAACAATTCAGCCACCCAGGTGCCCCTAAATTTGTTATTATTTCATGGGTGTGTATACAAATATACAGCTCAGGTCCCTTCCTCTTTTTCTCCTTGAACGAACAAGAGCGTATTAAGTACAATCTCATGGTGAGGATGGCAAAGAAACTGACACCAAAACAATCTGAAATTGATCATTTGTTTAAAATTGCACAAACACGCAAGCCTTACTTTTTGAAACAAACAAAAGAAAAATTGCCAAAAGAGGCCTAGGAAAACAGATATAGGCTCGCTTGGAAAAGCCCAGAGTCCTAAATTGTTGACAGGGTTCTAGCCTTTCCAAAGGAGCCCCATGTCCTTTGCATGTGCTTTTTGCATCTAACAGATCCTGATGCAAAGAAAGGACAGTCTCAGGCAGTGGGTGGGGTTAGAGATCCCAACTCTTCTTCTAGCCCTCCTCAGGTTGAAGGGGAGGGCTTCCTCCTGGCACATCAGTCTTCTACTGGTTCTCTGTCACACCAGAGACACTCAACAGGTACCTAGTCTATCTGCAGACTAAATCCCTCAGGATGCTAGAGAAGGGGGACACACCCATTCCATGCCCACCCCCCCCCCCCACCTCTCTCTACCCTGCCAGGAATCACACTCACCCTTCATCTCAGCCAGCTGTCTCCCAAGGTACTCCACTGGCTTGAGAAATGCAGAGGTAGATAAGTAGATTAAATCCCAGCCAGACTGGGAAAATTCAGGCCCCAGAAGACACTCAACAAATGTGCGTTCTCTTCCTCCTTCTCTCCAGGTAATGGATAGGGACGGCCAGGAGTTTCCTCTTCCAAGAGAATACAGTCCATCGCTCCAGAATTCCACTCTCTGCCTCCACACAGCCTTCCAGCCCAACACTCAATCTCTCACGGAATATTCTTGACACTTGAAAGGATCTGGCCAGCACATAAGCCAATGTGGCTGCGTTCTTTAATTAATATTTATTGAGTCTCCCTATTCGTTGCCTGGCAAGCACAGCATATAGCTAAAATATCTATTTCCTTTCCTCTCCAAGAAAATACATTCCTGGACAACCCAAAAACATGGACAAGCCAAGTAAAGGAGCAGCACACTCTGACAACAGTAAAACTGAGTTGGGAGTCAATGAAGGGACAGAAGCAGCACACAGGGGTCAGGAGATAGGAGCTGGAGTCCTCTGATCCCCACCCAGCTACCGAACATCCAACAGGTAGTGTCTCTTCTTGGAATCTGTCTACACAGGTGTAATTGATAGTATCACCCTGTCTGCTTCCTAGGGATCTTGTAGAAACTAGGTGATATCATGTAAGTGATGCCTTTTGCAAAGCTTAATACACTCTACAAATTCCAGATGTTTCTCCCAAGTAAAATCTTCAGTGCCTTTCTTGGTAGACACAAAAATTGTATCAGGTTTAAAGAAAGGAAACCCAGGAAGGTAAAAATCTGACAAATGCCAGTTTGAGCATCAGTTTATATTGTGAAGCTCTGATCCAAACTACAGAAGAGCTCCTTTATTCTTGGAAAAATACTAAATATGTTTACCTTCAGTTATATGTATGTACATGTATATCATATTACCGCCCCCCCCCCCCCACACACACACATTTGGAGGAAGGGGAATCTTTTGGAGGTCCCTTTGGAAACACTGGGAGCCGCGTATCTGCAAAAGGAGAAAACTCTAGGCGGATACAGTATGAATAAATTAGACCATGAATGAATGTAATACAGAGTTAGGTGTGCAGACTTCAGAATTTTAATTTCATACAATCCTGGCAGATATGTAAATTGATCTTTCTGGACAGCAATAGATAATTTCAGTCAAGAGCCTTAAGGGGGCGCCAGGGTGGCTCAGTTGGTTAAGTGTCTGCCTTCAGCTTAGGATATGATCTCGGGGTCCTGGCATCAGGCCCCGAGTCGAGTCGGGCTCCCTACTTCGCGGGGAATCTGCTTCTCCCTCTGCCCCTCCCCTACTCCAGCATGTGCAAACACACTCTATCTCTCTCTCCCTCCCTCAAACAAATAAATAAAATATTTTAAAAAGCCCTAAAAATGTTCCTGTCAATCAAGGCATCTGGATGGCTCAGTCGGTTGGGCGTCTGACTCTTGGTTTTGCTCCGGTGGTGATTTCAGAATGGTGGGCTCGTCCCATGTCCACCTCCAAACTCATCCGGAAGTCTGCTTGAGATTCTCTTCCTCCCTCTCTGCCCCTCCCCGCCCACAAAAATAAATAAACAAAGTCTTTTAAAAAATTAAAAAATGTTCCCATCAATAAACAAAATGTGGTCTATACACACAATGGGATATTATCCAGCCATGAAAAGGGAGGAAATGTTCTGAACACGTGTTGCAATATGGATGAATCTTGAACAGATTACACTGTGTGAAACAAGCCAGTCACAAAAGTCCAAATATTCTGTGACCGCGCTGAATCTGAAGTACTTAGAGGAGTCAAACTCATAGAAACAGAAAGTTGAACGGAAGTACCAGGGGCTGGGGAGAGAAGCATACAGGGAGTTAGTTTAACGGGTTTAATGGGTTACTTTAATGAGTACAGAGTTTCAGTTTTGCAAAATGAGAAAAGTTCTGGAGGTGGATTGTGGCACAACAATGTGAATGTACTTTAGTGCCACTGAGAAATGGTCAAGATGGTAAATTTCATGTTATGTATATTTCACCACAATCTTTTAAAATTCTAAATATTTTATTTATTTGTTTGACAGGGAGAGAGAGAGAGAGAAAGAAAGAGTAAGGGACAGGGAGAGGGAGAAGCGGGCTCCCCACTGAGCAGGGACCCTGACGTGGGTCTCCATCCCTGGACCCTGGAATCATGACCTGTACCGAAGGCAGATGCTTAACAAACTGAGCTACCCAGGCCCCCTATTTCACCACAATTTAAAAAAAAATTTTCCTAATTTATAACCCAGTAATCCATCTACGAATGTATCCAAAGGACATAATCAGAAAAGACAGCCAAGATGTTTGTACAAGACTGTTGACTTAAGTCCTATTCTTGAAAGACTAGAAACAACCTAAGAGCAAAATCATAGTAGAATCAGTAAATAGATGACAGAATATCTGTTGGGAAACACCATGCAGCCATTAAAAAGCTTGCTTTAGAAGAATACATAATGACATGGCAAAATAGTCAAAGAAAGAAGATTCAAAACCATCTACCCAGGGTGATCTCAATTTTGGAATATGCATACTGCTGTATTTGCAAGGGGAAAAGATCATAAGAGAACAAACCAGGGGTTATCTCTGGGTGGTAGTAATTATAGAAACATTCTTTTTTTTTTTTTTTTAAAGATTTCACTTACTCTTTTGACAGAGAGAGAGATCACAAGTAGGCAGAGAGGTGAGGGGGGGAGCAGGCTCCCCGCTGAGCAGAGAGCCTGATGCAGGGCTCGATCCCAGGACCCTGAGATCATGACCTGAGCCGAAGGCAGAGGCCCAACCCACTGAGCCACCCAGGCGCCCCATAGGAGCATTCTTCTCTTCTTTATATGTTTCCTAATGTTCTGTGATGAATATGCAATAATTACTTTTATATGGGGAAAATGATAAATTAATGCACAAAAGACGTTAGAGCCTACAAGAGTGTCTCTGGATCCCTGCTGGATACCAGCATACCTAGGTATGCTGAGGAAGTGAGGAAGCACAGGTACAAGGTAGGACTCCACTAAGCTCTCTTGCAGATGAGTCAGACCTGTGATGCCCACAGATGTCTGTCTGCAAAGTACCCAGGGCACGATGTGGATATTTGTGATGAATATTTATGCTTAGGTAACTGTGGCCCCATATATTTCGTGCTGCTTTGGGGCCTCTGCAGCAGTCTTGCTGAAACTTTGGGGATATTTATATCAGCAATTGCCTAAAGATTATTTGTCAGAAGTAGGAAAGAAACATAAGGTCGGGTGTGTATTGCATGCTTGAAGAGGATGTGGTTGACAAGTATGATTCATATGGGTTTAGCTAAAATGTCCAAAACAGTCTTCGTTACATGTTAAATAGAGGTATTGGAAGTTGACCAACTGAAGCTACAAAATATATTTGAAGAAAAGCTTCCATTTTCAATGGCGCCCAAAAAGATAACATCCTTAGGGAAAACATTCCAAAAATACGCATGATCTATATGAAGAAAATTTTCAAATACAAAAGAAGACTTGATTAAATGGAAAGACATACCCTCTTCTTGGATAGGAAGATTCGGTGGTACAAAGTTGGGAATCTTTTTCAAATTAATGTATAATTTAACTTGATCCCAATGGAAGTGCCGAAAGGATTTAAGCAAGGGATATGCAGGAGGATTGACCAGGCTGATAGACTAAGCCTAGAATTTAAATGAGAGGCAGATGCCAGGTAAAATTTGAAAAAGCAGGGGCACCTAGGTGGCTCAGTTGGTTGAGTGTCTGACTCTTGGTTCCGGCTCAGGTCATGATCTCAGGGGTGTGAGATGGAGCCTACCCTGTCAGGCTCTGCACTTAGCGAGGGAGTCTGCTTAAGTTTCTCTTCCCCTGCCCTTCCCCTTGCTCACGCATGTACACACACACACACGCGCGCGCGCGCGCGCGCACGCACACTCTCTCTCTCTCTGTCTCAAATAAATAAATAAATAAATCTTTAAAAAAGAAGCTGAAAAAGCAGAGTGTGGGACAGAGACGAGTCCAACCAAATGTTAAAAAACAGTATAAAGCTGAGTAATATTCCATTGTATATACACACACCACATCTTCTTTATCCACTCATCTGTTGATGGACGTCTGGGCCCTTTCCGTCTTTTGGCTATTGTGGACATTGCTGCTATGAACATCGGGGTGCATATGCCCCTTCAGATCACTGCATTTGTATCTTTAGGGTACATACCCAGTGGTGCTATTGCTGTCATTTGTAACCACGTGGATAGACCTAGACGGTCTTACGCTAAGCAAATTGAGACAGAGAAAGACAAATACTATATGATTTCACTCATATGTGGAATTTAAGAAACAAGATGATGAACAGAAGGGAAGGGAAGGAAAAATAAAATAAGATGAAAACAGAAGGGAGCAGACCATAAGAGACTATAGGCAACAATGGAGGGTTGCTGGAGGGGTGGTGGGTGGAGGGATGGAGTAAGTGGGGGATGGGCATTAAGAAGGGCCCAGATCACCTGGGTGGCTCAGTTGGTTAAGCGACTGCCTTCAGCTCAGGTTGTGATCCCAGAGTCGCAGGATCAAGTCCTGCATCGCGCTCCCAGCTCCATGGGAAGTCTGCGTCTCTCCCTGACCTTTTCCCCTCTCATGCTCTCTCTCTAATACATAAATAAAATCTTAAAAAAAAAAAAAAAAAAAGGAGGGCCCTGGACGTAATGAGCACTGGGTGTTATATGCAACTGATGAATCACTAAATCCTACCCTTGTGACTAATAATACACTATATGTTAACAAAACTGAATTTAAAATTAAAAAATTTTTTAAGACACTATAAAGCTTTAGTAATTAAAATAATGTTTTACTGACACTGGCATAAATACAGAGATCCATGTGACAGAATTGAGAGGCCAGAAATTGGTTTAAATATATGTACTTTGGGGGCACCTGGGTGGCTCAGTGGATTGAAGCCTCTGCCTTCGGCTCAGGTCATGATCCCAGGGTCCTGGGATCGAGCCCCCCATGGGGCTCTCTGCTCAGTGGGGAGCCTGCTTCCTCCTCTCTCTCCGCCTGCTTCTCTGCCTACCTGTGATCTCTGTCAAATAAATAAATAAAATCTTTAAAAATATATATATATGTACTTTCGGTCAATTATTTCTCAATAAAACTTTTGAAAAAAATATAGTTTTTTCAAAGAACCCACTTAAGGCTTTGGTAATTTTCTATGTCATATGTCCACTTTCTACTTGTTAATTTTCACCCTTTTTTAGTGTTTTCTTCCTTTTTTCTTCGTGCTTAATATGCTCTCTTTTTCCCCTTGCTAATTGAAATCTATTAATTTGATCACTGATTTTTCTTCTCTTGTAATATCTGCATAAGACTGAATGTCTTTCGGTAGAACTTTAGCTGCAGCCCTCAAGTTTTGACACTTCATGTTTTCATTGTCAGTTAGTTAAAAATATTTTCTACTTTCCACTTGGCTGTAGGTTATTTTAATTAATCTAAAAAAAATTTTTTTAGGTTTATTTATTAGTTTAAGTACTCTCTACACCCAACATGGGGCTGGAACTCCTGACTCTAAGATCAAGGGGCACAGTCTCTTGCGAATGAGCCAGCCAAGTGCCCCACCCTACTCCTCCCACCTCGGGTTACTTTAGAACTATGTTGCTTGGTTTCCAAACATTTGGGGGATTTTCTAGCTATCTCTTTGCATCTTAGTTTCACAGTGGTCAGAGAAGAACATACTCTGTATGATTCCAAACATATATGGAATCTAATTTTGTATGGAAATGGTACCTCAAACCAGTGGAGAGAAAATTTATAAATACATAAAATTATATTTATATATATTTATTTATATATTATACATAAATATATACATATATTATACATATACACATATATACACTATATATACATATATATTCTATAAAAATTATTTATCCAATAAATAGCATCGGGACAACTCATGAAGACATGGAGGAAAAGAGCACTGGTTATCTACTTCATTTCATAAAACAGAGGAAATTTCAGATGAAGCAAAGATTTAAACAGAAAAACCAAAGCCATAACTGTATAAGAAGAACCTAAGAGGGAATTCTAAAATCTCAGAGTAAGAAAAGTTTTTCTAAGCTCAGAAGCCTTAAAAGATTGGCAAATTTAGCCTACATGAAATACTCAAATCTTTGCTGGCCTAAAGTACCCCAGACTCGCTCTTACAGGTTTAGGTGAGAGGGCAAATCCTGGGGAGGGTATGTGCAGAACTCTGCACCGTCAGAATTTAGGATTCAGGATGTCTCATGGCCATGAGAGGAAGTAGGGGAAGAATTTAAAATCCTGGGACATGAGGAGAGCCAAGCATCACACCGTGTTAGAAAAGCATATGGAGGGGCACCTGGCTGGCTGAGTTGGAAGAGCATGCGAGTCTTGATCTCATGGTCATGAGCTGGAACCCCACACTGAGTGGAGAGATTACTTAAAAAAATAAAATCTTAAAGGAAGGAAGGGAGGAAGACAGGCATATAGGAATCGTCATAACTTTGTCCCCAACTTGCTGGGAGATCTGGAACGTGTGCTTCAGCTTCAGCACAGTCATGTCAATTAAGGCCATCAATTGTCCAGGCTCCTAACTGGGTGAGTGGTCATAGTGGTGGAAGCCCTCCACACTGAGCATATTGCTCAGGAGACTGGGTTCCATCCCTGTTTAGGGGCCACCACTCAACCAGCCCCATGACCATAGACATATGTCTAAATCCCAATGGGGTGTCATGAGAGGCAGTGGTGAGGAGCACCAACACCGGGGTCAGACCACCTACCTGGGTTCCAGCCTTGGCTCTGCCCCTTACTAGTGATGTGCTTAGTATTCACATCTGTAAACGGGGTTGACAAGACTGGCTCCTTCCCCGTGGGATTTTTCTGGAAATTAAAGAGATTAATAATTTTGTTAATAGATGTAAAGTGCTTAGAAAAGCACCTGACACATAGTCCGTGGTCTGTGGGTGTCAGCGGTAAGGTAAGTCTCTCCTGGATCTTGTTATGATTATTTAAATGGAACTGAACTTGAAAGAGACCAACTCTTACTCTAAGAGGTAGATGACTTCATTTGTAGTCAAAGATGAAACTTTAGATCCTGACATAAGAGATGCTAGAAAGTCTTTCTCCTTGGGAGTTATGGACTCAGAATCAGGGAGAGCTTTAGAAATGATCAATAAGAGAGATCATCCGGCCTGTTGGAGGACTTTCAGGGACTGAGAATTCCCTGCTTTCAAGGAAAACTGTTTGTCCCTTGGCGGACTTTTTAATTAAAAGGCTGACCCCAAAGTGAGCTGACGTTTGCCCACTGGTAACTTCGGTCCATTCATCTTCCTCCTGCCTTCAGCAGCCGTGCGGCAAACAGTGTGCGACCACGTGCCAGGTCTTGAAGGCTCTCACTCCTTCCTCCCCTCCTCGCTTATGCACCAAACACGCCCTGTTCTGTCAGGCGATTGTCGCACACCCCTCACCAGCATGGTTGCCCTGATCTGGGGATCCTCGGTTGGTCAGCACTCCTGCTGTCAGTTGGAATGGCACCCAGATCACAGTGGTTGGGGTCTGGAATATCCTAGGCATGAGTGTTGAATGAATGAATGAATAAAGTGGTGTAGTAACCTAATATACCACAACTATCATCTTCCTTTTATCAACACAGCCTCTGATTATATCAGCATTTTCAAGAGAAGCTTCCAGAACTCATTGGCTGGGGGATGCAGGCTTGCCTCCCCAGCCTTTCCCTCCCTGGGGAGGTAAGGCTGTAGGACCCACTGATGGCTGCCCATCCCTCTGGGAGATGGCCAAAGAAGGCATCCCATATACCAAAAAAAAAAAAAAAAAAAGAGGTGAAATCAGAAAAAAGCACCCTAATCACACAAAGAAGCCTACTAGTGACCAACTCAAAAAGTCTTTCTCTCCTGATAGACTGATAGACTCAGGGTTATTGGGGCGTTGATTAGTGCTGCTCCCCAGTATTTCCGATTCCCTTCCCAGGCACAGATTGAAATGCATTTCCTTGCGCCCCTAAAGTACGTGTAGCCACGACTTGAGAGTGCAAAGCCAGTGGCAGAGCCAGCCTCTGGTCCCCGTGTTCCCATTTTCCCGCCCTTGGCAATCATGTACACTCGGAGATGAAACCTTCTCAGTGGGGGCCTTGCACCCGGCTCCGCACCCCACCCCTCTTCGCCCCTCCGCGCCCCCCTGCGCCCTGCCCCCACGCCCCCGCCAGCCCACGATGGACATCCAATACACGTGAAAAATAAATCTTTGTTGCTTTACCACTGGGGAAGAAGAAAACCCAAGAGGATGTCTACTTCCACCCGGGAAATCAGCCTAATCCCAGGCAGTTTGGAGAACAGAAAATGAAACCCCATGTACACAAAGGCCCAGAGGGAGATGGTCTAGAGCCTGCCATTCCCAGCTGTGGGCCTGGGAAAGTCGCTTGCCTACCCCAGGCCTCAGTTTTCTTACCACTAAAAGAAGGAGATTTAGCTTGATGATCTTCCGCTAAGGTTCTTAAGTCCAGTAGATCGCACAGAAAGACATTTTTTTTTACACTTTTTTTTTATTAAAGATTTTATTTATTTATTTATTTTTTTTATAAACATATAATGTATTTTTATCCCCAGGGGTACAGGTCTGTGAATCGCCACAGCACTCACCATAGCACATACCCTCCCCAATGTCCATAACCCCCTCCCCCTCTCCCAACCCCCCTCCCCCCAGCAACCCTCTGTTTGTTTTGTGAGATTAAGAGTCACTTATGGTTTGTCTCCCTCCCGATCCCATCTTGTTTCATTTATTCTTCTCCTATCCCCCTTACCCCCCATGTTGCATCTCCACTTCCTCATATCAGGGAGATCATATGATAGTTGTCTTTCTCCGATTGACTTATTTCACTAAGCACGATACGCTCTAGTTCCATCCACGTCGTCGCAAATGGCAAGATTTCATCAGAAAGACATTTTAAACTCTACAACCAATGTGGGCCTCGAACTCACAAACCTGAGATCCAAAGTTGCACCTCTATTGACTGAACCAGCCAGGTGCCTCAAAAAGACAATCTTGGGGCGCCTGGGTGGCTCAGTGGGTTAAGCCGCGGCCTTCGGCTCAGGTCATGATCTCAGGATCCTGGGATCGAGTCCCGCATCGGGCTCTCTGCTCAGCGGAGAGCCTGCTTCCCTTCCTCTCTCTCTGCCTGCCTCTCTTGTGATTTCTCTCTGTCAAATAAATAAAATCTTAAAAAAAAAAAAGACAATCTTAATGCAGGATGCTCTCATTGGGGGAAACTGAGTCAAGGGTCTACAGGATCTCTCCATTATGTTTCTTACAACTGCAGATGAGTCTATATTGCTTTAAAAAGAAAAAAAAAAAAAGTTAAGGGGCACCTGGCTGGCTTATTTGGTAGAACATATTACTTCTACTCTAGATCTCAGGGTTGTGAGTTCAAGCTCCATGCTGAGGGCAGACCTTGCTTAAAAATAAAAAATCTCTGGGTCTCTGGCTGGCTCAGTCAGAAGAGCATGTGATTCTTGATCTCAGAGTTGGGAGTTCAAGCCCCACTTTGGGGGTGGAGTTTACCTAAAAAAATAAATAAATAAAAATACTTAAAAAAAAAAAAATAACCCAACTTTAAACCTGAACTCAGTTCTCAAAAGGGCAGATTTGTGAGTTTGATGGCATAATTCTGCAAGAGAGGAAGCCCTCTAAAAGCCTCCATGGAATGTCCTGGGTGTAGGGCAAGTTGGCCCTGTCCCTGGTTCCTCTACCCTGCCCATGACTCTACTCCACCCATCTCCAGACCTCCGGAGAAGTCTCTGGAGACCCATTCAACTCCCAACAATGGCAAACCAAGAATTCCCATTCTCCTGCTTAACTTAGCCACAAAAACTAAATATTAAAAAAAATACAAAAAGGTAATGCCGTAATACGTGTCCCTTCACAATGTGAAAACTTTCAGATAGCTGCATTTTTTTTTTAAGATTTTATTTCTTTATTTGACAGACAGAGACCCAAGTAGGCAGAGGCAGGCAGAGAGAGAGGAAGAAGCAGGCTTCCTGAGTAGGGAGCCCAATGCGTGGCTGGATCCCATTCCCAGGACCCTGGGATCATGACCTAAGCTGAAGGCAGAGGCTTTAATCCACTGAGCCACCCAGGTGCCCCTCAGATTGCTGCATTTTTGAGTGCTGGAATGACAAGTAAATTCTGGTTGTCATGCTTTTCACTTTTCTAGATTTTCTTCAATAAAAGAAGTTATGGAAACAAAAAACCTTTCTTTAAGGAAACAGTACAACTCCTGGTCCCAGTGGCAGCCTGGTGAGCCAGATTGTTAGAGGACGCGATAGAAATAAGAACTTTTTTTTTTTTTTTAAAGATTTTATTTATTTATTTGACAGAGAGAGACCACAAGTAGACAGAGAGGCAGGCAGAGAGAGAGAGAGGGAAGCAGGCTCCCTGACAAGCAGAGAGCCCGATGCGGGACTCGATCCCAGGACCCTGAGATCATGACCTGAGCAGAAAAGTAAGAACTTTAAGGGAGCATTAGCCTGGTGACCCTGGGAGAGTCACTTTATCCCCGGGTGTCTCAGCGTCCCCTTCGCTGGACCTCATGTCAGTCCTCTGATGGCCCTTGGAGGTCAGAGGTTGAGACAGAGCGGGCAGACTCTGTCCTTCCAGCTCTAGCGTAGCATTTGTTGAGCTGTCAACAGAGCTCAGGTCATTAACATTTCCCCCAGCCCCAGTTTTCCATGCATAAAACTTCCAAGGACCTGAGCACGATAGAATCTGAGGAATCTGAAAGACTAAGACTAGTCCAATTAAAGATGACAGGGTGACATTTTTGGTGACCTACAGACACAGTACAGTAGTGGGAGATCCTCTTCAACAGTGGGCAAACTGAGGCACAGATGAATAAAAGTCTGGTGCTGGTGTTGCTGGGCCTCGAGGTTCCCTCCCCGAAGACGCTCCTGTGTCCAGATCCATGGGTTGGTTAAAGGATTCTTACTGCCCCATAGAGCTGAGTCGGGTGGAAAAACCTCGTTAGCAGGATGGGCACAACTATTAGACCACTCTGAAAATAAGTTGATTTTATTATTTGTAAATATTTTATGGATGTATAACTCACACTCAGAAAAGTGCATGGATCATAAGCATACGTGAATTTTCACAAACTGAGTACATCCATATTTTGGTGAATTTTCACAAACTGAATATATCCGTATCACCTGCTCCTAGGTCAAAACCCAGAACATCGCTAGTACACCAAGGCTCCCTCATTCGCTTCCTGCCTCCTACCCCCCGTGCCGATATCCACTCTTCTGACTCCTCACACCCGAGATTACTTCTGCCTGCTTTTGAACTTTATATAAATGGGATCACTACATTACTTTTTTGGGGGATTTTAAGTAGTCCCTACACCCAATGTGGGGCTCGAACCCACAACCCCGAGATCAAGAGTCCCAAGCTTCACCGACTGAGCCAGCCAGGCGCCCTTAATGTACTTTCTTTTTAAGCAGCTAAAAATTTAAGTTTAGCTGTAGAGGAATTTCAAGACGGAGTTGTTCTTGGTTTGGGCAACACGCAGCAGGCTGCTTTAAAACCACCCTATACAGACCATGAAATGATTTAAAAACCAAATTATTTCCCTCTGCCTGATCAACTCACCGAGTCTCAGCAGTCTCTCTTAGGGTCTCTGTGCTCCGTTGCTAGCCCGTCCCCTTCTCCTGAGAACATCTAAGCCCTGTGATATTAAAACCCAAGCCAGACCAGTTTCTGTTTTGTTTTGTTTTTTACTTTTTCTTTTAGAACAGTTTCATTTATTTATTCTTTTTTAAAGAATATTTTTTGAAGAATATTTTTAAATGTTAAAGAATATTTTTTAAAGAATATTATTTGAGAGAGAGAGAATGAGAGAGTGTGAGCACGAGTGGGAGAGGCAGAGGGAGAGAGAGGAGAGGGAGAGGCAGAGGGAGAGAGAGGAGAGGGAGAGGGAGAGGCAGAGGGAGAGAGACTCAGGCAGGCTCCATGTTGAGGGCTGAGCTGAATGTGGGGCTCGATCTCACGGCCCTCACTCATATCAGGACCTGAGCTGAAACCAAGAGTTTAAGGGTTAACCAAAAGAGCCACCCAAATGCCCAGGACCATTTCAGATTTACAAAAAAGTTGCAAAGAGAGTGCAGACAGTTCCCATATATCCCGTACTCACTTTCCCCTATTGTTAACATCACAACGTTGCTATGGTGCCGCTCATCAGGAGAGCTCAGAAACTACATCGGTATACAGTATGCTGTTATTATTATTTTTCTCTTAAATTTATTTGACAGAGAGAGAGAGATCACAAGTAGGTAGAGAGAGAGGAGGAAGCAGGCTCTCCGCCGAGCAGAGAGCCTGATGTGGGGCTCGATCCCAGGACCCTGGGATCACGACCTGAGCTGAAGGCAGAGGCTTAATCCACTAAGCCACCCAGGTGCCCCCAGTATGCTGTTATTAACTAAACTCCGATTCCACCAGTTTGGCCTAACATCCTTCCCTCTTCCAGGATCCACCCAGGATACCTCGTGTCTCCTTAGCCTCCTCTGGGCTGTGATAGCTTCTCACATTTTCCTTGTTTTTGATGAGCGTGACAGTTTTGAGAAGTTCTGGCCAGGGATTTTGTAAGATGTCCCTCACTTGGGTTTGTCTGATGTTTTTCTCATGGTGAGACTAGGATTTGGGAGAGAAGGGAAGTGCCGTTCTCATCACATCAGATCAGGGATGCCTGCTAGTACTAGGACTTACCACCAGTGATGTTGACCTTGGTTACCTTGCTGGGGTAGTGTTTGCCAGGTACCTCCTCTGCAAAGGTACTCTCTCTGACCACCTTTCTACACTGCATCCTTTGGAAGCAAGTCACTAAGGACTGTCACTCAGGGGAGGCGGGATTAAGCTCCACTTCCTGAGGGGACAATATCTACATAAATTGTTTTTTTTTTTAGATTTTATTTATTTATTTGACAGAGAGAGTGAGAGGGCACAAGCAGGCAGAGCAGCAGAGGGAGAGGGAGAAGCAGGTTGCCCACTGAGCAGGGAGCCCAATGCGGGGTTTGATCCCAGGACCTGGGGATCATGACCTGTGCCAAGGGCAGTTGTTTAACCAACTGAGCCACCCAGGCGCCCCAATATCTACATAAATTGTTGAAATTTTCTATATCGGAGATTTGACTTTTCTCCCCCATTTATTTATGCACCAATCATTTCTTTGTATCAGTAGGAGTTCCTTCGTGGATGCTTATTTGATACTCTGGATTAAAATCCAGTGTGACATTATTTATTTATTTACTTATGCTCACACTGTTCCAGCCTTGGCTGGCAGGAGCCATTCAGGTTGGTGCCTTGGACATATCCCCACCCTTTTGATCTTGGAGCACTTCCTTGCTTTCTGGTGCTACAAGCTGCTCTAGGCTCATCTTGAGGATTTCCTGCCCCAGGCCTAGAATCAAATCAACCACTTGCTCAAAGAGTAGATTGGTGTTTTCTTTCTTTTTTTTTTTTTAAGATTTTATTTTTTTATTTGACAAAGAGAGACAGTGAGAGAGGGAATAAGCAGGGGGAGCGGGAGAGGGAGAAGCAGGTTTTGTGCTGAGCAGGGAGCCTGATGCGGGGCTCCATCCCAGGACCCTGGGATCATGACCTCAACCGAAGGCAGAGGTTTAATGACTGAGCCACCCAGGTGCCCCTAGATTGGTGTGTTTTTGTTTTTATAAGATTTTATTTACTTATTTATCAGAGAGAGAAAGCACAAGCAGGGGGAGCTGCAGCAGAGCAAGTAGAGGGAGAAGCAGGCTTCCCGCAGAGCAAGGAGCCTGAGGCAGGACTTGATTCTAGGACTCTGGAATCAGTCTGAGCTGAGGGCAGATGCTTAACCGTCTGAGCCACCCAAGCATCCCAGATGGTCGGCTTTTTAACTCAGCTTCTCCCCTCAAGATGCAAGCATTCCCCAGTGTGGGCAATAGCCTAGCCTTATTATCCAGTAAAAACCAGCCACTTGTAAGCAACTTTTTTTTTTTTATGATCTTATTTACTTATTTGAGAGAGAGAGAGCGCACCAGTGAGCAGGAGCGGGGTGGTGGGGGGAGCTGCAGAGGGGGCGGAAGCAGCAGACTCCCCTCTGAGCTGGGAGACTGACACAAGGCTCCATCCCAGGACCAGGAGATCATTACCTGAGCTGAAGGTAGATGCTCAACCACCTGAGCCCCCCAGGCACCCCTGTAAACAACTTTAAATCTAGTTTGGTGTTCTGCGGGGGTTCCCCCCCCCCCCCGTTTGGGTTTGTTGCTATGATTGAAGTAGCTCTGTGCTCACCTGTGTGCCTACCTACTGTCTCTTCTTCCCCATGGTTTTCAGTTTGCTTGAAGCCTCCTTCATCGTTCACTGTTCTTAGACTGTGGTGTAGACCCGCCCCAAGTGAGTCAGGCTGCGGAGCTGGGAGAGTAAATTAGAGAGGTCCTCCTCTGGCAAGGCCTCCTGCCTGCCCGGCTGGAAAACTGCTATATAAAGATAGATAAGTAGCCAGCTAGCTACACACACACACACACACACACACACACACACCCCAAAAGGGAGAAGGCACCAGAGGGAGGGCAACAGAGGCATTTGCTCTGAGAGCTAGTGTTCAAAGGGGAAAAACAGGGAGGCACTTGGGCAATGCGGCGCTGCAGGTCTGAGCTGGCCTGGGGTTTTAGCACAGGAGGAGTGAGTTCTTCAGAACGAGACCAATTAAAACCTTTTAAAGTAATTGTTCCCCTGCCTTCTTTCAAAGTTGAGCCCTAATCACCTTCTCTTCATTCTTCCCACCATTTCACCATTTGAAATTAAACTCTTTGCTTCTCTCCCACTGCCACAACTGGCCCTTCACAAAAATGCTGCTTCATGCGTTTGTTTGCTGGGGGGCGGGGGGGGGTTGTGGGAGGGGACCCTGACACTTGCTTTGCTTCCCCGGAAATCATTTTGGGCTCTGTCCCACTGGCATCCCCTCCAACCCCACACCCGCAGAGCAGAAGGGAGGTAGCAAAGGGCCCCAACAGGCTTCCAGAGCACTGACTGGGTGGTAAAGCCTTATGGCTGTTTCCCCCAGGTGTCCACATTACTCACCTTCTCCAAGCCTCGGTGGTAGGGTGGGCAGGGCCTCCCTGGGTCAGGGCCATAAACCTGTTATGCTCCCTGAAACATGACACATCCAGTTGACATCACCTGTCCACCTTCATTCTTCTTTCCCTCTATCAAAAGTCCCTCCCCGTCAGGCCCTTGGTGCTCCTCCCCACAGGTCCTTTTGCAGGATGGTACAAAGGTCTGAAGGTCCTGAAGTGACGGGATGTTTCCCCATCCTGATAGAATAATATATAATTAATGGACCTGCGCAGATCTGAAGGTGACCTTGACCTTAACTGAGGCATAAATATCACCGGAGCTGGGCACAAAGTACCTCACTGAGAAAAGCAAACTGCTTTCACCTCGTTTATTCTTACTCTCATTTCCAAGTTGCCTCTCCATAGTATCAGAACACTTTAAGAGAATGGGTCAGACAGCTCTCTGGGCTCTCCTTTCGGGGTGGAGGGGGAGTCCACTCTCCTAACACTGGCCGGGAGGGGCGGCGATGTGCCTCAGTCGCTCAGCCGGTTGGTGGCAGGGCTGTGACGGGAACCTAGGCCTCCAGACGCCTCTCGCGTCTAGGCGCTTCCCATAATGGAAGGCTTCGCTCCATTAAAAGTTATTTTAGGGATTCCACAAGCCCACCACTATCCCCCCCCCCAAAGTGGAAAATTTATGTAAACGAGTCAAAATAAAGCAACAGTTTCTTAATAAGTATGTTTGGAGTTTGACTCCGGACTCGGGCGAGGGGATGGGAACTTAAAGGTTCCAGTGTTCTTCTCTATACAGCGAGCCTATTTTTAACAATTTAAGGACGTATTCAGGTCCACAGTCAAGCCCAGCAGTGCACACCCCCAGACCACCCCCTCAGGTTAGGCAGAGCGCTGGTTCCGCCCCGCCCTCTCCGACGCATCCCCTCCGGGTGACCCCGGCCCCGCCACCCTCACCGCCCCCACCCTCCCGGCACAGGGTGCCAGGCGTGGCCGCGGAGTCAGCCCGGTCCCCTCCATAACTGCATCCTTCTCCCTCTCCCCCCCACCCCGCCCCGCCCGCCGCCGGGTCCCCCTGGGCGTCGGGGGAGGGGCGGAGGCACGGGGCCCAGCGGTCGCGCCGCCGCCGGGACCCGCGAGAAGGCGGGGAGGAGAGGGCAGAAGGAGATAAGCATTATTCTGCACGGGGTGCGGGGGAGGCGAGGGGGCGGGGCTGGGGGAGGACGCTCCCGGGGGACTGCAGGAGGCGGGGTCGGGGGTGCTCCCTACTCCTCTGAAATAACCGCCGGGAACAGCCCCGCTCCCGCCCGCTTCCGGGCCGCGGGGGTCGGAGGCCGGGGTCGCCCGCCAAGCCGGGCTGTGCGCGCGCCCCGGGCCCCGGCTCGGGGGCGCTCGGCGGGGGGCGGCGGGAGCGCGCTCGCGGCGGCGCCGGGCGGAGATCGGGCCGGGCCGTGCGCCGTCTGCCCGGCGCCGCGCTCCCAGTGCCCGCGCCGCCTCCCGGGGCGCCGCGCGGGTGGCGCAGGTAGAAGCTCGGCGGGGGCGGGGGCCACCCCAGGGCTCAGGTTCCATCCGCTGGCCGGGCCCCGAGCTGGGCGCCGCCAGCAGGCGGGCCCAGGAGCCGAGGAGGCGGAGCTGCGGCGTGGGCGGGGCCTGTACTGACCCCGCCCCCAGGCCCAGCCCCCACCCCGCTGCTCCCGCCCCCAGCGGGCGCAGCCGCTGCGGGTGGGGGCGCTCCTGTCCGGCGCCGAGGCGTGGTGGCCGAGCGGGGAGCGGGGCGCGGGGACCTGGGCGGGGCGCGGGCCGCACAGCCGCGGTGGCGGCGGCCGACCTGTAAAGCTTAATGACAGCGATCTCGCCCGTCTGCACCGCTGACTCACGCGGTGACCCAGCCTCCAGTCACCCGGCGGCCTCCCTCCCGTCCTCTGGCCTCAGTTTCCCCGGCCGCCGAACAATGAGGCCACTGTGTCGTTATTCATTCCTCAGAGCCCATTCACCCGGGGAGCACCGCCGCCTCCCCAGGGAAGGGACCGAGGCGTCGAGCTTTTAATTATCCCTGGTGGGGGCGGGCGCGGGGAAGGCGGCTCGACTGGATAATGAACACAGGGACTATTCCCCAGTCGCCTTAAACTCTTTTAAACCGTCCTTCCCACTTCATCCTGTTTAAGTTTTACCCCCTTCCTCTCCACTCCGGTGGGGCTGCTTGCAACGCAATGAGGTGACTCACCCCCTGATTCGGTGGTTTCTGCCTTCCACAAACATGGCGTGGTTAATCGATTTACTCACTACAAGCTTGAGCGCCTACTACGGGCCAGGCCCTGTGTGGTTCGCGCTGAGGATCCGGCCCAGCCAGAGACCCAACGGGGCTTAGGCCCAGCCTGGCCCAGGAGCCACGTTGGAAGCCGCCCACTCACTTGTTAGGGCCTTGTGTGGGAATAATAGGATCGAATTGCTGATGCAAGCAACAGCGGATGAATGTCAGCCAGGCGCGAAAGAATACGTACTGTGTAGCTCCTTAGCGAAAACTCTAGAAAAGGCCAATCTACTCCATAATCCACGGAAAGCCCATCATTTGTTGTCTGGGAGTAGGGCCAGGGGAGGTGCCTAGGATGGGACAGGGAACTCTTTGGGATAATGGAAATGTCCCATGGCCATTGAAGTGGCTATGTGGGTGTATATAGTTGTCAAAGCTCACCATACCCTAAGATGCGTGCGTTTTATTGTACGTTGATTAAACCTTAATAAACTGACTGAGGACGCTCCTCTCAGCCGTCTGGAAGCTTTGTCAGGGTCACCTGGCTAATCAGCTTCTGCATCATTCTTAACATTGAGAAAGCTTTCAGATAAATAGTTTAAAATATTATACTCATGTCACTTCAGGGAGGAAAAGGGATCCAGGAAGTAGGAATGAGAGCTTCAAAAAAGAAGGCTTCACTTGGGTTATTTACCGAAATCTTTCAAGCCCTGAATATTACTGTTACTATTATTATCCCCACTTAACAGTGAAGGAAACAAACCCAGATAAAATGACTTGCCAGCCTCACTACACGTCTCCCGGCAGACGTTACTGAGAGACACTGCGTGTCTCAGCGGACGTCTCTGATTTGATGGCTGTGTGTGAGACAGTGAGCTTTGGGGTTTGGAGTCAGGCCGGGGCTTGGAGGCAAAGGGGACCCTCTTAGAATGCTGCCGCTTCTTCTTCTCCTGGTCCCAGCGGGGGCCAGCTGACCTCTCCCAGTCTCTGTGACACGGAGGGAGGGCCTCCCGGGCTGTGGTGAGATGCTGAGAAGTGCTCAGTCCAATGCCTGTGAGTGGCCACCGCCCTGCTGACCTTGCGAGGTAGGGCCTCAGTGTTCTCATCTGTACAATGGGAGGGTGGGCGCCCAATTCCCCTCCACACCCTGACAGCCTGGACCAGTAGTTGGAGGGTGGGGGGTGGGGGGCGAGGAAGGCTGAAGTAGTTTGCAGGGAGCAAGGGAAGGAAGGCTTCTCAGGAGGCCCGGTTCCCTTCGTGGCACCTCCGACTGGAAGGGGCCTGAGGCGTTTCCCAGCAGGAGCTCTGCGGCACAAAGGAGGGGTGCTTCCCGCACTGCTGGGAGGATGGCAGCAGCTCCTGGGGGAGCCTTCCTGGGGGGGGCTGGTGCTCTTGTGTGGACTCTTGGCCATTCCCCGCCGCACCACCTGCCGGGCCCCAACCTGTCCTTGGGTCGGAGGGTCTGCCGTCCACTCTCAGTGTCCAGTCCCGCAGTCCTTTTCACCGGAGACAGTGAGTCAGAGCTGTGAGGACAGATACGTCCCCGCAGTACCTTCTCAGGCACCCGTGGGCCTCCTGCCACCTGTCCTTGCTCACCGAGCATCAGCATCCCTCTCCCTCCCGGCCTGCTGACCGCCCTGGGCCAGGGGCCTAATGAAATGGAGTTCCCAAAGGGGAATCCCATATTCCCGGAGCAGCTTCACCAGGGAAGGGGAGCCAGCGGTCTGTCCCCTGCCGACCCCGTTCTGGTCTTAGCATAGCTCTTCTGGGGGGTGTCTTCTCCCCAGCAAGTGTCGGCTCGGGACCCCTGCTGCCCTCGGGCCTCTGGAGCCACAGACCCTCTCCCGGACCCTGTGAGCCCGGCTCTGCGGCAAGAGGAGGGTCGGCCCCCTGCACGCCGCAGCCTCCCCGTCGCTGGGGCCAGTCCTAGCATCCCCGCGAGAGAGGAGACTCAGGTCCCGCGGCTCCTCTCTGAGACTTCAGGCCGCACGGTCCGAGGGGGTGATGGGACTGCGGGGAGGAGGCCGACCGGGTCCCACCGGTGGGGACTGTGGCGCGTTCCGGCCTGGCAGCCCCGGTCTTCCCTCACTGGTCCCGTGCAGCCCCTTCCTCGGAGAACCAGGCCTGTGGGACATTTTCCCTCCCAGAGTCCTCAGTTCAGCCCGTCCCCACCGCTCCCCTCACGGAGTAGCCGTCTCGCCGCGGAAGGAAGGCCTCGCCTGAGCAGAGGGCCAGTGTGCGGCCTGCCCAGCCGGCGACCGTCAGCTGTTCATGGCCCGTTGAGGGGCTCACATCAGCCCCGTCCCCACGGGGCAGGATGAAAACCACTGTCACCTCCTCTGGGAGACACTCTGTTTCTAGTTCTGGGACCTGGACCCTCCCGCCTCTGCTTTCACCCCTCATTGCTCAGAGGCCAGCCGGGGGCACAAATGTACACGTATCATTTCACCACGTGCACACACCCTACACGTGCGCACACACCTACATGTGCACACCCCCCACACGCATACCCCACACATGCGCACACTCCCACGTGCGCACACACTCCCCACCCCACACGCACACCCCACTCACACCGGCCCCACGCCCCCAGAAATCTCTCACAGAGCGCACAGGGTGTGTCCCACACCAGGGCCCGGATGAACGCATCTGTGGTGGCTGATGGGTCCCGGCCAGGACCGGTGGCCCTGAGGGAGGAAGGGCATCTCCTTCTCATTTACACAAAGACCCTGGCTTACTCTCCGTGGCTCTGGCCCCAACCACGGAAAAATCCACCCTCTGCCGGCCTCTCGAGACTGTCAGAGCTCTGGATCCCAAGTCCACCTCCAGCCCTCCCCACTGGAAGTCCCTGTCCCATGTGGGGCCCCCTGCTTTGTACTGGTCTGGGTAGCTCAGCTCTTCCCTCCCAAGCCCCTCTGTCACTGATTGCCTGGACCTCACTGTCACTGTTCACCCACTGTCCCCCACATGCTTGCTTGGCACCTGCTTGGGCCAGGCCTGGGGCTTGGGGCTGGAGATGCAAGGGGGATGAGGTCAAGCTCATGATCTGTGGGCACCAGCCACCTACATGCCCATGGTCACACACAGTGAGCAGGGCCATGGTAGGAGCATCCCTGGGAGCCGCTGGAGCCCAGATAGGGGATCTGTAACCCCAATGGGGGGAGCAGTCGGGAGAAACTTCCTGGAGGAGGTGGCATTACAGGAAAGTGCTCACTTGTACCTCCCACCACTATAACTCACTGCACGTTATCTGTGCCCACCATCGTCATAAAGGGAGGCCTTGGTGTAGGCCAGAGACTGGGCCTGAATCTCTGGCCTTGGGAAAGGGTGTCTGACTCAGCCTCAGTGTCCTTGTCTATGAAATAAGAATGTCAGCTTTGTCCTTGCGAAAGAATAATTGAGGTAGCCTAGAGAGGTGGGCGCCAGGGCCAGATAAACTGTTTTGGAATCCCAGCTTCATCACTATGAGCTCTTCAGCCTTGGGAAAGGGAGCCCACCCCTGATTCAGCATCCTCATCCCGTGCTAGGCTGGAGCACAAACGTGTTTGCTGTGCTCCCCTGAGACTCACAGCCCGAGCCCTGGTTCGTGGAGTGGCACGGCAGTGACCAGGAAGCGCCGCAGTCACTAGGTGGGTGGCCACAGATGCAGGCTCTGAACTTGTCTCCTCCAAGCTGGCACGGTGACTGGGAAGACGGCGGTGCCACTCATGGTGGTCTGATCGCTTTTGTAACCTCGCCCTTCCCTGAACGCAGTGCTCATTTGGCCGCAAGCAGATTTCTGTTATCCTTGGCAGCCTGTCATTCATCTTCTTCTTCTCGGAATAAATATATAAATACCACCCAGTCCAGCCGTTCCTCAGACAGAGTTTCCCTATGAGGCAGCCATGCCACTCCTGCGTACCTACCCAGCAGATGTGGAACGTGTGTCCTCGTCTGTGACGGGGTCATAATGGGAACCACTTAGCAGGGAGGTTCATGGCAGCACTATTCACAATCGTCAAAGGGTGTAAACGACCCAAATGTCCATGAAAGACAAATAGGTCAACAGAAAATGGTTATTCACCCAGCGGAATATCATTCGGCCATCAAAAGGAACGACGTGCAGATACACATGAGAACATCATGATGGGCCTTGAAAACATTATGCTCAGTGACAGAAGCCAGATGCGAAGGTTACATATTGTCCAATTCCATTTATTTCAAGTGTCCGGAACGGGGAAACCCATAGAGTCAGAAAGTCATGTTGGTGTGGAAGTGGGGAGTCTTGGGGAGTGTGAAAGTGATGAGTCAGAAAGTCAGTTGGTGTGGAAGTGGGGAGTCTCTTGGGGAGACAGGTGGGTGGGAGAATGATAGCTAAACCATATGAAACGTCTTCCCTTTTTGGTAGGTGGGGGAAGCGGAGATGAGAGAGAGAGGAGGGGCAGAGGGAGAGGAAGAGAGAGAATCTGAAGCAGGCTCCAAACCCAACGCAGAGCTCAATGTGGGGCTCGATCTGACGACCCTGAGATCATGACTTGAGCAGAAATCAAGAGTCAGACTCTTAAGCAACTGAACCACCCAGACTCCTCAGAGCTGCTGCTGCTGCTTCTTCTTCTGCTTCTGCTTCTTCTTTTTTAAAATTTTATTTATTTATTTGACAGACAGAGATCACAAGTAGGCAGAGAGGCAGGCAGAGAGAGAGGAGGAAGCAGGCTCCCAGCTGAGCAGAGAGCCCAATACAGGGCTCGATCCCAGGACCCTGGGATCATGACCTGAGCCGAAGGCAGAGGCTTTAACCCACTGAGCCACCCAGGCACCCCGCCCCCCCGAGCTTCTTCTTGAGGTGAGGAAAGTGTTCTAAAATTGACGGTGGTGATGTCTACACATGCTTGTGAATATCCTAAAAACCATTCAGTTGTATACCTTGAATGAATGAATTGTATGGTATGTGAATTGTATCTCAGTCAAGCTATTAAACAAATACGTGTGTAATTATGAGGCCATTCCTTCTGCCCAGAGAATTTATTGGACCGATAGAGATCCACACCATGAGTGGGGACAGTCGTGGGGACAGTCTTGGGTGCAGAGGCCCAGCGTGGGGTAGCCCCCAAATATCTCTCCAAGCCCACAGACACCCCTCAGCCAAACCACCCCCTTGTCTTTCATCTGTGGCTTTGCGCGCCCCACAGCTGCTCTGACCCTCCGGTTTTCCTCTCTCTGCATCCACTGCCTGGGAAACCCCTCCTCGTTCACTGTTCTGTGCCAAATCCACACACCGCCCCGCCAGGGCCAGGCTGGCCCCGAACTCAGTGACCTCTGCCATTGTCCCCAGGGGGTCTTGTTCCTAGGGAGTAAAACCGTTCAGTTGTCTCCTTCCCCAGAATGAGCAGAAACTGTCCCACTCCCAATCCTGGAACAAATTGGGTGCTGAGTAAGTGCTTGTCGCGTTCATTAGAACAACAGGGACTTGAATTGAACCAGAAATCAAAACCTTCCACCTGAAATGCTCAACCCTGAATTCAGATTTTTCTTTTACTAACTCACTGCTTAAATTACTTTTTTTCCTAAAGATTTATTTATTTATTTTAGAGAGAGAGAAGGGGAGGGGTGGAGAGAGAGCACACAGGGGCAAGTGGGGAAAGGGACTGGGAGCCAGAATCTGAAGCAGACTCCCTGCTGGGCTCAGAGCCCCCTGTTGGGCTCAGTCTCAGGACCCTGAGATCATGCTGAGCCGTAACCAAGAGTCAGTCACTCAACCAACTGAACCCCCCCAAACACCCTTAAAATCTTTTTTTTTTTTTATCTTGAAAGGACCCAATGAACCAGTTTGAGTTGAAACCAAATTTATGCATTTTCAAAGTGCATTCAAGGTGAGCCAGGATACAATTAGCACATAATGTTTTCCAAGCTGCAAATTTCCCAGGGTGAAGAAGGGCCTCCCTGTCCTTTGATTTGGGTGTCTCCCTTCCTCACCCTCTCTTGCAGGTCAGAACCCCTGCCTAGCCCTGAGAGCCCTAGAACCTCAAGGATCTCCCCCCTCCTTGAAGCTTGGTGACATTGAAGCTAAGGCCGATTATCCCGTTTAACAAATGAGAGACAGAATGGGAGCGGGTAAGGCCTCTGTGAAGGCCACAAAGGCGGCCCTGGAGGCCAGATCTTCCCCGCAGCTCTTTGCACCCATGGCAGGAAAAACATCTGTCCAGTGAATTCCCTAAAGATGTCACTGTAAAAAGGCTCATGGTATTAGTCCTCGCTGGGGAATTTGCAGACGGTTCTTGGGGAGCAGCTGGTTGTTAAAAAGGCTCACTGGTTACCGGTCTGAATGATAAACTCTCCGCAGAAAAGCACCTGCAATCATTGGCTTTGTGTTCTCCGCTTTGTGCTCTTGGTGGGGCAGGAGCACAGGCTGGAGGGGTTTCTGATTCAGCAAACGGGTGGGGAGGAGAGTTCTGCATATTGTAACTGTTGGGGTTCTGCCTCTCACTGTAGTTTGAGAACAACCGAGGGGTAGGAAGGAGCACTAGGTTTTCAGAAGCAACCAGATTTGCTTATGAAAGGAGGGAAGAGCAGAGGAAAAGGGAAGGAATGAGAGCCCATCAGGCTATTTCATGTGATAATCCTTTTCCGGTTGGGGTGGGGTGTATACAGTAGGTGCTTAATAACTGTTGCATATACCAAAAAAAAAAAAAAACCCCTCAACAAACAAAACACCTGTTGCAGGTGCAATGAATGAATGCCTGTCTGGGACAACAGGGCAGCGAGCAGTTTCTCTGCATAGCCTCAGAGGGCCCTGTAGAACCCTGCAACGGTCAAGTGCTGTCCAGAAACGCTGCCACGAACCACTTGTGGTTATGTAAATTAAACTAAGAGGCCAACTTCCTCAGGTGCACTTGCCACCTTTAGGGAGCTCAGTAGCTCCCCCAGGCGCCTGAGTGCTGATGGCTCGCTGGCCTGGGAGGCTCACCGATGCGGGTGCCAGGGACCAGTTCTCGTCTTGCCTCCAAGTGGGCTTCAGGGGAGTCCAAGAGCTTGCTGGAATCAGAGCCGCCTGCAGTAAAACCTCTAGCCCCGGGCTCAGTGGAGAAGAAACCCGATGCTCTGATACATGGGTATTTATGCCAAGAAACGATACAGCTATGTTCATTGTTTGGTTTTGAATATAAATCCACCTTAAATCTATCACATCCTGCCCCAAGCAGAACTGAATGCTTTCTTGGTGAGTTGTGGTCTGTTCTGCATGTGAATCTCACTTCCTTGGGCCATGGCTCCAGAGCACTGTGAAGGTGAGCCCCTCATCCTGTTCCAAACTGACCAGACCTCCAAGTCTGATCTTTATTCCCCCTTTGAACAGCACCTTTCCCTCTCCTTTCTTCATTTACTCAACTTGCATTTGGGTATGTGTTCCTGCGGGCAGTTACAATTGCACGTAAAGTACGAGTTCAAAGGTTTTGATTGAGGTCTCACCACAAATAAAGAGCTCGTGTTCCAGAGCTCGGGTGTTTGATGTCTTTTCTGGCTGCTAAGGAGTCTTTTCTAGTTCAATCCTGCTTCTAGGGGGGGTATTTTATTTTATTATTTATTATTTTTTAAAAAGATCGCTTATTTGAGAAAGAGCAAAGTGTGCAAGAGAGAACACGAGTAGGGGGGAGGAGCAGAGGGAGAGGGAGAAGCAGACTCTCTGCTGAGGAGGGAGCCCAGTGCGGGGCTCCGTCCCAGGACCTTAGGATTATGACCTGAGCCGAAGGCAGACACTTAACCGACTGAGCCACCACACACCCCCTCCTATGGGAGTTTCAGAGCTTGGACTTTTAGTCCGCATGTTACCACTCATGGTGAATACAGTTACTGTGCTCAGAGATTAAGCTGCTCCTGCCCCCCCGCAAGCTTGCTCTAAGCTGCCCACGCCTACCCTGTGTCTGACAGTGGGGGCAAGACCTAAGACTGCCTTGAAAGTTCTTCTCCTCCTTTTCTTCTTTTCTTTTCCCTCCCAGATATGGGGCTTTGAGTTTTTCTATACCATGAGGCACCAGATCCGGGCTTTGAGGCCACAGGGAGAACTTTGGGGAACAGTTGCCAGAAAAGGGAACAGCTAACCCACACCCCCTGGGGTCAGGTCAGGATACTCCCATCCATCCGTTCCTCCTTTCGTCAGAGGCACACATTCTGGGAATCAGCCCTCTCAAGAGTATTTGCATTTTCAAGTAAGAACTTGGGGAGAACAGTGTTTAACTTAATAGAGTTACTGAGGGTGGAAGGTCATGTCTGGGGAACATATTTTTAGGCCAAGTTTGTGGCCCCTGGCAGCCCCGCTGGGTCCTCAGAAGTGGCAGTGGCTGAAAGAGGGGGACACAGCTCCCCAGGCTCAGGCCACCCCGGATGGAGCCCAGGCCCAGAGCTCTCCAGCCTTCTGTTTTGCCACTTCCTTGGAAGACAAGAACAGACCGTTGTTTTCTTCCTGCATGCAACATGGAGGGAGTGGGGGTGGGGCAGGGGAAGAGCACGGCTTCATCGCCCCCCACCATATCCACCCTGGGGACCCTACCAGGCACCCAGTCTAAGGGAGGACCTAGGAAAGCAGTCACATTTGGGCGGCCTGTTTTTAGGATTAGTTAGGATTCTTCATACCCCAAGATGGCTGTCCAAATGTTTTGACCTGTAACCTCAGAATAAGTTGGGGATTTTTGATCTCCAGGCCCCTGTGGGGTTTAGCGGTGTTCTCCTGCCGTCATCCTATTTCTGTTCGGACCACCTACCCACCTGCTTCAGCCGGGGCGGGGGCCGGGAGAGCGGGGCTGCCACAGCGCCTGGCTCCGGGGGTCCCAAACAGTACATTTGGCCACTCGCCACCGACATAATCCAAAGGCAGAGGAACCAGCGGTGGAGAGACAAGAAAGGAATTTATTTCAATGAGGCCAACACCAGGAAGACCCGGGACTAGCATCGCAGAGACTGTCTCCAAGCGATGAAAGCCCCTGACTCTTCCTTTCCTCCCGGTGCTTGGAAAAGCCCCCCACCACGCGATGTCAGATTCTGTACTTTCCCTGTTTGCCTGTTAACATTTTGTTTATTTCTTTGTCAGGGAGAAAGAGAGCATGCAAGCAGGGGGAGCGGCAGGCAAAGGGAGCAGCAGACTGCCCCACTGAGCAGGGAGCTGGTGGCGCTCGATCCCAGGACCCCGGGATCATGATCTGAGCCGAAGGCAGACGCTTCACCGACTGAGCCACCCAGACGTCCCTGAACTCTCCCTGTTTATAAAAGTCTGTTCCATTTTGACCAGTGAGGCTCAGTTCAGCCCTTCATTGCCTGTGGCCTGGAATATTTTTCCATCTTGAATTTCGCGGCGGCCACGGAGCTGGGCCTGTGGCACGGCCCTTCCCCTTCTGCCCCGCAGCAGAGCCCTGCAGGGCAGGAGGCACCCAGAGGCCCAACGACAGCCCCGTCTGCGAGAACCAGACTCCCCTCCGGCAGAGAAGAGGATTCGTTTGAGGAGACACGAGGTGCGAGGGTGCAGCTCAGGGAAGACCTAAACCCCAAATATGATTTTATGCAAACCAGACGGTCCAGCAGCTTCTGGCTCTGACTGCAAACAAACTGGCCTTTCTGCCGTCCTTTTTTCCGCCCTTCAACCAAATATGCTCTCTGCTGTTTTCCCCCTCCACGCCGGAAACTCTACTTAGGATTTTTAAATGGTCCCAACTGGGGAGAGGAAGCGGAGTGGCCGAGGGGAGAATTCTACACGCAGTCCGCATCCCACCGGGCCGAGAGTCAACAGAACAGCCCTCCGGGCTCCCGGCCGCAGGAGACCGGACAAGCCACGAAGTATTTATTTTCTGTGGCTTTGCTCAGGCCTCTGCAGACAGAGTTTTTATTGAATCTGGCCCCAAAACAGCTGGGATTAGGCCTTGCTTGGCTACTCAGAGAGAAATAAGTGTTCTCCAGAAAAAAAAAAAAAAGTGCCCTCTCCTGCCCTCTCCTGTCCTTCCCTTCTTCCCCCTTTTCCACTCTCCCCACGTGGTTTCTTTGTTTAAAAGTTTTTCAAGATGTGCTTGTACATCTTGGAAGGGAGAGAGTCGTGTTTTTCTGAGAAGCCCAGCGTGGCTCCTCTCTCTAGACCTGAGCTTGGCGGGGGTTGCCGTGGCTCCTGCCCACCCCCCCCTGGACTCCACTTCCCCACAAGCCGAACTCCAGGAGAGGGGTCCCCGGGGAACGGAGGCCTGGCCTCACTGCAGCCTGCCGGGGATTGAGGTCCTGCACGGAGGGTGGCGGGGTTCATTGCCAGGCCTTGCCCTACGGCTCCGAGCTCGCACCCAGCCCCAGGCCCCAGGGAGCCCCAGTCATGGCAAATGCAGCCTTGTGGAAGGGACAGATAAGGGGGCACGCTGAGGGTCCTGGTGGGCCGCCGATTCTTCCCGCAGTCGGAGGCCCTGTCTTAGTGGGGCTGAGATCGGAATCAGGCAGAGCTGAGCTCCCGCAGCCAAGGTCCCGGGAGTCCCTGTTGGACCCTGGAAAGTAGGCTACCGAATGCTCTAGGAGGCACACAAGTTGGTACCCAAATCATGCCCTGTGGCTGTGCCCTGAAGGCGCTTGCCCACTGTCCTGAGGGGCCTCTGGCGGCCCATGGGGGCCCTTGGGGCTACGAGAGGGTGCATTCTGTCTAGGAACCTCTGCCACCCTGCGAGCAGGAGAAGGTGCCAGGCCCCAAGGGAGGCACTGAGGTGCCAAGCCCAGGGACACCCCAGCCCCTGCCTGTGCCCCCGGCCGTTTGCTCTGCTTTCACAAACTTGGCTGCGGTGTAATTGCTCTGAAGGCCCTCTCCGGCAACCGGGTAGCCTCATTTCTGTGACTCATTCATTCATTTATTTACCCAAGGAACAACTGCAAACGTGTAAAATCGCTCCAAGAAGATGGTGTTTGGGGACCTCAAAGGGGAGTGGCCTGGCACTTGCAAACTGGAAACAGGAGAATCTTGGGGAAGGAATTAGATCACCCCCCAAAGCATGTCTCTGCCTCTGCCTGGGCTGGAAGACAGCCTGTGGGGGGGCACAGAGAGCCTCCCCGGGAGAAGGGGCTGGGACTGGCTGGCCGGCCCAGGGTCAGCTGTGGGCTGGCAGGAAGAGGGGCCACACCTCTGGAGGAAACACCAGGGTGGGATGGACGTTGCCTCTGGAGGACAGAGACACACGGACACGGGGGTCCAGTGAGTGGGAGCCCTCTTGGACACAGGCTGTGGCATGAAGCCACGGAATTGTCACGGACCGAGTCCCGCCATGCTGGGTCTGGAGGTTTGTTCGTCTGCTTCCTTGTTCCCAACTTGAAGACTGTCTGTGTTGGGGGGAGGAGGTGGCCTATCGCTGGGGTTTATTGTGGGGTTATTGTTAATAATGCACACACTCTTGCTCTAGGGGTGGGGGAGATCAGCCTGCCAGCCCAGACCCGGGAGCCCCTTCCTCCCTCCCTGCCAGATTCCTCAGAGCCCAGTGGATAAGATTAGCGGATTCTACTTCCCAAAGGCAGAGCCAGCCCTTGGGGGCTGGGAGCTCTAAGACCCCGGTCAGGGGCCAGGCCCGGGCAAGGGAGAAGCCCTCATTCAGAAGTGACTTGAGTTGGGAATCCTCAGGGTCACTCTGTATAAACCTCTGCCCCGCTCCGTGCTTCCAGGCCCCCACTACTCTCCAGAGTCACAACCCTAAAGACAATTCTAAGACAGGGTGAGCGCAGGGGGCTCACAGAGCAATGGGCAGGAAGGAGAAAGGGGCAGGGAAGCCAGGGCTGGACGCAACCCCAGAGGCCCTGCCTGCCCTGGGCCCCTGTTCCTGTCCCGACTCCCTCCACCCCCATCCCGACGGCTACCCTCACTCAGGACTGGCCACCTCTGTGCCCGTCCACCTCCAGGAACCCCTCATACGCCCTTGGCCTACCGGCCGCTCACCAGGCCCTACCAGCCTTTCACCACGTCTAGTCTGAGCAGAGATACCACTGAATTTGCAATGGAAACCTGTCCTACCCACCTCCAAGCCCTGTGAGCTCAAGGAGGGCTGGAGAGCTAGCACCCTGGGTGCCGTGTTTGGCCTGCCTCAAGGCGTCTGGTTGTTTTTCTGTGTGGAAGAACGGTCTCTGCCACTCAGCTGCGGGCTCCTGGGCCGTGGACACACACAGACACAGACACACACACAGACACATAGACACAGACACACACACACACACACACAGAGTCCCTCCCTTCAGTGAGCTTCAAAGAGGGGAGAAGGGCACGGACCCGATCCTGGCTATTCAATGACCATGAAATGGCTGGTGGGTGCACCTAAAATTCGCCGCTGGCAGTCCTCAGCAGCCCGGAACTCTAGAACTGGTTCTTCTGCTTGGTGCTGTGGGATCTTGGAAAAGTCACCTGACCTCTCTTAGGTCTACTACTCTGGGAGGAGATTAGATTAGCCTATCTGCAGAACCTGTCAGGAATGAGGCCAGGAAGAGGTCATAAGTCACAGCGGGGTCAAGTCATTCCCAAGTTCCTCCTGGGAGGGGTGTTAGGGCCACCCAACCTCGAGGCTACACAAGATGCTGATGTTGTCTGCAGTTTCTAGATTCCCAGCGGATGAGTGTCTCCTCTGAACTCCCAGAAGCTCTCTTCCAGGAGGGAGGGCCACCGCACTGACCTAGACCCAGACCTCCTTTCTCCCCAACACTAGCCTGCCAAGACTGCTGGCCTCCCACTTGGAGCAGAGCTTGACTCTGAACTCAGTGACCCCAGCGGCCTGGCTCCCCACTGTGTCCTGATTGAACCTGCAGATGGTCATCCACCTCCCTGAGGCCGCAGAGGGACTCCAGGGATAATCTGTGGGTCAGCCACAGGTGGGGACCTTCGGCAGCACAGGAGCCCAAACAGGCTGGTTTTCTTTTTTCTTTTTTCTAAAGGCGTATTTACTTATTTTGAGAGAGAGAGAGAGACAGAGAGAAGGGAGAGAGAGAATCTCAGGCCGACTCCCCGCTGAGTATGGAGGCCGACGCAGGGCTCAGTCTCACCACCCCAAGGTCATAACCCAAGCTGAAATCAAGGGTCGGACGGACACTCAAACGACTGAGCCACCCAGGTGCCCCCAAACAGGGTGGTTTTCTAGAAATTCTAGGGTTGCCTGGAGGCCCACCCAATGGCAAGGGGAGGAAGGGGCCTGAACAGACGCCACGGGTCTGTTAGTCTCCGCTCGCCTATCCAGCCTTGGCTGAACAGTGTCCCCCACCCACCACTATGCAGACCATCACCTCCCTGGCAAGAGGCGAGTGGCCTGTCATGGTGAGAGCTGCGGGCCGGGCCAGCCTGGGGTGTCCACATCTCCGGTGACCTGCCTCTCTTCGTGGTCCCCAGCTACGCCTTGTCGTATGCCCTTGCCGTTTCCCAGGCCCTCCCACCGGGGACTTCTCCGGGATGGTGATGCCATGGACCATCTTCTCCTCTGACTCCTGCCTTGGCTTCTAGAATGCCCCCAAGGCTCCAGTTCTCCTCTTGGGGGATGCCTCAGTTTCCCCTGTATTGCTCCCAATACAGGGTCCCCTGGGGCCCGTCATCTGCCCCATCCTTCCTTTAATGCTCCCACTCCTGGGAGCATTAGAACAAGTGACTCGTTCTAAATCAAGCCTTCAAAGGTTATCTGCGCCCAGTTCCTCTCCCAGCTGGACCTCTCTTCTGAACTGCAGACCCGCACACCCCGCTGCTGCCTGGACCTACCCCGGTGTCCCGCAGACACATCCAGCCGCTCCATACCCACGCTGCCCTCTGCCACTTTTCCCTGTCTCAGAGCCGGGGTCAGTCCAGTGCGTTGCCTCCACCTCGTCCTGGACGACTGCTTGCCTCACCCTCCAGCCAAGCCCCCCCTTGGCTCAGCACCTACCTGCATCCCTTCCATGGCTGTTTGCTTCCCTCCACCAGCCTGGGCCAGGCCACCAGCATTTCTCACGCAGACCTTGCAGAAGGCTCTTAAGTGAGTTTCCTGCTTCCCTTCTGGTCACCCTTCAAACCTTCCTCTATGTGACAACCACTGGGAAGTTTGAAACATGGGAGCCTGGATATGCCACTTCTCAATCCAGCCCCTATCCAAGCCCCTATCCAAGCCCCACCGCTTGTAGGACAAGGTCCTCTTTAAGCAGCTTGGACCTTTCTTCCTCTCAGCTCCTGGCTGCCCTCCTCTCCTCCTCCCAACTCTTTTCTCCAACTCCTCCACCCACATTCCAGCCCTTCTGCCTCTTCGGAGTTCTCCCAATATACTGTGCTTGTCATCTCTGATATACCACACCTGCTCTGGAACACCCTTTCTCCCCTCATCTAGCAAACTCCTATACATTCCTCAAAACCCCACCCAAGTGCCCCTTCCACTCAGAACCTTCCCAGGACCCGCCGGTCTGTGTGCAGGAGTGACTCCGACTGTGCTTTGGTGTTTCATGGTGGGAAGCACATCTAGTCAGCTTTCAAGGTGGCAGCTCTTCCTATGGCCATGGTCCCTGGGGAATTCGGAGCCCTGAGAGGGAGCCATAGAGTGTTCAGACGGGAAAGAGGTCATTGCACAGCCCTGCTCTGGGTGGGGCTTATTGGTGGGGACTTATCAGACTTTTGTGCGATGCGCCTGGAAGAGCCTGCAGGGTTAGCCATGCCCACAGCGTGTCTCAGGTGAGAACTTTGTCAGGAGCCTTCTCAAGTAAGAAGCAGCGGCCCACCCTAAGGGAACTTTCTGGGGTGCGTGCGCTGTTATCTTGCTGGGATTTGGCCAATGTGGTGTGTTCCTTTGTCAAAACCCTGAAAATATACACTTAAGATTTTTGCATTTCGTTGTATGTGTATTTTACATCAAAAGAAAATACACTTTAAATAAATATTGGATTCTGGGGAATGACACGCACGCTGAAGTATGTCGGGGGAGGTGAACTGAGCTCTGCAATTTATTTTGAAATGTGTCCTGCAAGTGTGAGGGATGGAGAGAGAGAGGTTGACGGAAGAGGGTAGAGCAAGGACCGTAGATGTTGGTGACAGAGTCTAGGTGGTGGGTGAACATGGATTCCCTGCAGAATTCTTTTAACTTGGCTGTATACTTGCAATTCTAAAGCAAGTTTTATAATAACGTGCTAGGTGGAGAAAGGGGGGGTCCAGGGCTGGAGGAGCACCCCTTCCCACTCCTGGGGGATGCAGCCCAGGCTTCCGCTGGGAATCGTCCCAGCTCCTCTCGGAAGAGGGAGTGGGCACACAGTTTTTGTTTTCACAAACTACGTGAACTGGAGATGCTTTATCGGATTCAGGAGAGGTTCTGCAGCCCCCTCAGTTGTCCTCACAACCGAGGGAGGAGGGCTGGGCAGACCCTCCTGTGATTGCAGTCAGAGTAAGTATGGCCGCCGTGTCCGTGCCCCCTTCCCGCCCGCAGCACAAGGCTCTGTTATCGTGACTTCTGTCCGCTCAGGGCTGACCGCTACCCAAAGGATTCTCCGTGTCCTCCGGTGGCCACCCCTGCACGTGGACTCCCTGTGGCAGGGGCCAAGCTGAGTGTTCTCGGCACCCCCAGCACTTGGCCCAGTGCCTGGCATGTGGTGGGGCTCAGAACCGTTTGCTGAGTGAGGGAATGTTCTTGGCTATTTCTTGTCACCCACCAATTTGGCCAGCCTTGGCGCCCTGCCTGTGCGTGGAGCTGAAGGTGACTCCAGCCCCCAAGAGTCGCCAGGAGAGACGCCCTGCTGTCACTTCCTTAGTGGGTGAGGGCGGTGGCTGGAGCTCAGAGGCCCTCTGTAACTCTGTCAGGATGGAGCTACCCAGTCTGGAGCTCTGAGCATTCCAGAACTTTCCTGCTCCCAACCAGCTCCATCTGCCCCTGCCACCCAGCTCCGGTCTTGCCCCTATCCTCCACCTGGCATCTTTCAGCCTCTGTGCCTTTGCACACCCGGTGTCCCCTTCCTGGAATGCCTTCCTCAGCTCCCCCATCTATCTGAACCAATGCCAGCCCCCACTGCCCCCTGCCTCCTAGGCCTTTCCTTTGACTCGTGCGTCGCTCACCGGCCTTTCTGTCGACCTAGGACCAGACGGCATTAATTAATTATCCAGCGTTCCCAAGCACTTTTCTGTGTGCCCAGCGGATCTCCCCCAAACTCTACCTGCTATCCATACCCCTCCCCTTCCCCCCGGGCTTGGCATGGTGACCAAAAGGGACAGGCACCCCGGTGAGCTGGCTGACAGAGAGAACCAACCTTCGGAGCCAGGGTTTCGGTCCCCGGTCCAGCATGGGAGCCATTTTTATGAATGAAGCATCTGAAATTGAAACCCGCCCACATGAGGACAACAAGCGAGGCCCAATGTGGCTGCCGGCCCTCCCGCTGGAGAAGCGGGGACGGGAGGAGACGGGTCTTCTGGTTCTCGTTTCTCCAGCGCCTCACCTCCACCTCCCCCTGGACCCAGAAGGGGTCTCACATTGGCTGGCTCCCCCACCTCCTCCCGAGCGGCCTTCTGTAAAGTGATCTTTCTATATTGACTTAAACTTCTATTTAAAGAGGAATTCCTCATAATTACTCAGCCGCGGAGAGCTGACGCTGTTTGGCTCTGTTTATTTCGTTTCTCCTAGTGACTGGCAAGATGTCCTCAGTGGCTTTAAAGAGCAGATATAGACGAATGACCTGTTGGTCATAAAATAAAGTATGATGCTCTTTTCTGTCCTCATGGGAGACGGCATGAGGAGGGGACGTGCCTCACCATCCTGTCCCGTCAGAATGCCAAACCCAGTCGCTTCTGAGGCTGGATTAGTACAGCAGTTTTACAATTTTTGGAAGGTACGCGGATTCCCCGGATGGGAACGTGTGTCGTGTGCCGTGTGTGTTCTGCACACGTGCTATGAAACACTTCTTATGCACACACACAGACGTTCACACCCACACGCGGTCTCACAAACGGCGCAGGGCAGACACGCCGCAGAGGGATGAAGTGGGGATTAATACGTCTATTTTTTTCTTCAAAAAAAAAATTTAATTGATACTTGGCTTTCAGTCTAGTAGTGAAACTAAAATAGTTAAGTTATTTATGTAGAAATGTTCCCAAGGCACTTTCCTCTCTTCTCCCTGCCCGCCTCTGTCCCCTTCCACCCCCACCCTCCACACAATGACCTTACAGAACATTCGGGGAAAATTCTGCTCTGACAAACCCACAGAGATGTGCTGGGCTTGGAGGTGGTGGCCGTTTGGAGAATTGGGGGTGGGAGAGGGGTACTGCACTGTGTGCTCGCCAGTTAATTCCAGTGAATCTGGAAGCATGCAGGCGGTAGGGACAATTGTCACGCTTCCTCAAATGCGACCCAACTCACCTCACCGCCCCCCCCCCGGCAGCACCCCTCCCCTCCCCCCGCCACTGCCCCTGCTTCCCGTGAGCCCTGCTCAGTGCCACCACACCACAAACCCTACAACGCCTGCCTTTGGGGGGACCTTCCTGTCCCTACAACCCCTTTCGCATCCCATCCTGAGGCTTCCCACCAACCGGTCCTTTGTACTGGGGCAGCCCTCAGAGACCCCCCCTGCCTTCTCAGTGCATCCTTTTCCAGCAGCTGTGTGTGGCTGCCTTTGTCCCCTCTGAACGGACAGGGCCTGTGCCTTGAGCCCCTGCAGTGTCTCCACATCACCTGGCTCACAGGCCGGGGACCAGCGGGGAGCAGGCGGGACAGGACAGGCTTGCTGCCTTAACACGGCCCAGCTCCGGAGCCCAGAAGATGTCTGCTGTTGACCAAGTGCCCTTTCTGGAAACCTCCACTCTGTGGGCACACACGGAGGCCAGGCATGCAGGCTCAGAGCCAGACTGTGGGTCGGACGAGGAGTAAATGGCACATCCCCCATCAGCTCCTCTGTTCCTAAAATCGTGGACAGGGAGTCAGTCCCCTGAGTCCCAGGCTTGTCTCTAATGGGTGGTGATCCCGCTTCCCTTCCTGCTCTTTCAGGGGCCTTGCTTCCCCTAAAACCAAGAGGACCATGTCTACAAAAGAGGTTGGGTGCGTCAGGCCAGCATGAGAAGGGACGGTCTCCTCACATCTGCTATAGGCCAGGAGCCCTGCTCGAGCATCCAGAAACAGAGCAGGTGGGGCGCTGCTCTCATGGGCTTACAGTCTAGCAGATCTGGAGTGCATCGGAATCACCCGGGAGGCCGTGAAATACAGAATGTTGGGCCCCAGCTCCAGAGTTTAGTAGGTGTCTAGGGTGGGACCTGAGAATTTGCTTGTCTAGAAAGTTCACAGACAATGATGATGCAGTTGGTCTATGGACCACACTCTAAAAATCACTGATCTTGGGGCTCAGTGGGTTAAAGCCTCTGTCTTCGGCTCAGGTCATGATCCCAGGGTCCTGGGATCGAGCCCCGCATCGGGCTCTCTGCTCCATAGGGAGCCTGCTTCCTCCTCTCTCTCTGCCTGCCTCTCTGCCTAGTTGTGATTTCTCTCTGTCAAATAAATAAAATATTAAAAAAATAAAAATAAAAAAAATAAAAACCACTGATCTAGCAAAAACCACTGATCTAGCAAAAAAACAGAGCCTGGGGCAGTGGTTTTAAAGGAGAAAAAAACAGGTGGTCTTGAAAAACAAAATGGTGTCTGAGGAGCCAACAGCACGTGGCCTCCAGACCCTCTGCCCGTCAGAGCCTTGTGACCTCATCGGAAAAGCCACGGGAGTCACCGACCGACCGGAGGATGAGAGCATTGGCCCGAGGTGGGGAGGAGGGTTGGCATTTCAGGAAGTCGGCTGTGGGCAAGGGTGGGCAGGCCGGGGCAAAAGGTTCTGGAAACCACGGAGGGTGGGCAAGGGATGAAGAGGAGGCCCCGAGCCTTCCTCTGCCTCCCCAGCTTGTCTGGGCTGCAGCTCTCCTCCCGGACACCCCACCCCCGCCCCGCCCCGGCCCCCAGACACAGCCGAGGCCTGGCCCGGGCCGGGGAGACCTGGGAGCCTTCGCTGCCCACGACACCTACTGTTTTAGAATCTGGAGAGCAGATGGCTCTCCTCGCTAAGCAACTCGTGAAACAAACAGTTTGCTTCAGGGCTTTCTTTTTTGAAGCTGACTTTGTTGTTGGGGTGGGGAGATGTGTGTACAGATAAGCTTCTCAAAGTGATGACATCACAAGAATAATAAAATTGCCACTTTGCACGCTGTGTCTTTCCCCACTGTGGCGTGTTCTTCAAATAACCCCAGGTCCATCCCCCTTATCACCAGCTCCAGGGCCCGGGGTGGAAGCAGGGGGAAGGTGCCCCCTGACAAACGGGCCACTCTCCGAGGGGTTTGGGGCTTTGCCTCTGACAGCCTCGGTTTCCCTCTCTTAAGAGTGGGCTGAGCCAGGTGGCCTTTCGGGTCCCAACCCGTTGCCGTTACCTGAACAGAACCGATCTTCACGGGGAAGACTTTCTTCTTACGGAATTTTTGCTTTATCGTACGTGAATTTGACCTGGATACACAGAAGTGTTTCGGGTTTTTTTTTTGTTTTTGTTTTCTTTTTTTCCTTTTGTGATGGTCTGGTCAGAGGTGGCTCCAGGTTCTGGGGGGCCCTGAAGCTTCGACGGTTTGTGAGGGCGTCTCCCTAAGAAGAGTATACGGAATTACTACTGACAATTAGGTGCAGGGCCCTGGCAGCGGCACAGGCTGGGAGGTGCCCCGAAGCCCAAGCTTCTTAGCCCCGTGGAGTATCGTCTCCGGGTGCGGTGAAAGGCCCGCTGTTGTCCTGGCCAGATGTCAGGGTTCAGAGTTCCCGGGACCCTTGAGAACGTCACAGGCTTGAGCTGGCACTTTGCAAACCTGAGTGTCTCCAGCGTCCATCCTGTCCTGGCCCATGTTTTGGCCTTGACATTGCGGTTGCCAGGCAACTGTCTATCCTATAGGAATTCACACTCGTCCTTGTAGGCAGACGCACATTTAATTTCAGACCAGAGTGCTCAGTGACACGGGGTGTCACCAGCCCGCGCCCTCACAGAAATAACCCGAAGCACGGAGTCAAAAGTAGCCGGGGGAACTGATACCCGCATTTGATCTTATTCCCCTAAAATAGCTTGGTCCTGTTTATGGGGCCTCAGCCCGAGAGGGGACGCGGGAGCTTGGCTGTGCTTGCGGCTTCCTCCCTCCCCCTGGCCACTCGCCTCTCTGCTCGCATCGCCAGAGGCATGGCAGTGACTCAGGGCCCCGAGCGTGATGTAACACCCTTGGCTCCCGGGCGGGATGATGGGGAACGTGTGACAGCCTTGGAATCCCAGGCTGGACCCTTGGTGCCCGCCTGCCAGTTCTTGACCACGGTCAGGTGCAGCTCAGAGCGGGACTCTTGAGCCTCAGGGGGCGGGGAGGAGGGCCCACGGGGGACAGGCCCAGGCCTCGGCTCCACGGGAACGCGCCTCTGTCCATTCTCCAGAGCAGCGGTTCTCTCCCCTGGCCCCACACTAGTATCACCCAGAGAGCTTTAAGTAATAGAGACCTGACCTAACGGGGAAGAGATTCTTGTGTGCGGCCCTGACTCGCATTAACTCCCCGGGCAGCGGCTGGGCTTTTCCCTCCTGGCAAGCCTGTCTGAGGCTGGGGCACCCCTGGGCTCTGACATCCCAGCGCCCTCGTCTGACTGGAGCAGGGCTGCCTGTCCTGCCCGGAGCCCACTCTCCTTAGGCGCCCAGCTCCCGGCCGGGCACCAGGGCTCTGCTGCGGGCGTGCTGGGCGGTCGGGCTTTCTCGGGTGGCAAGTCAGGAGAGCAGAGGGCAGAGCTGGCTTTGGAAACAGCATCACGGCGGTGCGTGTTGGCAACAACAGAGCGCTGGGCTGGCAGACAAGCACGCAGAAGCGTGCACTGGACTAAGCATTTTTTTTCCTCCGTCAGTTTAAATTTTTTAAGTGGTAAAAACACATCAAACCTGCCCTTTTAGCTCTTTGTAAGTGGACAGTCCAACAGCGTTACCTATACTCCCATTGCTGGGTCTGGGATCCGCAAAGCGTTTTCCTCTTGCTGGACTGAAACTCTGTGCTTCTGGAACACCACCTCCCTGTTGCCCCATCCCTGCAAACATCTTTCTACCTTCTGTGTCCCTGAGTTTGACTAGAGGTTTCATGGGAATGGAATCCTACAGTATCTGTCATTTCGTGATGAGCTTGCTTCATTCAGCATAATGTCCACAAGGTTTATTCGTGTTGCTGGCCGGTGATATGATTTCCCTTTTTTTTTTTTTTTAAGATTTATTTATTTATTTGTTTATTTGACAGAGATCACAAGCAGGCAGAGAGGCAGGCGGGGGGGTGGGGAAGCAGGCTCCCCACTGAGCAGAGATCCTGATGTGGGGCTCCATCCCAGGACCCTGAGATCATGACCTGAGCTGAAGGCAGAGGCTTTAACCCACTGAGTCACCCGGCGCCCCTGATTTCCTTCTTGTTCGAGGTCGAATAATATATAATCCACAGTGGGCTTTCCTTACTCACTCACCCGCCAGGGGACATTTGGGTCGCTTCTGCCTCTTGACGAACGTGAACAAGGCTGCCACGAACATGTGTGCGCATGTATCTCAAGACTGTGCTTCTAGTTCTTTCGGATAAATGACCAAAGTGGGATGGCTGCATCAGATAGTAATTCTGCTTTTTAGTTTTTTGAGGCATTTCCCTATGGTTTTGCACAGTGGCCACCATTTTACATACTCACCGACAGGGCCACAAGGATGCCAATTTCCCCACATCTCACCCACACATTTTTTTTTCTTTCTGTATCTTTTTTTGAATTTTGGCCATCTTAACAGGTCTGGGGCAAAAGCTCATTGCGGTTTTGACTTATAGGCCTTTAATGATTGAACATCTTTTTGTATGCTTATTAGCCTTTCATATATTTTCTTTGAAGAAATGTCTAGTTAGGTCCTTTCCTTATGTTTATTTTTATTTTAAGGCTCATTTATTTATTTTAGAGATAGAGAGTGAGCATGAGCAGAGGGGGTGCAGAGGGAGAGGGAGAGAGAAATCCAAGCTGACTCCATGCTGAGCGCAGAGCTGGACACCGGGGCTCCTTCTCATGACCCCGCGATCATGACCTGAGTTGAAACCAAGAGTCGGACGCTCAACCAACTGCGCCAGCCAGGTACTCCCTTTCCCCATGTCTAAAATTGGGTTCCTTGTGTTTTGTTGTTGAGTTGTAGGAGTTCTTTATATATTCAGGATATTAACCCTTTTTCTGATACATGATTTGCAATTATTTTCTCCCATTTTGTAGGTTGCCTTCTTATTCTGTGGACTATTCCCTTTAATGTGCAGACCATTAGTCAGTTTTGCTTTTTAAGTAAGTTCTACACCCAGAGTGGGGCTTGAGCTCACAACCCCAAGATCAAGAATCACATGCTCCACTGACTGAGCCAGGTGGTGCCCCCACGGTCAGTTTTGAAGGACAATATAGAGCTGGCCAAATAATTAGCAGCATTAATTTAAATACAAAAATCTCTTTCGTGGGGCGCCTGGGTGACTCAGTGGGTTAAGCCACTGCCTTCGGCTCGGGTCATGATCTCAGGGTCCTGAGATCGAGTCCCGCATCAGGCTCTCTGCTCGGCAGGGAGCCTGCTTCCCTCTCTCTCTCTCTGCCTGCCTCTCTGTCTGCTTGTGATCTCTCTCTGTCAAATAAATAAATAAAATCTTAAAAAAAAAACTCTTTCGTCTATTTCAAGTTTAGTCCCAGACAATATGATACATGTTGGGTATGAAAGATTCCATCGTGAGCCCTCTTCTCCCCTGTCCTGGGCTGGCAGCAAAGCACCCCTTTCCTGCATTTATGGGCGTTGTTGTATCCACATCCTGGTTGTGGTGTGTATTTATTTTGTTGGTGTTTTTTTAATCCGTTCTGTGACTTTCTTTCCTACCTTTTTTTTTTTTTTTTGAGAGAGAGAGTGAGTGGTGGGGAGGGTACAGGGGGCGGGGGAGAGAGAGAGAATCTTTTTTTTTTTTAGATTTATTTATTTATTCAAGAGAGAGAGAGTGGTGGAGAGGGACAAAGGGAGAGGGAGAAGCAGACTCTTCACTGAGCAGGGAACCCATGTGGGACTCCATCCCAAGACTCTGGGATTGTGACCTGAGCTGAAGTCAGAAGCTTAACCGACAGAGTCCCCGCAGGGGCCCTTCATTCCTAGCTTAATATAGTATCTTGGAGGGCTTTCTGGGGTCAGTTCACAGGGGTCTCCTTGTGCTTTTCAATGGTGAGGTGTTATTCCAGAATTTGCAAGGACTACAACCGACTCTACCAGTCTTTGTTGGATGGAAAATATCCTGAAAAGACAAAGCTTAGAAAACATAAGGGATCCGGGGACGGGGTGAAGGGGGAAGGTGGACGTGGAGGGGGAGAAGGGAGATATTTGTTTCCTTAATGTAATTCTGTTTCATCTAAGGGCTGTTGTCACAAATAATTAGATCTCCATGTCCTGAGTAGGCCCAGTGAATGGGGTTGGTTGCCGGGCGGTGGGAAGGGGGGTGTGTTTAGCTGAGGCCCACCATAGCCTTCAGAGACCCAGATCCCAGGTTGAGCCTGGAGTTCTTCTCCCTTGCAGACACAGGTTTTGACTCCTGTAAGGAGCCCAGGGTCACCATGCCCTTTGGCATGACCCGAGGCTTTCATCACACCTGAACACTCCACCCTTTGTAGGCAGAGCTTTCTCAAGACTTAGGCCCCGGGTTGGAGATGATCTGTGTGTTTTACTTGAATCTGAGCCTGCCCTAACGGGGACCTGAGGCTGGCCCCCCAACCCTGGCTTCTGGAGCAGGTGCTCCCTGGTGGGGTGGGTGTTTTGGAGCCGGGCCTGAGAGAGAGAGAGAGAGAGAGAGAGAGGCAGGGAAGGAGAAGGAAGGGCGGAGGGTCATCAGGGAGCATGTGAGGACGTTGGGGAAAGGACCCACGTGCCCCTACCCAGTGCACTCCTGGCTTCATCCTCCCCAAAGTTAGCATGTACGAAACATAGGAAACCGTTCTGTCATAGTTACATTAGAGACTTGGGAATGCCGGGGCCCTGGCCTACAGAATGGAGCTAATGAATGTCCTCTTCCTCCAACGCATGTTTGTCAAGAATGAGGACGAAGAATTTCTGCAGAAACAGCCTGTCGTGGCCAAAGAGCTTTCTGTGAGGAGGGGTGCCCTGAACCTGCCTCAGGGGAGGAGGAGGACTGTCGCTTCTCCAGGGCCCTGCCAGGAGCTGGGTTCGCAGTCTAGCCCGGAGTGGGCGCTCAACCCTGAACGCATCGTGACTGGGCTAGTCAGGAACCTGAAAGAAGGGCGTCCGTCAAAGCAACCCCACCTCACTGGCCCTCATGCTTTGCTCCGGGGCCTCACCTTGCTTCCTCTCTTACTGGCTTTCGGGAGGTCAGCCCCTCCTCCTTGCCTCACCAGGAACAGCACTTAGGCTCTCCCCTCCCGCTGCCTCCTCTCTCCCTCCTCCTCTTCCCTCCCAGCTTCATCCATCTCTTCTCTGGCCCTGTCCGGGGGCCTTTACCCGCCTCCGGCTATGGGGAGGAGCCCCTGGTGGTCTTCTGGATCCCAGCTGTGTGTGGAGGACTTCCACGTGCACACACCCCCCACCACCCGCTTCCCCGCTTTCTCCCCTGACCTCGGGGCTCACACATCCACCAATATCTTTGACCTCGCCACAGACATCCAACGACCTTCTCAGACGCAGCAGGACGAACCTCAACTCCTGACCTCCCCCGAGACTGCTCCCAGGGAGGGCTCCCCACAGCTTGGTCAGTGGCAAGTCCCTCCTTCTGGGACTCAGGCTAAGACCCTGGCTGCCATCCTTGACCTCAACTCTCTCGTACCTCACGTCCAGTCGGCCAGGAAATCCCACTGCCTCTGCCTCCAAAGTATAGCCAGGATCCAACCACTTCTCACCACCTCCACTCCTGTGGTAATCACATCTGAAAGTTTCCATTACTCACTGGTGTCCCCATGCCTGCCCTTATCCCTCCCCCCTCCAAGTCTAATCTCAACAGAGCAGCCACAAAGCCATCTCACGCCTCTGCTCTAAACCCGAAACCCTCCAATGGCTCCTCATCGCACCCAGAGCAAAACCTGAAGACCCAACAGGCGTCTGTTATGGCGATTCTCAAAACAGGGTCCTCACACCGGCCGTACCCACACCTGGGAACCTGCTAAAAATGCACGTTCTCAGGCCCTGCCCCAGACCCACTGAGTCCCGGGCTCCGGGGGGGTCGGGGAGCAGCAGCCTTTTAGTAAAGCTGTCCAGGTGATTCGGATGTTCACGCAAGTTTGAGACCTACTGGTCTACCAGTGACCTACTCCCTCCGGCCTCCCTGACTTCATCATCTCCCCTCCCGGACCAAGGACTCCCTTCTGGCCCAACAGGCCTCCTAGTTGACCCCCAACCACTGCAGACACACCCCTGCCCAGGGCCTTTGTCCCTCCCCCCTCCCCCCCTTAAGTCTAGGCTCAATGTCACCTTCTCAGCTGGGCCTTCCCTTCCCACCCTACTGATGACGTCCACTCTCCTCATTAGAGCGCCAGTTACCTCCTGATTCTTCGTACGGTTCAATTACTGACGAGGCTGCTTGCTGGTGGCTGACTTCTCCCTCTAGAACTTCTCCCAGCTCCACTGGGGAGAGACTCGCCTGGTGTGTTCACTGATCATCCTGAATAGGAGTCAAGGTGCTGGGCGCAGCATGCGTTTGTTGAGCAACGCACGAATGAACGCAAGAATGAATGAAAGTCCACACAACCCCAAACAGCAAAAACTATCACTTATCACTTATGGCGGTTGTACTTTGTTCTGACCTTTTTCCAAACATCAGCTCTACTTCTCTCAAGCCCCCGGTAGGCAAGCAACGTGATGCCTATATCAGAGAGGTGAAGTGTTTTGCAAAAAGTTGCCCAGCTCGAGGGGTTGGTGCTGGGTTCTCTGATTCTGAAGCTTCTGCTCTTTCCCTGATACCAGGCAGCTACTCCCAAATGCCCTCTGTCTGTCCCCCTAAAGGTCACTGCAGCCCCCAGCCTCATGACGCTGCATACAGAAAAAATGACACAGCCCCCCCCTCCATGTGCTCTGTGCATCAGAGCCTGAAGGAGGGAGCACCTGGCCCTCCCAGGTCTGCCAGTGGTGAGGAGGGACCTGGAGAGCGGGGTGGGCTGGAGTGGCGGCTGGCGGCCTTCCTGCTTTCTCTGGATTCTCCTGCCGCCTTTCAGAGAACGTGCCCCTTCACCCAGTCGCTAAGCAACCGCCTTCTGCAGTGGGTGGGAACCGATCCGTTCAGGATACGTTAGGAAACCCTTACTGAAAATAATTACACCCTCCTCTGAGTACGACGTGTCAAAACACGCTTGGAGGATCCTCAGTTCAGGCAGAGCCCAAAGGCCAGCCCCGTCCCTCAGCCCCCTCCCTCCTACTCGCTCTTCTCTGCCTGGTGCACAGACCTCCCTCCTCCTACCGTTGGCAGAGCTGGGTGGGGGCGGGGTATGGGAGGGTGGGGGGAGCACTGGAAAAATCCACATCCCATCTCTCTGATAAAGTTGATTTGTGTATTTATTTAAGTTATCTCTACACCCAACATGGGGGTCAAATTCACAACCCCAAGATCAAGAGTCACGTGCTCTACCGACTGAACCAGCAGGGCGTCCCCGGGCCATATCGCACCCCATCTCTCTTATAAACCAGGCTACTTAGCTGTCACTGGGCTCAGAGGATGGGCATCCAGTTTCCAGAAGGGTTGAAATCAGGGCTGCCCTGGGACACCCAGGCAGATGTAGCTGTGGGACCTGATACACAGTTGCCCCGTGGCAGGGTCAGGCAGACCCATGCTCCAATCCCAGCATGACCCTGAGCCAGTCATTTGACCTTTCTGTGCCTCAGTTCCCACCTCCGTAAAATGGCCATAACAGCTCTGCAGGGTTTCGTTCATTCTCTGCCGCTGAACCGGCGGCTCTTAGGCTGGTGTGACAGAACCGGGCACGCGGTGGGGCTTCCTGGAGGTGCTTGACTCCCTCATGGGACGAATGTGGCTTCACAGTGAATGATCACACACAGAGCACGGCTTGGTAGCAAAGAAATTTGGACGAGGAGGCAGATTGGAATGGGCTGGGATCATTGGGGACAGCTGGCTTATAGGATGAGGATGATTTGTAAAGTCAGAGGCCCAGGCGGGGAGCCAGCCGGGGTGCATCAGGCTGGAGGGTGAGAGAAACACTCAGCCACGTCCAGGGGCATCTCCTTCACTTGCTCGGCCTCTCCATCATCACCGTTCAGCCTCCCTGGGATGGCAGTCTGTCCGTATGGTTGTCTGTCCTTTCACTGCCTGCCTACAGCAGACGCCCGGTAGTAGCTGTTGTCTGAGCTGCGGCCAAGGGCAGAAGCACCAGGGCACATCTAGGGTGAGTGGGGTTTGCTTGGCAGAGAGAAGGGACTGGCCACCGTGCCGGGAAGGGGAGCCCAGAGGGCGAGGCGGAGGCCTGCCCCAGCTGTGGGGGTCGGCAAGAAACTTGGGCTGAGTGGGGAAGGTGGGGGAGAGGGGCTCAGGGCTGAAGAGGCAGGACCCCACTCAGGGGCTTTATCCTGCCGGCTCTGGGGTGGGAGGCAGGGACCCTGTGTATTCCGCATTTCTGGAAGATAGAATCCAGCAGGGAGTTGCGTCCCAGCGAGGACCACACCCCAGGACAACAGCTGAGTCGCTGCCCAGTGCGAGCGGCCATGAGTGGCTCAGAGGGAACAGAAAGATCGAGGCCCTGCCTCATCCCTGCCCATGACCCACAACCTTACTTCGGCTTCCGGCTCTTTCTCCCAGACACCTACACAAGTCCCTACGGCAGACAGCTTGGCTGGCTTTCTCAAGGTTGGATCTTTTTAGTTTCAGTTTTTCTCTGTGAATTTTTAGAATATCAAATAATACATGTTTGCTGGAAAATACTGAAGCAACACAAAAGTATGTAAATAAGAAATGCATGTCTACCCCGACCCCAGCGACCTGCTTCTTAAATTCCACTCCCCAGGAGCTAAAAGTTCTCTCTCCCCACATCCCTCCTCCCTGCCCCCCAACAATCACAGTGTTTATTCTTTATTATTGTTCAATTTTTCAGCTTTGATTCGTCTCATTTCCACACATTTGGACTCACCTTACACATATGTCTCTATGACTTGTTTTTTCACTCAAAGCACAACATCGTGGAACTTGCTGGAAGCCAGGGCCATGCCTGACATTCACCGCATGTGGTGGTCTGGTTAATTGCATTGATGGGGGTTTGCGTTGTCGCTCATGTCTTGCTAATTCAGACAAAGCTGCATGGACATCTTTCCACACCCTCCTGCCAAGCTTGTGCCCGTGCTTTGGGGCGCTGTCTTCCCAGACGTGGATTTGCTGGGTTGAAAGTGCGGTGAGTTTAAGCTTTGGAGACCTGTTGCTCAATTAACCTGGCAAAAGGCGGCACCTGTTTCCTTTCAAGCTGCGGGGATGTAGGCTGTCTTCTCCCATCCCGCACAGCCCTGGGTGGTAGTGGTCTTTTCTTCTCCCAAACCGATAAGGGAAAAATACCATCTCATTGGGACCGTTTTGTGTTTCCTCTTTTCATGCACTTACGGACCATTTTATTTGGAGGGCGGAGGATTTCTTCTCCCATCTTTTGCTTATATTTCTGTCGGGTTCTCTTTTTTTCCTCATCTATAGATTCAGGATGGAAATCCTTTATATTTTACTTGTGGTGTCAATATAGATTTTTCTCCTGCCATGTCATTTGTCTTTGAACTTTGTTTATGACGTCCTTTACCCGTCTCTCAGTGTTTAACTATCCAAAGGAGTCCTTTCTGCTCTCCGGGGGTCCAGCACCTCTCCAGTCGTACCCCTTGGGGTAAAAATGATGAGGACTCGGCCCTTGTTGCCCAAGAGCCAGCCTGAAGGAGCTTATTGTGACAGAGGCATTTTTTCAAGCAGGAGCAGGGGGACCCCAGGCCTCTCTGGCTGCCCCTGGAACAGCTCCCCCTACCTGCAGGAGTCCCCTCCTTCCCCTCCCCCATCGCCAGGGTGTGGATGGACTCCCGGGACTCTGGACTCCGTGGCCCCTCACGGCCCCATCCCCATCCTGCTGGGAAGGGAGAGCAGGGCAGCAATGGCTCCAAGGCACCCAGATAAGGGAGGTATGTTAATGGATTTTTCTGGAAGGGGTAGGGATTTGGCTCCAGTGGACAGACCCACTGACCACAGCACAAGTCTGCTGGAGATGCCAGTGTTGTCTCCGGGGCCTCTGGAGGGCATCTCCGGGGAATGGGTCAGCAGCGTTGGCCTCTGGAGCACAGCCTCCCCACCTTGAGGCCAGTCCCACTCAGGAGGAATGACCGCAGCCCTTTTCCTGTTAAATGTATGGGGTGCTTTCTGTTAGAAACCCATTATACCTAAGTCATTACAGGTACTGTACACTAAAAATATGCGAAAAATCACAAGCATCACAGAAGTGAACCGCACGGAAAGTGCCAGCCACTTGGAGATCACCCCAGGCCTGGCGTCTCCAGAAACTACATAGAGTTTCTGTCTCCTCTTGCGGTTCTGTCCTCAGCAATTCTGAGCAAGTGTCCACACCAAATTGATTTTGCCGTGTCGCGCTGTTGCACTATGTACAATAGTTCCCAACACGCTTCTCTGTGGTCGGGCTCCCGTTCTCGGGTCCTATTGTTCTGGGTTCACCCCACCGAGAACTCCCAGACCTCCAGGCCCATCACCCAGGGCAGGGAACTCCTTTTCTGCCCTTCCCTGAGCAGTACCGCCTTGGTGGCCTCAGGAGGACCGAGGTGTTAGCGGCCGGCAGGCATTTGGCCCAGTTTCTGGCATTTAGTAAGCAGGACACAAACATGGGCTTTTATTCTCTCAACTTCCCACCTCCCTGACTCGGCTACTCCTACCCCCAGCCCTTGCGGGTGTCTTCCTTCCTTCCCCGGCAGGGGCCGGTACGAAGGCCTGGGCTTTTATGACTCCCTCTGTCCGGTGACATTCTTCTCCCAGGCTCTCTGCTCACGCTCTCTTGTACTTTCTGAAAGGCAAACACAGGGGCGCTTGGGTGGCTCAGTGGGTTAAAGCCTCTGCCTTCGGCTCAGGTCATGATCCCAGGGTCCTGGGATCCAGTCCCGCATCGGGCTCTCTGCTCGGCAGGGAGCCTGCTTCCTCCTCTCTCTCTCTCTGCCTGCTTCTCCGCCTGCTTGTGATCTCTGTCTGTCAAATAAATAAATACAATCTTAAAAATAAATAAAAATGAAAATGAAAGGCAAACACAGATCTCTGCTACGGATTGGCCAACTGCTCCATGCAGGCTCTTTTCTATGCGTTGTCTGCCATTCTTACATCAAACAGAAGTAGGCTGCAGCTCTCTCACAGACGAGCAAACCGAGGCTCACAGAGCTGAAGGGATTTTGGCCAGTCATGGAATCGGGAGGGACAGAGCCGGGAGTCAAATCAAAGGATTTGATTCACCCAGCACTGCTGCAAGCCCATGCGGCAGCAAACCGCTGACCACGGATCCCAAGCGCTCCAGAAGGCTCTCGTGCATCCTAGTCCTTCCAGGACGTCAGGCACTAGACAACATCCAGAGTGCACATCACCCTGGGTCCCCAGCCCTCCCTAGGCCTGGGCCTATCCCAAGGCAGGTGCACCCATCTGACCCAGGAGCTTGAGCAGAGGAGAGAGGGCACACACAGGCAGCTCACCTTGGCTGAGCTCCTCGTGTGTGCTGGACCATATGGGAGGTGCCTCTGTTTTACTTGTTTTTCACAACTCTGAGAGAGCTGATAGCTATCCCATCTTGCATAAAAGAGGCTCAGGGAGGTTAAGCAACATGCCTAACGTTACATAGCACTGGGGTTCATTCCAAGTGCATTTGAGTCTGGACCTTCCTTCGACAACTAACTTATCGCCCTAAGGTGGGCAGACTTCTGGGGTCAGCTGTGGGTGGTCCTGAGCGAATGACTAAGTTAAGACCCACACTCTTGTAAATAGAAGGCACCATCCCTGACTCATGGAAATGGACATTCGTTGTTGTTGTTGTTGTTGTTTATTTATTTGACAGACAGAGACCACAAGCAGGCAGAGAGGCAGGTGGGGGGCAGGTGGAAGTAGGCTCCCTGCTGAGCAGAGAGCTCAATGTGGGACTCAATCCCAGGACCCTGGGATCATGACATGAGCTGAAGGCAGAGGCTTTAACCCACTGAGCCACCCAGGCGCCCCAGAAATGGACATTTTGGAGACTTAAGAGATGGGAATTGCGTTGATACCCTAGATCAATTTGGGGAGTACTGTCATCTTAACAATAGTAAGCCTTTTTCTGGTTTTGTCTTTTTTTTAGATTTTTTATTTTTGAGTACGCCCAACGTGGAGCTCGAACTCACAACCCTGAGATCAAGAGTCACACGCTCTATCAACCAAGCCAGCCAGCCCCAAGCCTGTCAATCCATGAGCATGGGATGTCTTTCCACCCGCATCGGGCTCTCTGCTCAGCAGGGAGCCTGCTTCCCCCTCTCTCTCTGCCTGCCTCTCTGCCTACGTGTGATCTCTGTCTGTCAAATAAATAAATAAAATCTTAAAAAAAAAAGATACAGTATCATAAGAATGGTTCAGAAATGACAAGAGGACCAGCTCCCACCAGGGCTGACTTCCTCGCTACCTGGGGAACTCAGGGCCACCTGCCTCACCCTTTGCCTCCCCCCACCCCTACCCAGGAGGGAAGTTGTCTGGGTGCTCAGATTCTATTCAAGTCTCAGGATAGGAGGGCTCTATCTGTGTGAATGTACCTCCTGCCCAGACAGAAAACATCATAGCACTGAGGCTCTCTGGGCTCAGACAGGGCTTTCTTCCTCCTGCCTTGTGATTGGACACAAGCCGAAACCCCGTTCTCCCGCTTCCCTGGTCCCCAGGAGAGGCCCCATTCTTCTGGGGCAACTCATGCGCCCCACCCGCTCTGCTGTCACGCCTGGGCTCCCGGGGCCTAATGAAGATAATGAGACCAAGGAGGTATTTACGGCGCGTCTTCCTGGAGGAACCTCATGGCTTCCCAGCCATGACCTCAGTGCTCACGGGAACAGCCTCAGGGGCACCAGGCGGGTGCTGACTCGCCGGAGGAGGAAACTGAGGCCCAGGAGGGAGAGGGTTCACCCAAAGATGCTGCCCTGAGGGTTCTGGGGAAAGAGAAGCCTTCCTGCTCCTCCTTCACCGAACCCACGGGTGTCAGAACGAAGATGCATTTAGGACTATTTACTCCTCGTGTGAATCTGGGTGCATCTGGTTAGGGTTAGGGGAGGTGGAGCATCTGGTTTCCACCCCCCCTGCCCGCATGCCCATCCCTGTCTTCAGGTACATTCATGGGACCTGCACGCCAGCACCCGCCTGGCTGGGCATCTTGGAGGAAGCCAAGGCCAAAGCTTTGCCCTCATCCCTCAGGGAGTCTGAGGGGTGGAGCGAACCAGCAAGGCCAGATTGGGGACAGAGGTGGAGGGTGGGGGATTGTGCCCAGAGCTCGCTGGAGCAGCTGAATTGAAGCCCTAAGGGGCCTCGATCTGGGCTTTGAAGGGTGGGTCCTGGTGCCCACTCAGCAGGTCGCGAATGGGCAAAGTGGTCTGTGTCCAGGGCTGCTGCTCCCCAGTCCCTGCCAATGGCCCTGTTCAGGGTTAGGGGAGAGGCCTAGACAGTCCCCTCTTCATATCCAGGGCCACCCTCCACCAGCTCAGGGCGTCTTTGGCATTGGGTGCTGGTAGGCCCTGGGAAAGCCTTGTGTCTCCTTAGCAGTGCTTGGCCGGCCTCCAAGCCAGGGACTGAACCCGCCCCTCAAACCCTGCGCAGATCCACAGCTCAGGGGCCCGGGGTCCCTGCCAGCCGGGCTGGCTCTTGGGCAGCGAGGCCTCTTGCTCCCTGGGGCCCTGACCTGGCTCACCCCCACTCCGCACCTGAGCTCAGGCTGCGGGGGCTCCCGGCCCTGGAAGAACGGTTTCATCCCCCGAGCCCCCCGCCCCCGCCCCCCCCCCCCCGCCATGCTCTCTGAGCATCATCTCAGTCAACCCCACAGAAGCCTTCCAAGGTGGACGCTTTCATTAGAGCCTGTCACAGATGGGAAAGAGAGGTCTAGGGAGGGCACATGCCTGCCCAAGGTCACAGACCTGGTAAGTGAGACCCTCCCCCAGCACCCTCCCTCACTCCCCACTTCCTGGCCCAGTGGAGGGGGAGCTGGCGAGGTTGCAGCTGGCCAGGAGCGGTTTGAGGCTGGGGTCCTCTGCTGTGGGAGCTGACATCCCTTTTGTGGCTCCATCATTGAATTCGTCTCCTTACTCCTCAGGTCATGGGGCCGGGCACAGCTCCAGTCATGGTGGGGGGGGTGGCTATGTGGGAGGGAAACCCCACCTGCCAGGGAGCTGGTGCTCCGCGTGCATATTGGGGCCACCCTTTGGGAAGGGACTGTGGCAGGGGAACCCCATACCGCCCAGCCTGCAGAGGGCCTAGCCTGGCCTGGAGGGGAGCCGAGGCCCAGGGGACAGCAGGGGAAGTGAGCCAGGAGTGCGGGGTGAGGGCTGGGAGCACCTGCTGCCGAGCCCTTGAGCCCTCCTGGGCCCTGACAGGCCTTGGACCAGCCCTTCCCTCTCAGGGTTGCAGCCACAGCTGCAAAGCACGACCTTCCCTTGAGTCCGCGCAGCCCGGGTTCCCCCCACTCTGCCTCCTGGGACGTCCCTGACCTGACCTCCATCTTAGCTGCAGGTGTGCATGTGTGTGTGAGAGTGTGTGAGCGTGTGTGGTGTGTGTGTGTGTGTGTGTGTGTGAGCGTGTGCGCCGAGTATGTCTGGGAGCTTGGGAGTGAACACAGCTGTCTCCAAAAGCCTCGAAACCAAGCCCAGCCAGCTTCCCCCTTCCTGGAGTTGCTGAGGGTGAAAGACCGCCCCCCCAGTCAGCACCCGGGAGTGACCAGCGCCATGTGCCGCGGGCATGGGCGGGTGTCGGAAGCGGGGGTAGAGCCCACCTGATGCTCTGGCTCTAAATTGTCACCCCCAGCCCCTCGGGCAGCTTCCCCAGGGGTCCCCAGACAGGACAGCGCTAGGGGTCGGGGCCTGGAGAAGAGCACGGAAAGCTACGCCCTCCCCCCAGCTCATCCCAGCTCTGAATATAAGGTCTCCAGGGGCGCCTTGCTGTGGTCTGGCCTGAAGTCCGATGGCCCGCAGGCCCTCCGGATGACACCTCGCCCCCATGCCCGGGTCCTGGGCGGCTCTGCTCTCCAAACCCCCTGAAGCTCTGAGGGCCCCGCTGGTCCGGAGTCATCCCGCCGGCTTCTGGGGAGAAGGCTTCGGAAGCCCGAGTCCTGGCCTGTCCCTGTTCCACTCGTTTTCCCACGCGTGCGTGGGTGCTTTGTCCCCATCACAAAGTCCCAGGTGTGGAAGCGGCCGCCTCCTCCTCTCCGCTCGCCCCCGAATGCCCGCCTCCCTCACTGACAGCCGCTCCTCCTCTGGGCCGGCTGCGTGGGGCCGAGTCCCACCACTGCGGAAAGGTGGAGCACAGCTCTGGAGTGGGGGTGCTGGACTGAGCCCCCGTGACCCCCTGGTGACCTTCTCATAGCCTCGGTTTCCCTTCTGGAAGCTGTGGCTGGCCTGTCTGGGTTAGGGTTGGGAGAAGACGAATGACTTTACGGCAACAGTGAGCTGCTCTGTGCCAAGCAGCCAGGGGCTCGGCCAACGCGGGTCCTGACCCTTCCCTGCTCTCCGTTCCCCATGTGGCCTGGTGGCCTTCAGTGCCCAGCGACACCTGCCTTCACCAGGGCCCCTGCGAGCCTGGGGACAATTCCATCGTAGGGCCGCAAGCCCTCACCTGTGCCAAGCCACACCCCCGCTCAGAACCTTGGGGTAGATTTGTCACCTGTACCTGTCTAGCACCAGACTCTGACTTCCTTCCCCTCCTCCCCAGACTGTCCCTAAGACATCCCCACCCCCAGGGGAAGACAGACCTCACCCTTCCCCCTCTCTGTCATGGTGCACCGAGTGCCCCTCCCCCCTTCCTTGCGGAGGCCCATCAGGCTCCTGGCTTCTCTTTCAAGTGGAGGGGACAGGAGGATGGAGGGGACCCGAAGGCCAGAAGGAGAAGCAAGCCCCTCCCGCCTGTTCCAGTGTCCAGGTCAGGGCGAGTAAGTTCCCGGAAACATGAGCTCAGCAGCCACAGCAGTGGGAGGGGCGGGGACTGTGGTGGACACGACCCATGACCTCACCTCTTCTGGCTCCGGGGTGCAGCCCTGCCCACTCTGGAGAATTCCATGACTCAGGTAAGAGGGGTGGGGCCTTGCCAAAGTTTCAGAGCCAAGGTCACACCGCCCTGCCCTCTGTTGTCCCTGCTGTGTCTATAGGAGGAACATAACAGCACCACTTGGCTGAGGGAGCAGCCTTGTCAGGAGGACAAAGAAGGGAAGCCAGGAGGGGCCCAGAGGGGATTTGGGGCAGTTTGGGGCCCTGGGGAGTCGGAAGGCATAAGCTCCTACCTGATTCAGCCTGCGGGATGGGGAGTCTAGGGAGTAGCTCAGGAAGGCAGTGGGTGGAGAGTAGGCCCTGGGCCTCAAGGGCTTCCTTAGCAGATGGGAGGCAAGGCTTAGGGCAGTCAAGTACATTTGCCTGGGTTGTGCACTGCTTAACTCCAGGGGGCACCCCACACACAGACTTTGATGTGATGATGGCTCCATTCTCTCTTTTCCACACACACACTCATGCATGTGCATACACACATACCATTCACATGGCACCTGGAGAGTGACTTCCCATCAGTGTCCTTATGTGCACACATTTCTTCGGCCCCGTTTAAAGACGGGCAGCGGCCAAGTAAAAGGTGTGACTGTGGAATGGACTCCATTAACGAGAGCAACAGGTTTAGAAGGGAAGAATGAATTGCCTTTCCTCTGCAACCCCTTTTCCAGGCCTGCTCCACGTTCCCACAGTCAAAATTACCGTCACAACCCTCACTAGGACCTATTGGGGCCAGGCTTGGGGTCCCTGGCCTCCTGTGGCACTGGCCTTGGCTGAGCAGAGCCACTTTCCAACCCCAGGACTTGTCTCTTGCCTTTGGGCCAGCAGGGCGCTTCCTCATGGTGTCACCTGTCCAGACTTAGAGGCACAGCCGAAATGTGACCTCGCATGGGGCAGCTACCCTGCGCCTTGAAAGGCCTCATGCCAGCCACCTCCTCTACCCCACCTGAAACTACAGTCTCTCTCTTCCCCCAGCTCCTTCCTCTAAACTGGAGACGCAGAGCTCCCGGACCCCAGTACTGTCTCGAAATGTTCTCCAGCATGTCCCTGGGATCTGGTGCTGCCCCCACCGAGCACCCCACTGGACCGGTAGATCGTCCCCAATCAACAAATTCATGAGAAAGATACATAAGGGAAGGAACAAGCGTCTCAAAGAAGCAAGGCAGCAGAGCAACTTGCTGGAGGGTCAAGTGGGAGGAGCCTCTTCAGGCAGGGTGGGCTGCGGAGGAGGCGGCCGTCAGAGGACCCGGATGGAGAGCGGCCCTGCCGGCGAGGCCGCTGGGAGCGTTGGGGCAGCTCTGCGTCTAAGGGTAGTTCCAGGGAAAGAGGGGTCCAGCTTCCCAGGCCGGAGCTGGAGGATGGTGGGGCTCTGTCCTGAGTGTGAGTGTTGGTGAGTGTGAGCATGGGTGCATGTGTGTGTGGGAGCAGGGACACTGCCTGGGGTGCCCAACAGGGGAAGGAAGCAAGCAGAGGGACTTAAAGGTGGAGTTGAAGTGGGACCACAGTGGGAACCAACTCCTTCACGGGTGAAGGTCCGAACCCCCAGTGCCCCAGAACGGGACTGCATCAACCCTTGGACAGCGCAGGGTCGGGGGCCCTGACCCCCATGAGCTGAAAATTTGGTCGATTGATTGATTTTAGAGAGAGCGAGAGCACGAGCAGGCGGGGGTGGGCAGAGCGGAAGCTGACGCAGGGCTCGATCTCACGACAGGAGCTGAAACCACGAGCTGCACGTCTAACCGGCTGTGCCACCCCAGCGCCGCGAAAACCTGCCTGTGGCTTTTGACACCTCCCCACGTAAAGACCTAACTACTCCATAGCGTCCTGTTGCTGGAAGCCTTACCGAGAACAGAAACAGTCGACTAGCACATGGTTTGTGTGTTGTCTGTATCATATGCTGTATTCTCACCTTGAAATAAGCTGGAGAAAAGAAATGTTAAGAAAATTCTAAGGAAGAGAAAATACTTACAGTACCGCTCTGTAGAGAATCCGTGTTTAGGTAGACCCGGGAGGGTCAAATCTGTGTTGTTCAAACTGTATTTGGAGATAGGGTTTTTGAAGAAGTAATTAAGGTAAGATTAGGGAGGGCCGGAAGCCAATAGAAGGAGTCCTTGGAGCCACCATCCGCAAGCCAAGGAAGGAGGGCTCTGGAGAAACCAGTCCTGTGGACACCTTGACCTTGGAATTCCAGCCCCCAGACTGTGAGAAAGTAGATGCCTGTGGCTTAAGCCCCCTAGTCTGTGGTATTTATTACAGTAGCCGGAGCACACCAACACATCTGGGTTCAAAGTTGGGGCAGGAGAAGGGGCACGTAAGTGTTGGGGGGTGGGGTGCATGGCCCTGATTTCCCATCTGGCTGCGCTTCCCACCCCCAACCCTAGACGGGGAGGCCTCCCGCGCTGCCCCCATCAGGCCTCGGCTGGCTCTGAGGCTCCGCCCTCTTCCCCTACCAATTCCTGAAGGAAGGCGCAGCTCCTTTGCAAGGCACCGTGAACAGGGGAGCGAGCCTGGTGGCTCTTTCAGAAACACCCCCCAGCCCACACTCGTCCCAGGATACTGGGGCAGCAATGGCCCCCACCCAAGATGCCCAGACATGTGTGTGCACGTGAAAACACACACACACACACACGCACACGCACGCCAATATGTCATCTATTAAAATTCCAGTTTTACGAACTTGTTTTAAAATTGCCCAAAGGACATGGAAAACAGCCGTGCTTTGAAGACGTGTGCATTTTGGAATGGCCGCCTCAGCTGACATCTGGTTTCCCGGTCCCTGGACTGAGGGGGACGGCTGGGTCTGGGCTTCCTGCTCTCCAGCGGGAGGCGGGCTGGGGTAAAGGTGTCTGCACCCACCCAGCGGCCCCTCGCTCTTCCAGCACCCGCTCCGGCCGCGCCTTGTGCTGGGAGGGCCTGGAGGGGCCAGGCCTGGTGCAGCCAGGGGCTGGAGCCCTCATGTAGGACTCTCCTTCCAGGCTGTCCTCCACCCCCACGCACTGGGGAGCACGGCTCGTTGGCTGGCCTTGGTAAAGAAATACCTTTCCCGACCCCCGGCCCCTGACATCCCTTTGTCCCCAGTCCCCCACCAGCCACTCCCTCCCCAGCACGTGCCTTCTGCGGCCAGCTCTCCCCACACTTTGGGCAGCAGAGGTGCAGCGAGTGGGCACGGACGCAGAGTCCGGAACGAGAGCCGCTCATTCTCTGGGCCTCAGTCTCCGGTCTGTCTAATGGGGATGACCTCCGGCTGCTCTGAGGTGGTGGCGAGGGCCAGGGCCTTCCAGATAGCAGTCTGGCCCTCCCGGAGGCCAGGAGAAAGATGCCCTTTGGTAGGGGCACTGCCCCCCCCCCAACTCTCTGGAGGACCTCCTGGGGCGGCAGGGCTGTTGTTGGGCCACGGAAGCCCAGGAAGGGAGAACACGGGGCTGGGCTGGTCTGGAACGCCTTCCTGGAGGAGGCTGGGTTTAAACTGGGTCAACTGGGCGAGGCCCCGTCAGAGGCAGCCAGGACCCATGCTCAGCCTCAGCCACGTGCCGAGCTCCTTCCACTCCCTCTACCCCCCACCCGTGGGACAGACAGCCCCAGACAAGGTCCTGCCATGCCAGGCTCTGGGCAGAGCTTTCCGGGGCTTAGGGGCTTCCCTGCCCCTCCCCCATCTCTTCAACACTCTCTCTGGGGAAATTCCTTTCATGAGACTGTCATCTATGTGAATTCAGGTCAGAACCGACATTGCAGGCCGCCTGCGGGGGCCACCTGCCTCCACTAAGCCTCGTACCATCCATGGAGCCCCCATGCCCTGGGCACTTCTTGTCTTTCATCTCCAATGTCTCCCCAGCCCCGGTCCTCACAGGCTGATCCTCCCATTCCAGACCCCGGACCAAGGCCCAGGGCGATCTTGCGACAGGCCTGTGCTGCAGAGACGTAAGCTAGGTAACCAGATTCTCTCCAGGGAAGGGGACCACAGTGGTCTCTGCTACGGCAGCAGCGGCCCTCGTGGGAGCTGCATGTGTGGGTATAAGCTTTTGCCGATGGGACCCCCAGGCCTCAGCCCCCGCCAGGCACCCTTGGTCCCAGGTGCACGGCCTCACTTCTCCTACCCTGCTGTCCCCGAGGGCTTGCAGATGCCGGCATGGCCATGGATGGGCCCCTGGAGCTGCCTGGAAGAGCGTCCGTGTCTGCTGGAGTAGGGGCCCTGACAGCGACTCTGGGGGCACCCGTGTTGTCTAAGCAGCAGGGGCTGGGCTGCCTGGCCGAAAATGACTTCTGAGCCTGGCCTGGAAGGGGACAGGAACTGGGGAAGGGGGGGACACAAGGTGGGGAAGGGTAGTCCAGGCAGAGAGTGGGAGCAGAGACAACTGGACGAGTAAGGGACAGTCTTGGGGACTGAAGCTAGAGCTGTCCCCAGGGATCTCCCTTTCCAGCCCTGGCTCCCAGTGTACATAAAATCAATGGTCCCCCCGGGCTCCTGGGGGACCGTCCGTCCTAAAGCCCCCAAGGCCTGGGGTGGGGCAGTGCTGAGGCCAACATGATGAAGGCTAGGAGATCATGAGGCTCTGGGGGCCAAGCTGGGAGCTTGGAGACCCTGCCAGGCTGGGGGCTCCTTCACGTTATCCCCAAGAAAGTTCTTGGGTTCCCCAGCCAGGCCGGGTGGGCCCCCCTCAGAAGCCAGGCTGGGCTGGGCTGGGGAAGTTGTGCTATGGTGAGGACAGATGTTTCCAGTTTGAGGGCTGGGGTTGTCATAAACTGTTTGTTCCCCACCAAATCCTGTTTCCTATTAAGCGGACTCTGGGAGATGGGGAAGCCACCATTCGTTCACGCAGCCTGTGTGTGGGAGCCCGGACGAGGACAGGGCTGCAGATGTGTGAGGGACCCCCACTCCACACCTCCTGCGCTTCCATAGGCCTTTGGCCTGGGAACTGTCCCTGGGAGTTCTGACCCGTCTCCCCCAGCTGTTGGGTCTGAGAGCTGGGACTCAGGAGCCCTGGATAAGGGTTCTTGGGGGCAGCCTGGCTCTGGTCTTTCCCTCTGCCCTGATCATAGCTGATCTGTTGGTTACCTGTCTACTCTGCTTCCCACTCCCTTCTTCCTGTAGGAGCCCGATGTATATTCTGGTATTCATTCTCGTCCACACAGCCGATCCAGCCTGGGTCCAGACCCCGATTAGTTTGCTGTGATGGTGGATCCCTCTCCTGGCACTGATGGTTTAGGGATGGGGGTGGGAAGCAGGCTCGGGCATAAAAATGTGAGGGGACTTCTGGGAAAGGAGCCCCACTCCCAGGCTGTGTCCTCAATGAGATCATGCCTTGATGCAACACCAGGAACTGGGCAACCCCCTTGTGACTAGAAGGGGAGCCAGCCAGAGGGTGTCAAAAGCCACAGACAGGCAAGTTGGTGTCCTCAAGATGGTGTTGGGTTGCTGTATTAGCTTTCTCTGGACTTCCTATCATGTGAAATAATACTAGCTACTCCTTATTACTGCTTATCATGTTTTAGAAACTGTGCTAAATGCTGGCATGATTCAATAAATATTTCCTTTTTTATTAAAGATTTTATTTATTTATTTGAGAGAGAGGAGAGAGAGAGAATGATAATGGGGAGGGGCAGAGGGAGAGGGACAAACAGACTCCCCACTGAGCAGGGAACCCCATGTTGGGACTTGATCCCAGGACCCTGAGATCATGACCTGAGCCAAAGGCAGATGCTTAACTGACTGAGCCACCCAGGTGCCCCTCAAAAAATATCTCTTTTAAAATTTTATTTTAGTGGGGGAGAGAGAGAAAGCTAATGGTGTTGGGTGTGGGGAGGGACAGAGGGAGAGGGAGAGAATCTCAAGCAGACTCCTTGCCAAGCAGAGAGCCCAGTGTGGGGCTTGATCTCACAACCCTGACATCATGACCTGCGCCGAGATCAAGAGTTGGACGTTTAAGCAACTGAGCCACCCAGGCGCCCCTCTTCAACAAATATTTCTTGAGGTCAGGTACTGTGTTAGGTTTGGGATGCAGACACGCAGAAATCAGTCATAAATCCCTGTCCTCGAATTTATATTGTCCGTGCTTTAAGTATTACCCTACTTAAGACTCAGTAGCATGGGGTAAAATGATAGCAGCCACAGCTGGGGTCTGCGACGCACTCCTGACCCCGCGGGAAGCTAAAGGCTTCACTGTCTAGGTTTCCCTGCAGCCGGGGCTCTGCAGGCAACCGGCTTTCCCCAAGCAGAGCTGATCAATTGGCTGATACTTAGTGGGGAGTGAGCATCGGGGGTAGCAGGTGCACGGGCACTAGGGCAATGTGGTGGTGCTGGTGTCTTCTGGGGAAGCTGCGGGCAGTTAGTGACTGGCCTCTAGTTGCGTGGGTGGGTGCTGGTGCTGGGTGGGGCAGCAGCTAAGCTGTCTCAGTCCTGGGGAGCGGATGGGTGTTTCTCCCAGCTGAGCAATATCCAAAGTTAGTTTCCGGTCTACCCCAGAATTTGGTAGCTACCTAATGCCCAGAAATAAGTCCTTTTTTGCCTAAATTAGCTCGAGTAAATTATGTGATTGCTGTAAATAGCATCACATTAAATGTGCCGTTGACTTCAGAGGAGGTGGCGGGTAGATGGTGAGAACCCAGCAGTGGGGGGTGAGAAGCCGGAGGCCCTCCTTACCCACTGGGAGAGTATTGGGCCAGATGGGTTCCTCCCGTGCTTCAGAACAAGACCACGATCTGATGTCAGGCTGAGTGCAGGAGTGGGATGGGGCTTTGGGATTAGCTTCTTTGAGGAGGGTGCATGGTGCTCTTGGCGTGGGGCAAGACTGTGTGGATGAGGGATGGGCAAAGGGAGGAATTTGGTAGAATCCTCCCGCCTCCCAGACACAGGAGCAATGTTAGCTTCTAACCCATGAACCTAACACCCTCCACCTACTTAGGTTTTTCATTTCTGTCACTATTTTCTTTTTAGGTGGGTCCCTGAGTACCTAATGAATTTCTGTGTATGTGTGTTTTAAATATTTGAGAGACAGAGCGAGAGAGCGCATGCGGGGAGGAGGGGGAGAGGGAGAGGGAGAATCTGGAGCAGACTCTCCACTGAGAGCAGAGGAGAGCGGTGAGCGCTCCCCCAACGTCCCTGAGACCATGACCTGGGCTGAAAGCAAGAGTCAGACGCTTCACTGACTGAGCCACCCACGAGCCCCTGGATTTTTTTTAGTTTTTTTTTTTCCTAGTGGATTTAAAAAATTCTATTGTAGATGGTACATTTTTAACATTACATTTTCTGTTTTTTAAAAAATATTTATTAATTTATTTGACAGAGAGAGAGAAAGAGAGAGAGAGAACAAGTTGGGGGAGTGTCAGAGAGAGAGGGAGAAGCGGGCGCCCCACCAAGCAGGGAGCCTGACATGGGGCTCTATCCTAGGACCCCGTGACTATGGCCTGAGCCGAAGGCAGACACTTAACCAACTGAGCCACCCAGGTGCCCCTCATTTTCTGTTCGTTGTTAGCATATAGAGATGCTAGTGATTTTTGTTTATGATCTGGTATCTGGAAACCTTGCCAAGTCTACTGGTTTATTGGTAGATTCTTTTAGATTATCTACATAATCATGTCATCTGCAAATAATGACAGTTTATTTTTTTCCCATGTAATTTTTTTTTTTTTTAAACACATTGCACTGGGCTAAGACCTCGGGCACTATTTTCCCCCAACATGCAATGAGGTTGAAAGAATTTTTACAGTAGGTGCCTGTATATCCACAACCTAGACTTTACCCAGTCTACTGTAGATGTATTATATCATACATCTATCCATCCTTCTATCCATCCATCAATCCATCTTTTTTTTTCCTTTTTGTGATGCATTTCAAAGTAGTTGCCGGCATCGGTAATTCTCCCCTAAATGCTATAGAACACATATCATTACCTAGTGTTTTTTTTTTTTTTTTAAGATTTATTTTAGAGAAAGAGAGCACATGAGCTCGAGTGGATGGAGGGGGTAGAGGGGGAGGGAGAGAGCTAATCTCAAGCAGACACCTTGCTGAGCATGGCACAGGGCTGGATCTCACGATCCTGAGATCATGACCTAAGCTGAAACAAAGAGTCGGACGCTCAACCGACTGAGCTATCCAGGTGCCCCTACCTAGTACTGTTTTGAATAGGTGTGTTCTTGGACATCTTTTTCTTGCTCCCAATCTTAGGAGGGAAGTTTTTGATATTTTCAGTCGGATGGGTTCACTCTAGGTTTTTTGTGGCTATCTTTATCAGATGACACTTCCTTGTTTTTCTAGTTTGCTAAAAATTTGCATTATCCAATGACTTGAATTTTATAAAAAGTTTTGTTCACATCTATCATCATTTACTTCTCCACCTTCATTCTGTTAATGTGAAGGACTGTGAGTTTTGAATGATAATCCAATTTAATCATGATGTATTTTTATTTTTATTTTTTTTAAAGATTTTATTTATTTGACAGACAGAGATCACAAGTAGGCAGAGAGGCAGGCAGAGAGAGAGAGAGGAGGAAGCAGGCTCCCTGCAGAGCAGAGAGCCTGATGCGGGACTCGATCCCAGGACCCTGGGATCATGACCTGAGCCGAAGGCAGAGGCTTAACCCACTGAGCCACCCAGGCGCCCATGATGTATTTTTACATATTACTTTTTATACCTTGCTGTTTTTTTTTCTTTTTTTAGATCTTTTACATCTATTATGATGAGAGAAACTGGCATGCAATTTTCATTTCCTATACTGTTCTTGTCAGATTTTTTAATGTAAGGATACACTGGTCTCTTAAAATGAATTTGGTGGTTTTTCTATTGTTTAGAAGAGTCTGGCTAAGACTGGCATTATTTTTCTCTAAGATGTTGGTTGAGTTCACCAGCGATGTTATCTGGGCCTATAGATTGTCTTGTGAGATTTTAAACCAGGGATTCAATTTAGGCAATAAATGTAGGATAATCCCAATTTTCAAGATTTTCTAAATGTCAGGTTTGAAAAACCACTTAAAAAAAAAAAAGAAATTTGTTCATCCTATCCAAAGTTTCAAAACGGCTTTATTGAGGCAAAGTTGACATATGAAAACTGCACACAGGCAAGGCGCACGATCTGATTAGCTCCGACATATGTGTGCGCCCCTGAAGCCCCTCGGCCACCAAGGCTGTGCCATCTGTTCTCCTCTGGCTTTCCATCTTGCCCATTCGCTCAGGTGTGAATCTGCTCTTAAGTTCATCCACTGAATTATTAATTCTTGTTATATATTTTTCCCATTCTAGAATTCCCATTTGGTCCTTTTTTAGAGTTTCTAATTCCCTGAAATTCTTGGCCACACTTTTTTCTTTTCCTTTTTAAGCAAAGAAAGCATAGTTGTTTCAAATTCTGTAACTGATGCAGCTGGCGACAGTGGGAGTTTCTTTATTCTTGTTATTTTTCTGTGATGGTTTTCATTCATATTATCTGATCTTCTCACATACCTGGATTTTTTTTTAAAAGATTTTATTTATTTGAGAGAGTATGAGTGAGTGGGGGAGGGGCACAGGGAGAGGGAGGAGTAGACTCCCCACGGAACAGGGAGCCTGACCCAGGGCCCCATCCCAGTACCCTGGGATCATGACCTGAGCCAAAGGCAGATGCTTAACCGACTGAGCCTTCCAGGCGCCCCGTGGATATTTCTGATTTTAATACTAGAAGTTTCCTTCCTGGCTCATAGATGGTGGTCTTCTTGTTCGGTCTTCACATGGTGGAGAGGGAGAGAGGTCACTCTCATGTCTCTTTTTATAAGTGCACTAATCCCATCACGGTGGCTCCATCATCACGACCCCCTAAACCAAATGACCTCCCAAAGGCCCCTCCTCCTAATACCATCACATGGGGAGTCAGGGCTCGTCATATTAATTTTGGGGGGATACTTACAGTCCATAACCCTCCGGAGAGAATATACATTTGGTAGCACCGGGACGCATTAGTAATTTGGTTTCACCTCATTCACATTCAGGGAATGTGATTTAGAAGCCGGGCCACAGCATCCACGGATGTCTACTGATCAGAACGGAGAGTTAGGTGCTCCAAACCAACCCGCCAGCAAAGAACTCAGAAACCTGGCCAAAACATTTTAAAATTTTGCTTGAAGCCCTGCCAGAGCCAACAGGATGGTGAGGTAGTACCCGGTCAGTTGTGAGAAACTGCTTTTTTTCGGGGGTCTGGGCTATTCCCGTTGTCTAAGTAGCTGGCCCTTCAACTGCCTTCAAGTCAGGAGAGTGGGTAGTGGCTGACATGTATGACCGGACCGACCGTGGAGGGGCGGGGCAAGGCGGGTAGATCCTGATGAATCTCCCTTGCTTTGTGTGAACTCCAAATGGATATACCTTGAGATTAAATTTTATGCTTTAGTAAAGTTCTTAAAAAAATACAAACGTTGGGCACCTGGGTGGCTCAGTGGGTTAAACCGCTGCCTTCGGCTCAGGTCATGATCTCAGGGTCCTGGGATCGAGTCCCACATCGGGCTCTCTGCTCGGCAGGGAGCCTGCTTCCCTCTCTCTTTCTCTCTGCCTGCCTCTCTGCCTACTTGTGATCTCTCTCTCTCTCTCTCTCTCGCTGTCAAATAAATAAATAAACAAATAAATAAGTAAAATCTTGAAAAAAAAAAAACAAACGTATTAAGTGCTGTGAATTGTGTGCTAGAATCCACTCCTCAGCTCCTCATGTTTATAGGAAGCTTGGCTCTTCGTCAGAGAATAGAAACCCTGACCTCCTTGACTCTTGGAGGCAACGTAGGACACTGGAATAACCCTGAATTTGGCGTCAGAAAGCCCAAGGATCAGTCCCGAATATCAAATGGCAGCTCCTGAAACTGCAGGCCTAGTGCCTCGGAGGGAATTAAGAGACCCAAAGGGTTGACCTTGCAAACTCAAGCCTATAAAGTATCAGCAAGTACCACAACTCTAATTTATGGCTCTGGAAAGGAGCGCAGAATGACTCAGTTATGCAGAAAGATTTAATGCCTGAGGCAAAACACTGGCTCCCCAGAACCTAAAGGACAGTGTGTTGCCTAAAGAATTTTAAGAGATCCTTGCCCTAGAAGCATCCCCCCGCTCTACTGAACATTTCTCTTCACCTTAGCAAGCTGGAGGAAGTTGCTAAGGGTTGTGATCGGTGCTGGTCCTATGTTCTTCCCTCTCCCTGCCTTGCACGTTTCCAGCTCCTGTGATTTCCTTCGGGAGCAGTGAACTTTCTGGACTTCACCCCAGGGGCCTTCTCCGTCTCTGTCCCTGAGCTCTGCCATAGCCCTGCTTCTGCCCGCACTGCCGACAAGGCTGCTGCTCACAGATCCCACACCGGCTTCAACGCGGGACTGTGGGCACCAGAGTTACTGTTTTGCAGCTTTTTTGCACAGCGCCTTGAACTGATAGGAACGGTGTTACCGAAAGGGGCCCATGCTTTCAAAAACAAATATCGTGGCAGAACCATTTGTTGATGACACAGCGCAGTCACAGTTTCGTCTCTTGGGGAGGATCAGACGTTAACTTCCATCCAAACACAAGATGGGCCTGTACTGCCTCATTCTACACATTTTTACTTTGTGGAAGACACATTTCTAAGCAAATTCATGCGAGCGCAATTCAAGTTTGTCAGTTAAATTTATTGTCACGTAATAAATATTTCACAAAAACCAGGAGGAGGCTCCCGGTGGGTCTCCCCGCTGAGGCAGTGACGCAGTGGAGTCTGGAAGCGTGTGCCCACACGCTGCCTGAGGCCGTGGCCCCGCTGAGCTTTCAGCCAGTGAGCACTTCCGCTGCTTGGTTCATTAAGAGGGGGTGGGGGAGAGGAGCCTGCTGGAGAACAGGGCTTTGGAGGCACCTTGGTGAACCAGGTGGCCTGGGGGAGGGAACAGTGAGATCCCCTCAGTCAAGGGCTCTGCAGTTGTTGGGCCTCTCTGACTTTTGGGGGACCCTATTTCCTCCTGCCCCAAGAACGACAGGCCCCGCAGCCTAGTGATTATCCCATGGCACTGCCCAGCCCTCAGCCTCCAAGGACAGATCCAGGTCCTGACAGAGGTTCAGGTGCTGCACGCGACCCTTTTAACATTGTGTTTCGGTTTAAAGGAAAGGAAGCAACTCAAAATGCGCTGGAAACAAATTCAGGCTGTCTCTTGTCTCCCCGTGTGGGGAACCCGAAACAACGGCTACCTAAAATGATCGCCATTCAGACTGGGAGGACGGACCCTTCCACCTTCAGACTTCAGACTGCCTCGCCCCCGGGGCTCGACTGAACAGGAGCTGTTGCCACGCCTCGTCTGTCCGCGGCCCTGTCCGTGGGATCTTACAGGAGCCCCCCAGCCACCCGCGGTGACAGAAGGGGACTGCACAGTGCAAGACCCGAGGAGGCCACGGACCACCTGCACTTGCCTCCTGCGTCCAGCCACCAGCGATGCCCCTTTGTCCGTCCGTCCGTCCGTCAGCCTGCCTCAGGGAGCTTCAGCTCCAGTGCCTGTCCTGATGACGAAGATGAAACCACCTGGTTGGCCCCCAAAAGCCCACCAAAGAGATGGAGCAGCCCAGGCTTTTCACGGGTAGAAGCCACACAGATGGGCATGACGCGCTGGTGTGTTCTTCACCTTTCCAGAGCTCGCTGTGACTGAAGATAGTTCCTCCTAGGCCCTCTGAGATTGTGATGGTCCAAAAGGACCCCGGCGTCCAGCCCAGCGACACAGGGAGAAGCGAGAAGCTAGTTCCTGACAGAGATCAGGCAACAGCCACCTGACGTGGGGGTGCTCAGTCTCACTTGGGATTACATGCTTTGCATGCAGAAAAGCAAATACTTTTCGAATCTTTGAGAATGAGACGAGGCTCCTCATTCGGGCTGTGAGAGGGTGGTCGTGGACTGAGACCCCGACTCCACAGGCCTATCCCACTCTGTGCTCAGTGCCCGCGGCTCCGGCAGACACGCTCTGCTCAGGGCAGCCCGGGCACAGTTTCCCTCAGAGAAGCTTCTTCCTCTAGTTCAGGGCTCAAAAGAGTTTAAACAAAGTCAGAAATGAAGAGAAAAACATGTTTTTAATCTCATGTGGAATACTGTATTAATCAAATTGGTCTCCTTTTCTCCTAATAGCCTGGTTGAAGAAAAAAGATTGCTTTCAAAATGAAGCTTTTCTTTTCCCAATGATTAATACAGAGTAGATTAACTTAATTTGTGCTAGACTCCAATTTAATTCAGCTACAGCTCGGAGGCCAAAGCCACAGTAAAGCTAATCTGAGCTTTATAAGAAGGAGCCACTTCTTTCTTTGAAAGATGCAGAGATCTGATCTAAAGGCTCACATCCCACGGCCCGGGCATGGGGTCTGTTAAATCATGGGCCCTCTGGAAGGCAACCCCGCATACAGATGACTTCATTTCCTTACTAATTCCTATCTCGTCATCTTTTCAGATATTTCTCTATGTTGAAAACACACACACACACGTGTGCATGCGTGCACACACTGGACCAAAAAGAAATCTTGCACATGCAAAGAAAAAAACCGTACGTACTGGTGAAGTGTTACATGCCTAAGGCAGCGGGTTCCTGGAAAAGCTCTAGATTTTTGGTTTAGAAATAAAATTGCATGTGGAATAGCAGGTTTTTACATTTATTATTGTCGCGTACCCCCCTCCCCCCTTTTTTGCACTACAATCTAAGCTGAGTGATCTCCTGCCAACCGGCACCAGTTCTCCACATCCAAGTGTGTAAGGGAAGCACGCCTGTGTGATCCTCTCTGCTGGAAGGTACACTGGGCAATCTGTCTACTTCTGTTCCCCCAGGAAGAAGTAACTAAAAGGGCTGCTCGGCGGGAGGGAGGTGAGGGTGGGAGATGGTGTCGGCCCTCAGTCGGAGTCCATCGTGAAGAGCTGGATGTCCTGGGGGTTCCAGTAGAGGCCTACTGCTGAGTTGTAGACCAGAGACCACACATAAGGGATAAAAAACTCCTCGGGCTGCTCCTCTTCCACATATTTGAATTTCAATTCTGGAAATTTCTGCAACAAAAACAAGATGATTTGTGATCTCACAGTTCTGTGCAAAAGCAGTATTGAGGTGTGCGGGGAAGCCCACCTCCCTCACTGACCACAGGGCCTGAGAGCTCTGGGGCTCCCCCGGTTGTTCGCAAACGACTCCTGAGAAAACGTGAAGGACACGGAGGAAAGACGAATAAGCCCATCAGTGCCTGTCTGCTGAGTCGGGAGCAGGGACCCAAAGAGGGGGAGGCAGGAGGACAGATGTCTGAGTGGAAACAGGCCCTGCATGGGTGACAGACGCCTGGCTCCTCCTGAGAGGCTTTGCCTTCAGGGCTGAGTCACCATGAGGATGAGAGCTTTCCTTCACAGTTCCTCAGCCTTGATCGGCAGGGACAGGCCCGCGTCCCTCGCAGACGGGTGCTGGGGCGGCCTGCCGTGCCTGGCTCTGCCGGGGCCCCCTCCTCGGGGCCACGGGGATGGCTGTGGCCCTGTGGAGGGAGGCTGGGTGATCCCTTGCCGGGGCTCGGTGAAAGCTTCAGTCTGGCTCTGTGAACACAGCCAGGCAATTGGGCCTGCGCTCTGCCGGGCAGCTGGTGAGCGAGCACTGTGCCTGGAGCACCTCCCCGGGATTTGGGTTTTTTAGTTTCTAATTTTTCTCCCACCAGGACAGAGAAAGGGATTCTCACTCCAGTGGCCTGAGGAGCCGCCGATCTCCTCAAGGCCCCTCTGGGCACCTTCCCTTGCCAAGGTGACCTGGGCAGGATTTGTCACAGTTGGGGCCGGGAGAAGGGCAGGCGACAGTGTCCTGAGAGGGGGGGAGTGGCGGAGGGCAGGCGGGGGCACGGGAAGAGATGAAGGGGAAACAGACGTACGGGGAGCGCACGATGGGGGCATTTTTCTCCGCCCGGCTTGCTGCTGCTCACGCACACATGGTGGCCAGGCACTTAACAACCTGATGAAGGTGTGAGTGACTGCGACAACCAACCACATCCTGAGGACCAAGCACGTGCCAGGCAATAGTAAATGCTTTATATATATTGTCTCATTCAGTCTTTCATTCATTAGACTGGCCGGGTGTCTGCGGCTCTGTGCCGGCCCAGGGCTGCGGGGGGGGGGGCAGCGGGGAGCAAGGGGGGCAGCAGCCATGCGTTGTCCTCTCCTCACGGAGAGGAGAGGAGTGGAGTGTGCTTTCCTGAGGTGGAGACAGACCGGGGCAGCAACAACAAAACAATGAGAACAGGTTAGTCAGACGTGGAAAGACAGGAGGCTCCAGAGGCCTGAGGGAGGCCGTGGGGCAGCCAGGTGAAGAGGGAAGGGTGTTCCTCCTGCAGGGCCAGATGGAGGCAAGGCCTGTGTGAGGCAGGGGCACAGCGGGCTGGAACGGGGAGGAGGAGGAAGTGGAGGCAGGGGAGGTGGTGGAGGTGGAAGACCGGGAGGAGTCCAGACCCAGGAGGAAGCGGGTGGGGACCAGGCTTGGTCCAGGGGAGAGGCAAACAGGCCTAAATTAAGACAAAGGAGCAGGATGAAGGAAAGTCACCCACTCACCCATACAGAATCGTAGGAATTTAATTTTTATTTATTTATTTAATTAATTAAAAAAAAGATTTTATTTATTTATTTGACACAGAGAGAGAGATCACAAGTAGGCAGAGGGGCAGGCAGAGAGGGAGGGGGAAACAGGCTCCCTGCTGAGCAGAGAGCCCCATGCGGGGCTCGATCCCAGGACCCTGGGATCATGACCTGAGCCGAAGGCAGAGGCTTAACCCACTGAGCCACCCAGGTGCCCCGAATTTTTATTTATTTTTAAAGATTTATTTAATAGAGAGAGCATGTGTGAATGGGGGGAGGGACAGAGGGAGAGAGAGAGTCTCAAGAAGACTCCCCACTGAGCACAGAGCCCAACAGGGGCTCAATCCCAGGACCCTGAGATCAAGACCCGAGACAGAAGCAAGAGCTGACCGCTTAACCGACCACCCAGGTGCCCTTCATAGGAATTTTAAAAGAGCATTTGTAATAACTGAGACTCGACCCCTCTGTGCTGGATCTTCAGAATTCCAGAAAGATGAGAGAAGGGCAGAGTAAGGAGGAGATGCTTCTGGCAAGGTGAGTTTTGAGTTAAATCCTCAAACTGTGTATAGGAATTCCTGAAAGGGGGTTACTCTGGTCATGGATGTTACTTCAACATACCACACAGAGCGCAGTCCCGTCACAGCTTTAATGAAAACCAACTCTGACCCACGGCTCCGAAGGCATTCGGTAAACACAGACTACACACAAGCGGGGTTGGTAAGTGGCCTGAGCTCCCGCGTTACCTACTCCCACACCCTCCCTCGCACTGTCTGTACCCCACACTTCGGAGGCCTGTGCAGAAGGCCTCTGGTGTAATGAAAACCCCAGTCAGTCTTTTCAGACCACGAGTGTTTCGAATCAGTCCTTTGTTTTCATCAGTCATAGGCCAAAAGTGTGTGTGTGTGTTGACTGCGGCGGCAGCGACTGCCACTGAGGGGACAGCTCCTCCCAGCGGGCTCTTCCCGGCCTTCTGGCTGACACGGTTTGGTCAGCTCAGGCAGACGATGGCTGCAGACACTTACTGATGTGACTGGGCTTCAGGGGGGCCCTCCCCATGCCCTGTGCTGCTTCCAGTCTGGCCGGGCATCCTCAGGGATGAGGGAACAGAGTCCTCGGAGGCGAAAATGTATCTCGTCGTGGAGTCAGTTGTGTTGTCTTCTAGGCCGCAACACAACGATACTCCTTCCCGTGAGAAACCCGTGTTTGGGGGCGCCTGGGTGGCTCAGCGGGTTAAGGCCTCTGCCTTCGGCTCAGGTCATGATCCCAGGGTCCTGGGATCGAGCCCCGCATCGGGCTCTCTGCTTGGCTGGGAGCCTGCTTCCTCCTCTCTCTCTCTCTGCCTGCCTCTCTGCCTACTTGTAATCTCTATCTGTCAAATAAATAAATCTTTAAAAAAAAAAAAAAAGAAACCCGTGTTTGCAGCAACAGGGCACACCCGAGCACCACGCTGTGGGCAGTCACCCCAAGGTCCTGCCGAGGCCGACACGGCCAACGCCGCTGATGGAAGGTGAAGCAGGGCCTGGAGAGGCCAAGCAGGTTCTAGGTCGCGTAGCACGTGGGGTGGAATTGGGATTAAAGTGTAGGTCTGACTGGGTGGGAAAGTCAGCTTGAAAAGTGACAGAGAGGGCGCCTGGGTGGCTCAGTGGTTTAAGCCGCTGCCTTCAGCTCAGGTCATGATCCCAGGGTCCTGGGATCGAGTCCCGCATCGGGCTCTCTGCTTGGCAGGGAGCCTGTTTCCCTCTCACTCTCTCTGCCTGCCTCTCTGCCTACTTGTGATCTCTCTGCCTACTTGTGATCTCTCTCTGTCAAATAAATAAATAAAATCTTTAAAAAAAAAAAAAAAAAAAAAGAAAAGTGACAGAGAGCTGTGGCCACACAGTGGCCAAGCTCTGTCCTTCAGTTCAACTCTCCTAGGCTGCATGGGGCCCCTCAGGGATGGCACTGTGCTCCTCGGCATGGCGCAGACCCCAGCTCACTGCTGGTCTTAAAGAACAACCAAGCCACAGGGACGTCATTGTCATCAAGAACGAGGAACTGTGTTTGAAGAAGAAATTTACCCTCTAATAACAAGGATGAACATGCTAGTTCTTAGAATGGCCCCAAACTTGAGAAAACCTCTCACACCGACCCAGAGAGAAGTAAGGGGCCGGGGGTGGGGTGGGGGGGGACAGAGGTGGTGGCCTGAAAAGGTCAGAGTCCCCTTACTGCTCTTTAAACTGGACTAACGACACCGACATTTCTAAGTGGTAATGTTGCCAACAAGATGCACTTGTTGTTAGAGGTAAAGACGACTAAAAGAGGTGCAGCCTTTTCTCCATCCGGTGACGCATCTGGGGGTTTTCCTAAGAAGGCCTTAGGAAAGGGTGTCAGACACCAGGCTGTTCCCTGCCTCTCTGACGGTAGAATGGAGAAGGGAACCAGAAAACCAATGGCTTCTGTAAGAACTCCCTCCAACTTAATTAAAGACGCTTAGGCTAGAGTCACTCAGTGGCTGGCACAAAGTTTTCTTGTCCTCATGATTTTGGGGAAATTCTGATGACTGTTCAGTGCGAGAGAGTAATGAGTCCGAGCCTGCCCTTCGATCGTGCATGGGCAGATCTAGGAAAAGGCCACTAGGAAAAGCACCTGGCATCCCCACTACTATCCTTCCCACCACCTCAGCCAACAGAGCTGAAAACGCCTTGTTCTCACTGTGGCTCAAGTTTATGTCAAAACAGCAACCCCTCTCCCGCTCTGGTAGTAAGCGTAGTTCATAGACTCTGAACAGAGGATGGCACCCAGGTTGGCAAGAATATCCAGTATACGGTATGTAACAGCAGATGAGAGACAGCATATGAAACGGTATAAACTTTATGGCTCACATCTGTAGCTAACCGAACTGATCACCTATTATCGGCGGGCAAGTTCAAACACTATATTTAGTCACTCATCTAATCCTTGAACTCGGAAAAGCACTTGAAAGGCAAGCAGATAATTTGAATTTTAGCCCCATCTTTTCCCACTAATTCATTCATTCAGCAAGTACTTCCCAAGGCCTGTCATGTCATGAGTTCAGGACTAAGAATCGAGCTGAGTGACACATACAATCCTAGCATTTAAGAGCCGGAAGTCCAGGCCTTGGAAGCTGGTGACCTGGGACAAGGCTCATACCGTCACTCGGGATCTTAAAACATAAAGTTTACTCCGAGATTTTGAATTTAACCGTCCCGTCTCCTTCACAGGGTTGTGACAAATTGAATGAGTTGGTGGCAGTCTGGGGGAGAGGGTAAACGTCGAAAGGTCCTGAGCTGTCCTGTGGGTTGATGAGAGATGGTTTTAAAGTCTAAGCCCCCCAACTGCTTAAAACTGAGACAAACACGAGGCTGTGGCTTAGCTGTTCTGTGGCTTGAGAGCTTGTGGCTAACAGCGTGGCGGTCCAGCCATGACCCTGCCCGTGCTGGCTTGTAAAGGGCCAACTCCTGCCACGTACTGGACACCTGCGTCACGTCACTGGAGTGGGGACCACCGGACACATGGAAGCAAAACAGCAAGTCCAGACAAAGCGGCATGAATGCACTTCTATTACTGCAAAACCTGGATACTGTGGCTCACACACACACACACACACACGCACACGCCCCTGAATTTGCAGGACCAGCTCCCCTCTCCTCAAAGGAACAAGTGAGCGCAGAGGTAGTATTTCTTGGGTTCTTTGCGCAGATCTTTTCACCGACACTTAAAAGGCTCAGAACAGAGGATAAACCATAAATAGCAGGAAAAAGAAGAGCTTGTTCTTGAAATCTGGCTACACACGTTTTCAAAGCCCAAGGTAAAGAGCTTCCTTTTTCCTGCAATGAGTTGTTTTTAAGACAGTGTACTGGGAACATTTTAAAAGGGTGAAATAATAGAAATTATGAGTGTTTTGGAAACACTCTTCAGTCAACCTGACTGAATGTGAATGTGGCCTCCGTAGAACAAGCCAGGCTCAAGCTGCAGTGAATTTGCCGCCCACCCCCCTCAAATTTACCTGTCTCGCTGGAGAGAGCCAACATAGTTAGAGATTTAAATAGACATTCTTAAAAATATGTGCTCCTCTAATATGTCTTAGAAGTCTTGAAAGCTAAGGAAAACAAAGACAAAAGGTTTTATTTAGCACTCACGACACTGGGGACACCCTGGGGACACATTTGGTCAGGATTCAGTCCAAGAAATATCACAGTCTGAATGTCAGATCAACAACCTAGAAAAAGTCACTCTTCCCTTTATGTTCCTTTTCAAGCCTGTGGAGAACAATAATGCCATCCTGTGATGGCTGAGGGAAGTCCAACTTCCTCACTTGAGTGCCTTCGTTCTGACTGGGCCGCCTGGACCCTCCCAGGCCTTCCCAGCTCCAGCATCCGTCCACATGGCCTCTAAGCACAACTCCTCTCTGGAGTTCCCAGGCCCCCTTTGGGCTCTAGCCAGGGGCTGTTGGATGGATGTGCTTGAGGACCACAAAAGCTCTGGGAAAGCACAGGAGGGCCCCTAGGGACACGGGGGCTTTGACTTGATAGTTATGGCAAGAACTCTCTGGAATAGGCTAGCAGAGGGCAGGGTGCTGGTCACCTTGGGCCCAGGCTTTTGTCCCTTTCTTTCTGAGACAGCTGTCCTGTGACTTAGCTCCATAAGGAGAGAAAAACCCATCTCTGAAGCTCAGAGCTTGGTCTCAATCCAAAGCTACTTACAAACAATCCGGTTGTTTTGATTTTTGGAGCCAGAGGTAATGCTAGACTCTCAGGTTTGGCTGGACTGTTTTTATCAGCTCCAGTGATTCAACCCACCGCAGTGGGACATCCGGACGCCCGGCCCAGAGACAAAGCAAAGGTCTGACTTGGTGATTGAGACTCGGTTATAACAAGCAGACCAAAAGCTTTGAAGACCAGGTCTTTCTGCTGTCAGTCATGTGATTTGGTGAAAACCCACAGGAAGTTCAGTGAGCAGATGTAGGGCTCCACTGCAATAATTTTTATGACCACGAAAGTTCAATGGAGCTTTCCCCGTTTCACCTAAAGATGACAGAGATAGCACCAGAAACTCTAGCAAGCTCCTGGCCTGGCTCCAGAAATGCAGTGGGGTGTAAAATCAAACCGCTACATAGCACGTTAGAAAGAATTCTTTAAAAGCCCGCATTTAGCCTCTGAAGGGAGTTATGAGGGGCGATGGCTGGGGGCGAGGCGGAGGGCAGAGGGCGGAGGGGAGTTCCTGTTAGTGGCGCATGCAGGGTTGGCGGTGGGCAGGTTCTGTGTCGATAGAAAGCCAACTGGTTTCAAGATCTGTTGTAAGATGGCAAGGTGAAAGCATTTACTACATACAATGGTTTTATCTGGGGGTGCGTTTGGGGAGGATATCCAGCTCTCCTGCCCTTCTCCCCCTCATCTGCTATGACTGTGCAACACTGAGTCCCTCAGTGATGGGCCCTTAAAGTAAACCCCAGTAAGTACCAGCTGCATCTGAGGCGCCGTGCTTGGGGCTAGGGAAGAGGGAGAGGAGGAAGAACTGGTGTTTCTCTACCAGGGAGTATAATCTGGTAGGAATGAGAACAGACGGGAGCGTGGCACAAGAAGGAAGGATGGTGCCCCGGGAGGGCACCCCCCCCACCCCCGGGTCCCTCTGGCTAATACCCCAGGATCAGAAGATGTGAGGTGGGCTTGGGCAACAAACTCCAGGAGAAATAAGGAACGGACAAAATCAGGAAGCATCTACCTTTATCGGCATTACCGTCCACACAAGCCTGGGCTGCAGTCTCTTCCGCGTGTAACGGGATGAGTTACAAATGGATCGAACCTCATTACTGAACTGACAGAAAGAAGACAGGCTCTGGTCTATGAATAATGGAGACACAGAAGGGGGACTTCTAGTGTATGTCAATTTCAAAAGTAATGAAAAGCTCAATTCAAAATATAGAAAATTAGAAAGGGCTACTTTTTAAAAGTTAGGAATTAGGAAATATGACGCAAAAATTACGAAGCCCATGATGAGGGTGGCTCAGCGGACAGTCACGAAACACTGCAGATCTGAGAGCACCGCGGCTGGCCAGGAGTGCGGGGGGCCCTCTGGGAAGCAAGCTACTCCCTAAAAGGAGGGTTAGGTAGGCAGGCACTTGTCCTGGAAGCTCGTGCCAGGCAACCACCCACCTCTTGCTCAGGACAATGGCTGGTCACCTGTATCTGCAAGTGACACTAACAGCTTCTGTGACCAGCGGTCAAAAACCTTGCAGGCAAAAATAGATGGAGAGACTAGGAGGATGAACCCACGCTTGTGAAGAGCTCTCCCTAAACTTACCATCATGCCATCAACCAGAATCTGAAACCCAGTTGAGTGTGAAACCTGAGCAAATATCCCTGGCTAGACCCCTCCCTTACAGAACCCGGGTTAAGGGGATCATAGAAAGGAGGATGTCATCAGTTTTTTTTTTTTTTAATATTTTATTTATTTGACAGAGAGAAATCACAACTAGGCAGAGAGGTAGGCAGAGAGAGAAGGGGAAGCAGGCTCCCTGCGGAGCAGAGAGCCCGATGCGGGGCTTGATCAGGATGTCATCAGTTTTAAATTTCTCTCTCTTTTCTGAGGGCTGGTGGGATGGTGCGAAGGAGGAAGGAAGGATAGGTAGGCTCTCCGGCTGCAGGGGAAGTTGGGAGGAAAGCCCCGACTGGTGGGTTCTAGCCTGTAGGGACAGGGCTGGGGACAGGGAGGGAGCTGACACTGGGTGTGGAGAGACCCTCATGAGCACAGCTTGGGGCCTGGCAAGTAGTGTGGGGCTAGTGCCCAGGGAAGACGGAAGGTGGCGACAGGGAGGTGGGTCTCCAGAGCTGGGATGGCAAGTCCAGTTCATTTGGTGAGAAAACAGGTTGGGGACAGATATTTGTAATTTAAAAGCTCCGGGGCGCCTGGGTGGCTCAGTGGGTTAAAGCTTCTGCCTTCAGCTCAGGTCATGATCCCAGGGTCTTGGGATTGAGCTTCACATGGGGCTCTCTGCTCAGCAGGGAGCCTTCTTCCTCCTCTCTCCTCTCTCTCTGCCTGCCTCTCTGCCTACTTGTGATCTCTGTCTGTCAAATTAAAAAAAAAAAAAAAAAAAGAATCCAAGTACAGAAATAAAAAAAAGTCATTAGCTCCAAGGCTACAGTCCAGTTTGCTAAATGTGTAAACTCCTCAAGACTGACCTGCATTATTGAGTCAAAGCTCTTGTTCTGGAGGCGAATCAATTCCAATTCAGGAGGCTGGGAGGAGGAGGGGGACAGAGGTTCCAGGGTGGGAGATGAAAGGCCAAAGTGGAGTGTTTACTGGCAGAACTTTGTTGAAAGCAGGCCCATGGTTGGGCTGGCGGCAGGAAGTGCCTGTCCTTCTCTGGGAGCTCATCAGTTTGGATAGGACCTAGCTCTCTGACCCGGAGAGTGCGATCCCAGAAAATAAACCTACTATTACATAAAATTCCCAGTAGAATATATGCTCCTGGAGGGCAGGGATTTTAATTTTTCCACTGATGTGTTCCCCCTGACCGCCCCCCCCCCCCAGCTTAGAATATTGCCAGGGGCTTCAGAACAGTTTGCTGAGTAAATGAATGAAGGAGTAAATGAACAAATGTGTACAAACGGTTGTTTGTAGAAAAACCTAGAGCTGTTTGGGGGTGGGGCAAGGGGAGGAGTTTGGGAAATGGGAGTCGCACACACTGAGTGAGCTAATGGAGTAACTGCCTAAACTTATTTGGAACAGAGTGAGCCAGATTAAGCCCATGTCACTTTGAGAAACAGATGAGCTGACTTACTGGGATTTGGGGGGCAACAGTTCAAATCTAATAGATTCATTTACTTCTCAAACTGCCATGCTCCTTGCCTACCACCATTCTGCCATGTTGGATTCCTGCTGGTAGAAAAATCCAGCCCATGGATAATGGATAATGTTGATATACATTAAATCAACATTAAAATAAAAATATGTTCAATGTTCATTAAACTATGTTCAAATATGGTCAATGCCATGTTTTATATTTCAAAATACATCTAATTATGGAAAATGATGAACTGTTTGGCTGTAAACTACAGTCATGGACGAGACAGAAGCATAATATGTTAACAGAGACAAGTTCCAGTTTTAATCAGCCTTTTATGGTTTACTCTTGTCAAGGTCGCAAGGCCTGATGCCCTCAAATGAACACTTAAGTCCTAAGTGCTGTTTCAGTGATAATCTTTCTTTACACTATGCTTTTTTCAGAATAATATGTGAACTAGGGGAGTGAGAGAGAGAGAGATTTAGAGAAAGATTCTAAATCATGTTTAGATAAATTCTAGAAAAACAAGGATCCTTGCTGAGTTTGAAATGTCCATTCATGAGGAGTTACATGAGAATGACATGTAGAGGACATGGGGATGTGGGGACAAGGGCAGGCAGGAGGCTTCACTGGCACATCCCAGCCCAGGCTGGGGTGAGTTCAGGAGATAAGAATACAGCCTTTGACACAGTATGTCAAAGAGATACGTGGAAAGACGATTCCAACTGAGACAAACTGGGAAAAGCTGCCTCTAATTTCTTAAAATTACCTTATTGAGTTAACTTCTTTGAACATTCTTATTAGGATTTAAGTTATAAGCAAATGTGATAGTTTTTCAAGACTACAAGGGGATCATCCATTCTTAGAAAAGTCATGCCTTCATTATTCCTTCCTTGGCAAGAAGTTAAAACTAGCCTCTGATAATCAGCATTCCTAGGCACCAATTATAGATAGGAGGATTTTTCCCCCTCTGCTTATGGAAAGAACAAGCTATTTCAAGTGTTATGTGAGAAGCCTTGTGGTTGCTAACCCAATGTTTTCCTCACTCTAGCTGGAGAAAATCCTACTTAAAAGACATGATCCTAATGGCAAGTGTTTATCACCTAAAATTCGGGTTGGTTCAGTACCTTCTACGGCCGTACTTCCCAGTGACCCAAGCATGATCCATGAGGGGGTGACCCAGATCTGTGACTTCCTGTCAAATGCCACAGTCTTGGCCCCATGGTTATTACAACATGTGTTGTCAATGAATTAAAAACACAAAATGAGATTTGTTTACTTCTGCACAGTCGTTAGGACTAACAAAGAGTATCAGGAAATATAGAGGAAAGGAAACAGAAGCCGAATGCTCTAAAATGAGCCGAATACTACTTTGTGCCAAAAAGCAGAATTTGGTATGAAATGAGTCTTAGATTCCATTCAAGGCTGGTTGTGTCTGGGAAGTTCCAAAATCATAAATGTGAGGTAATTCAATGTAGAAGATGTGATACCCTAGCTTCAAAAAAGACAGGTTGAGGTCAGTTAGAAAAACCCATATTACATTCCTGAGCCTTAATTTTTTTTCCTTCTTCTGAGCCTTAATTCTAAGAACTCAGGGAATGACAGAATGTCAGCACTAGAGGGACTGAACCCCCCACTTCCACATTCTTATTTACTCCTACCTTTTAAAAAGAAGGTACAAATAAAACAACAAAATCTTTAATAGTCCTAAGGTATACCAAGTTGACTGAAATTTACATTAAATGACTACTAGATATGTTTCCTTTTTTTATACCTTAACTTTTTTTTTTTTAAAGATTTTATTTATTTGACAGAGATCACAAGTAGACAGAGATGCAGGCAGAGAGAGAGGAGGAAGCAGGCTCCCTGCTGAGCAGAGAGCCTGATGCGGGGCTCGATCCCAGGACCCTGAGATCATGACCTGAGCCAAAGGCAGAGTCATTTAACCCACTGAGCCACCCAGGCGCCTCTATACCTTAACTTTTTAAAGAAACTGTTCTAATATAGTGAACATATTCATTCCCTCCGCCCTACACGCCTTCCAACTCAGGCTGTTCTTTGAGAAAACAAAGGACACTTCTCCAAGATTAAAAAAATGCCATTGATAAATTCGTTGTGTTTTTGGTCTCTTGAGGTCAGTAAACACGCTGACCATAGTTAAGTGATCCAAAAGCTTGATTTGGTGTCATGTATCAGAGGATGCGCTCTTGATGTATGAAAGAGCTAGCAGTGGTGAGATGTCTAATTGGTTGAAAACCTCAAGACGGGAGCCGAGCAATGAGTGCATCAGAGAGAATGAATCAAAACACTTCGTCTGATTTTTCTCTGGGAAAACACCAACAGGTGGAAGCAAACACAGAGCAAAGTGGGAGGTCGGGCAGGTCACTGAAGAAGGGGGCATGAGAGAAAACACTAACACAGCGGAGCTGTGACTGAGAACTAGGACTGGAAAAAGAACAACAACAAAGGGGAAACCTACCCTGCTCTATATTCAACTACATAGCTAAGAGAATGGAATGGTGTAATCCCTCTCCAATTGGACTATCACAGATGTATATAATTTAGAATTTACAGCCGCTATGTCAGAATCACAGGAGAATAAAAAGGCCTGTACAAAATATCCAGGGAATATAGGCTACATATTATTGTTTTTTTATTTGGAAAATATATTTTTTAAGACTATGTATTTATTTGAGAGAGAACACTAGACAGCATGAGCAGGGGGAGAGAGGCACACCCCCACTGAGCAGGGAGCCCGAAGCGGGGCTGGATCCCAGGGTGCATGTGCGCACGGGACATTTCTCCAGGCAAACCCTGCCCATTCCCTTGCCCCTGCCCAAAGCCACGTTCCAGAAACGAGATCCACAGAGCAGTGGCATCAGTGGCAGCTGGGGAGGCGCCTAATAAAACACAAATTCTCGCGCCTTACATAGTCCGTGATTCAGGAAGGCAGAAGGAAAAGAATGACCAGAGCTAAGAAGAATTTCAGTTTTGGAGAAGGAGCCGTTGGGGGGAGTGAAGGTTCGGGATCTGGGGTGGGGGCTGAGACCCCAGATGGTTAAGGCACACCCGAGAACTGGATGTGTAACGCTTTAGACACCGACGAGACAGCTCCCTCATTTAGAACATGGGGAAAGCGAGGCCTACACTAACAGTGATTTATTTCAGGCCTCAAGGCTAAAATGCGACGGAGATCTAACAAGATATCAGTATTGGGGCCACGGGCAAGGCTGGCCCCCAGACACAGAGGCCCAGAACCATCGGCATGGACCTGAGAATAATGTGAGAGCTTTTGGCAATAAAAAATGGGGGAAGGATCACTGGAGAATGTGCTTCTGAGACTATCCAGTGGGTCCAAACTGTGCAAGGAACTTCCTAGCTTCCCTCGCATGCAGCCATTTCACGGATAACGAACTGCTTTTACTCTCTGGCTGTCTACGTGCAAGGACGTCGGCGCCACCGGGGGACAGACCGGGGCACAAAGCATGTGGAGCTCCTGCCAGCTCGCGGCAGCAGGACTCCTCCAGGCCTGCAGTTCTAGCGGGACTGTGTGTGCAGGACCCCACCTAACAGCTCAGGGCCACGCTGTGCAGCTGTCCCAAAGCCCACGGCAGCGCCCCATGCAACATGGTCGAGCGCTCTGGGGACAGAAGTTCAATTCCCCTCCTCAGACAAAGGTCTCCCTGCAGCGAGAATGGAAGGCAAAGAGCATGAGGAGCAGAAGGACGGAAAGGACGGATGAGGAAACGGTCCCTTCTAGGGTTCCAAGAAACACTCCGAGAGGGCGCACGCAAGATGAACGAACCGGCCCCGGGAACAGTGGGCCTGGTGCCAGCCAGGGGTCGTGCCAGCGCTGGCCCTGCCATGGGTGTGCACGGGCCCCCCCCCCGCTTGACCAGGCCGTAAGGGATGAGAGGGGGAAGGCCACAGCAGACTTCAGCGTCTTTCAAGTCCTACTGGTCACGGGCCCATTTCTTCTGCCATCACCGTCTCCTGCTTTCCTGAGGCTGAGGCAGGACCTTGAAGACAATTCCAAGAGACTGGAGAGCCATGGAGTGTCTCAGGGTCCTTCTTTATTCTAGCGGCAAAACTAAGCAGAGCGGCTCAACAGCTCACCGGAGAGAGTATTTTTCTTGTCAGTATTACCGAAGGAAGGAAAACCACTTCAGATGCTCGGCTTTCCAAAACCCACACAGACAGAGAGCCTGGTGATGTGATCACAGGTCATGTATGACCTGGGTCTCCGGCTACAGGCTGCCACCGAGGAGCCACCCGGAAAGCTAACACTGGTAAAGATGTTACTACCTGTGGCCTGAAACGAACATCGAAGCTTCCATTTATGAAAGCCTGTTCTTTGCGATCCGTGTATCCCCCGTGTCCCTCTTCCTGTGCAAAAAGGCGCAGGTTTTGTGTCATTCCTTACTGTATGAATTAAAAATTGACCTGCATCTAAAACGCTGGCCTCCGGGCAGGTTAGAAATGGAATTGCACAGACAGAACCCCACACGATTTCAATGTTTTTCCACAATTTTCTTAAGAAGGGAACATTTCACAACTTTATGAATGAGCCACAGCACCATGGGCAGGTGAGAAGGTTGTCCAGAGGGGGCAGAGCAGTGGTACCGAGCGGCAAGGCCAGGCCAGGCCAGCCCAGGTGGGCGAGTGTGCAAGGGGGCGAGGGGGGAAGAGGGAGGCTTCTGGAGCTCCGGGTCTCATGGAGGCCGCTCACGTACGGGGTCATGTGGGACCACAAACCTGGGCCACGGTGGTCAGGAAAGGCAAGGCAAGGAAGCTGGGGGTCCTATCTGTCTCCTTCCTCTGCGGCATGGCTCTGTGTGCTGCAAATACGGGCAGAGGGGGCAGAACTGCAAACATCAACAAAGGGCGCTGGTCAGGGCCGCAGGGGCCCAGGGCGGAGAGCTGCGGCTGGGCCAGACGAATGCTTTGCTCCCTGCCCTTTCTGATTTCCTAACTGACTAGAAGTTGTAACAGGCAGGCAGTGGTACTTAATTGCTCCTCATGGCAATGGTCACACTTACTGATTACTTGAAATGGAAATAACACCGGGATAAGGAAGCATAAACTTTTAAGATTAATAACGTATCTCTGCCACAGAAGCCATGAAAGGTATAATGGAGGGGAAGTTAGGGACGTCTGAATTCAGACCTGGCTCCAACACTAATAAAATCGGACAAATCACGTCACCTCTCTGACACTTAGTGCCTCATCTGTGAAGCATTACTGCTGACGAGGCTCACGTGGGGCTGGGGGCCCAGCCGGCAGAGGGGGGCGAGGGCACGCTGGGCCAGCACCTCGTTCTGCTTCGTTCAAGCCACGCCACAGAAGGGCTCGGAAAGAGCCTGTCTCCTGCCCTGTGACAAAGGTCATGACCACAGGCAAACTGGGAAATAGAGGGACTCCTTCCTTCTCCATTTTGGTCTCTACCATTATCTTTTTTATCAAATGGGTCCCCCAGAAGGGAAGCAAAATGTCTGCAGGTGAACCCTTTGAAGATCTACAGTCATTTCCACAATAGGACAGTGGCTTAGCAGGAAGGAGTCTTCTAACATGGGCTCTAATTATGCCACATTTACATATTTGAATAAAGAAAGATACAATGCTTATCTTTCCGTTCACTTCCAGGGACTAACCATGGATAACGCAATTTGTTATACGCTGCAAGCATGAAAATTAAATAAGACTGGAATTTACCTGGAAAATATTCACAGAACATTCTAAAGGATATTTCTAAGGGAAATCCTAAATTTAAATAATTAACATACTGTATTTCAGGATTTAGATATAGGAAGCAAATAATAAAATGTTCTTTTATACTTGGAGTTTATTTAGAAAAGAGAATATAGATGTATGTCTTTTTTTTTTTTTTTTTTTAAATCACAATTTGGGATAAATAAGAAAACAAAGTAAAAACTATAAACTTCCCCTAAGGAGAAATACTGTGTGCTCAACACGAAAGGGATGATGACATCTAAATTCTGGGGCTTTTAAAATAGAGCTTTGCTTTTTAAAAGAGACAGACTAAGGGAGAACTCTGGGCTTGTTACAAAGAGTAACGAACACTGTGAGTCATCTTTCCATGGTCTTCCCATCCTGGTGGGCACAAACACTTTCTGATGAAGAAAGATGTGCTGAGACAAAGCTTCTGATTCAACCCCTCCTGCAGGGTGACCTGTTCATGTCTGCATCCTCCCCTCCTCTGTATTAATATTTACTTTTTAATTACAGCCCCTGATGCTTTAACAGTTACGGTATTTTAACAGAGTATTGGCTATAAAATAATGGTCTTCTTTGCCATTTGGCTGAAGGGTCCCATGATTTGTTGTGACTATACCAAGACCCTGACCAAGTGGCTGGCTTGTGGCTGTTTTCCTGGCTGTTCTGGAGCTCAGGGCTTCGCAGTGCCACGGGAGGCACAGGCGGGGGCCACACGGGGCTGCAGCGCTGGGTGGTGGGGTCGGAGCCCAAGCTGAAGGCTTGCTCGGGACCAACGGAAGGCCTATTTCCCCCATGTTTCAGTAGGGACAAGTGCCCGTATATACAAAAGTGGAGAACAGTGTGCCCATCAACCAGCTACAAGTTATCGACTCAAGGTCACTTTTGTTTCATTTATCTCAAACTTCCCTCCTCTGAATTATTTTGGTGCTAATCCCAGACACACGCTTTTATCCCTAAATATTAACCTATATATTATCAAACAGGTTAAGAACTTTTTGCTCTTCTTTTAAGATACCCAATATGAGACTAAATTAAGTTACAGAGTGATTTTTTTTTTTTTTTTGGGAGAGATAACAAGTAGGCAAAGAGGCAGGTGGGGGGGCGCAGGCTCCCCACTGAGCAGAGAGCCCTATGTGGGGCTCGATCCCAGGAACCTGAGATCATGACCTGAGCCGAAGGCAGAGGATTAACCCACTAAGCCACCCAGGCACCCATAATCTTTTGTATCAACATGTTAAAAAAAAAAAAGAAATATGGTCCTTGCTGCCTAGCATGAACACAAATGAAAAAAGACTCACTAGGGGCTCAGTCGGTTAAGCATCTGATTCTTGATTTCAGCTCAGGTCCTGATCTCAGGCGGTGAGATCCAGCCCAGGGTGGGGCTCGTGCTCAGCATGTAGTCTGTTAGAGGTTCTCTCTCTCCCTCTGCCTCTCCCACCACACTGTCTTTCTCTCACTCCCTCTCTCTAAAATAAATAAATTAAAAAAAAAAATCACTTTAAAAAAACCAAACGATTCTTTTTTTTTTTTTTAAAGATTTTGTTTATTTTATTTATTTGACAGAGAGAAATCACAAGAGAGGCAGGCAGAGAGAGAGGAAGGGAAGCAGGCTCTCCGCTGAGCAGAGAGCCCGATGCGGGACTCGATCCCAGGACCCTGAGATCATGACCTGAGCTGAAGGCAGCGGCTTAACCCACTGAGTCACCGAGGCGCCCAAACCAAATGATTCTTTAACATAACATACTGCCAGAAGACGTGATGGACTAACTGCCAGTTCTGACTCTGACGGAGGGTGGGATGTGCACAAACAGATCCACGTGACCTCCTAGCCTCTGTTGCCTCTCCTTCCCACGAACCATCAAAGTGAACGCTCCGAGGTCCACTGAACATTCCCGGGAATTCCCACCTCCATGCCTTTTCTGAGACTGTTCTTCACGGCCACCACGTCCTTCCCACCCCATTACCATTTCCTGCAGAGCTGGCTCAGATTCTTGCCCTCCTCTACAGTCATAGTGTCACCTTTCATGGCCCTGTCTGGCGCTTGGTGCCTGCCCGCCCGCCACGGGCTCTGTCTGTCCATTTCCCACAAGGGCCTTGGCCTGGAGAAAAGGCAGCTTCTGGTAGCATGCCATTCCAGTTCAGGGGCAGCTTTGCTGAGGGAGGAATGGTACCCCCCTGCCAAGGGCTATGTGGCTCAGGACAGAGAACAGACACAGACCCCGTGGACAAGAGCAGTTAGAAGAGGCTGATGAGACAGCAGATGTGGGTGGTCCTGAAGGGGGACAGTAGGGTGGGAATGTATCCCAAGCAAGAAAAAGGTTTGAACCCTCGTATCTACTGACCTGTCTGAGGAGCTCCAGTAGCGAGGGGCACATGAGCAGTGATGAAATCTAATCGTGGTACTACTCTGTGGCTTAAATAACCCTCATGGTTCCCATGAAAGTTCAAGGCAGAGAAAATACCGAAAAGGACAGGCAGAAACTCTGCACCAGGGCGTTTATAACTTAGGCATGGAGATAAACCATCTACAAAAACAACTGTAAGACAACGTGGAAGTGTTAAGTGTCACGTGAAGTGTGCAAGTAAGAAGTCCAGAGAAGAGAGAAATGACATTAAGTGAGGGCATCAAGAAAGGCTTCAGGGAGGAGGTGGCAGCTGGGTGGTGTGTAAACAGTGGGTATGATCTGGTATGTGAGGGTGGGAGGAAGAACACTCAGGCATGGAGGCAGAAAAGGACAAGGCTGACCAGGACCACCTGGCTTCCAGGATGCTTGGCTATGGGTTAGGGGACTATAAGGAGGAGTGATGTGAGGGCAGGTTCAAGGAGACTTGCCAAGCCCGACTCAACTTCAGTCTGTGCAGAGAGCCACTGAGTCTTTGTGAGCAGGGGCTGCACGCGGTTTTGGGGGATTACTTGGGAAGCAATGGGCTCCATCTAGAGTGGGGGTGGCGAAGTTGGCCCCCAGGAGCAGAGGGGCTGGGACAGGAGGGCAGGGGTCCATGTGACAGGGACGGCAGCCTGAACCCAGGCCATGGCAGTGGGAACAGAGCAGCGGTGGCCAGGCCACTGGGGGAGAGGGAGGGAGCCTTGGCAGCCTGTCACAGCAGCCTCTCACCAGAAAGAGAGATCGGGGGCGGGGAGCGCCTGGGTGGCTCAGTCCATTAAGTGTCTGCCTTCAGCTCAGGTCATGGCCCTGGGTCCTGGGATGGAGCCCCGCATCAGGATTCCCTGCTCAGCGGGGAGTCTGCTTCCCCCCACTCCCGCTGTTCCCCCCCAACTTGTGCACACATGTGCACCCACACTCTCTTTCGCAAATAAATAAAATCTTAAAAAAAAAAAAAGAAAGAAAGGGAAATGAGGGCTTGCAAGTGACAGGTCAGAAATAACTCCAAGAGTCTCCTCTGTTGACGGTCATGTATTTGGAGTCCATGAGCTTTGTTACTTTTGTTTTTCACTAGAAACAAAGGAGCAGACAAATAAAACCCAGTCTCCGTCCTCTGTCTGGCTCCTTACTAATGAGTCTTTATCTTGTGATAGGGTTTCCTGGAGCTTACTCGCCTCTGGGAAAGGGCCCTCGGCAGCGTACTTCACCATGCCTTTGTGTTTAGCTCAGCAGCGAGTGCCGACACAGCCCCCTCCCGCCTCCTCCCTGCCCCCCCTAACCTGTCCCCACCCTGATAGCCTCACAGCCCAGGTTAAGCGAGCTGTCTGGAAGGGCCATCAAAATTCTGCCCTTTCGGCCTCTTTCAAAGTTCTAAAAACAGGAACAAGTGCCTGGGAGAAAGTCCCAAAACCCATTTCTGAAGGGAGATGTTCAGCTTAATTTTGTCTGGTCCCCCTTGTTCAGCAGCCTGTAAGTATTCAAGGGCAGTAATGATGGCAAGGGGAAAGGACAGGCTGATCGTCACCGATAGGCTTTTTGATCAGAGTCTAGGAAGTACACCCTTCTGCTCAAGTTCAGGTCCTGCTGACAAGGGCCCTGGTCAGTCTCCAGGGCTTGACTCTGGGATCTCCACGGCCTGCAAATACACAGAGACTGATGCACAGTCCTCCTGCCAAAGTGTGAAGCCAGGAAACTGCCTCCCAAAGTTGGGGAAAAACCAGCAAGCCCTTAAGGTTCCAGGGATAAAAGTTAAAATGGATTGGACTCAAGGTGCCTCACAGCGCCTGGCCCATCTCTCATGCACAGAACACACGCGGTTGATAGTGCTGTTTGCCCTGTGGCTTTCCTTCAGCTCCACTCCTGACGTAGCGGGAAAGGAAACAGGAGCCTTTGGGACACATTAGGGTTAGGGGTCCAGCTTAGAAAAACGGACTCTTCTTCAGAAACATGCTTATAAACTTCATTCCTGGGATTGTTCCCCATCGTATTCCCTCATTTCTGGATGTCAGGGAAGGGGATGGAGTGGGTAATAGGAAGGAGGAGATATTAATAACCGTGGAAAGCCACTTAGGTACCTTAATTCATCTAAGGGTAGAGGACACTATACCCAGGTAGGAGCTTTCTGCGTCTGGAATATTCTGTCATCACCCTTTCTTATTCATGTCTCAACTTCCCTTTCTCCAGTGTGGCAAAGTCGATTGAATTAGAACCCTACTGGGACTGACTGGGACTTTCACTTGAGGGACAAAGAAGAGTACAAGCACATACACAGTAAGTGCAGAAAAACACAACAAACTTCCACAGAACCCTCCCCTGGAGGTTTGTGTATCTGCATGATTTGCCATACCTCACAGGGGCCTGTACTAGGACTCACGGGAGAAGGACGATGGACACAGAGCAGAACTGTGAATTCTTCACAAAAGATAAAAAGCAACATGTTCCTCATCTATGCCTGAAGAATTTCTCTCTTACCACGCAAAGCCCAGGGAGTAAGTTATGTTGAAGTTGTAGTTTGTAAGTAAATGAGTATAGGGACAGAACTAAGGAAATATGTAAGCGAAACACTGTATCCCTGAGCCAAGAAGCTGAATGTGGTTTTGGACAGTCCCTGACCCGGAAAAGCTTCCCGGCTAGAGGACAGTCCTGACCGTAGGGCTTGATTCAAAGCACGCAGCGCTCTCAGAGCTGGGCTAACAAAGTGGGAGGGGAAGACTTTGCTGAAATGGTGATAACTTCCAAATCCTGAGAGAAAGGGTGTAGTTTTGGTAGGGAGGAAGCACTTGAGACATGAAGTCTCAAGACTTCATGAGAAGAAGGGAGAAGCATGAATAGAGGCTTGTACACAAAAGCCACGCAGTGACTTTATCTTTCGAAGGGAGGTAGTAGACCCAGTCATTCCCCAAGGGACGAGATGTTTTATATTTTACTTCTTATAAACCGACAACTTATAATTTATAAGCTGATATAGAACCTTAACATAAGACCATATACAATCATAAAAATTTTTAGTAGAATGACCGCAATGCCTAGAAAAGCAGCTTTTTTAGGCAGGTTCCAGCTTGGAAATACAAATTCTCTGATCTCAAAATGAGGGGTTTCATAAAGCTATTCACTGGCCAAAAAAATTAACCTCTGAGATTTCAATTATTTTAAACTATTTTAAATAATTTTTTAAATTTCATTCTTCCTAAAGTCACTTGCTGCTTATAAAGAAAGTGCTTTTGAAAATAAACATGCAAAAATTTATATAAAATACATAATTCCAAAAATAGATGAACTTTGGGAGGCCCTCGATAGCAAACTTTATGATTTCATATTCCCTAAAGAAATTGTTAACAGTAGGAAATTTTACATTCACTTTCTAAGGGCCACTCTGAATTTTCAGCTATGATCTCTTTGATTAAATCCTACTTAAATTAAAAATAATACAAATCTCTACCAGACAGGTAACAAGGGAATTTTTAGCCTTTATGCTTATGCATAGAGAGGCTAACATGTATTTGAGATCTCCAGCAAGAGTGTATTAAGTTCTATTAATAAATCTTCTGGGACACTGTGTTCCAAATATACATTTTTCCTTTTTAGACTTCTAAATCTATAATTGAAATAAATCTAGTTTTAATTTTTCCCATGTTCAAAATTGTAGTTTCTTTACTTTCAAATGCTGTTTTGCAATTCAACTCCTTGGATGCTTATTATATATCTAGTATTAATCTAGAGTCATAACTCAATATTGACTCTTAATACAGATGCCCAATCCCGATGGGTTGTTAAGCTCTCAACACATTATTTTCTCAAAATTTTTACTTGAAGAATTTAAGTTAGCTAGTCTTATTTCTGAAAGTACTGAACTATTTAAGGTGTACTTAAAGCTACTTGTTTAGGGGCACCTGGGTGGCTCAGTCATTAAGCATCTGCTTTTGGCTCAGGTCATGACCCCGGAGTCCTGGGATGGAGCCCTGCGTTGGGCTCCCTGCTCAGCGCAAAGCCTGCTTCTCTCTCTCCTACTCCCACTGCTTTTGTTTCCTCTCTTGCAGTTTCTTCCTCTGTTAAATAAATAAAATCTTTTTTAAAAAAAGCCCCTACTGTTTGACTAATCCGTTGCTAGAGCTGAGAGAAGAACTCAAGAACACAAACTGTCTGAAAATGTTCACTTAAATCTCAAAGCCCTGGCTCAGGTTCTTTGTGCAGCATTATCACTAAAACACCCACACAGGGTTTGGGTCTTTATTTGAGAGAAGGCAGGGGTATCCTTGATTTGTCCCATTCTCATTTGCATTAAAACCATTACCTCTGTTAACCCTGAGGTTCATACACTCATCAGCATAACCTCCTCTAACTCATACTGCCTTGATCACCTCTTTCTCTTTTTTATCAGTCCTAAAAAATACAACATAACATTTACCATCTAACCCAATTTTTACAATTCGGCAGTGTTACATACATTCACATTGTTGTGAAAAATCTCAAGAACTCCTTCACGTTGCAAAACTGGAACTCAGTACCCACTTAACGCCTCCCCTCCCCCCCCAACTCCTGGCAACTAACATTCTGTGTTTCTGTGAATCTGACTACTTAGGTTTCTTGAATAAATGAAATCATCTGTTTTTTTATGCCTCACATGAAACAATTTGCATGATGACCTCAAAGTTCATCTCTTATTGTATCACGTTACAGGATCTCCTTCCTTTTTAAGGGTGAGTAATATTCCACTGCATGTATACACCACATCTTGTTTATCCATTCAACCACCTTCTGGCTGCTGTGAATACTGCTGCTAGGAATAAGGGTGTGCAAATATCTCTTCAAGACCCTGCTTTCAATTCTTTTGTATATGCATACACACAAGTGGGATTGCTGGATTAAATGAGTTATATTTTAAGATTTTTGAGGACCCTCTAACTATTTTTCATAGCGTTTGGACCATTTTACCATCCTACCAACAATGCACAAGGGTTCCAATTTCTCCACATCTCACCAACAATTTTTACTATAATGGGTGTGTTGTTTTGTTTTTGTGATTTAAAAAAAAAAAAAACAGACTCTATAGGGGCGCCTGGGTGGCTCAGTGGGTTAAAGCCTCTGCCTTCAGCTCAGGTCATGATCCCAGGGTCCTGGGATCGAGCCCCACATCGGGCTCTCTGCTCAGCAGGGAGCCTGCTTCCTCCTCTCTCTCTGCCTGCCTCTCTGCCTGCTTGTGATCTCTGTCTGTCAAATAAATAAATAAAATCTTAAAAAAAAAAAAAAGAAAAGACTCTATGCCCAGTGTGGGGCCCGAACTCATGACCCTTAGATCAAGACCTAAGTTGGAATCAAGAGTTGGATGTCCAACTGACTGGGCCACCCAGGCATCCAAGGTGTGTTTTTTTTTCCCCCCTAAATTAAAAAAAAAAAAAAACTTCTATTATGTGCCTCATAGTTAAAATATACTATTCATTGAAGAAAAATTTTAAAATAGGGATTAAAAAAGTATTAGTTCCACGATCCCAATATAACAACTGTTAAACATTTTGATAATATACTCCTCTAGTCTTTTTTTGAGGAGTGCAGAGATCATATTTTAGGACAGGGAAACAGGTAGAATAATTTGATTTTCATGTGCAAATAGAATCAGAGAAGAATCTTACACATTGATAAAAATATTTTTACCATCACTGAAATCTCTTTAATGCTTCATCACTTACCATACACACTTCATTCATTTTTTAAATAAAGGGGTCTTCATGTACTCTCTCCCTTTTCTGGCCTTTTAAGACTTCTTGTTTATTTATTTTAGAGAGTGAGAGAGCACAAGCAGGGGAAGCAGCAGGCAGTGGCAGACGGAAATGCAGGCTCCCGTTGGAGCAGGGAACCAGACGTGCAGCTCCATCTCAGGACCCTGGAATCATGACCTGAGCTGAAGGCAGATGCTTAACCAACTGAGCTACCCAGATGCCCCTGGCCTTTTCTACTGCGAAGTACAACACACATACAGAAAAGTTCATGAGCACAAACATATGATGACGGAGATCAGCAGAAGGCAAGCATTCACATCACCATCACCCGGGTCTGCACAAGCACGTCCACGGCCTCCCTGGTTACCACTAAGTGACAGTAATCACTTCCTTTGCTCTTATAATCATACCACCTACATCTGAATTCCTTAACACTACAGTTGAGTTTTGCCTTTCCTTGAACCTCATATTAATGGACTTTTAGTTATTATATTGTACCTGGATTCTTTCATTTGCATTGTACTCATGAATTGCATACATATGGGGTTTGTGGTGGTTCACTCATTTGCATTCCTACACAGAACTCTATTGTTTGAATATACTGCAATTTATTCATTAATTCTGCTGCTAATGTCCAGGTTATGTCCAGGGTTTCACTATCATGAACAACGATGTGATGGACATGCCTGTACGTCCTTCTTGGCATATGAGGGTGTGTGTTCAGGTCAGAAGTACGTTGAAGGGCAGAGCAGAGTGTGCATGTGTTCAACTTTTGTGCCCAGGCCAACCCCTTTCCTACTGTTTGTACAATGTCTTTTTTTTGTTTGTTTTATTTTGTTTTAAAGACTTCCAACAGGGCACCCGGGTGGCTCAGTGGGTTAAAGCCTCTGCCTTCGGCTCAGGTCATGATCTCAAGGTCATGAGATCGACACCCACATCAGGCTCTCTACTCAGCAGGGAGCCTGCTTCCCCCTCTCTCTCTCTGCTGCCTCTCTGACTACTTGTGATCTCTGTCAAATAAATAAATAAAATCTTAAAAAAAAAAAAAAAAAAAAAAGACTTCCAACAACCGTACCAGCCCTAGTCTGTTGCTTTTCTTATCCCTGATCCTGCCCCTGAACCCTCACTGGAAACTGTTAAAGCCTACTTGGTGGCTGTCACACTTGCGTCCTGGCCAGTGTGGCCTTCTGTACTCTGGTCAAACTTGTACCTTCACAACACAACACCATGAAGAAACGACTGTGCAGTGTGTACCTACTGTACGCAGGGTCTCAGGCTGAGCGTCAGGGATAACAAAAAGGAAGATGGCAGGGCCTTGACATCATGTGTTAGACGGAGCTGGGAAGATGGGCATACAGGATAGAAGGTGAGTGTCACTGGAGGCAGCACTAAGCGGCTAGGGACTGGGGTAGCTGAGCAATGTTATGGAAGGAGGGGAGAGGTAGGGGAAGGGTGTTAGGTGAATGCCTTGGGGAGGACAGTTGATCTTGGCTGGGCCTCGAGGGAAACACAGGCTGAGCAGATGAGCAGAGGCCATGGCTGGGCCATGCTATGTTTAGGGAACAGGGAAGGATGAGTGTTACCTCCTAACAATGATCTGCACCACCTACGGCTGCACGGGGGCAGAATCTCTCTCCTGAATGGCCAGTTGAAGAGGAAACTTGCAGCCAAATAAGATATATAACATAATAAAAAAATTAAAGTCTGCCCATTAAAAACATTATGCTTAATCACAAATGTGCATTCAAACAGAACTCCGAAATACAGTTCTAAAAATATGTATGGTACTAGGCCACTGAGAAGGGACGACTTGGAAGGGTCACATTCCCTTCCAAGGCCTAGAAAGATTTGTGATGTTACTGTCACAGGCCACACAGGACTCCAAAAGTGGCCCTCACATTCTGTTGGTCATAAAGGGGCAGGTCAGGGAAAGACTATTTGACCACAAATACACCATCAGCAGCTAGCAAAAACTCACAGCATCATATTTCCATGTAAACAACAGCAAAGCACTTGTAAACTTTTTTGAGGCTTCTCTGCTGGATGGCGTAGCCTGATCTTGGGGGTTATGGCACCCCCTGAATGCAGAAGTGACAGTGGTGCACATGGAGGCAGGAAACCTGGATCTGGGCCTGCACGTGCCCCTACCAGTCCTGTGACCAGGGGCAGTGAGTTGATTCCCTTAACTTTCTCTATTTGTAAAATAAAGGGCTAAAACAGGGTTTTCTAAAATATCTCTTATCACTCTGTTCTTGCAACTGATGCCAAGTGAAGGAACATTTTTTTGGCCCACTTCCTTACAAATGAGGGAAGCTCATGCCTGACTTCTCTGTAGCTTTCTTTAAACAACAAAATTTCCCACAAACCCTGAGACTTCAGTGTTTGATGCCGCTCCTGAGAAATGAATGAACTCCAGAAAACATTGTTTACCATAGATTGGTTAGCTTGGGCTCCTGGAAAGGAGATGTGGAGGACAAATCAAAACCACCAAAGAAATGAACTAAAAGCCCGGAACTTGGCTGCCTTTGTTAGACCTTCAATAACACGTGCACGCTCCTCTGCTGAGGATAAGAGTGGAAAATTTAAAACAAGGAAGTGGCTTCTCCTATTTCCCCTCGAGGAGTGACTGCATTCCAAACCATCTGTTTTATTGGACTGGAAAGTGGCACACTTGTGAATGGAGTCAGGTCAACTCTTATGGGGAGGATGGATATATCTGCATGGAATTGATAAGTCTTTTCATAAGTATATACACGAAAGTGTCTTTTGAAAATCCCCACATCTGGGAAAAATCCATAATAGCGAGATTTCAGCTTCTGTGTCCTGAGAATAGCATGTATCCTGAGGAGATACGGGCACAACAGAACAGGTAGTACAAGAAGTTGGTTATGGAAACACCAGAGCTTCAGAGCTGGCAAATGTGGCTCAGCCTTACTTTACAACACAGAACTTTCTAGATGGACGGATGGGTGAATGAAATAAGTTAGTCCCGCCAGAGCTACTGATGTGAGCACAAAAAACAGTGAATAAACTGTAAATTGTTATAAATCAAGGCATATTTCCAAGCTACTATTTAGAAAGTATCTTCCTATAATTCCCTTCAAACTAAAATGTCAAACCAACCAATAAGTTAACTACAATCACTCAGGAACTGATCTGTTGTGAGAGTTCAAACCAGTGACTGAGCCTTGGGCTGAGGTCACTCACTTGCTATTCAAAAAAATGAGGCCTTGAGATCCTTAAGGACGGAGATGGCATCAGCTCGCTGTCCTTGAATGACCCCGGCTTTTCTTCAGGGTCATGACCTCCACAGATGTGCAACTTCTGCTATCTTTTCATGAATAGTACATAAAAGTTCTTATAAGACACCAGAAAGTAAGAGCTGTGGCTCCTGATCCCTGACCTAACGTGGGGAGCAGAGAGCTGAGCTTGGTGAAGGTGTATCAAGCAAGGCATCTCAGGCTGTGAATTAAGGGGTCACAGCCATCAACTAGTGACGGAGTGTCTGACAAGGACCTTGAGCCTCCTATTTTGGTTGTTTAGAACTTACTGTCCTAGTTCTTGGTTTTGTTCTAGGGAAGTGCGGTTGATGGATAAGCAGGAAAATAACATTGGCTAATGATTACTGAGAGCTTACTTAGTGCTAGGAACTCTGTACTTACTGTCTCTTGAAGTTCCCCAGCTACCTCAGGAGGCAGGTCAAGGTTGTAAGACAGATCCACCCCTGAGGTGAGACACTGCACAGAAAGGGTTAAGTAACCTGCCCAACACAGCACAGGTGTGAGACTCGCTCTGAAGGCCTACAGCATCCTACCTGCTTCCCCACTTCTGTGCTTCAGGGCACTGGTTTTGGGGTCTGTATTTGGTCCACAGCCATTTATCATTTCCACACTGTGGGAAATCAAGGTATCTCAAAACGCTGAGGGGTTTGAGCCGTTTCTTTCCTTAGTCATTTGCTTACCATTCCTTAATTATTATTTTAAAAAGATTTTATTTATTATCTGAGAGAGAGAGACAGAGATAGTGAAAGAGAGCATGAGTGAGAAGGAGAGGGAGAAGCAGGCTCCCTGCTGAGCAGGGAGCCGGACTCAGGACTTGATTCCATGACCCTGGGATCATGACCTGAGCCGAAGGCGCCAGACGCTTAACCGACCAAGCCAACCAGACGTCCCATGATTCCTTCTTTTAAAAAGGAACAGAATAGAGGAAGTTGTTTCTTTGAATGCTACTTTAGAAACTATGCCCAGCCTATGCAGGAAGCCTCTTTAAGGGACAACCACCAGCAGAGTGAGGAGCAATTCTCAGTCAAGACTAGTGGAACACATACACAAAAGGCAAGAAAATCCCTACTGCAAATAGTAGCTTTGTAAAAAGAGGAATGCTAGCCATTGGATGTTGGAGATATTTATTCAAGGACTCAGAGGTCCAAGGACTGTGGGAGCCATAAATAAACACAATGATCAAGAGCTCAAATGGTTTCTTGCATCCCACTCTATCCTGAGCTGAAAAACACTACATTGGATTTGGCGTTTTTCTTCAGTAGGGACTGTTATCAGTGAGAGGCTATGGAGGGAATGGAAAGAACATGTACAGAGGACCAAAACACTCACTGGTTTTTCATTTTCAGATCCCATAGCTTAGGGCTGGATGGTTAGAGATGAAGGCAAATCTTTTACAGCGCCTACCTGGCATTATTTCTCATCTCTCTGTCAAGAGGAAGAATGCCGAATGTACAAATTTGGAAGACTGATATTTAAAGGCAAGAATCATTAGAAATGATGAAAGAACTAGACAAACTATTTGAATACCCTCTTTGGTGAAATTCCTCTAATGCACATTTAAAAAAAAAGATTTTATTTATTTATTTGAGAGCGAAGAGAGTGAGAGAGAGCATGAGCGGGGAGAAGGTCAGAGGGAGAAGCAGACTCCCCGTGGAGCTGGGAGCCTGAAGCGGGACTCGATCCCGGGGTTCTGGGAACATGACCTGAGCTGGGGGCAGTCGCTTAACCAACTGAGCCACCCAGGCGCCCCTCCTCTGATGTACATTTTAAAAGACAGACTGTGCTTTCATTCCACCAAATATGGTCTTTTACTATAAACACATTAAAACTGAATGGCGATCACCCCTGACTAAAAGTTACCACCCACACTAGTCTGTGTAACATTCTGCGATACAACTGAAACCACGGCCACAAGGCTCTGAATGCAACTCAAATTCACCAAAGCTTATCTCTGAGTGATGAAGAGAGAAAACCATTTACTCATTAATCCTTTATGGAACCCGCTTCTCTCTTCGGGGTTCAGGCTATGAGCACGGCAACCAGCCAGCAGAGGCTAAGAGCTGGCTTTGTGACTGTAGATACATTTTTAGGAAGTAAGAGCTATGCCTTTCAAGGGGAAAAGTGCTCACTGGTATTAAGTTTTTGCTAACTTGGGGGCCTAAAATAAAAGTTAAATGGAGAGCATCTGCAGAGGGGCAAAAAAGAGTCGAAGGACTTCACTCCTACCTATTATCAAGTGTATCCATTAAATACCTCCGGCTTAGTGACAGGGAGAGCGAGATAATAATGGCAAGACTGCGAAAGGTCTCATTTACAGCATCTTGTCATAGGAACTCCTGAAAATGAAACAAGGCTGTTTCTAGCGGCTCCGCTATCAATTAGCTGGCAGCCACTTCCCCACCGTAATAACTGCCACATGAACTCTGTGCATTACCTCTGGGCCTGCTAATCCCAAACACAGGAGGTCGCAGGCGAACGTGGCACCGCACAGACGGGCCTACGACCGCACGCCCTGCTAGTCAGATTTTGTTGTACAAAATGAAATGATTCAGGACGTCAGAGTATTTGAGGTAATTTAGCCTAGTTCCGCTCCTTAAACATATGAACTACATTATATACTTTGTAATGGTTTAACCTTCACTTACCCAAATATCTCTGCCACAGAGCTACATGCTTCTCTTTTGTTGTGCTCCTCCCAGTTCCACTAATTTAAACACCGATCTCTGGTCTACGTTATGAGGTTATGCTGCCAATACGGTGACTCACGTCATGTGTAAAGGCCTTCAGTTTTGAAAATGAAAGAAGTCAGTCCCGTGAAACTGACACTTTGGGTTGAAAGACGAAGGTCACGTGCAAAAATATAACAATCCTGTTCCCCAAAGTCACCCTTTTTTTTTTTTTTTTAAAATTGATGGAAGTAGCCCCGGACCCGACGCGCGATCTGGGGACTACTTCCATAGATGTAAGCCCTCTCCCTCCAGCAGCACCTTCCCGGTGGCGTTCCTCAGACCCTGGTACTGATGGGAGTCCCCACGGCCCGAGCCATGAAGTACTGGACACTAAGAAAGAGTTAATGCTCCTCCTGAACTCTGGAAGAAATCGCATTTCGTCAGTGAGGTTTGGCAATGTGAGAAACCCTGTAACCAATTTCATTTCCTGATAAATGAATGGTCCACAGGGGAAAGTCGGCCAGTGAGTTTCGGAACTGTTGAGAGCTCAGCCTTTACTGAAAGACTCCTGGACGGAGCCAGCCTGTCTGTTGCTTATCACGGCTGAGCCAGCCGGCCCCATGCAAACAGGGCAGCCGCCAGACTCGGTTCCTAGCTGACGGAAGCACTGGGGAGAGGCGGGCACAAATATGTGCGATCCCTTTAAGAAAAGATACTGTGCGGGCGTATTAGCATCCCCCCCCCCCCCCCCCCCCCCCCCCCCGGGCCCATTATACTGGCCTTTTTAACCTGTATGTCTGGAAACACATGCCTATTAAAATTATTCTAGAACAGCAGGTTTAATGGTCTTCATCATTTGCACTTAATTCCACCCCCCATCTCAAACCAAAACACCCTCAGCATCCAGTTCGGATTCCGATTTCGGGGAACGCAGTGTCTAAAAACAGATAAAGGCTCAGATACACAGCAGCACATGCAGAAAGTCAATCGGAGGGCAGTTCTGGAAGCCAGAAAGTACTTCAAAGTACCCACACCAGTTTACCTGAAATGTAAGTAGCCTAATGAATCACAAGGCCATTTACCTTCTAAGCTTGAAATGAAATAAATACTTGTAGGTTTAAGTAAACCCAAAGGCAATGCTCATAAATATAACCACATACGCGGTATTTATACTTCAAGTTTTTAAAAATCTTTCTTTTTTTAAGGTTTTTTTTTTCATTTATTTATTTATTTGACAGAGAGAGATCACAAGTAGGCAGAGAGGCAGGCAGAGAGAGAGGAGGAAGCAGGCTCCCTGCGGAGCAGAGAGCCCGACGCGGGGCTCGATCCCAGGACCCTGAGATCATGACCTGAGCCGAAGGCAGCGGCTTAATCCACTGAGCCACCCAGGCGCCCCGAGCCACCCAGGCGCCCCAAGTTTTTAAAAATCTTAAAGAATACTTCTTCACATTAATTCAGAATTGGTCAAAGCATATACTTTAAGATATACTTGCTGAATTCAAGTAAATTTTTGTCAAAGGTTAACCTGACGTTTAAAATATCTAATTTGGCCTTGCTTAGAAAACACACAAAATTACCCTATATAAAATAGTCAAATGAACACTCGAAGGCAGAAGAAGGGGAAAAAAAAAAACTCTAAATAATAGCTTGAGGCCCTTAATTATAAAAAATAAAGCAAACAAAATCTGAAACTAGTGAGCTTTCAAGAGACTTGCAGGCTTGGCCTGGCGGTGAGGAAACCTGGACCTGATTAGCTCCTCCCTTGCCAATTCTCGTCCCAGCCTGGAGGAGGAAATGCTGGGGGTTTACAGGGAGGGGGAACGCTAATTCCATCCCCCAAGAATAAGGCATAAAATAAGGGAAGAGGGAAAGCCAATGGGTCCTTCAGCTTCTACTTTCACCATTTAATCCATCGTTTTTTTCTCTTTTTCCATGGTTTTGGGACCACAAGATACATTCTTTCTTTGACTTCAATTGTAGATTCTTGGTGACAGTGGGCTGGGCTGTCTTCAGGCCCAGGCTTCAGAGAGAAGTCTATGCATTCACTCGAGGGAATCAGTACTAAGTTGGCTTGATTTAGGACAAATAATCTGATGACAGAAAGGAGAGAATGAAGGGAACGGGAGTTTCCTGACTGTGACCCCGACTGGTCATGCGAATTGAAAAAGATGGCCACTTTCACACCAGGTCTCTTTGGGGTCTCTACAGTTTCTAAATCAAGAGCAAAAAAATACATTTCTAAATATTGGGTTTATGAACCACTTCAAATTTTAATTATCCATGTGTAAAATAACTGTGTGTGGTACTTCTAAATTCCGAGAATAAGCAAAACTGGAGAAACTGAAAGGTTTAAAAATAGGGCTCATTACCTGTGGTAGGGGCATTAGTCTGGTTCTTAACATGAAAAGAGTTATTTAAAGGTTAATCGTCAGTGCTTTGTAGAACAGAGCTACAAATGACTACTGTGTTTAATAGCCAAAAGCACATCTGAGGCCTTTAATTAATCTCAAGAACTGTTTCTTGTAAGTATTCTGCAAAGCACATGGGTTTCTTATGTAGTAAGTTCCAGAAGAATGAACATGTTTTTCTGTTTTCTTCTGAATGTGGCTGCTTTTGGAACCTTGTTCAGAAGCTTGATGGAATGGGCTGGGGTGGGGGGAAGGCTTATGGAGTGTGGGGGGGGATGATGAGACCGCTGTGGGAAAGGCCTGAACATTGGGGGTGGGGATCCGGGGGTGAGGGGTGGGTTGGGGGAGTCAGGCAGACAGCACAGGATTTCCTTCAGAGGCTCACGGTACGGACTAAAACTGTCGCTTCAACTTCGCCTTCTTGCTCACCTTCTTCCAGCTTTTTGTCAGCTAGGAGATGAATGAGGACTCAAGATCCCAGGGTCTGGACAGTTGGGAATGTGTACTCAGGGTACACATACCCTCCTGGTTACTCAGGAGGAGGAGCCGGGGAAACCCCCTCTTTCAGTGTGTTTTTCCTTCCTTCAAGGTTCTTAGTATACGTGAGTCACAGTCCTCACCCCTCTGAGAGCTAAGCATGTCGGGAGCACGCCGAGCCTGAAATGTGGGGTCCTCTCCTACTCCCACTATTCTGTATGCCCGTCCTCAGACTTCCACCCAAGGATCAGAGTCACTCGGAAACGTGAGTGTAGCTTCAGCAAACAAGTATAAGCACTCTATAGCCGAGGACATGTACGCACAGACTCAGTGAAGGTGGAACAGGGAGCCGACGACAGGGTCAAAGAGAAAACACATTTCTGGATCCTTCCTTGGGAACCTGGCAATGGGTACGATGAGCTAAACTATAGATGTGAAATTCCATCAACGTTTCGATGATGGCGGGAGCGGGTGATGCTATAAAATGTCAGGATTTTTCCAACACTGAGAATTCAAAACATTTACTACTGTGAGTCTTGGAAAGGAGGAATGGCAGTTTAAGTTTTGAGGTGGGGAAGCAGAGGGATCAAAAGAATGTTTACTCTGTTTTATAGAAAAAAAAAAGTTTTATGAAGTGCTCTTTCCCGTGGAAGACATAATTATTATTTTCTGCTGGGAAACATTCTGGCTAGTTTACAGTAAGGATCTGATATAACATGGGAAGAGTTTAAACCCCACACATTTAAAAGCTTGCTAGCACACATTTTCCTCTGTTGAGACTAGGGTAATGTTTACCCTTCATTTTGATAGAGCAATGTCAGAAATGTGTTAGCAGGAGCACCCTGTCACCGCAGAAGCAGAACGGCATCCACATGAATTCTCAGCAAGCAGGCAAACAAATAAACCCGACCCACACTTAATCTCACTACTCAAAGTAAGTAAATGTTTTCCTTTTGGGGAAGGATCTTCCCGTCTGTGCATGTGTGTGTCCACATTTGGATGAGTGAACGCACAAACACATACACATAAGCATGTATGTATAAATATAGACATGAACATAGTTGCCATCATATGAAAAGTGTTATGATGTTTTTGAGTCTGGAAGACACATTCAGAAAAACTGCCATGGCTTTCTAGTTTTAGATGACACTATAAATTATTTTCCTACTTTTGGTTTACTCTCCGTGCTACAGAGATTATGCCAGAAGTAAACTACTGAATGTATGTTCTGGTAAAACATCATATTGTAATTGTTCAAGTAATTTACCCCTCCAGTGTAATAAGGAGCACTGTGCTGTCTAGGGTTTGAGACTACAGGCCACACAAAATGAGCTTCATACTTTTTATATGAACGTTTATCATATAAAAAGGCAGGAACAACATAAAAGTGTAGCATGTTCCCATCCTGACGACTGGGAAGAAGTGAGTCGTACATTCTGCTTTCAGACAATCTGCGGAGATGCCGAATCAGTGTGGTTTCAGTGACGCCCAGAGTTCTCCCCGGGAGCGCCACAGACAGGCTCCGGATGCCACATAGCACACCACCGCTGCCAGGCCGAGAACTTTTTGGCAGATGAGATGCTTAGATGGAAAAGCTTTTTCTTGTTCTCCCTAAAGCAGCTCGGTCTTTGAGGGCAGGGGTTAAACTGCTTTTATTCTGGGATAAGGACGAGCTCTAGGCTCTGCGAGAAGGGACACAGAGGAAGAATGCTCTTGAGTTTCCTGTAGGACTGCAGCCTGTAAAGCTCCTTCTTCCCAAATCTGAATTCTTTAAAGGAGCCAACTGCCAATTAGCTCTTTGCACAAGCGGTGAAACACACAATACCCCGTACGGCCAGGCAGCCTCATGAAAGTCCTTTTTCCTCTTGGCAATGGTTTTCTGGTCTCCGGTTACATTTTTGTTTTGTTTTGTTTCTTAAAGATTTTAAGTAATCCTTACCCCTAACGCGGGGCTCGAACTTACAACCCGGAGATCAAGGAATTGCATGCTTTACTGACTGAGCCAGGCAGGTGCCCCTCCGGTTAAATTTCTAAATTGAACTCTGGCATCTGTTAGGTGAGAATGACCAAACTGATTGTTTCCTTTTTGTTTGTTTATTGAGATGATCCTATCATGACATTGGCTAATTTCAGTGTTCAGTGTGATCAATTTTGCTATTTGGATGCATTTCTGTAACTGTCATGACAATGACGATACAGTCCAATTCCCTCACGCTAAGAAGCCCTCCCTCTTTTGCCTTTTGCACCTACCCTTGGCCCAAGGCAGCCACAACCTGCTTTAAGTCACAGTTTTGCCTTTTCTAGCATTAAAAAAAATATATTATTCTAAAGATTTGACAGAGAGAGAGAGAGAGAGCACGCACCCATGTGTGAGCACACAGTGGGAGGAGTGAGCAGAGGGAGGGGGAAAGAGAGTCCTAAGTAGACTCCACACCAAGCGTGGAGCCCAAAGCTGGATTTCATGACCCTGAGATCATGACCTGAGCCGAAACCAAGAGTGAGAAGCTTAACTCACTGAGCCACCCAGATGCCCCGTATTTTATTAATTTCTAATCATTGGATTTAACTTTGATGATGCTAGTGTTTTTACAATTACTGTGATTTGCTCCATGGCTCAGAATCTGGTCTTAGTCTAAATGTGCCATGTGCATTCAAAAAGAATGTGAATACCAATCAAGTCAGAGAGTATTTTCCAGATCTCCCATGTCTTCGTTGCTTCTTTTTTGTCTAGTTGTTCTACCAAGTGCTGAGAGAGGAATGTTAAAATCTCCGACAACGATAGCAGAAGTGTCTCTTTCTCCCTTTAATCCTGCCAGTTTTCTGCTGCATGATTTTGATGTTCTGTTACTGGTCCCAATACACCTACAATTATTTATGTCCTCCTGCTGAACTGTCCTTTTGACCATTATGAAATATCCCCTCTTTCATCCTAGGTTTTGGTATGAAATCTGTTATTATCTGATATTAACAGACACTTTAAACCTTTTTTACATTTCCTGTTTGCATGACACCTTGTTTTCCCCCCCATCATTTGCTTTCAACCTATCTGTATAAAGTTAAAGCACCTCCTTTGCAGACATCATATAGCGGGGTCTTATTTTATCCATTCTGACATTCCCTGCCTTTTAATGAGTGTTTAGTGCATGAACATTTTATATAATTATTGCTATGACTGGGTCTGGGTCCACCACCTCATTTCCTGTTTTCTACCTGAATCTTTTGTTTTGTTCCTTTGGTCCTCCTTTCCTGCCTTGTGGGGGAGGGGAGAATCCTCTAACTATTTTTTAGATTTCTACTCTGTTGGCTTTTTAGCTATTCACTTTTGTATTATTTTTATAGTGGTTGCTCTAGGGATCGCAATATATACTTCTTTAACTTTTCGCAGCCAACTTACAGATAATAGTTTACTTCTTCATGTAAAATACAGAACATCCTATGGGACCACATCCATCCTCGCCTATCCTTTATGCTATAATCAGCATTTACTCAGACAGCTACCACTCTGGTAAATACTCGTTCTTTTCCAAAAATCTGAGTTTCCATCTGGGATCATTTCCATTCAGCCTAAAGAACTTCCTTAGCATTTTTTAAAATGCAAGTGTGCTGGCAACAAGTTCTCTTGGTTTTCTTACACTTGATGGTGTCTTATTTGCATTCTTGAATGATCTTGTCACTGGATATAGAATTCTGAGTTGACAATTGTTTTTCTTTCATACTTGAAAGATTTTGTCCCATTCTCTTTAACACTCTATAGTTCCTAACCAGAAGTAATCTGTTAATTGACTGTTCTCCTTCCCTATGTACTATGCTATTTTCCTCTTGGTCCTTATCACTGTTTTCAGTACTTCTCATGATGGTGTGCGTTGATGTGGGATTCTCTGTGTTTATTCTGCCTTGTGTTAGCATCTTATATTTGCAAATTTCTGTCTTTTTTCCACTTGGTTCTTTTTTATTGTTTCTGTTTCTCGGCTGAGACTTCTCATTTCTCTGCTGAGACTTTCATGCATTGAAAACACGTTTTATGCAATGAAAACATTGAGGAGAGTTCTAGTAACTGCTTTAAAATCCTTGTCTGTTAGTTCCAACATCTGGTTCATCTTGGGGTTGAATTCAATTGATTTTCTTTTATGTAGAGAACGTGTTCCATTTTCTTGGTTCCTTGGATGTCGGGAAATTTTGGACTGCATCCTGAATCATATTAAGTTGTGGAGATTCTTGTCTGGGTTTGAGCTGCAAACTCTGTATTTTATGTAGCAGCTCTGGTCTCTCGTTCAGAATTTTCTCTTTAGCTCAGCTGCTTAACGTCTGGTCTATAGACGTGTGGTTCAAAGTTTAGTCAGAGGTGTGGGTAGATGCTGTTTAGGATCCCCTTCTCTGATTTCTCTTCTCCCGGGATTCCTCCACTATTTTCAGACTTCATAGATTCTCTGCTTCTCCTTTCTGGTTCTGCAGGATGGTAAGGTTACAGCTTTCCCCACGTACCCCTTTTCTGCGGTGTGGACCACGGACTACAGTTAGCCCTAGGCTAAATGCCTTAGAGACAGGAGGTAAGTCTGTTATTTCCCATCCTCCAAGTCAAAGCACAGTTGCCACTAGAGTCTCCCTGCATCAGTTCACCCTTCTCCTTCCTCAGGGTGGCAAGTCCGGTCTTCTTTCAGACTTCTGGTTTTTGGCTGAGCTGCTCTGTTTCTGACACATGGTTCAGGGATCACTTGGAGTTGGGGACAGACACCAGACACTGTTTGGGGATCCCTTCTCATGCTCTCTCCCTTCTGGGATTCCTCTACTCTCCTCAGCACTCATGCTTTTTTCCCAGCTTCACTTCTGTGGTTCCTCAGGCCAGAAAAGCCAAGTTTTTCCATGTAAGCCCCTCACCACCATGGACTAAACTCTAGGGACAGTGCTTAGCCCCAGGCTAAAAGCCAGTGACATGGAAACTGATGTATATAGCTCCAAGCTCCCTCCTCTAAAAGAGCAAGAACTCCCTGTGGGAGTTTGTTTGCTCTCCAGTGCCTTCAATACAGCTGTATTTTGTATCATTTGTCAAGGCTTTATAGCGGTTTCTGTAGGGGGTGTCATGTGGTGGGATCTTAGTTCATGATACCCAGAAGCAGGTGTTCTCAAGCTGATTTTCAACCACACTGTCTTCATTCAATAATATTTGATGAGTAGCTATACTGTGCAAGGCAGTGTATTGTGCTAGATGTTATGGGGGGATGTAAACATAGAAAACAGAGCGAAGAACTAATAATAAAAGGAAGAGATTAAAATATATACACATGGGGCGCCTGGGTGGCTCAGTGGGTTAAAGCCTCTGCCTTCGGCTCCGGTCATGATCCCAGAGGCCTGGGATCGAGCCCCGCATCGGGCTCTCTGCTCTGTGGACAGCCTGCTCTCTTTCTGCCTGCCTCCCTGCCTACTTGTGATCTCTGTCTGTCAAATAAATAAATAAATAAATAAATATCTTAAAAAAAAAAAAATATATATATATGTGTACCCATATTTGTATGCAAGATAGCATGGGGACTTTTTAAAAGTAGCTTAAAATTGAAAATAATCCGAATGTCTACCAATAGTAGAATGAATAAACCTGGACTATTTACACAACCTAATACTAATACATGGGTGGAAAGGAAGGCGGCTATGCTCACCACTATACCACCAACGCTGCACTACATGGGTGGAAAGGAACAAATTCCAGGTAAGCAAAAAAATCTCACAAATAATGCTAAATGAAAAAAAATAAAGGTGCAAAGAAAAATAAACTGCATGATTCCATTTACAAAAAGTTCAAAAATGGAAAACCATATTGTTTGGGAATATACACACAGATGGTAAAATTATGAAGGCTAATAAGACAGTTACCTCCAAAGTCAGGACAGCATTTTTATTTCTAGGACTTTTGGGCGGTTGGCAATATTCCATTTCTTTGATTGGAACAGTGACTTCATGGATATTCACTTTATAATTATGTAGTCATCTATATATGATATTGCTCACAGTTAAAAGAGCAAGAAGGGGGGGTGGCTTTATTAATAAATGAAAACTTGATTACATTCTACATACAATGCATGACCAGGAACTGGTTATTATTATTCTTATGACTCAAAAGACTTCTGGAAATGGGTATAAAACATGTTTCTTCCAATCTCTCTGTAAGACTAGTAAGTAACAATATAGTTTGATAACAAACACAGGTCAGGTTTAACTTCTCCAAAGCCAAAGGAAAACTGACTTTAATTGCTTTTTAAAAACTGTTTCTTTATTTTAAATGTAAAAAGGTCATTTCTATTTGAAAGAGCACAGAAGGAATCTTTTTGATCAGCACAGACCCTTTCTGGACACAAATAATTAGCCTCTAATTTATCATTTTTTAATCTTGGGGTTTTTGTATCTTCGATTTTTTAAAGAGGGGACACACTGGTAGTGATCTCCGTAGTCTAGTAATTGGCACTGTATTGGTCAGAGATTAGGAAATCCCCTGGAATAGTTGTCCACATTCATGTACTTTGCTGTAATTGGGCTGAAGACTTTACCTAGAAGTTTTCAAAATAGGTTAGGCTGCTTCTAATTACCATGCAGTGCCCAGGTTACTCCCTGCTACCCTCAGAGCTCTCAGGCAGGAATCCTGAAAGGAAGCTGGATATGAATTGCCAGGAAAACAAAAATTGTTACATTCGTTAATTATCCCCAGTTCACTGATAGGCATGAACAGTATTATGTTCTTCATAGAACCAGGCTTTCAAGGTCTCGAGTCCTCTAACACCAACAGATGCAGGACAAAGAAACTTTAACGAGTATGGCCAGATGCTCACCAACACCCTCAGTGTGACTATTTACGTGCTGATCACTGCTCTGTTCCACTTGCCCCAGAAATTAAAGCCACCATAACAAAAGCAGTTTTGTTCCTCCAAATGAACCAGTTTTGCTATATGTAAGGAATCAGAGTAGCAGACTTCGGTTTCTTTAAAAAGTTATCACCTTAAAATTTTCAGAAGCTTTTGGGCTGTGTATGCTCAACTAAGAACATCTCTTTAAAACTCACTAGAACCAAACACAATTATTTCATTTTCTTATTCCTTCACTTAAGAAAATTATATTTTTTCCCTCTGACTTGAGTACTAATAAGCAGAACCCACAGAACAAATTATTGTAATTCATTAGTCATCCTTTTTTCAGAAATAGTTCATTTTTCACTTACTACCCATTAAAAAGAAGTAATTTTGTAACTAACAGGGAGCTTTGGTCATTACACAACACTTTGTAAGGATTACAGCAAATGACTTGAACGGTAGCTGTAAAGGCGCTGGAACAATCTCAGTCATTAGCCTATGGTCAACCTAATGGAAAAGTCAAGATGGAGACAGACGAACAATGGGATCTGGGTCGATTTTTTTCTAACTACCACAGCAGACTCTCTCCTTAGGAAATTTCTGTTTGTGAATTACAAAGTTCTACCCATACCAAAGCAAATAATTCTATCAAAACCAATAGCAGAGATTTAAAGATAAAACCACACAGTTTTGGGTTTCCTTTTCCATGGGAGAGTATCAACATTTTCCACAGCTGCCCTTGCAAGGCAAACATGTGTCCCTCGGTCGCTGGAAACCATGGCTGGAAAACTGGGCAAAGAATTCTTTGACTACAGAACAGTCAGATTTTTATCACTTTTCAATTATGTGTTTTGGTTTTCATGACTATATTTGAGATGTAATGATAACAAAGACTGAGTTTTATACTTTGGGATAATGAAGTAAAAACGGTTTAATCTACTTCACATTCATTGCAAAGAAGAAAATAATCCCATCAGCTGCTTATTAAATCCACCAAAGGTTTAATTAAACAAAAATAGTGTAAAATATTATAGCAAATACCACGTGTCAGACTGTTTACTAGGAATGGCTATTCTAAAAATAAGTATGACATGAGGCTGCTGCAGGTGTAGTGTCCTTTCAATACTAGGTATGAGGAAATGCTCTATGTACGAGCTTTCGATAAAGTAGCAATTGGTCTCACTTCAAACACTTTAGGGTTACTCTACAACACTGAGTAAGATACTGCTGAAACCAAGAACTAGGTGTACTATGAATGCTTTAGGTTAACCGAATTGATCTGATAGGCAAATAGATTTGTGATTTAGGAGGAAACAAAAATTTAAGATTTAAAAGAAAGAACAGTTGAAATTTATGGCCCAAAGATAAGATGGAACTGAAATAATCTCGGACAAGCCATTAGATTCTCTTTAGCCTGCTTCCTCACTTACAAAATATATAAATTCTCTTTATATTTCTTACAATTACAACTAAATAAGAACACCCATATAAAAATACCCAGCACAGGGGTCCCTGGGTGGTTCAGTCTATTAGGTGTCCGACTCTTGGTTTTGGCTCAGGTCATGGTCTCGGGGTCATGATATCGAGCCCTGCATCAAGCTCCGTACTCACCGTGGAGTCTGCTTGAGAGTCTCTCTCCCTCTCCCTCCGCCTTGCACACTCTTTAATAAATAAATAAACAAACAAAATCTTAAAACAAAACAAGACCTAACAGACGACCTAGCACAGAGCAAGCGCTCAATAAATGTAATTAGTTAATAAAACAACGAAGGAAAAAGAGCCAAAAGGGGAATATTTATGTCAGAATGAAGAGCAGATATAACATTTTAAAAGACACAGATTCTAACTTTTTCCTACTATTTGTTTAACTTATAAAGTAACTGCATTATCTTATATTGGAGTTACATGTAAAAGAAATCGACTTTAATCATGTAAAAGTTTTCTGTCTTTTGTAGGAAAGGAAGATAAAACCACTCTGACTCTATCAAAGCTAACTGGTAACCCTAGCCATCACCTCCTTAGCTTTCATGAGGGCAGGGATTTGTTAAAAACCAGGCCATACAATTGATGTCCTAATCTGGTAAGTCATCTGGATCACTCAGAAAACCACTTAAAAAGATAGACTCCCAGAAAAAATGGGGCGCCTGGGTGACTCAGTCAGTTCCGCAATCTTGATCTCGGCTCAGGTCTTGATCTCAAGAGTTGTGAGTTCATGCCCCATGTTGGGCTCCACGCTGGGTGTGAAGCCTACTGAGAAAAATAAAAATAAAAGATTCCCAAGTTCATCACCAAACCACTGAGAATCTGAGGTGAGAGGCAGAAATTTGCATCTGAAAACAGTGCACTAGAAGAAACCCTTATCTTGATGGAAGGAGAAACGGCGTGAGCAGATTTGTTCTTACATAAGACCCATACAGAAAGGATTCTAACATCCACATTATCAAAGTTCTATCACGCTTTCTACAGTCCTTGTCCTCAAAAAAATTGCTCAGAGGGATTTTACTGAGGGACTGACTCTCCCTGGATAAGATTTCCTGTTTGCTTCCCCACCGATGTGTAGACTGATGACTTGGAAAGCTCAAACAACATCCCGCATGCGTGTGTGTTGGGGGTGTGTGCGCATGCGTGCATGTGCATTTGAGATCATGTACTTCTGAAGACAGTTCTCACAGGGGGATCGAATGGTCCCAAAAATCAGCTGCCAGCATTACCACAGCAGTCTCCTGAACCACTAATGAGCTAGTGTTTATTGTTCCAGAAGACAAAGAAGTAACTTATGAGTAAGACTTGGTCTTTGTCTTTCCTGGACAAGAAACTCAAGAAGCTGAGAATGGAAGGGAGAGCCGCTCTGACTTTTAAACTTCGGCAGAGATCATTTTGAATCTGGGAACACCTCAACAGGAATGTCACTGGTGTCCCTTTTCTTAGGATGCAAGCCCAGGACAGACCTGTACTAGCGCTTCCTAGAGTCCAGCCAAAAGTAAAAAAGAACTGATAACATTCCAAAAAGAAGAGAGAAAACAGTAAGAAAAAATTAAGTCTAAATTCATTAAAAAAATATAGAAGAAAAAGCCAAACAAGGCCATTGGAACCATTAAAGTAGTCACAAACTAGTAGCAGACTGAATTTGAGGAAGAGGCTGTTGGCTGGTGGGATGGTGCGGGGCGCTGGAGCTCTAATTTCCCTGTCGGAATGTGACCGTCCTATTATCAGTGTTTGTGTGGACCTGAAAACACGCATGCTCTACATATCCCAAGGAAAGCAGAGGGCAGTCATCAGAACGATCAGCCTGGTAGCTCCACCATGCTCTTCCCTTTCCAAGAAAGATTCAGAAATAGAATGAGGTCACTATCTGAATAGTTTCCTCTGCTTGAACTATAATGGAATCAGTGCCAGCAACAGCCAAGAAGAGATACTATTAAAAATGCAGTGAGGCCCATCTGCACAGGCAGTATCCTGCTGACGGGTGCTCCGAAGTGGAGGTCAGATCAGTGTTTTGTAGCTCTCAGAATGCATGAGTGTGGACTGATAATATAGGCTTGAAAAAAATGTAACTATTTCTACAAAGTGACTGGGACTTCTGCTTTGAACTTTGCTCCACTATGGTATTTTGGCATGAAAGCTGACCTTGCAAAAAGTCTACGGAGAGCTGTTCTCTAAAGAATGTTTACTTGAAGCAGCATCCTGGACCCCCACCCAGTGGTCAATGGACCCCCTTCTCCGCCTGCCTCCTTTCCAGCCAGTAAATAGGAAAGTGCCCACATGGGCCAGTGTAGTTTCAGATACATCAAGTTAACAAATCACGAAGGTCCCTGCCCTCCTGGAGTTTCCGTTATCTGCAGAACAACAGGAACACAGTATGGCAGGTAATAAATAATGTGGAGAAAGAAATACAGGAGAATTAAGGGGACTGGAAGTGCGAACACAAACCAGAGGTCAGGGCAGCTCTCAAGGGGATGGCGAGTGGAGGCGTGTGTAGACATCAGGGAGAACAGTGGAGACGCAGAAGAGAAACCCAGTGCAGAGGGCCAAGAGTGGAGAGTGCTGGTGCACTGGAGGGAATGATCTACCACTGTGCTTTTCAAACCGGAGCTGACATCAGAAATCACCTTTGGGGCTTGTTCAAGCACAGCTGGGTACCAGCCCCAGAGCTTCGGCTGCAGGAATTCTGGGCTGGGGCCCGAGAATGTGCATTTCTAACACGTTCCTATGGGATGCTAATGCTGCTGGTTGAAGAGCTATGCTTTGGAAACCAATGCTCTAATGCTTATTTCAAGCACTGAGTCACTAAATAACAGTGGACCATTAAATTGATTTAATAGGTCTGCCTGGCAATTTTAAAAATTAAAGAAATAGGAACTATCAGAGCTCATCACATTTACTAAGGGCAAGTGAAACTTTTATCTTTTATGAAACTTTTGTTTCAGTTGTATAGAAATGTGTATGATGCATTTTTTGTTGTGGGTGGCAGTCAAAAAAGTTTGAAAGTCACTAGTCTAATGACATTAGTGTGTCACTAAATAACACCAACCACATGAATCTGCTGGCAGGAATCTGAGATTCCCACTCTTTTAGTGGGACATGAAGCTGAACTTGCCTTGGGTCTTCTCTTTCACTCACCCATAAATTTCCCTCTGTTTGGATTTCTCCTTTTTCATCTCAGTCTATGGAAACCTCACCATCCCTTCAAGACAGAGAAGATCAAGTCCAGGTTTCTCCTTCAGATCCTCCCAGTGATGTCTCCTTCCCTGCTCGGACCTCCTCCAGACCTTAACTTTTATACCGCTCATCGGACATGCAGCATAGATGGTCCTGCTTTGTTTTTGTTTTAAGATTTTATTTATTTATTTGACAGACAGAGATCGTAAGTGGGCAGAGAGGCAGGCGGGGGGGCGGGGGAAGCAGGCTCCCCACTGAGCAGAGAGCCCGATGCGGGGCTCGATCCCAGAACCCTGGGATCACGACCTGAGCCAAAGGCAGAGGCTTTAACCCACTGAGCCACCCAGGCACCCCGATGGTCCTGCTTTGTAAGTGACCTTTGCAAGTGTGCCTTTTCTCTCTTGAAATGTGACACCTTGTTTGAGGGCAGGTTGGTGTCTTAGACACCTGCGTTTCCCCAACAATGCCCTGGTAATGTCCTGTTTAAAGCAGACTAGCGGGGCGCCTGGGTGGCTCCGTCGGTCAAGCGTCTGCCTTCGGCTCAGTTCATGATTTCAGAGTCCTGGGATTGAGCCCCCATTGGTCTCCCTACTCAGAAGGAAGCCTGCTTCTTCCCCTCCCTCTCCCCCTGTTTGTGATCTCTCTCTCTGTGGCTTTGTGTCTCTCCTGTCAAATAAATAAATAAAATCTTAAAAAAAAATTATAATGTGTTATTTGTATATGTGCTACCAATGATGATGAAAATTTAGTAAAGGAACAAGGGAATGAACACAGTCTGAGATGTAAGTTTGGGGACAGAGGTACAGGGGTGGTAGAAATAGGGCAGAATGCATGGTAAACAATTGGCTGGGGGAGCTTAGTGCTAAGGGCAGGCACAGCCCCAAGCCTCCCCCTCTCCCCTCCAGGGCCTGGGCCAACGGCTCCTTGCTACAGTATATGCCACAGAGAAAATCCTCACTTCTCACTGGGGTAGGACTAAGTCCTCTTGATGCTTTGCTCTAATACTGTGGAATGGATTAGAAGAGCCAAAGGACCAAAGAAGAAATCAATATTTTGGCCAAGAGGAAAGAGATATAAGGAATCGAGAGGGGGTGGCAACGTTGATTTGTTCAGTGTCTGTGCTGCCTGGGTGAATCAGGGTGGGCTGCGCTGGAACTTGAAGCTTGAGTAGTTCATGTGACAAAAAGCCATGAAGCTGTGAGACTGTGGGAGGACAGAAGGGAGGGGGCAGGAGCAGCACGAGGAAGGCACAGATGTGCAACAATACCGTCCATGTGGAGGCAAGTCATCAGTCTGGAGCACAGGAGCCACGGGGACAACAAGAACCAAAGTCAAGAGTGAGGCTCTGAGGGGCCCTGTGTGGGGGATCAAAGCAGTGTGGGCCGAGGAGATACATCCAGCTAAGGGAGCCTCGCGAGGAAGAATGGGGAAGTGAGGACGCCCGTTAGGAGGCTATGGTAACACACCGCGTGAGATGTGGGGAAGCGAAATGGGGCAGTGGAACATGGAGGGAAAAGAGAGATTTGGGAAATCATCAGAATTCACAGAACTCAGGGTCTAGTGGCACTTCTGAGAGAGAGAGGATGCTGACTGGCTGCATTCCCAGGGTAAAAATCCATGTAGACACAGGCCTGTCAACCTGCCAATGGTAGTTCCTGGGGCCCCGGAGAAGGGACACCCAACAGCAGGTGGGCACACCAGGGAGGCCCTCAGAAAGCAGCTCTGGGGATAGAGAATGGACAGAGAAATGAAAGACACTTGGGATGGGGATGGGGAGAGACTCCAGTAGGAGAATGCGGGCAGTTTTTAAGCAAGTCAGTATTAAGAAGCTATGAAAAAATTCTTGAAATTTCAGTTAACTGTATTTCTCTTTCTATAACAAGCAACAGTGGAAGTATTCTAAAAAGTGAATATAAAATAAAGGCTTTAAAAATAATTTCGTCTGACACTGGCCATCCACGCTTAATTCCTATGGTTTATCAGGAGAATGAAATGAAAAGTTCAGTTAATGTCAATAACTTACATTATTCCATAGCTTCCTATTTACACTAAAAGGGAAACTAACCTTCTGATTAATTCTCCCTGAAAGACACGACCTATCTTTCAAACTCGAGATATATGGTTAAATTCTTAATTCTCAAATGACAGATAATTCACAAAACCAAAGAAAAGAGGGAACCTGGAGACTTTGTGTAACTGAGAACAGGTTGGAGCGGAAGTGGGACGAGAGCCTGCACAGATGGGGATGCACCCGGCCCCGTCGTCAGGACATTCAGGCAGCTCGCTAGCAAGTGAAATGGGAGCCGGGAACATGCCCTGCTGTGGAGGCAGACAGTGAGAACTTTGAGTGGTGGCTTCTAACTCAGCTCCCGGAGGACACACTAACTTTATTTATTTCCTTCCAAACCCTAAAGGAGAAATAAGCAACTTAGGATTTCAGAGCCTGTCCTTTATGTCTCTGTTTATGCAGGAGAGTCTGAAAAAACTAATTACCTGGTATCGCCTTTCCCAGACTTCACGGAATACCAGTAAGAAGAGGATGTTTAGAATGACATTAATACTATTTACTCTGAATAGCCAAGTTGTTTAACAATATAGACAGATTTATCCAAAGAGTATATGTTCCCACACAGGATATTACACAAATATTTTAGAAGGCTATGTCAAATAACATTTGATTGAAAAATATTTTATTTGGTTGAAAGTCAATTACTATGCCATGGGCTTCCAAATCTTCATGTTTACTTGCCCAAAATTGGAAGAATAATTCTTCTACAAATTTGGCTTGAGTTCTATAATGCAAGGGAAACTTCAGAAACTTTTGGCACATCTTCAGTTGACATTAGCTAACTATTTCTCATGAGTAAGGAGCACTGTGCTTCTCTTAACAACCCAAAGGATAGTCGGAAAGAATTCTAAATTTTCTTAATGTTTAATTTATATTTTAAGAAGGAACAAACCAATAACTGCACACTATTCCACACTTTCATAAAGACCTTATTAAAGCAGCATTTCCAATTTCAAACAACCTCTTTTATATGTCTTGCATACAAAGCTATTATTACATACCCGGCAATTATTTTATCAGTATATATTAGTAAACCACCCAAAAGGCAAAATAATGTGTTGTCATGTTGTATAATAAAAATATTATTCAACACTCAGCTTGAATTTTCAATCAACTCTAGATACAGCAGTATTCCATGAATTAAACTCTAGAGGTTTTAAGTGATTCATTTTGTTATAAACACTCAATCCAAAAAGATGATTAAAATAATTGAGATAAGACTTGATTATAAAGATAAACAGCTTTTTTTTTCCCCCTGGTAACATCTGTGGTAATAATGTGCTATCATTTAAACCAACTGAAGATGACTCACCATCTGTGAATAAATATAACTTAAGTTTCTTTTCTAGTACTGGGGATGGTTTTCTTTCTTTTCTTTTAACTAAATCATCCCTCCTCCACCATCTGTCTCTCTTGCAACCACAGAGTGAGATGGTAAGCTGAAGTAAGTACAGTTTCTCGCTATGTTTCGGAACAAAACAAACTGGCCCACTTAAGGGATTTATCCATGACCTTGGTTTCCATAGGATATTAATCTAAATAAGAGTAAACTGGCCTAAGACCTCCCACAGATCAATTAATCTCTCTTTAGCCATACTCCTGAAAAAATGAAGTTATATTTTCATTTGTATGTTACTGTCTCCAATATAGAGACTTCTTCTCCTGAATATAGTATAATAAAGGAACACCGTATCAACATTCAAACATATAACCTGTATACTATAATTCATTTCACTTTAAGTATTGTAGTGAACCCATGAACGTTTGCTATCTGCTACAGCCTTGGGAGGGGCCTTTGGACCAGTAGCATTCACCAAAGGAATTAGAAAATATATCTGGGATTGGAAACAGTAGGAAAAAATGGACAAAAGACACGAGTAGTGAGCAATAAGCCAAAAGAGAGGCGCTAATAAGGTTTACCACAGGGTAGGGATAGATATAAAAGAAGAGTACCCGGCCTGACAGCACAGTAAGGAAGCACTGGTTGCCCACAGTAGAGAAAGGAGACCGGGAAAGGATAAGCAAGTGGAAGGGTACATAACATTCTAAGAAGGTGGCCTAATGCCCAGGCCTTGTTTCCAAAATACCATTTATTAAAAAAAGAAAAAAGAAAAAGAAGGGGGAACCAGAGCTCACTGGAGAAGTAGTTGATTCGAGGACTGGGGCAGGAAAAACACAAGATGAGTCTGAAATACCTTGTGCCGCAGAAAACGAAAGGCGTGCTCAAAACAAGAAGGGGGCAAGTCAGAGGACACCGGATACAACCCGGAGGAGCTCCCACGGGCCAATACTAGAATAGTTCGAGCAACAAAGGAAGTGATAGGACTGAATAATAATCTATAACAAAATACAGAATTATCATTAGGTAAACACCACAGTAAGAACTATGCAGGTAAGATTCACTGATGGATGACAAAATGGGCAAAAGTTTGAGGAGAAATAAGATATTAGCAAAGTCTCGCTCCTAAGACCGTAATTAATTACAAAGGACAGAACAGTGACTTTTCACAGGAGAAATCTGATAGACACCATGTTAACCAAATAATCAAGGATACTCATCACCAGTAATGAGACATACTAACATCACGTACCTCCTGATTCTAGGAACTAAGAAGGGTACAACATCACCTCTATGGGTACTTTTGCCAAATATGCATACCTTCAGTGTAATCATGAGAAAACATCAGAAAAAAACAAATTGAGGGACATTATGCAAAGTGACTGAGCAGAACTATTCACACCATCAAGGTCATGAAAGGCAAGGGATGACTGAGCAACAGTCATAGGCTGGAGGAGAATGAGACATAACGGTTAAATGCAAAGTGGGATCCTGGAAGGACTGGGGAGCAGAATAAAGAACACCGGGAGAAAAAAACCGGTAAAAATTACATAAGGTCTGCAATGTAGGCGACAGTATTGTACTCACGTTAATTTTCTAGTTTGGTAGTTGTAATATAGTTACATATGTTGTTAACATTAGAGGAACCTGGATGAAGGGTTTACATAAACTATTTCTACTGTTTCTGCAACTTTCCTGGTAAGTCTAAAATTATTTTAAAAGAAAATGTACAACAAAAAATAGCAAAGTGGCACAGACTCAAATATCTTCTGCCCACCCCAACCAAAACTGTTTCTTCCCTAACACCGTCCTTGTCTTTCTCCTCTGTATTTTTCCTCTCGTTTACTGCTGCCTCAAGTAGCAAGCATTTTACTTATTTACCTGCTTGTCTTATTTATTTGATTTGCTTATTTCTCTGATTATCTGATTACTTATTTATTTATCTGATTATCTCCCCCACCCAAAAAATAAGCTCTATGAGGACAGGCATTTTTACCTATTTTGCCCATCGTTGTATCTACTACTTAGTGTACTACTTCTAACAAGTCCCCATTTCCTCTCTAGAGCATTTCATTCATCTTCTCATCACATTCACTGAGTAACTACTAAGTACAAGACACTGAACCAGGCATCAAGGGGATGCAGATAAGCAAAATATGACCCCCCCTTCTCAAGGAAGTTACACTTGAGAGGGAGACAAAAAACATTTGAACAAGTACGTACAGGCTGGAAGAGGACAGGAGTCCCACCAAATTAAGTATGAAACGCTGTGGGCATTTAGAGGAGGGAGGCCTATGCCGAGTGAGAAGTAAAAGAAAAGGTTTCATACAAGTTCTCAAACTCAGCAAGGCCTCTGAATACTTAGGATTTGGATAAGCAAAAAGCAAAGTGGTGAGGGACTGATATACTGGGAAGAGAGAACCAGGTAAGCAAATCCGAACTCTAACCATGCAGGAAAGAAGCAGCAAAAGGCACAGAGATCATGCTGGTTGGCTGGCACACTGGATAGGGAAAAGGAAAAAGAAAAAAAAAAAAGGAAAAGACTGAACAGCACCTAGGGGTAGACTGTGCATGGTCTAGCGTTCCAGTCCAAGGACTCCGGGCTCTGTCTGGTAGTGATAGGGCACTGCCCTCTAGGTAATTTGGAAGAGGAGAAGGATGTTACTAGAGCTTTGCTCTATAAAAATTCTTCATGGCATTTTAGAAGATGGAAGTCTAGACTCTTAAGAATTACAAGAGATCTTTGGGGTCATCCTCTATGACGTTCTACAATAGGAATTCTTTCAACCTATTTTCCGACGTTATGGATTTGAGTCCCTCTGCCATCTGGTGCTCTTCTCACACTTACCATCAGGTACTAAACTAACTCCTGTCCTGGTTCAACTTCTACCCACTGTCCTCTGGCCTACAATGCACTGCTTAGTCCCTCCTTTACAGAATCGTCCTTACAGTAGCTGAACACAGTTTCTCTATTTTCCTGAAGTCCTCTCTTCTCAGGCTATACACCCTCTCTTCCTCACTGTCCTTGAATTACAAGTTCTTTCCAGTAACTTCACCTGCTTTTGCACACAGCTTGGTTTACTGACGCGATGCTCGCCACATTGCTCCTGTATCCGACGGTGCTCTTCCAAACGCCTGTTTCAGGCTCGTTAAATACCCCTACATTCTCCGTCCGTGCAGGGAGTCTTCTGACCTTCTTTCTTAAGTGAAACCCAGCTCTCCCCTTAGGACTCTGTATCCCCCAGAGCCTTCGGAAGTTAGACGCTGCTCATCCTTTCACATTCTGGACTTCAGGGTCTGGAGGAGGGGTTGGCGCTATGCTTTCATTACCGTTTCATGATTGTTTCTTGGCTATTATTCCTCTACCTCTTAACAGAAAGCTCTGCCCCTATGAGGCTGGTACCAGCTTCCTCTGGCCCACGCAGTTGGCACCTACTGCCTTCTAGGCTATGGTCCCCTTGGCTCCAGCATCTGTTTCACAGTCTTTCTCCACCCCACGGCTTATTGTCCTGAAGGACTATGAAGCCTATGTGAGTGGACCATCCTCGGCTTCCCATTCATGCGCTGCTCAACCACACTGACTTCCGTTCACAGGCACAGCACTTCCGTCCTTCACTCATGGCCAAGGTCAGACTGTGTTATCACTGAGCTCTGCTCCACTTCTGATGTCTTCAGTCTAAATATACTGTTCTTTAGGCCCATCGCCATGACTTCCACCACACCCACTCTTCGCTTGCACTCAAATCCCCTTCCCGAAGCCTCTGTGACCCTCTCCTTCCAGCCTCCTGAGAGCTCCACTTCTCTTTTGACTTAGCTTAGACACCAAAATCCACCACTTCCTGTGAGCAGCGACTCCCATCTTTATGGATTTCTGTATTGGATCCCATGGAGCAGTTCAAGTAAATTGGAAAACCGGCACAAGCCCATGCATGCACACAGACACAGACACACAGACACACAGACACACACACACACACACCCTCAGAACAAAAAGCCCTCTGAAGCCTTACTTCATGTAAGAGTGGAAACCGGATGAATTTCTCACATTCACAGAATTGTCAGGAAGGGAGGCAAATCCCAGCGGGAGGGTCTGGTGAGCTGTCACCAGTGTTCACGTTACTGCCACACGGTGGTGCCATTCCAGCTGATAAGCACGAACCCCACTGCTCTTTCCTTTCCCGGGAACTTCTCTAAGTGGTTATGATGACTCATGTGCTATTGTTTTACAAACTCTGTTGTTATAACTGAAAATATTTTCATCTCCTACAACAATCTCTCTCTCAAGCCTTCATAAGCAGTGGTGTTCTGTGATAGTGCTGAAAACACGGCCCCCAAAACAGTCACTCCGGACCAGAAGTTAGCTGTGACAAAACACTATGATGAAGAAGGCCACGTGTCTGCTAGGACGTCCTGTGTTTCTAATTCGGGAACGAGCACTCCAAAAAACTGAGAGGTGATGAAGGCAAACACTACGAAGAAGCATTAAAGCAAAGACAGGCTACCGTGCTGCACAGTCTTGAGACGCCACTCAATGTCCCCTTCACGTCCGTCTTTTGAGAAGATTAGTCTTGGACTATGAGTTTTATATCATGAGATCACTCTGGAGACACACTGACATGCAAAAGGAAGTGTGTTATTTTTCTTTTTTTTAAATAAGCGTTTTTTTGGGTTTGTTTTTGTTTTTTTAATTTGGCAGAGAGCATGCACGAGAGAGCACGCACAAGCAGGGGGACCAGCAGGCAGAGAGGGAGAGGGAGAGGCAGGCTTCCCACTGAGCAGGGAGACTGACATGGGATTCGATCCCAGGACCCTGGAATCATGACCTGAGCTGAAGGCAGATGCTTAACCGACTGAGCCATCCAGGTGCCCCAGAAGTGCCTTCTTAAGATACAACAGTTTCCCTACCTATGCAAGAAATGCTTCTCTTTCCAGAGCTACATGCAGGCAGGCAGTGAACAGCGTAGGGACTCAGAGTGTAGACTTTGGAGTCAGTCTGTCTGAGCAGGAATCTCCCAGTTCCACACTTTTCTAGTTGTGCGGTTTTCGGGACCTCATTAACCTCTCTGTGCATCTGAAAAGTTAGGGCCAAACACTACCTACCTGTAAGGCTCGTGCAGACGGAAGGAGTTCATAACTGAGCCGCTTGCAGCTCCACGGAGCCCTGAGGACACACCACGTGTGGGCCAGCCGTGGCAGTCGGCATCCCCACCGCCAGCGGGGCCTTCCCTCAATGCTTGTTACTTACAAGACCGAATTATTTCATTGGGTCAAAAAACATACGGTGCTCCTTTATTCCCAGTATATGACTTACTCACAGTATGCGAGGATGTCAGTCCTTCTTTGGCAAGACTGCCAGACTCCTCTGCATCGCTGTTCTGTGTTCCAGCATGGAGGAGAGGACGAAGTGCTTAAAGAGCCTTTCCTAGCGCCAGTACTAGAAAGTGGGACGCCTCTGCCCAGCGCCTGCTCAGACACAAACGCATAGCCCAAGCGATACCCCAGGGCACGTTTCCTTCTCGGGTCTTACCTTCAGCCGGTCTTTGGGCAGCGCGACAGCCCCCTGCTTGATGATTTCCAGGACCCGCTCCACCGACAGCTCTGCCCCAGCCTGCAGCAGTCGTGAGCTGAAGAAGGTGATCACCTGCAACGTAAAGGGTTCGTTTCGGAACAAGTAGTTGTGCCAGCTGTGTTTTTAGGAGGCGCCCTGCTCCCATGGCGGTCCCACTTCCCAGGGTGACCCGGCTTGACTTCACGAGCTCTCCTCCATGCTGTCCCGTCTGTAGGGTTCGAGAACTGCATCAGAGCCGGCCTCGGAGCGCTCCGGGCTGATGCCCCCCACCGTGGCTGCAGCAAGCCTCCCCAGCCCAGCTCTTTCTGCCTGCGGCCTCACCCTTCCTTAGTCAGACGTCAGTGAGACGGCAGCCCCCCTCAGAAGGTGGGAAGAGAATGCTACAGCTTAAAACCCGTCAATTACTAGTAACTCTCAAAAAAAAAAAAAAAAAGGCTTAAATGAGAAAGGAATTGAAGCTAATGGTGAAAATGATGTTCAGGGGATTGTTTATAAATTTAATTTGTTCACTGCACTCTTCTCCCTGAGCAACAGGGATAATGAACAGCAAGCTAGGACTTCTCGTTTTGTGCCCCAGCACAGCCGGATGCTGGTAACACAAAGTGTTACAACAAAGTGTTACTACAAAGTGAAAAGAATGTCATTATTTTTTTTGAGGAAATCATTTTAAGATCATGATGTTAATAAATCAAGAAGACTATATGTCTTTTTCTTTTTATTCAAGAGAGTAACACTTAAGTATTTATAGTCAGACATGCAAAAATATAAAAATGTTTTGTTAAAAATTACACATTTTCATGTATAGGTTTTCTGTTTTATATGTAAAAGACAAACACTAGTGTAAAGAGATTACCTAACTGTAAAAACAAAATAGTTTTTAATACTTATTAAAGTATGATCATTAAAACTAATCTGGACGATTAGCTATCCTGTGCCTTACTAATCTTGAAGGCTTCACATTATCAGCGGCAAACACAGTACTGGTCACAGTAAGGACACTGTTTATCATAGTAAGTCCAAATCCGTAACGCAAACATGCTGCCTGGTAATTTCTCTGCATCCGGCTCTGGTGAGATGAGGCTGGTTCATCGCTGCTTCTACCCTGTAACGTAGTGCCTGTTCTAGGATGAGGGGGACATCAGCTCAGCCATTTCCTTCTTGACACGTGTACTTATATTGTACTGCCTTTGATTTGCGGTTCTCTTGCAGGAACCATACCAACCCCCCACTTTAGAGGGTTTTACTTAGTTAAATCTATATATTATAACCATCAATAACATACATTACAAGGACCTGTAAGTGAGTGATAGGTGAGAGCACCAGCCAAGCCTCCCAACTGAGAACCCCCCCACTCCTCCTGGGGATACTGTCGGCAGCTGACATGGCTGAAGCCTGGCACGTTGTCCGTGCTAATACTAAGAATGAGGAAAATTCCATGTGTTTATTTTTAGATGAAGAAAGGAAAGCTCTGATACTATCTTCCCATGCTTCGGTGGACGGTGGGTGCGACCTCTGGGGTGTGTGTACCCATCCACTTGGAGATTCTGGATGGAGATAACAAAATGTGTACAATCAAAGCTAGGCAGATGGCACAGCGCTCAAGCATGGGTACCTGAGGCCACCGTGAGAGAGTACGGACACGTCGCATCATCAAAGCAGCAAGTAACGCAATGTGAATCTACTTTGGTTCACTCTGTGGTCTACACAGACTTGCCTCTAAGCCTCAAGGAACTCGTGTTCCCACTGGGATAGCCGTGGAGCAGGCAAGAGACTCCCTCTCTAAGTAAGTTCCTGTTTTCAAACTTGCTCTCATTCGTATGTCTTATGCAGATATTCAGTTCTTGCATTTGGATGCACACTACTTTAAAAAATGATAAAACTACCAACTTCCAGGACAGAAGTAAATTTATGCATCAAAAGCAAAGGGAACAGACAGCTACTGCATGTTTACTACAGCCCGAGAGCTCCTCTATTAATTAATTCTCGTCATAATCCAACAAGCTGATGAAAGCTCTGTCCTACAGACTCAATGGTATGAGAGAGCGAGTTGCTTGACCCAAGTCAACCAGGTAAGTAAGTGTCCGAAGCAGGACTGGTACTTGGATGTTCCTTCTCACTTTACCATGTTGTCTCCAGCAATTCTTGAGTAACAAAAGGCTTCGTTTTCTTCATGGAAAATATGTGAGATGAAAGATGTAAGTTCTGTACCCCCAAATTTCATTTGGAGTCAGGCTGCACCATTAGCAAAGAATGTGAAATGAATTCATTCAAAGATACAACTTGTAATTCCTATCACCCAGTTAGAATTTTTGCAGACAACAGTGTATTTAGTGATGATGATTTTAATAGTTAGGTGGCTTTTATCTACTTTCATAGGAACCATTAAAATTGTAAAATTGATGAACTTTTTCCCCTCTGAAAATGTCTGCAGAAGATACAGTTAATAATAGAAAAAATTGAGAGTGAAACCTTTAGCGAAATGGGAATGAATGATATGTTAGTGCAATTCAAAGGCAACCTTTTCAGAGGAAGTTTCTTCTCCGTGGGTGTTACACAGCTTCCCTCCACCCACCATATTTGGCCACAATTCCTGAAATCTAAGTAAAGCACATTACCTTCAATTACGCTATTAGTTCTGCACAGTAATTATCCAAGGTCATGTTCTGATTAATCAGCTCCTCCCTTTGAGTAATGTCAAAATCACATTTAACAACCACTTATTATGAAACCAGTGAGTGATCACTAGAACATAGATTTATAGAAATGAGAAGTTAAAAAAAAATGAGAAACTTTTTGTAGGGTAGATGAGGGTATGTATTAGGCATTCTTGCTTGCTAAATGGTCACTCTTCCAAGAGGTAAAAGTAGAGAGCTAAACCATTTTCTTCTCTTCTATAAGAGATAATAAACATGTTTTTAAAAGTGAAATCCATGTGTTTTCTCATTGATCCTGGGTTTTCCTCAAATTTTTATGTCTTAATCAATACATGTGTTAACAACCTATTCGTGGGAGAGATCTCCAGAAGATTTACAAAGAAAATAGACATTTTCAAGAAAGATGCAATGTAATTGGGAGGACAAGAAGCAGACTAAACAGGCATAATTAAACCAATTAGACATCACGGTACTGTGTACCACTTTACATCACTGTGACGTGCTCAAAGTCAGAAGGCGTAGTTGGGGTCCTGTCTCTGATACTGACAAGCCACCTGACTTGTAGAACTCAGGGTCTAGGGCACCTACCAGGTGTCAGAGGCTTAGGTTTAATTCCCAGCTCTGCTAATGAACGTAGACAGGTTATTTAACTTTTTTATGCCTTAGTTTCCTGATCTATAAGTGAGGAAAGATAGAGTGCCTGCCTCATGCATGGATACTGTTAGAATTAAATAAGTTAATATCTTCGAAGTGCAAAGAACAATGCCTGGCGCATGGTAAGGGTTCATAAAATGTCATTATCATTAGGTATATCTCAGTATCTTCACTTATAAAATGAAAAAGTTGCCCTACCTACCACATAGGAAACTTATAATACATGTGAAACTTAAGGATAAATCAAACCAGACAGGAGTAGCAAGTGTGATCTACTGAAAGTAAATTACAGGAAAGTCTGCTGGTTAAAACCAACATGATCATTATCAGTTTAATGCATTACTGAGGGTCAATTTGAAACTCTCTTTTTTTTTTTTTTAAGATTTTATTTATTTGACAGAGAGAGAGAGGGAGAGAGAGAAAGAGAGGGAGAGAGAGAAAGAGAGGGAGAGCACCCACATGAGCAGAGGCAGAGGGAGAGGGAGAAGCAGGCTCCTCGCTGAGCAAGGAGCCCAATGTGGGGCTCGATCCCAGGACCCTGGGATCATGACCTGAGCCAAAGGCAGCCGCTTAATTGACTGAGCCACCCAGGTGTCCCAAAACTCTCCTATCTTTACTTGGTGAGTTTATGTATTACCTTCCTCTTTCAAAAACAATTTGTATTTTATTATTTCCAGAAAATTTAAACAGTACAGTGTTGGGGAAGTTTTCATAGTTTGCAAAGTTTTCTTTTCTCATGAAAGAATGCTGAATTTTGAGAAATGTTTTTTCTGCATGTATTGGGATGATTGTCTGGTTTTTATCCTCTAGCCATTTAATTTTGTGAATTACATCAGCCTTGAATTCCTGGAATGCATGATAACTGAGCATGTTGCATTATTTTTCTGATACACTGCAAGATTTGATTTGCTATTTTGCTGAGGATTTTTTGTGTTTCTATCTATGAATGATACTGACTTATAATTTTCTTTACTTGTAAGGTCTTTATCTACGAGTAGCATTAGGGTAATAATGTCCCCATAAAATGAGTTGGGAAGTATGTCTTCTTTTTGTATTATCTGGAGGAGTTTGTATTGAAATAGTAGTATTTCTTTCTTAAAAATTTGGTAGAATCTAAGGGTGAAGACATCCAGGCTCGGAGTTTACTTTGTTGGAAAAATTTTAAATATTAACAGTTCAGTATCGTTTAAAGATACAGAACTATTCAGATTATCTATTTCTTCATGAGTAAGCTCTGAAAGTTTGTGTCTTTCAAGGAATCTTTCCATTTGACCTAAGTCATCAAATTTATTGCCAGAAACTTATTCATAATATTATCTTATTATCCTTTCAATATTCCTGCTATTATTCCTGACACTGGTAACCTGTGTTTTCTTTCTTCTTCTGGGATTAACTTTGCTACAGATTTATCAGTTTTATAGTGTTAAGGTTTTTTTCCCTCCCAAATAACCAGCTTTTGCTATCACTGATTGTCTTTTTTTTTTTTTTTTCAATTTCACTGATTTTTTTTGTTCTTTTATTATTTCCTACCCTTTTCTTGCTTTGGATTTAATTTACTCTTTGTTGTAGTTTCTTAATGTGGAATATTATTTATTTAAGATCTTTCTTCTTTTCTACTAGAAGCGTTTAATACTATAAATTTTTCTTTAGCTGTATTCCACAAATTTTGATATTTTGCATTTCCTTTTTTACAAACTTTACTATTTTTGCTGTTTCCTTCTATATTTTTTTAGTTTTGAATTTTTGGAACTTTTTAATTTTCATGTTCATGTTCTTTTTTTTTTTTCATGTTCAGTTAGCCACTGTATTGCTAAGTTTAAAATATGTTCTCTTTAGGGTGCCTGGGTAGCTCAGTTGGTTAAGCAATTACCTATGGCTCAGGCCATGATCCTGGAGTCCCAGGATCTAGTACCACATCAGGCTCCCTGCTCAGCAGGGAATCTGCTTCTCCCTCTGACCTCTCCTCTCTCATGTTCTCTCTCTCATTCTCTTTCTCTCTCAAATAAATAAATAAAATCTTTAAAAAAAATAAAATATGTTCTCTTTACCTTTGGCCTCCTCTCTTTGATGTACAGGTGTACTGTCTACTTTCTAAATATCTGGGGGTATTTTCCAGATATGTCTCTTACTGATTTCTAGTTTAATTTCATTGTGGTCAAAGAACATACTCTATTACGATTTTAAATCTTTTAAATTTGTTGAGGTTTGTTTTATGGTCCTGTATATGGTCTATCTCAGGGACTGTTCCATGTACACTGATGATGATGGGTACAATGTTTTATGAATGTCAATTAAATCAAGTTGGTAGTATTGTTTGGGTCTTCTATATTGTTACTAATTTTCTATTTATTGTATCAGTTACTGAGGAAGAAGTGTTGACTCCTCCAATTAAAATTATGGATTTGCCAATTCCTTCTTGCAAATCTATCAGTTTTTGCTTTGCAGATTTTGAAAGCTCTGTTGTTAGGTGCATCCATATCTAAGACTGTTATGTCTCCTTGCTAAATGGACCCCTGGATCATCACACGGTGTCCCTCTTTATCTCTGGCGATGCTTCTTTTAATGAGGTCTACTTAGCTGATCCTATACTAACTCCAGCTCTCTTTTAATTAGTGCTTACATGATAAAACTTCTTTCAGCCTTTGACTTTTAACCTACCTAGCTCTATTTACAGTGAGTTTCTTAGAGAGAACATAGATTTTATCTTTTATCCAATCTGAAAATCTTTTTTAATTGAGGCATTAATGGGATTGTTGACATGACTGGATTTAAATCTCCCATACTGCTTGTCATTTCTCTTTGTTCTACTATTATTTAGCCTGCTTTTCCCACCTGCCTTTGGATTAAATACAATTTATAATTCCATTTTATCTCCATCTTTGGCATACCAGTTCTATCTCTCTCTCTCTCTCTCTTTTTTTTTTTTTTTTTTGGGTGGTTGGCTTAGAGTTTATAACAGCCACCGTGCATTTATCAGTCCACCTTCAAATAATACCATAGCATTTCACGTTGTCAAGAACTCAAGAATTCTGCCCTACTTGCAAGTGAACAAGTCAGTTTTGTGGATCCTGGAAGGATACAGAGATTTCTGGGTCAGTGATGAAGGACAGCTGTTCGTCAAACAGCAGCAGTGACCAGAACATTAGCATTTTTTTTAATGGGTTCTCCAAGCCCCAATTTGCATAAAAGTGGTTTGATGAGGGATGGGTGACTCCCTCACATGTAGTGGGTTATATTATAGGAAGAGAACTCTGAGCTTAGGGAACCCAAATCTTTTACAATGGTCCATAAGCAGGTTTACCTTTTGCTCCTGAGGGAGACACAGACATGCCCCCACACCACCCCTATGGTTCTCTTTGCCTGGCACACCCTGACCCTAGATTATCTGTGCGGCTCACTCTCTACCTCCTTCAAGTCTTAGCTCAGATGCACCTTCTCGGAGAGGCCTTCTCTGACCGCGCTCTTTGGACTTGGAATTTCCCACCCCTACTCTGACCAGCACTCTTCTTTTTTTGGCTTAAGAAACTTGGTCGATGTTGCTGTCATTTACTGAGATAAGGAAGACTGCATAAGGAAGAGCTGATTCATTTTGTGTTTGACTTTTTGAAGAAAACAAGGAATTCTGATCGAACCTTCTTCAACATTTGTGGGACTGTCAGGTCGGCAACTGAACGCACTTGTCTGGAGCTCAGTAAGGACGGTCGGGTTTGGAAATACACAAAATCTAACATGACTTTTACACTGTCCAGAGAGAAGAACAGTTCTTGCCTTTAACACACTGCACATGTTACTATTAACTGCCTCTGCTCTCTACTTATACTCAGCCATGAAATTCCTTTCACATCTTCTCTCATTTGGTGTCACGATTCTATTGTCCTGTTACTTAATTCACCCAAATCATATCACCTATGGGTTAGATGGGAAGGATATACAGCAGTGGCTCACAGATACCTGGTCATTTGGAAAACACGTTGGAAGGATCTGCGGGAAGTTCAAAGTGCTCCAAGGTTAGTGCCTCCTGTCTCAGATATTCAACACTGCTGACTGTCTTAATGAAAAATATCAACTCTGAACGCCCTGTCAGCTAAAAATAACAGTAATTCGTAGTCTCTTTTACCAATACTTTTCAAGGTTAACTCCATGAAAAAAGATATAGCAAAGGCTTGCTGGAGCCAAATTTCAGGGGCATTTAGGGCAGGGAAGGGGAAGGCAAAGCGCTGAAAGAAGCAAAAAGTAGAGATGCTATTTACAGCTCTGTCATGGCATTCTTTTCAAAATATGCAAAAGAGTTTAAACAACTTTTTGAATGAACTTCCATTGTGCCTGCACTATTTTGGATGGCAGTATTCAACAAAAAACTGTTGGACAACCTGACCATTTGAAATTTTACTTTAGGTTTATCTAAGTGCACATTGAAAGCGCAGAGTTTCTAATCTGGCTTCAAGGCCTGGCTGAGTGACTTACCGGCTAAGTGACCTTGGGCCAACAACTTTTCCTCTCAAGCCCTGCTGGGCCTCCCTGGTTTAGGGGTCACATGAGATACTGTATATGCAAATGATCCATAATCAGGACCTACTTGAATATTTAATCATCATTTAAGACAATGAGTCTTAGGCTGGGATTTGTGTGAAAATCACTTGAGAAACTGTCGCTCAACATCCTGGTTTTCTTATCCACTAAGTGGATAATCAAACCTAGTTTACTGTTTATTGGTTTAAGAAGAATTTAAAAAAAAAAAAGGAGAAGAAAAAAGATAATGCATAGGAAAGTACTTAACCTCATTCCTAACACTTAGCAGGTGCTCAACAACATTCAGGCATTTATTTGCCTAGTTTATTTTTTATTTTTTTTTTAAGATTTTATTTATTTATTTGACAGAGAGAGAGATCACAAGTAGGCAGAGAGGCAGGCAGAGAGAGAGGAGGAAGCAGGCTCCCCGCGGAGCAGAGAGCCCGACGCGGGGCTCGATCCCAGGACCCTGAGATCATGACCTGAGCCGAAGGCAGCGGCTTAATCCACTGAGCCACCCAGGCGCCCCTATTTGCCTAGTTTAAAGAAGCGCGTAACAGCATATGGCCAAATGTTTACCGTAAGAGGCCCTTTGTGCTGAATACATGGAAGTGTAAGTGGCCCATTCTTCTGTCAGCCACAGGAAAGTGAGCCCTGGTTGTAAGTCCACTTAACACCCTGCTTCCATTTCCACATAGTCATACACCATGTGATACGCAGTGAGGTCCCTTCTTTTCCTCACCTTAACCCTGATCTTCACTTCTTTCAAAAGAGACTGAGTTTTGAATGGGGGTAGTGTAACCCTTTCCATGGTTCTCGTGTGCCTTTTCAAAAACTAATAATGGTCTTTTCGAGATGTTTTTAAGGATGTCAACGGTTAATCACCTTGTTACTAAGAAGGATCCTCAGTTCTATCATTGGGGGAATAAAAACTGATTTGACATCAGAAGTGATTTTGAGAGAGAAAGAGAACTGTGAAGTCTCCAGGTTTGGATACGGCTAGATGTTTTCAGGCAGTGAGTGAGAAACTGTGGGAACATTTTGCAAAGGGGTACAGTAGTTAGGCCTGATGATTACAAACATGGGCATGGGCTTTATCATTAAACTGCCTGGTCTGAGTCCTGGCTCTATGACTTTCTGAGTGTGTGACAGTGAGCAAGTAAAAATCTTTCTAAGCTGGTTTATCTATAAATTGAAAATTAAAATGAAATATACCTCATTCACATCCTTTTCCCAGAAAGCTACTACGTAGTCTCTGCTCCCACCAAGACAGAGCAGTAAGCCAAGAAAGAGGAAGACAGAGGAGCCAATGTCAACCGGAAGAGCCAAGGGAAGGAAATTCCTAAGAAGATGCCACAGCTGGGCATGAGAACCAGAGCACAACACGACTGGGGCAGAAAGCAGGAAGCAGGTCTCCAAGAAAAGTATAGAAATGAAAATTTTATTGGGTCTGCTTGACCATTTTGAGAGGAGTTTTAGAGTTATGTCTGAAAGCCTGAGGCTGTGTTAGTGACTAGATGTCTGTAACACATAATCGAGAAATTTGCCTAGAATCCAGAGCACACCAAGTATCTGTAAGAAAATAAACAACAGAAAAACTGGAAAAGGACTTGAATGGAAACTCACAAAAGAGGAAATCCAAATTGGGGGGTGGGAGAATATTCATCCTCAATGGTAATCAAGAAATTACAGATGAAATCTATAATGAGATGCCATCACAAGACTGACAAAACTAAGTGTTCATGGGAAGTAACAGAACCTCTCACACACCACTGGTCGGACAGTCGAATGGTAGGACCCCATGTTAAACGGTCTGGCATAATACACACTGCCCAGCAATTCCACTTCTGGGTGTCCATCCAAGAAAGAGGTATGTACATATGCTTACTTATGACCGAACTTGCATATTTCTACCTGTGTGAGAATACAATGATTGAATGTCTTCCTGAATGTGAGTAACACAAGGACAGGATGTTGGCTCTTGGGTTTACTCTTGTGCCTGGTACTGTGAATCATTATTAGTTACTCAAGGAATCATTGTGGAATCATGAAAACATGAATTCAAAAAGACAGATGCACCCTCACGTCTAAAGCAGCATTATTTACAATAGCCAAATTATGGAAGCAACCTAAGTGTCCACTGATTGATGAGTGGATAAAGAAGATGTGGTACACACACACAATGGAATATTATTCAGCCATAAAAAGAATGAAATCTTGCCATTTGCAACCACATGGATGGATCTAGAGGGTATAATGCTAATGAAATACATCAGAGAAAGAAAAACCATATGATTTCACTCATCCATGGAATTTAAGAAACAAAACAAATGAAGAAAAAAGAGACAAACCAAAAAACAGACTTTTAACTATAGAGAACAGATAGTTACCAGAGGAGAGATGGGTGGGAGGATGGGTGAAACAGGTGAAGGAGATTAAGAGTACACTTATCCTGATGAGCACTGAGTAATGTACAGAATTGCTGAGTCACTATATTGTACAGCTTGAACCACTACAATGCGATACATCAGTTATATTGGAATTAAATTAAAAAAAAACACACACAAAAGGAAAAAATAGAAATATCCTATATATAGTTTTCCTCAGAACAGTTTTTATATAATATCTTTAGCATTTAAGATTTATTTATTTATTTATTTATATGACAGGTGGAGATCACAAGTAGGCAGAGAGGCAGGCAGAGAGAGAGGGGGTAAGCAGGCTCCCTGCTGAGCAGAGACCCCCCCTGATGCGGGGATGCGGGGTTTGATCCCAAGACTCTCGGATCATGACCTGAGCCAAAGGCAGAGAGGCTTTAACCCACTGAGCCACCCAGGCGCCCCTATCTTTAGCATTTAGTAAGATGATCCTACTATATATGGAAGATTTTTTTCCTACTCAGTTGCTATACTACAATAAAGAAATTACCAATAAGAAATGTTAGCTGTTTTCCAGAGTTGAATACTACCTGTTCATGGAATTGGTTTGCTTGATAAATTGCTGAATATATTTTTTTGCCGTTTTCTTTAAGTTTTGCTCTAGTATCCTAATGAAAGATTAATCTGTGAGGAAAAAAATAGTTGTGGAATCAAACTGAATTAGAAAACACTAATAAAACAATACAAAATTTAGCAAAAACACCTTTAGAAAAGACAGAAAGTAAAAATTTATAGACTTGTGAAAAATATTCTGCCATACTAGAAAAGAAATTAACCAAAATGATAATGAAATGCTGGTTTTGATATAAAAAGACCAATATTAAAATAAGTATAATACTCAAAGCTGCAAGAGTGTACGTCGTGGGACAGACCCTCTCATAAATCAGGTGTGGAAATATAAGATGTTTTACAGGTGCATAAACTGCCCGGTGTTTCTGGAAAGCAATCTGGCAGCATGTGTTGAGTTAAAAATACAGATACCGTGACAAAAATTAGTATAATTCTAGTCCTAAAACTATGCTAAAAACGCAACTGAAAAATAAGTTGAGATAAGATTTATTTACAAACTATTCATAAATTATGAAGTAACATAAAAAAGTGAAACACCCAAAATGAGTAATAACGGGATAATAGTTAAAAATTCTTTTGAGGGGTGCCTGGGTGGCTCAGTGGGCTAAGCCTCTGCCTTTGGCTCAGGTCATGGTCTCAGGGTCCTGGGATCGAGCCCTGCATCGGGCTCTCTGCTCAGCAGGGAGCCTGTTTCCTCCTCTCTCTCTCTCTCTCTCTCTCTCTGCCTGCCTCTCTGCCTACTTGTGATCTCTGTCAAATAAATAAATAAAATCTTTAAAAATAAATAAATAATCTTTTGGGACATCCATAACACAGGTTATACAGATATTAAAATGGGAGATTTTCAAAGATTTGATGATACCACAGAAAAATGCTGATGATCTAAAGGCTAAGTAAAAATGGCAGAATACAGACTGTATAAATGATCTCAATTCTATCAAATATATGTGTGTGTGTATATAACACACACAGACAGAATACAATAATTACTATGGCAGAAAAAACTACAAATAGACACTTTATGTTCACAGAAGGGATTTTAACTTTTGTAGTTTTTGGCAAGGTTTCTTCAACTTTTGCTGCTTTGATACTTAAAAAAGACTCATAATGTCTCCATTTACACTTACCAGATCGATATTCTGCATTATATCCTGAAATGAAGGATGCGTTCGAAACTGTTCAAAGAGATCTCGTTTGTAAAGCAGTGCATACACCAAGTTTGGATTGTGGTGAAGAGAATTTGTCAGGCAGGAATTGATGATCTCTAACATCATTCGAATCACTTCTTCGATGACATTCAAGTCTTGTGCCTAATAAAGAAAGAAAAACCACACGCACAGTGTTTTTCTCCTTCATGCAGAATTAATCAAAACGAGAGTAACTGCTTTAAAATTGTAACTTTAGGGGCACTTGGGTGGCTCAGCTGGTTAACTGTCTGCCTTCAGGCTCTGGTCATGGTCCCAGGACTCTGGGATCAAGTCCCACGTGGGGGCTCTCTGCTCAGGAAGGGGGCCTGCTTCTCCCTCTGACTGCCGCTCCTCTAGTTTATGCTCTCTGACAAATAAATAAAAATGTTAAAAAAATTATAACATTGAAAAGATAATGCAAAAGAACCTGTGCAGGTGACTTTTGTCAAGAATCTTCAGAATTAGGTTTTTGAGTAAAGTATTTGAGTAAAAATCCTTTGAATTCAGATGGTCACAATTAGGAACTGAACATACTAAAATATAGACTTGCCAATCTGGAAGGAAATTTGGGGCTTCCTCAGCCCCTCCCTTACTAGATCCTTACTGGCCTTCTCATCGTAGCATCACCCTAAATCATGAGACTTGCACAGTGCAAAATGGTGGTTGGGTTTTACCAAGTCCAAAAAAAGTGCCTAATTCAGAACATGACCTCACTTCTCTACACTGTCATTTTAATCTATTTACAGATAAATAGCCTATTGTTTTGTCTCTTTTTCCTCAGTCAACAGTCTTTGGGAATCTAAACAAGAAACAGTTACAAGAGGGTAAAAACAATCAACAAATCTCTTGGAAGAAAGAACAATGGAAGAAGCAAAAAATACAGGTAAATACAATGGACTTTCCTTGTCCTCTTGAGTTTTCTAAATTATGTTTCAAAGTTGTCGCAAAAATTTATAACACTGTCTGATGTGGTTCTCAACATATATAAGGGAATCTATAAGACAATTATATTGTAAAACAGGGAGGGCAAAGGGATGTAAAGACAGAAAAGGTTTCTACTCATGAATTGCTAAACATCAACAATACTAGACTGTGACAAGTCATGCATGCATACTGTTTAGAGCAAATCTACAGAAATCCACACAAAAATACTACATATACATCAAAATGGAATTCGAAAAAACTGTTCAAGTTTTTCAGGCAGGCAGAAAAACAAGACAGACACATGAAAAAGAGGGAACAAACAGAAAAAAGTGAAATGGCAGACTTTGGTAGAGTAGTTAAAAAACACAAGACCCAACTATATGCTACATGTAAGAAATTTCAAATAAAGCTCACTTCAAATATAGTTAGGTCAAAAACAAAAGGATGGCAAATGATATACACCATGTAAATATATATATATACATATTTTAAAGAGTTTATTTATTTGACAGAGATCACAAGTTGGCAGAGAGGCAGGCAGAGAGAGAGAGGAGGAAGCAGGCTCCCTGCGGAGCAGAGAGCCCAATGCAGGGCTCGATCCCAGGACCCTGAGATCGTGGCCTTAGCTGAAGGCAGAGGCTTTAACCCACTGAGCCACCCAGGCGCCCACACCATGTAAATATTAATTGAAAAATTAATCTGGTAGTGACAGATGAAGTACACTCAAAGACTGTGGCCTGCAAAGTAAAAAAATATTTACTATCTGGTCCAGTAAATAAAAAGCTATGCTTATTCCCACACAATTTATCTTAGCCCATACAGTGTATACAGAGTATAATGTCCAGCATTCAACCAAAATGTATGAGACAAACAGGTAAAACAACCCACATCCAAGAGACAAATGGGCAGTATCAGACAGAGCTACAAAGATAATAGAAGTATCAAACAAGAAATTTAAACGAACTATGATTTACAAAATTTATATATGAATCTATGTATGTTTGGATCGATGGGGAATTTCAGTGGAGTTGAAAACTGTAAGAAAGTGACAAATGTAAATGCTAGAATTTAAAAGATACATGGTATTAGCAGTAAAGAACACCTAGATGGTTCAACAGTGGACTTAACAGAGTCTTTTTTTTTTTTAAGATTTTATTTATTTATTTGAAGAGGTAATGGCTGAGCATTAAAATAATGAAAGAATCAAACACTGGTCCAAGAAACTCAGAGAATATCTCCCAAATCCACCCAAAACAAAACAAAACAAAAACACACACACAGACACATCATCTTAAACTCTGAAAACTAAAGACAGAGAGGAAATCTTGAAGGCAGCCAGAGGGGGAAAAACACACGAAATACGGAGACACAAAGATCAGAATTACGGTAGACAGCTCATGAGAAACTAGGCAAGCCGATGTAAAGTGAGTGGCGCCATTACGGTGTTGAACAGGAGTCTAGCCACCCTTGGTCACTTCTGATGGAAAAAAGAAATTGAAAATAAAGTTGCTCAAAGACACCTTGAAGCTGAAACCCTGAGTCACACTTTTTGGGCCAACTCCCCTTGGAATCACTCTTCTAATTTGCCTGGTACTTTGGACAGAGCAATGACGCTTCCCAGCCTGGGTCTCTTTCCTGCTCTGGCTCTCAGTAAGGCGGGCCCCTGGAGCTTTTCCTCCTCTGTGGTGAGGGCAGTATGCATTAAGCTGAAAAGTTACTTTCCAAATGTGAGGAAGAGGTCAGACTGCTGGTTCAGAACTGGGGAATTATCTGGAATGTTTTACAAATGGTCCCTACATCAACAACAAAAAAGATAATTACAAAATGTATATATTACAACACACTTTTCAAGACACTTAGCATGGTGCTGGCATTCCCTTAAGACATTGTTCCCAAGGGTGCTTAGCCTCAAGCCCAGCTGGAAACCCTAGGGAGAGGCAGACGGTCTGGAAAAAAGACATGGGTTGGGATAGTAGAAGCAGCAAAAGGAGAAAGCAGCCTTCCTGTTAAAGATTAGCTCTTGGTTTCAAGGCCAGCTTCCGGCAGGCTGGGGGCCTGGGGGGCAGGGGTCAGAGGAAGGAGCAGCAGTAGGGCGGGACTAAGGTGCTCGTGGTCTCATTCAGACCAAGCAGGGCCTGGTGCAGCGTCCTTTGTGTACGGAGGTGCTCCTCTTCGGTGCATTTCAGCTTATCTTCCAAATCATCCATCGTCTTCCTCAGCTTGGCTACCGATCTCTCAGCAATCTCAGTACCAGTCTCTGCCGCCTTGAGTTTATCCATGAGAATCTTTGCCTCTTCGCCATCGCTGTCTTCCTTCTCAGCATGCTGTTCCTCAGCAGCACACACCCCCCTCAGGTTCTGGCCTGTCACTGGGATCCGCTCATCCACCTCCAGCAGGACTCCCCCAGCTCAGCTCGTTCCTCTGGGCATTCCGGGTCCCCCTCTATAACCACCAACTTCTGAGCCCCCTCTTCAGACTTCAATCGGCCTCTTCTGCCATGTGCTTGGCCTCTCTGAGCTGGATTTCCTGGCGTTCCATCTCTTCTTCATCTTTCACGGCTCAGCTCTCCAGAACCTCCACCCTCTCGCTCTCATCAGCGGCTTTCTCTGCTTCCCTCCAGCTTTTGCAGGGCTGTGGCCAGGGCTCCTGGGTGTGGGCCAGCTCCTCTTCAACCAGCTGGAACGTAGGATTCAAGGAGGCCACCTCCGACTCAGCCTGCTCCCTTTCCCCCTTCACTTCCAGCCGCAGGTGCTCCGCCCTCTCCTCTGCGTCATCTTGCTGCTGAAGACCCTGGACCCTGTGCTTCACTGCTGCCACGGTGGTGGTCCTGGCCTCGGTGCCCAGCTGGCCACGGTGCCCACCCAGCCACGGCTCGCGCTCGCCTGACTCCCTCCTCCGCTTGGTACTGCAGCTGCCTCTCCCACATTTTTATTTTTATTCATTCTGAAAGACACTGATTTCAAAAGCAAAAGAGTAGCAACGTATTATTGCTTTATGGCATCCTACTCACGGGCATCCAATTTATTTCTGTCTCCTCATTTCTGTGAGCAAGGAGGCAAAAAGCATGTTGGTAGATCTGTCCTCCTATTTCTCTGGGACAGATTCCAGGTGAGGGACTGGTAAAAATAGTGGATTTGTGTTATTAATAAATGTTGCTAGACCACTGCTGAAAGAGCAGCGACAACACATGTATGCTGACAAGGGAGGAAGCTCTTGCCCTCGCTCTCACCCACACGTACACGTACTCCGTTTAACACTCACGGTCCGAAAGACTCATCACTTCTGAACGGTTATGTCAAAATTTCCCAAAACAGGAAAGGATTTATCAGCTCCTCCAAGTGATTCATATGTTCAGAGTGACTCTAGGTTCACAAGAACCCATCTTTTAAAAAACATTTTTGTCATTATGTACTGTCTCTCTTAATCCATGTTGTTTATTAAAGTATACATTTTACTGATATTGCTACACCAGCTTCCTTTTTTTTTAAACACTTGACAGGTATATGTATCACCTTCAAGCCTTTAATTTTCAAACTTTCTGTATTACTGAAAACATATATAGTTCAAAGCAACTATTTGGCTAGGTTTTAGAATTTGTAGCTCTAACCTGATAGTTTCTGAATTCTAAGTGAGTCTGATTCACTTACATTTGTCATTGCTGGTACCTTTCCATTTATTCCTACCATCATGTTTCGTGACTTTTAAATCAGTTAGCTATTGCTGTGTAAGGAGCTACTCCAAAGCTTCCCGGCTTAGAATAGCAATAACCATTTGTCTTGCTAATCATCTGGGCTAGGCTTGATGGGCCAGCAGGTCTTTGCTCCAGGAGGTCACTGGGATGCTCAGCTGGAGGTGGGAGGATCGCCTGGTAGGACAGCTGGCAGGGCTGGCAGGCTGGTGCTGTGAGGAAAAGGGTGGAGGGCACAGCTGGGCTGGGGACCAGGGTCTTTCATTCTTCTCCACATGGTCTCTTCTAGGCAGCAAGAGCTTCTTCACAGCATGAAGGTTCCAAGAGATCTAATTATCTATTATCAAACTTTTGCTTAATTTTAATTCTCAAGGAAAACTATCTCAGTAATCATAATTTACAATTTATTTGAATCTTCAAGTTGCTACTATGACTGAATCAGATTAAGTGAAATCCTATATGCTTTATCTTTAAAAAGCATTGTTGGGTAGTAATCACTACTCATAAAAAGATGAAAAATTAGCATGGATTTGATAAGCATTTCTTTACAACTATGAAATCGTCCAAATCTCTGTATTTAAACAGACCTAAATGTTATCTAATCACATCACCATTTGGGTGTCAGAATTTCAAATGGTATTTAGAGAAGTTTGCTATTTGATTTTTTTCCCAGGAAGATTAAATGTGGTACCATTTGTAAAGCTCTGTGTATTATAACCATGTTATAACCATATGAGTTATAACCATGTGAGTGTTTTTTTAAAAACAATGTATCTGAAAGAAGAAAACTCATTTTAATCTCAGACATTATTATAATAAGGAAAAGATAAATGCCTTTCCAAAGCTGTTAATTCAATTACTGTAACTACCAAGAATTTAGAAATCACATTTCTTAGTGTTAAATAAGCCCCAGATACCACTTCCATTAATTTGCAAAACTGGACCCTTTGAGGAGACGTATAGAAAAGCTGACTTCCATTTCTGGAATAATTTAAGGTTTTATAAAAAGACGTGTTTTAAAAACCACCACGTTTCCTCTGTATTGTGTCAAAATTAGCTTCGTCAGAGATAAAATCTGATGGCTCACTGGTGGAGCAGCAAAATATGTGCAGAATAGCACGTCTTTTTCATTCATGTTTTTTTTTTTAAAGTACATACAGCTTCCATTCCAGAGCCCTGATCAGACTTCTCAAAAAAAAAAAAAAAAAAAAAAAAGAAAGAAGAAGAAGAAGAAAAAGAAAAGCTTATTTTGTTATAGAACATCTCAAATGTTAAAACAAATATCCTAAAAAAAAAAAAAAAAAAAAAGTCCCATTTTCAGCTGCTGCTGCTGGGTTTTGCCCATGCTGGTAATGACCACTACATACATTCTGTGCTAAGCTGTGATTTCATGTCTAACAGACAAGCTGGTAGTTACTGGAGTATCTTACCCTGTCAACAGTACTCAGAGTTGCCTCATTATATAAACTTCCTTTTCCTTTTAAGAGGGAATTTATACAGTTAAATAGTTTCAAATCATTTATTTTTAGTTCCCTTAAGAGAAGCATATGTATCTTGTTTGTATTAGTTTTGGGGGGGTTCCAAGAGAGTTGTCTAAATTTCCTGCATTTTCAGCAGAAAATAAAACCTTCAACAAAATTAATGGGACTTTGCCAAAGTGGGGAAGAGGGGGGAGGAAATGCACAGGCAGGCCTCCTTTTAAAGTTAATGTGCAAATGGCCTTCAAAGCCAATCATTCAGCGATAGACTCTTGTTATCGTTATGTTGTTAATTTACTGGCACACATACTAAAGAGCTTTGTGACCAGCCAGAACTGGATTTGTCCCCACATCTCCAGCTTCTGATAGCAAGAACTAGCTTTATGTTACATGCAAAACCACCGCTGAAGGCGAAATCCTGTGACCAGAGGAGACAATGTGTAACCTTAATAATGTGGGGGCCTGGGGCGCTTGGGTGGCTCAGTGGGTTAAGCCGCTGCCTTCGGTTCAGGTCATGATCTCAGGGTCCTGGGATCGAGCCCCGCATGGGGCTCTCTGCTCAGCAGGAAGCCTGCTTCCTCCTCTCTCTCTCTGCCTGCCTCTCTGCCTACTTGTGATCTCTCTCTGTGTGTCAAATAAATAAATAAAATCTTTAAAAAAATAATAATAATGTGGGGGCCGGAGAAGGGGGGCAGGGGAGGGGGAAGGCAGAGTTATGGTACCACGGTTCTTGTGTGGGGATGTAAAAACGATGTGGTCTTTTTCATTCCTTGGACAGGGTTTGAACATGGCCCACAAGCCTGACCTGGAAGCCTGGGGAGTCTTACTGAAAACATGCCTACTGGTAGCAGGAAGGCAAGAGAATGGTGGCTGCTAGGGGACACTGGCTAACTTTCCATGTTTTTCCATACTTGGAAAACAGCCACAGAACTCACAAAAAAGGAATGTTCTGATGGAATCCAACTCAGTTGCGATCACATTACTTTAGCAGGCTACCCACACGGGGCACAAAGAGGGGTATGGGCAGTGCCTCTCCTACTTCCCCAGGCCCTCCTCTGCTAGAGAATGAGCGTATATCTGAGTCTCGAGCTTTTTTTGTTTTGATTTTTAATATTTATTGTTTTGCCTTAAGAATTAGTGTTCATTTCTACTCTTCTTCAAGATATATTGGTGTTTTACTATAAAAAGAACTGCTCTTTCACATCCTGTGAAAAGTAAAATCTGAGTAAAGTAACTCTCTAGGAAGATGGTCTCCTTTTATAATGGCTTTGACATTCTCCTTCACTCCATCAGAGAGAGAAGAGCCCCCCATTACAGTCTCAGCTCTGCCAATAACGAGCTGTGTGACCTTTGCTTGGTCACTTGGCCCGAGTGGAAGTTATTTTTAAGTCTCAGCTTCCATAAGGACTGTAGAAAATACTGAATTTAGAAAGCAAATTTTATTAGAGGAATTAAACACGTAAGCAATGTAGAAAAAGCTTTCGGATGACCTCAAACTTCACTAAAATCCAGAATTTACTTTCGATCTCCCTAGCACTTTGAACTGAGTCACTGTTAGTTCAGAAGGGAAAAACACTCAACCACCTTTGAGAGTAAAAATGTGGAAGGTGAAGTTTGAAAATAATCATCCTCTAAACCCAGGAACCTACTGATTCTTCTAGAATGCATTAAATTTCAAGGCTTATTATCTTTGATATTGTTAATGCACAAAAGGGAAATAATCTCTATACTTTTGTGCCCTTTTTTCATTCCCTCTCTGGAAGAAGAGTCAGTGTTCTCTGAATCACGTACAGGAGAGCTACAGCCCAGTTTAAAAAAAAAAAAAAAGGAAAAAGGCAAAACAGAGGTAGCTCCATGTCAGTGGAGAGAAGCTCTAGGTTGGGTTTTGCCCTAGACTGGACAAGTCACCATCTGGGCCTCAGCCCCTTCCGATGCAAGATAAATGGGCTCTCTGGGGTGATGCAGGGAAGCATTCTAAGTGACCCATACAGGCTTCTGCTTCAGATATGCAAAGACTGCCTCTCTTACTCTACCAGTGAGAAAAAGCCAGATAATTTAATAAATCATAAGTCTTCCCAGGACCATCAGAAAATGATTCTGGAAGGCAATCAAGTGAAAAGAATTCTCTAGAGGGACCAGCCCCTCTAAAGAGAGAAGGAACACAGACACTCTCTCGCTTTTGGCAGAGCACAGGAGGAAGACATGTCCTCACGGAAGTTGACAGAAATCAGTAAGATTTCAGTAAGTTCTTAAAGGCTACGTGTGGTCTAATGTGTCAGTCTGGAAAGCTGGAGCCCCAGGTACAGTGGGGTTTGCCCTCACTGGAAAACTCTTTTTCCACCTGCCTTCACCACGTGCTCACGAGAAAGATGAAGTGTGGAGGAGATGGGAAAGAGCCCTCTATCTAACCCTGCTTCCCAGACCCTCCTTTCATGCTAAGCAAAAGCCTTTAGCTCCTGGGGCAGCAAACTCTATTGGCCCAGAGCACCAGGAAATTTCCACTGCTTCCAGGGGAGAAGTAGAAACATAACCCATGTGCCTCTAAATGAGAAGCAGGAAACTCACCTCCAGGACACAGGCAGGTATCTGTTCCTGCAGGTGGAGGGACTGAGCAAAACCCTCTAACACGGGGTTAGGGCAAGAAACTGTGTTGGGTGCAGAATCCTATCCCTCCATCCTATGCTGCCACTTGGGAAGGGGCAGGAACCTCTCACTCAAGGCCAACCACAGACACAGAACTGCCAAGACGAGGAGGGACAAAAATGCTGGGAAAGTCCCACTTCTAAGACCCAGGCACACACAGGGACTCCCCAAGAAAGAGGCTGGACCAGGACAACAGAAATACCCCTTCTCTGACTCCACGGCAGGGACTGCTGAAAGCAGAAGTTGGTAAAGCAACACTGAACAGAACCCAGGCCCTACTTTCAAGCCCAGGCAACAACCATGGGGGCAGGTCAAGCCAGTAGAGTTCTAAAGACAAAACCCAAACCTACCCCCGGTCCTAACCAGAATGAGCCAACTGCACATCAGCGGAGGTGTGCCCATTTATAAGCATACTTTTCACTCCAGACTCTACTGTCTTAGACATAATGTCTGGTATTTAATAGAAAATCGAGACACATAAAATAAATCATATGTTCCTACGTAACATAGAGAGTATGATGTGGTAAGTGCTGGGGACAGAGCAGTGATCCACACAGGTCCATACCATCACATGGGTTCTCATTTAGAGGAGATTCACCCTGGGGGGTGCAGGTGCCACTTGGGGGACTTGGGGAGAAAGGGGAGAAGTATAGCAGAGTGGTTGGGAACACAAGTTCTGGAGTCAGGCCTGGATTTGTGCCCCAGCTTTAGCATTTACTAGCTTTGTGTTTTTTGGGTCTCAGCTTTCTCATCTGAAAAATTAGAATATTACCTATTTTATAGGATATGATTAAATAATAACATATTTTAAAAATCTGCTGTCCTGCTTAGCAGATATAAAGTGCTCATTACATGGTAGTTACTGTGATTACTTATTATCAACAGGCAGCGACCTGTCTGAGTTCGTGGGCAGGTAAAAGGCAGAAGGAAGGGCACGCACAGAAAGCCTAACAGTGAAGAGGACCACACTATGGGGGAGGAAATCCAGTTTGGCTAGAATGTCAAATGTTGGGGGGAGGTGACAAGAGGTGGAACCAGATCAAACAGGTCTCACAGGTCAAGTCAGATGAGTGCCAGACTTCCCTGAGCACAAAGAGGACCTTCGGGCTCCTTTTGCTTCAGAAACACCCAAAAAGAGAAGAAAAAAACCACTTCTGGCAAAAATGCAGCACTGGAGGAGAAGATGAAACAATTCTGGAAAGGTCCAGGGAGAGCTGTTTTGTTTTAAGATTTTGTTTATTTATTTGACAGAGAAAGACACAGCGAGAGAGGGAACACAAGCAGGGGGACTGGGAGAGGGAGAAGCAGGCTCTCTGCTGAACAGAGAGCCCGATGCGGGGCTCAATCCCAGGACCCTGGGATCATGACCTGAGTCAAAGGCAGATGCTTAACTGAGCCCCCCAGGCATCCGGAGGGAGTGCATTTTGAAAACCTACAGGGGTAGACATTTGGACACATGATTTGCTACCCACAGTGCAAAGGGCAAAAGAAATGGGAAAGAGCGAGCAGAAACTGAAACTCAAGGGTGAACTCTGGAACCACCATCCAAAATTTTGAAAAAGAACAATAGGCTGACATTTTCTAACAGAACACATAGTACGAAGCTATACCGCATAATATATTAGGAATGGCACCATATACAGAAAGATAAAAACAGTGAGAGACAGAACCCAGAAATGCATCCAAGGATGTGTGGGAATACAGTAAATTATACAGACTGAATTTCATACCAGAGGAGACAAATCATCGAATTATTGCTACCAGGCTAAGTAATAATTAAATAGAAAAAATGTAAAGTCTAGATCTCTAATTAATTCCTTCAACAAAAAGAATTCTAGAAGATTAAAAGGTTAAGAAATAAGCTTTAAGGGGTTAGAAAAAATACAGGTAAATATTTTCATCTTCTTGATCCAGGGATGGGGTGAGAGACAGGGATGTTTTTCAGTGTTTTAGAAATAGAGTCTTGAAAGGAAAAAAAACACAGTTTGGAATACATGAAAATTATAAGTCTTTTGTAGTGAAAAAAGGAGTCTCATAAATGTAGAGGAGACTAATAGCGACTAAGAAAACATATTAACAACATATTCAGGAGGAGCAAAAACACATAAAGAAATTCTATAAATCAGTAAGAAAAATATAAACAGCCAGTGGCTTGGTGCTAATCAGGGACACAGATGCAATCAGAGTTGTTCTTAACAGATGAGGGCAAGGCCTCAGAGTCATTCAGAAGAGCACAAGTAATATCAAGAAAGCAAACAAAATCAATCCAAAGAAAGCAGGACAGAAGAAAAGACCAAAAAATCAATCAATCAATTAATCAGTTGGAAAATGGAGTAATACCATAAGAGATAGGTAAATAAATGCATTTGTCTCTTTTAAAAGCAGACAACAAGTGAATCAGGAAAAATGGGAAAAACACATACATAAAACATTAGGGAAGGGAAAGGAAAATAACTATGGATATGGAAAACATTTCAATGAAAATTCTCTGTATAATTCTCTAGGAGAATTGACAATCTGTGATAAAAATGTAAAAATTCAAAACACTAATACGATATATTAGTGAGGTTGTAGAAAAACAAAAACCTCTCATGAAATGTTAGTGGGAACACAAAAATGGTACCACCTCACTGAAGGGACACTTAGCAACAAATAACAAATACATACATACGCACTCTGACTCAGGAATCCCACCTTTAGGAGGTGAATACTCAGGCAGACTCGCACAATTATGAGACAGCATACCCACAAGGTTAGTCATGATAGCATTTGTAAATAATGAAAGAAAACAAAGTGTCCATCAATAAACTATGGTATCTCCAAATACCATAATACCATGCAGGCAGGAAAAGCAATGAAGAGGTCTCTACACTAACATGGAGTGAACTCTGGGAGATACCATGAATATAGAAAACAGTACACACTGCATCATCCTTTGGGTAAGAAAGGATCAGGGGAAGACTGTAAGAGTGTGTATGTCTGTGTGTGCATGCAAAAAGAAACTGAAAGGATAAACTAAGAATAACAAAAGGGCGCCTGGGTGGCTCAGTTGGTTGCGCATCTGACTCCTGGTTTTGATCCAGGTCATGATCTCATGGGTTGTGGAATCAAGCCTTGAGTTGGGCTCCTCGCTTAGCGGGGATTCTGCTTGAGAGATTCTTCCCCTCTGTTCCTATGAAAAATAATAGTTACCTACAGAGGAAGGGAGGAAACAAGGAAGAAGAAATATGGATGGAAGCAAGAACTTTCTGAGTAGATCCTGTTACACAGTTTTAACTTTGGAAACAAACATTTTACATATTCCAAAATTGAGACTTAAAAAGAATTCTCTAAAACTTGACAATAAACTGAAATGACTTATCAGAATTGTGACATAATGATACAGACAAAACTACTTCCTGTGTCTTTGAAACACAGTATTATTTCGACTGTATATAAATAGAATCTTAGTAGAATACTAAGTAGAATGCATTCTAAGGACAAACAGATAGGAAATCTCAAACTTAATACATGGTCTAATTTTTAGGAGACATACAGGTGACAGCATTTTCAAGCTACTGATTACCTAATGAAAGGAAACAGGGCTAAGAATCAAGGTTTTCAGTGTAAGAGAGGAACGAGAAACATAAAACCAAATAAAAAAGGAAAGCTAAAAACTTGTAATGTTAAATACAAATTCGAAATTGTAAACATGATTTTTGTTTTAAAAATATGTATTTTCTAATATAGTCGACTGAAAAGGTCTAGTAATGATAGTCAAACAGCAACAAAGAGTATCAGCGGTCAGATTATATTCTCTAAACACCATTCATGACCAAAAAAACAAGCAAACATACAAAGAAAGAAAACCCAAGTCTCCTTGAAAGGATGACTTGACCAGGTCTGTGGCAGAATGTACACAATATTAGCTGGGACTTCTCGCACTAGAAATCAAGAGAGCTTGCAATGACTAGTGGATTGTGTTAAAGGGACACAGAAGTCAATATGATGTGTTATCCAGTGACCAAAGATGAAACTTCAAAGAGCGAAGGGATTTCTGGCAGGTGGATTAGATGTTTTAGGTCAAGTCGCCCTCCTGAGAATAGCTATAAAAGCTTGACTTGTGTGGGGCACCTCTGTGGCTCATTCAGCTGAGGGGCCGACTCTTGATTTTGGCTTTGGTCATTATCTTAGTGTCCTGGGATTAGGCTCCATGCTCAGCAGGGATTCTGCCTGAGGAACTTCTCTCCTTCTCCCCCAGCCCTTCACCCTGCTTGTACTCATATTTTCTCTCTCTCTCAAATAAATAAATCAACCTTGAAAAAAAAAAAGTTAAACATTTGTATATACACAAATGCATATGCATACACTATTTAATGGCCCCAGAAAGCTATCAAGTTAGTAAAAAATTGTAGATCCAAGCTTTGGGAAAACAGGAAAGTTGAGAGAGGTGAGCCTGGCATTTAAGCCACGTTTCCCTTAAAGATATTTGCTGAATATCTTTATATTGAGAGCCTCAGAAACTGAGTAGGTAGAGAAGCTTAGCAAAAGGTTTGATAGGCTCATTGGAATTAGAGATGGAAAGGGCAAATAGTGGGATTCAGTATCTGTCAAAAAAGAGGGACCCAGGTAATTCCTTCTGAATTTTATGTGGAATTCCAAGAGGTACACCTGAGTTCTACAAATGAAAAAGAAATAGACCATCCCTCAGAGAGACTCATGTACAGCTTTGAAGCATCTCTATCAGATTGGACTAAGTCAATCTGAGTGTAATATCATTCCTAGCCTTGGCAGCTGCCACAAGCAAAAATCCTCTCTGGAGAAAGATAATATCATCCAAGTCCTCAAATTATCTCCATCATTCTTCATATAAAATGTTTGGCACTCAATAAAAATAACCAGGTACATTAAAAGATAAGACCACATAACAGAGACAAGAGAAACAACAGACAATAGCAACAGGCCCACAGAGAAACATCAAATATATGCTTTAAAATAATTGTGCTTATTAACAAGTTTGAGGACTGAGAATTTTGGCAGAGAACTGTAAACTACAAAAAGAACTACATGAAAAAATCTCGTGTTAAAAAATACAATAACTAATGAAGAATTTAATGGATGGCTTAAATAGCATCTGAGACATAACTGCAGAGAAAATCAGTAAAGTCGAAAATAGTTGGTAAGAAAACATCCAGAATAAAGAGAAAGGAGGAGAAACAATATTTTAGAGATCAACACTAGCTGAGAAATACATTGGGCAACAAATTCAAGAAGAATTATGAACTCTAAGCAGGATAAATCTGACAAAAATCACTCTAAGTATGTAACAGTAAAACTACTGAAATTCAAAGAGTAATTTTACTAACAGTCAAAGGACAATCAGTGATAACCCTCTGTCTATGTACTTAAGATTTGCACATTTTTCTGTATTTATGCAACATTTCACGAGTTTTTTTTTTAAAGAATGTAATGAGTTCAAACACATTTAATATATAAAACTCCCTGAGTTTAGTAATGTAATCCTTTGAAAAATGAGAGAAAGAGGAATCTCTCACCTCCCAAACCCACCAATCTATTGGAAGGCACTATAAATAAACGGGGCACCAGCTTCTTACTCTGAAAACTGGAGATTAAAAGGGAATAATAAGCCTTTGGCTTTCCTTTATGGAATGTATTTCAACCACCCCATCTGATGAAGAAATGTTCTTCTAGGAAAAGTATAGTTAATGAATGTAGAAGGAAAAATAATGTTGAAAAAAAAATGTTGGATTCTTAACTAATTGACTCATCTGGGCAATACTCATCAGTGGTTAGAAATGTGCTTTGAGGTGAAGCAGAACTTTACAGAGCAGAAATCAGGCTGTCCCCACCTGTAACCACCAATCAATCTTAGCCTCATCAGCAGTAAGAAAGACAACCACGTCTCCTAATGTGTGGAGCAAACAGTATCACCTAGGAAGTAATCTGGCCAAGAAAGAAGAATCTGAATCTACTCAGGCCTGTAAAGCTAACTTCCATTAGGGAGAGAATGAGCTAAACACTACCAGAGGAAGCCAAAAGACATGCTTGGGATGTGGAAGATTCTACAGGACAAACGGCTATTTCTGCAACATAATGATGATATGAGGGGAATAAAGGGGGGGAGTCACTCTAGATTAAAAGAGACTTAATAGACATAACAGCCAAATGTATGAATTTTTATTTAGAATTCCGAGTTAGCACTGCCGACAGCCTTATGAGACCGCTGGAGAGATCTGACTGTGCTGTGTATTAGATCACACCTAGGAATATTGCTACTTTCGTTAGGTGTGATAATCATACATGATTATGAAAGAAGATGCTATTTTTAGAGATACATATCAAAATATGAGAGATTAAAATTCCAATATTTACTCTGAAATACTGAAGCAAAGAAGAAGGTTCAGATGAGAGACGTATGATGAAATCTAATGGTTGAATCTAGACGGTTGGCATAGTGGGGTTCATTAAATACCTTCTGCATTACATCTGAATTTTTTTTTTCACAACAAATATTTTGTTAAGTCGACAAACTGAATGAAAGGGAAACTTGTCTAGGTAAACACAAGTCATTCGACTTGACCTATAATCAAATTAAAAAGAGACAATAATGAAAAGAACAACACACAAAAAAAGTGAAAGACTTGTTGGGGATAAACTGTTGCACATGGAGACTATGCTCATCTAGTTTTAGAGTAATGCTTTTATATCTTTAGGGAATATGTAATTACTATGCCCTTTAAGTTTTTATTTATTTTATTTTTTTAAGTTTTTTTTTCTTTTCTTTTTCTTTAAGAGAGAGTGAGCAAGTGCGTGAGCAGGTAATGGGGGTAAGGGGAGAGTAAGAGAGAGAATCTTAAGCAGGCTGCATGCCGAGTGCAGACTCCAACTCAGGGCTCGATCTCATGACCCTGAGATTGTGACTTGAGCCGAAATCAAGAGCTGGATATTTAACTGACTGAGCCACCCAGGTGCCCCTAAAGATTTTTAAGTAATCTCTACATCCAACATGGGGCTTGGATTCACAATTCTGAGTCCAACAGTCACACTTTCCACTGTCTGAGCCATTTAGGCGCCCCACCCTTTAAGCTTTTAAATCAGAAACAAAAGTTTCTCATTTTTTCCTTACATGAGGGTAGCATAATTGATTTCAAAGTATGGTAAAGTTAGCTCAAAAATGAAAACAAAAGCCAATGTCACTAAAATACTAAAATATATATATATATACACATCAGAGTCAACACTGCACAAAAAAATTCTATAACCCAAGTAGTTTTAGGAATTCTAGAATTGTACAATACTAGGAAATCTATTGCTGTAATCAGAGTAAATATTCAAAGGAGAAAAAAGTTATGGTTGTCCTGGTGGATTTTTAAAAGTAATCTGAGAAAAGTTAAATTAAAAAGTTGTTTGGTAGGGGCGCCTGGGTGGCTCAGTGGGTTAAAGCCTCTGCCTTTGGCTCAGGTCATGATCCCAGGGTCCTGGGATGGAGCCCCACATCAGGCTCTCTGCTCAGCAGAGAGTCTGCTTCCCTTCCTCTCTCTGCTTGCCTCTCTGCCTACTTGTGATCTGTCAAATAAATAAATAAAATCTTAAAAAAAAAAGTTGTTTGGTAAAGTAAGAGAAAGGGCCTTCATTTGAAAAATGCTGAGTGGATACAAACACGTAATTCACAAAAGATAAAAACATTAAGATATATTCACTTCTGTTAGATTAAAAGTACCCATTAAAATGATAACGCTATCCCTCTATTTTTTCCCGACATTGCACACTGAACACAAATAATAAATCTAATTCCCAGAGTTGTCAAGAAGAAAGGAAATGGGATTCTCAACAGAGTCCTGATGGAAGTGTAATCTAACACAAATTGTTCAGGTTTCAATGTATCAATATATACTAAAAAAGCCTTTAAAAGTGCACAGACTTCTGTGCCTGCAATTGTAGTATCAGATATTTATCCTAAGGACATAAGACTGTGCTCAAGGACTTAGCCTTGTGGATGTTTACTGTGTAATAACGAAAAATTCTCATTACCCCGAATTCGTTTTCTATCGCGGCCATACCAAACCACCACAAGTTTAGCCACTTACGACAATGCAAACTTATTATCTCACGGTTCTGAAGACATTTGGGTAGGTTTGGCTGGTTCCTCTGCCCTGGGTCTCATGAGGCCAAATTCAAGGCGTCAGCTGGGCGAGGCTCTTATCTGGAGGCTCTGGGGGAGAATCTACTTCCAAGTTCATTCAGGTTGTTGGCAGAATTCAGCTCTTCCTGGCTGCAGAGCTGAGTTTCCGACTTTCTTGCTGGCTGTCAGCTGGAAGTCTCTTAGCAGCTTCAGGCTGCCTGCATCACATCGCCCCTTCCATCGTCAAACTGGCAATGGCGTGTCAAATCCTTCTCAGCTCTGAATCTCTCCAACTTCCCCTTTGGGCATATCTCTTCTACTTGAGTTGGAGAAAGTGCTCTGCTTTTAAGGGCTCGTGTGTTTTGACTGGGTCCACCTAAAAAGGCCAAACTAATCTCCAGATCTTAAGGTCCATAACCGTACTTATATCTGCTAAGTCCCTTTGGCTGTGCAACTTACCGTATCCACAAGTTCTGGGGATTAGGACCTGGACACTTTTCAGAGGTCATTACTCTACCACAATTACTCAAGGGTCATTACACCTTCCACTATCCCTAATGTCCAACAGCAGATGATTGGTTAAATAAACTGTAGTACATCTGGACAATGGAATACCATGTAGTTAATCAAATGATGGATGCCAGACAACTGAGAATGGACTGATAGAAGGGCAGAAGTGAAGAAGTGGGTAATAAAGCAAATTCAGTAACATGTTAATTGTGGAGTCTAGGTGGTAGGTATATGTATATGGGTATTCACTGTAAAAACTTCTCAACTTTTTTGGTATATTTGAAAATTTTCATAGTAAGATGTTGGGGAAAAAATAATTAGGCCAATCTTTCAAGCCCTACCTTCCCTCCCCCATCAATGGTCTTCAAATGGAATTGTGTGAAAATCTAGGTGTCTATAAGAATTCTAGCAAAGCACCAGCAAATAAGCTTTTGCATAAGGTTTACAAGGAGACTGTTTCAAATAGCATTAAATATCCCTCCACTTTATTTTTCAGATAATTAGCCAAATTAAAATAGGAAAACAATAATACAGGATGCATTTTTTTAAACTGTTAATTTAAAAACCAACTTACATCTTATGCTTGAGGCATTTTTATTTTCAAAAAGGAAGTTCTCTTTAAAATAATTAACACATAAAACAAAAGCTGTATCAATTATTTCTCAATGGGAAACAACAAACCTACCCCACAGTTCAACAAAATTTGATCAAACAGATTCTCAGTTGTGACAAACAAAATATCGAATGACCACAGAAGACAATGATTTCGCAAACAGTAACTGAGGGTCCACATGGTGACCTGCAGCATTGTCTGAAGCACTGAGAACAGGTAACGAGGATATAAAATAAGTGACGTCCTTGACCTTTATTTCACCTTGGGAGTTAGAAAATTCGGTCTAATTTTGTAAGGTAGAAATTTCTCAAAAACACTTCTTTCAAGATACGTAAGGAATTTTACATAAAAACCTAACAGTATTTTCACTCGGAAATCACATTGTGGATGTAATTGAGGAATGCTGAACCTAACGTAGACACCAAAAACTATTTTCATGGCCTCAAATCAGGAACAATTACTCTGAATCTTAAAGACTTCCCAGTTTTATGGAAAGTTGGCCAGAGCTACAGAAGAGGAGTACTGCCACAACCGTGAACAGCCTAGACTCTGGGTCAACGTCACTGGCTTTGGAATCCCTATTCTACCATTTACTGCTCATGTGACCTTGGGAAAGATGCTAAACCTGGGCTTCTTTATCAGCAAAACTGTTACCGTAGAGTGGCAACAAAATAACGAATATAAAACACCTACTGCAACATTTAACACGCCGTAGCAGTTGCTAGCTGGGCTCTTACTAGTGAAAGCAACAGTAATAGTGAATGAAAGTTTCCCGTTACATGCCGATGTGCTTCCGAGGTACAGGAACTCTGTTGGGACTAAGACAAACAACTGTGATGTTTCTGACTTACGCTTTCATGTCTATTCAAAGAGAAGTGCCTACATGATGCTGAAATTTGAATTCTAGAACATCTGCGTGCATTGCAGTGAAGTGCACCGAGCTACCGTGAATCTGAGATCTTTAAGAACCTAAATGCTAATGGCCCAATCCTTTAGGAAATGCTGTGTTCAAAGATACTCCAAGTCTAATGCTGAAACACAGGTGACCCCTGATGGAAGACAGCTTGATTTGAATCCCACTGCATTATAACTATATTCCACCTAATGTCCGAAGTTGTATTTATGGTTGTCTAGTGACTGGGATCAATGCCTACATTTTGCCCAAACAACTGCCAACATTTACAACTCAGTCAAGGTCAGCAGCAATGAGGGTGACTCTGTCTTCTGCTACAATCAGAGCAATGGATCACTGAAAAAGTTGCCATGGAAACTGCCTATCGCTAATTCAAAAACTTCGGGAGGCAATTCTGTATTAAATTTGCAATTTATGTCTTGTGGCAGAAACAAATTTTAAAAAAGCAATTTGACGGTCCTTAGTGTAATAAAGAATGCTTACTACAAGAAGAGTTACTAAAATAAGATGTCTTTAGTCTGTCATTGGACTTCCATTTTCAAAAAGCCTCAAAGACACCCAAAAGTATATATAAACTCAGTTTTTATCTTACTATTGTCTGTGATATAGGGTAACAAAATACAAATTGTTCATTCATTTTAATTTACTTTTGGGGACTGGAACTTAACCCATGACACTGACATGGATCCAACAGCTCACCTCAGGATCAGGCTTAGCAATCAAAGACGCCATGCATTGGGGCTGCCTTCCATTTTGCTAGACATGCCTACTTCTTTGTAAGAGAAAGATGCCCAATTTTACTCTCTGGATATTTTTCCTGGAAAACAGCTTGTGGAAACAACTACCAGTATGTAAACGATAAAATCAAAATAGGATGGGAAAAACCCCAATGTGGCATAAAGGAAATCCCTTTTTAGAGGCAAAGAGAAAGTTGATACTCATACGGAAACAGAGAAAAAGATTATTGAAAGGAGTCTCTTCAGTCAAAATCTACTTGGCAAGAAGGAAAGTGATTCCCCCTTATCTCCTGTTCTACTTCTTTCGTCTACTTGTATCAATTGGGAATAAGGAAAAGATTTTGTTATCAGGAAGGTATGAAATGCAAGCAAAAGACATTTTAAGATAATGAGAGCAGTGTTAACAAGAAAACTCTGAAGCACAACTCTTAGCGTCAATGGTAGCAACACTCATATTCACTTGGTGGCATTTCTCTTAAAAGCACAGTGACAGTACCAGGAGGTAATACAAAGATGTAGCTTTCCTACAGTTTATAGACCATTAAGTGGCAATTTAATGAAAACCTCTTCGGCCAGCTGTTTTTGAGTAGGAGACTGGCAGTTCCAGTCCAAAGTCAGAGATGTTGTCAGACCCGCGCCAGCACAAGTGGGACACACTGTGGGTGCTGCCTCCCCACGTGGGCATCCATCACAGGCTGGGGCGGCAACACAAAGCTTTTTGTAGTGGATGCCATTCGCTTCACTTCGGCAAGGACCCAAATGTTCACAGTAGCAATTCCAGAACAATCTCTACCTCACTTCATCAAAAAAGCCAATGTTCACTTAAAATTTTCCTGAATATCATTTGGTTTTACCAAGAGATCACACCAGAAGCTAGGTGAACAAGAACTCTCAAATATCCAAAGAACTGGAAAATGGCGGTGTAAAATCAATTTTAGCAATTTAGTTACACTTTTCTATTAAAAGTACCTCTCCAAGCAAAATTTTTCAGAAGAAGTTTTTCTCCCTATAGGTGTCTGATTTATACTGAGGGAATATGTTATGACATTATTTGAACGAATTCACTGGTTCTTATTTATTCAACAGTCACTGTTAACTCTCTCTGATGTGCCAACAAGCCAAACAGACAAATGATGATAACCTTCTTTTTTTTTTTTTTTAATATTTTATTTATCTGACAGAGAGAAATCACAACTAGGCAGGCAGAGAGAGAGGAGGAAGCAGGCTCCCCGCGGAGCAGAGAGCCCGATGTGGGGCTCGATCCCAGGACCCTGGGATCATGACCCGAGCCGAAGGCAGAGGCCTCAACACACTGAGCCACCCAGGCACCCCTGATGATAACCTTCTTAAAGACCTTAACTTTATGTCAATTAAAATTTGAGGAAACTGGATGGGGAATCAAACACGTTGAACAAAAAGAGTATAAAGATTTTTAAGACAGACAAAGACATGGAGGGAGATATTAACAATGAATTAACTGCATACACCAAATGCCAGTTACAAACTGCCTTTTATAAAAGCTCTCAAAACAGCTGCTGTCTGTTCTGTGCCCTTCTAAGAGCTTTGGTAACAGCAAGGACACTGAACACCTGCCCAGGATTCTGTGCTCCTCTGTAATTTACTGGCCATGGTAGGTCTGGTTCAATGTACTCCAGGCAGCTGGGAAGTTTTATTAACTCCTTCAGGTTACTGGGCTAATTGATGCAATTTAATCAATCCTCCCAGTAGCTACCCATTAGCCCACACAATATATTCCCAGGTGAAATCTGCCATTCATTTAACAAATACCAATTGACGGCTGTTATGAAAAGGTGCCCGACTACGAACAGTATGGAAGCAGGGACCAACGATGTGACCCCTGCCTGTACAGAGTTTTGAGTCCAGTGGGAGAGCTGTGAATTGTGGGAAATGCAATGAAGGCAAAGAAAAGGAAGAAACAAGAGTATAAACTAATGCAATTTAGACAGAGACTTTGAATAAAACAGCACAGGAAGGGTCCCTCATTTAAGACTTCATATCAGAATGCTTTTGGGAGTTCCAGTCAGTGTCCTTAGAGATCTCTGATTAAATAAGAAAACCAGAAGTAGGAGAAAATGCCTAATTGTGGAATGTGTAATTTTTTTTAGCAGTTTTAGCTAATCTCTCTTGAATTACCAACAATCAGATGAAGGTTTACGGCGTGAGGTTGCTGATGAGTCTGTTACTCATCAGACTCTGTCTAATTAGACGGAGAATAATGCATTAAACTCAATTTTGAAAATGATCCCAAATATTTACTGCACATGAGGGTTTAGTTTCCTGTTCTTATTTTTCTTTTCCCTAAACTTTAGTTTTAATTTTATCAAAGTAACGAATGAGCCTAGTTTAAAAGTCAAGACTACTAGATTTGAAACAAAACAAGAGCAGTCCGAAGCCACCTTCTGCCTCCCTCTAATCTCCCTGCTCCCTGCATAGAGGCAAGGATTTTTGACCCATTTTATTGGTTTCCTCTGACATCTGTATTCTTAATTCTGAAAGATGTGTGCTGGTCTCTCAATTTTTAATTTAAAATCATCTATTTGACTTCTCACCCTTAAAAAGAGGTTTTTCCTCCTCTAAATTAATTTTAAAATCAGCTTAAAATTTTCTAGTTTACTATGCTATTGAAAATACCCATTTTTTAAGCCACCACATGAAAATGAGAACTAAGAAGAAATAGACGTCTTTCTACAGTGCTGAAAGAATTGAAAGCAAGATTTAACTGGGAATTTGAGAAAAAGATTCTGCCTCAAATGTTACGACCCTGCTTTGAGACAACAGCAATCGACCAAGGGGCCTTGTAACTGACTGTGTTACCTGCAAAACGAGGGATGGGAAGAATCATTTCTCATGCTCTCGGTATTAGAGTTGAATCTGAGACTTGGCATATTTTCCAGAGCACCTTCTAAATTCAGTTAGGCCTCTCCTAACTGTACCCCATGGTCACTCCTTTTGACGGACAGATTTCTTTTGCAACTCTCAGAATATGACGAATCCTAGGTGGTTGTTTTATTCCTTTTCTTTTTTCTCTTTTGTTTTCTCCTCTTTTCTTTCTTAAGAGTCTGGCATCCCCGACAGGCACAAAAGTGATCCTGCTGGCTTTCTCTCTTGCTCCTGTGCTATTAGATTTAATTTGTGTGCTTTTATAACTTTGTACTTACGCCCACAGGCTTTTGAACAATGGGCACCCATTCAATGAATCTAAGAAATAAATGACTTGATGATTGTAAGTGCTTTGAACTCAATGGACAGAAGGCTCTACATAAGTAATATAATAGTAAGGACAGAAGAATGTAAGATTGAAAAGAAAAAAACAACCTAAAGCTTTTTTGGAAGCCGAACACATACACACCCCTCTCCCTCCAACATCCTTTGTTACACAGCATGCATTTTCCTCATTTGTACTCAGTTCTTAGAATTTCTTCCTCTGTATTTTTATAGATGAAAATGACAAACATTTGTAAAGCAAAAATGCTTTAAGGAGTATTTCCTTTGAACCATGGATGGGATGGTGACTGCGAAGCTTCCTATCTTATGTAAGAGATGCTTAAATAGGTTCAACAATTTCATGGAAGTCACCCCAGGGCTACCATGGGACTCTCTGGAGCTTCCTATAATAGGAGTTGTATAAACACACTTTTGATTTTAGTTCTTTCCACTTGATTTACTAAGTTTACTAAGCATAACTTAGTTAAAATCTGACATATAGATTTAAATTAATCAGGATATTTAGCTGCTGTGAGGCTTATTATTATAAATGATTAAAGTACTAATATAAAACTTGCATTTTCAATAAGCTTCACTCTTCTTACCATCCGTCCACATAAGAACTTCATAAGTTGGGTATGTTAAGAAATAGAAACAGGGTGCAGACATATTCTAAGGTAGGAAAGGCTGAATAGGGGGAGATTGAAAATAATTATCTTTGTATTTTCTTTTGGTCCTAGACTTCAATTTAAAAATCTAATCTCCAAAAGATTTTTCTCATGATTCATCTAGCTACCTATTAAAAAATAATTCCCATTTTTACATGTCCAGATACCATCTCTGTTTCATCAAATCTAGTGGATGTGTTTCAACCTTCATGTCATTCTCAGTCTTCAACCCATAGTTGGCTCACCATTTCTTCCTCTCTAAGACACACGTACCTGGTACCAGGCACGTGGTGTTTCCCCGATTCCCTGTTACAAGCATTTCCTCTTCTATCCAACTTCTGAAGGTTGGAGGCCCCTCAGAGCTCTGTACTGATCCCTCTTTCCTTCTTATGACACTTTCTCTCACACTGTGCTCTCATCAGTTGTCAGGACTTTGAATATCTTGTTCAGATATTAGACAACACCTATATTTCCACCTCCAGGAGAGACTTCTCTTGAATTCCAAGCCACTGTACTGTCATCTCTCACCAAGCTGATTTAACTGGCCTCCGTCTCAACTCTGACCTCTTTAGAATCACTTGTCTAAAACGCTTTTTTTCAAAGGTACATCTGACCAGTTGTTCCATTGCTCAAAACCCTTCAATGACCTTATGCTGAACTACGGATAATACCCAACTCCTTTCAACGAACGGCCTGCCAGGCTTGGGATAGCCAGACAATAACCTCTGCCTCCAGTCTTATTTAATGCTACTCTCCAAGACATTCTGGCTTGTGTACATTTTGTTGAATAAACAGAACTCTGTCTACCTGCAGGGCCTTTGAACATGCTGTTTAAAACACTCTACTCCCCCCTCTTGCTCTTGCTCTACGAGGTCTCAGTTAAATTTTCACAGAGCAAATACTCCACCTCCTCAACACTCCAAATTTAAATTAAGATTCTCAAAATTCTCTTGCATTATGTTGCAGTTATTTTCCCTAACCCTATTTATAATGTTGTATTTATTTGCTTGCTAAATGGTTGTGGTTTTTTCCCTCCACCGGATCCTGAGGTGGGGCAAGGTCCATTTCTGTTCATTCATCACTGTATACTCAATGTCTGGAGCAAAACATGGCATTAATAAAATCATGTATTTTGGATGGATGATGCCCTCCTTGAATATATACTGTGTTTCGCTTTTGCATTTACTATTTTTAATCCTATTTAAAAACTAAGATTAAGTCATTGATAACAGGACTGTCATGCTTATTTTCAGATATGGAAATTGAAACTCAAAAAAATTAAGTAATTTCCTTACTTACTCACACAGCTAATAAGAGACAGAAGTAGAATTCAAATCCAGGTATGTCCGAGGCTGGAGTCTTGACAAATCTTGTTTCTTTTCTTTTTTTCCACTAGTGTCTTTTAAAAAGTTATTTATTCGAGTACCAGTCTTGTTTCTTTATACTCCATTTCCTCCCCACAAGGGTTATTTTGAAGCAAATTCCAGATACATCTTTCAGTCATTAACATATCAGTAAGTATCTCCAAAAGATAAAAATTTTTCTTCAAGGGGCACCTGCGGGGCTCAGTCAGTTAAGCATTTGACTCTTGATTTTGGCTCAGGTCATGATCTCAAGATCCTGAGATCAAACCCTGTGTTAGGCTCCGTGCTCAGCAGGGAGTCTACTTGACATTCTCTTTCTCCCTCTCCTCCAACCTTCTCATCCCCTGCATGTGAGCACTCTCTAATAAATAAATCTTTTACAAAATATTATTTTAAAAATACAACCACTATGCCATTCTCACACATAAAAGAGTTAATAGTCATCTCTGAAAATTATCAAATGCCCAATCTAATCTAATTGGGTTAAGAAAAAAAAGGCCTTTTTTGTTCTTGTTTTAAAAAACAGAATGAGGATCCAAATAAAATTTTTATAGTGCAAGTAGTTTTTATTAAAGTGTGTTTCTCTCTTTTTCATTCCAATTTATTAGTTGAATAAACCAGGTTATTTGTCCCATATAGTTTCTTGTAATCTGGTTTTTGGTGGTGGCAGTTAAGGTTTTTCTGTTCTGGATCTTTCCTGTAAATTAGCAGCTTAATCTAAAGGCTTGATCATATTAGGTCTGATTCTTTTTTTCTTTTAAAGCAAAACTATTTCATAAACGGTGGTATGTTCTGCAACAGAAGGCACATGATGTCTGGTTGTCTGTTTTTGCAAGTTTAGCAGCCACTCATGCTCCATGCTTGGATGCATTCATTTATTAAGGTTGGCAAAATGGTCATATTCTAATTCTATCCTTTTTTCAGTTTTTGGCTGTAAAACTTCTCCAAAGAGGAACTTTTCCTTATCTATTGTTTTCTTCCATCTTATAATAAAAAGCAGGATAAATCCTTTGTTCCTTTTAGTGGGAATCTGGTTGCTAAGGATGCTCAGTGCTATGCGACTGGGTTGGTCACTGTTTCCATAAGTTCAAAGGACAGAAGTAGAATGACTAGACATAGCTAGAGATATTAAACAAACAAAAATATGAGTCCATAGAAATAGTTCCTATTCAAGCTAAGATCAAAGGGGTTTTACTCAATCTCTTCTATTTTACATCTGCATATACTGTTCCTGTGCCAAGAATCCAGGTTCCCAAGGCAATGGAGGAAGCAAAATTAGAATACTGCACAACTATTCGTTTGTTTTATCTCACATTACACACGCGTTTCTTGAAATAACAACACCAAGACTTCTACATAAATATGACTAGTAAAAAGTTTAATTTTTTTTTTTCCCAATTGTGTTTTCAAGGTATAACCTAGAGTCACTTGGTTGGTTGGTTGTATATATACTTGTATATACACTGGATATATATTTAGGTCTATTTATTTCAATGTTAGAGGCTGCTCTTTTAAATTTCCTTTTATAATCATGCTATATGTGTAATCACTAATATCCAAATCAATTCTATAGGTGGAAGTTTTGTTCCATGTAGTTCTTCAATTAAATCTAAAGAAAAAGGGGGCGCCTGGGTGGCTCAGTGGGTTAAAACCTCTGTCTTCGGCTCAGGTCATGATCCCAGGGTTCTGGGATAGAGCCCCACATCCGGCTCTCTGCTCTGCAGGGAGCCTGCTTCCTCCTCTCTCTCTGCCTGCCTCTCTGCCTACTTGTGATCTCTGTCTGTCAAATAAATAAATAAAAAATCTTAAAAAAAAAATCTAAAGAAAAAGGATTATTCAGAGGCTCATTTTATCCCTATCACTTTCCTCCACTCTTATAGGTAGGTGTTCAAAAAAATTTCTACCTTACCTTCCTTTTTTGTTTTTTTAAAGTAAACTCTACCCCAATGTGGAGCTCGAACTCACGGCCCCAAGATCGAGAGTCCCATGTCCTACCAACTGAACCAGCCAGGCATTCCCACTGTTTTTTGTTTGTTTGTTTGTTTTAATATAAATAGATACAAATGGATATCACCAACCTATCCTGAGGATGATTATGTGGTGGCACATAGACTTTCTGCAGAAATATCTCTCATTCATTTTTACAGCTGCATAGTACCTTACTGTGTAAGTGCACCAAAAGTTATTCAACCAGTTCTTGTGGACTGAGCTTTAAAGATCAGTTTGGTTGGTTTCAGTGCTCGCATATAATTTTATGTTATATTTATAGGTAACTAAGTCTTTTTAATAAGTATACTTTTGATATGTGTCTATTTTGTTTGCTTTCTTTTCATATTATATTTTTTAGGTATATTTTCTGGTATTTAGGAAGTTTGTATTTTTATTCTAATGGTAATCTTTATATGAAAAACTTTATATTAAATTTCTCTCATCCCCCCCTTTTTTTTTTCCATTTTCTATTGGTTCACTACCATAAGCAATACTGAAATTAGCTAATTTCTTTACTGCCTACTTCTCTTCCAGGATATCCTTTAACTCCCCGTTAACTATAACCAGCAAGCTTATTCTACTTTTCACATGCTCTCCCCGTTTCCCTCTCCACAGTTTAAGTTATATCCCTATTGTCAGAAAAACAGCCTTTACTTACCTGCTCCTTTAGGTATATTACTTAGTGTTCCACTAGTAAAAAATGTAGATCGTGCTCACCACTAGCCTTGGTGACTGTCCAGTCAGCGTGGTTGTCTAAAGCTCTTTCTCTATACAGAGGCTGGCAAACCATGAACCATGGGTCAGATTGTGTTTGTGGCCTATTTTAATATGACCTTTTGAGCTAAGAGTGGTTTTTACATTTTTAAAAGATTATGTGTAAACCAATCAAAACAAAAACTAGACACTCCATACAAAGATAGGCAACAGAGACTAGCATGTGTCCTACAAAGTCTAAAATATTTACTCTCTGGCTCTTTATCAAAACCCTTTGCTGACCACTACTCAGAGAGAGTAGTGGGAGATGGACCTTAGGAAGGAAACAATATTTGAGTTCCTAGGTTTAGTAAGGTTGTCTATGTCTGTTATACTTGGAAGTCGGCTTGGAGGGTTATAAAACTCCTGTGCTTTCTCTTTGAGTATCTTCAAAATGTGATTCCATCTTCTTCAGTGCATAAAACACAGTGCATAAAACACTTCCGTGCATAAAACAGTGCATAAAACACTGTTGTCAGAAAGTCTGTTGACAGCTTCATTTTCTTCCATTTAAAGTGCCTGGTCTTTCTGCCGGCTATCCCTGAACTACCTTCTCCTTATCTCTGTGTTGGTACTGGTTGCCCAAAGCGCAGAATATATGCTTTCCACGCGCAGTTTTGACTCTTTTTTCTCTTCTTCTTAATTTTAGGAAAGTTTTCTTGAAGTATAGCTTTTAGTAATTTTCCTCCTTTTTTAGGGAGTCCTATTTTATAGTTTTTGGATCTTTGCCTATATTCTTTAGTCACTGTCTCTCAAAGCCTTTTTCTTTCATTCCTTTTTGCTTTCAAGTTTTTCACCTTTTCACGTTCTATTACTCTTAAGGCATTATATTTATTTACTTAGTAAATACTTGTGCACAGCTGACATTTCTAAAATGATTCTTTTATTTAGAAAAAATATCCATTTTTCAATAATTCTGATTTCTGTTTTTCTGTTTTATCTTTTTTTTTTTTTTAAAGTGAGCTCTACGTCGAACATGGGGCTCGAATTCATGACCCTGAGGTCAAGAGCCACCCGCTCTGCTGAATGAGCCAGCTGGGCACCTGTTTTATCTCGCATGGTTTTCTTAGTTTCTTTTAGCTATTCAGAAAAGTTATGAAATAGTTTTCATCTATTTTATGGGTCCATCGCATGCTTTCATTATCAGTACAGATATTCTTATTCTCTTATTCTCTTTTATTTTCTACCTTTGCACTGCTTTTGACTGACATTCTCTTTTGCTCATTTCTAATGAAGTTAGTTTTTTTTTTCCTAAAGAGTTTATTTATCTGAGAGACAGCATATGAGTTAGAGAGCGAGAGAGAACATGAGTGGGGGGGGGAGGGGCAAAGGAAGAAGCTAACTCCCTGCTGAGCAGGAAGCCCCATGTGAGGCTCGATCCCAGCACCCCAGAATCATGCATGACCTGAACCAAAGTCAGACATCAACTGACTGAGCCACCCAGGTTCCCCTGAAGTTAGTTTTTCTATCACTTTAGGAGGGAGGGGTGGGTCAAGGTAACACTTTTCTAGTCTCAGGACTGTAGGGCTACAGTGTGAAGTGTTCCTAAATATAGCCACGCCCTTTTTGGGATCTCATGGCTCTCTTCTCTAACCCTACATTTATCTGAACTTTCTTTTTCTTTGCTTAGTGTCCCCGACCTCCTCTGTGGGCTTATTTCTAGTAGCTTCACCTTAGTGTGGGGCTTGGCCCTCAAGGAAAACTTGAGCTGTTTAGTTTTAAGGGTTCACAGGGCCCACAGTCTAGAACTCCTTCAGCTCTTACGGCACACAGCTTACATTCAACCATGAATTAGAGAATGCAAAATCCCTAGTGGTTTCACATTGCTTTCCTCAAACTGGTCTTTCCAGAGAGCCCATTCTGGCTACTTGGGGGTCCTCCTGTTCTCAGATCTCTCAGACATCTCTTTGGGACCTTCTAGCTCCTCCCACACACACTACAGGGATCTTGTAGCTCTTGGTAGTCCGGGTTTCACGTGGCTACCCTGAATTCTAGTTTGCTGCAGACGTGAGTGTGAGTGAATGAGTGCTGATGCAGTCTATCTGCTGCTTCCGTAGGGAAAGTCCAGGAAACTAACAAACTGTAAATCTGGGTCTGTCTTCCAAGAATTCTCCTCACAAAGCTGATACTCTCAACCACTCTCTATACCGACTCTAAGTTAAAGGCCCTTTCACTATGTGAGATTCAAATGAAAACCTCCCAAAATTTTTACGATGCCTTCTCCAAGAAGCCTTTTATTTGCAGCATTCTATAAATCATAAACTGATTTATCTTATGTACAAATATGTCCATCACTCAGTGATATCTACAAATGTCTGTCTCAAATCCTTAAAGAAAGGAACGGCACCACAATTCTGTATTTCTTATTGAGCTCTTCCTGCGCAGGCCCACTACTATTCCGTAACCCAGGGCACACTATTCACACTATATTCCAGGCTGTGTTTTAGGGGACATTGTTCACACAGAATATGATGTGGGTGGAGTCCCCTCTGATTGTGCCTTCCCACAATCCTATACAAATCCGTTTCTATCTGCCCACTGTATCCTCACGGAAATGATGGAACCAGAGAATGCTAATGTTAAGGAAATCACTAAAAAATCTAATCTACCTCAAGCTAGATTTTATTTTTATTTTTTAAAGATTTGTCTATGTATTTTAGAGAGCGAGAGACTGCATGGACGCGAGAGCATGGGGCGGGGTAGGGGGGGAGACAATCTCAAGTAGACTCTGGGCTGAGCACATAGTCTAACACAGGGCTTGATCTCAGGACCCTGAGATCACCATCTGAGCCAAAACCAAGAATTGGACACTCAACCAACTGAGCCACCCAGGCTTTCCTACTTCCAGATATAGTTCAAAGGCAAAGACATCAAGGGTCAGGATAATAAAATAAGTTGCCCAAGCTCACAGCAAATTAAAGGTAAAAAACACAGAGCACAGGTCTTCTAATTCCCATGCTGTTGCTCTACCTAAAATTTTTCTGGTTTACTCCTCAATCAGCAGTGGTTCAAGACGATTATCAATGTGATCCAGATCATCTCCTTCCTGACCACAGTACCCTGAATTTTTGAGATGTGAACACCACCCTGTCAGGCTCCATGAGGCTCCCTCCTCAAGCCCTCTGTCCTCCCTGTTCCATCTTGCTAGAACACGTCTTCTGAGTAGCCACCCGACTTGTCTTTGCTCAAATGTTACCTTCTCAATGAGGCAAGCACCCCACTGTCCACCCATTTACACTGCTAACTTCCCATTGCCAGCACTCTCCATCCCTTCATCCTGCTTCATTTTCCCATGGGACTTTCTAACATTTCATTCATTCATTCATCTGTGCCAACAGTCATTAGACATCGCTCTTCATTAGAACATAGGTCTCACGAAGGCAGAGATTTTTATCTTTACTGGTATCTTCACAGGGCAGTGGGAAGTACCTAAAAAAACAGTAGTAGCTAACAACACGTGGGATGAAAGAATAAGGAATTTTAGAAACCATATGGAGTGTGTTTATACATGCATTACTCTTTTGTAGCTGTTACTACCAACTGTTAACCTGGAGAGTGTTAGTAATGATATGATGGAACATTCACAATGGGTATGGGAAATTCAGTACTTGGAATTGGTTAATGAGCAGAAGCACTACTCATAATGAAACAAAAGTTACTCTTATCTGAATTAATGAGCAGTATAAAACTACTTCATAAGAGAGACAGTCCTTAAATATTAAAGGCTCAGTACCTTTTAGCTTTAGAATATGACCCTAAAAAGGATGCCATTATAATTCAATCACAAAAATGGTCAGCGGGCATTGGACATTCCAGAAAAAAAAGATAGGTTTGAGAGCAACACAATACTCTCCTCGTGACCTCAATCAAAATGAAAACTTCAGGTCGTAGAAGATACCAGGTGAAAGATTACAGGGACCTCACATGCATGAAAATAATTAACCATGCCCCAATGATTATTGAACAAACACGCTAAGTAATTTCATTTCCCTGGCACCAAATGCATCTAAGGACTGAATTTAGTTCATATAGGTCAACTTTCCAAAAATAACTGCTTTGCTCTATTAACAAATGAAGAAAATACATTCCAATCATGAAAAAGCCTCTAACAATGGTCAAAGCACAAATTAAACTGCCTTTCTACTTTCCTACATGTACCATTTCTCATGACCGAGATCTCCAAATTCACATCTCAGAAACTCAGGTAATCCATGAATAAATTAATAAATAATTTAGGCTTGACTCTCTCTGTTGTTAATGGAATCTTCTAATAGCTGAAGTCTGGATAGACTCTGATGCTTTCATGTCTGTCCTTGCATTTGTAAGGTGATCCTCAAATGTTCTTGTGAAGATTAAGAATTTTCCAGAAATCCAAGAAATATCCAGAAAAACAGGCAGAGCTGAATTCTCAAATATAATTTGTTTTCATAAATTTAATCAACTAAGGAAAGAGCTGAATTTCTACTCATACAATGAGTAAGATTACTGGTTTTTCGGGGTCTTATTTAGAGAAACAAAAATAAAGTGCCATTTATAAAACATTTGCAGCTTTGACTATAATCAACTGTAATAATAAGATACCAGCTCAAAAAAATTCTTTTCATTTAAACCCCTTTTGTAATACTGCTTTTTAATAACCCTCATAATAGCCGAATTAAAGGACCCCAACAGAAATCATTCATCCCACATAAAACAAACATTGCCTTTTCTTCTTAGCTTTGTTTTACAAGCTACATTATTTCCAGATGACGCTTGAGGGGACTATGGTTTCAAGAATTAGATGCTTAAATAGACAGCTGCTTTCTATTTGCCATGTAAATCAAGGATATATCAAAGAAAATTCCAAATAGTAGACTTCTTTTCTTCCTATTCGGAACTACCAACTCAGACAGAAAGGGAGAGATAGAGAAATCAATAAAAATTTGAGCAAATGGAAAATTAAAATTAGGATTTCTTAAATAAAAGAAAATTTGGAGCCTGTCAGGAAAAGGTATTTTCATATAAGCTCTGCACAGCAGCAGGTAAGAATTTTTTTAGTACAACAGGAAGGGGAAAACACTGTGATCACTGGTTTTTACAAATCTATCACACAGAGCTACTGAATTTAATATGCATGGGTTTTCTGTACTCTTTAAACTTTGCTTAGAAAGTTAATTAATCATTGCCAGATTTCAATGCAAACACATCCCATTTCCTTTTATAAGCCAGAGGAAAGAAAATAAGAGTTATTTAAGTATTTCTGATGATAATTTTTCTTAAAAAAAATCCTTAAAGAGAATATTCTGCCACACTCCTTAAGAACAGACATAGGACAAATTTCCTCTTGAGGAATAAAGAAATGGGAATAATCTTTCCCTCAATGGAGGTGTGTTTTCTAAAAACAAAGATTTTTTTTCTAAACAAGAGGGGAATCCTCCAACTAGATATTGTCCTTAGAATCCTAAGAACATTTCTGAAACTCGTAATTCAGAAGTGTATTTAAAGATTTTTTTTTTTTAAATTTAGAAGTGTATTTAAAGCCAAGTTATAATACAACCTAGAAAACCGGTCTGATTATGTTAAAGTCAGGTCCAGTTTATAATTAAAGTAGTGGTGGCAGAGGGGGTTGATCACTTGCTAGAAGCTTTATTTATTTGAATTTTAAAATCAGTTGTAGTAAGGAAGAAACTTCCTTGGGACCTAATCAATGTGGGGCTTGAGACCTATATGAGATCAAAACAGTTGTTTCTTTCTTTTTAAGATTTTATTTATCTGACAGAAAGAGAGCACAAGCAGGAGGAACAGCAGAGGGAGAGGGAAAAGCAGGCTTTCTGCTGAGCTGGGAGCCCGATATGGGGCTCGATCCCAGGACTCTGGGATCATGACCTGAGCTGAAGGCAGGTGCTTAACTGACTGAGCCACCCTGGGGCCCCAAAGCAGTTGTTTCTTTTAGAGATGTTCACCAACCTTATTCAGAAGATTTGGCTTTTTTTTTTTTTTTTTTTAAAGATTTTATTTATTTATTTATTTGACAGACAGAGATCACAAGCAGGCAGAGAGTCAGGCAGAGAGAGAGGAGGAAGCAGGCTCCCTGCTGAGCACAGAGCCCGATGCGGGACTTGATCCCAGGACCCTGAGATCATGACCTGAGCTGAAGGCAGAGGCTTTAACCCACTGAGCCACCCAGGCACCCCCATGATCTTTCTTGAAGATCTGGTTGGTCCTAGAGCTGGAGCAGGGGAAATACCTGATGAGTTAGAACATCTTGAAAGTCTCAAAGGTTAAAAGAAAAAACCAACACAATATCACCAACACGTGTGATTTTCTGTCTTTTGATGACAGTCATCTTGGTGGTGTAAATGTCACCGTGGCTGAAATTGGCACTTCCTGACCATGACATTGAGCATCTTTCAATGTGCTTACAGGTCACTTGTATTGTCTGCTTTGGAGAAATGTCTATTCTGTTCCATTGCCCATTTTCTGTTAATTGCTCTCTTGTATCACAGTCCAACAGTGTACCCAGTTGGCTTTCAGTGAGATGATTCAGGGGTCCATGCACTGCCATATTGCTGGACCCTGGAGTCTCACACCAGATTTCCTGCATCCAACTAGCACGTGATGAGAGACATGTGGAAGATGACTTGGGGTGGTGGCGGCAGGGGGCGGTGGTGATGATGACATCACTTCCACCTACATCCCACTGACTATAGCTGGCCTAATGCTCCCGCACCCACCAGACACAAGCATGATGGAAAGTAGTGCTTAGTTGTATAATTAGGCAGAGATGGGACTGGTGAGCATCCCAATCACTGGCTCACCCAAGGCCTCGTGGGACATCTGGCATTCAGGAGGACTGGCTGACCGACTAGAAAAATGCCAGCGCGAGCCACTGCTTTGATCTTGGTGGCCACTCTGGTGTGGTTCACCTTAGGGGCTCTGAGACACACTCAGTCCTGGTATATTTCTAAGATCAAGGAGCATGCTGAAAAGTGAGGGCCCCCCTTTGGGGTTGAGATTCACTCTTTGGTGCCAAATAACAACTGAGGTGTCCCCAGACAGATTAAAGACGCTTCCTCATGTTGCTGCTCAACTATGAGTTTACGGTGGCTTCCGTTGTCTCCCCCTCTACCTGATGTCATAGCTCTCCTGAAGGAAGTCTTCCCTGTCACCAGAGGGCGCGCACACATCTTCGTCTCCTGAGCTGGCTCCTGTTGTCCCAGAATCCCTCTCCCAAACATGAACCGCACAGCGTAACTGCAGTAGCTAACGCTTACTCAACACTTGCTATGCACCAAGGATCCTCCCTGGACTCGTTCATTCATTTAATCCTGACAACAACACTGGGTAGTAGGTTCTACTGTCACTCCCATTTTACAGGTGGGGCAATTGAGGCCGGGAGAGGCAAAACGACCTGCCCAAGGCCAGACAGCTATGTAAGATACATAAACTACATACAGAACCAGGTTACAAAACAGTCACCATTTAAAAAAAAAATTGGACTATTTGTCTTTTTTGTGACTGAGCTATTAAGAATTCTTTACATATTCTGAATACTAACTAGTCCTTTATTGGATATAAGATTTGTAAACATTTTCTCCCATCCTGTGGGGTGTCCTTTCACTTTCTTGATGGTGGACTTTGAAGCTCAAGAGTTTTAAATTTTGATGAAGTCTAGAGTTGTCTGTTTTTATTTTGTTACCAAAGATTTACTCCCATATTTTCTTATAAGGAATGTATAGTCTTTGCTCTTACATTTAATGGCTATGGTCCATTCTGAGTTAATTTTTGTTTATGGTGTGAGCACCTATCACATGCCAGACATTGTGCTGGACGCGAGAAACCCAAGGGCGATGACGTGCTGTTTTCACCTCTACGCCCTTATTCAAGAAGCATAACCCCAGACTGTTTTCCCTTTCAAAATACTACCCGGCTCAAATTGCAACTCCTTGCCATGAAAACTGGCACAAGTCCTTCCCTACTTCCCCCAAACTGTTCTCTCCCTTTTCCGAAAACCCCCAAGTTTGGTTACAGACCTCTTACAAAATTTGTCATACAGAATTGTATGTAGCCACTGAGAATCCCTGTGTATAGCTGGTAGGCTCTCTTTGTTTTTACCTTTCACACCATGCTAACGTAAGCCCCAAACAGAAGTTTTAGCAACATTCTGACTAATGTCCCCATCACTGGAATAAACACCCAAAAGTGATTTCTTCAAAAGTAACAACATCTAAAAGGAACGGTTTTAAACAAAGGCAAATTTCATTGTTTCCAACTCCTTGGATATGACAGCTCATCCCAGATAGCCATTCCCATGTTCTAGCAACGTTAAACTCTCTGTCCCAGCCTCTATACCCCACAGGAACATCTCCAAGTGACAGTCTCAGCCAGAACCAACACTGAAATACAAAAAGTATTACATAGTACGTATGTGTATTTATGACTGTGTATGTGAAAGGAAGTGTTTTAACACTAGCTCGGTAAAGGCACACGTGTAAAACAAACAGCTGAAGATATTTTTCAAGATTACCTATCCATCAACTGCTTCAGGCAAATGAACTTAAGATTTGAGTTAAAGAGCACACACTAACAAGGAATCTTAAAAATATAACTGCCTAAAATACAAGGGAGGAAAATGGAAAAATCCCTGAATTCAAGTTTTCTTGTTATGTGGAATCAGTTCAGAATATCTTGTAATATATTTCTGAAGAAATGAAATGTCTAAACACAAATATAAATTAGATAAAAGACTCTGAATAAGAGTTATTGGTTCAGGGTGGCTCAGTCAGTGAAGCATCTGACTCTTGATTTCAGCTCAAGTCATGATCTCAGGGTTATGGGATCAAGCCCTGTGCTGGGCTCTGCAGTCAGCGGGGTGTCTGCTTGGGATTCTCTCTCTTCCTCCGTCTCTCCCCCGCCATTTGCTTGATGTCTGTGCGTGAGTTCCCTCTTTCCCCAAAATCAATCAATCAATCAATCAATCAATCTTAAGAGTTATTGGTTCAAAAGTTCAGGTCAAATGACATACTCCAGGGTTAGCAATATTTTAGGAATCCATGCCGAATGATAATGATAAGCCATCAAGACTTGATCAAAACAAATTTCAAATACACGGTGCTTGCTCTTTAGGAAGTTAGAATTTAAGATAGCGAATCATTAGATCAAGTAGAGGTTGAACAATCTGTTTTATGTGTACTGAACTAAAAGAAAGAATACTACAACTACCCTTTGAACAAGAAAGAAGCAATTTAAACATTTTTTTAAAGCCATCGCTATACCCACTGTGGGGCTCAAACTCACGACCTTGAGATCAAGTCACATACTCCACCAACTGAGCCGGCCAGGTGCCCCAGAAAAGAAGCAATTCTGACATAAAGATCATGCACTAATTAATGAGAAAATATATAATTCAGCTTAAAAATTACACATGTCCCCTACATGTGAGAAACTAATCTTTTTTGACTAGGGAAACAACCAAACCACTCAAATTCAATGTCTTACAGATATAATTTAGATCCGAAACTCTGCAGTTTCGGATGCCTGCAAGAGCAGCAGAGGTGTGGACACAGAGCTTCATCCTCATCAATTAACTGGTTAATATTTAGCCTCCTTTTTTCAGCCCAAGACAGAACAGACTCATGCCTTCAAAGTACACTCAATCCTACCAGGAGAGAAGAATATCACAGACAAAAAACAATCATAGGATATGAAACAGCATATATTTACTTGTTCCCTCTGTGTGTGTGTGCATGGATCTTTGTGCACGTCTGTGTGAGTGTGCTTGTGTGTCTGTGTGTGTAACAGATCATATATTCCACTGGTTCTGAAGTATTTTGATCTCAAGACCCTTTTATATTCTTGGAAATCTCTGATACTCTCAAAAGACCTATTTTTATGTCGGTAATATGTATTGGTATTTATCATATTATGAATTAAAACTAAGAACAATTTAAAGCACGAGAATACACAAGTACACGTTCTGTGAGCTGCCAATGAAACGATCACTCATCATGAAGCTTCAGGACGACTCTACTGTTTAGTCATGGGTAAAGGAAAGTAAAAATGAGAACTTGGAGAACCACTGGAATGTGTGTGTGGACACATACACACAGACACATATACAGAAGTTAGTAATGTTATACTTGCTTAGCATTCAATGATAAACTCTTAGCTGCTATTTACACTCTAGCTGATTTTTCTGATTCTGTCTCCTTCATCTTTTTAGCTGCGTCTTTTTAGCTTATGTCCTTGCAATTACTATTTAAAATTAAATGGCAGAGTCAGTCCTATAGAAAGGTTCCCAGGTTGGTTGATGATCAAAGGACAATATAAGGGGCGCCTGGGTGGCTCAGTGGGTTAAAACCTCTGCCTTCAGCTCAGGTCATGATCTCAACAACCTGGGATCGAGCCTTGCATCAGGCTTTCAGCTCAGCCAGGAGCCTGCTTCCTCCTCTCTCTCTCTTTGCCTACTTGTGATCTCTCTCTGTCAAATAAATAAGTAAAATCTTAAAAAAAAAAAAAAAAAGGACATTATAATTTGGTTCCTTATGGTTCCACCTAGAATAAGACTTAGATTCCTCTTATCCTAAATACTTGCCAAGATGATTGTCAGAAATAAGGGGAAAAATGCTTAGAGGACACTGTAACAATATTCGTAATTTAAAAACCACAGGTATAGGTTTAAAACACAATTACAGCTCATTTATTATTTTTGTTTCACTTTATATATTCAGGTCTGTTGTACATGACTCAAGTGGCTTTAAAAAAAAAAAAAAAAAAGATTCTCCTTTAGCAATTCTCCCCTGCTCTAGTCACTGAATTCACTTTTAGGAAACCCTACAGACAGCAAAGTGCAGCCACGCGGCTGGCTGGACTGCACATGCTTTCCCAGACGTCTTTACCTCCTCTGGAGAGAGGCTGCAGAAACAGCTCTCCCTCTCTGTACTCAGCATTCTCTCTCCCAAAAGAGGAGTTGAGTGCAGTTTTTGTTTTATTTCCCCTTCAGCAGCCAGGGCAGTCCCCTCATTATCTAGAAGTTGGTGGAAGACTTCAGGTCTCCCCTGAGCTGTCCCACCAAACAAGGCCATACTGAAGGATGAACACTCATGCTTTTTTAACTTGCTATTTGTTTTCTATGTTGTTACTCAGCGGACTTGTGAATTACACAGTACAATGAGAATAAGTGTTTTCTTAATAAACTCAGAAAGCTCCAGGCAGACTGAGAGTACTCTATGTATTACATCGAGAAGAACATATGATGATTTTTGAGTGCTTATCTGATCCCGGTGGGAAAGGACAGTCACGGCTTGGATAGAAGCGACCTCTTACGCTGTCAGGGACCCACTGCTGCATTTCAACCTTTTCCTTCACCATCTTTTACAAATACGTGGTCTACAGCATGAGTCCAGGACACAGAATTTTAAGTGGCTGTTGGCAGAGAAGTTTAATTAAAATTTCTAGGGAGGGGAAAAAAGGGAGAAACATTTTGTTTCCCCAGTTAATGACCAATTTCAAAGAGAATGACAGTGGGAACATGGTTTCAAAACGCAGATCACTTACAGTGTTTTGCACTGTGGGAATGACAAGGGAACACGCTAGTTATGATGAAAGAAAACACACAGCAGGACTGACTTCTCTCGTCACCCCATGGCTAAGTGGTAGGAAGGACCCCGCCACCATCACCACTACCGAATCGGGGTGACCCACCCTCTGCAATGAACTCTGAAGAAAGGCGGCAAAATTCGAGTTCATTAGCCCATCTGGAGTCTGTTGTGATTTGTAGTCTCTCACACACAAATGTTAAAATAATGACTGTCAATGACTGATTCTACGTGGAATTTTCCGTGTAGTTCTATGAAGCAGATACTTTAAAAAATTCACTTTTTTTGTGGAGCATAACAAATGACATGGAGGACATTGGGAGATGAAGAGGAGAAGGAAGTTGGGGGAAACTGGAAGGGGAGACGAACCATGAGAGACTATGGACTCTGAGAAACAACCTGGGGGTTTTGAAGGGGCGGGGGTGGGAGGTTGGGGAAACCAGGTGGTGGGTAATAGGGAGGGCACGTGTTGCATGGAGCACTGGGTGTTGTGCAAAAACAATGAATACTGTTACGCTGAAAAAATAAATTAATTAATTAAAAAAAATTCACTTTCCTAGTGAAAATTTAATGCAAGAACAAGTCAGCAACTTAAAAACTATCAGGTTCAATAGTAGAACTGGTGTATCTGTTAGGAGTTTAACCTGTCCTTTCATTGTATAATCACTTTCATGACTGGCGGATACCATTAAATATGATCCATTTTCTCAAAGACAGTGATTTTCTGGTCTCCCATTACAGGAGAATGCTGCTAGCACACCCTCAACTCTAAATACATTCAACACATTTTTGTGGAAGAAATGACATAGGAGGGCTATGTAAGCAAATGGTAATTATATAAAAATAACAAAACATTTATAAAGGAATTGAAGGGTTTTTTTTTCTTTTCTTTTTTTGGAGAGGGAAGGGTGGAGGGAGAGAGAATCTTAAGCAGGCTCCAGCCCCAGCACGGAGCCTGATGCATGGCTCAATCTCACAACATTGAGATCATGACTGACCCAAAATCAAGAGTTGGACGCTTAATGGACTGAGTTGCCTAGGAGTCCCTGAATTCAAGTTCTTAATAAATGCAATCCCCATGGCCACTCAGAGGCCCCAACTGAGGTTTTCAAGGAATGATTAGGAAGACATATTTTTCTTATAACAAGTTCCAGCTTGGATAGAAGTGAGTTATTATGCTAATTTTTGGAAAAAGTTGAGAATATTCAGTTAGCAGGAAAATAATCAGATACTTTTTTTTTTTTTTTCGGTAAAAGAGAAGTCCTCTGGAATTACAAACTTAATACCTTAATGGGAATGACAGATCATCACATCACACGCATACACAAAATAAATAAAAGGGAAGAAAAACAGCAGGAGTGGGGCTGCGGCTGCACCCAGCCCTCTCTGTTTATCAGCGACTGCTATCGGGACTGGGGGCCGTTCCCACAGTCTCGTATCAGCACAGCCATTTAGAAATGAAACAAACCACAGGAAACAAAACAAGTCGCCGGCTGTCTGGTATGCATCACCACTTCAAACTCCGAACTTAAAAATTCTCTCATGAAGTTTCTAAATATCAACCCAGTGAGAGCTGTTGTCCTTGTTAGAACTCGATGGACTACTTCTGTGGTCTATGACAAGATAATTTTTAGCATCCTCATCCAAGCCATGTTCCAAAATGTAAGGAAAGTCATGGACAGTGGCACTGCCCTGAAGGCACTCCTAATATTCTCCTTCCTGCTATTCTAGAATGCTCATGCCTGTGCTGCTCCCGTTCCACTCTGCTGTCATTCTCTGAGGTGAGGTGGGAATAAGCTCTTTATCTTTAAAGTGGATGAAACCATGGCAACGCACGAGTGCTGTCCTCCCCTGACCGGGGCTCATAGGACCAGCGCCGCACACTGAGCTGAGCAGAGCCATTGAGGAGTGTCTCTCCCTGGAACGGAGAACGGGGGCTTCAAGACTGGTCAGGTGGCTAACAATACGACATTCCCAGGGCGAGAGGAAGGCTGGAGTGGCTATTTTAGGTCCAAGTCCACACATAGGGAAATCTGGCCAATAGAGAATAATAGCTCAAGAGTAAAGTGGAAGCAAAAAGGAACCAGAGCCTAGAAACTGAAGAGCCCCAGAAAGACAAGATGTTCTTGAATCCAAAGGCTTCTCAAGTTCAGGTTCTGGTTCTCTGTGAAATCCAGCCCCTGTACCTCTGCCCCTTGAGTTCAGTGATAAACCTCTGCATGTTTTCTGTGAAACCACTCCTTTTGCTTATGTGTAACTAGTTTGAGTGGGTTTCTTGCCTGAGGTAACAAGGGTCCTAATTATTAACAGTCACTGGCTTAGGGTTGACTTTCTTTAACTACTTGTTAATAATCACTTAAAAGTTTTCCCCTTGATGTGAGACAGCACTCCCTTATCTGCATATTAGAGGCACCAAGATCATAGTCAGACCTTGAGAACAGAGATCATTACTTACGAACCTAACAATGAAAGGAAAACTTGTTACTGACAATGTAAGGTTAACTACTTACGTAATCTGGTAGAGGAACATCGTTGGCACTCAGTGACCCTCTCAAGGACTGTGTGGCTTGTTCCAGAACTTTGTTGTGTTTTTTAGACAGCAAGGAAAACAAACTGAAAGAAACAAAGAACAATAAAAGAGAGAAATAAGTGTCTCCTTTTCTGGGTTTTATTCGGTATTATAGTTCTACAGAATGTCATATTCTTTTTTTTTTTTAAAGATTTTATTTATTTATTTGGCAGACAGAGATCACAAATAGGCAGAGAAGCAGGCAGAGAGAGAGGAGGAAGCAGGCTCCCTGCTGAGCAGAGAGCCCGATGCGGGGCTCGATCCCAGGACCCTGGGATCATGACCTGAGCTGAAGGCAGAGGCTTTAACCCACTGAGCCACCCAGGCGCCCCCAGAATGTCATATTCTAAAATATACATGTATGATTTTTTTTTTCTTCATGCTTGTGTTAACAGCAGGATCAATGATACTATCGATATAACAAAAAAAATTAAGTGAGGAGAATGTTTAAACTATAGGGATTCGAAAGAATAAAAAAAGTCTGACAGCTTTAAAATTCTACTGCAAACACAGGAGAATTTTCCAGTATCGAGGAAAGAATAGTGGACAGAGATTCAGACAAACTGAGGGGCACTGGGTTTCCTGAGTCACTCTGAGGGCAAGCTATGACTAGCCCCTTGGACTTGTACCTCAATTTCCTCATCCTTCAAAGAAGCGTGTTGGATTAAATTATTTCTCTAGTATAATAGAGTCAATTATTTTCTATCACAGCTTTATCTTTTTATTTCTTAAAACAATAACTTTAAATATATATACTATAAGATTTCCACTTCTGGTCATGATGAAAACAATAAATTTAAATATATATATTATAAGATTTCCACTTCTGGTCATGATGGGCTAACTGGCCCCGAATAACCTTCCTGCTATTAATACCTTAAAAAATGGACAAAAGATATGAAATGACTTTTCAGCTGGTGTACAACATCTGCAGTGCAGGACTGGGATCCCTAGAAGAGAGTAACTGCCTAAAGAACGTTCTAGACTGGGACCCAGGGAGTGCACGGCAGCATCATGGTGAGCTGAAAACCCAGAGGGGTCAGGGCTCGGGGCTGTGTGGCAGGCGGAGTTTGCAGGCAGAGTATTCAACCGGAGAACTCCAAGAGGGAGGTCCAGAAACCTGCTCAAGAGTCTTAGCCACTTGAGGTTCAGTTTTGTTTTACCTTGAGGTTAAAAGTAAACCTTACACTTTCTGCTCACACCCATTGCCATGACGCACAGGTAGCTACTCTGTACCAGCACTGTATTGTCTGTGATCCCAGAAATGTTAAAGGTGGCAAGGCTGTGCATACACACGCACCTTTTTTATTCCACCCAATATGTACTGTTCTGTACTTCACACTTTTTTCATTGAACAATATAGTCCCTGATCCATTCAATAAATGTTGAGGGCCAGGAATGGATATCTAAGCATATGGATATACTATAATTTATTTATCTTTAGCCCATTATTAATCATTGCAGCGTTTCCAGTTGTTTTTTTTTTAAACAGCACTGCGATAAACACCCTTGTATTTAATTTTTTAGCATACTGAAGTGAGACTATGCACAGGATAAATTCCTTGAAGTAAAATTGCCAAGTAAAAGAATAATGGAATAGGACAGTGAACTGCATTAGCCGTATACACTTCAAATATACAAATTACTTTGTAAATGATGAAAATAAAAGGCAAAAATTTGTTGGGGCAGTGTACAAAGCGTATTCACATGGAAATGCATAAAGAAAAAAATTACCAAGGTCCTTTTAATTTGTTAGCAGCACATTTGAGGAATACAGGGAATTTCAGGAGTTTTTTTGAGACCAAAGGAACTTTGACGGTCAGTTCTTGCATCAGTTCTTGCACGGGGCATGGTAAGTCTCAGAGGCATGAACTGATGCCCAAACAAAAAGGGAAAGCACTAAAAATGCTTGGAAGAAGTACACTTCTTGGTATTAGTCAGAAGAAGGGGGGCAAGTGAAGACAGACAGAGGCCTTTGTTGAGTTTACAAAATACCAGCAACCTGGGGTTCTGTCTGCGTTCTCCAGCGTCCCTTCAGAGGTAATCCACGGGACCTTCCATCAAAATTGAAGAGAATTCTTAAACAAGTTGCAGGAATCAAAGCAATAACTATCTGAAATTGTTTCCTTAGGAGGAGAAAGGCTAGTTTTGTTTATTTTCAAAGAGAATACGAACAATCCGTTTTCCTTGTTAGAAGAAGACAAAACAAGGAAGTGAGACTCAGTTCTAATGTAAGCTCTTTCATTTGGGTATAACAGAAAAATCTGACCGGTGAGGGCCGAAAATGTTGACCGGTCCACCTCAAGGAGCTGTGGCTACTGCTCCCAGCTGTTCCTAAGAAAGCTGGTGTGGGAACAGCTGATTTGAGGCCACTTCAAGTTTCCTAACACGAATGAGAAACAGCATTCACACTTGACTTCAAGCTGTTATTCTCCTACAACTTAATAGGCTTTTCCCTCGGGTCTTAAAGCTAAAGAGCTTTCAATTTTATTTTTTTTTAAAAACATTCTAATTCTGGCTCGCATTTAACTTTTTTTTTTTTAAGATTTTATTTATTTATTTGTCAGAGAGAGAGAGCACAAGCAGGCAGAGCGGCAGGCAGAGGCAGAGAGAGAAGGAGGCTCCCCACTGAGCAAGGAGCCCTATGCGGGTCTCCATCCCAGGACCTTGAGATCATGACCTGAGCCGAAGGCAGTGGCTTGACCCACTGAGCCACCCAGGCATCCCTGCATTTAACTTTTTAAGGCAAAAGGACCTAAATGTATATGAGATGTGGCTTGTAAATTGCTGAGAAAAGTAACTTCTGGTGAAAACTTTGCAATCAAACTACGAGCTCCCTAGCTTACTGCCAGTTAGAACGAATGGTAGAGATGATATATGGTGTTTGCGTGTAAAGGGGTAATTCTGAGCGAAACTGGCATTCAAATGTACTATTCACTCAGGATATCACTGCCAGAGTCCTTGTTTTTAATCTTAGAAAAAGAGTAGGTTTTTCTTTTATACCAGTATGTTCACTACAAATTGGTTTAACAATGAAAAACTGAAAATCAGAACGCTGACGAACAGCAGCATGGGTTAATACTGCGGGAGAGTTCTGTAAGGAAACCTACAGAGCAATGGAAAGTTATCTGAGGCTCCGTGCAACAATACGGCTAAAGCTCCAAAACAAGGGTATTTTACACGCAAGGATTCTAGTGGAAGAATGCGGCCAAAGTAGTATTATTTACATAGTGTATTAAAAATGCAAAAATGATGTTACCGATCTTCTACAGATAAAACGTGAAATAATAAACCATATGGAAATGATAAATACTATATTTAAGACAGCCATTCTTCACTGAGAAAGGGAAGGAAATGGGATCACAGAGGAAAAAAAATAAGGGATTTAGCTCTCTCTCTGAATCTTTCTCTTGTTCTATCTCTAAAATGTTTTTGTTATGCTGGATACATACACAAGGGATTGTTGTATTACTCTCTCTCTTTGATGTATGCCTAAAATATTACATACATTACAAAAATGGAATAAAATGAATACACTATCCTGAAGAAAACAGAGCCCCTGCGAACAGACAGCATTTCAGAACAGAAAGAAGCAGGTGGATAGACTCTGCATGGTTAGTCCAACATGAGATACGCTCAGAAAACCACCAGCTGCTTTTGGAAAGGGCTGCCGTTCAGGGCTCACAGGCAGCGGCAGGAGACGAGGCCAGAACAGAGATGGTTTAGGACGGACTGTGAAGGACCACTTAGGGCACATTGCAAGTCCCGCTTGACTCAACATGGAGAAGCAGCTAAAGGAACATCAGCCTTACAAAATGACAAGAGACACGCTCCTTGCTCCCAACGAGCTGAAATCTAAGGTGGTAAGAAAAAGCCTGTAATTCCGGAATCGGAGGATGCCGCGGGTCTCCAGAGTGCGCTGAGGGAACACTAGGTACTAGGTACTAGATACCTGTCAGAGGAAATCTTCCCTGTGGCCTTGAAGGTCAGGGGCTTGCTGGTGGGGAGGGAGAGTACGGAACACAGAAGGGGAAATGGTGTGTCCACGGGGTGAGGGCGGCGAGAGAGGAAGCACAGCAAGACAGCGACGTGCCTGTTACAAAAACCATGCTTTATGAAGTTTGCATCTCCACTCAAGTCACTGAGGCAGGCAGTAAGTCAAACATTTACCAAGAACCTACGATGTGCGATGTGCGGGGCAATGTGCAAAATGCCTGGGAGACAGTGACAAGCAAGGGCAGCGTGGTCTTTGGCCTGCCCTCCTGGAGGGGCAGCTGGTTGGGGAGGACAAATCTACACAGAAGGTTCTACTGTCCGAGCAGCGATGGAGACAGGCAGCGAGGGCTGGCGGGACACAGATGAGGCTGCCCAGCTGCCCCTGGAGACAGGAACAGGAAGGCGTGGCTGGAGGGGATGCCTGAGCTGGATCTGAAGGAGCAGTCAGGAGTGAGCCAAGCGAGTGAGGCAAAGGTAGAGGTCGTCTGTGCAGAGAAAGGAGCACAAGGGAGGACAGAGACATCTGAGCACTGCCGGCACAGGCAACAGGGCGGCATGCGCATTCACCAAGCGTTCCATTTGTGGCGGAGCACAGCATCAGTGCTGGGCCAGCACTGGGACAGTTTATGAAGTGTCTCTCATGTCTTGCTTAGATCTTGGACTTTATCCTGAAATCTGTTGTGGTGGTGGTGGTTGTTTTTTTGTTTTGTTTTTTAAGATTTATTTATTTATTTGAGAGAGAGGGCGGGATGGGCAGAGGGAGACAATCTCCAGCAGACTCCCCGCTGAGTGCAGAGCCCATGAGATCATGACCTGAGCTGAAACCAAGAACCAGACGCTTGACTGAGCCACCAGGTGCCCCTTGAAAGCCAGAGGTGTTTTATGACAGCCGGAGACACGAAAGCAAAGCTGCTGTGTCTGGTGTTCAGGCGGGGAGTGTGGGGCAAGAGATGGACAGGAAGTGATCAGTCCTTGTTCATGCGTGTCCTCGATCTCTCCCCAGTGTGCTCTCATGCCACGGAGGCCATCCAGTTCCGGCCACAGAACTCAGGGCTCTAGGCAGCCACGTCTGAAAAACACAGGCCCAAGCAGTGAGCCACAAGCACGTCACTACTGCGTTTGTTTCAGAAAGATCCCTCCGCCCCTCAAGGAGAGGATGACAGGCAAACAAGTGCCAAAGCAGAAAGACCCTTGAGGTAACTAACCTCACGGCTCAAAATGAGGGAGAGCAGGAGGTAACCAGGCTAAGGCAGCACGGGCCACTAGGAAGGCAGAGACACACAGAGACAGTGACAAAAGGGAGTCCTGGGTGACTCCAAAGTTCCCAACTGGGAAACAGCAGCTGGCTGAGAATGTGACCGAATGTGCTGGGAAGAGAAGAGCGTCAGAGAAGGCAGAGAGCCCAGGAAGCCCACGGCTGTGCCCCAGCAGCAGGACTACTAGGACACACACGCACGGCTCGCGGCTCATCAAACCATCAGGTGAGGCCATCATCCATCCTGTGTTTCATTTTTAGGGAGGATAATCAAAGCAGAGAGGAGTTAAGTACTTTGCTTACGGCACAAGGCCACTAAGTGGTGGGGTCAGGAGTCAAGTTCAGGGGCAGGCAAGTTCCAGAATCTGTGCTCTTAACGATTCTGCCACGAAAGCCAGAGATGCGCAGGAATATCCAGATGGAGATGGTAAGAAATACCCGCGGGCAGTTCAGAACTACGAAGCTGGTGCTCTGGGAGAGAGCAGAGACCTTTTGAGGGTTATCGGCATCAGCGGCCATCACACAAGTACACGTGACCACCCAAGGATAACGTGTCAAGTGAGGAAAGAAGAACAAGGTCAGGATTCTGGGAAACACCAAGACGAAAAAAGGGAAACAGCAAAGGGTCTTAGAGGAATAGAAGTGGAAGAACAAAAAGTGAAAGACATTTTGGAAGCCAAGAGAACAGCGTCAAGGGGAGAGTGGTCATCACTGTCAACAGGTAAAGAAGGATTAAAGGGAAAAAAAAGAAAGAAAGAAACAAAATCACTGGATTTGGCTCAAGGAAAGAAAACAATGGTGATTACCAAAACCTTTCTTGGAGTGGAGGAGGGGCTGAAGGGAACCCCTGTGGTTGAGAGAGAAGCCAGATGTGGGGAAGTGAGCAGTGGGGGGGGGGCAAAGAGCTAGAGTAAGACCCTGAAGGGGAAGCAACACAGAAGGGTCACTTCCTAGGAGGTGGCAGGGGGGCTCCCTCCCAGAGGACTGCAGACCTTCCCCACGACAGCCTCGCCCCCCTCACAACTTGTAGTCACCTTCCCTCCACACCCCCACTTCCCTCATCATGGCAGTCACCAGAGAGAGACAAGGAGCACCTCAACTCCACAGAAGAATGGGAAGTTAGGAAACTGAGGTACAGAGTCGACAGTGCATGTGAGGTTAAAGTTACACAGTGTGGTGAACTCAAACTTCTTGACAAAGCCTAAAGAGCTATTTTAAAATGTCACGATATACAAAATATTATTAAAGTTATTAAGAGCAGAGCTGCAGAAAGAAACCAAATCTCCTTATGCCAAGCCTGAGACTTTCTCCTCCGCAGGCAGAAACTCCTTCTTCGTGCAGGAAGCCCTCCTTTCCCCTCTCTGCGCATCTGAATGCTACCATCCCTTAAGGCCCAAGTGCGTGCTGCCCATTCCATCCCATCTGCAAAGGATCTGTCTAACCTGTGCTCACCCTCCATCCGAACTACACTAACTACACGCCTCAACCAACACTTCCACATAGTCTCACACTGCGCTTACCTTGTTTTTAATCAGCTTTATTGAGGAATCATCAACATAGACTCCAATTATCCAATTTTAAGTATACAATTTGATGAGGTTTGAAAAACTGAAACAGTCATGGGCCTCATCACCATAACTGTGATGTAGAATGTTTCCATTCCCACGGGATGCTCCCTGTAGCCCTCTGCAGTCAATCCCCTGCTCCACCCCGGGCAACTGCCAACCACAGAGCTGTTTCCTGTCACTGCAGTTCTACAGTTTCTAGATTTCAGGTTAAATGGGATCATACCCTGTCTACTCTTTTGGGTCTGGATTCTTTTTTTCTTTTTCTTTTTTTTAATATTTTATTTATTTGACAGAGAGAGAGAGATCACAAGTAGGCAGAGAGGCCGGCAGAGAGAGAGAGGAGGAAGCAGGCTTCATGCTGAGCAGAGAGCCCAATGCAGGGCTGGATCCCAGAACCCTGAGATCACGACCTGAGCTGAAGGCAAAGGCCCAACCCACTGAGCCATTGGGTCTGGTTTCTATCACTTTAGTGTTCCACCCACGTTGTTTGGTGTATCTGGAATTCATTCCTTTTCATTGCCAAGTAGCTTTCTGTTGCATGAACAAACTTCAATTCGTTTATTTATTTATTAGGTGATGGATCCTTGGGTTGTCTTCCTTTCTGAGCCATTATGAATAAAGCTGCTATAAACATTCTTGCAAGTTTCTTTGTGAACAAGCGTCTTCATTTCTCTTGAATAAATATGACAATATTTGTTTAACCCCGTAAGAAGCGGCCCACCTGTCCTATATTCTTGCTGGCACTTGCTAAGCCAGTCTTCTCAGGGTTAGCCCTTCCCGTGGCCGTGAGATTTCGCTGTAGTTTTAACTTGCATTCCCCTAACCAACTTTCCTGTGCTCCTAGTTTTGTTTGCTGCAGTGCATATTCAAATCTTGTGCCCATGTAAAACAATGGGTGGTTTCCTTCTTCTTCCTGAGTTTGTAAGAGTTCTTTATAATATTCTAGATATAAGTCCTTTATCAGGTATTGTTTTGTACATAATCTCTCCCAGACCGGCAGTGGGGGAGGGGAGAGGGGGGAGAGGTCTTTCTTTTCATTTTCTTGACAGTGCCTTTTGAAGAGCAAAATTTTAGAATTTGATGAAGCCCAACTCATCAACTTTTAAAGAAAGATCTGTGTTTTTTGTGTCCTAAGAAACCTTTGCCTAACCCAAGATCCCAAAGATTTTCTCCCATGATTTGATGTATATGGTTTATAGTTTTAAGTCTCCTATTTAATGTCTGTGCTCCATTTGGATCCAAGAGTCAAGGTTTATGTTCTCCTGTTGGTTTTTTGCATATGAATATTTCACTGTATTGGTATTGCATACCAATAATACCACACTGCCCTGATTGCATTAGCTGTAATTTATAGTACATCTTGAAATCAAGTAATATGAGTTCTCCGTAAGTTTTCTTTGTCAAAATTGCTTTTGGGTATTCTAGGATTTTTGCATATCCACATAAATTTTAGAATCAACTTGTCAATTTCTACCGAAAAACCTGGTGGGATTTTGATTAGGACTGTGTTAAATGTATAGATAAATTCTAGGATCTTAACAATACTGTCTCTGACCCATGAACATGGGATCACCTTGTTTATTTAAGTCTTTAATTTTTTAAAAAAGGATTTTATTTACTTATTTGACAGACAGACACAGCAGAGAGGGAATACAAGCAGGGGGAGTAGGAGAGGCTAAGCAGGAAGCCTGATGCGGGGCTGGATCCCAGGACTCTGGGATCTTGACCTGAGCCCAAGACAGACGCTTAATGACTGAGCTATTCAGGTGCCCCTGAAGTCTTTAATTTAAAAAAAAAATGTTTAATTAAAAAAATTTTATTATGAAATACAGGTGACACACAGTGATACATTAATTTCAGGCATGCAACATAGTGATTTGACTGGTCTTTTAAAATTTCTTTCAGCAATGTTTTAGTTTTCAGTATACCCATTTTGCATGTATTTTAGTTATGGTTTTTCCTAAGTTCTTTCATATTTTTATGCTACCATAAACAGTATTGCTTTTAAATTTTGATTTCTGATTGCCACATGAATATCAGAATACAATTACTGTTACATACTGACCTCTGTATCCTTTGACCTTGCTAAACTTACCTCTTTCAATTTTTTTGCAGATTAGGATTTTTTTTTTAAACCTGTGACCATGTTTTATGTGAATAAAGCCAGCTTTAAGTGTTCTTTTCCAATCTGAATTTCCAAAATTTCTTTTTCTGTCATTGTACTGCCTAAGACTTTTAGTGCAATGTTAAATAAATGTGAGAGTGAATATCCTTGCCATTTTCTTGATCCTAGGGAAGAATATATTCAGGACTTTAGCTATAAATTGTCCATAGATGCCCTTTATCATGTTGAGGAAATCCCCTCTATTCCTTGTTAACTGATTTTTTTTTAAAAATCAGGAAGAGATGCTTGTATTATTAAATTTTTTCTTTATTATTATTTATTATTATTATTTTATGTATTATTATTATTACTAAAGCTCTTTCTGTACCTACTAAGATGGTCATACGGTTTTCTTCTTAAGTCTTTTAAATATTGTGTATTGGCTGATTGATCATGGAATGTCGAGGCAAAACCTCACATTCTAGGATGGACCCCACTGGTCATCCTTTTCCATGCTGAGGAGAAATAATAAGAACGATGGTAGTTGTCACTTACTGAGAACATACTCGGACTCTATGCGAAGCACCTTACTTACCTTTCATAAATATTAACTAAATTAATATACAACAGGCTTAAGGGGGTACTAATACTTTCATGACATTACACAAAGGAAACTAAGGCATTAGAGAGGTAAATTAACTTGCCAAGGATTATACTTCTCATGACTGGAAGAGCTGGAATTTACACCTTGGTAATCTGACTTTCAGTTCCATACTCATAACTGCCTTATTATCTCTCATCAGATTTGTTTTACTGATTATGGTGACGATTCTTTTTCTAACCTTCATGATTCACTCCTATTCCTCTCTTTTAAGAACAGAACTAATCACTCTCCTGAAAAAAAGTGACTTCGTGACACAAGGCTGAGTCAGTTACAGTAACCCTTCCCTGGATCACAAAGATAGGTCACTGGACATATGCTCGAAGCTGCGCCAGATGGAAACTTTCCCTAAGATTTTTTCTACCTAGGAACGGTGACAAAGATTACTTTTCCCCTTGGTGAGAAGACTGCAGAGGTGTGATTCTGGACGTGCCTATGGCCACGATTTAGCTTCATGGAGAAAACCCACACGCAAGGAGAGAGAATGAACTTCTGTTGAAACAGTGAAAGAGAAAGACAGGAGGAGGCAGAGGAACTACTCTGGGGGTGCCCACTCCTCAGTTCAGGTCTCTGGAACCTCACCTCTGGACCCCCAACATCTGCATTTCTTTTGTGAATTATTCTCCACTGAGCATCTTTTAAAACAAATCTCCTTCTTCACACATGCTAGGGTCTGGTGTGGCTTACTCCATCATCTGAACGTGTCTGTTCAAATGTCATCTCATCTGGGTTCTGACTCTGTAGACAAATACCTAATTTTTTATGGCCAGGACATTATCCCCCCCCGCCCCCGCTCATATTTTACTACATTAGAAAAACAAATATTCCCTTTCACTGAGCTAGAAATACAATCGACTTACACGTCTAGTTTTCCTGGGAGTAATCCTCCAGTATTTTTCATGTGTGTTCAAAACTAGTGGACAGCAAAGCTGAGAGGGGTTGCTGCCAGACCGGATTTGGGGTATAAGAGGAGAAGAGTCAAGGATATCATCAAAGTTTTTACCCTAAGCAAACGGAATGATGAGCACATCATTCACTGAAAAAGGAAAAACTTTATAGGGAATAGGTTCTAAGGAGATCATCAAAGGTTCCCTCTTGGATACGGTAAGTGTGAGATGCCTATTTGTTACCCAGGTGGGAGCTTTGGGTAGACATTCTGGCTCAGGAAAGAGATTCTAGTTAAAGATATGCATTTGGGAACTGAAACATGGAACTTGAATTTAAACCCATTGCAATGGATGAGAAAACTCAGTATTGAATATAGAGAGAAAAAAGAGAGACCAGGTAAGGCTCAAAACCAAGCTAGAAGTGAAGGAAGACTAGATGCTATGTATTTATACTCTGGAACTCAGGCAAGGTTCAGGTAAATAGAAGGACCGGGTATTAAAAAGTGGGGTACAGAGACAGGAAAAGAGACTGAAAATCTGTATTTAAAAAGTCAGACTTTCAGTTCCCCTTTCCTCCCCTGCTCAGCCCAACAAGTGCCTTCCTTTTTGTTGCCAGAAAAAGAGAAGTGTTCACTCTTGAAAGGATGAAGCAGAAAGTGGGTTCTGACATATAAAGCACAAATAAGGACGAGTGTGCTGTCCCGAAAGAGGGTGACTACGTAAGAGTCTAGAAGTCGAACACCGAAACCTCTGCCTTCAGCAACAACACCCCACCCCACCCCCGCCTTGCCCCCAGCTACGTTTGCGTTCAGGGGAAATACCGAGGACTATTCTCAGGAGAAACTGAGAAGTGTAATAAAAATACTCCACAGATACAGACACGGGGGAAGGGGGTGGTCCTCAAGAAACCCAGCCCAGCTGGCACAGTGTTAAGGAAGCCACCAGTCAACAAAGTCCAAACCAAGCACATAGAACTTCCAGTCACTTTTTTAGTGCCTCACTTTTAAATATGAACTCCGCCAAAGATCACCAGAGACAGCCACTAAAATGACAAGGAAGAAAGAAAAAAGGAACCCAAATGAAACCGAGATAATGCAGGGAGAAGCTGAGAACTCCCCAAATGTTACCATTACTAAACTAAAGGAGGGAAGTAAACATGTCAGCTGTGAAACAAGGAGGAGGTATCAAAAGGAATATCGGAAAACAAAAAAGAACTCTTGGAAAGTGTAAGTATGATAGCAGAAACGAAAACTTCAACGGAAGAGCTGGAAAATAAGTCAGAACTTTCCCAGAAAGTGGGGCAAAAAAGACAAAGAGATGGCAGGCAACAGAAAAATGGCCAAGGAAGGGTCCACAAAATTTAGCAGAGGATATTTTAAGACAACAAAGAATATGGAAGGAAAAAGGGGACATTATTAAAGAATTATTTCAAGGAAACTTTTCAAAGCTGGACTATATGCCTTTCCCAAAGAGCCCACCAAGAATCCAGAGAATAGGTAAAAAAAAAAAAAAAAAGACACCCCCCCCAACATGATAGCATATGACTGGAATTTTAAAACACTGAAGACAAAAGAAGGTCCTAGAAACCAAGAGAGAGAAAGAGAGGGAGGGCTATACACAAACTGTCAAGAATTACTATAGCATTAGACATCTTGACGGCTACAAAATAATGAGCAGCGCCTTTCAAATGCAGAATGAAAATGACTCAAAGGGAGAATTTTGAACCCCGATACATTTTTATTCTAAAGGTTAAAATAAAGATATTTCTAGACAAATTTTCTAAGAAAGTAAATAGCATATACTATACGGACCATCGGTGAATACTATCTCATTACAACAATATAAGCACCAGCCAATGATCTAACCTACAAGTATGTGCACGTGTAGTGGGAGAATGGGAGAATATGCCCGTAGCGTGCGTGTGTGCGTGTGTGTCCAGCTGCAGGGAAGTCTAAGGAGATGACTACTACTTTTGCAATATTAGTCTGTTCACATAAAATGTTTTTCCAGTTCTCTGCTTCTCGTGAAGAATCCTTCTATTTATTCAGAGAAAGTCGAGCAGACCAATGATTGCCAACAAGAGCCAGGGAGCCTGTCGAAGACAGACCAAATCGGAGGTGAGGGAGATGGGAACAAGTGTTGGATGGCTCTAATAAACGTGGGAAAAACCGGAGGAGCTAAACACCTTTGGCGAAATAAAAATTCATCAAAGTCTATAAAGATTATTACTCATCTTATGAAATATGTCCCCTTGTACTTAGAGAATATGATATAATTAGAAACTTCCCAGGCTTTTCCTCTCAAACAATATGTTATTTGTTTTAATATGCTGCTTCATGCCCAACTGCTATACTTATATGTATGTTTTATGATACATACAATACATTATGTGTGTTGTAAACATGGGGTTTTCTCCCGAAACGCTAAGTTCATTTATAGGCCTTGATTACAGATATTTTTTACAGTGTTCTGCATATAACAGGGTCTGAAATATGCTTGCTACTAATGATTTGTCTTTCTTCTTTTTCTCTTCTGCCTTTCTGCCTTTCTTACGCCAATAAAAGAAACTGCGAAGACATCAGTATTTCTACCTTACAAAACTGGAAACACGAGACCTTTATTTTTAGTAAAAAAAAAAATCTTATTTTTAAGGATCTAAAATTAAAATGAAGGAGATGGTTAACTACATAATTATCTTCACTAAGAGCACTGACATTTATAAAAGAAGCAAGGTCAGAGGAGAATAAACTGCCCATTCACATTTAATTGACTTAATAACTATAAACATTACTTTACATATATAATAAATAGCTTAAAACTCATTTCTATCCAGGACAAGTACTAAAATGACATTGATTTTATGGCATGTACGGCAGAGGACAAAATAGGAAACCTCAGTACCAATAAATAGCTACCTGACTGTGGAAGTATCATGAAAATGCAAATGTTTAGTGGACTACCAGTACAGACAGCAATGGACGGAAACTTGGGTCCATCCTCACGCTTGATCAGTTTGAATCTATATTGCTCCATATTTCAACACTCTAAGAAAAATTCAGTAATTCATCCTCTAGAAAAACCCTGAAGGTAAAAGCGAAAGATACAAAGATATGCATTTATAAAACCTAGTAAGGAAAGTTCCCACCAAAAGGGCACACACTGTACAACTGTGTAACCAAAAATTATATGTAGAACCAAAAATAGCTAGTCATGCAACAGAGCAAGGAAACTGACTAAACGATGGGTCTTATTAAAAAAATGCTGACGGGCACCTGGGTGGCTCAGTTGTTAAGCATCTGCCTTCGGCTCAGGTCATGAGCCCCGCATTGGGCTCTCTGCTCAGCGGAAAGCCTGTTTCTCTCTCCCTCTCCCACTCGCCCTGCTTGTGTTCCTTCTCTCTCGCTGTGTGTCTCTCTCTGTCAAATAAATAAGTAAAATCTTTAAAAATAAATAAATAAAAATTTAAAAAAATTTAAAAATGCGGAAACCCGGGAATTGAATTTCTACTGGTTAAGGTAACAAAATGAGGAAGTCATTAAGGGAAAACTGAATGGTAATTAACAACTTTAAAAATCATGCTACATGAATTATTACAGGTATAAATATTTTCAAAGTAATGGATGAAATACATGATCTGTCAATACACAATCTGGTACCTACATTACGAAAAATATGAGTGGGTGAAATAGGAGATTCCACCTTTAGGTTAAAGTTGATTTTATTTTTTTACAAATGTGTTCATGTGTGTTTTTAGCTTTAAACTCATTCAGTGGAAAAATGTCATAATGTAAAAGGTTTGTTTTCTAAAGTAGATTTTTCCAATTTTGACTAAACTTGGTTAGAAATGCTATTTAGTAAGAATGACCTAATTAAAAATTTTGTAATTTGATTTATTTCAAAGGAAAAACTTTATCCCTAATTTTAACTGGATATTATACTTAAAAGTGGATACTTAACTGGATACTATACTTAAAAATGATATTCTTATATAAACTTAAGTATAATGAAAGTCCCAAAGTATGTTCTAATTAGTACACAATTCTAAAGATAACAAACTTATTAGAAGTTTTATGGTATTTTATGGTATTTTCAAGTGTATTATGTAACAAACAGAAACTGATTTCCTGACTGGGAAGAAATTAGGTCTTTCTCAGTTACTTTCTTTGTCCCTTGAGAAAAATGCACGCTGAGCAGACAGCAAACCCATCCACTTACAACAACAACAAAAAACAAATTCTGTAGCACAATGTCACTAATTTATGGCAACAGTTATGACTGAAATAATATTTAATGACAAAATTCATCTGGAAAGTGGGATTATCCCCCAGTGAACACAAGAGGAGTCAGGACAGTTTAGAAGTTACTATCACAAGTTGGAAGGCACTTCCTAAGTAGAAAGAAATTTCCTCTCAGGGGAAGCCTACCAAATCAAGTATGTTTACTATATGTCAGATTTTACAAAGATAGTCATAGGAAACATGACACTAATCACTGTATTTAGAAAATGCTGCAGAATACCTCCTTTTGTATTATAACACCATTTATCAGGAAGATATTTTCCAGGTGTTGAATCCTTAATAGTGGGGATCCCAACTAGAACTTTGGGATTTCTTTTGCTTAGCTCTCAATCTTAATTTAGCAAATATAATTAGTCTTTGGGAGGGCTATAGGAACAGGAAGTCTTAATTGGAATTATAGGTTTTTACTAGTAAATGCCTTTTTCAACTTCTGCCAGACTCATTACTATTAAAAAATCTTTAGATTTATGAAAACTTTTTACTTCAACTTCCTTTCAACCTTCGTGTACTTAATTACTAATTTATACTTGCTCTATATGCTTTTAATATATATCTTCCTTTATCTTTTGCTTGTATATTTATCCCACTTCTTCTCTAAACATAATTTTAATGGCACGGATGTCCATTCCTGTTCTTTTCAACTCTTCTGCGAGGCCTATTGTGTACACACAGTAAGTTAGTTACTCCCCTTCCCCCACATTCTTTTTAAACAAATATATCCTGATCAGCCAAATTCTTAAAAAATATGGCTGATGATTGATGGAAAAATATACTTTTAAGTTCAAGCTTAGAAAGACCTTTTAGAAAAACCAAGAAACCAAATATATATTTATAGCAACTTCATTGGAAACCCACCTCTACACCATGACTCATTCGCAAATACAGGAGCAGCCCCTGCCCCTCCCCTAAAGACATAAGCCCAAACCACAAATACAGAGAGAAAGATTTCCATGTATGAATCAGTGCCCAATGGAAAGCTATGAACTTTAAGTCAAAGTCTTATTAATCTGATTTAACACAATTCTCAACAAGCTAAATTATTAGCTTTCCTTAGCTAAAACTTCTAAGTAAAAAATTAATAATAATAATAAAAAAGGAAAAACTGAAGTGTAACCAAAGACATGGAGAAGGGTTCTGACGGTAAAGTAAGAGCAAACTTAGAATTCCACTACCGTTTAGCATGATGGTCGGTGATTCCAGAGACTACTCTGCAGTATCGAGTCTCAAGAGTACACAAGGTCTTGCAATGAAAAACTCCAGGAAGACAGCAACTGCAAGCTCTCTTATCTAAAATACTTTCAAATCATTTTAAGGTAGTGTTTTCATGAAACATACTTTTGTTATCTGGAGTATGTAGAACTCCTAATTCCCAGGGACGCTAGATAAACGGGGTATCACTTAATGTCACTTAAATAGCACTTTAAAACCCTGTAATGTTTGAAGGCAGAGTCCCTTTCAGTTCTGGTTTAAGTTCAAACAGCAGAGTTACCAGAGTATCAGTCAGAATATTTCTGATATACAGTTATAATGTGTTTTAATTAAAACATATTTCACAATACAGGACATAAACCAAGTGATCCGCACAAATAATCACTATTAGATGTGCTTTTAGAACACAGCTCTTTCTTCTAACTGCCAGTAATTATAGAGGTAGAATTCTACATGGAGTTGTAAAAATATCACCATTTCCAGACAAACTAGAGCGCAAATGATGTTGGGTATAACCTGATAAGAAATAATCTCCTATTTTAAGAACTGTGGTTAGTATTGAACCACATAAAACCCCCCAATTTTCCCAAGACCCCGACATAAATTCATGCTTTGTGCTCCCTCTGCTGGCTCTAAAGCCATAGTTAATCCCATTCTCAAGAGGTTTTTTTGTACAAGGCAATCCCATTACAACACTGAATGGCACTGGTATACTGTATTTGGGATCTCAAAGATGTAAGCCAGCGCCCTCCTTTAAGCACTGAGGAAAAACAAAAGAAGAAAAAACAACTTGACCAAAGGTCACTCGGGGTGCTGAGAAACACACTTTGGGCTCCTGATCCAGTGGTCCTTCTACTCCATCACGATCTTAGTCAGTGTCTTCATCTACAAGACTATTACTGAACTTTTGCTGCAAGTTACCTACAACGTGGTATCTTTGAGCCACACAAGCTTTCCACTGCCCCATAATGACAACTGATAAAGGCATTTGGCCAACATTCAGTGCAGACATACCAGGCTCAAAGAGTTCCGCGATTCTAATTTTCTTGGACAGACCCCAATTAAAGTCACCTATTGTAAAGGTTCCTAACACACTGAATACTTAAATGTCTCCAGTGTGCTCCTACCATTTGCTTACAGGAAGTCAGATGCCACCGTATTTGTCTCAGAATCCATGGTTACCATATAATATGTCTTCATGGTAGTAAACACCATAAAAGTCATTTTGTTGATGATGGGAAGGGACAGCACCATCTATCCAGTGCCTATTACAAACCAAGGATAGGGCTGGGTCTTTATAGAAATTTTTGCCCTAGGCAATCTGTGAAGAAGGCATTACGGTCCTTGTTTTACAGAGAAGGAAGCTGAGGGAAAGTAACTTGCCCAAGATCTGTTTGATAGCCAAGTCTCTACCACTTCCTTTGTACCTAACTCTTTTGGTATGTTGTTCATTCTTCAAGCAACAGAGATAGTTACAGTAAACGATGCTCCCTTACCACCAGCACCATCACCACCACCTCCTGCAGAAAAGCAAGCTTTAAGTAAAGGAGATTTCATTCAAAACATGAAGCTGTGAGATTTCTTTTAAAAGGCGAGGGTTAATACTTCATTTTTAACAGACTAAAGTACATGGCACAGACCGCAAATATTCATTAACTTGTAGCCTACATTAGTATTTAATTCCAATTGACTTTTGTGTAATGGATGCATTTAATTATTTGTCATGTAGTCAGTGTGTGGAAAACTGAAAACACGAGCTCTGGTCTGATAACAATACTATTTACACAGACACAAACAGTCTGGGATTAAAGAATTTAATCTGTTCAGACAAAAAGTAAATATTTATTAAGCTAAAATATACAAGTCTATCTTTGTAGGGAAGAGACATTTGTTTCTTGATGAAAGATATAAATTGTTATCTAAATCACTGGCAATTTTATTCAAAGTGAAGTTTAAATTCTGTGTTCCTCCTGAAAAAAGAAAATGAAAGATATCAGTGCCTATCCTTGTTCTCTGGCAGTGTTACTTCTTTTCATAGAAGAGAATCATGTTAAAGTATTCAAACAGGAAAGTGGTGTTAAAATGAATACAATTCTCAATAACTGACTGGTAACCTATTTGGACAATACAAGGGATGTCAACATTTTAGATATGAAAATGTAGGGATACCTGCCTAGTTCAGCAGTAGAGTATATATGACTCTTGATCTCGGGGTCATGAGTCCAAGCCCCACGGTGGGCATAGACATTACTTTAAAAAAATAAAAAATTAAAAAAATTAAAATATCTTTTAAAAATCACTCTTTTAAAAAGATTTAAAGAAAGAACAAGAAATGAGAAAGTAGTCTACATTAAATGCAGACTTAAGGAATTTAGTGGAAATGACAAATGAATGTAAATCTTGCATAATATAAGTAATGTGATAAACTTGTTGCCCCAGGCTCTATAGGAAGCCTCATATAATATTTATGGTATTGATTCTTCAACTGAAATGACAGATTAAAAAAAAGCCCTGTGTTTGATGATCTGAGGAAAGGAATTTAAAATAATTCAGACACCCTTGTGTTCAAACACCAGTCCTTCACTTACTAGCTGTGTGAACTTGTGCACTTGACTTTCCTGCGACTCAGTTTCCTTCCATGAGGAGAGCGACTGGCCACCGAGACTTGCTGGGACTGCTGACTGAGAGGAAGAGAAACACCCTAACTGGGAGTGTGAGGAAAAGGCCACCAGTCTGTGCCAAATGATTATCAGCATGGAGAAATGTGGACGCTGGGTTACCAGCTATGTCAACTTTCTTTTCTTTTTTTAAGATTTATTTATTTATTTGAGGGAGCGGGGAGGGAGAGTCGAGCAGGAGAGGCAGAAGCAGAGAGAATCTGAAGCAGCCTCTCCACTGAGCGTGGAACCTGACTTGGGGCTAGATCTCAGGACCCTGAGATTACGATCTGAGCGGAAACCAAGAGTCGGATGCTTAACTGACTACGCCACCCAGGCGTTCCCTAGCTATGTCAACTCTTAACTGCTATATGTTAGCAACAAATTCTGACTTTTTATAAATACTGTGCAAACCAAATACACCAGCTGTCAGGGCTGGGTCTGGACCACCAGCTGCCAGTATTAGCTTCCCTTCTGCAGAATTACGGGAAGTGCTCCATGCCGCCCGGAGGAGAAAGCATCTGGACTCAAGGTTGTTCTGGGGTTACAGATATTCTAAAGCAAAGAGATGTGCTCTGGCAGGAAAAGTCAAGAGTGGAGCTTAAGATGATTTTTTGAGAGAAACTCAAAGCAAAAGTGTGTCTTCCTGGCACAACATGGTTTTGAGACAGCTGAGAACTATATCGACATTCCAATTTAAAATCTTCTTTATATAAATGTATTTTAATTTAATCACTGATTCCCCCACCTAGTAAAGAGAATGTTGTTCCTTGTCCTCTGCACCTCAACAATGTAAGTCCAAATTTACTCAACATACGAATGTTGACCAGAGATGTATTTCTTTCTTTCTTTTTTTTTTTTTAAAGATTTTATCTATTCACTTCACAGACAGAGATCACAAGTAGGCAGAGAGGCAGGCAGAGAGAGAGGAGGAAGCAGGGTCCCTGCCGGGCAGAGAGCCCAACGCAGGGCTCGACCCCAGGACCCTGGGATCATGACCTGAGCCGAAGGCAGAGGCTTTAACCCACTGAGCCACCCAGGCGCCCCCAGAGATGTATTTCTTTTATTGACCTTTTCAAGAAATAAACTTCTGGTTTTATTGATTTTCTCTTACGGCTTTCTGGTTTTCTATATCACTGAGTTCTGCTCTCTGTCTTTAGTCTCCTTTTTGGGATTTAATTTGCTCTTCTTTCTCTAGTTTCTTAAGGTGGAAGCTGGGGTCATTGATTTGAGACTTTTCTTCTTTTCCAACATGTTATAGGCATTTCAGGCTATAAATTTCCCTCTAAATACTGCTTTAGTGGCATTTTTGATCTGCTGTATTTTCTTTAGCCAAAATTACTTTTTAAAATTCCATTCATTTCTTCTTTGATCTATGGGTTATTCAGAAGTATGTTATTTGATTTCCAAATCTGGAGGATTTTCCAGAGAGCCATTTGTTATTGACTGCTGTTCCAATTCCTTTGTGACCAGAGGACATGCTTTCCATGACTGGAATCTTTTTTGTACTTACCAAGTCTTGTTTGATGGCATAGAATGTGATCTTTCTTGATAAATGCTCCCACATGCAAATGAGAAGAAAGTGTATTTGGCTGTTATTGGTTGGAGTGTCCTATAAACGTCATTTAGGTCAAATTGGTCTGAGTTTCCAATATTCACACTCATTTTCTGTCTACTTGTTCTATCAATTATTCAGAAAGAAGTATTTAATTCTCTAGTTGTGGAATTGTCTCTATTTCTACTTGGATTTTTTTTTTCCTTTTTAATTTTGAAGCTCTGTTCTTTATTTGGTGCATACATTTAGGATTCTAATAGTTCTCCTGTCGAAGTGACTCCTTTTGTCATTATGAAATGGCCTTCTTTATTTATTCCTGAAAATACCCTGTGCTCTCAAGTCACTCTCACTTTCTTTTGACCACTGCTATTGATAAGATTATGTCTAGCACTTGGCCATTGGTTTTCTCTTGGTCCTGCCCATTCTTCCCCATTTCCTTTTTTTCTGCCTTCTTTTAGATTATTTTTATGATCTCATCTGTTGGTTTATTAACCACTGACCAGTGGTCTCAAAATTCTATTAGAACAGTGAGCTGTGATACTCACAGGACTCACCCCCTTCTTTTTCCATCCATTAGGGATTAGTTTCTTTTGCTGCCTGATGCCCAGTACTCTGAAAACCGCGGTTTCTTACATTTTATCTGTTTTTGTTGTTGTTTTGGGCTAGAGGGTAAGCGAAAAGCAATTTTTAAACACTTACATAAAAAAATAGTTTTAGAAATTTTGTATAGAAGCTTATTAAGGAATGCTAGAGAAAACCAAAGATTTTTGATTTTTTTCTTTACTTGAAGTTGTATTGTACAATTTTTCCCAACCTCTCATAGTCACACTATTTTAAATTTTACCTATATTTCTCAAATATGACACTAAGTAAACGTTTACCTCACTTTGTGTAGAAAATTTATTCCCTTAAAATAATCCCACTAATTACGTGCTTTGTAGCACCATCTTTTATTTGCACAATTAGTCTCATGCTGTAGATTATAAGTGCCAATCATTCTAGTCTTTTAAAACTCATTTTTCTTCACTGTAGAAATCAACATACTAGGTAATCTCTCCTTTTTCAGATAACACTGTGGCACCATGAGGGAAGACCACGAAGCAGTTTTGCATTTCTGGTTCAAGCCCACCATGCCCTACTTCACTTCAAACACTATCCATGTTGACCTGCTCATTGGTGAACAGGTCACACCTTTGCTCACACTGACCTCCTGGCCTACACTTCCCTTTCCTACATCAGTCTGCCCAGCAAATTCCCACCACCCTTCAAACTTAGGGGGAAAAAAAAAAATCACTCATCACATTTTCTAGTTAGCTGTATCCAGTGTATCTCCTTTACTAAAATAAAAAGTTATTGAGGATGGAATAATTCACTTTGGCCTTCTTGGTACCCAGTACAGTACCTACATACTTAAAAGTTTCTCTAAAAATGTTTAATTGTGGGTGCCTGGGTGGCTCAGTCAGTTAAGCACCTGCCTTTGGCTCAGGTCATGATCCTGGGGTCTTGGGATCAAGCCCTTCATCTCGCTCACTCTAATCTCTCTCAAACTTTAAAAAAAAAAACACCACAAAAAAAGTTTAACTGAATGAAACTCAGAAATAGAAATAATTTGGGATGCAGGATGTTATGGACTGAATGTATGTGTTCCTCCAAAATTCATGTGTTGAAGCCTCAACTCCCCAGTGTAGCTGTATTTGGAGTAAGGAAGTAATTAAGGCTAAATCAAGGTCATAAAGGTGGGGCCCTGATTAAACAGGATTACTATTCTCCTGAGGACAGACACTAAAGAATGACCTCCCTCGCCCCTCTGCCTACGACCCTACACAAAGAGCAAATGTGAGCACACAGCCACAGAAGGCAGCCATCTGCAACCTAAGGGGAGAGCCCTCACCAGACACCAAACCTACTAGTACCTTGATCTTGGACCCCAGCCTCCAGAACTGTGAGGAAATGAATGTGTGATGCTTAAGCCTCTCAGTCTGATATTTTTCTTTTATAGCAGGTTGAGCTCACAGATACAGGGAGGTGGTTAAGATGAGGCCGTTCCTCTCTCCCAGCTAGAAGGCAGGTAGGGTTCTTGGGTCTCCAGGGCCAGTAGTACAAACTCTTCAGTTGAAAAAAAAAAAAAAAAAAATTCTGCCTTTTCTCCAGGGGGCTATACTTGAAACAGTGCTGCTCTGCTGTTTCATCCTTAGTCATTACCAGCATGACTCCCTCCAAACCAAGATCAGACTGGCTGTTAACCTGTTTACATGCAAATTAACACTAAAAGAAAGCTCAATTCCCTAAGGACTGGGTTACTGAGGTATCAGACAAGCTCACATTTTTATTCCATCAGAGTTCTAGTTACTCTAGTTACATCTTGGAGGTGTGAAGAACAATCACATTGCTTCTAGAATGTCATTTATAACAATAAAGCGGAAGAAAGAACAGAGTCTGGACAGGACTCTGGTTTCAGAATGGGGTAACCAGAGAGGGCTCTACTGAGAAGGTGATATTTAAGCAAGGACCTAAAGAAAGTGAGGGTGTGAGGTGTGCAGCTATCTGAGGAAAGAACATTCTAGGAAAAAGGAATAATAAATGCAAGTGAACGGAAGAAGGACATGTTCAAGTCAGATTATTGGTAAACATTTCATGAATCTCTTTAAATGATTTTCTGAAGCTTAAAAAAACCTAAAACACATCACTATTATTTGCCAAGATCACTCCATCTCACTCCTAGCAAAAGTAAGTTTCATCTTTCTTACTTAAAGCTGGAAATTAAATTATTACTCTTTAGCCATCAATCTGCTGCAGAACGGGAACTGGAAAAGCATGCTGCTGCTGAAAACATCTTTAAGGTTTACCTTAATGCAAAATGAGAATTCTATATTCAATAATTCAATAACAGGACGGTGAAAAGTCTTTTGCTTCTGAAAAGTGAGAACTGGCACAGACAGGGAGATGTGAGCTGTATTATGTTGAAGCTGGAATGAAAAATCGTTTTCTAAACTAACTTCTCTTTAATTCCTGAATTATCGGCACAAACAAAAGGCACAAAGCTGCCAGCAACATCAGAAAGCTTCAAGTACTTACTACTTTAAGTTAACCCAAACGGAAACCAGGCTGAGAGCACGGATAATTGGTTGCTGCGGTCACCGCGGCAGCAGAGCGTGGGCCCCTCGGGTGTGGCACCAGCAGTAGCGAAGGGTCCTGCACACATCCCCTCATTTAAACCTAGACTCCACCCCCCACGAAAACGCCAGCACCTGCAAATCAGACTCAGCAATGGGTCTGCTAATCCTGGCCAGAATCTGCTACTTTAACTATTTACAGTTTCTTTTTTTAAGGGAGGGTATGATGTGCCATTTTCAAAATTTGGAATTTTAATTTCCCCTGTTTTGGTAATCTATTAATGAGCTCCAAACAGGGTATTTAATAATAACGGGATAAGGTCCGTGCCCATTTGCCTAGGATAGTCCCAGTTCATGCATTCTGTCCTCGTGGAACGATAGAGTCCCCTTTTCGTGTCCTAAAGGGTTCTGGTTTGATGGGTAAGTTATATGGTCACCCACTTGATGATCACTTCCTTTTTGGCTTTGCCCATGCACTGTCTTTCTCACTGCATGAAGAAACACGCTGATCTTCCACCATTCTTTCCTCTGGGGGTGCGAGTTGCCCACAGCTCTCCTCTTCGCCGGGGCTCTCCATGTGCACAGCACAGCTGTCTCCAGATGGCCTCACGGCACTTCCACTTGAATTTTCGGTCTCCTCCCCTCCCACACCCCGTCCCATCCCCGCTCCTTCCTCCTAAGTGAACCCTTCGTCTCCCTCGCCTACTCTTGCCTCTATTGTCTTTCATGCCGCCCCCCCATGCTGGGAACAACCTACTGATCTACCAAATTTCTATCCTCAAATCACTTTTTAAAAGTCACTTCCGTCAGGGAAGCCCACCTGAGAGCACCCCTCCGCCCACCTGTCCTATTTATGGATCAAATCTGTCAGAATAACCTCTCGGAGGCTCAAATGTGAAATGTTTTTGCTATTATATTGAGGTTTTCACCATATTCACTCACATCGAAAACAATGTGACTCCTGACAAACTTTACAATATCCAAGTAGAGCTTTTAGACCTATACTCTAGCTATAAACAACAACAACAAGGAAAATACATAAACCAGAGGGATCTTACTAAAAATGATAAATCCAACTCCTGCTTTCAGAGGCTCGAGGGACAGACAGATGTGGTTATTTGGATGCCGAAAGGAAGACCATCCTCATTGGTAGTACACGATCTAAAAAAAGACTCTTTCCTGGACCCGACTTTAGTCAGGTTCCTGAGTATGAACACCTTCCATCCCTGGACATGTCCTCTAGGAGCCCAGTGTTAAGAATCCTGTCAAGCTGATTTGGCCAGAGTCCCCCCACCCTTAATATCTGGTTAAATATTCATCCTCTAAAATCCCCCCAGGTCATAGCTAATAGCCCTAGCCTGCCTTCAGTAAGAATCCTGTTACACCAGTTTAGTAAAAAATCACCCTAATTCTGGGCGCCTGGGTGGCTCAGTGGGTTAAGCCGCTGCCTTCGGCTCAGGTCATGATCTCGGGGTCCTGGGATCGAGCCCCGCATCGGGCTCTCTGCTCAGCAGGGAGCCTGCTTCCCCCTCTTTCTCTGCCTGCTTCTCTGCCTACTTGTGATCTCTCTATGTCAAATAAATACATAAAATCTTAAAAAAAAAAACCCAAAAGAATTACCCTACTTCCTTAATAATTTTCCTTCTGCACTCACCTCCCCCCAGTTTGTTGTTTGGCTAGAAGCCCACTTTCCTTTGTTGTAGTCAGAGTTGAGAGCCTAATCTCTCTCCCCTATTCCAAAACCCCACTGAAGCAGTCCCCCTCAGTAAGTCTGCCTCACCTTCTTCAACAAAACCCATACAGGAGTACACAGGAGATGGGTATTCTTAGTATGTTGTCAGTGGGTACATCGTGGTACAAAGACAATGAAAGAGATAAGTGAGTTTTTAAGATGTGGCTGTTCGTAAGTGAGAAATTCCCCTCAGGAATATGGGTACGCGGGCACCTGAATGGCTCAGTCGGAAGAGCGTGTGATTCTTGATCTTGGGGTCATGTGCTCAAGCCCCATTTGGGGTGTAAAGATTACTTAAATGAATAAAAACATAAAAAAAGAAAAAAGTATGGGTATAGTTGCTACGGCTTCTTCAGGGCAAAACAACAACAACAACAACTTTGGATTTATAGTTCTGGTCAAACTTCTAAGTGGCACATGGAGTACCCAGGAAGCAACAGAGGATCTACTGTAACAGTATTTTGCCCCCGATGCAGTTTTAAAAAGCACGCAGTCTGCATGTACTGCCTGCCGAACAATCAGCTAAGCCCAGAAATGGCCACATAACAAGAATGCAGGCAAACAGAGCAAAAGGAGAGTAAGAACAAACAACCCAAGAGTCACTCATGGACAGAAATGAATTGCATTTACAAGTCTGTAATCAATGCCACTTAGTTTCTGTCATGATTCTAGCTCATGTGGACCCTTTTTCAGTGGACCACAAGTTATTAATGTACACCCATTCGGTGCAGACACAGGTTGCTATTGTCATCATTATATCCACAAGAGGAAGGGAGGAACTAGAAAACCAGACAGTGAGGGTAAAATAAAATGTCTCTAAACCATGGTAACAGGAAATGCCATAGACTCTTGCAACAGTCACACCAAGTGTCATACAAAATTTTGTAGCCTGGACACCTCCTGTTGCAGTTTAGTGCCTGGGCACAGAAATCCAAAGACACTGAGCGATTCCTCAGAAGGCATATTAAAAAAAGAAAATTGGTGAAAATTAAGGCTCTTTTTTTTCCATTAAACTAGACTACACATTGCTTCAATATCTTGCTTGCTATAGTAATGTTGTTACACAAGACAAGGAAACAGCAAGAAGGAAAAAAAAAAAAAAACAAGCCACAGATGATTGCCCATTGCATTTCACTGACCAGTATTTAATCCACAGTGAGGCTCTCCAACCTGACCATTCAAGGCTAGAAGAGACTATCGTACAATCAGCTAACCTACGAAAAGTATTCCCCAGATGCTCTTTTCTTATTGAACACGTCGAAATAAATATACCGGCAGCCATGTCTTCACTGGTTCTAGATTGATTTGTTGATACTTCCTTTACTTTCTACAGAAAAGATACTAACTGCTACCTTTAAATGTGATTAAATGTGATTTTGTAAGTTCAGGACTGAAGGATATGACATGAATCCTAAAAGGTGGGCCTCCCTTAACAAGACCTACATTGCTCTCTCTGCCAGATTCCCACTGCTGCCATAAGCCCTGTGGGCTAGGATGGACAGACCATATGTTAAATTCTTCAAACTTCTACTGTCAGGAGTAACAGGACTTGAATTTCCTACTAGCTTATACTCTGTGCTACTTGAAATGAATGCACGTAAGAAATTCCTAGCGTCAGCCTGAGGTACAACACATTTAACAAACATTTTAAAACTCTATATAAATGTCATCTGGACTAACACACACATGCACATACGACAGTTAGCTATACTTCTAAATCCCCAGGAAAACTTATTTGGTTTGCTTGTCTAATGACAGAAAAGTAGCACAACGGGTAGACACTGAACAGAGGAATAACAAGGGAGCTCTCAGACTTTAAGTCACTTTTAGAAATTATATCTAGTTGCAAACTGCTTGTTTCTTTTCCCAGTGGCAAGTAAAATGTACAATTCATTCTCTGGGGTGCCTTAAAAACCTGCCTCTCGATGCTTGCTTTGTGAAATCTGGTTAAAAATCTTTTGAGAACAGCTTGTATCTACTATTACTTTGAGAAAAAAAAAATCAAATCTATGTCAAAAATTAACACCAAACTTGGAAATCTGATATGTCAAAGTAAGGATTTTTGTAAGGATTAGTAGCTTTGAAAACCAGGAGAGACTACATGTTTAGATAGGAACAACCACACTAAATGGTCCATATACAGAATTTAGAGGAAGAGAAATACAGTTTTGAATTTCTGAATCTATAACCTACACTCTAATTTTAAATTTTCATCAGTTTTATGAACTATCTCCAAGGGAAATTGTGGGTGTGCCAAGAACAGAAGTTCAAGACCTTAAAAACAATTAGCTTAAGATATATAATCATCAAACAATATCAGATTTGTAGTGGGCTTTTTAAGATGGGTCAAAATAATTTGAAAGGCAAAGTTATCATAAAATCATACTGTTGTTAAAAAGCTTGATGGGAGGCAGTAAAATGTTAAAAATGGGACTTTTAGGGCCAGAATATTTGCATTTCCATATTGGCTTTACCATCTTCTAGCAAAGTATTAAGACAGCCTCATGCATCACTTCCCTCGCATATGAAATGGGGATAATTAACTATCTCAGAGAGCTGCCTTGAGGATTAAAATGAAAAGTTAATAATTAGACCCATGTCTGTTACAGAGCAAGAGCCCAATAAATAGTGGCTACTATTAGCATTACTGGGCAAGGAAAATATTTGGTATGCATGCTCCACGATACAGCCTGTAGAAAATCTATACTGTACATCTCAAGTTCATTTAAAAATTAATTTTTAATGAACTACCTATTATAGACAGCTAGTTCACAGAATTGTTATAGAAAACGAGCGGCCTGTTGGAACACATCTGACTCTAGTTTAGATCAATGTAAGAATGCAGAGGGGACAAATGCCTACGAAAATGAGGAACTCTTCAGTTCCCATTCCGGCTCAGATCTGTAGGGTGGAGACTAAAAATGTAACAGGAGTGAACTGAGATTTTTAAAAAATAGAAGCAGCTATCTATTAAGAGTAATTCATTCTGCACACGTATGGTGAGATGCGTTTCTCTCTTTCTCAGGCAGTGACATTCAGTGAAGATGAAACTGATCAGAGCAGAGACTCTAAGAGACTTGGGTTCTACTTCTGCTTTGCTGTGTGGTCTCTGCCAAACCATTTAATTTCTCTACAGTCTCCTCCGCGTCCTCATCTTTTGTAAGATAGAAATTAGTAATTTTGTTGTCCATCTAACTTAGAGGGACGGTTTTAGAACAAATGCCACTCCTACTCAGGGCCACACTTAAAAGGATTTACCTTCCTCATCACAAGCGTGACAACAGAGTTACTGAGCGCCAGTAGATTACTTCAACAAACGTTAACTTCTGATTTATGTCACCGCCTATTTAAATTCTGGAAGTCAAATAAACGTAAGGGCTGGCATCATGACGTGCCAATGCATGGAGAGTAGGCGGAATCACTTTTCTTCCATATATGGGAAACCCTGTAAGTTTCAGTCTCTCGGACATTTAGTGACCAAGAATATTTCTCTAATAAGCAGTTATGCAACTCTGCATGTCTGAATATGCACACGGAATTCCCTGCAAATGGCAGCCCCAGGGGAAGAGCATCCAATGGCGGGGGAGTGGGGGGAATTCTGTACCCTCTCCAAGTCCTCCATACACAGTCTAACCTGCACGAGAAATTTTAATTTGTTATCTGCCCTGTTCACCTTCAGGAACTCCGCTTATATCTATACACCCACAGGTAAAACGCTGTGATGTGCCTCCTTTACCAACGCTCTATACCTGAGAACATTTGCAGGGCGGGGAAATCACCATTTTTTTGGATCACATATGAATTTCATATGGTTTTTCCCTAAGATTCTGTCACTTCTTTCTAAGTTTGTTTCCATATGTCCAAATTCTCATAACATCCTTCTCCCAGAATAAGTATCTTCTGTTATGTTTTAATTATTGATTTAATCTAAATTTCTTCCCTCTGGACAATACCCTGTACAATTGGGTGATAGTTCAGGGCAGATGACCATGGCAGGCTAGAGAAGCATTTGTTTCGAGTGGGGTTTTAATGCCACTGTCGGTCTTCAATAAATCTTACCAATATTTGTAGACATAACACATTGAAAACATTTTTAAAAAACATTTCCAAGAAAGGATAGTGTAACAAATCTGCTTCTCTACTAAAGAATTTTGAATTAAAAAGGAAGTTAAATAGAATTTTTAATACATGCTGTGATATACTTTATTTCTTATCCATATTTCTGAACCTTCATTCCGTTACCACTATTATGGCCGGCAGCCTCCATAATTTATTTATGCCAAAGAAAAACTGTAGGGGTGGAAGGTGGTGATAAAGCTTGTTAAAACTACGCTATTTTCAGGTTATTTTATAGTATTGTGCTTAAATTTCAAGAGGCAAAATTTAAAATAATTTTACTTTTCCCTTTGAGTTTCTTCTGCTTAACTACAGCCACCCGAGAAAATATTATTTTTGCATTTTTACGAGGTACCTTTCAAAGCATACTGATACTGCTTTGATGGCCATGGTTTACCATATAAACCGAAAAGTAAAAGTTTATAAAATATTTAAGGAAAGGAGTAATGAATGGCATATGCCAGGCAATTTTACTACATAGCTACAGAAACTATCACCAGGATACTTCATTATCTAGTGGTGCTATCTTGAATGCTTTTTTGAAGATGTAGTAGCTTTATTTATTTATTTGTTGAGGGAAAGGGTGGGGGGCAGAGGCAGAGGGAGCACCTTAAGCACGCCCCATGCCCAGTGCAGAGCCCAATGTGGGGCCTGATCTCACGACCCCAACATTATGACCCAAGCGGAAACCAAGAGTCAGACACTCAATGGACTGAGCCACCCAGGCGCCCCTGCAATAGTATTTTAACAGGATTGCCACCTTATTGCTTTTGGCCAAGAAATCTCTGAAGAGCGGCCATTTTGTGGACCTAAGTATCACATTTGGTGCTAATGTTGAGCGGACTAAAAACCACACATTTTCTGTCCTCCTGGAGCTTACAGTGTACTCTAAAAAAGAGGGAGAGAGAGAGAATGTGTGTGTGAACAGAAACATAGTATCAAGCATAACAATGGATTTAGGGATAAGGGAAAACCCCTATGCAAGAAAGTTAGAAGTGTAGAAAATACGGAGTAGAGTAGAGAAAGAAACATTCTGAACATGTGCAAAGGCCTAAGACAGGAAAGGGATCAGCAAATCCTGGAAAAGGAAGATCGTTGGTGTGGCTAGAGAGTGTGCCATCCCAAAGACAGAGGGTGGCCACTGAGGCCATCTGAGCAAGGAAGAGAAGGAATCTGATTTCGATTCTCTTCAGATGGTTGCTTGGTGAGGGACTGGGGGCAGGTGGTCTGTACTGAGAGCAGAGGAAACCACCACTATGCGTGAGGTGGGGATGGTCTGAGCTGGCGTGGCTGGCAGCAGGCACAGAGGAAAGAGGACACATTCCATTTACATTTTCGAAACAGAACAGAAATGGATAGAGGATGGATGTAGGAGGTGAGGGAAAGAAAATCCTGACGATTCTTAAGAGATGGGCATAAGTGTCTTGATGGCGGGAGACACCACTTGCCAGGACAGAGGAGACAAAAAGAAAAAGTTTGTGGAGAAAGGTTTAAGAGTTGGCCTGGGAGATGGGGTGATGTTAACACTGTGGCAGCTGACAGTGTGGGGCTGGAGCTCAGAAGTGCAGCTGGAGTTGGTCATTTGGGACATACTGCCACATGGATGACCTGTACAGTCATAGAAGGAGATGGAAATGCCTGAAGTATGAGCTTAAGTGAAAAGAGAGGAGGGCTTTAGGAGCAGGCCTTAAGGAATTCTAATATTTACAACAAAGGCCTAAAAAGAAATGGCAACCCTGTGGGAAGAAAGCCAGGAGTACGCTGTCACAGAAGTGAAGAGAAGGTGGTGGGCAAAGCCATCCACCTCAGCTCTGAGACCAAGCAGAGATGGTGGCCGGTTTGTCCAGAATGCATAGCCAAAGATTCATTCTTTTAATTCTTGAGAAAAGAAAATCCCAAGTCTCCAAACCAGAAAACATGCATTAAAAGAGTGATTCTAAAAAAATTTAACTACATGTTGTTTATTTTTCCCAACTTCTCTGATCTGAATTTACCTGTTCTGTTTTGCCTTACAGGCACTGAGTACTAAAGAAGTAAGTCTGAAGACCGAACCCCACATTACAGAACACAGAATAAGCTTGATGACAGGATCAAGTAGTGAATATGTAATTCAAAAGGAAACCATAATGGTTTAAGTGGAATAATGCATTTCATTTCATGCCACAGAAGTGGCACAGAAATCAATAAAGCACAGAGCCACAATAGAATTATTAAGACAGTATCATATGCATGAAAAATTATTACTATGGCTTCAAATATTTATTCATGACAGATTTAGTGAGTGGTATACACTATGACAAGACCGTTCTAGTAATTTAAAAAAAACCAAAAAACTCTTTTGAGGAAACTCATTAGAAGATTGTCCTAGATTTACGCTTAAGATGTAATCCTTTTTCAAAGCAATCAAATGGCACCAGATGTCATTTTTCTAAACCACAGTATAAAAGACATACCAAATGGCGAAAACACTCCTAAATTTGAAAGTACTACAGTTTAGACACGATTTAACATTGTGCTTACTTAGAATAATAAACCAGTTCAGTTAGAAAAACGTCCCTTTCCCCCCAAAAAAACACTATAAAAATTCTAAAATATGCTGAGAGAAATTTTCTGTGATCACAGATCAAGGAACTATGTCTCTTTCCATAAACCACTGTATGTCTTTGCCAACTAATAAATTGATATTACATTATGCTGGTGAAGAAAAAAAAAAAAAAGAAAAACCAGAGATACACACTTCAATTGGGGCAGTGGAGGGAGGGCAGAGAAAAAACAAAGGAGAAACTTATAATTTAAATTTACATAATTTTTAAATGCTTAAAAAATTTAAAATTGTTAAAATGTCATGTATATTTCATTGATTTCCACAACTACTTGTCTATATCATCTAGTTTTTGTCCAGATGCATATAATATATAGTTGTTTATAGAAGTATATGATTTTACTGCTCTTTCTTTCCTCACTTAACATTATATCAAAAGTTTTCTGTATTTCTATTTTTCTTCACATTATTTTTCAAGGCTACATCATATTCCCTTGAGTTGACAGAATGTAGTTTACTTGACCAATCCTTTATTTGGTTCCTAAATATAACTCTTTCCTAGAGTTAAGTTATTTCCCTAGGATAAATCCCAAGATATTAGCATTTCAATAACTTTTGGCAGATATTTCTTTATATAAATCCACTATTTTCTACCATTTTTTACCTTACATATGCAATTTATGCAATTAAAAAATAATCCAGGATTATACCATATCTCTAGTATACTAAAACAATTTTTTTTAAAGATTTTATTTATTTATTTGACAGACAGAGATCACAAGTAGCCAGAGAGGCAGGCAGAGAGAAAGGAGGAAGCAGGCTTCCTGCAGAGCAGAGAGCCCGATGTGGGGCTCCATCCCAGGACCCCAGGATCATGACCTGAGCCGAAGGCAGAGGCTTTAACCCACTGAGCCACCCAGGTGCCCCTATTAAAACAAATTTTAAAATGGTTGAAGAGTTAATGGCAGGTGGACTTAACAGGCCAATCTAACAATGAAACAGTAAGAACTCCACCGCCTCCTGAGATGGGAAGCACCCAGAAGCATTCTCTCAGAGACACTATAAAAACAATTTTTATACTGGGAAGAAGTCTGCAGTACAATGACCGAGGTTTCTATCTATAGAATTACTGCTATAGATAGCAGTAATTCGCGTTAGACTAAGGCAAAGTTCTTTAGGGATAAGCTGATACCTTTCTCCAGGGACTCAGTTACATTTTAAACACTGTGTACTTTTGGTGAAACACTTTTAGCCAAAAGCTATTTGAGACGGTGCAGTGAGCCTGAGACGGCTCCATTCAGGCGTCTGGCTTGCTCTGCTCTTCTGTGCAACACAGTTCTGTTGAAAGAAAAATCTGTCACCTGCAGACTAGCATACATTTGACCACGTGTCCGCGTGGATGCAGAGTGTTCGTCATCTACAAACGAACACGGCACACAGGCGACCAGATCTCTCCTTTCGCGAAAATCCCACGGTGGAGGTTCCCGGCCCCCCGTCCCAGACTACATGAGCTGGCGCGAGCTGGCGCGGGAAAGCCGGTGTCGGGGGGTCACTGCCTTCACTCCGGGGCCTGCATCACCAACTACTGTATTCCCTCTCTGCCATTCAGAAGAACTGGTCCAAACCTGGCAGAACTTGGGGGCCAAGACAAAGCACATCTGGTGTGACAGGCCTGGAGTAAGGTGAGAGAAGATGGCTGACAGCCAGAGAGGGGGCAGGCTTGCAAAGGGACAGCATTTCGAAAATGCCATGAAGTTCTCTCAGAACATTTCCTCAGGGGACCCACCTGATCTACCACAGCCTGACGTTTCCCAAGGGCTTTTTAGTCCTGAGGAGGGCCCGCCCTGCACTGAAAACAGACCCTTTGGAGGTACGGACCCCCACCTTGGCTGGGAGTACTGAACACCCGTCCGCGGATGAGAAAAGGACCATAGTGCGCAGGGGCTGAGGCGCTGCAGGAAAGGTGCTAAAAGAGGAAACAGAAAACATGAAAGAAACGCTGTTCCAACTTGGAAACAAAGTGCACTTCAGCTCTGCCAGGAACTGGGTGAAAGGGGCTCAGCAATCACAGGCGGCTTGGGCCGTGTGCTGCCTTTACCGTTCCCCTCCCTACTTTCTTCATGCCTCCTGACTTTGTCTTCCTGGTCCCTTTCCCTCCACTGCCTTGTAGCTGCCCAGGTGTCCCCGTATGCCTCCCTCTCCTGTCTGTTCCTGTGACGGGAGGGCTGTGACCCCAGAGACAAGTGGATAATGGCCTCCATCACAAATGGCCAAAGGCCCAAACTGCTGTCACTGGTGTTAAAGCAGGTGAACTGCGCAGCTGTGAGCTGTGGTCAGACACATGAGGAGGGGTATGACAGAGGCTCTACCAAGGAGGTTTAGCGTCTGGTAGGACAGACATGTACATGAAGACATACACAGAGAAAAGACAGGAGAAGTACAGTTGATGGCAGCCTTAGGGGCCAACTTGGCCAGGGATGGTACCAGTGGTGTGGCTGAACACCCATCGAGATATTGCTATGAAGGTATCTGTGGGTGGGATGAACATTTGTAATAAATGAGATTAACATTTATAATCAGCCAACTTTACGACAAGCAAATTACTCTCTATAACGTAGGTGGGTCTCCTCCAATCAGGTGAAGACCCTAAGAGCAGAGACTGAGGTTTCCGGAGGAAGAAGAAATTCATTCCCAAAATTCTAACACAAAAGTCCTGCCTGGGTTTCCAGCCGCCAGACCTGCACTGTGGATCTAATATTTAAGACCACAACATCAATGCTTACCTAAATTTCCAGCCTGCCCCAATAGATTTCAGACTTGCCAGCCATTACAATCCGAAAGCCAGTTCCCTAAAGTAATTCCCAATCTCTCATTCTCTCTGTACACACGGCTGCACGTGTGTGTGTGTGTGATCCTACTTGTTCTCTTTTTCTGGAAAAACCCTAGTCAGGTAGGTACACTGGTAAATAAGGGCAAGAATAATTAATGTTGCCTGTTCTAGAGGTTCAGTGAGTAGGGGCAGCTCTCTCCGTTCCTCGTAAACAGACAAATTCTGTCCCTGATTCCTAAAACTATCACTTACCCAATACCCCCTCACTTTACCTAAGTCAGTTGAAAGTAAATGGCTTTACTTTGGTAAATTCTTCCATGTTATAAGCAAAAGAGTTTACTCTATTATTTTCATTTCCTTTTCTATCTCTGATTTTTTTCTTTCTTTTTTTTAAAGATTTATTTATTTGACAGAGAGAGAGAGAGCTCGAACGCACACATAAGCAGAGGGAGTGGCAGGGAGAGGGAGAAGCAGGCTCCTGCTGATCAGGGTGCCTGATGCAGGGCTGGATCCCTGGGATCATGACCTGAGACAAAGGCAGATGATTAACTGACTGAGCCACCCAGGCACCCCTGACTTTTGATTTCTTAAAAATGTCTCTACTGATTCAATAAGAGTCTGACCAATATCATTATGAGTCTACAAATGTTTCTCCCACCAAGAACATGCTGTCAACTTAGATGTCACACTATCTTCTACTCTTTTTTTTTAAAAGAATCTTATTTATTTGAGAGTGAGAGAAAGCAAGTGAGAGCAAAAGCACACAAGCTGGGAGGAGGGAGAGGGAGCAGCAGACTCCAGGCTGAGTAGAGAGCCCGACGAGGGCCTCAGTCTCAGGACCCTGGAAGGCAAGATGCTTAACGGGCTGAGCCACCCCACCCAAGGCACCCTACCTTCTACTCTTAAAAATCAAAGTGTTTTCACTTAAATAGCCTGTGTAGAGTAAAGCTTTTGTATGTTTCTTCACCTGAAAAGATCTATTTTAATTCAAAACATCTGCTACTTTCAGAAGGCGGTCGTGGGACTTTTTCCTTCTTCCTCTAAGTCATTCCACAGAGGAGACACTGCCTCAAGCATCCTACCTAGCTAACAAGGCAGGGCTGGTGTAGAAGTCTTCTCTGACTTACAGAAATGTGTGTTTAAAGTGCCAACTGCAAGTACAAGGCAGTAATGTCAAACTATCCCTCTATTTTGGTGCAGACACCAAACAGCAGGTGCTGATTTTCTCTGATACTTGACATCAATGCCTTGTTTCTTTCTTACTACTCCCACCATTGTTCTGTTTGATCTACACTCATCCATGACACACTGCACTTGCTGATTTTATAACTACTCTGTACATAAATAAAAGGAGGAAGAAATACAAAACCCAAAGGATAATTTCTACCTTCTTATAAAATCAAACCTGCTTAGCTGAATGTGCTTCTATCAAAACATGGGGGGAAGTGCCCGAGCCGGCTCTCAGAAGAGAACTCAAAATTCACGTGTAATTAATGGCAACTGTAGAGTCCATCCATATACAAATCAGAGCACTCCCGACTAGTATATATATTAAATCAAAAGATTTCCAAATGGAGCAAAGTCTAGAAAAGTTCTGTCAAGTTTACATGACAACTGTGTAGTTGAGAGCTTTTCTCTCTCCCCTGAAACATAAAGTACTTAAGAAGACATTTGCAAGGAAACAAATCCCAGCCGTTATTTTAAAGAATTATTTAGCATCCTTTCAAATATAAATTATCGTCTGTCATCATTTCACTGATACGCGTCCCATTCGAGCATGCAATGAGCAGTCACTTAGAGCATGCAGCATGCAGTAAATGGACAGCAGAGTTAATAACCTGGAAGCATAGGATCTGAGAATGTGAGAGCAAGTTAAAGACAAGAGTTCCTCTCCATTGTCACTGAGGGTCGAGAAGCAATGCTGAAGCGTAGAACAGTGAGAGTGGGGGAAACACAGTTTGTCCAACACATAAACATATCTCCGCAAGTGGCGGCAGGTATAACTGAAAGACAAAGGAAAAGGAGAAAAGGAGAAAGAGAGGAGTTTTCCTTCAAAAAAATAAACCATTCTCAATGTCCTCAAAGCCCTCTGTGTATTTCCACTAGATGATACCCAAGAAAAAACAACTGTTAAAAGAGAGTATTAAAAAGATAAAAAGGAATACAAGCAACCTGATTTAAAAATGGGCAAAAGATCTAAACAGACACCTCACTGAAGAAGATATACCGATGGCAAATAAGCATATGAAAAGATGCTCTACATCATATATCATTAAGGAAATGCAAATTAAAACAATGAGATACTGCTACAAACCCATTCGAATGGCCAAAATCCAGAACACTGACAGTATCAATGCAGGGAAGGATGCGGAGCGCTAGGAACTCTCCCTTATTGCTGGTGGGAATGTAAAAATCATATAGCCATTTTGGAAGACAGTTTCAGCTTTCTTACAAAATCAAACATACTCTTACCATACGATCCAGCAATCACGCACCTTGGCATTTACCCAAATGAGCTGGAAATTTCTGTCCACCTAAACACCTGCACATGGGTGTTCATATCAGTATTCGTAATCGCCAAAACTTGGAAGCAATCAAGAGGTCATTTAGCAGGTAAACAGATGAACTGTGGTACATCCAGAAAATGAAGATTATATTCAGAGCTAAAAAGAAATGAGCTATCAAACGATGAAAAGACATGGAGAAATCTTCAATGTGTTATTACTTAGGAAAGAAGATAATCTAAAAAGCCTACCTACTGTATGATTCCAACTCTATGACGTTCTAGAAAAGGCAAAACCCTGAGGAAGGTAAAAAAGATCAGTGGCTGCCGGAGGTTAGTGGGGAGAGAGGGATGAACAGGCAGAGCACAGAGGACTTTTAAGGGCAGTGCAATATTCTTCTTTTTCTTTTTTTTAAGATTTTATTTATTCATCAGAAACGGAGAGAGAGGCACAGGCAGAGGGAGAAGCAGGCTCCCCGAAGAGCAGGGAACCCGATGTGGGGCTCAATCCCAGGACTCCACGATCATGACACGAGCCGAAGGTAGATGCTTAACCATCTGAGCCACCCAGGTGCCCAATATTTTTTACGATACTGTAACAGTGGATACATGCCACTATACATTTGTCAAACCCAAACAATGCACACCACCAAGAATGAACCCTAAAAAAAAAAAAAAAAAAAAAAAAGAATGAACCCTAACATAAACTATGGCCTCTGAGTGATACTGGTATGTCAAGGTAGGTTCATCAATTGTAACAAACGTTATCACTTCCGGTGTAGACAAATGATAGCAGGGGAGGTTGTGTGTGTAGGCTGACGGGGTACATATGGCAATTCTCTGTACTTTCTGCTCCATTTTGCTATGAATTTAGAACTGCTCTTAAAAGGCTATTTAAAAATGAGGGAGATACACTGACGGGGGGAAAAGTTACAAAAATATGATGGTGTCATCAGTTAACCATATGAAATCTGCCTTGCTAGAGCAAAGCGGTATGAGAGATCCACTCCCTACAATACTACAAATACGTTCCTGGAAGACAGGCAATAATAGTCCAGCCATTTGGAAGATACCACAGTTGAAGGAACACGGAATCAGGAGTTGGAAAACTTCGAAATTTGGATCCAGCCCAGCCACTGGAAGTTTTGTGACAGTGAGGATTTGATCTCACCAAACCTCAATCCCACAAATTGTAACACTGAAGTAAAAATATTAAATTACTCCAAAATTTTGAAGTGATATTTAAAAATATAAAAGAATTATTATCGTCAGAGCAATTTCACTCATGCCACATTTCAGACCACTTGAAAAGAACAAGTTTGAAAGAGGGAAATGCCAAGTCTGTCTGACAAGGTGAATCAACAAAACCGTGAACACATCAACATCAACGGATATGCTTAAACTCCTAGTCGCTGAGAACCTTGTCTAAAAATGCATGCCGGAGGGGCGCCTGGGTGGCTCAGTGGGTCAAGCCTCTGCCTTCGGCTCAGGTCATGATCTCAGGGTCCTAGGATCGAGTCCCACATCGGGCTCTCTGCTCAGCAGGGAGCCTGCTTCCTCCTCTCTCTCTCTCTGCCTGCCTCTCTGCCTACTTGTAATTTCTCTCTGTCAAATAAATAAATAAAATCCTTAAAAAAAAAAAAAATTTTAAAATGCATGCCGGAAGTATACCAAGTTCCCAGCTTTTATTTTGGGAATAAACTAATAAAATAAAACTAATAGATTAAAAGATTAGAAATAGGCACATTTCCAAAACTTGGGACACTTCAATCACCCACTCAACCTATTAACCAGCCCATCCACTCACTGACAAGCAGCATCTACTATACGTGGCACATAGGAACTATGCACGGCCTTGAAGATGGCATGAGGAAGAAATTACACACAGTTCTTTCCCGGGGAGATTACAAGACAAAAGTAAGACACATATTAGACAATAACAAAATTACACTGAAACTGTGTAATTTCTAACTATACGAAGCACTATGAAGGAAAAGTAAGAGGAGTAAAACAGAGATCTCTCCCCGAGATTTGGAAGTTGAGAAAGGACTGCTGCAAAGTGAATTTTAAGCTGACATCTTAAGGAAGAATGGAAGTTAGCTATGCATAGTATGGACTGCGGGAGAGCTGTGACTACACTAAAAATCTATTATAAACAATACATGAATATTGAAAGGACAGTGTGTTCGAAATTAACAGCCTTTCTCAGTTCAAAAAACAAATCAATTTTTTTTTTAATTGAAGTAGTCGATACAGAATGTCACACTAGTTTCGGGTGCACAACATAGCAGTTCAACAAGTCTACGCCCGATGCTATGGTCGTAAGTGTAGCTAGCACCTGCCACCATCCACCATCCTATTTACAATATCACTGATACATTCCCTATGCTGTACCTTTCAACCCCGTGACTTACTCATTCCATAACTGATAGCCTGTATTTCCACTCCCTTCACCCACTGCACTTATCCCCTTACTTCCCTCCCCTCTGGCAACCATTAGTTTGTTCTCTTTTGGGTCTGTTTCTATTTGTTTGAAAAAACAGTTGTTGTTATTAAGAGACAGTGAAGTGCGAGGGAGGGGGAGGGGGAGAGAGAATCCTAAGCAGGTTCCATGCCCAGTGCAGAGCCTGTCATGGGGCTCGATTCCATGACCCTGAGATCATGACCTGAGATGAAACCAAGAGTTGGACACTTAACCGACCGAGTCACCCAGGCATCCTGAAAAAACAATCAGTTTTTAAAAATATAGTGATTCTAGTCCAATGACAACAAAAGAAGGTGAAATATCGAAGAATAATGTATAAACATCTATGAAGAAATCTTTAAAATGGTACTAAAAAAATTTAAAAGATGTGATAAAATGGAAAGAAAATTTTAGATAGGAAACTCTAGGATTATAAAGTCACCAAATGTTCAGGTGTCTAAAAATTCATATTCTCAAAAATATCTAGAGTTTTAAACAAAGAAACAAAACATGTTAATTCTGAAGTCCATATAGAAAATTAAACATTTAAGAAAAGCCATAAAATACTGAAAAACTAGAGTTCTAAGATGAGACTAGTTCTACCATTAAAAAATATTTAATAATAATAATAGTAGTTCCACCATTTGTTTAAAAAATACTGTAAAGTGACATTACCAGAAACAGTTTGGTACAGTGCATGAGTACAAGAACACTAGAAGAGACTGAAATAAGATGAGAACAGAGTACAAGATAAAGGTAGTATTTTTTTTTAAACTGGTTTCCGGTTTCTTTTTCTTCTTTAATTTTTTAAAAAAAGATTTTATTTATTTATTTGAGAGAGAGAAAGGGAGAGAGAGAATGAATGAGGGGGAGAAGGTCAGAGGGAGAAGCAGACTCCCCATGGAGCTGGGAGCCCAATGTAGGACTCGACCCCGGGACCCTGGGATTGTGACCTGAGCCGAAGACAGTTGCTTAACCAACTGAGCCATCCAGGAGCCCTAAAGATGGCAGTTTATTTTTATTTTTTAAGATTTTATTTATTTGAGAGAGTGAGAGAATGAGCAAGGAGAGTGGCAGAGGAAGAGGGAGAAGCAGGTTCCCCCACTGACCAAGGAGCCAAACCTGGAGCTTGATCCTAGAATGCTGGGATCATGACCTGAACTGAAGGCAGATGCTTAACCAACTGAGCCACTCAGGCGCCCCAAGGTGGCACTTTAAAACAGAAGATCAGATGAATTATTCGATAAATTGTATTGGGATAACTGAGTAGGTAACGAGGAAAAAAGAGATGACTCTTAGCCTCACCTCCTAAATCAAAAGATATTCTAGGTTGATCAAAAATTGTAAGGTAAAAATAAAACAACGAAAGTTCAAAAATAAGCCATATACTTGAGCACCATTAAAAAATGAGTCATAAATCTGACCACATAAAAATGGAAAATATAGAAGAGACAATCACTTTTTCATTGCACATCTTTTATACAGTATGAACTTTCCTCCATTTTCATGTATAGACATAAATTAATGACTGAATCGTTTTTAAATGGAAAGGGGCACAGGAACAATTATTTCAGAGGGAATATGCTAAACGCAGGGAGACTTAGACAAGTTCAAGAATCTGAAAGAAGTTCGGTATGGCTGGGGTATATTGGAAAAATGATAAAGGTAAGGTAGGCTCGTGCAGTGCCTTGTGAGTTATAAGACTTATCCAACATGGAAAACTAATGAAGGGTCCGAGCGGGGAGCAACCAGATATGGCTTACTTCTTTTAAGATGCATTTCTGCAATATGAAGATAAAACTGGCAAGGGGCAAAAGTTAAAAGATACAACCAGACCAGATGGACATCACAGATATATTCAGAACATTTCATCCCAAAGCAACAGAATACACATTCTTCTCTAGTGCACATGGAACCTTCTCCAGAATAGATCACATCCTGGGTCACAAATCAGGTCTCAACCGGTATCAAAAGATTAGGGTCATTCCCTGCATATTTTCAGACCACACTGCTCTGAAGCTAGAACTCAATCACAAGAGGAAAGCTGGAAAGAACCCAAATACATGGAGACTAAACAGCATCCTTCTAAAGAATGAATGGGTCAACCAGGAAATTAAAGAAGAATTGAAAAAATTCATGGAAACAAATGATAATGAAAACACAACGGTTCAAAATCTGTGGGACACAGCAAAGGCAGTCCTGAGAGGAAAATATATAGCAGTACAAGCCTTTCTCAAGAAACAAGAAAGGTCTCAAGTACACAACCTAACCCTACACGTAAAGGAGCTGGAGAAAGAACAAGAAAGAAACCCTAAACCCAGCAGGAGAAGAGAAATCATAAAGATCAGAGCAGAAATCAATGAAATAGAAACCAAAACAACAATAGAAAAAATCAATGAAACTAGGAGTTGGTTCTTTGAAAGAATCAATAAGATTGATAAACCCCTGGCCAGACTCATCAAAAAGAAAAGAGAAAGGACCCAAATCAATAAAATCATGAATGAAAGAGGAGAGATCACAACTAACACCAAAGAAATACAGACAATTATAAGAACATACTATGAGCAACTCTACGCCAACAAATTGGACAATCTGGAAGAAATGGATGCATTCCTAGAGACATATAAACTACCACAACTGAACCAGGAAGAAATAGAAAACCTGAACAGGCCCATAACCAGTAAGGAGATTGAAACAGTCATCAAAAATCTCCAAACAAACAGAAGCCCAGGGCCAGACGGCTTCCCAGGGGAATTCTACCAAACATTTAAAGAAGAACTAATTCCTATTCTCCTGAAACTGTTCCAAAAAATAGAAACGGAAGGAAAACTTCCAAACTCATTTTATGAGGCCAGCATCACCTTGTTCCCAAAACCAGACAAGGATCCCACCAAAAAAGAGTACTACAGACCAATATCCTTGATGAACACAGACGCAAAAATTCTCGCCAAAATACTAGCCAATAGGATTCAACAGTACATTAAAAGGATTATTCACCACAATCAAGTGGGATTTATTCCAGGGCTGCAGGGTTGGTTCAACATCCGCAAATCAATCAATGTGATACAACACATTAATAAAAGAAAGAACAAGAACCATATGATACTCTCAATAGATGCTGAAAAAGCATTTGACAAAGTACAGCATCCCTTCCTGATCAAAACTCTTCAAAGTGTAGGGATAGAGGGCACATACCTCAATATTATCAAAGCCATCTATGAAAAACCCACCGCAAATATCATTCTCAATGGAGAAAAACTGAAAGCTTTTCCGCTAAGGTCAGGAACACGGCAGGGATGTCCATTATCACCACTGCTATTCAACATAGTACTAGAAGTCCTAGCCTCAGCAATCAGACAACAAAAAGAAATTAAAGGCATCCAAATCGGTAAAGAAGAAGTCAAACTATCACTCTTCGCAGATGATATGATACTATATGTGGAAAACCCAAAAGTTTTCCACTAGAAAACTGCTCCAAAACTGCTAGAACTTGTACAGGAATTCAGTAAAGTGTCAGGATATAAAATCAATGCACAGAAATCAGTTGCATTTCTGTACACCAACAACAAGACAGAAGAAAGAGAAATTAAGGAGTCAATCCCATTTACAATTGTACCCAAAACTATAAGATACCTAGGAATAAACCTAACCAAAGAGGCTAAGAATCTATACACAGAAAATTATAAAGTACTCATGAAAGAAACTGAGGAAGACACAAAGAAATGGAAAAATGTTCCATGCTCCTGGATTGGAAGAATAAATATTGTGAAAATGTCCATGCTACCTAAAGCAATCTACACATTTAATGCAATCCCTATCAAAATACCACCCATTTTTTTCAAAGAAATGGAACAAATAATCCTAAAATTTATATGGAACCAGAAAAGACCTCGAATAGCCAAAGGAATATTGAAGAACAAAGCCAAAGTTGGTGGCATCAAAATTCCGGACTTCAAGCTCTATTACAAAGCTGTCATCATCAAGACAGCATGGTACTGGCACAAAAACAGACACATAGATCAGTGGAACAGAATAGAGAGCCCAGAAATCGACCCTCAACTCTATGGTCAACTAATCTTCGACAAAGCAGGAAAGAATGTCCAATGGAAAAAAGACAGCCTCTTCAATAAATGGTGCTGGGAAAATTGGACAGCCACATGCAGAAAAATGAAATTGGACCACTTCCTTACACCACACACGAAAATAGACTCCAAATGGATGAAGGACCTCAATGTGAGAAAGGAATCCATCAAAATCCTTGAGGAGAATGCAGGCAGCAACCTCTTCAACCTCAGCCGTAGCAACATCTTCCTAGGAACAACGGCAAAGGCAAGGGAAGCAAGGGCAAAAATGAACTATTGGGATTTCATCAAGATCAAAAGCTTTTGCACAGCAAAGGAAACAATTAACAAAACCAAAAGACAACTGACAGAATGGGAGAAGATATTTGCAAACGACATATCAGATAAAGGGCTAGTATCCAAAATCTATAAGGAACTTAGCAAACTCAACACCCAAAGAACAAACAATCCAATCAAGAAATGGGCAGAGGACATGAACAGACATTTCTGCAAATGAAATCCAGATGGCCAACAGACACATGAAAAAGTGCTCCATGTCACTCAGCATCAGGGAAATACAAATCAAAACCACAATGAGATATCACCTCACACCAGTCAGAATGGCTAAAATTAACAAGTCAGGAAATGACAGATGCTGGTGAGGATGCGGAGAAAGGGGAACCCTCCTACACTGTTGGTGGGAATGCAAGCTGGTGCAACCACTCTGGAAAACAGCATGGAGCTTCCTCAAAATGTTGAAAATAGAACTACCCTATGACCCAGCAATTGCACTAGTGGGTATTTACCCTAAAGATACAAACGTAGTGATCCGAAGGGGCACGTGTACCCGAATGTTTATAGCAGCAATGTCCACAATAGCCAAACTATGGAAAGAACCTAGATGTCCATCAACAGATGAATGGATAAAGAAGATGTGGTATATATACACAATGGAATACTATGCAGCCATCAAAAGAAATGAAATCTTGCCATTTGCGACGACATGGATGGAACTAGAGCGTATCACGCTTAGTGAAATAAGTCAATCGGAGAAAGACAACTATCATATGATCTCCCTGATATGAGGACATGGAGAAGCAACATGGGGGGTTAGGGGGATAGGAGAAGAATAAATGAAACAAGATGGGATTGGGAGGGAGACAAACCATAAATGACTCTTAATCTCACAAAACAAACTGGGGGTTGCTGGGGGGAGGTGGGATTGGGAGAGGGGGAGGGGGCTATGGACATTGGGGAGGGTATGTGCTATCGTGAGTGCTGTGAAGTGTGTAAACCTGGCAATTCACAGACCTGTACCCCTGGAGTTAAAAATACATTATATGTTTATTAAAAAAAAAAAATTGGAAGGGGAGGCAAACCATAAGAGACTATGGACCCTGAAAAACAACCTGAGGGTTTTGAAGGGTCAGGGGTGGGAGGTTGGGGGAACAGGTGGTGGGTAATAGGGAGGGCACGTTTTGCATGGAGTACTGGGTGTTGTGCAAAAACAATGAATACTGTTACGCTGAAAAAATAAATAAAATGGAAAAAAAAAAAAAAGATACAACCAGAAGCACCAGGAGTGGCAAAGCAAAGACCGCGGAGCAGCCCGTGCAACAGTTGACACAAGTATTGCTGACGATGGCTTAGAGCAGGGGACAGCAGACTCAGAACTTTCGGAGGTGAAACCAGTGGGTCTTGTTAACTGATTGGAATGGTAGATGGTGTCACTGGAGGAAGATACCAAGAATATTTCCTTGATTTCTGGTATTAGGGGATGAATGAAAGTATATATTCTGAGATAAGAGAAACCAGAGGAGGGATAGGTTTTATGGAGATGATGAGTGTAGTTTTGGATATGCTCAGTTTCAGATACTGCCGCAGTGAGATGTCAGCAAATGCTGCTACACATGTAAGTTTGAAGCTAAGACAGGTGTGGACTAATCCAGAGATAGAGGTGGACATAGACAGACACATAGATGGAGGTCAAAGTTTGGAGAATGTATATGAGATTACGTAAGGTCAGATGGAAAAGACAGGACCCAGACTAAGAAATTCCAGGATTTACAAGCCAGAGAGAGAGCTGTTGGTGGAGAATACTCACTGGTAGCTCGAGAAGTCAGAAGAAAATCTAAGAATGTTGTCAGAAGGTGTTTCAAGAGGGCCATGGTAAGGCTATACCTTTAAGATGATTTCCATCTATGCTAAGCATATAAATCTTCAACTTTCAAGCTGTGTGACTGAAACAGTTAACACACTCTTGGAAAAGGAGCTCCTGTTCAATTTAGAGAGGTTCCTTCCTCTTAATTTAATAATCTTGAAATATTCTTTATTATTATTTAATAGAGATTGAATGGAAATAGCCCTGGTTCTTAGCAGACACATGAGAGATGTAGTCTCATTATGAGAAAAATCCTTTGGTCCCACCACTTTTAGCTGACAGGAAAAAAAAAAAAAGTAAAAGAAAACAAAAACCCAAGAAATGACCAAACGAAATACAACTAGTTTTTAATGATTATCTTTTAATCACAACTCTATCATGAAGTCTGCCTTAATATTTTCACAGCAACTGTAATAACGGTAAAAAAATGAATTCAGAAATGTAATCAGTCCTAGACTTTGACACTGTTACTTTGAATTCAGTTCAATTAATCTGTATTCCTTAAATATATATCAAGGCACACCAAAAAACGGGCTTTTAATTACATTACGCTGTCATTATTAGCTATGAGCAGCCACTGGATATAAATAGTATTTACTGCTTGCTGAGCAAGATTTTAATTATGAAATTATTTTAAAAGCATATAGTCTACATAAAATCTTTCAAAAGAAAGGCACAGATAAGAAAATGGATTTAAAAATCGTATGTTGCACTTCAGCATTTCACAGCTATACCCAACAAAAGAATCTCTTCCAATCATTCTTAAATAGTTATATGGCATCTGATTGAAATCTTGCTCTGACAAAAAGATCAACATTCCAGTTATCTTTTTCTAAATACACTCTCATTTTTAAATATTCTTAAAACACAGTGGTAATATTACTATTACCTTCTATGAACTGCACAATATAACCCTTTTTGATGAGCACAGGATCACAGTAAGTTTTTAGCAATTGCTCATATCAAGCTGGTGACCAAACGCAATGCATCACAGAACAATCTTACCAGTCCTTTATTTTGTAACTAATCTTTGGAATTTAAGTAAGTAAATGTCATCTTGCTGAGCTTGACTTCATTCTAAAACGTGAAGCTCATTTTTAATACAGATTCTCTCTCATCCTCAAAACTGAGAACACTTTCATGATTTCTTCTAAGAAAGTTATTAATAGAGAAATACTGAATAGGAACAGGTCAAGGACAGATCTAGAAAAACACACTGGAGATCTCTGTGTCAGCCACTGGGCCATATACAAACTTACTAAGCAACAGCTGTTTGAGATATCTTTCAGCCATTAGTATCTGAAGAAGAACCCGAAAAACAAACAAAAAAAACAAAAACACTTTCACATTTACTTCTTTTTCTGACCTCATATTCCACTGTGATAATTAAAGAGGTATCACAATCCCCATTTAACAAATGACAAAACTGCAGAATAAAGAAAAGAAATGACGGGGCGCCTGGGTGGCTCAGTGGGTTAAGCCGCTGCCTTCGGCTCAGGTCATGATCTCAGGTCCTGGGATCGAGTCCCACATCGGGCTCTCTGCTCAGCAGGGAGCCTGCTTCCCTTTCTCTCTCTCTGCCTGCCTCTCTATCTACCTGTGATCTCTCTCTGTCAAATAAATAAATAAAATCTTTAAAAAAAAAAAAAAAAAAAAAAGAAAAGAAATGACGACTTTCCCGTAACTTAGTCATGGAAGAATTCCACCCAGTGGAATCCACCGACAATTCAGTCATGCTCAGGGCCAGAGGTTCCTGACTCCAGGAACCAACGTCCAAGCTCGGGACCCCTGTTCTCTGGAATCCCCGCAAGTCCTGTCCCTGCCCACTTCTCCCAAACCAAAGTCTTAAGAGGCTGATAATGTCTTAGACAAGGTAGGGTTAAAAAGGTTTTTAAAAACAGGTTTATAATTAGCTATTTTTACTGAGTCCTGGAAAAGACTCTAGGACTCAACCCACCGAAGGAAAACAAAACTTTTAACAATTTAACAAATTTTTAAATTTGTTAAATTTAACAAATTTAAACAATTTAACAAAAATTGTGTTAACGTGGTAGAGATTCACATTTTGAAGCTAGTGATCACTGTTAATATTAATGGTAAAGAGACACCATGTATCTCCTGATAGGATCACAGCAGAGCTTACATCTCATGCTGAGGAATCAAAAGAATCCAAATTGAAGAGTATTACACAAAAAACAGAAACAAAAAATGTTCCATATTCTTCAAATTTTAAAAGACAAAGAAAGATGGAGGAGCTGTTCCACACTAAAGGAGATAAGAGAGGGCAACTAAATGTGATTCTGGGATTAGATCCCAGACCAGGGAGGGTTACAAGGCATTTCTTTTTACTCTAAAAAGGAAATTAGTGGGGTAAATGGCAAAATTTGAGTGTCTATAGATTAGACAATGTTAACTTCCTGGTTTTGATAAATGTTTTTGTTTCCAAGAACTAGACACTGAAGTACTTGGTGGTAAAAGTAAAGGTATATCAGGTCTATAAATTCTCAAATGTTAAAAAAAAAGACACAATGCATATGTAAAATTTTACCATTTCAGGACTCTAAGTGAAAGGTGAATGAGAAAACTTCATACTTGTTTGCAAATCTGCAATTTCAAGATAAAAGGTTTTTAAAAATGAATACAGTATTAAAACATGAAAGTCATTTTTTGAATATAAGAAAGAAAACAGAACTAAATCTTTTCGATATACTGAATTATGTCCATGTTAAGATTACGACATTCAAATCCAGAGCACTAAAATGTCACTCTGACCTCTATACTTAAAGCTTAGGACATCAGAAAAACTAGAGCGTGGGAAGTAAGCAAATGTGGTCTGGAGCTATCCCATAAAAAACAGTCACTGTTACTTAAGAGTTGCATTTTCATAAAAAATAAAATCTCTTTAGTGCCTTCTTATATGAAAATGTCCAAGATTATGCAATGTATAGTCGTGAAATGTTATTTGATATGGTTATGCTTCATCAAAGTAAAGTATGAAAATGTTCTCTTCTAGAACAACACTTAAATCTGTAAAAGATCTCTAAAACCACCAGTGAAAGAGTGATGCTTTAAAAAGATCCCCAAGTCAGGCTTTCTAATAATGTATTTTACAGCACTTTGGCAATAAAATTATATTCTCATAACAACTTTTTATTAATTTCTTTTAATGATTTATATGCTTAACAAACTTTCAAAAAAATTGAGGTCGCCAAGGAGATTAAACTTTTTGGGCTATCTAGAATATTATGTGCATCCCTTTCCAATGTCTATTTTTTAAAAAAAATTTTTTTTTAGAAAAAGCTTGTTGATAAATTCATTAGTAGGTATAAAATACCAAGAAATTATATTAATAATGAATGTTTAGAACCTCTATGAAGAAAATTACAAAAATCTACCATTGGGCGTAAAAGAAGCCTTGATTAAATGAAGAGACACCAGCATGGTTCTGAATGGGAAGACAAACTATTATAAAGGAGACCATGATCCTTTACAGACTTGAAATCCCACTAGGAACATTAAGTTGAATTTCTACCCAGTTATGACATCTGGAAATAGAAACAAAAGTCCAACTTTGTCTCTACATGACAGACTTTAAATATATGAAGAAACTGTAAACCTCTTAATTTTTTTTCTCTGATTGATATTAAGCATCTTTTCTTTCATCTTTCATGGGCTATGGTTTCTAGATTCTTCAGTCTTATTACTCTCCTCTGGAGAGCCACGTTGATTAACTTTCCAGCAGTGTAACAAGGGCAGAGAGGAATATTTTCTTACTGACAGTATTTAGAATTGCTGGCATATGATCATGATAAAGAAGCAAACTTTTAGTCAGTTTCATTATAGTTTTAAAATTCTTTACAGATACAAGACGGAGCATTGCCAGAATCACTGGTATCATCCCACCCTTTGTTCTTAAAATACGGCAACATAAGTGAACATATTATTCTAGATGTGTTTTGGGCAATGATGAGTAATTTATATTCTATTAGTAGATCTTTAATGTATATGTTCAAAAACTAAAATCAAAAGGGGGACAGCACCTGGGTGGCTCAGTTGGTTAAACATCTGCCTTGGGCTCAGGTCATGATCTCAGGGTCCTGAGACAGAGCCCCAGGTTGGGGGGGGGGGTCCCTGTCAGTGGGGAGTCTGCTTCTCCTCCCTCACCCCCCACCTTTCTCAAGTAAATAAAATCTTTTTTTTTTTTTTAAGATTTTATTTATTTGACAGACAGAGATCACAAGTAGGCAGAGAGACAGGCAGAAAGAGAGGGGAAGCAGGCTCCCTGCTGAGCAGAGAGCCCGATGTGGGGCTCGATCCCAGGACCTTGAGATCATGACCTGAGCCGAAGGCAGAGGCTTAACCCGCTGAGCCACCCAGGCACCCCTCAAATAAATAAAATCTTTAAAAAAAAACCCTAAAAATCAAAAGGAAAAAATTTCCTCAAACTGAAAACCGAAACAAATGATTTAACTGTATGTTGAGTGATAAAAGTACACAAAGGTTTAAAAATTATAACAAATTATTTTAAGATATAGAACTGATCATATATTTTCAGTGGCATATATTCTAAGGACAGAGACAAAAAAAACTGTAAACTTCATTCACTAAGACTTAGTAGTAATGTTATTGTTACCTTGAAGCAATTAGTTGTATATAGAGAGACATACACATATGGAGAGAAGAATAAAGAGAATATATTAATGCAGTTCAAAAAATCAAATTAGAATTTATGCTAAATAGTCTTAAATCTGAATCAAAACAGTATGAACTATCCTTTACCCTTTTCAGGAATTTGTATTTTACTAGTTTTGTCCACTGAAGAGATCTGAAAGAAATGACAGACGCCATAGCAATTAACACCCCTATTACCCACCACCAACTTGTGGTCTCTAAATTATCATTTCGATAGAAGGAAACCAGAGCTTCTTGAAAGAATGGTGGTTTTGGGGGCCTGGGTGGCTCAGTTGGTTAAGCAACTGCCTTCCGCTCAGATCATGATCCCAGGGTCTTGGAATCGAGTCCCGCATCGAGCTCCCAGCTCCACGGGGAGTCTGCTTCTCCTTCTGACCTTCTCCCTTCTCATGCTCTCTCTCACTGTTTCTCTCTCAAATAAATAAATAAATAAATAAAATCTTTAAAAAAATGAAAGAAAGAAAGAACACTGGTTTCTAGTCTGAGGCAGGAAATGTGCAAGACGAGCCTGACGCATTCTATTGGTCTCAGAGCAGGAAAGCAGGTTAAATATCAAAGAAGAAGTGTCCTATCAAAAGACAACAGAAGAGTCTCCCATTGGCCAAAGATGGCACATTCAGAAACCAAAAAGATTACTCTGTAAGTGATTGAAATATATAGTATTTATATAAAAAATGAAGAGTTCATAATAAAACAACTGAAAAACCAGAAACCAAAATGTTTTGTTTACTAGTGAAGGTAACAAGGACATTAATCACTCTTTCTGAAAATTAAATATTAAAGGAAAAGAAATAAGCATTAATGCTATCTTTCCAAGCAAACCTACTTGGGAAGAAAGAATTCTATCTAAAAAATATGTGCGTGATATTATAATTTAAAAATTTCCTGGGGCATCTAGCAGGTTCAGCCAGTAGAGCATGAGACTCTTGATCTCAGGGTCATGAGTTCGAGCCCCACGCCACATGTAGAGATTATTTAAAAATAAAATCTTAAATTTTTTTTTTCCTTTTGGCAGCCTGTAATGAAACAACTAATTCAGTAAAAGATCATCAATGGATGAAACCATCACATGAAAGAACAGTGGGGCAATTTAGAAGGAAGGGATTAGGCTATCACCAACCGAACCTACCAATTAATCTTAGTATCTCTGGGATAATTAGACATTATGTATCTTTTGACACACTGCAATATGAAATATACAGGAGTGCTAATGAAGAACTTTTGCCAAATCAATGAAAGTAAAAACAAATTAAAGGGCATAGGAAAATGCAAACAGATAAACCCAGAAAGTGGGATATTCTATAAAACAACTGATTGTTGATCAACTTGTCAGAGTTGTAAGTTAAAAAGAAAAGAAAAAGAAGAAGAAAGGTGGGGATACAGGTCTAGATCAGGGATCAGCAACCTTTTCCTAAAGAGCCAGACAGTACATACTTTAGGTTTGTGGGCCATACCGTCTCTCTTACAACTACTGAACTCTGAAACTAGTGCAAGAAAACAGCGATAGATAAGATGTAAATTAACAGTCATTGCTGTGTTCTAACAAAACTTTATTTTTAAAAATTCTGACCCTGTTCTACATTGAAATAATCCTAAGAGACACAACTATTTAATGTGCTGTGAAGATCTCATTTGAACCCTGATTTGAACTAACCCAAAAAACCAGGCATTTTTAAATCAGGCACAATGTGAATATTGATTTGGTATCAGATTAAAGAGCTGTTAATTTTCTTGTGTGGACAAACGAATCACACTGATGCAAATAGGTAACAGGTGCTACAAATGAGAACTAAACATAGGGAGACTTCAACGGATCATATAGGTAAAGAAAGATTTCCCTACGAAAGTAATGATCCAGCCAAGATTTATGGGATGAATAAAGACAAGCAGGAAAAGAATACAAGCAGAAGGAACAACAAAGACTAAAGATCTCTGTGTTGACCTGGAGGGAAAGAGCAGTAAAAGGGGCCAGATTACAGAGGAGTTTGGTTTTCACCCTAAGAACAATGAGAAGCACAAGAAGGGGATTTAAACAGTTTCAGGATGAGATTTGCGTTTTGAAAGGATCAGTCTGACTGCAGACTGATGAGCCAAGAGCTGGTAACAGACCTCATGGAAGTTACTGCAGTGGGATCGGGAATCAAGGCGATGAGGTAGAGAGAAGGGGCAGATATAACAAAGTTATTCACAAGACTCAGTAAAGAATGCACTATGGTAGTGAGAGGAAGGGAGGGTCAAAAATGACTCCCAGGTGGGGCACCTGGGTGGCTCAGTCAGTTAAGCACAAGCCTTCAGCTGGGGTCATGATCCAGAGGTCCTGGATCTGAGACCCAGACCTGCATGGGGCTCCCTGGTCAGCAAGAGTCTGCTTCTCCTTCTCCCCGCTGTGCAACCTGCCCCCTTGTGCTCTCTCTCAAATAAATAAGATGTCTTAAAAAAAAAAAAAAAAAAAAAAAAGAACTCCCAGGCTTCTCGCTTACATAAAAGGTGATGTCCTTCACTGAGAAAAGAAAGAGCAAAGAGGCTCAGGAAGGGCAAGAAATGCGCAAGATTTCCATTCTAAACACATTGAGGTTTGTGATAACTCTGAGAAACTGGAAGGATGGTATTAGGTATTTGAATGTACAAAAAGGTCTCAGAGATTCAAAGATAGGGTTTAGCCTGGAGACGCGTTTGGGAGCCATATAGGCCAGAGTGGCTAAGATCACAGACATGAGGAGTAGAGAGAATAGAAGGGGGTCTAGGAGTGACCTTGAGAAATGCCAACATTTGACAGTATCATAAGATCACTTTATTTTTTAAAAAATTTTTATTTATTGGGGCACCTGGGTGGCTCAGTGGGTTAAAGCCTCTGCCTTCGGCTCAGGTCATGATCCCAGGGTCCTGGGATCAAGCCCCACATCGGGCTCTCTGCTCAGCGGGGAGCCTGCTTCCCTCTCTCTCTCTGCCTGCCTCTCTTCCTACTTGTGATCTCTGTCAAATAAATAAATAAAATCTTTTAAAAAAATTTTTTTTATTTATTGATTTGACAAAGAGAGAGAGAGAGGGAGAGCACAAGCAGGTGGAGCAGCAGGCAGAGGGCGAGGGAGAAGCAGGCTCCCGGAGGAGCAGGGAGCCCAATGCAGGGCTGGATCCCGGGATCATAACCTGAACTGAAGGTAGTCGCTTAACCAAACCAAGTGAGCCACCCAGGTGCACCTCGTAAGATCACTTTAGATCTAGATTGAGGGGGCGCCTGGGTGGCTCAGTTGGTTAAAGCCTCTGCCTTCGGCTCAGGTCATGATCCCAGGGTCCTGGGATTGAGTCCCACATCGGACTCTCTACTCAGCAGGGAGCCTGCTTCCTCCTCTCTCTGTCTGCCTCTTTGTCTACTTGTGATCTCTCTCTGTCAAATAAATAAATAAAATCCTAAAAAAAAAAATTAATAAAAAAAATAAATCTAGATTGAGGAAGACGACCTTTCACAGAATTTTGAGAAGTGGCAAAGAAACCCAAAACAAAACAAAATAAAAAACCAGAACACAATGCAACAGAAACAAAAACGCAATGAAAAGAAAAAGAAGAAACTGTCTTAACGAAGAGTAGTTAACAGTGTCAAACACAACTGAGAGGGCAAATAAAACAGAAATGCCCACTGGGTTTAGCAATATAAAGTCACTGAGGAGCAACAAGGACTGAGGTTAGTAACGTCCAAAAATGCCATTCATTAAAACCCAACCCTGGGTATAAGACTTCTTAGCTTCAATCCCACTAATTAGGTCATCCACATGCATTAAATTTCATTAAGTTTCTAGGGGAGATTTTGACAATCCCCCAAATTTATAAAATAACTCACACAATTTACACAGCATAAAACCTGTAATACAATGTGGACATGTCATGACATCCAAGAAAATAAGCAGAGGAAAATCTGAGACGAATGTCAGGAAAGTACACAACAGTGGTGCAAGCACAGCCCTTGAATCGTTTAACTCCTTGGCAGCAGCAGTCATTTTTCCTGGAGCTAAATCTACTGCCAGCAATGAAGGTCCTGGGAATCTCTAGTATGAAGGATGAACAGACTGGCCCAAGCACCGGAAAATATATTGAAAGGAACAATCTAGTGCTAGCTCAGAAGGGATGAAATGACCTCATATCCCGCCGCCAGCTCTAGAAAGTAATAAAGGTTGTAACAATAAAAAAAGATCTCTTTAACAATAAACATTACAATGCAAACATTTCTAAGATTTATTTCTCAGTTGCTGAAGAAATCAGAAAAGAAAAATCCCCAGGTATGTGTGACAAACATTTTAATCAACTAGAATGTACACTATCAATGACACTTGAAATTTAATCGAATTCTCTGCTGATTTAAAGAATCTTCCAATAAGATCTTTCATCCTAAACTAGCTACTTATTTTGGGATATACATGCATCAATAAAGACCTAAAATGTAAACTCATGGAGAAGTCAATTATTTTAGGTAGCAATTTCACAATGTTTTTGTCAAATTCCTTGCTTCCTGTCTCTAAAACATTTGTTATAATCACATACAAATTTGGTAGTATCTATAGAACTAATCATATGTTCCTTTAGAGACATACTTTATTTCCAAGAATGTTTTGAAAACTTCAACTTGTCTTTGAAGACTTGATCACAGTTCACTTAATAAAATCTCATTCTCCTCTTTACAGAACACAAAGTAGTTAAAGGCACTGATCTTCATACACTACCGAAGTAAAGGAGACACAGCACTTGAAAATAATTTTAAGTTTTGTAAGCAGTAAAAGGTCATATGTACCAGATATCTAAATATTAGTTAGACAAGCAGATGGACACTTACATGGTACTCATTAAGTATACCACTGTCCCTTGTTTTAAAGATGATGTGACAATCTATATTTATAGGTTTAGATAAGCAAGATCTGCATTCCTTCCTATGTGGCATATGTATACAAAAAATGTCTTTGACTTTGGACAAAGCAACTATTTGAAAAGAACGTTGTTGCGGCTTTCCATTACAGACATTTGCTCTGCAAATGCCCAATAAGGCCATGTAGCAATGTACAGCTGGCTGGGTTCCCAGCAGTGCACAGTTATGCTATATGGCTTGAAGTTGTATTTCCATGTGTTAATAGCATGTTGCTGTCTGCTCTACTTGTGGTCTCATAAGACGGTCTAAAAATCTACAAACACAGACATTCATTCCAAGTTCCCTGCTAACATTTTCATGACCTGAGAATTAGGAGGAGAGGAACACCGATGGGCATTTCACAAGGAAGGAAAATTTACTTGGTAAGAATTTCTTGATTGGATTTGTTTACAACTGTATTTTAAAAGAAGCATTTCAATATGTTATTATGCTCTTCCTTGTGCCAAGGGAAGTGGTGGATTGACAGAGCACCCATTAAGATGACGACTCCCACGGACGCCAAATTTGTTCCAGTGAGGGTGGAGTTGATTGAAGGGGGAAAAAAAAAAAGCACATGTTCATTACAGAATTAGCTATCAAAGAACTCAGCCTGAAAGTTAAAATTATCTTTATATATCATCTAAGACATGTTCAAAAATTAAAAGACATGTTTTTAAAAAATCTGAACTTTGGGGGACATTAATGATGACTATACACTAGATTCAGAAGTGTTCCTTAGTCCACACACATCTGTCTACATGGAGTAATTTGGGGGTGTAAACACTAAGAATGTAATGGAAAGACTGGGTTCACAAATAAATAGCTATAAAATAGCATATTTAGCACATTTTATGACCATCAAAAAGCCTGCTCGTTTCTAAAGTATTTATATTTTCACAAACTCCCTCCTGACAAAAAGGCATGAAAGGATTTACAGCCATTGTAAAATTCCCCTGAACAATCTGAGTTCTGAGTCTTGATTTTTCAATACACACGCTGCAAGTATTAGACCAGAGGGGTTAGATAATCTGGAGCCACGAAAAAAGCCCAGTTCTGCTGAGACTGATAAAATATTTATGTCATATCCTTTCTATAGCAGAGCAGGAAAACATACACCCCAGATAGAGTGCTCTACAATCAGAAGAGTTGAAAAGTCTATTAAGGTCACTAAAAATCTGGACAAGTCTTCTGATATCGAAGTTATGCTAATAACTCATCATCAGGAGACCGTCTCATAGTTGTTTCTCGGCTGTGGTCATGAATGTACGCTGTAACAGCCACACTCCCTCACCCTTTCACCCACACGGGTGTGGTGACACACACACTGAACCCACCTCGGTGAGCTGGCGGCAAGGACTCCGGGTGCTGTTACAGGAATGCGGTCATCATGAAACTGAAGCTCACTGGCGTAGGCGGGTGGAGATGAAAAGCCTGACGTTGGTCCCAGTAGCTCAAGCTCTCATCAGAGTAACTACAGGACGAGCCTGCCTGCCACAGTAACTGACGGACACACCAGGACACCTCTCTGGGTGGGGGGAAGGACAGGTCACACCTTCTTTTGCCTCCAGGTCTTTGCACCTGCTAGCAACTATCTGGGGATGTTCATTCCATCTCCTTCCTTCTGGCAACCCTGTCCGCCTCCATTCTCCAAGTGCGACTCTTCTGAGGCTTTCCCTGACTGGTTTAGACACATCTAGAGCTGTCCCTTCTAGATTTCCATTGTGCCTTGCACTTACTGCCAATATACAACTTAACAAAATGCTCTTATAAGTGTCTTTATATCTGTTTCCCCTTTCAACCATAATCTCTTTGAAGGAAGATCCTGAATTTTTACTCTTCCTTTCCTAGCACCCAGCACAAAGGCTGGTTTTAAGAAAGCACGATATTGATTAATTCACTAGAGAGAAGCTGACAAAAATTAATGTTCCATATCCAATGATCCACAAGTTACCTCGTTTTGGGAAGTTTTCATGCATTTATGCTACACTGACGATCAAACCTCAGGCTGGGCCGGGAGAGTCATAAACAGAAAATTACATCCTTCCTCAGGAGTGAGCAAAGGCCTATAAATCATTGGGAATAGGAACTCATACAAGTTCCTAAGGCCTAAGTTTCTCTAAACCGCTAATTTTTTAAAAAAAAATTCTTCAAAGAAGAGGCGCCTGGGTGGCTCAGTGGATTAAGGCCTCTGCCTTATCATGATCCAATCCCATGGGATTGAGCCCTGTATCGGGGGGGGGGGGGGTCTCTGCTCAGCGGGGAGCCTGCTTCCCCCCCCCCCGCCTCTGCCTGCCTCTCTGCCTACTTGTGATCTTTGTCTGTCAAATAAATAAATAAATAATCTTTTAAAACAAATACATAAATAAATCTTCAAAGAAGTCTAGGATTTGTCCACTTTTCAGAAGTGCAAAAGAACCAATTGTCTTAACACCTCTACCCTCCAACCAACCAAACAGTTCTTACTTTCTTTGCACGTTACAACTGCATATACTTACTAAGTGGCCAGATAAATCTAGGACACTAAGAGGTATAAGAACAGAAAAAGAAGAGAGTATAAATAATTAAGCATGAGAAGAAAAATAAGTAGGTAGCATGGGTTGGAAGGTATCATGCAAAAGACATGTGGAAATCCTAACCCCCAGCACTGCAGGCCCTCACCTTCTTGAGAGATGGGCTTGTCACACCTACTTAATTAAGATGAGGTTATTCTGCAGCAGGGTGGGCACTTGATCCAATATGACTGGCATCTTTAGGAGTAACAGAAACATACAGAGAAGATGACCATGGGACAAAGGAAGCAGAGACTGGAGCAAGGCACCCACAAGCCAAGGACGCTGAGGACTGCCAGCAAACACCATAAGCTAGACGAGAAAAGGAAGGCTTCTCTTACAGGTTTCAGGGGAAGCATGGCCCAATTTGGGACATCTACCCTCCAGAACTGTGAGACAATAAATTTCTGTTGTTTTAAGCTCCTGGTCTGGGATCATTTGTTACAGCAGCCCCAGGAAACGAACACAGTGGGAAAGGCGTGTCCATTCCGTTGGCAATGACATGGCCATGACGAGGTGCAGCCATTACAACCCCTTCCCCGTGGGGAGAGGGGAGTGGACTAGAAGATAAGGAAATGGAGAGGAGGACTTAACCGCAGAGATGGGAACAGCAGTGATGGGGAGGTCTTTCCGCCTGCTTCAATTTTATTGTCATTTAAAATGGAGGACTCCAAACCGGAAGAAGACGGAAAGGTTACCCAACAGTTCTCAAGCACTTCCTGTGACCAGAATACCGACAGCTGCCCTCCCCTTGCAGTTTAGGCTCTACCCGGCCTTTCTCTCCACTCCAGAAAGCACACATGCAAGCAAGAACATTGAAGGGACATTTCGGAGCTAACTTTGGATCCACTCTCATTTATTCTACAAAAGGAACAATGACCTCATAATTAGAAACAAATTACCTTCAAGTTACCTTGGACCTTAAAGACGACTTCTCCCGACCCACCAATTCATGAGGCTCTGTTGTGCCTTCCCTTATCCAGTCTTCATTTTCACTGTTCTCATAGGCCCTAGCGTGTTCATTCACTTGCCTATTATCTGTGTTCCTACTCAGCACCGGCAAACATCTAGTCTACAGGGCAGGGAGGGAGACGGAGAGTCAACTGATTACGCCACAGCATCATGTTAAAGATATCGCAGGGGGCGGGGTGAATGGCAGTGGGGAGGAGGAGACAGGAAAAAAGGATCTCAGAGGACATGACACTTAGGTTAGGAGCTGAGAGATGAGCAGGGGAAAGACACAAAAATATCATCTCTGACCTAGTGACGTTCACGAAGAACAGTATTAGAGCAGAAGCAGAATCAGGTTTTTCAAAAAGGCTCCCAAACTTTCAGATTCAAGCCACAGATTTTAAGTCTTCTTGAGGTCTTCTTAAAGTCCTTCAGTATTTTCCAAGAACATGTAATATAACTTAGAACATAAATAAAGCAACAAAGGGCCCTACCTTTTCTAAAATGGCCAGAATTACACACGAGGTATATCAAAATCTGCTGCACAAACTTTATTCTCCAGAAAGGACAGCAATTCTTCCTTTACACTCCAACTGTGTATAGGTGCTGACTTATTTTAAATCCGAGTGATGCTGGCTGCTTTCAGCATAATTTTTCACTTAAAAAATGCTTTGATGCTTATAATCTATCATTTCAACATTAAATTGATTTATAAAGGTAAAAATGTGGCTTTAATAATTTGCAGTTGTGGCTTCTGTGTTTCAGATGGTAATCAACTCAAGACAGACCACCACCAGAGCAGAAATCTGGAGAAGAATGGCAGGGGGAAGGGACAGGATGCTCCCATCTCCTTCAAGTAATAACGCTGAGGCTCCGAGGTGCAGCTGGAGAGGGTAATGTTTCTCAGTGTCCCTGGACATGTAACGATTAGGTCAACCTCTCAAGAAAGGGGGCACAGAGTTCAAACACTTGACAATTCTGTGATTTTTTTTTAAATTAAATTTCTCTTTTACCCATCATTAATTCTTATAGGTGGTAAATAGGAAGGACATTGTTGGTGACAGACTCATCTCCATAAATCCCATTTTTTAAAAAATCAACTGCTAGTGTGCTGCCAGATTCAGTGGAGAAAGGATGATCTTTTTGACAAATGTTGCTGGACTAATTACATACCCAAGTGCAAAAATGTGAACGTTAATTCATACTTTGTAACATAGACAAAAATGAACTCAAAATGAATTACAGACTTAATGCTAAGAGTTAGAACTATAAAACTTCTGGAAAACAAAGGAGAAAAATTTTGTGGGCCTGGGTGAGGCAGAAGAGATTTTAAATACCAGAAGCATAATGTGTAAAAGAAAAAACTGGACATTTGGATGTCATCAAAATTAAAAATACCTGTTCTTTGAAGGATGTCGTTAAGAGAAAAGACAAGCCGTGACTGGTAGATATAGCTTCACAAAACACACACCTGTAAAAGGACTTGTATTCAAAATAGATAAAGAATTCTCGAGGGCGGGGGGCATGGGCAGAATAGGTGATGGGGATCAAGGAGGGCACTCATCAGGATGCGCATAGGGTGATGTATGGAAGTGCTGAATTCCTATATTGTACATCTGAAACTAATACTACAATGTATGTTAACTGTACCAGAATTTAAATTAAAAACAAATAACACCAAAAACCAACCAACCAAACCAAAACAACAACAACAACAACAAAAAACAACAAAAAACAAACACAAAAAGAACTCTCAAAAGCCAAACATAAAAACCCCAAACAACCCAACATAAAAAGGATTAAAAGTATGAACAGACATTTCATGGATGGCAAAAGAGCACAAAAGAAGATGCTCCACACTACTAGTCATTAGGGAAATGCAAATTAAAAGCATGAGATACAATTATACATCTCTTAGAATGACTTTTACAAAAAGACAATACTAATTGTTGGTGAGGATGCGGAGTGACTGCAACTTTCTTACACTGCTAGTAGGAATGCAAAATAGTATGGTCACTTTGGAAAAAAGTTTGGCAGTTTCTTATAAAGTAGACCATACATGTACCATGAACCCAAACACCATTCCTAGGCATTTATCCAGCAGAAATCAAAACTTACATTCCTACCAAATTCTCTACCCAAATATCTGTAGCAGCTTCATCATAACTGCCTCAAAAGAAAAACAGCCCAAATGCCTTTCAACTGATAAACAAATCAACTGTTTCCCCTTCCGGGGAATATTACTCAGTAATGAAACAAAAGGAATGACACAACAAACATGGATGAATCTCCAGACTCCAAAGATGACATTCTGTATGATGTCATTTACATGACAATCTGGAAAAGAAAGAATTACAGGAAGAGAATGGGGTTCAAGGGGCTGGCAGGATGTGGCTACAGAAGCGCCAGGGGAATCTTTGGGGAGAGGACCCTCCCCTTCATCCTGATTGTGGTGGCAGATACCTGACTCCGTGTGTGGCAACTCAAAGAACTGTGTGCTAACAAAGGAAAACTTTCTGTGTACAATAGAACAGATTATTTACTGTCCTAAAGAAATAGTAACAACCATCACCTATGGTGAAAGAAGAGCCTGTGCTAGTCAAATAGACCAACTGCTTCCAAGGGAGGAAGAAAATCTGGCTGCAGATCCCGAGCTCGTCTCCATACACCCTGTTCGAGCCGACCACGTGTCTCAGCAAAAACCTTTCATACTCAGCCCTTTGTAACCTCTGGACACTCCTGAAGTTTCTTCTTCCATGCCCTCATCAGAAGTTCCTTTTTATTCTCAAAACAGGACTACTATTAGACATCTGGGAACAAAACCAAGTGTTTTATGCAATGACAGAAACTGAACATCCCACCAAAAATGACCTACCTAAAAAAAAAAAAAAAAAATGAACTACCTAGTCCAGATAGGTTACTGAGAAAAGCTTACCACACCCAAAGTACTACAGTGATGGCTCTTTCCACATCAATCTGTGTATTGGCCCCAAACAAACAAAAGGCTTATTAGAGAAGAATCATTTCTAAGGTCTTAATGGAAGTCAGAGGAAATAGTCAATGAAACACTAAATATTTAATTCAAAACACTCAGTATACTTGGTTGGTAGCCTGATATATGCCTTATAATTAATAAAACAGACTTTCTCCCTAAGAATCTACATTCTATCTGTTAACAGATAAAACTCTACAGAAGGCAGAGAATGGGAGAGAATAAATAATAGAACCAATTACAAAAACTCAATCTATATGTAGAAATAAATAAAACAGAGAATGTTTCTACATTACAAATATATAAGAAAATGCATAGCATTTAATCAAATGGACCCATTATTATTTTTTTTAAAAAATGACTTCACTCGTGACACAAAAATACTATTATTCTACTGTGTGATGTCCATCTTTTAGATGGATATAATATCTTGAATAAGACATCATCTTTTGAGAAGTTTGAAGACCTTAAGTTCAACCTCCTAACTCCATCATTTAGAGAAGTATCTTCTAATTCTCCCGAGTTACTTATGCATGTTGCTAAAGCCAGAAACATGTACATAAAGCAATGGTGCCCTTTCTTCACATGCAATCTGACATGAAAGTGGCATATTTAAGGGATCGTGGCAGAGGAAAGCTGCTCCGGGAGCAGTAAGGGCCCTGGGAGCCCTGGTTGCTCATGTTGTCACTACCAAGGATGATATGAAATCTAGAGGAGAACAGAACACAAACTGCAAAGCCATAATCACCCAATCCTGGACGTGGGAGGGACCGTACTTAACTTCCCATCAGTCTCTTCGACGGCGCCTCCGAAGCTGAGTCGCCGGTGTCAGATTAGTCCTTTCCCCAGTGAAGCCGAAACACAGGCCAGAGCTGCACTGTTCTATGTGAGACACTGAAATGTGCGAACCAGCTACTGCTCCCCTTCTGGTTATTGGCAACCACATGCCCACTTGGCACAACAGAACAGGGTGAGGCAGATCTATCTGTGTCTGGTTCCTCTAAATCAGTGACCCCTCTAGGTCCAACTCGAATGACACAGCTGCTCAAATACCTCATGCTGTACTAGCATTAGAGCTGAAAGGTTACCAGAAGAACCTCACTCAAAGTCTTCGGATTGCAAAACTAATGAGTCTGCCCTGAAGAGGCCCACTTTGAACAAAAATTGATAGTGCCCAGGGCGCCTGGGTGGCTCAGTCATTAAGCGTCTGCCTTTAGCTCAGGTCACGGTCCCAGGGTCCTGGGATTGAGGCCTGCATCAGGCTCCCCGCTTGGCAGGAAGCCTCCTTCTCCCTCTCCCACTGCTCCCCCTGCTTGTGTTCCTTCTCTTGTCTCTGTCAAGTAAATAGATAAAATCTTTAAGAAAAAAAATTGATAGTGCCTGATCTGATTTTAATTCTGCTAACAGGAAAAGTAATAGAGGTGGCAGACCAGAAAACTCCAGAAGCAAACATTCATTGATAAAAAATAAAAAATTCTCATAGTGACAGGTAGTTCTATGTTCTTCCCCCAATACTCCTTCCTTGCCGGCCCAATGAGGTTTTTAGTTACGTGTGTGATTTTGCTTTCCCCGACCTTTACATACTGAAATGTTATTCACCTTTTAGGGTCTTGATTAAATTTATACTAGGTTAGAATCACCCCTTCATTCTATGTACGTACGGCATTCTGTACAACTTCTTTTCTGCCTTGTATTACAGTGGGCCACATAGAAATTCTACTGGATTCAGAAAGAATTTATTCCTAAACTGTATTTCCATCTTTTCCTTAAGCAGAGAAGAAACTTTGATGTTGTAGGCATTAAGGACCCAGATAATGCAAAGATGGATGGACTGGTTATATACTGTTTCTAGCTGGAATTCGATATAATACCCAAATAAGAAACTTTTAACAGTTGGATTTAAAAAAAAAAAAAAAGTCCACTGTAGCTTTGCAAAATTGCTTATCTTACTCCAAATATCACATGGGTAGCAACATTTTTATTCATTCCAAAAATATTTACTAAAACTTACTCTGTAAAAACACTGTGCCAGGTATACAAGAGCAAAAAAATAGACTAAGTTAAACAACATCATATATTGAAGGATTTCTCTGCAGTCTGCCCCTAAGGGCCTTGACCTTCCCAGAAAGCCATGCGACCACACTCCCACAGTCCATGGTTGTACTATTGCAATCCCCTCTAGTTTCTTGTTTTCCAGTGATTAGAAAAATGTACTTGGTGTGGGAGGGGCAGCTGTCTGTCCTCCAGTGATCCATTTCTCTAACAGACTTTTAGTGAGCACATGTGGCAGTAAATAAAAACTACATTTCTCAGCTTCACTGCTGCTAAATGTGGTCACATGACAAAGTTTTGGCTTATCAGACTTAAGTATTTCATGGCAGCTTCTGGGCAGCTTCCTTAAGGGTCACCTGTTGCTCTGTCTTGTTTCTTACTCTTTGTCCCCTCCTCTTATCTTATGGCTTGAACTTAGATGCTGACTGGGACCGTAACAACAAAGATCAGACCCTAAGGATGGTGGAGGCATACCAAAAGGAATTTCCCCAAAGGTGTCCATGCCCCAATCCCTGGAACCAATGAACGATACAAGTCAAGAGGGAACTGGCAGATGTAATTAAGACTACAGATCTTAGGGCGCCTGGGTGGCTCAGTGGGTTTAGCCTCTGCCTTCGGCTCAGGTCATGATCTCAGGGTCCTGGGATCGAGGCCTGCATTGGGATCTCTGCTCAGCAGGGAGACTGCTTCCCTTCTCGGTCTCTGCCTGCCTCTCTGCCTACTTGTGACCTCTCTCTCTGTCAAATAAACAAATAAAATCTTAAAAAAAAAAAAAAAGACTACACATCTTAAAATAGCTAATCCTGAACTATCCAGATGTGTACAGTCTAATCATATGAGCCCTTTAAAGCTCAGAACTCCCTCTGGATAGAGTCAGATGTGGCAAAAGGGTAAGTCAGAGTGCTTCCAAGCATGAGAATCACTGGGTGTGCCACTGGGCTTTAAGATGTAGGAATCCATGTGCAAGAACCAGAGAGAGGCTTCCAGAAGCTAAGGGAAGTTCCCCAGCTGAGTGCCAGAAAGGTAAAGGTGACCTCATTTCCACAATCACAAGGAACTGAATTCTGCCAACAACCTGGAATCTAGAATGAGATTCTTCCCAGAGCCTTCTGATAATAGCCCAGCAGGGCCAACAACTTGGTTTCAGCTTTGTGAAACGTGCAGCAGACACCAGCTGAGCCACAGAACTATGGAATAATACATTTATGTTGCTTTAGGCAGTTTAGTTGGTGATGATTTGTTTTAGCAGCTAAAGGAAACTAGCACTTACTGGAGCAGAACTTCCATCAGACCTTGAAGGCATGCTCTGGACTTCTATTGGGAGAAAAAGAAAATTCTTTCTTCTTTAAACTACTAGGATTGTCAGTTTTTTTTCAATTATTCACAGTTGAACCTAACTTTGACTGATACGGTTGATGAAATCCTTTTAACATAGCACAGTATCATCATCACCAACATCTAAAGAATTAACAGAGGCAAAAGTGAAATACTATTTCAAGCTGTGAACACTTTATATACATATATATGTAATTAATGACAATAGTTCGCTTTTAAAAAGACTATTTTTACTTTCTCAGTTGCAACAGAGAGATTGTGTGTTATATAACACTTAGCATGTGACCCAATTTTAAGCAAGTCTTTTAAAAATGGTGTCAGTTTGCATCACTACCAGTGTCTAGACCAGTCAGGATTAGTAATTACTTACTAGATACAGTAAGGTCAGTTTACATCAGCAAAAGGGATACAAATGGTTTGGAAGGAACAAAAAGCACAATTTCAAGCAAGCACTACATGTCACTGTGAAAGAAAAAAAAAACAGTTAAGGCTTAAAAAGTGCCTAAAATCTTTCAATCATTACAAAATATTCCATTTCATGACTGCAATATAAAAACATACTAGAAAACCCTCACACCACATTTCTTCTTCATAAGGAATCAAAGACTTCTGCAAACAACATTTCAAGCTAATTCAATCTTCATTTTAACATGAAACATTTGCTTTCTAGATATGTAAAGAATGCAACACTTGTGTCAAATATTTAATAATTTAGTTAAACATTTTGGTTTTGTTCTGGAATCTTTTGTTCACACTTCCCAGGTGTCGCTTTTGGATAATCTAAAAAATTAAAACCTTTTAACGCCTATCAGAAAGGACTTCAGTTTTCCCTTTATGTGAAGGTGGTCTGTGAAATATCCATTAATACATAAATGAAAAAAAAATAAACAGCCATTCTCAGTCATGTTATTTGTATTTTAGAACTATTTCGGTTTGATGGACTATACCCAATTTTAAGAACCAGTATGTGGAAAGAAGAAATTGCTTTACAAATGGTGAGACTCAGGAAGGAAAAGAGAAATGAATTCTGCGAACTGGTAACAATGAATAAGAAGCAAAAATAAAGCCTTTTAAAAATAATCATGTAAGTAGGTGGGAGAAGGTGAAGTGTGCACCCCAAAAGGCAACTTCCAAGGGCTGGGCCCCCGAGGCAGTGGATGGACACAGCTGCAACCCCACGTACACCCAGTGAGGCCAGGTCAGTCCAATCAGATCTTCTCTTTGTTAATATCACTTAGCAAGGGGAACCGAAGAAGCAGCGGTCAACCATCTGACCTTGTTCTCCCCAGACCCAGAAACAATTCTCCTTGCTGCTTAATGAAACACAAGACACACCTGAGATTTAGGGGCAGTGACACTAGGTTCATGTCCTTGCAGAGAATTCTCCGTCAGCGGCTCACTCGGGATATCCTCACACTAAATGATAGCAAGCAAGTTATCCATAAGGGTCTTCTATCGTGAGCCCAGGGATCACTTGAGGGGACAGCACCAAAAGGACAAGTTACAAACAAATGCCTGGGAGGGGTTTTGAGGCTCGTGAATAAGGAACATTATGTAATGGTCACTCAGAATCACGTCTACCATTTTCCCCAAGCTCTGTATTTGGAGAAACGGAGGGTTGGCTAATGCTTCAATATGTTCAACATTGTTCTAAATGGTTTCCATATTGTTACTGAATCCTCACAACAATGTTACAAAATATTATTTCCCACATTTTATTTAATTTGAACAGCTAGCAAGAAGCAGAGGTGGGTCTCACTCTGCCTATATAATATTGTGCACTTTCATACACTGATTCTCCTACACGCACAAGAATTTTCTTTCCAGAACTGTATGTATACATATGTGCAAAAAAACGTTCAAATACATGGCATTATGTATTTTAATGGATAAATCAATGATATTTCAAAGCCATGCTATGAAACTCTGTCTCCCACCACAGGTGATACACACACAAAAATGCTTACAAAATTATATACACTATAGCCTGCTTTTTTTAAAACATATACATACGTATGAATAGAAAATCATCTGGACTGTTATATACTAAGGCATTAGTCTAAGGATTACTCAGAAGTGGGAACTATGGTTGTCTTCAAGCTTGGCTGTATTTTTGTAATGAGTCTGTGCTGCCCCCCGCCTTTTTTTTTTTAAAGGCAGGCTCCATGCCCAACGTGGGGCTTGAACTCACAACCCTGAGATCAAGACCTGAGCTGAGATCAAGAGTCAGGCACTTAACGAACTGAACCACCCAGGTGCCCCAGATCCATGTTGCTTTTTTTAACTGAACTATTACTTTTGCATAATCATTTATTCTACAATTATTACTTAGGCGCCAGGCACTGTTATAGGTACTTGGGGTACATTCATGAGGACAAATGTTCCTGTCCCTCTGGTGCTTACGTGGTAAGAAAAGAGAAACACAGGCCATGAAAAGTCTTGCTTTGCTCTCACCGCATAACCATTTTAATCAGTTTCTTGTGTATCCTTCCAGATTTTTTCCATGTGAATAAGGACAAATACAAACAATATTATTCATCCCAACTTAACAATCATGCACTACACATACTCTTCCCTGCCTTCCTTTCTTCGTGTGTCTCAGAGCCTATTAGTACCCGTACTTTGTTATGTAGCTGAACACTGTCTACTGGGTCAGTGCAGCACATTTATTCAAGTAAATCTCTACTGGGGTGCCAGGGTGGCTCAGTCATTAAGCGTCTGCCTTCAGGTCATGATCCCCAGGTCCTGGGATCGAGCCCCACATCAGGCTCCCTATTCAGCAGGAAGCCTGCTTCTCCCTCTCCCACTCCCCTTGTTTGTGTTCCCTCTCTCACTGTCTCTTTCCTTCTCTACGTCAAATAAATAAATAAAATCTTTTTCTAAATAAATAAATAAATAAGTCTCTACTGATGGGATACTTGAGTTGCTTCTACCCTTCTGCTGTTATTAAAAAATACTGCCCAAATAAACTTGTAAACTGTTGTTTTGCACAAATACAGGTATGACAGTTGGGTCAAGGAATAATGTATTTGGAATTTGGATAGACATACCACACGGTTCTTCAAAGGAGTTGTACCAATTTACAGTCCCACAGGCACAGTTTGAGAGTGTCTGGATATAACTGCACAAAAAGATTTTTCTAATCCAATACATAAAAATATAATCTTGGGGAAGTTTTAAATTGTACTTTTCTCATTAGAGTAAAACTGAGCATTTTAAATATATTTAAGGGTTACCTGATTCCCTTTCGTATAACTTTAAAAAATCCTAATTTTTGTGAATAGGTGATCTTGAGGCAAATTGGTACCTTCAGGGTGTCTAGATGCAGCTACGGGCCTGGCTTCAATTCAAGTAGGTATTATTATTCCTCTTTTGAGAAAATGTCAGGAAAGTGAATAGCCAGGATTAGACTATATGGACAGTAACTGTGTCTTATTAGTTTCTCTACGTCTAGCCATAAGGCTTGGTGCTCCCTAGGTGTCCAATCAAACATGGGTGAAGTAAAGAAGGCACCAAGAAAATATTTTCTTTGGAAGTTTATAGCACAACAGCACCACCAAGGGGAGCTTCAGCTCAAGCATTCCCCCCATTGAATTTCCTACAGCCAGATCCTAAGCCACAGCAGACACATCATCAAATTGCACAGTGAGACTGCTGTATAAACGCTCCTTACAAACCATCTCTGGGTTCTGCCCTCCAGATTTAATGGTGCCCCTTCACCTCCCTTTACAGAATGCCTGGGGCTGCCGCTGTCAGAGTGAACGTGCGGCCAGTCACATTGCCACAGGATAACCCTGCTCTCTGTTTTCTCAACCCAAAGGCAAGATCAGCCCAAAGCCCAATATCAACCATTCAGGTGACCAGCAAGGGCAGCGACGTGAGCATTCACAGGGCAGGAGCTCTGCCCACTTACTCTTAGTAAAGACACCATGACTGGAAAGTGGGCATTTCCTTTGGAACAAAAGAAACTGAATACAAGCAAAAATCAAGGGAGAGGACGTCTGTGTCAGATATAGATTAAGCAAGTAAAAAAGAAAAATGCAAAGATAGCATTTGAATGAATTCAGCTGAATTTTCTATTTTGAAGAGAAATACAAACATTGATCTTAAGCCTAGAATTTAAGGCTGAAAGTAGCCATTCATTTTTCCCAGCCACACTGGGGAATGATTCATGATGGCCCTGTGACAGGTAGGACCCAAAGATGGCTACAAAGGAACCGAGCCTCCCTGTGTTTATGTCCTTTTGTGGTCACCTCCTTTTGAATCCGGGCTGGTCCTGAGACCTACTTTTTACAGATAAAATGTGGTAAAAGTGATTTTCTGGGATAGATGAGCTAGGTCAGTTTCTGTCACTCTTGGGATGCTTCCTTTTTTTTTTTTTTTTTTTTTTCAATTTAATTATAGTCAACATAAATACTATATTACTTTCAGGTATACAACACAATGATTTGCTATTTAGGGGATGTTTCCTCTTGTGAGAAGACCAAGCTGGCATGGAAAAGAGTGAGCGGCTCTAGTCAACATCTCAACAGATCCCCCCATCTAACAGTTGGCATCAACTACCAGTCATGAGCCGGGGCCACACTGGACATCCAGCCCAGTGGCTGTTGAGCTACAAGTGTGTAAGAGACTTCAAGTGAGCATCACTCAGCTAAGCAATTGCTCCACAGCACTGTGAGATGGAATTCTAAATCGTTGTTTTAAGCAGCTAATAAGTTTTGGGGTGGGTTTGTTACGCTTTCATAAAAAACCAGAACATATTTTATGGCCACGCCCAGGCAAGATGAGCAATGAACTTATCAATTTAGTACAGTAACATTCCCAGCTTCTGACTTTTAAAGAAAGAGACCAGACCCTCTTAACGGGGAATAAACATGATTTATGTATTCTGTGTATCCCCTTTCCCTTCCAATCCCTTGATAACTATGTTCTCAATAAATATTTATTAAATGGAAGCATGAATAATACAAAATAGCTAACTATTGATTATATCGATGGAAGGAAGTAAGGATATAATTAATTCAGAAATAGCAGATATTTAAAAGTATATACGATGAACTCTGTAATATGGACACGTTCATAGTCACTCCTATCCCCCATCCTCTGAAAGGGTATGAGAGCAATGGTTCTTAATCTCAGAGCCCCTTTAGACGCCTAAAAAAATTATCGAGGACCCAAAAGCTTTCCATGTCAAGATTATACCTATAAGCATTACCTACAATAAAAATAAAAAATGAGAAATATAAGAAATATTTAATTCATTTAAATCTAATAACACATTACATGTTAATATAAATAACATTTAATAAAAAATAACTCCTTTTGAAAACAAAACAAAATGTCTGAAGAATAACACTACTTTCTATTTCTGAAAATCTTTTTACTGTCTCGCTTAACAGAAAACAGATCCTCATTCCTGCTTCTTAAGTCAATCTTGTTTTAGTTGAAGCATATTAAGAAAATGCAGTCTTAGACTATACGTACTTAGAAAAGGCAGGACTTTTTTTTTTTTAGATTCTATTTATTTATTTGAGAGAGAGAGAGCTAGCACGCATGGGCACAAGCAGGGGGAGGGGCAGAGGGAGAGAGAGAGACAGACTCCATGCTGCGCAGGGTCCACAGACCCTGAGATCATGACCTGAGCCAAAGGCAGACGCTTAACCAACTAAGCCACTCAGCCACCTAGTGCTGGAGGACTATTTTAACGTCCTTTCCAGAAAATTGTACATATCCTGCTTGGATACTATAATAAAATTCATGTGGTAGTTTCTTAAAGATTAAAATATGGAATCGGAAACAGTAACAGATTTTTTTTTAGTCTTTTGCATTAAGATTCATTGGTCTCTGTACATTCAATGAATCTTTTCACCCATGGTTAATTTTGTAAATTCATGCTTTGGCCATCTGAAAAATACTGGTTTGCTGAGTTATACAGAGCTCACAAATAATGATACATTTCATCAAACAACAGCCCAAAGTGCCACACTTACCATCATCTTCGATCTCATCACAAAAGTCTTTAATTACTGGGAAGCTGTCAAACCAGTGATCCCAATATGAGTTTTTAAAAATTCTAATTTTTGCTTGTAAGTTCCAATTTTATCATTGGCAACCAACACCAGTGGTTGTTTTCTCTGAAGCTTTTATTCACTTTTACGAAAATGTCTGCCAAGTCTAACCATAGACTGTCACTCATTCTTTAACATAAAAATGGTGTCTTGTCCTAAAAGTGGCTAGTTTAGACACTCACATTCCTTAGGACACTCACATTCCTTAGGACAACCACCACAGCTCAATCTTAATGGTAGAAGTGCTTTATGTCAATCGGTTATACCACACAAAATATCTCAAAGACATGTATCCAAAGGTCAAGATTTATCACAACTAATCAGTTTTACTATGTCACCAAGGATATAAAATAAGAGTGGTTTTCACCCCTTTCCCTGCAAGTATGAGGTTGTAAAAAATACAGGGAGTACTGGTACAATTCATGGCCATTTGCCCTGACTTGTTGTACCCCAACTTTGCTTTTATGATACTGGTTCAAAACGTCAGCACAGTGGAAATGCCAAATGACACCTTATTATAGAAATAGCTTAGACCCCAGGCAACCTGTGTGGTCTGTGGACCACACCTTGAGAACCTCTGCTTTGGTGTGAGACAATAAAGAAGACTATGGAAACTCTACAGAGTGGACATTCGACTCTTGGCTAACAGAGAATCTGAGTTTAATGTGGTTGATACCTGTTCCTCCTCTCCAATACTTGTCAATGTCAGGTTGCCCATAAAGAGAAGCACGAACACTTCTGGGCTCAGGTCACACCTGGATTCCAATTTCAGCTCCATCACAGCAGGCGGGAGAGTGTGGTGACTCACATGAGTCACCAATGACTAGCAGTATCTGATACGTGGCAGACATACAGAAAATATTTGATACATGATTAAACGATTCCCAAATACCTACCCTTATTTTATTTTATTTTTATTTTTAATATTTTATTTACTTGTCAGAGAGAGAGAGAGAGAGCACAAGCAGGTAGAAGCAGAGAGAGAAGCAGGCTCCCCCACTGAGTAAGGAGCCCGATGTGGGACTCAATCCCAGCCAGGACCCTGGGATCATGACCTGAGCCCAAGGCAGCTGCTTAACCGACTGAGCCACCCAGGTGTCGCTCTATCCTTATTTTAAAACAATCACATATCATGTTATAAAATATTCTGTGAAGAATCAGGATATGTTTTGAATCTCAGTGACTGAGTGGTTCTAAGTGAGAAGTTTAGAACGATGCATTAAGGTACCATTATTATGTTAAGTAAATAATGTACAATGTTCTTATGCTTCAATATGATCTTGTCTGACTAATAAAGGTAAGAAAATAGGCACGTTTTAGATGGAAAAACAACACTAATGGCCATGTCATATCGGGTTCCTACAGATGTTCATCTTAATTTGTGGTCCTCAAACCCGGAAAGCCCCTTGGATCTTTTTTAAACAGGGTTCCTAAGTAAGTGTAATTTCGTCATCAATTAACTCCTCTCCTACATGGTTAGAAAGGTTTTGGCTATGTACCATCCTTGGGGAAAATTGTCACTCATCTTGTTCTCCACAGGACCCCAAGAAGTGACAAAGCCTGCGAGGCTGATAGGAGCTGAGACCCCACAACTCACCCTCCAATCTTCTCAGCTGCTACTAGAAGATCGGCAATGGTTTCTTAAAAACAACAAGGGGATCACAGGCTTAGAAAGGTTGACAGCAACTCGCCCAAGGCAGGATATAATAATAAATGTCTTGTACACAGATTATTCACATGCTTTTAGTTTAAAACTTCCTTTATAAGAAGCACTTGGCAGTGGAAGGCAGTATAGTATTGAGGATGGAAGATAGATGAAGGTTTAAATCCCAATACTGTCACTGTCCAGCAAGGTGATCTTAAATTATTTCTCTGAGATTTAACTTCTTCTCTATAAAATGGAAATAGCAACACCCATACATCAGATAACACAGACAACACTCTATAGGGCCCAGTACGTAGCGCATGGCAGATACCAACTGTACAAAAACCCTGAGTGGTCGTCCATATGGCATGCTGTTTCTCCCTCACCTGTCGCCAGGAGATTTTAACTGTTTCAGTCCAATAAAGTGTCAGAATGTCATCATTCAAATTCCTGAGCCACCAGGAACAAGGCCTGCTGCTGTCTATCCTTTAACCAGGAAGATTAAGCACCTGGTGTTTATTGCTATTCGTAAAGAGATTCACATATAATAACTCATTTATTCCCCCTGACAGCTCTGGGAGGATATGCCCACTTATAAAAGAGGAAACTGAGGCGTTTTAAACAAATGGACCACTGTGACTGCTCAGAGCATTCGTTAACGTCTGCGACAGAGAGTGCTTCTCTACCTTCCCAGCAGCTACCTTTCCTCACCTCTCTCTTCCTCCCTTCCAGAAGGCAGTCTCTCCTCCCTTGCACAGCCCCATCCCTGCTCCATCGGATTCTGCACTCCCTTCCACTAGAAACATGAGTCAAACTCAATCTCCGAAATTTCTGTTCACTCCTCTTTCTCCTATTCACACAACCATTATTTCTTTGTTGCGGAAAAGGTGCTTTTTACGAGATGTCCATGAAGCATGTGCAGTTCACCAAAAGGAAAATGCTTCCTAAGTCACTTTATTTTTCTTATCTGGCCTTAGCATTTTCTAACATATCAGGTATCACACTGATGTTAGAAAAGGAAGGGGGAGAGAAAGAGAGAGGATACAGGAGCATAAATGCATGCCTTTTTTCTCTCTTTTGTTCTGGGAAGAACACTAGGCAAGGAGCTGGGAGACGTGCTTTCTACGTCTGCCTCGGCCACCGCGTTCCCTTGGACAGTCACATAATATATCTCGGTTTCAATATTTCTGTGTGCAAAACATGCAAACTTATCTTGGATGTTCTATAAAGGTCCTCTAAACCTAAAATTTTGTGACTTGTGTTTAAAACCAAGATATTCGGTTTACGTCAAAGCCACTCAAAAACAAGGCTTTAAGGGCTGTGCTAATGACAAAGACACCTGAGCAGGAGATTCATTATGACAGATGACAAAGCTGTGCGTGGTGAGGCCACTCAATCCTTTACTACTTCTTCTAAGATACATAAATCCAATCCTTTGGCAAGTGACATATGAAACCTAAAATAGTATGAGCTAGCTACCTGAATAACACGGTGACAGGTTTTTCCAACTGGCAACAGAAAGGCATAACTAGGTAAAGACTGTAGGGACATAATTTCCCATGGGCCTCTCGAGTTTCTACAAATCTTGAAAGCAGAGGCATTGCTGGCCTTGTGCTCTGGACCATCTTTCCATGGATGTCTGCAGAGCGAAAAGATGTCAAAGGTGGAGACAGTGTCTCCCTCTAGAGTAGAGGGCGGTTTGTTTGCTATCAAATACATTAAAGATGTCTCCATGCAAAGGCTGGGTAGGTTTATGAGGAGCCTATAATAAATGATCGGAGTTTCCAAAGCTCAGGGTCCCTCTTCTGTAATGCAACCCACTGCATGTACAGATGTCACCTGACCTTTGTCACACTGTTCTGTGAGCATGGGGAACCACACAAGAAAATGATACTCTGGCTCCTCCCACTGCTGTGGTTAATAGGCTGTCCTTTGTCTCTGACCGAAGAATACGGAGTATCTACCAGGACCCATGAGGCTGTGGGATCTGATTTGTTACTTATAATTTCAGTTAAAATCTCAGATCCTTTATAGAAGATAGGAATAGGGGCTTAATAATTCATGGCTAAAGGACAAAGTATGAACTCTCCTCATTACCTCTACAATATGACTACAACATTCTAGAAAGCTCTATGCAAGTTATTTCAATGTTTAATATCCCATGTGACAATTCTGTTCATAAAAGTCTGTACTTCCAAGAGAAATTCAGATAAATGTAGTCCATGCTACTGTAAAAGTTGGTATTTTGAATGGGCCAGCAGTCTAAACCAATTGAAATTAAACCAATTATGAAGTTTTCACATGTCCCATAAAGTCTACTGAGACACTCTTATTGCAAAATACTAGCCATCTCTGATAGTTAGAAATTTTCTATTGGAAACATAGATTTTCAACTGGGAGCTACGTGCTCTCAATGTAACTTCTTAAGAAAAGGCTAACCTAAAAGGAAAACTATGTCAGATTTTAGTAGCACTAACTGCAGGAAGTACAGGAAGACAGATTTTCAAGGCAATACATTTTTCCTTCCTTTCTTGGCTACTGTTATGCCAACATCAAATAAGGATCGGCAAAGTCCAAAGCCATGGAGAAGGTGAAAGTTCTTTATTGCCTGGGCATTAGGCAAAAACCACTTTATGTTGTCTTTTAAAATAAATCGTGTAAGTTTAATAGAAGTACTTCCACTGCAAAACTATTGCTCAGACCTCCTACCAATGTAAAGCATATTCTTTTTTTTTTTTTTTTTGTAAAGCATATTCTTGAGAACTCTCTATATTCAGTGAAGTTTTCATTTAGTGAAATATTTGGGAAATACAGGCGATGTGATGATTCTTTGGGCAAGGATTCAGAATCCAGGAATATTAACAGAGTGCAAGAAATTTTTTTGTAGCGATGTTATCCAGATTTATTTTTAGGTTAAAATTATTTCAAAAATGTCATAATACTGTAATAGAAAAAAGAGAGCTGTTAAAGACTTTGCAAGCCTCTGATAACTCTCACAGCATTCACATGAAGTGCACATATGCTATTTTAGAGATGGAAAACAGAACTCACCAGGATTTCGGAACAGAACTAAACTATTTCTTATAACCCTTAATATCATAAAACTCCTCCCCTAAAGAAATAATTTCCTGACTACAATGATATCAGATAATGATAAGCATACAAACTGAATTAAAGATTTGAAAACCAATATGAGTACAAACTAACAATTTCTAGATACAATGAAGGGCATTAGGATGAAATTAAAATGTAAAATACCTCAAGGAGAACTCTGGCAGTGGTAGGCACAGAGCAAAACTTGGTAAGTACTTAAGTGAATTAAAAATAAATTCTAATGTCAAGGATTAGGTGGAAGAAAAATATTAGAGTCAGGGTGGAAAGATACACAGTTCTTGTCCTCTTTTCCACATTCAGCTCCCAGGATAGTAACTGCAGGACCTCAACACATCCGTACCTTCCTCAACTAGCAGGTTTAAGAAGGAAAGAAAGAAAGAAAAAAAGATTTTCCACAGTCTTTGCAACTGTAACTCTATGTATTTAGCTATATTATTGGAAGGAAGTTGAAATGAGGGGTGAAAGTGGCAAATGGAATGATCAACAAGGGCTTGGTCTCCTTATGGCAGAGAACCATCTGTTTAAGAAAACGCCCAGCAGCTTGGATACACGATCCCACGGCAGGTGAATTACTCTCAGGGACAATGCTTCGTGGGTCTCACTCTGCCAGTGCCGTGCAAGGAACACAGGCTTTTAATGTGGAACATTTGCCAGTTGTGTTGCATCAACACCTTAAACTCTTTAAGCCTCCAGTCTTCTACTAGTCTTAAATATAACAAAAAAGAAACAAGTGGCGAGATACTAATGGTGATAGGTATGAACTTACCATTAAATGGACCTTCTTTTAAAAGACAGTCCTCCCGAAATATCATAACCAAGAGAAATAACCAGGTAGACTACTATATTATATATAATATTTGAGTATTTTATGTTGTGCAATATAAATTCATCCCAACAACAAACAGACCATTTGCTTCTTATATTCTCTTGTATGTTTTCAGTTTAATGTATTGTTTGGTGCAGAAAAAAAAAAATCAATCCACGAAAACGTAATTCAGTGGGGAAAGTAGTGAGGAGGCCTGATGTGGTAAGGTAATACCAGGAAGTATTATTAAAAGCAAACTGTCTATTTTCCTTTGATTCCATGAGTCATCCTGAAAGATCTTTATTTGTCCAAAACACTAGAGCTAACCACTCAGAGTTAAATAGCCAGCCTGGTTTTTGCAGTCTTCAGAAGAATGCTGGGTGACTACAATGTCTATTGTTACATAGCAGAGCAGAACAAGGACGCTTACATAAACTGACAGCTTGGGGTTGGTTAGACAGACAGAAGGAGGAGAATTTGTAAGAGTCTATGTTCATTACTGGTGGCTGTAAATGGTAAGAAAAAGTAAAAGCATAAATCATGGATTAAAGAATTTTTAAATTCTCAAATTACATGATTAATTTTACTTCCCCCCAAAAAACTCCCTCTGTACTACTATTAAAAAATCGTAATTAAAAATCTAACCTATGCGAGGTTTGAAAGACCAGAACATTTTTTTTTTTTTCAGCATAACAGTATTCATTGTTTTTGCACAACACCCAGTGCTCCATGCAACACGTGCCCTCCCTATTACCCACCACCTGGTTCCCCCAACCTCCTACCCCCGCCCCTTCAAAACCCTCAGGTTGCTTTTCAGAGTCCATAGTCTCTTATGGTTCGCCTCCCCTTCCAAATTTTTTTTTTTTATAAACATATAATGTATTTTTATCCCCAGGGGTACAGGTCTGTGAATCGCCAGGTTTACACACTTCACAGCACTCACGATAGCACATACCCTCCCCAATGTCCATAACCCCCTCCCCCTCTCCCAACCCCACCTCCCCCCAGCAGCCCCCAGTTTGTTTTCTGAGTTTAAGAGTCATTTATGGTTTGGAAAGACCAGAACATTTTCGAGGCTCTGCACAGTCATCAACTTCCCTAGCTCCAAGCAGCAGGAGGCAGGTACAAAATGCAGCCCAAGACCAACCGACTGAAATAAAGTCTCAGAGTGATGGCTGCCAGAACTAAGCTTAAAATCTCAGACGCCAGCCTACCTTCTAAGAATCAGTCATTGAGTACTTATTAAAAGTCTACAGTGTGCTTATTTGAGAGGTGATCTCCGTGAAGGAATGCAAAGAAGTATAGCACAAATCTTTTCTTTCCAGTATTGCTACTCTGCTTAGGCAACAAGACTCACAACTTGAGGCTAGGCCCATGTGTCACAAGTACCTACGCTGGTCAGGTCAAGACGTTCAAGTTCTCTCTCTCCAACACCCACCCACCTAGGGAAGGAGCCGCATTTTCCAACAGGTAACTTTCCCCTTTCCTGGCCCCTTGTCCCTGCTCTTCGCCCAGAAACCGACTGTGACCCAGGACTTCTATGAAGCGATAAATAGGGCTGGTTGGGTCCTTCCTCTTTGTACTCTGAATAGGGAAACAGGAGCTATGGTGGGGGGGCACGCGGGGGGGTCGGGGAGGGTGTGTCATGCTGGGAGGTTGGCCATTACAGGTTTAAGGTAAAACAGAGGGGCAGGAAGCTGGCGGAAAACGCTCTACAGAAGGAAGACGTGATACCAGGAACTGCCTCAACCTTTTTTCCAGGTCCAGACTACATTTTATTCTGACACAGAACTGTGGCTGTGAAAGGACAGGGAACTGCCATGACTGGGTGAGGTCAGAGCAGCAGACACCTGCCAATACGCCACAAGGAGTAAGGGCAGACCAAGCGCAAAAGGCAGGACCCCAGTGATTTACTATAAGGCAGGCTTCCTCAGCCTCGGCACTACTACGTTCTTTGGTGTCCTGTGCCTTACAGGATATCCCTGGCCTCTACCAGCTAGGTGTCAGTAGCCTCTCCTCCCCAGTTGCAGCAACCCCCCCCCCCCCCAAATCCCAATCAAACCAACCAAGAAACCCCACAAAACAATGAAAAAAAACCTTATTCCAGACATTGCCAAATGTCCCCTAGGGGAAAAAAAACCCCAAGGCTAAGAGCCACTGCTCTAAGGAGGTAGAATTGTAACCTCTGGCAAAGGGAAGCCATGGACTGATTTTAAGCACACAGAGTCATTTTGTCAGATGCGCTTTTCAAATGGAAGAGGCAGTGCAGAGGCCGACTGTGGCAGGACAGGTAAGGAGGCAAAGGACCAGGCAGGCTAGTGACACAGCACGGCTGAGGATGGTGGCCATGCGGACCAAGGCAGGCGTGGTGGAGACAGGACACGGGGCACAGATGAATGCGAGTTTCAACGGCACAGTCAGACGGAACCTCTCCAGGACACAAGTGGATAAAGCATTTAAAGGAAAGGGAGGAATGAAGGAGAATTGCTTGTACGGTTCTGGTGTGGTTATTTAGGTGGCTGGGATGAGGGCTATCACATTATCACTTAGGACAGGGAATTTAAAAGGAAGAGCAGGTTTGAGAATGAGTTGTTTTCAACTTAATAACAGTTTGAGGTAAGCGTGGGATATCCGGGTAGTGAGGTTAGTAGAGTTCGTGTTCACTCAGTCAGCACTTACATAATCTACCTGGTACGTGCCGGGGCCTCTACAAATATTAACTTCACTTAACCCCCACCAGGTCCACTGAGAGAACAACTACTGTCACTCTGTCTTACCACAGGGAAGCTGCTGCACAGAGAAGTTAAGTAACTTCTCCAAGGCTCCACAGCTGGTAAGTTTTTGAACTGGGATCCCCAACTCAGAGTCTGTGCTCTTAGCCACCAAACTATGATGCCTGCCTCAGGAAAAAGGACTGTGAATGTAGATTTGGATGGTTTTCTGTACACAAGGCCTGGTAGGTGAAGTCACAGGCATGTATGTGAACTCCCAAGGAAAATGAGCAAAGAGAGAAGAAAACCAACGTAGCATGAAATACTGAAGGAAAGGTATGCGTTAAGTCAAAGGTGAAGGCGAAGCCAGAGGAAGGAGCCAGTCGGAGAAATGGCAGGGGCAGTAGAGAAAGTCTTAAGGGCAGGAAGTAAGTAATGATGTCTTTGTAATCCTTGATAAACCCTTGCATATAATCTATTCTTTATAAATGTTTTTAATTAAGTATAATCCCAAATAATGATTTCACATACTCATACTTACAGAATAGTCAAAAGACTTTAGATTTGAACAAAACTCAAATCATACATGCTTGAGATTTTTCTACAATCTCAAGAGTTTATAGAAGATACATTGTCAGTGAATATGAAACAATAGCACAGAAACCATATGAAATCATTCCTTACATTTATGTCCAGCTAAAGCAGCTTTGAGAAGCTTTATTCACACCCTACATCACAGCAATGTAACATGTTACTCTATTTTGCATTTTGTTGAAGATCACAGGAAATATTGGCTCTTCTAGGTTCTGCAACTGACAAATACAGAACTGTGTGGTCTCTTCCTAAAGCAGGATTTAGAAAATGTGTATATGAAACTGATTACTTCTCACTTGAAGGAGTTACTGGAGCATCTGGTGAATCTTGAGCTGTACTGCTATAATGAGTCTGTGTATCTAAACAGCTCTCGTTAGGCATTCCTCATCATACTTTACAATCCTATACCCTAAACACAAACATTTAGTAGAAAATGAGTTTCCTCAAGATGAAAAAAAAGTTGGTCCCCATTTCCAATTCAAAGCAACTATTTCCCACAGGGATAAATCTTGATTTCCAGGTCCGAACTCAGAGTGTTTTCCAACCTTTACCGTGTACAGAAATCATCTGGGGATCTTACAATGAAGGCCCTGATTCAGCAGGTCTAAGCCAGGCTGACACTCGCATTTCTAAGAGGGCTCTCTCCCCTCCTGGATGAAGATGTCCATCCGCACGGGCTACTCACATGTGGCCCCTTGAGCCAGGAGCACTGGCAGCACTTGGAAACTTGTCAGAACTTCCAGCCCTCCATGGGACAAACACACCATACTGACATCAGCTGCTGAAACTGATGACGCCAGAAACTTACATTCAATTATTTCTTTTAAAATCCATTTCCTTACAACTCATTCATTCACAGTTTTCTTTTTTGTTACTGAAGATTGGACCTTCTTTTCTCTCCATTCCTTCCATTATCCTAAACTGTGTATCTAATAGTTAAGCACCTTCCACAAGGCAGCCCCCGCTGGTTCTTCCAGGCTTTTCTAATCCCTACAGAGGTCCACAACATGCCAGTTGAATGGAACTGGTTATTTTCTAAACAGAATGTCCTTTATCACACTCCCTCCTGTTCTGTGTTGTTGTGGTTGGTGCTTTTCCCCATCAGGCCCATCTCCAGAGTCACCTCTCTCTACTCACTTTGCCAGATTTCTCAGGGAGATGTGATCTCACCATTCTCTGAGCCAACTACTCACCCTCATCTGAGGAGTTTTTCTCTCATTCTAATACTTACTGCATTCTGCTGTACATGTGTATATACTTGTCTTATCTCAGCTACTAAAGTAGAAGCTACCAGAGGGCAGGAATTTTTAAAACTAATTTGGATATACCTTGCAAGGTGTAACACAGTTCCTCACTAATACAATGTTAAATAAAACCCCATTAACATCAAGTAAAGCAGTATTCCTTATTGATGATAAACTTGATCTAAATATTCCCAGGTCACAAATCCAAATTCTGTTTATTTCTCCAAGTACAACTGGTTTTCTGCTTTACTCATCACAGATAGAAAATTGGGCGCAGTATTTTATTCACTTTTCAACTTTTAATGCCTAGAAAATTTTTATTTAATCTCGTTTGACACATGTTATCAGAACATAAATTGTGAACCAGTTAATTTGCCAGTTTCATGTTCAGGCCAAATGTTGGTGTATCCATTGAGGAAAGTGAATCCTGTACCGAAACCTTCCCCAAACCATTATGAAGCTCCACATACACGCAAAAAGAGACCGCAAAAAAGCACAGTATCACTGAATCTCTCTCGTTAAATCTCTGAACTATAGCATAGTAACAAAAATTAATATTTAGAAACTAAAGACTCTTCAGAAGACCTGGAAGAATCTGAGGCATGAGGAGATGCTATTTGTGCTTTTAGTCAGCACGTTAGTGTTAGTACGAAGTTAGTCAATAGACAATCACAAAAGTACAAACCCAAAAGGTAATCCAATATAGTATTAAGACCAACCTAAATTAAACAGTGAGTCACTGAAAATATCCTCTGCTAAATTCTGAGGATAAATATAGAGACCAAGAACATAAGTTAATGCAGAGCAACTGCTAAAGAAGAGGCCAGGTCAATGAGCATCTCTAACCAATGGATGCCAGGTGAGATCAGAGTTTAAAAGTGATGTGGACTTGCGATCACCGCCAATGACTGCAACACAAGACCTCAACATCAGAACCGCACTGCCTCAAAAGCAAGACACAGAGAAACAATCTGACTTCACTGACTTATGAAACAAATGTTCTATTTGAGAGCCACTACAACAATCTACCTTAAAGACCAAAAAGTATCCACACATGTTTAAAAAAAAAAAAACAAAGAAACCCTACAAATGATATTCATTCATCATTTGTTAATTAGGTTTCCTACCTTAAAGAGCATATCTTTGATCAAGGGTGGAGAAGGGACAGGAAGGAGCTTCTGGTGATGTTGTGAGAGGCAGAATAATGATTACCCCCAAAATATCCACCTCCCAACCCCCTAAACCTGTGGATGAGTTGCCTTATGCAGCAAAAGGGACTCTGTGGTTTTGATTCAGCCACAGACCATGAGATAGGTAGATGAGCCTGGGTTACCTGGAGAGAGCCAAGGCAATCACAGGAATCCTCAAAGTAGAAGAGGGAACCAGATGAGATCAGAGTGATGAGGTGTGAGGAGGACTCAACAGCTTCCTGCTGCCGGCTCTGATGGTGGAGGAAGGGGCCAGGAGGCAAGGGAGACTGCAGCTTCTAGCAGCAGGAAAAGGTTCTCCTCTACAGTCTCCAGAAAGGAGTCCAGCCAGCCCTATAGCATCTGGATTGTAGCCTGTGTTGAACTTTTAATTTACAGACTGCATAATAAATTTGGGTTGTTTTAAGACACTAATTTGTAGTAATTTGTTACAACAGTAATAGGAAAGTGGTCTAACAGTAAACTGCTATTAAGAGAATTCTCTACAACAAACACAGCTACCCTGTGTAATGTGATGCTCTGCAAATATGCAAAGATTTAGTTTGTATTCCTAAGAAATATACCCGCTCCTCTGTAAAATGCTAACACACAAAGCCTAAAATTAGATTTTATGAAAAGACGGAGAAGTAAATCCAATTAACTTTGATCAAGAAAGTGGATTAGAAAATAAAGCAGAACAAGGTATGTTCAACTAAACAAGAAGGTGATAAATATTAAGCAGGAAAATTTGATACTCCTTGTGCATAATATTAAAAAGGGAGCAACACAGTACCCATTCCACTGATTCAGCCAAAAGGCAAAGTGCGGTATTTCTCTTCAAGCTCCTATTTACCTGATGATCCTCTGGGCAGCATACTGATGGAGAGAACGGAACTGTGCCGACATGTTCGCTAAAGCGGCCAGACAGTTGGTGTGAAGGTACTTGTCCTGTAAGGAAACAGAAGGGTGAAAACAGACATCGAGTCTTCTCTACATCTGAAGCAAGATTAACTGGAAGCAAACACAAACTCGATTGTCACTGATTTTTAGAGCGTTCAGGCCCACAATCCCTTTCCTCTCATTATAATATCCTGAAAACTCTGTTTTATTCACTACACATCTGGAAGCTATATCTGGTGCAAAAGATTATGATGCTATTTGTTGTCGCCTTTATCCCTGTCCTGGTGCATATCAGAACTATTTCACTGCAGAAACATTAATGCTTAACTACAGAGAGCTGCTGCAGAACCTCACAGTTACACAGACTTTAGCATATACACCATAATCATCTTTTTTTGTTTTATTTTAAAGATTTTATTTATTTGACAGAGACACAGCAAGAGAGGGAACACAAGCAGGGGGAGTGGGAGAAGGTGTATCAGGCCTCCCGCCAAGCAGGGAGCCCGACATGGGGCTCAATCCCAGGACCCTGAGATCATGACCAAAGCCAAAGGCAGACACTTAAAGACTGAGCCGCCCAGGAACCCCCATAATCATCTTTCTGAAGTCAAAACATTCTCCATTTTTAAACATGTCTGACTCCTAGAGTTTCAGATAAAAGACTGTGGACAAGTATCCACGTTAGCCTCATTATAGTAAACTTGACCATTTCTTTGAGCTACAAATTCTGTACATTGCTTCTCTACCAAGCAGATCTGAAATTTGTTCCCAAATGCTGCAAATACAATCCAGCTAAAATTTTCCTTTCGCTCTTTAAAGTATTCATTCTATTTTTCTTTTCCATTTAAATTCATATTTCTTGTGCTTGTATCTTCATACACTTTGTTGTTGCTGCTTTTAAGGAGCAAATCAGTTTTAGCAGTCTAGCAAAGACAGACATCTTTTATCTAAACATGCCCCACTGCCCATTTTATGTAAAATATCTCTAATCCACACAACCTATTAAATATTAAGAAACAGGCACTATATAAGGTAGAAGGAAACATCAAAGCAAAAAATGATGATCTTCTTATAATGTGTCATTAATATTTATTAATATTTTAGTATTATTTTATGTTAAAGTATATATTACATTATAAAACATGAATTACTTTTAATTAATAAAAAAAGAAACCGACACTATCCACATTACTTCAGGATCATGTATTTCAGTGACTATATGTATATCTGTTATTTTTTTTTACCATATTTCCTGAAAATGTTAGTATTCTAAATATTGAGATTGCTTTAAACTACAGGCCCAACTGTACTATACATATAAAGATAAAAATAATTGCTATGGAATACTTACTCTTGTCCTCGTCATGTTGTACTGAATGGTTCTTATTACAACCAGTATCAGAAGACTCCCCAGTGAAATTTCCGTTAAAACCCGTTCTGAATACCAACTAATATTTTTTAATATCTGTAATGGGGAAGAAAAGTTTAAGTAAATATGACTGCTTCAGGGAAAAAAGGATTATCCATATCTACAATCTCAGATAAGCCATGGCTTTGCTCTGAAGGTGAGTTAAACAATATAAAAGTGAATTGTGAGACTTTCCATTCAAGATAGCAAAACAGTGCTGAGGTGTTCACTTCTCTTTCCTCCTTCCTTCTTAAATAGAAAAGAAAAGAGATCTGGAAAACAGGAGGATATCATTAGTACACAAGAAGGAAATATATTTGAAAGATGGGCAGCACAAAGGCAAGACAGAAAAACTGGAAAAAGTGGAAACAGGAAAACTGAGGAGTCTCTTGAAAAGTAGAGTTCTCTCAACAACCACAGAAAACCTTCATACTTGTGTTCTGGAAAAGCCAAGAACACAAATAAGCCAAGATCCAGAAGATCCATGCCATGTTCTGCTCTGGCTGCTGAGAGCTGGTAGCTCTGGTGCTCACCTCCAGGTACCATAAGCAAGAACTGTTTTCTAGCTTAAGCTGGTGCAGTTCCACAGTGGATATGAAGGATGGACATCAGAGAGAGACAAAAACTGGACATTGCAGATTTGTGATTTGAAAGACTAATTCAAAAGTTCTCTCAGACAACAGCAATAAATAGGCAAAAAGATAAACTATGAGAGAAAAGCAGAGACCTAATGTCTACTTAGTAAAAGTTCCAGAAAGTACAGACTAGAAGGAAAATAGAAAAATTAGTAATAGGATAAAGTTTTGCTGAGGAGAGGAAAAACTTCCAACATTATGAGGAGAAATAATAAGAAAAAGTAAAAACAGTTTGGTAAAACTTCTGAATTTATAGTATATAATAAAATCTTATTGGCTCCCAGATAGAAGAAGCAGGTTATCACCAAGAGACAAGCAAACTAACATTAGATTTCTTGTCCTAACCACTATACATCTGCATAACAAGAGAACAATGTCCATACATTTCTGAGGAATGCATTATGATTCTAGAATTCTATACCTAGAGAAACTACCACACAAGTATACAAACAAATAAAGACTTGGAAGTATGCAGAGTCAACATGAACTGCTCATGCACTATTTCTGGGGAAAAAAACAAACCACCACACATGTAAGTATTTAGCTGTCCAACCTCTCCACTGCGACAATAACAAAAAACAACCGATCAAGAAATACAAGAGGAGAATAAGGACTACCAAACAAAACCCAAAAGCAACAACCAACCACAATCATAATCCATGAAGTCAGAGAAATAAATTAAATCTCGTCATATGGTTGTACCTCAGTTCTTCTAAAAAATCATTAAAATTGACATTTCTCTGGTAAATCCGCCCCACCAAAAAGTCCAAATAATAGGAGGAATGAGAAAGGGGGTATAGAAACAGACCAGAAGAATAAAAAAAAGTAGAGATACTGTATTCAACTTCATGCAAGTGCACACGAGTGCCTCCACAAAAGATTTTCACTCAGTTCAACTATCTGGCAAGAGTCCCAAATCACCTAGTACCCGCCATTACAAATAACCAACCCTGACCTGTTCTGCAGTCTCCACTCAGAGGCTGGCACACGGCAAACAACCGCTAAATGGTAGCTGAGCATTGTTTGTGAGGTAAAAAAGTAAATGTGTACGCATCCCCGTGTATTCATGACTAAGGATGTAAGTGGAAGAGATAACCTAATGGGTAAAACAAGTAACAGTTGAAAAAATTCAAAACAATGAGTTTTGCCAGTTGAACCTTTACAAAGAACAGCGAAGTGCCCAGTCCCTCTGACTTACTCTCTAAGGCACCAGTTCTCAAAATGTGGTCCTGGGACCCTGTAGGGGTCCCACAGACACGTGTGGACAATTCTCAAGGCCAAAACAATTTTCATGATAATACCAAAATATTACTTTCCACTCTCATTCTCTCATGAGCATACAGTTGAATTTTTCAGGTGGTACATAACTTGGCTGATACTGTAACAATTTTAGTACAGAAGCAGATATGAGAATCTATCAGTCTTCCGTTAAGGCAATTTGTTAAAGAGATTTGTAAAAACGTAAATGCCATTCTTCTTGCTAAATTTTTGTTCGGCAAAAACAGTTTTTTTTCATAAAAATATATTTTGATGCTAACATGTATTGGGGTTTATTATAACTATTATTTCCAAATGACCTGATTAAATATTTTTTAAATATCTCAGTTTTAATTTCTAGTATGGTAAATGTACAGAACTAAAACCCACAGAAAAAAACTATTTGGTGTCCTCAATTATTTTTAAGTGTAAAGACCAAAAAATTTTAGAACCAATGCTCTTAAGTCTCCAAATGAATACTAACACAGGATACTCATTAGGCAACTTTACTAGTGAGAGAAGTCTCTGTCTTTTTAAAGGCCACATATCTGAATATGGTTCAGTTTCTCCTCTCTCAGCTCTTTATTTAGAAATAAATCATTATAATCCATCCTTATTTGAAACAGAGGTCATTAGTTCTTAACATCTGCTTGTGTGTATCAATTATAAACCTGGATGGAAGAAATGTTTTGAATAAAAGTAGTCTTATTCATTTAACATTCAACAAATATTTAAATGGTATCCACATAGTAAACTTATGTCACTATAAAAATGAGAAATCCATTTTAGTCTTTATATAAAACTTTTCTTTCCTGTGAAAAATGTATTATTGTTTAGAAATTCTGGTTGTGTTTAAGAAAAAATTATAAAGAACTAGTTATAAAGCTCACAAAGCTTCCCATGGGACATCAATGCATAATGGGCAACATACAGAAAATTCTTTTTGGTAACTTAGCTGTAGCCATTGACCTATTTACAACCTATTTAAACTATTTAACTTACAAAAGCAATTCCCCATTTCTTGTATCCAATATTCAGACATACAGTTTAATAGTCATAGACTAGCATCCTGATTATACAATTTCATGGTCAACTAACTCAAATAATATGCAAAAGGAAGCCACTCAAGGATCTGAAAATGTCTTCCTTCTTAAAAAGGATATGAGAATTGCTAGTTGTAGGTCTTTTCCTGAACTTTCCCCCCATATAGATTTGATTTTACTGAATATCTCTTCCAAATGTTTATATGCTAGAGTACAGTAACATACTGTGTAATATCAACTCTTTAGAACATCAAGTATGTTTAGAAAGGCAAAGAATAATTAACTTCCATATTCCCACAACTGACAACTATTAACATTTCACTTTTTTTAAAGATATAAATCCCATTTTATTCCCCCAAAGTAGGGATACACTATCAACCGCAAACCAACCACTACCTTGAGCTTAGTATGTACCTTTCCAGTCCCCTTCAAATGCTTTCTATGTACACACACTCCCTCCAAAGCCTAGGAGATTTCCTTTGTGTATTCGCTAGTTTATAAAAACAATATCATGGTGTCTTAGGTTGAATAGTGCCCCCAAAATTCATATCATCCAAAACCTATGAATGTGATCTTACTTGAAAATGGGGTCTTCATAAATATATAACCAAGACGAGGTCCTACTGGGTTGGGATGGACCCTAAATCCAGTATGACTGGTGTCCCTAGAAGAGGAGGGAGACACATAGAAACAGGCACCCACGTGAGAGGAGGCCACAACACAACAGACACACAGAAGCTGCAAGCCAAGGACACCAAGGACTGGCCACCAGAGACCAAGAAAAGGCAACACCTGTCTCCCTAGATCTTTCATAGATAGCATGGTCCTGCTGACACCCTGCTGTTGAACTTCTAATCACCAGAACTCTGACAATCAATTTCTGTTGTTTTTAGTTACCCAGTTTGCAGTAATTAGTTATGGCAGCCCTAGGAAACTAGTACATGTAGGTATTTGTTTGCATCTTTTTTTTTTTTGCACTCAATATGTTCTTGTAACCCCCCCATGTTGATGCATATAAGGAAATTAATATTTATCACATATGCCAAATTCTGAAAGTACTAATTATTTCTTAAAATGAATACATCTGGGGCACCTGCATGGCTCAGCGGGTTAGGCCTCTGCCTTCGGCTCAGGTCATGATCTCAGGGTCCTGGGATCGAGCCCCACATCAGGCTCTCTGCTCAGCATGGAGCCTGCTTCCCCCTCTCTATACCTGCCTCTCTGCCTACTTGTGATCTCTCTGTGTCAAATAAATAAATAAAATCTTAAAAAAAAAAACAACAACAAATGAATACATCTATGGTCATTAATAAACAGCTGTTGCCCCAAGCCACTCTCCCAGGACCATCTGGGAGTTGAGCAATTAACGTACAGCAGATAATGAAGGACCATGGTTGTTATCATTCTTACTGGCTGACTTTGGTTCCATCCTAGTTCAATATCTAAATGTCACCTCTACTTCATCCCATCTAAGTACTGAATAGTACTATACCAATTGGCCACATGTTCTTGGGTCCTCTCTCCTATTAATGGAAATTGGGATTATTTCCAGTTCTTCCCCCTAGTAAAAACAATGTTACAAGGTAGATCCTTACCCTTACTACCCATATCTCACTACAGGATACTCAGAAACCAGGGACCCCTTACTCTCCATATTTTCATACTCTGAACATTATCAGTTAAGTCAGTTCAGAATCATATAAATTTAAAAAAAAATAATCTGTAAGACATCCATGTTAAGCCACCCATTTTTCAGTACTTAATGACTTCAAAAGCAAATCTCCAAGAGTTTGTGAGGCGGCAAAATTGCAAAGTCACTGAATAGCTCTTTTTTTTTTTCTTTTTTTAAATAAACGTAGGCTTGGGTCACTATTAACTAAAAAGCATAGAGCAGCAGTGTTCATCACAACAGCATGAATCACAAGCAGGTATTTAACTTCAAATTTTTTTTAAAAATTTTATTTATTTATTTGACAGAGACAGTGAGAAAGGGAACGCAAGCAGGGTGAGTGGGAGAGAAGCAGGTTTCCTGCCTACCCTGATGTGGAGCTCGATCCCAGACCCTGGGATCATGACCTCAGCCGAAGGCAGATGCTTAACAACTGAGCCACCCAGGTGCCCCTAAATTAAAGTTTATTAAAATTAAAAATTCAATTCCTCAGTCACACCAGTCACATTACAAGTACTACCATCTCAGACAGCACAGAAATTTCACAGAAGTTAAATAGCCTGGTATAAAGAACACCACAGTATCCAGCACAGTTTTCTTAAATACTAATATTTTGCTTCTGACATCCTGAAGTTCCCTAGCCGCTCCTTGCTGATCCTGTCCTCTTACCTCTGGCAGCCTGAATTTGATACTTCATTACCATGTAGATTTTTGAGATTTATTATTACCAATACACGCAGCTCTATTTGATTCACTCTAGCTGTTCTACAGTATTTCATTTATGTTAGCATTAATTTGCAATTTTTGAACACTACAAACAATGCTACAATGCACATTCTTTCAAATGAGCTCTTGTGACTCTCTGAAAAAGTTTTTCTTAGGACACAACCAGGAAATGGAATTGCTGGGAGGTTGAGTATCTACTTCTGCAGGTTATTCGAGGAACATAAAAGGCCAGATTCCTTTCAAAAGCTATTCTGCTCATTTATATACTATAAGAACATCCTCCTTCTCTACAGCCTTACCAATTCTTAACAAAGCTTGTAATTTCTGCCAAACTGATGAGTACAAAATATTTGTTATTTTAATTAGCATGATCCTGACAAATCAGCAGTTTGAATATCCTTTAAAAATGTTTGCTGGTCATTCAGGTTTTATATTCTGTTTTTCTATTACTTTGCCTATTTTTCTATTGAAGACTTTGGTTTTACTAAATGATCATGCTAATCCATCTTCCTATATCCTGTTTTCACCTTTATTAACCATGAAAGTTTTTCATTTTAATGTAGTCAAATTTATTAATGTGCTTATTCTGGTTTATACATTTATGCTATCTTGAGTTCATAAAAACATTATCCTTTAGCTTCTCTTTGAAGATTTTAAAGTTCAGCTTTTCATATCTAGGCCTTATTAACACAAGTGCAATATGTCCTTATCTGGGGGCAAAATCATCTAATTTTACTTTTCCTGTGAGATAAGCCAAGATCTCAATCTCAGCACAATGTACCTACTACTTCCATCATACATTTGTGTTGCCATATGTGAGTGTGTAATTTCTGGACTCTTCAAATTCTTTTGCATTTATCTTTTTTTTTTTTAATTCTACTGTTAATGACACACATTTAATTACTAATGTTTTATAACTAGTCTTATCTGGTAGGATAACTCCACATTGTTTTTCTTCAAAAACTTTCTATGCAAAATGTTCTTCCATATGATTTCAGGGACTGCAGTTGACACTTGAGCAATGCAGAGGTTGGGGTGCCCGACCCCCTGCATGCACAGTCAAAAATCCATCCAAAAGTCAAACTTTTGACTTCTGAAAAATTTACTTAATGATAAGCTTACTAAGGAAGAGAAGATACATTTACAGTACTATATTTATTGAAAACATCCATGTATAAGTACACTCACACAGTTCAGTTCAAATCTATTTTGCTCAAAGGTCAACTGCAGTTGATTAAGTCTCACAAAAATCTTGAGATTTTGATCAGGATTGCATCCAATATAATGATTAATTTGAAAGCAAAATTAACAACTCTGTCACTGAATCCCCCTATCCATGAACATGGTTTCTCTATTTATTAAGTCATATTTAATATCCTTCATTTAGGTAATTTTTGTCATAAAAAATGCTGCACTTCCTCTATTACACGATTCTCAAGTTCACTACAGTTTTATTGGTATTATAAGTAGCATCTCTGGATCACATTTTTAAAGATTTATTTTTTGAAAAAGAGAGGGGGACAGAGAGGAAGAGAATCTCAAGCAGACTCCCTGCTGAGCATGGAGTCAGATGGAGGGCTCTGAAGCTGAGATCACAACCTGAGCTGAAATCAAGAGCTGGATATTTAACCCACTGAGCCACCAAGGCACCTCTCTAGAACACATTTTTGAAGAGCTTTGTTACTGGTGTGTAGAAATTGTATTTGTTTATATATGGATCTCAGATTCAGAAGATTTACTCAACTTTCCTAACAGTTCAAATATTAGAGTATCTTGAATTCTCTATGTGGTCAATTCTAACATCTGTAAATACGGACATTTAGATTTTCTCTCTTCAAGTTTAACTAACCTGCTTAGAGTTTTGATACAACACTGAAGAGGAGTGGTAATACAGGAACATCCTCTTTGTTCTGACTTCCAAGAAAATATTTCTAAAATTCTCCAATTGAGACAATGCTTTTAACTGTAGATTTTTATAGATATACTCAGTTAAGACAAAGAATTTCTTTTCTACCCTTATTTTGTTGAAAATTTTGTTTTGTTTATCATGAATAGGTGTTGAATTTTACCAAATCTTTTTCTATATCTATTGAAATGAATGTATGGGTTTTCTTTCTTAAATGTATAAGTTACATTAAGAGATTTTCCAATATTAAACCGCCCTCACATTCCTGGAATATTGTTATTGACATAGATGACATGGACACATTCCCCCCACTTGCCCCTTCCTGCTCATCAGGGAGCCTGCTTCTCCCTTTGCCCCTCCCCACTGCTTGTGCATGCACATGACTCTCTCTTTCAGATAAATAAAATCTTTTAAAAAAAATTTTTAAGTGTAATTTTTATAAAAGGGGAAAATTTGGAAAGATACTTCACAGAAGAGGATATATAAGCACAATGAAAAGTACATGAGGTCTGAGGAAATGCAACTTCAAGCCAAAATGAGATACCAGAATCTATTTCATGGACAATTAGATCCACAGCTAATAATTCCATGTAAAGAGCCTTGGTAGAAACATTTACTTACTCATTTTCACTACTACATATGGAAAGGAAAAGAAAAATAAACAAAGGTCAATATGAAAGTCAAATTCTAGAGGGGAAAGAAATTTGTTTAAATACCTGAATTTGAAATGTCATCTGGAATATCCAGAAATCCTTACGGAACCGAGTCTGAATATGAACGGAACCTAATGTCTTATTGGAACATAAATATTTTTAACTCTTTCTTTTCTTGATTGTCTTTCTGGGGGGCTTTTATCTTTGTCTTAAACAGAACCCTGTCTTATCATCTCCTATTTCAGCAGTCAGTAAAGTTTAATTTTAATGCAAACTTCTAATTTTAATTACTAAATAAAATAAAAATACCAAAAAAGAATAGAAAACAATATAATAAAAGTGTATCCATACTTGAATTTTGTCAAATCTTAACATTTTTTTGTCATATTTGCGTCAAAGTTCTTTTTGGTAACTTCTTATTGTATTTTGTTTTCCATGCTGTTGAAGCAAATACAACACTACAGACATAGGTGAAACCCTGCTGTGTACCCTTCCCCATATTCTTTTTCCTTTTGTTCTCTCCAGATGTAGCCAGCACCCTGCTGGACTCTGCAGGGTGCTCGCAACATCTTCAATATTATCAACAGTGCTGCCGGATGACCGGTAATCAGCACGTGCGCTCTACGGGAAAGTGTACAAACGACCTTGGGGTAAAACTGCGAACTTAGGGTTAGACGCTGCTTCAGTTTTATTACTGTCTCTCCAAGCTAAACACACACCTGCCCTTGACCCAGCAAAGCTACCCTAGGTATACACTCAAGAGAATGAGGGCACATGTCTGCCGATGTACAGGTGCAAAAATGGGACAGCAGCCTTATCAAAAATAGTTCCAAACTGGGGGGAAAAGCAATTATTTACCACCAAGAGACTGGATAAATATACCGCAGCACATTCATACAACGAATAACACCTAGAAATACAACAGAACCAACCGGTGATGCAGTAACACAGGTCAACTCAGCAGTACTCCAGACTGAAAGAAGCCAGTACAAAAGATAGCACACTGTACTTCAAGGAGAGAAGAAAACTAATCTGTTGGGAAGAAAGTCACAATAGTGGTTCACTGGCCAGGAAAAGGCATTTCTGTTATGTTAGAAGTGTTCAGTAACTTGATCTGTGTGGTAATAACACAGGTATACGCATATGCGAAAACTCCTAAGTTGTACCTTCAAAATTTGTGCACATTTTATAGTTCAATTTAAATGTTTCTACTTTTTTTTTTTTTTTAAAGATTTTATGTATTTGAGAGAGAGACAGAGACAGCGAGAGAGAACATGATTGGGGAAGAAAGGGAGAAGCAGATTCCCCACTGAGCGGGGAGTCTGATGTGGGGCTCGATCCCAGAATGCTGGGCTCATGGCCTGAGCCAAAGGCAGACACTTAACCGACCGAGACACCCAGGAGCCCCAATTTAAATGTTTTTAAAAATTATGTCAGTTTTTGTTTCTTATTAAAGATAAATGTTATAGGGGCACCTGGGTGGCTCATCATTAAGCATCTGCCTTTGGCTCAGGTCATGATCCCAGGGATCTAGGGTCAAGCCCCACATCGGGCTCCCTGCTCAGTGGGAAGCCTGCTTCTCTCTCTCCCACTCTCCCTGCTTGTGTTCGCTCTTCCGCTGTGTCTCTCTCTGTCAAATAAATAAAATCTTAAAAAAAAAAAAAAGATAAATGCTATAAAAAAATGAGAAAATCAGTACAAATATTTTCTCTGTGGTATTTTACTAAACCATAAGAATCAAGAAATTTGTATGTTTTATCCTCTTTCTACAGTGTCAAGATTCCCTAAATCTTAGTTGAAATGATGGTCACACCATATAAGAGACCAAAAAAAAGTTTTAATGGAACATCATCAGAGAAGAATAAACACGCCACAGAACTCTACTGAAGACAAGAAGAAAAAAGTGTCTGTATCCAATGAAGCATGAAAGCCCTAACCCCTTTTTCTTCTTAACCCCCACAGCGGGAAGACTGGAAGAGCCCCTCTGAGAAACTCATCAGCCCAAAGAACAGGCCTACAGAGAACAGCGTGCCCAGAGAAACAGACCATGCAGAGAGTTAAAAGCAAGTCAAAGTCCCGCCCACACACAGAACTTACAATCAACTTTTCACTGCCTTACTTCTAAATAAAGAAAACACTGATCACCAAACATGTGACTTAAGCCTCCACCATGGCCAAAGACAGAAGGTCAAAGGAGAAAATGAAATTAAGAAGATATGCAATGTATGTTAATGTACCTAGAGGGAATTCTCCGTTTTGTTGCGGTATGGGAGCTCAATTAGTGATGGATACATGAATAAAAACTGGGCAATCGCGTGCTACAGAAAAACCAAAACAGGAACAAGAAAGGAAATGCAATGATCATACATTACATAGCTGAGCTAAGAATACTAGTTAATCATAAGCATGAAAAAGCTGAGTTCTCAAGCTGAAAATGGTAATAAAATGGAAGCAGGGGAGGGAGTCTATGAGTGGAAAGGGGACTGGGAAGCCAGAGGGAACAGGCATGATGTGCAGGAAGGAGAGCTAATTATGACTTATTTTCCATTTTAGGAAGAGGATAGTTAATATCTAAATCTGGAAAATCAAGAAATAACAAAATAAGAACGTTATTTAGAAACACGGGCAACACTGGTCTTTGGGGAGGGGGAATCAGGTGTCGCAGGGTAGACGTGGGATGTATTATGTTGCATCAAAACCTGGTATATAAGTTTTAAACCTTCTATATAAGTTTTAAAACAATGTGTACATGTGTTGGGGTGCCTGTCTGGCTCAGTCAATGTTTGAGCCCCACATTGGGTGCAAAGATTACTTAAAAATAAAATCTTAAAAAACACTATACACATGTGTTACTTTGACACAAAGAAAATACGAAGAGGAAGATAAAAATCAGTTTGGGGTTGGAACTCACCCATAAGACTAAAACTGAAAGAGTTAAATTATGTTACATTGTTTTCAAAAACATAAAACAATTTCTCAGGCTTCTTCTCTTTACTTCCTATTCTTTCACTTACTCTGTATACAAGATGCAACCTGTTTGACAATTTCTGCCACAACTAAGAAGGAGAAATGAAACAGAGAGGAAAAATGAACTCAGTGGCAGCAAAAACATTTGCCTCAGTTACTGAGGAAACCATTCTGACAGAGGTTTTAATAGTGGCTAATAGTCATTCAGAAAAAAAGCACTTCATAAATCTGAAGACAGGCACACCATTTCTAAGTCAGATTCTTGTGGAAACATCTACCAGAAGGAAGAGAAGGAAGAAATGCTAAGGCTGCAGTAAATCTTGTGGAGGGACCTGCCTATTCTGTAACTCTGAAACTCTAAGCAAAGTAACGGTAACTTACCACTTCGTGAATTGATCTATTAAAGCCATCGTCTTCTGTGAGGATCAATAATATTATAAGGGCCATATACACATGGTGTGAATTTCTTTCTTCGACATGATACAGAATCTCGAGAATTGGTAAAACCTATCAAACAGAAATTTTAATTTACTATTTCAATTACTTTAAGACAAATGTTTTCAACCTTCATGCTTTTATTATATACCGTTTTAATTTCATAGTTATAGGTTTCTTTAAAGGGAAAAGAAAACCACACAAACGCCTGAAAGTACTTTCCCCACATATAGCTCCAACACCAATAGAGAAAACAATCACCCTGGATGACAGTGTGCTACCACCTCAAGAGTGGGTCTGCAGAGACCACTTAGGCTGATATGTGAAGTAGAAGTAGAAGCAGGTCTGCCTCTAGTCTAGCAGGAACTTATATACAATAATGTATTTTTACAAATACTAATGTGTCAAATATTACCTTAATAGGAAAGACTGTAGAATAAAATTATTAACAAAATCAGATCAGCCCAATAAATTTCCTAATAACACATTTTCTAATCATAGTCCCAATATTATAGAATAAAGGTAAAAAGACAGATAAGGACATAAGTTGAGACATTATCAAAATAATCTATATAAGTTAAAAACAAAAATGAACATATAACCCTCTACCCCCACTCCAAAAAAACCCTCCAAAACAAAACCTGTTAAGTGTTTACTGGTGGTGTATGTCATCATGTAGAGATGTCTGTTCCCTGCAAATTCTTAGGTACCAACATACTTATCATGGAACTTTCTAGAACAGGTGGTGTCCTGGGCTTTCTGCTTACTGCCATCATTTCCCTGAGGATACATCACGCTCAGAATTGTCTTTGCTTATTCTCACTCACCCCTCCATAAACAAGCCATCTCCCAAGTTTTTACTCACATGAGCAGTACACTGTTACATCTAATTTTACTACTTAAAATAACCAATGTTTCCCACAGATAGCTGGTGTGCAGACAGGTTCGCTCATCACGTATTTTTTTTTTATTTTTATTTTTTTTTATTTTTCAGCGTAACAGTATTCATTCTTTTTGCACAACACCCAGTGCTCCATGCAAAACGTGCCCTCCCCATCACCCACCACCTGTTCCCCCAACCTCCCACCCCTGACCCTTCAAAACCCTCAGGTTGTTTTTCAGAGTCCATAGTCTCTTATGGTTCGCCTCCCCTCCCCAATGTCCATAGCCCGCTCCCCCTCTCCCAATCCCACCTCCCCCCAGCAACCCCCAGTTTGTTTTGTGAGATTAAGAGTCATTTATGGTTTGTCTCCCTCATCACGTATTTTGTCCTTAGTGTCACTTTGACATGGAACATACTCTTCAAATGAATTCTAACATTCGATGTTAACTCAGTATATTATCTTTAACACTGAAAAAACGGCCACCAAATCCCTGGTAAATCCTGCTGTCGACCTGTAAAACCCGGTACAAAGGGAATATTCCTATTGTCACCAGCAAGTGCTGGCTATTTAGGGATGTTCACAATTCTGTTAACGTATAAATAACCCACAGGTATCTCTATAGAATGTATTTCAATTATATTATTAACACCTTGGTGAGGTAAGGTTACTTCCCACTCACAGAAACATTTTTGTTTACACATTAGTTACAAATGGAAATCTGTGATTCCCTACCGGAGTTTTTCACTCACATAATAAAGGAATAGTGTACACGTAAATTGCTATCTGGCATAGGTGCCCTAAAGAAACTTTAACAAGTTTTAACAAGTTTAACTCCCAGAACTGAGATCAGGCAGACCTCAAGCCTAAGCCTCCCAAAGGGATGGGACACATGGGAAACTAAGCTTAGCCATGTTCACCAGGAACTTGCTGTGACTGGGACTAGCTACAGGCACTTGGTGGATGGACATTTAGCATCTGAAAAGAACCACCAGGGCATAAAAACTTGAGAATGGTGGCAGTGCTTCCTGAAGGACTCCATCAGACGGGATCCTGGGCAGGGAGAGACGCGGAGGACAGGGAAGCCATGTGGCGTGTCTCCCACACCGTAAACTTCATACCCCCATCTGTGCCTGGTGGCAGGTCCCCGTCAATCTCTCAACCATCACCTTTGCAACTAGGCAAACATACCTTACCCTCCCGGGAAAAGAAACTGCTTTTCAAAAGATAAAACAATATAAAAAGTCTGAAATGTGTATGTGATACTTACAAGATTTTCCATATCTGTGCGAGCCAACATGTATGTTCTAACATTACTGTTCTGATGGAGCAACGTGTACAAGAGGAGAGTTGCCTGGTCTGATGTCTGCTGTTCACACAGGGCTGTGTACAAACTGTTGAAGTTAATCTGGAAAGTGTGTGGAACTGATGAGGGGAAAGGACTGCTGTCTGGAACAGAGAAACCACAACATTTTCAAAATATTATGTCAGTATTTTCTGGACCATGCCTCATGTAAATAAGAAAAACACTGTTCACATGTACCATTCATTTCCCATCGACTTGGTATGTCACTACATTTCAGATTCAAAATTTCAATTTATATTTTAAGTTTTATTTGAAGAACTAATGTAAAGCATGGTGCCTAGAGTTGGATCACACTATTGTATAACTGAAATTTGCTGAGAGAGTAGAACTGAAATGCTCTCATCAAAGTTAAAAAAAAAAAAAAAAAAAGGCAGGGACAGTTTCTCTGTACTATCTAAACCGAGGCTTTCCAATGACTAAATATATGCGCAAATACGACTTGAGGGGAACTTTTTATCTTAAAAAAAAAAAACCAAAACAAGGAAACTAAGTCACACACTTTGACTTTATTAGGATTTGTGCATTGATATAGCTGAATGAAACTGGCTGTAAGAACACAGGAGCTTAAATAAGCAGAGCCACAGGCCCAGGTCAGAGGTGCTCTAAGAGATACAATTTAAACATGGCAGCTTACATGTTCTATCACCAAAACTGAATAACCACCAATCCCAAATAAAAAATATTGAGACAATGAATACAGAAGTTTCTAAATAAAACAGTAAATCCTTTTGTAAGGGTTAAAAGAAAAATACAGGGGGTGCCTAGGTGGCTCAGTGGGTTAAAGCCTCTGCCTTCGGCTCTGGTCATGATCCCAGGGTCCTGGGATTGAGTCCCGCATTAGGCTCTCTGCTCAGCAGGGAGCCTGATTCCTCCTCTCTCTCTCTCTGCCTGCCCCTCTGCCTAATTGTGATCTGTCTGTCAGGTAAATAAATAAAATCTTTAAAAAAAAAAAAAGGAAAAATACAGAAGTTTCTAAATAAAACAGTAAATCCTCTTGTAAGGGTTAAAAGATCTTTTCCAAGACCAGCCCCACTTCAAGCTGAGTTAATTTTTTTCAAATGAGTTAAGTATGGCTCATTCAACAATGTCCCCAATCCATTTATGAAGAAAAGAACTAGGATAACATCATATCATTTAGCTAGTTTTATTTTTTTAATTCTTATTTTTATTATTTATTGAGTTAGTAAGTTAACTCTACGTGGGGCTGAAACTCATGACCCTGAGACCAAGAGCTGCACACTCCGCTGACCGAGCCAGCCGGGCGCCCCTCGCTAGTTTTAAAGTATTATCAGCATCAGTATGATCAGCATTACCGTCTACACCAGAATATGGTGACGCTCAAACAACTATCGGAAAATGTATATAATTTTTTGGTAAACCTTTTTTTTAAAATAGAGTGACTAGCATGATGAAAACCATAAATCACAACCCATGTGGGAAAATTCCTGATACTGACAGTGCCCTTTTCCTACCAATTAACTGGACTTGCTCAGACACTGAAGCCAGCAGAGTACGCAAGCCAAAAAGGAAGGAAAGACAGGTCCACGGACTTGGAGAAAAGTATAATCTTATCAGATAAAACACCAGAACGTGATAGCACAAGTTGATATTTTAATATCTTAAAAAGAACCAAGACTTTTAAAAAAAAAAAGGAGACAGAACCACTAGCAATAAATAAATAAATAAAAATAAAATTTTAAAAGCACGGCTTTAGCATCTCCCAAAGCTTTACTCTTACGGAAAACAAATGTGTGCCAACACTGTCTTTGATAGCACAGTCCTGTACCTCTCAGATTCTTCTAAACTGTACACTTGTGAGAATTATCTTAAATATGTCTTCAGTTTTACTACAAAATGCCCTTACTTTTCCTCCCACATTTAAGATACAGGTTATTTTTTCACTAACACGGTATTTTTGACAGTTGTTTCATGTAACTAACTTATTTTTGCAAAGGAACGTGAAAGGAAGCATTGCAGGTAATCTGTTAGTATGCAAATGACTAGAGCACCTACAGAACTCTCAGTGGAGGAGGATTCTGGAAACGCTACGCCTCATTACGAAGTAATGTGTTCGCCAGCTGTATACACCTGGCTGCAAATGGATTATTTGTGTTGTGTGTCTCCATAACATTTAAATATTACTAGCTAAGAAGCGCTATGAACTAAGTCATTATACTGACAGCTTTCCATGTATTATCCCTTATTTAATGCATACAGTGACCATGTCATTATTTTGACCAGTTTCACAAAGGATGAAATAGAGGCTTGTAGAGATTAACTTTTCCAAGATAAGCCCCAGGTAAGTCTTCACTACTCCATTACACTGCTTAAAATTATGTCAATAATATAGTGACTTTATACTATAATAAAAACCCACTTAATTTTCATAAGAACCCTGTGAGGTAGAGATTATAACCCCTGCTTTACAGATAAACATATTGGTCTTTAAAGAATAAAAAATGGGATATGAACCCAAGGCAGTCTAACCTTAAAGTCAATGTTCAGAATCATTGCACGAAACGATCCACCAGAAAGATGGCTATCCCCAAAAAGGTTCAACCTTAAAAAGTTGTAACACCTGGCCTGAGCATCAAAAGTAACAATAAATACCATATACGGAACATCTGGTTATGTTGTAAAATGTGAGCTTATTGCTTTCAAACCTTACCTTGCATAGTATTTATGCAAATCCTATTAGATGATGTTATCCCCATCTTACAGACAAAGCCAGGGAGGCCTGATGTTAATAAGCAAACTGTAGAAGGCCTCACAGCTCTGAAGTGACAGAATTGTGGCATAAACTTAGATCTGCTTGACTCCAAAATTTGCTCTCTTAACCAGTAAGCCACTATAGAATGGTAATGGAAATAGGAAAGCATTCTCAGATACATGAGTTTTCATTTTTTTCTCTATCAAATTGTTGATTAGAGATTGAGATTGAGACTCCCTATTATTGTTTTCCCCTACAAATAATAATACTAGTGGCAAAGGAACCTCCAGGTGGCACACTCACACACTTGTAAGAAACATGCATGAGAACTCTGGAAAGGAACATGGTAACACGTATCAGAAGCTTTAAGAATGGTGCTATCCAATAACTTCACTTTTAACCCATCTTAATTATACTAGTGTTCCATAAATCTTGAAAATCTAGCTACTGTATTAATTTGGCCTATGGAGTATAACTCCCCCCCCTTTGTAATGAGGTGTAATCTTTTGATTAGAGATTATTCTTTCAACATGGAACTAACTACTCAAGCTCTACTTCAGAGCGAGTTAGAGCCCACAGGCAAGCCCATCACCTGTTTTGGAAATAAGTTTTAGTGGAAACCAGTGATGCTGGTTTCCACATCCTTATTATCTGTGCCTGCTTTTATGCTACGACAGCAGAGGTAAAAGGTAGTGACAGACAACGTATGACCCCACAAAGCCATCTGCTCCTTTGCAGAAAAAAGTTTGCCGAGTTCTAATTTTTAGTTTTATAAAACTCTAACTGGAATACAGACTTTAAATGAGAAACTTCAAACAACCTATCATTTGGAGTTTTCTGGTTAATTTCTATCTCTAATAGGTAGGACAGGCAGATCTAAATTAAGCAAACTCTGGCTTGGTTATCTCTAGATAAAAATGAAAATTTAAATGGATATAAAGAACCACAGCTCTCATCTAAGATTTATTTGACTTTTCTGTGAATACAGACAGAAGAGTCTGTTTTTCTCATCTTTGACCAACATGAAAATATACAAATTGAGAATCATCTTCATAACTATAAAAAAATAAACAAATATGTGTAAGCAACACCCTCTTTCCTCATAAGAAAGAATATTCAGGGGCGCCTCGGTGGCTCAACTGGTTGAGCATCTGACTCCATTTAAGCTCACGTCTTGATCTCAAGGTTGTGAGTTTGAGCCCCATGTTGGGCTCCACGGTGAGCGTGAAGAAGGGAGGGAGGAAGGGAATGAACAAAGTAGCACAAACCTTGCGTATTCTTAAAGGACATGATGGCTTGTCTGTAGGGGTTTGGTGCATCCGCAGCATCAGTCAGGTTGGCCAGCACCAGCAGAAGCAAGAGACTCTGGTTGGCCAGAGGGGAAGACAGTTCGGGAGAGGCAGCTGCTTTGCTGCCCACACCACCCAGTGTGAAGACAGTCCAGAGGCCAGCTTGAGAAGAAAACACACAGTTAAGATGTGCTGGGACTGGTAAGATGGATGTACATGTTTCTGTACGATATTCTCTACTTTTAAAAAATTCTGCATTTTTGAAATTCTATACTTTTTAATATTTAAAAGTTTGAAATAACATTTTTCAATTATTAAACTGAAACAAGCTCATTACTTGAAAATTCTCATACTGCCAAAGGATATAAAATTTTTAAAGACTACCGCTCCCTACTCCCATAATTCCACTTCTACTTCCCATAGATAACCACTAATAAGTCTCCTATATCTTTCTAGATTTTCTTAATATAGCAAAGCATTTACATAATCATAATAAAATTTCATGTACAATTTCATACCAATATCTTTGAAAACTTAAGCAAAATATTAAAACATCTAGGAAGATACAAAATACCAAAATTGGCCAAAGACAAAAATATGAATGGACAAATAACCTTAGAAGAGTGGGAAATGGGGTCAAAGAGCTAGCCCTAATAACCAAATCAAGCCCAGATGTTTTATAAGTAAGTCTACCAAGCTCTCCCAGTACAGAAAATTCCCGTATTATCTGAATAGCTCCAAAGTACACAACAAGAGGCATATTCACACAACTCATTTGACAAAGCCTGAAAAAGGCTCCTGATACAGAAACTGAGTAACGACTGCATTTAAAACAAGAGGCCACAGACTGCATGGAGCACTGGGTGTTATATGTAAACAATGAATCATGGAACACTACATCAAAAACTAATGATGTACTGTATGGTGACTAACAAGAAAAAAAAAAGATTAAAAAAATAAAAAATAAAAAAACAGGGAGAAATGCAAAGCAGATGAAACCTTAGAGAAAAATTTGTTAAAAGGACAAATGCATGATAATCAGGAAAGTTTTGTTTCTGAAATGAAAGAACTGCTCATTATTCTAGAAATATATTAATTTACAGGCATACCTCAGAGATATTGCAGGTTTGGTTCCAGACCACAGCAATAAAGCGAAGAGTATTGTGATAAAGTGAATCAAATGAATTTTTTGGTTTCCCATTGCATCTAAGAGTTATGGTTACACTATATTGTAGTGTATTAAGTGCACAAAATAGCATTATGTCTAAAAAACCAATGTACATATCTTAATTAAAAAATACTTCAATGTTAACAAAAATGCTAACTAACCATCATCTGAGCTTTCTGCTAGTTCTAATAACTGATTACCGATCACCATGACAAATATAACATTAATGAAGAAATTTGAAATATTGTGGGAATTACCAAAATGTGATATAGAGATACAAAGTGAGCAAATGTGGTTAAAAACATGGGGCTGCGCATCGGGCTCTCTGCTCGGCAGGGAGCCTGCTTTCCCCTCTCTCTCTCTGCCTGCCTCTCTGTCTACTTGTGATCTCTCTCTGTCAAATAAATAAATAAAATCTTTAAAACAAAACAAAACAAAAAAAAACACATGGGGCTGATAGGCTTGCTCAATTCAGGGCTGTCAAAACCTTAACAAACAAAAGGCAGTACCTACAAAGCACAACCAGCCAAAACACAGTAAAATGAGGTATGCGTGTATTTCTAGTCAGTTTGAAAAGATTGAGAGAAAGATAATCTGGCCAATTTTTAAAATTAAACCTAAGGGGCGCCTGGGTGGCTCAGCGGGTTAAAGCCTCTGCCTTCGGCTCAGGTCATGATCCCAGAGTCCTGGGATCGAGCCCCGCATCGGGCTCTCTGCTTGGCTGGGAGCCTGCTTCCTCCTCTCTCTCTGCCTGCCTCTCTGCCTACTTGTAATCTGTATCTGTCAAAACAATAAATCTTAAAAAAAAAAAAGATTAAAAAAAAAAAATTAAACCTAAAACCTATTAAGAATTCTTACAAGCCAGAAAAGTAAAATAACCTCTTTTGATTCTAAAGTCTATCTAATCAGAAATCCCCAGTGACCACACACTGGAAGAACTCCCACCATTATCACCCACATCACCACCGTACTACTGGTGCTCCAAGCAAAAGCATTAAGGCAAGGGGAAAAAAACAGACCTCCTCCTCACCCCCCAAAACGGAAAAACATTTCATTATTAACAAGCAACCTGACTATGCACTGTCCGATAGAGTAGCCACTGGCCACAAGCCACTGTGGGAACTGGACACCTGAAATATGTTTAGTCCCAAATGCATTGTGCTGTAAGTATAAAATACTGAATTCTAAAGACTTAATACAAAAGTAAAAATTTCACACTAATTTTTTAATTTTGATTCCATGCTGATATTGTAATATTTTGGACATATTCTATTAAAGAGTATTGTTAACATAAACTTCAACTGTTTCTTTTTATTGTCTGAATAAAACTACTAGAAAATTTTAAATTACGTATGTGGTTTGCATCTAGGCTCACATTTCTTTCGGACAGAGCTTCTCTAGGACACCAAGAGAATCAACTGACACACTATTAGAACTAATAGGTTTTGTTCTACAACTAAAAAGATCAACATATAAAAAAATCAAAAACCTACCTACACACAAGCAATAAATAACTATAAAGCCCAATCACTATAGCAACAAAGCCAATAAAATCTTCAAGAATCAACACAAAAGAAATGTGTAAGACCATCAGAAAGATAACCTGACTTTGAGACTGAATTAATATATAGGTACAACATATTTCTGGACAAGAAGGCAATACCGCAAGGGGCACCTGGGTGGCACAGTCAGTTGAGCGCCTGACTCTTAGTTTCAGCTCAGGTCATGATCTCAGGGTCATGAGACTGAGTCCCATGTTGGGCTCCATGCTCACTGTGGAGTCTGCTTGAGATTCTCTCTCCCTCTCCCTCCACCCCTCCCGCTCATGCTCTCTCCAAAATAAATATTTTTTTAAAAGGCAATACTGCAAAACTGCCCCTCAGTTAATCTAAAATTCAGTACAACTACTATCAAAATGCCAAGAGGAATTTATGCAGTATTTTGTAATACAGAGCAAATAAAATATTGCTGGATGTAAAAATACATAGGAAATGGTTTCTAAGAAGGACTAACCTCGGGAGGAATGTTCTGGGTTAAACAGCAAGACTTCTATAAAGCTAAAGTCACTTAAAAGCATGATACTGGCAGGAGACAAATTAGTCTGATGGACCAGAAATGTGTTCAAGTTCAGAAACAGAACCACATATATTTGGGAATTAACCTTATGATACAGGTAGTATCCAAATCAGTGAGAAAAAAAAACCAAAATTCTAGAAATGTCTCTGGGACAGTAGAATTTAGTCATTTACACAGTATTTAATTATAAAAGTATGTGTGTAAACCTTGAGTTGAGAAAGGCTTTTTCTCAAACAGAAAACAAAATTCAAGAAGATAAAAAGAAGGGTAAGTTGACTACTTAAGATATGAAATACTTAGATGTGATTAAATATAACCTAAACAAGTAAGAGAAAGTATCTGCAACATACAAAATAGAAAAAGATATTTATTTTTAAAAAGAGACCCCCTGTAAATCAGTAAAGAAAGCCAACAACCCAAAATAAAAGTGGGAACTAAAAATTCAAAGCAATAAAAGAGAAATTAATGTGATAATAAGATCATTCAAGAAAACAAAATTTTTTTTTAAAGATTGTAACACAGATTGGTAACGGTATGTAAGAAAATAACCAACAGTGAGAAATCAAAGTGGTACCAGATTTTTGAAGGATATTTGGCAGTTCTCCTGGAAACTAAAAATGCACTCCCCTATCAACTCAGCAATTTTTCTTATACTAGAGAATTCTTGAATAGGCACACAAAGAAGCATGTATAAGAATATTTAATAATGTTTATAAATGTGAGATAACAGAGACAATGTAAAAGTTAACCAACAGTAAATGGTTACAATAAGCTATGGCTTATCTATACTACAGAATACAGTATGAGTTAAGATATCTATGTATTGGGGCGCCTGGATGGCTCAGTGGGTTAGGCCGCTGCCTTCAGCTCAGGTCATGATCTCAGGGTCCTGGGATCGAGTCCCGCATCGGGCTCTCTGCTCAGCAGGAAGCCTGCTTCCCTTTCTCTCTCTCTGTCTGCCTCTCTGCCTACTTGTGATCTCTCTCTGTCAATTAAATAAATAAAATCTTTAAAAAAAAAAAAGATATCTATGTATTAACAAGGAAAGATCTCTAAGATATACTAAGATTAAAAAAAAAAAAAAGACAAGCTTCAGGAAAACTGAGGCAATAATTTAAAAATTACCCACCCAAACCATGTGTATGTGTAAATATTAAAAACAAAAACAAAATAAAATCTTAAAAAAGGCGGGGGGGGGGGCCTGGGTGGCTCAGTGGATTAATCCTCTGCCTTCAGCTCAGATCATGATCTCAGGGTCCTGGGATTGGAGCCCCACAATGGGCTCTCTGCTCAGCAGGGAGCCTGCTTCACCCTTTCTCTCTGCCTGCCTCTCTGCCTACTTGTGATCTCTCTCTGTCAAATAAATAAATAAAATCTTAAAAAACAAGCAAAGAGGAAGGACTCCAAAAAGCAGACACTTAACTACAGAGAACAAACTGATGGCCACCAGAGAGGAGATGAGTGGGGGATGAGTGCAAGAGATGAAGGGATTCAGGAGTGCACTTGTCATGAGCACTGAGCTAAGTACAGAACTGCTGGACCACTATACCACAGCGCACCTAAAACTAGCAGAACACTGTTAACCTTATGGGAATTAAAATTAAAACTTTAAAAAAAAAACCCAGGAAGGAAAAAATTTTTTTTAATTTAAAAAATTAAAAATAAATAATAATAAAAAAAACAGGAAGGACAAAGTGTACACCATATTGGCAACAGAAATTACCTCTGGCGTGGAATTCAAGAAAGACTTGTGCTTTATTTGTATACATTTTTTGTAAGAAGAACATAACCATTTAATTATTTAAAAATAAATGTAAAACAATAAAATTAAACAGAACAACACAGACCCCAGGGATATATGATTATGTAGGACATGGAAAAACTTGATTAGTATCTCATTAAGTGAAAATGCAAATCACAGGACAGCTATATATGCACACAAATAATACACCCCCTTGTTTTTTAAAACTGTAGCTACATCCCTCTGCACATAAAGGCAGCCACAGGTGGCTGGCAGGGTACACTGCTACCCGCAGTTAGCTCTGGCCACGGGCAAGGGTGAAGGGCACCTGAGGAGTCTCTTACTTCTTTCCGTGTTTCTTCAGTGGACTGCTCTTGTACAACATGGACGGATTCAAGCACAACTCCCAGTTAGGAACGTGAAAGAAACAAGTGAGGGAAGAAGAACAGTTCCTGGTCACCAGCCCCAGAAAATGTGATGCAGTGCACACTGGGGATAGGACTGTAATTTTGAAAACTTGAAAAAGCACCTTCTGACAATTCTGGAGGGAGAAACACCAACACATGAACACTGAGCAGACCTGAGGGGGTGGCAGTGGGCGTGATATTTTAGTCTTTGTACTCGGTTAGTTTTATTATTATTATTACTTATTATAACAGGCAGATGGCATTTGTAAAGAACACCTTTGTTAGGGAAATTAAATGTTTTTGTAAAGAAATTTTAAATGGAGGGCAAAATAAGCAAAACCGAAAAATGCTATTTTGCTTCAACTAACGTAAGCAGATACTTTTAATTTCTTCTTTATGCCGTCAACAGTTCAGAGTGAACATTTATTCATTCATTTCTAATATTTTACATCTTCAATTGAGCGCACTGTACAAAACGACCGCATGGATACCTGACAATTTATTTTTTCTTATATGAGTGTGGTCCTGCAAATCCCAAACTTTTTCTGTGAGCCAGTGGAATGACTTACTATTTACTCTGAAGAGGCTGTTATTGGGGGTGGGTAGAGAGGATGAACAGTCTTTCTGACCAAGTTTTGGAGGTCCTAAAGGTGTATACTGGGAAGCTCAAAGTGCGCAGCATATTCGGTATAAACCTTCAGGGTAGGCACAAGCAAACTTGAGGCCCAGCAAGAGAAGTGAGGGGAAGGATTTTTTTTTTAATGTAGGAAAGACTTTAAGATGATTGAGACAGAAGAAAAATTTCTGTTAAGCACTGTTCTCCCTGCTTTTCATTAGGAAAATCCAGGTATTTGAATAAAAATTATCAACTGACAACTGATTATTATACATCACAAATTTAAATTTACTCAAAACAGTCTTCATGAGACAGCTGAAAAACTTGAAGCATTTCATAAGAAACTCAAAATCATTTAAGAAAGTCCAACCAGTCTCCAAGTATTATTTGCTTTGGGACTAATTTGTTGTTTATCTTAACATTATAAAAACTTTCCAGTCACTTCCTTCCACTCAGAGTATGCTCCATGACTGTGTACCCCTACGTCCACCACCTGTGTGTTCCAGGATTGCAAGCAAAGAAAAACACAATTAGGAAGTTCAATCTGCAAGAAAAATGATCATGAAGTGCTCTCCGAGGTAAAAGATAAGTGGCTTTTTGCTTGTTTTTTGGATTCTCTTCAGAGCTGCACATCTTCACTAGGAGAAGAAATAAGAGCTGACTGCCACTGGAAGAATTTCACAAAATTCTGAGGGCACAACTTTACTTCCCTTTCTTCCCCCGCTTCAGGTTTCCCCAAGCTGGCGGAGAAGCCGCATATAATGTCAAATTCTTTAGTTGAGAAGCTAGCACAGCCCAGCCGGCCCCCACCACACACAGCCTCCTCCCTTTCCCTGGTAAATATTACTGCGATGCTGCCTTTCCTTATAGGGAGAAAAGAGGCAGCCTGCCATTGCCTACATTGTAGTTTAAACTGGCCCATAATGTTGGACCAGAATTCTTCCAAAAGTTCGTTTCTTTTTGTTGATCCAAGCCTCTGATCTATGACCCAAGAATCTCAGTGGAATTGCATTTTCCTGTTGGCAAACAAAATTTCTCTCCACCAGAAAAATAAGGGAAAGTTACAGTATATTTCCTTCTGTTCTAAAAAAGCAAATTAAGGATGGTCTCCCAAGTTTTTTAATTGTATCCCTCAGGTCTTCCAAATAAACTCTTAAAATAAAATTGATCTAACTAAAACCAGAAAGTACTGAAATCAACTAAAAGAACAAATCTGGTGTTGTTGGTTCAAGTTTTTTTAAAAGTACTGACTCAAAACTATTTATTCTTAACAATAAAAATGTGAGGAAAATACAAAGTATGATGAACGGAAACATCAGTAATCAAGGAAAAAAACAAAGTGTTGAACTCAAGCTTAAACATTATTTTATTAAGCCAACGAAGTTAAGGTAAACCGCTATTTTTTTATGTTACTAAACATGCCACTTGCCAAACTAAAATTAATCTCTTACATCTAATAAATGTATAACATTAATTATTCAATTGGAACTGTACAAAAAATAGTGATACTATACCATCTTCGGTTATAAAACCAATGCTAAAAGGGACATATTCATACATTTGGACCTATAATATTATAATGAACCAGGTATCAGGAAAAAATTAAGGAGAAAGTAGGTCAACTGTTAGAAATATGAATGAAAGTTCTGCTAGAGACATTTCTTTCTTTTTTTTTTTTAAAGATTTTTTATTTATTTATTTGACAGAGAGAGATCACAAGCAGGCAGAGAGGCAGGCAGAGAAAGAGGAGGAAGCAGGCTCCCTGCCGAGCAGAGAGCCTGATGTGGGACTCAATCCCAGGACCCTGAGATCATGACCTGAGCAGAAGGCAGAAGCTTTAACCCACTGAGCCACCCAGGCGCCCCTCCTAGAGACATTTCAATCAACACAAGTAAAAGACTATAATCAATCAATAAGTACATAGTAAGTACCTATTAGGGTGAGGCGCCATGGCAGTTACCAAAAGTACAAAGAACTAAAAAAAAGTCACACTTGGCCTCTAAAGAAGTTAACAGCAAAAAGGGAAGATGAGCAAACCACCACAATCCAATTTTAATTTTTAATTTCCGTAATGGTCTAACAGGGGCACCTGGATGGCTCACTCAGTTAAGTGCCTGCCTTCAGCTCAGGTCATGGTCCTGGGATGGAGCCCCGCGTCAGGCTCCCTGCTCAGTGGGGAGTCCATTTCCCACTCTGCCTCTCCCCTGACTCGTGCTTGTTCTCTCTCCTTCTCTCCCTTTCAAATAAATAAAATTAAAAAAAAAACTCTTAATGGTCTAACAGATACATCTAACTCTTAAACACCTGTGCATTACCTGGGCTATGTGTAAAATAGTAAAACAGTAGGAAAAGACAATGCTACCCATAAAGAAATGGAACATACATTCCAGGGCAAACCCGGGGTGGAGGGGAAGCCAGCTACTTGACCCTAATACCACACTCCCTTTTTTCCTTTTTATTAATAAAAAACCCTGGGACTGAGCTGGGCAGAACGACATTTCCTGGTCTTTCTGCAGCACACTACAGCCATTTGACTAAATTTCAGCCAACAGGATATGACTAGGAGTAGCATATGCAGTTTTCCGGTCATATCCTCAAAAAGAAATTATTTTCTCTTCACACCCTCACCTTTCCCCTGGGCTGGAACCAAGGCTTATGGGAGGCAGACAGATTCAACTTTGTCCATGAGGACACCACCCAAAGGGGATGGCAAAACAAGACAGAAGGAACTCTGGTCCCTGCATGACCTCAGGACGCAAACCTGCCTACACCTCTGGACCAGCTTAGAGTTTTGTGACAGAAATGTAAACCTATCTTGTTCAAGCCACTGGTATTTGACCTCTAATGAAAAGCCAAACCAATATCCTAACATAATTATGTGTTATAACATTCCAGAATATTATTGCTTGGTTTAGAGACACTTTTGTTTTTAACAAACAGTCATAATTTAAAAAAAAAAAAATTCCTTGCATGAAATTTGTAAAAACTTTCACAGGTGAGTGTAGATTCACATGTTCTTATAGAAAAACAATACAAGGGCCCCTATGTAGCCATCACCCATTGTTCTCTAACGTAACATCTTGTGAAACTATAGAACAGTATCACCACCAGGATAGGACATCGATATAGTCAAAACACAGAACAGTTCCATCACCAGTTAGGAGTATCTGCAGGGAAAAAAATACTTGTCTGATGATCACTAACTCTGAAGTTGATTTCTTTTAAGGGTCGCATACCAACCACGCAGGAAACTCACCAGCCCAGCTCTGTCCTGATGCCCATGCAATTGTATGCAGTCAGTCCACTGTGTAGTAAGGGCCTGCTACAGACTGGGCAAAGTGCAAGACAGCAGACTGACCCTGATGAACCCAAGGACACGGAGGCCCTAGGCATGGAGCTCACAGTCCAAAGGAGAAATGGACACAAAACAGAGACAAGCAAATAAACTGCACTGCATTTGCAGGGGACAAAACGAATGTTACCTAAATGTTCGGATGATCCTTGAAGGAAAAAACCAGTCCAGAAATCTATCAATAAACAGATTTATACACTTTTTATGCGTCTCAACCAAAGATGCTATTCCACTTCCTCCCATTTTTTAATTTTCTTTCATTTCTTCTTCTACATCCTTTCTAGCTTGGAAAATCATTTAAGGTCCACAATAATCTGTCTGCTCTCATACATAAAGCAAAAAATAACTCTTGACTCCTCTCTGCTCGCCCGGCACTTTGGTTATGTCTTTCCCCCATCACTCACTGCACCTACGGACCTCCATTACACTCATGCACCGTGTACATGCCCAAGACCTCCTGTGCACTCCCTGATGGAAAAGAGCTGCATCTTTTTCATGCTTTAAATCCTTACAGGGGTCGGCCTTCTTTTGTTCCTTCACTTACTGACTTCACTCACTTGTTTTCACTTTCTTACTTTGGTTACTTACCAAAGCATATTTTAAAAGTATATAAATAACACAGATTTTTATATTTGATACTTTTAAAAGTACATAAGTACCGATTTTATATTTGCTATTTAAAGGAAAAGCTTGCTATTTTTGAAGTTCTAAATACTGTCAAAATTGACTTTAATCCTGTATTTTAAATTACAGTGCCTTCAATGCTGATGAGGGTACTATGGGACTGGTACTTTTAGACACTAGTGGTGGGACTGTAAATGGGTACAATCTTTATAAAGGACAACCTAAGCAGTGCATGGGACAAGCATCAAAACTATACCGATCAGGGTGCCTGGGTGGTTCAGTTGGTTGAGTGTCTGACTCCTGATTTCGGCTCAGGTCATGATCTCAAGGTTGAGACTGAGCCCTGCATCAGGCTCCACACTGGGCATGGAGCCTACTTAAGATTCTCTCTCCTCTCCCTCTGCCACTCCCCTCTCCCTGCTTCACTTCTTTTTTTTTTTTTTTTAACACTTTACTTATTTATTTGACAGAGAGAGAGAGCTCACAAGTAGGTGGAGAGGCAGTCAGAGAGAGGAGGAAGCAGGCTCCCCACTGTGCAGAGAGCCCAATGCGGGGCTCGATCCCAGAACTCTGGGATCATGACCTGAGCCAAAGGCAGAGGCTTTAACCCACTGAGCCACCCAGGTGCCCCTCCCTGCTTCTCTTAAAAAAAAAAAAAAAAAAAAAAAAAAAGGAGGGGGCTGGGATAGTCCTCAAGTGACTCCTTTTTCTATGTAACCAACTTTAATAAGAAAACATGATCATGATGAGCACTGGGTGTTATATGCAACAGATAAATTACTGAACGCTACGTCTGAAACTAATGATGTACTATATGTTAAAAAAAAATAAAGCTATAAGTCAATTAAAAAAAGAAAACATGATCACTGCGACAATTATTTTTTTCATTTTAAAATGAACATAAAACAACAATATACACAATCTTGAACTACAGCTGGTCATACTACAGTACTGGGGAAGAGGGAGAAAGTCGCTTTTTACATGTGTTTACATTCAAAGCCCTCTTAAAATATCTGATGACTGCTAGTTCCTAAAACAATTTTGAGCCAAATTCAATTTTCCTAACACAAAACAACATGATATTACCACCCCCCAACCTGTCTCCCAAAAGGAATGCTTCAACTATTTCAAAAAAGAGAAAAAAAGGGGCGCCTGAGTGGCTCAGGGGTTAAGCTTCTGCCTTCAGCTCAGGTCATGATCTCAGGGACCTGGGATCGAGCCCCACATCGGGCTCTCTGCTCAGCAGGGAGCCTGCTTTCCCCCCTTTCTCTCTGCCTACCTCTCTGACTACTTGTGATCTCTGTCAAATAAATGAATAAAATCTTTAAAAAAAAAAAAAGAGAAAAAAAATAAATACACCATAAAGGAACAGAGGAAAATATTTAAAAAACTGATAGGACAGTAAAATATTTTATCTACCTGAGTAGTCTGAAATCTTTCAAAATCTCTGATGCACAATATAAGCCATATGGAACTTTTTTAAAAAAAGTTTTATTCCCAGGGCTCTTGGATGACTCAGTCAGTTGAGCATCTGACTCTTGATTTCGGCTCATGTCATGATCTTAGGATCATGTCATGCCCTGCATTGGGCTCTGCGCTCAGCACAGAGTCTGCTGAGAGTCTCTATCCCTCTGCCTCTCCCCCATCTTTCTCAAATAAAAAAATAAATAAAATATCTAAAGTTTTACTCCTTTAAGGAAATAGAACTGTTAAAGAAAAACTGAAAAATAAAAAAGTCCACTGAAATAATTCAGTATTTACAAAGATGATGCCTGTTTTTGAAAAGGAAAAACAATGAAAGGTAATAGAATTCGTCTATCTCAGTGAAACTCCACAATCACACAGCCCTAAAATATACATTTACAAGATCCTAAGATGCATCAGACACTATATTAAAGTGTAAAGCAGGGGCGCCTGGGTGGCTCAGTAGGTTGAACCTCTGCCTTCAGCTTGGGTTATGATCTCGGGGTCCTGGGATCGAGCCCCACGTCGGGCTCTCTGCTCAGTGGGGAACCTGCTTCCCTCTCTCTGTCTGCCTCTCTGCCTACTTGTGATCTCTCTCTCTGTCAAATAAATAAAATCTTTAAAAAAATACATAAAAATAAAAGTAAAGTGTAAAGCATTAAGAAAAACAAAATGAAATCTAGTGTCCTCAGAGATAAATCCTATCTCATGCAAAGATATTAGGTAAATTAACCGTCATCCATGAAATAAGAAAGGGGTCCTGTGAGTTCAGAGGACCAAGAGCCCCTCCTTCCAGAACAGGCCCCTATCTAGTTCCCAGTAACCTCATTCAATCGGGTTCCAATACTCACCCCTAGAACAGTGTTTCCCAAAACAATGCACTGATGACCAGAGGGATGGGTAAGTCTGGCATTTAAAAAGAAATTTTCAGTAGTTATGCATACTAGAAATATAAATAATTAGCATATCAATCTCAATTTTCAAAGACGTTACCATTTGGTTTAAGGATAGAGTAAAAATACACTTAAGATTTTGAAAAAATGGGGCGCCTGGGTGCTTCAGTTGGCTAAGCAACTGCCTTCAGCTCAGGTCATGATCCTGGAGTCCCGGAATTGAGTCTTGCATTGGGCTCCTTGCTCAGCAGGGAGTCTGCTTCTCCCTCGGACCCTCTCCCCTCTCATGCTCTCTCACTCTTTCTCTCTCTCTCTTTCTCTCAAGTAAATAAATAAAACCTTTAAAAATAAAAGATAAAAAAATTAAAAATGGGGTTTTACTCACCTCATAAGACGTTTTTAAAAAAGATTTTGAAAAAAGAATCATTTCAAAGGGAAATAAGTAAATGAAAATTCAAGTTGTACTCACATAACACAAAATCATAGCGGTTGCATGGATGTGGCTGAGCTGGGGAAATGCAGATCATATCGCCAAGCATTTGGCAGGTACATGTCCATAGGAGTCCCCCTCTTGACACTGAAAATGCCCTGTCCCCACAACATCTGCCCATGATGCTTCATGTGCAACTCCTTGGCACCCTGGCCACCCTTCCACACGCTGGTGATGAGGCATGTCCGACAAACGTAAATGTAGGTGTGTGTTAATGACAGAAGGGTAATGGCAGTCCCTTCCAGCAAGCTTTAACCAAACACCCACTCACTCCTCTCCTTCCACTGAGGAAATTCAGCCAGGTAATAGGTCACCCCTGTGAAATCCCAGGGCCTTATTATGTCTAGAATTTTCACTGTTACTATAAACTTCTTTGGTCTCCTGCGCATGGCCATATTACTGCCTACTCCTGGCTTACATGACTGTTTTTGTTGCTAGACTGTGGGTTCCCTGAGATGAGTGGTTTCCATTCTTCACTGTGGTTCAATTCCATTGTACCCTCCAGGGCCCAGTACCATTTTTTATATTAAATAAGAAAACAATGAGTAATTTTCAATTTTTCACTTCTGCAAGAGAATTTACTTTTTAATGTAAAAATAATATGAAATTCTTCAACTTCTCCAAACAAAAATCAAGATTTAAGTGTGAATCATGTATAAGATTTTGTCAGAAACTATCTAGATTAACACTATGATTAATACTCAAAAACACAGAGAATATATTTAAACACAGTATTAGTAACCAAAGAGAAGTGATTTGGAATCTACAAATAAAATCTTAGACTGACTGCCTATGTTAGCATTCAACATCCACTGGCGAAGGCGTAAATATGAATCAAACGACTGCCCATGAATGATGCAGTACAGGTGTACGGTATACAGCACAGACGTAGTCCTAACTTCAGGAGCCGACATTTTTTTCCATGTAGGTCTCCAGGTGTAATTTTTCTGGGGATTATAAACCAAGAATCTGTAACTGCTACTTCCTGGTTGAAAAACAACATTACAGAAAAGACGCAAAGAATTTCTTCTCAAAACTCTGATCATTTCAACTTAAAAAGAATTTTTAAATGCTTTAAAGATATCTACCATTAAAGAGCAGGATGGGAACTCAGGAGACACTGGGAAACTAGAATCTTTAAAATGAGACGACAGGGGCACCTGGGTGGCTCAGCGGGTTAGGGCCTCTGCCTTCGGCTCGGGTCATGATCCCGGGGTCCTGGGATCGGGTCCTGCATCGGGTTCTCTGCTCGGCAGGGAGCCTGTTTCCCCCTCTTTCTCTCTGCCTGCCTCTCTGCCTACCTGTGATCTCTGTCAAATAAATAAATAAAATCTTTAAAAAATAAAATAAAATGAGAGGACATCCATCCACAACTATCTGAAAAAGAGGATTCCAAATTCATGAATCCAGAAAATTCCCATGATATAAGTGTTCGGCAAAATGGGAGTTACAGGTGGTAAATCTGGGATATGCAACCTCCCGAGTGAGCGCTGTAGATCCAACGGTCCGAAAGTTATGAAATTGAAACAACACCCCAAGGCATTCAATATAATTCAACATGCCGTTAATACACACACTGACAGTAGTAGTCTGCAAAGTGAGTGTGGGGGGAGAAAAGGGTAGGACGCTGTGTTTCCCCTAAGAAATATGAAGACACTAATCTTTAGCGGCACGCGTTATCCAGACTGACACCGGTACCCACACTCAACCCATCTGTCAGGAAGTCACGTGTCTAGCATACCAGTAACCCAGGAACTGTGAGCAGAAATGGGGGTCCTCCATGCAACAGGGGTAACACAGGCAACTCACTCCTTCCTTCTCTTGTAGCATGAAGACACGTTCCATGGGTTAGGCTTAATTAACTAAGCTTAACTAAACTGACTCTCATAAACATCTATTTTAAAAATAATGGAGCCATAAAACCGTTTTAAACTTTCTGGCAAAGAAATCACACATAGAATATATAGCAAACATTCAAGGTGTAAGCAAACACCACCACAAAAGACAGCAGAGGCAACCTTCTGCTACCTGTGTGGGCCCTGTGAGACGCATTTTGGAAAATAAAAACAAAGACAATACTCATCAGATCTCTGAAGAAAAATGACTCTGAAATACAGTTATACCCACCATTATTAATAGTGAACATGGCTGTAAATATGTATGTTCTTTGGGATATTAAATGATGACACTATGAAGCCATCGTGATTAGCAAGACTTTTAAATACTCATCCAGATGACTGTTAATAATAATTTCTGTAATACCAAAAAAGGTTTTCTATATTGCTAAACATAATTTTATATACTTAAAGTTTGTACTGAATTGTGTTTTTCGGAAAACATCAATTTTGCAGATGTCTTATACATGATACATTAGTATAACAATTCGCTGACATCGGGGGCTGCTATAGGAGGTTATGCTGATGGGATGAGCAATAATGTGTAAAGGCCACCATGGTCCTGGGACTGCTCAGGGGAAGGGGCATGAGCAAAGAGAAGGAAACTAAGGAGGAAGAAAAAGAGCAGCTTCTGCATTCAATGATGACCTACACTAATTATGTTAAAACCTCGCCAAGCATTACTATTAATTCGCCCAATTTTACAGACGAATTAAACTCAACGCTAAGTTCTTTACTCAAGTCACAGAGCTAAGCAGATCTGCACCCTGTTGCTCTGAGTCTAAGGCAGATAGTCTCACCCAGTACCCTCACTGCCTTTCTGGCCTCCAAAACACTAAAGGCAGCCCCGGTCTTAGTTGTGAATTACTAGTTGAAACCTCACCAGAGATCAGTTCTTAAAGCACCTGGGATAGAACAGGCCTAAATTCAATGGATTTGCTATGAGGAGCATCATTCTGTGGTTCACAAATGAGCCCAGCCCCAAATTATCTAGCCAGATTCTCGACTTTTCAACCTCATCCACAGAACACTCTGTATTGTTGTTGGTTTTGCATGAATTGCCTTTTTGATTCTCCTACCTTCTGTCCATGTTGGTAATGCATCTGCATTTTTTTGACTTCTCCCTAAGGAACCATCTCTCCTGGGCACTTTGCCCTTTCTTATGGGGAGTAAACATCTCCTAAATTATCTCTTTGGCGAGCACGCTCAGATTCTTCAATGAATACACTGTCGGCACTGCGTTCAGGGTGCCCACCACCCTAAGACAGGAGACGGGTAGGGGTGTCCTTGTAACACGATGTACTGAGAGTGTTACGCAGTGGCATGGGGAAAAAAGATCTTGCTCTCCTAGGGCATTCCCAGGAAAGCTTCCCCAAAACAGCCTGTGAGCTGATTTCCTGCCTGTCAGCTGGTGTGCGCAGGTGAGTGAGAGAGCTACAGGCGGAGGGGACGAAGGCATTTTCAGTGCACGGACGGGATCACACAAAGCTGCTCAAGCACGACCCTTCTGCGTATCCAGAGCTTCGGCTGGAGGTATGGAGCGAGGTAAGCCTGGAAAGAGGACGGGCTGCGAGAAGCCCAGAGGACGGTGCTTCTCCGGGAATGCTCGCTCCACTGCCCAACTCTGAAGGGTGCCAAGCAGGCCAAGAATTCAAGTCCTTCCTGATGTTCACACAGGAGAATGACCATTATATAAGATTCATTTTCAGGTTCACCTATGATGGATACTGACCTATTATTAACCACTAAATCAGTCATGGGGTACTGTATTTGGTTTTCATAAACTAGAAAAAAGAATGACTAGAGCTTGGGGAAATCCTAAGTCAGCCTCCTGTCACAGCCTGCCTGCTATGCAACGCTTGTCCGTGCTAGAAAGCTCCTCATGCACACGCCTGCATGCACAGACCCATGCACAACAGGTGTTTGGGATTCCGGCACTACCCCTTTTGTTTTGGATTGGTCACGGTCTTAAATGATGCACTTCAAGCTTTTTAAATTACACATTTGTTAAATCAGCTTCAAAATGGTCAATTAAGAGGTTGTGGATTCGCTGGTGAGCCCTCCGGAACACAGTGATGCATGACTGGCAAGACCACACTCTACCAACCAGACACTCGTCCCCCCCGCTGGGATGCAACCAGCCAGCAGGCTGGAAAGGGAGGCTCACAGCGCTCGGAGTCCCTCAGATAAGACGCCTCTCTCCTGGGCCATGAGGCCAAAAGCCTCGCGAGGACAAACTGTCCAAAGCTGTATGTAGAACTGATCACTTATCTCCCCCTAAGAGAGCATCAGGACTAACCGTATTACATCCTTGTTTACCTCCATCCGCGAAGAGATCTGAAGCTGCCTCACAGAGCTAGGACAGCTCTTTCTCAGAGGACTTAGCAAGTGGTGACTTGCTTTTTTTCTCTCTACAGCCCACGTGCCACAGAGATGAGTCTCCGTTACTGTTCTCAACCACCTCTCTCCCGACAGTCCAGTGACCTTCCAACACCCCATCAAGCCTTGCTACCATCATCTACAGACATCACTGCTCCTTCTGCTCATTTTCTAGTAACTTGAGCACCTGACTTCCTATCTCTCCCTCAACACTACTCCGGTCCTCATTCTAAGCCACCCAATAATATGCCTCTTAGGCCCTGATCTGCTTATTCACTTCCTCTGTGCTACCTCAACTAGCCATTCCCATGGCTGCACCTGCCACGCGTTCTCTTTACTAATAATGGCGCCACTACCACAACTCTGAACCCATGCATTCCACTCCCTGGCCACCACCTCCCAGCTTTCCAGTCACCTCCTCTAGAACCAGACTCACACAACTTTTAACCTTATCCTGGCTATCACCACCCCCACGTCCTTGCTTCCCTCCTCACCCAGCTAAGATTCTACAGATGGCTCCAGGATCGCTCCCCTGCCCCCCTGTATTCTCCTTCCCAACTCCCCCACTCCTCTCTTTCTCATCATATTCACCTTGCCAAATACCAACCTTGATGAAATCCAACTTTATACCAACACCGTGTCCCAGAGCAGATCTACATAGCTGAAGAGCAATATACAACTGTTCCAGTGGCTCTAAGCTCATCACCACAAATTTCCAGTGAACCCTAAGCTCTGCCCACACTGCTCAGGGCAGAAAGAAAAGCCCAGTGTGGGAAGAAAATGCCATGAGGCTCTAATCACAAATCTGTTACTTCTCCAACCGGGCTGCATGAACCCTTGGAGATGGACCACGATGTGCTAAGAATAAGTGAGGCCAGAAAACAGATATGGTATTTTTTCCTGAACTATTGACTTTACACAAAGATTTCAAGGAAGTTAATTAAGTCAATGAACTGGCATAGAATTGCATCTTAATAGAAGTGAAACAAACATGGATGTGGTCACTGAAGCATAACTTAACGTGCGTTCACTCATAAGATAAAATATAAAACCTGAGTGTGTGCCAAGTGGCTTCTGACAAACTCCTACATCCTTAAGGTTGCACTCTCCTTTGCCTCAGCTGTTACAGCTAGGTTTGAAAAGCACTGGTAATAGCTCTAATGGTTTTCTCAGTAATGCATGAATTACTATGATTGGCAGAATTCAAATCTGTTTAACAACAAAAAAGATTCTTCCTGTAACTGTTTTTGTTTTGTTCTTTCTCAACTCTTAACATAAATGCTGTCATTTGTGGGGTGCCGAAGTGGCTCAGTTGGTTAAGCCTACGACTCTTGGTTTCAGCTTGGGTCATGATCTCAAGCTCCATGTCGGGCTCCATGCTGGGTGTGGAGTCTGCTTAGGATTTTCTCTCTCTCTCTTTCTTCTCTCTCTCTCTCTCCCTCTCTCCCTCTATCTCTGGCCCTCCCCCACCTCAAAAAATATTAAAAGAAAACATTACAGTTTGTGAAGGGTATAGCAAAAATGCTGGGGGAATGAGCTCCAAAAGTGGTTTGCAGAGAAGGAGCAGTACAAGGTTCTAGCTCATCCCACTGTTTTCTGGTCACTATGTTCTGATGATAACTCCTACAAATAACCCATCCTAGAAAGCTAGTTTATTATGCTACTGCCTTGTCTTCATCCGCTATATATTATCACCCAAGTGTAAATTACTATCACCCAAGTGTAAATTAGGATTAGGCTAAGTCACAAGTAACAGACCTGTGTAACAATGGCTTCAATAAAACTCTAAAAGTAGGTGCAGCAGAGCTTGCATTTTGCTCCATGATGGTCAAAAGCCATGAGATTCTCTTGTTGTTCCACTACATATGGTCTGCATTCCTAAATTTACTGATGGTCCAAAATGGCTAAACCAGGTCCAGCCATCACATTTTCATTCAAGTCAGCAGGACAGAGATAAGTACACACACTCTCCTTAAGAACTCTATCTGCAAGCTTGCCCGTTACCACCTCTGCTTACATTCCCTTAGCTACAATGCCGACCATACATGGTTGCAAAAGGTTCTAGGAGATGTGACCTAGTCTTGGCATCCGTGTAGTCAGCTAAAATGAAGGAGGAGACAGACTAGCAGTCAGTGTCAAACCATATTTGAATAAATCCTTCGCCATGTCCCCTAAACATGCCCTTTCTACATGAGATGAGGGAACAGCTAGTTTGTCAGACATACCCTGCCTTTTTGAGCCCTTTCTCTAACTTAGCTCAGGGGAAAGTGTGTCTAGATAAACCAGTGAGTTTTATGAACATGAGAACTAGCAGAAACACTGGCAGACTTACCAAGACACTTAAAAAAAAAAAAAAGATTTGTTTATTTGAGAGAGAGCGCGCACGCATGCATGCGGGGTGGCAGTGCAGTGGGAGATGGGGAGAGAGAATCTCAAGCAGACTCCCCACTGAGCATGGAGCCAAATGAGGGGCTCGGTCCCAGGAACTTGAGACCACGACCTGTGCAGAAATCAAAAGCCAGTGCTTAAGTGACTAAACCACACAGGAGCCCCTAGACATCCTTAAAAAACAAACAACGACACAAGCAACGGGATGCCTCGAGGTTTGTGCTACTAATCATACAGCAAAAGGAGGGGGTATACCTTTGGCTGTAATGTGACAAGAATCTGCCTGCTTTCTGATTTGACCAAGCCAGGAACGAAACTAACAAAAGTTACCGATTGGATTTAAATTGTACCTTTTCCTCCTTAGGAATCAAACTTCTCAAGTATATAGTAATGCTCTTTTATTTTCATAACGTACCCTAATGACGAAATAAAACTTGGTATTATTTGCACATCTTTGGTGTCTCCTACTTTAACATTTAATTTACTATATGCAAATATATACATATACAGAGGGATAAGGACTGAAAAAGAATGAGAAAAAATGGAAACTGCTGATTTGTTACACAGTGATAGAATTATAGCCTAGCTCTTTAAAAATTCATTATTCTAATGCTCTTTGTGCAGTAATGTTTTAAAGATTTTTTATAAACACACACTCATGGTCATATATAGCTATCTTACACACAAACAGCATACGGTATGGACAAAGATAGATGGTATCATGAAAACATCACTGGCTTTGAAGTCACACATAATTTTAAAGCCCAGTCTCACCACCTACTGGCTGTGTGACTTTGGGAAAATTAAATGATCTTTGTAAAATAAGGATCACACTCGTAGCCACTTACTGTCTATTGGCTCCCATTTCCCCCACTGATCCATAGTGTAGGGGGCCAAAACCTGCAAGCTCTTATTTTCCAAACTCCTTTGCCTGCTGTCTTCAGATTACAGCAGACAATGGGAGACACCGGCAGGAGATGGGAAGGGGAAAAGAATAGGGAAGCCATTTTTCTTTCTACTTCTGGTGGGATGGCTAGCAGATACAACCATGGTTCCAATGCCTTCCCACTCGGGTAGGAAGGCTCCAGAGGTAGCGGAGCAAAGTGGGATAGTCTAGAAATTATCTTGAAAAGTAAACAATAGATAAGTCCACAAATTGTTATTTACTCAAACAGCACCATCTCATGAGCAGTATAAATATGTACACAGGCAAAATTATTTTTGCTTTTAGAAATATTCCTGGAAAGTTATATACTTTAGAATAATTACTATTGAAAAGACCTCCTCTCTTAAAGCTGGTATCTGTCAGTCTCTCTATACTTTCTAAGATAAACTGGGGGTTAAGAATTGATTAACATCAGAAAGGCAGAGGAAGTATTATTAGAAAGCGTTTTTAAAAGACAAGTTTAAAATGTTCCCACATTTACCCTCAATCCATATCATCAGGACTGTGAAAGTATAATACATCAGACTATGAAAATAATGTAACTCAGCAACTTAAGAAATTTTCAATTGCAAAATTATTTCAACTGGCTTGCTTCTGCACCAAATGGCCCCCAAAATGGTACTGAGAGCCAGCAAGGCTTCCAACTGGACAAAGTTATGGTTAAGGATATTAAAGAGGATGCCTACTAAATGTGTTCATCATCCTTTTTAATCATCAAGGCAAGGGGGGGGAAATTACCTTAATTTTTAAGCAGAAAGGCTGAGGGAACAGTACATAAGGTGTTTAGAAAACAAAAGTAAGACAAAAGTACATAAGGTGTTTAGAAAACTAGAGAAACGGACATAGGTGAGAGGGGAGAAGAGATGAGGAAGATAAACGGTAAACGGTATGTTCAGCATTTAGCATGTTCCAGGCACTTACTCACTACTTGTCATATATGTTATATAAATGTAAGAAAAGCCCACAGGGTAAAGATACTCTAAGTTCCATTCTGAAAATGAGGAAAAATGAGGTTTCAGTGAAGTTAAGTAACTTAAAGTGACACAGCTGGTAGGAGGCAGGGCCTGGTTTCCAGCTCACATCTTTCTCTCCCCACTGCTATCCCACTGGGGACGATGGCTAGCTGCTTCTCTCCCTCCCTTTCTTTTGCCTGGTCTCTGCCAAGTACAGGACCCCTGTTGCTCACAAAAGTGAGTCTAGAGACTCCCCGGCACCACAGCAGAAGGTACCTCCCTCTCACTCCCCACCATTCATTCAACTGGATTCAGTGAGCCTTCTAGGACCGGGGTCTGGCTTACGAAGACTATAAACAAGTACAAGAGGAGAAAAATGAAGAGATGCTTACTAGAATTCTGCAAGGAATCATCATTTCATTTTTATAAATAGGGAAAGGCTTAGAGAGATACATAACTTTCACCAGATTAAAGAGATAATTAGCTTACTGATAGTAAGGGTTTGAATCCAGGTCTGGTGGTCTAGTCCAGATTCTTCAGAATCTTACCTAGCAATTCTGGAAGGCTCAAGAGTGAAGATAAAGCTGAAATGTACAACACTAATTCTTCCTCCTAGTGATTCTATTCTTTCCCCAACATTTTATTATGAAAACTGTTAGACATGCGGAAAACTGGAAGAATTACATAGTGAATACCCATAGACTCACCACCTAGATTTTACAGGAACATTTTGTTACACTTGTAATAATGTCCCTAACCACCTATGCATCCCTACATTCATCCATCAATGTAGCTTTTTTATTAATGCATTTCTTTCTTTCTTTTTTTTTTTTTTAAAGATTCCATTTGTTTACTTGACAGAGAGCACAAGCAGAGGGAGCAACAGGCAGAGGGAGAAGGAGAAGCAAACTCCTTGCTGAGCAGACAGCTCAACACATAGCTTGATCCCAGGACCCCAGGATCACAACCGAGTTGAAGGCAAACATCCAATAGACTGAGCCAGTCAAGCATCCCTTATTAGTGGATTTCAAAGTAAGCTGCAGAAACATTTTCTTTTTTAATTTTTATTTATTTTTTTTAAAGATTTTAGTTATTTATTTGACAGACAGAGATCACAAGTAGGCAGAGAGGCAGGCAGAGAAAGAGGGGGAAGCAGGCTCCCTGCTGAGCAGAGAGCCTGATGTGGGATTCGATCCCAGGACCCTGAGATCATGACCTGAGTCAAAGGCAGAGGCTTAACCCACTGAGTCACCCAGGAGCCCCTGCAGAAACATTTTAAAAGGGAGTCTTTGAATAACTCCTAACACTGAACTTTAAAATATTATTTGTTCATGTAAAAGGTGGTCTCAAAACTGTATCAGCTCTAACTTATGGGTCTTTTACTACCATTCACAAATTCTGTCAGCATGTAATCTTAAATAGATCAGCCTTTTTTTTTTTTTTTGGTAAGATTTTATTTATTTATTTGACAGAATGAGAGAACACAAGTGGGGAGCAGCAGAGGGGGAAGCAGATGGAGAAGAAGGCTCCCTGCCAAGCAGATCCCAGGATCCTGGGATCATGACCTGAGCCAAAGGCATCTGCTTAACAACTGAGCCACCAGGCACCCCTAGATCAGCATTTGCATTTGCTCTAACATCCATGTTGAAATTAATACAAATTAAAATGGCTGTTTAATAAAAGCTCACTTACTTGACTGTGATAAAATTAAGCAGTTTTAAAACAAATCCATTTTAATTGCTTCATTTTTCAAATAAGATTTACCTTCTCAAAAAATTGGAATTCCCCAATTTTAATGTTCTTATTTTTAATTCTTTACTATTTTAAAATTCCACAATACAATAAATTATGTCACAGAAGTCTTAAAAACAGATTAAATCAGTGCCTCATAAACAACACATCTTGCAAGCCTTAGAAATTTACTCCTAGGATTTCATCTGAAATTGACTGCTTTATTCTATAATTTTCCTAGTGAATATGAATGAATTTATTTCCCAACTATGTGTAGCACGAAAGAGGCCTCAATCTTCCCTTCCAATCTGTTGAGAAGGAAATGAGCATAACGGGCTGGCATATTGACTTTCAAAGCCATTTCTGGAAACTGCCTGAGGAGTGGTTGTCAGCAAATTATGAGGATAAAAGAAGTCAAAACTGTTGCTTTGACACTATTATTACTTCCAATGGATAACATTTAGTAAACAGCTTTTTTAAAGTCTAAAATCTGAAATAATACTTTTTTCAGAGAATAATTAAAAGTGAAATAGCTTATGTTACTACTCTCCAACTAAATCCAGGCGGTTTGGGTTGCAGATACTAATCTAAATGATCCGTGTATCCCTGCAAGGAATCTCTCCAAGGAACCACCACAATGAAATTAACTCTATTTCATACATCACAAAATTAGTTCAGTCCTGAAAATAAAGGAGGGGGAAAAAGCCATTCTTTCACCTGGTATATAAAATCTACCAAATTATTCCAAGTAAAAATGAACTGAGAATATAATTACTGTTTATAAAGCACTTTCTTTTTCTCAAAGTTCAAAGTGCTTTAATTAGAAATGTTTTCACAACTATGCCTCTTTCTGAGTGCCACATACTTTTTCTCTTACTGTAGTTTTTCTTTCTCTCAGTGAGTCAGCCCAGAAAACGCCAAAACTGAACAGAAAAATAACCATCACATAAAATAAATTACAACTACCACACAGCATACCTTTCGTAATGAATTCAATAACTTTCTCAATAAAAGTAACAGGCAGAGATAGTTTTAATCTTCAAATTCTACTTTATTGATTTCTCTACTACAGCATTTGCCTAAACAAATAATCAGGACTCTGGCCTTATAATTTGGCTGGGACACCCACCACTGCAAGCAAAGGGAAAAAAAAACATTTTTGATGGCTCATTCAAATGGAAAAGCCATATATCAGAAGTTATTGTATAAAACCTCAGTACTCGTGATGGAAAGCGCAGTCTGGCAGAACACATTTAATTAAGGTTGGCTCTTTAAAACACTAAATACTCAATTATAATCACATTACAGCTTTGTCTTATAAAGAAAAAAACACAAGAAATTTCAAGGTCAACCCTTTCTTGCTTTTACTCTTTTTTTAGGCACCAGGGGCAATTAAAAAGCTTGAAAATATAAGAAAAGACAAGGTCAAAGAAGGATAGTATCAGAAGAAAAACTAAATAAATGTTACATTTTTCTAGCTCACAATATTAATTATTCAACATTATCAGTAATTCTTTTAGTGACTATCTGAAGACTATATTAAAACCCAAATAGCAGATTTTCATAATTTATTTAAATTAGAAATCTGAGTAAACTTCTAAATCACTATAAAATCATTGGCTTTTTCCGAAACAATTTTTTTAAAGATTTTATTTATTTATTTGACAGAGAGAGATCACAAGTAGATAGGCAGGCAGAGAGAGAGAGAGAGGGAAGCAGGCTCCCCGCTGAGCAGAGAGCCCGATGTGGGACTTGATCCCAGGACCCTGAGATCATGACCTGAGCCGAAGGCAGTGGCCTAACCCACTGAGCCACCCAGGCGCCCCCCGAAACAATTTTTTAAACAAAAGTTATCTTTTAAATATTACTATGTAATATTCGCTATCTAGTAGTGACCATTTTTGTGCTCTTCCTAGGTGCCTGGCTCTTTCTACACTTGCTCATTTTATCACCTCTGTATCCCTACAAAGGAAGGCATTATCCTCATTTACCATGACTAATCCGAGTCACTAAGAGGTTAAGTAGCCCAAAAACACCTAGCTGAAAGATTGCAGGGCTGGCATTCAGTTCTAGGTCTGCCTGATACCAATAGCCAGTCTCACACTTGCTCTTCTTCCATAATTCCAATTACCAAAATCTAGAGCCAGTCCCTCCAAAGGTCAATGTAAATGGTAGCCTCCAAAATCAGAAAAGAAAATAATCTGTTTCTGGTTGTTGTTAAGATTTTATTTTTAAATAATCTCTACACCCAACATGGGGCTTGAATTTACAACACCAAGATTTACAACCCCAAGATCAACCCACATGCTCTACTGAGCCAGCCAAGCACCCAAAATGAATCTGTTTCAATCACAGAATTACTTTTGGAAGGGTCCCTTAAACATCCTGAAATGCCCTTTACACACACCCCCAACACATTTGCAAGGTTGGGATAGGCTGTAAGTGACCTGCTTTGGCCACCCCATAAGCAGGATTGTGGTTTAAAACAAAGAATGACTGGCACTGAAACATGTCTTAGCTATCAACCTACAAGGGACCAGTGGCCTCCCACACAGAACTTCAGCAAGGGGAATTCCAGCATGACCTACTTAGTACTATTATGAACTGAAGGTGTCCCCATAAAATTCATATATCAAAGCCCTAACGCCCAATATGATGGTAACAGAAGATGAGGCCTTTGGGAGGTGATTAGGTCTACAGGAGGTCATGAGGGAAGAGCCCCATGCTGGGATTAATGGCCTTACAACAAAAGGAAGAGACACTGGAGCTTTCTTTCTCCACCCTGTGAAAATAGAAAATAGACCATCTGCAAGCCAGGTTGAAGGCCCTCACCAAAAATTAAATCCGCCAGCACCTTGATCTTTCCAGCCTTTGGTACTGAAAGAGATAAATATCTGTTGTTCAAGACACCCAGGCTATGGTATTTTGTTAAAGTAAGGTTATCTATTTGTCACCACCACACAGCTGGGTCCATCACATCACAAATCAGAGGGGTAAGGGTCTTCAGTCGTTTGCTTTGCAGAAGACCTTTAATGGGGCCGGGGAGGGGGGCATACTCTTACAGAGTAAAGAATTAAGTATCAACTGCTTTACAAACTATCACTAAGACTACCAATAGTACTAGTATCTTTGATTAAGTGAACATTTGAAATATTTATTAGAATTCAGATTAGGTCAGCATCAAGTCTTTCTGTATTAAAATCTTTGGCTAATTTTATACACAAATTATCAAAAAGAAAATATAATCCTTTCAGTTAAATTAGTGAATAAGAAATGATCCCATAGCAATGGCTGTCAAGGCAAGTTCATTTAGGAAGCAAGGAGAAATCCCTTGTGGGCAGTATCTATTTAACAATCAAATTTTCCTTTCTGACTATCATTGGCCAAATTCTGCACCACATAAAATGACAAGCCAGTTGGAGAAAGAGCAAAAACATGGCTGGTGTTTCAAAACATCTTTTACATAAATTTTGAAGTATGAACAGACCAAAAAGATATTCTCTTAAATTTTTAAACTGTCTTACATAAGTTTTTCAGAGATTTTCTGACCACTCATTTCATGTAAATTATTTTGATTTTAACAAGGAGCAACAGAGCTCCAATGCAGGTTAAAGAAAAAGTTATTTACATGAGGAAAAATGGTGTATCATTTTAGAAGTGATTTCATACACAACACCTCATTTATTATTAAATTTATTTATTTAAATATTATTACCAGGTTATTATTAAAATAACCTGGTAGAAAAAAAAAGTCTTATTTATCAGCTTTAGAAAGTAGGATAATGAGATTCAAAGAGTTAAAGAATTTGTCTAGGATCCATGCTAAGCTGGGACTCCATCCCAAATCACTGGAGTCTCAATATCAAGCTCTGGAAATCTCCCCTTACCCACAAGGACTTCCAGGAATGCCAGAGAAGGCCGCTGAGAGATGCCTGTGCTGTAATCCAAGGGTCCTGGTGTAAACTCACAAGAGGCTGGGCCAGCACCTCCTGCCACTGGGGGGCCACGAGCTCCAGCCTCATCAAGATCTTTGTGGGTAAGTCCTACAAGTCAGGTTCCGCGGGAACCCTCACGAACTCTACCGCCTGCTGCCTGGGAAAAACCGGCTACTGCCCTCACCGCTAATCCTCCCTGGGATTCTGGGAAATGAAATCCAGTCTCTGTAGAAAAGTCACAAAATCCCTAGATACCTTACTTTCCTTTGTTATTTTACATGAGCCACCTACAGAAATGGCCTGCTTTCCATAAAGGAATCATAATGCGTCCATGCGGCCGCAATATGGTGACAAGGACATAACCCTGAATGGAGGAGGACGCCCGAAAACTGTGTTTAATGATGACCCAGAGCTGAAAACAAGTGCAAATCTTATCTTTGGCTGAAATTATAGACCATAACACACCTAACAAAATGATATTTGAGATACACCAAATGTTGTGTGTATAAAACCTTAAGGGGGTTAGACAGGACATAAAACTACAGGCATAGCAAAGAGGAAGATGATGAGGCTAACAAAAATTCATTAAAAACTGAATATTATCTGCCAAAAGAGTTTAAGTGAGATTTTAGTGTAGATTGATTTTTTAAAATGCAGTGTCCAGAATCCGCTCCAGTCTGTGCTGGAGTACTGCCGTGACGGTTAGACTTCAGGAAAAACTGGGTAAACTGACAGAGCAACAGAAAACAATGACGAGAGCGACAGAAAGAAAAACCAAGATAAAAGGAGAGGAGGAGGTCAGTAGAAACCATCGGAGCTGCTGACAACATGCTGCCCAGCAGGTAGCAGCACCGGCTCAACGGTCTGCAATGCTGGGCCCGCAGCACACAAATCCAAGCACGGGGAAGGGACCTGGACCACGTGAGTGGTGCTAAAATGGACCGGCTACATCAGAATCATCCAGAAAGCTTTCTGAAAATGGATATGCCTCGGCCTCCTAAGCACAGGTGTAATGATTCAGAAATTCCAAGGTGTGAGTACATGCATGCGCATTTTTTTAGAGGCATGCCAGGTTGATCGCTGACCTTTGGAAGGTACTGCAAGACTTTTATCCTTTTCTCTCCCAATCTTCGAATTCTATAATTCATTAAAAACACCACATTTGGGGGCGCCTGGGTGGCTCAGCTGTTAAGTGTCTGCCTTTGGCTCAGGTCGTGGTCCCAGGGTTCTGAGATCGAGCACCTGCTCTGCAGGAAGCCTGCTGCTCCCTCTCCCGCTCCCCCTGCTTGTGTTCCCTCTCTCGCTTTGTCTCTCTCTCTCTGTCAAATAAATAAAATATTCAAAAAAACCCCAAAACACATTAATTAAAACCATAGCACTCGCTCCTAAACAGTAAAGTGACGAATCAATTGGTGCCTCTTCCATTTTGCCAGCATTTCAGAGATATATCTAAACTAAAAAGCTATAAAGAGGAAGAAAATCATTGTTTTCTTGTACTGCAAAATTATGAAAAGGCTTATTGACATGTATTACTATTACACGTACTCCCAGGTAAAGTAATATATTAATGTATAATTGATTCTAACTGCCACTTTCAGTGAATGACATAAATCACACTTAACACACTGAAAACAATTTTTTTAAAATATTTTTATTAATTTATTTGACAGACAGAGATCACAAGTAAGCAGAGAGGCAGGCAGAGAGAGAGATGGGAAAGCAGAATCCCCGCTGAGCAGAGAGCCTGATGTGGGGCTCAATCCCAGGACCCTGAGATCATGACCTGAGCTGAAGGCAGAGGCTTTAACCCACTGAGCCACCCAGGCATCCCTGAAAACAATTTTTTTAAAAAAGAACAAAATCCATACAAGTAATTTTCATTACTCTCATTAACTGGAAAAAAAAAAAAACTAACTCGTGGTCATTAAAATATATTAATAATTCCTCCATTCATTTACTAGCTTCTATTCAAACATCATGGAAGCACTCACCAAATACTGCAGGACCCATAATAAACAGAAAGGAGCAGGGATGTGCTGCATGTTGGAACGGCTAGTCCGGGATACACAAACTGAGAGCAGCCTAGTTACAAGAACACCTAATTGTCAAAATTCAATTTTGGTGCAACACAAGTGATATAGTATTAAGAAAGTAAATTTTAAAATGCAGAGGAACTGGGGCGCTGGGATGGCTCAGTGGGTTAAAGTCTCTGCCTTCGGCGCAGGTCATGATCCCAGGGTCCTGGGATCGAGCCCCACATCGGGCTCTCTGCTTAGCGGAGAGCCTGCTTCCTCCTCTCTCTCTCTGCCTGCCTCTCTGCCTACTTGTGATCTCTGTCAAATAAATAAATAAAATCTTTAAAAAAAAAATGCAGAGGAAATCTCCATTTCTTTATTTTTGCTGACAAAGAAATAAGCATCTGTTTTTAAGGGTAGTTCAATATTTAATCTACTCAAGTTGCTAAGTGTGCTGTAGTTGTGTAAGAGATGCCCCCTTTCAGGAAATAACACATCCAAGTATTTAGAGATAAAGGGCCATGATGCATGTAACTTGCCCTCAAATGGTTAAAAAAAAAAAAAGGGGTGTGTGTGTGTGTGTGTGTGTGTGTGTGTGTGTAGAATGAAAGAGGAGGAGGGAAAGGATACAAACACAGAACTAACAGGATGAAATGGTAATACTAAATCAACCTGGATAAAGGTGTAATTTTTTGTAATACTTTTGGTTTTGGAACTTTTATACATGCATGAACTTATTTCCAAATAATTTTTTTTTAAAGATCATGAGACAGATAAATGAGGAAAAAAAACAGCAAAATGTTGATCATTCTTAACGACGGGTTATGGATAGATGGTCACTCTCCCAACCTCTCACTTTTATCCATCTTTGAAATTTTCTACAATAAAATGTTAAAAAATAAAAATAAAGAGCACGTGAAATTATGTATGTAAGTTAGCTACTAAAGTGACTGGAAAACAGAAGGCATTTAATAATGACAGATGTGTTATTATAAACTGAATTCACTCTATCTGGAGTGTAGACGAGTTACTAGCATTTAGTATTTCGGTACGAGCAGCAAGTATTTACTGACAGGCCACAGATGTAAGGTGCTCTGCTGCAGACAGCAATGAACGCGCTCACAGTAAGTCAAACACCAGCTGACACACTCAGGACTCAGGTTAGGACGAGAAAGGACAGGAAAACAAAGGTTAAGAGTCAAAGGAACTGGGCTCAATTCCAAACCAACAACACCTCTTTCCTAGGTGAATCTTAGAAAAATCTTAACTAGGAACATCTCTTCATCAACCATACTATAAAAAGGTAAAACCATGTATTTGACAAGGTTGTTATGAGAATAAAGTGAGATACATGAAAAGTGCTCTATAAACTCTCAAGGGTTACACACATCTTGGTTTTCGTTGTATCGTATGTAGAGGCCAGGTATGGAGAATGAGGTCTGTACACCGTAGTCCATGGCACAAAGAAGAGTTAAGCATGCCACAGCGGGGGCACCTGGGTGGCTCAGTGGGTTAAAGCCTCTGCCTTCGGCCCAGGACATGATCCCAGGGTCCTGGGATCGAGCCCTGCATCGGTGTCTCTGCTCAGCGGGGAGCCTGCTTCCTCCTCTCTCTGCCTGCCTCTCTGCCTACTTGTGATCTCTCTGTCAAATAAATAAATTAATAAAATCTTTAAAAAAAAAAAAAAAAAAAGGCATGCCACAGGGGAAGAGCACACCTGGCTAGGAGAGAAGAGAAATCTTCGTGGGGAAGGTGGTATTTGAGATGGCCCTCAATGGATGGATGGGCAGAATAAAGTCAGAAGAGGAAACAGGATTCTAAGTGAAAGAGATAATCCAAGGAAAGACATGAAAGGGGGAGAGCGCCAGGCATGTAATGAGTAACAGAGTTCTTGCTAGAGTCTGGGAAACAAATAGCAGAATCACCAGAAATATATCTGAAAAAGTGAGACTAAACTGGAGAAAGCCTTGCCTAACTGCTGGGAGGGTCCAGACGTGTATTTCACTACTCAGCGAGCACAAGGAAGCTCCTCTTCCTCTGCCAGTGCCAACAAGACTTCACCACCCGAACTAGAAAGTCTCCAAAATAAGGCGCTCTCTTTCAAAGGGAATTACCCAAGCAGCAGATACCAGGCATAAACTGCTATGTAAAGAAACGCTTTCTATTGAGTTTCCAGAAAAAACTCAATCCCAGTGCAAATAAATTTAATCCAAAAGAGTTTATAATTTACATTTGGCTTTGGAGTTGTTGTTTTTTTTCAGTGAGGAGCTTCCAAATCATAATTTTCTCAAGCCAATATTAAAGTAAGAAAACTCCTTAACTACCAACCAAAAGCTCTTCAAAAGTGATCGCACAACTGAAGTTAAATTTCCTTGTCAATCTGATTAATTCGAAATTACATGACCATATTTTCTCTTTCTTTCCCCCATAATACATAGCTGTGCTTTGGAAGAGAACACCCTTTTGCTGTTTTTTATAAAATTTTGAGTCGCATATTGTGAAACAATGAATAATCACTCTTATCATTACTCATACCTTTATATGAATAGATTTATGAAGATATAAGAAGCTATATAAAATGTCTTGTGACTATAGTACACTAAAAATCTATGTCCATTTTCTTTACTTTTTTTTTTCTTTAAGATTTTTACTTATTTATTTGAGAGAAAAAGAGAGCACAAGCGGGGGAGCACAGAGCAAAACACAGAGGGCTGGATCCCAGGATCCTGGGACCATCACTTAAGCCAAAGCCAGATGCTTAACCGACTGAGCCACCCAGGTGCCCCCATAAGTCCATTTTCATGTCCTTAACTAATATTAATTTCTTTTCACCGCTACCTCCCCCAGAATCTGAATATTACGTTTTTTTAATGGTAAGAGGAAAGGCCATAGAATCATCAAAAGTTATATGGAAAATAATCTTAGCAATTATCCATCCTGACTTTCTCATTCAGTAGACAAAGAAATTGGAAGCTGGGAAATTAAGGGACTTCCTTCTGGTACGCTCCTAACTAGGTAGGGCAGAGGTAAAGTGTAAAACCTCTTTGGCACCTAGTACTAATGACACCACATTACCATACTGGACATTATTCTGATAACCATAACTCCAAGAAAAACTAAACATAACAAACAAATCTATGTTTGTCCTTATAAAAAAAAGAGTGCAAAGTATTGCCTCTGTTTCGAAGAAAGCAGTTAATGAACGTATACTACCATCTCTTCCCCCAAAATTTTCAACCAGGGGCATCTGGGTGGCTCAGTCGGTTAAGCGTCTGCCTTCAATTCAGGTCATGATCCCAAGGTCCGGGGATCAAGCCCCACATCCGGCTCCCTGCTCAGTGGGGAGTCTGGTTCTCCCTCTGCCTCTGCCCCTCTCCCCTGCTCATGCTCTCTCTCTCTCTCTCAAATAAATAAAAATCTTAAATGAAATTTTAAAATCTTAAAAAAAAATCTTCAACCACCCTGAAATATTGGAAAATACTAGCTTTTATATATTTACACCAGTTTAATGATGGAAAAAAAGAAAATACTAATGGATTATGAAGCCTTTCCACAGGATGAAAGCAGCCATTGCTGTGCTGCCTTCGGAGACCATGAGTGCGCCAGCCTGATACAGCCTCGTCATCCGAAACGAGGGCAAGTCAGAGCACGAACCTTGGCAGGCCCGGCTTTCTAGGAGCCTGCTCATCACCAAACACAAAGCAATAAGGGAGCACAAGTGTAATTCAAACCATAATATTAAAAGAAATCAAGGGAAGGCAAACCTAGAAAGCCTGGCCCACAGATCAATTCCAAAAGTCAACAGAAGTCTCTTAACCCAAAGATGTTCCCAAGACCACTACCAAGTCCATTATCAAACAGGACTACATTTTCCTATCGTACTGATATTCCTTCTGGAGCGTGGCGAGCACGTCACAGCCACAATTTTGCTGTGGATTTCAGCCTTGGGTAGCATTCCTTCAAACAGCCCAACTGTGCATGACGTGGTACGTGTATACTGCTAGTTTAGGAAGAGTGCCCATGCCAAAGTACCAGTCTGCTTTTTGTTTCTCCTTTAGAAGAAAGCAAAAGTTCAGTTTCTGAGACTTCACGTGCCACAGACCCGCCCCACTAACACCAGGGAGAGCCGGAGCTAGACTCGCCACCCTTCGTGTCTTCATGTCCAACGTCGTGAAGCAGAAATGAGGCTTTACTCTTGGGTGGGAAAGGATTTTCTGCAGTTAATGAAATCTGCTTCCAATGTGATAAAACCCACATTTGTGCCACTTCAGAATTTAATAAAAAAACTCTTCAAAATGTGCTAATTTGTTGCTGGCAAATGAAACCTTGAGTATAACAAGAAAACTACACCTAATTAGCCATGTAAGATCTTAAGCAATAAAGCCTCTAAAATCGCATGATTTCCTCAAAGAACAAGCAGTAAAAACTTCCTAAGAGCTTAATCGCATGTATCACGTGCAGCTAAAATTCATACGATGTGCAGATTTACAAACATTATTCCTGAAAAATGGTGTCTTACAGGTAAACAATTATTTGCATACATTTCACTGCATCAATCATGGCACTAAATGGAAAAAACATTTTAAATTACTTCCAGTATTTCCCATTTAGCCAGCTCCACAGAAGTGGTGGCCAAGTGGACAGAATTTCTTATGACGAATTAGACAAACGCTGTCTACATCGAAGAACGGACAAAATCTGATTAGACTTACTTGCTACTCCTGACGCGAGCCCATAGAGCAGTCCTCCCCCATCCGACTGCTGTGGGAGCACATGTGCTCCTGGAGGGGGTGGCTTTTCTTGTCTGATAAAGTTATACAATAAGGTTTTCACAAGTTTGCTGGTATATGGAAGACTACACAAAAAGAAAAAAGAAGAAAATCAAACTCATGGTTATGGAAGTCCCCTGATTTTGTATAATATCATCTATATAATCTATTAATAGCAAAGGGATTAGCAAATTCAAAGAAATGTAGCACTGTCATTAAGAGGGAAGGCTGTGGGCTCTGAGATCAGACTTGAGGCTTAATTCTGGCTTTCCTGTTTCTATGCCACAGCTGTTGGTCAAATCACTTCAACTCTTGAGCGCCGGTTACCTTACTGGGAATCTGTAACAGGTGACAATATTATAAATTCAGTGTATTATATAGTACCTGGTACTTGAAGGGAGGTAGTAACACAGAATCAGTAGGGAAAAGCAAGAATTAAAAAGCAACAATATAAAAGACTACATATTTTAGCAAGTAGTTATTCAATTTATGCATGCATATGAAATAAGTACATACATCTACTCTTTCAAGTAATGGAATGAGAGAAGGAAGAGAACGCAGGTGAAAAAGGTACGGGTCCACAAAGTAAAGCGATAAATCAATTCCAGCAATCTAGAGAAAACTCTGTAATAGACTCCTGAGCCAAAGTGCAGGCTCCTTCTCTATTACCAGTGATTTGCAAATATGTCCCAAACTGCCTTACAGGATTCTGTGACCGTATCACAGGTACAACCAAGGGAGCAAGAAGGTGCCACACAGATAACCCAGGCAGCAAGATGTGAGAAAGACGAAGCTCCTCCCACTCCCTGAGAACTTTAATCGAAGCTACTTTATTTGTAATTGTTTTGCATTTGCCAGTTCTGTGAAGAATGTATCCACAGAAGATACGTGTGTGTGCGCGTGTGCACGTGTGTGGATTTTATCTCCCCCAGCCCCATTAGGAGACTGTAAGCTGCCACTCAAGAGCAGAGCTCCCCGCCATGTGTGCCAGCACGTGGTTAGCGCACAGTAAGTACCGTCACTGCATGCAAGTAGGAGCAGTCAGCTAAGAGGCTGCTGGACTAGTCCAGACATAGGGTGACTGTGTGGAAATGTGGCAGTTTCGACAGGACTGGCGAAAAGGGGAAGATTCGAAATAAGTTCAGTGGACAAGCAGGATTCGCTGAGCGGGTAGACATAGAGAATGATGCAGAAAAAGAAAGAGAGCTTCAAAGTTTCACTTCTAGAAAGAAAACACCAGAGAAGTGAAAAGCCGTGGAGATGAAAGCGGCAGGGAGGATGGACAGCTGAAACAGGAAAGCAGAATTTGGTTCCTTATGCCTTGGGTTTGGAGTGTGGACAGAATCACAGAAGGAAATGTCTGGCTGGACAGCTGGGACAACAGCGAGGTTAGAGGATAAGACCAGAAATAAAGATTTAGACACTAAGAAGTAGAAAAATGGAAAATAGAAACGTACCATCGACCTTGCATCAAATACTTGTGGCTGATGCTCTGTCGCAAAACTTCCTTGTGGAAGAGTTGACAAGAAAGGAAAACCACCATTGTTGATACAGCTTCGACTGAGATTTCATACGTAATATCTCTGGAGAAATAGGAAACAAACAGAATAATGATCCCTTTGGAAATCAGGATTGCTCTTTTCTAAAGAAACTATACATTTCAAAACTCAATCTAAATATTCAACGTGTTTCTAGATTATAAAGGAATACTAATATGTTTAACATAAAAATTAAGGGGTGCCTGGGTGGCTCAGTCAGTTAAGCGGCTGCCTTTGGCTCAGGGCACAATCCCAGGGTCTTAGGATTGAGTCCCACATCGTCGGGGAATCTGCTGCTCCCTCTCCCTCTGCCTGTCGCTCTGCCCATTTGTGTTATCTCTCCATCAAATAAATAAAATCTTAAAAAAAATACACAAAAATTAAGTCAAGCAAATATATGAAGCCCTTTCCCAGCCATTAGCTCTTGTACTTGGGTCAGGCATCCCATGACTTTCGACTTTCCAGTTCCCATCCTCCGCTGAATAGCAAGTCTATTGGTGTATGACGGAAAGAGTTACCAGCAGTGTGCGGCTTGGAAGATTCACCCTAAAGCTCATCCTTTTGGTTATAATGCAGAAGGTTCATCCCTGTTTGCTTATAATGCAGAACATATTCCGGAATATGCAGAGTGCCAAACTAAAGAGAAGTCCCCAGTGCAGGAAAGTAAATAACACCTTTTCGCGGTGATACTCACTTTCCAATGAAAACAACAGTATATCCTAACAACCTCTACCTCTACTGTCTGCTGCCTCAAGGCCAGCTCTGATGGTCAGCAAAATGTGTACAAGGAACACATTATACCTGTTTTATTAAGCATGTTTCTCCCAAGATCACTAGCCTTTCAGAAATAAATCTTAGATCAAATAAAAAGGAAACAAAGTTTTGGCTGAGCAGGAAGCACAAACAGGAATAAATAGCCTCGAGAAATAAATAATTTTTATTTAAATAAAATAAATTTAAATAAAATAAATAATAAATTAAAATAAAATAAATAAATTGCCTCAAGAAATCTTTAGTTATTTCAAAAGTATAACTTGATTTTCAGGGGGAGGAGTAACAGATCAGGAAAGTGGAAATCTCAACCAACAAAGCAAAAAGAGTAACAGCTCCAAAAGAGTATCAAAATATTTGACACAACTGAAATGCTCATGGAAAGCCCCCCCCACCAAAAAACACTTAACATCTACTTAAATGAGGCTCATTAAGCAAATTAAACATGTCTTGATTCTAGAATTGGGCAAGTTTAAATTCTGCCAGATATTTTAAGGAATTATTGCTGATAGAAATCTCTTTTAAAAATAAAGTATATGAGGGCGCCTGAGTGGCTCAGTGGGTTAAAGCCTCTACCTTCAGCTCAAGTCATGATCCCGGGATCCTGGAATCAAGACCCGCATGGGGCGGGGGGTGGGGGGGGGCTCTGCTCAGCAGGGAGCCTGGTCCCCCTCTCTCTCTCTCTCTGCCTGCCTCTCTGCCTAGTTGTGATCTCTGTCTGCCAAATAAATAAATAAAATCTTAAAAAAAAAATAAAGTATATGAAACAGAAGAGGTCCAGGCAATTGATATTATATAATGAATAAATCTCAGTTCTACTCAGAAATCTCACATTCAAAAGTATTATAGAACAATTCCCTCTCCTGAAATTTCATAAGTAGTGTTGTAAATATTAGCCATAAAAAACACAACTCTTATATATTTGTTCTTACTCCTTGAACTGAATGAAAGACAAGCCTGACATGTCATGCTATGATTCATTAATTCTTCATAATGCTGATCTGACTGCTTAGAACCTGAAAGATTTTGCATCACAGTTATCATTTATTCATATAGCCCATGCCTGTCAGAAATCCACTCTCAATGTCAACTGGCTAGGCTTTTAGCTCGGTCAGGGCTTAAAGCCAAATCCTGAAGAGCAAAATATCTTGCTACAATATCTAGTATATTGCAAAATATCTAGTACAGGGTAGAGCTTACCTAGATAGGTGACCACCTCTAGGACATTTGATAATATATTCAGTTACTGCATCAATAATAAAGAATCACCTGCAGTGGTTTCTAATTTATAATTTAACATCTTTTTCTGTCCCAAATCCAAATTCTGTAAAGCTATAGGAGTGAAGGATAGAGGGTTTCATGCTGGGAGGCAGGGAAAGCAGACAGCACATTAAGAATATTGACTCAACAGGACATTTGTAGTTTCATATCAAGCTATAAATCCATTCCTGAAAATTCCTAAACAGAACTAAGTGATCCCCCTTGTGTGCTTCCGTAGATAGATCTATGGATAAAAGTTCTATTAAATTGTTTATTACATTGTACTCCACTTTGTAGGTCTTTCAACAAATATTTACAAAGACCTTATTCTTACTATGTCTAGACAGGCATTATGCCCCATATTAGAGACACATCCATCAACAAATAGATAAGGCTCTTGCCTTTTTGGAGCTTACAATTTAATGGAGAAAACGGAACTCAAGAAATAATTACACCAAAAAGGGTCATAAAGAAAGAGAGCAAGTCACACCATGAAAGGATTAAAGGGGATTCTGGTTGTAAAACTCTTCTAAAAAAGTGACATTAAGTTAAGTCCTAAAGCATGACTGGCAAGCAGTTATATGCACATGAGTTTCTTTCCTTTTTCTTTTTTTTAAGATTCATTTGTTTGAGAGAGAGCATGTGCATACATGCAAGTGGGGCTCCTTCTTACGACCCATGAGATCCTGATCTGAGCCGAAATCATGACCTGAGCCAAAATCAAGAGTTGGACGCTTAACCAACTGAGCCACGAAGGTGTCCCAAGACGACTCTCTTTTTCACTAGAACACACGAGATTCTAGCCAGGATCCTTCCATTTTTTAGTTATTTATATTCCCAACTCTAGTACATAATAGACACTCAACAGATAAATGGACAGAGAGACAGAAAGATCTTTTCTTTTTTGTGAATTTTTGAGAGAGAGAGAGAGAGAAAGAGGGAGAGAGAGAGAATCTTAAGCAGTTTCTATGCCCAGCATGGAGCCTCACACAGGGCTCAATCTCACAACATTGAGATCACAACCTGAGCTGAAATCAAGAGTGGGACACTTAACTGACTGAGCCGCCCAGGTGCCCCAAGACCAAAGGATCTTTAATGCTCTGATTTTTACTGGAACTGAATAGACTCATGAGCATTGTGGACAAAGCATACATAATTTGGAATAGCAGAAAAGGAAAAAATGTGTGAGGCCATGTAATACCTGATCATAATACAAAATAATAATGATTGCAAACATAAAGGGAATTTCATGAAGGACCATGATGCTACTGATTGACTGAGAAGGTATCTTTTATTCACTTTTCTGACCAGCATCATTTATCAGCAGTAAAACAAAGAACACATAGAATGATCTGAATGGAATGACTTAATGTCATGGAAATAATAATTCTACACAAATTAATCCTAAAGTTAAGTCAGGAACTTTTTCAGGAATGTCCTCAAGTGACTCTAAACTTTTTATGGAAGAGTAAACATGGCCAAGGCAACCTTGAAAATAAAGAGTGAAGAGAGGGACTTTCACCACCAGGTATCAAGCCATGCCACGCAGCTGTAACAATAAAAACAGCATGATTATTTGCACACACACACACACACACACACACACACACACACAAAACAGACAAATGAATGAAACCCACCTAAGAACCAAACATATGGCTCACACCTGTGGTGCAGGTGTAGACAACACACAACAAAGATGGATCCACGAATCAATGAGGACAGAAGAGACTACACGGCGGATGGTGCTAGGAACACCTGGCTCCTTTAGGAAGAAAACAGTGGTGGGTCCCTACCTAACAACACACTCAAAGCTCCATTACAGATGGGTTAAAGACCTGGATGTGAATGGTAAAGCTAAAGTTAACACAGGAAAACGTATGATGGTTAAGTTTGGAACATAAGCCACATGGAAGGACTTCTTAAATAAAAGACTGAAAGCACACACCATAAAGCCCCAAAATGCACTTAATCACATCAAAATTAAGGATTATTGCTCAACAAATGAAACCTTGGACAAAGGTAACAAGCAGATGATAGACTAGAAGAACAAGAAACTCCTATCTAGAATGTTAAAACAACTCCTGCAAACGGCCAAAAAAAAGACAAGAACTCCACTAGGAAAAAAGGGTAAAGTATATTAACAGTTTAAAACACTGTGGTGTACCCTTTTCCGCCCTGGAAAATATGAAGTATTGGTAGGCATATGGTGATATATAAACCCTCAAGTAGTGCTGATGGGAATATTAACCAGAGCAGTCATCCTCAGACAGCAACCTATGACCCAACATATATATATATATGCCAAAGAGAAACTCGCAGAAACTGTTTGAGGACTGTGGTAGGCAAACTCTAAAAGGACCCCAATAAATCCTGCTTCCTGCCATTGATATGCCCTTGTGTATTGCCTCCCCTTGAGTGCAGGCTGAATCGAGTAACTCACTTCTAATAAACACAGTAAAAGTGAAAGAATGCCACTACCACATGGAGGCAAACTAACAAAATGACCATGGCTTGTGTTGGGCACCCTCTCTTGCCTTTCTTTTCCTTTTTATTTTTCTCTGCGGGAAGCCAGCTACCTTGTTGTGAGCTGACATATGGAGAAGTCCACCCAGCAAAGAACTAATAAAGGAGGCCTCCAGTGCACAGCTAAAGAACTGAAGTCCGATTTCGCTCAAGTAACTGAATCCTGACAACAGCAAGTGGAATCTAGAAAGCAGGCTCTCCCCCTCCTAGATGAGGCTTCAGATGAGACCACAGCCCCAGCAATGAGCTCAACTACAACGTCAAGAGATCTTGGAGTCACAGGCACCATGCTGGCTGCACCTGCACTCCTGATCCTAACACTGGGCATGAAACCTACTTAAAAACAAACAAACAAAATGCATGTACATATAACATTTAGTTGCACATATATATAAATAAACAATGCATTAAACACACTTAAAATGGCTGTTTATGGGAAAGGAGATCAAGGAATGGGAATAAACGGGAATAAGTGAATGAATTAACACCAAATGCTGGGAGTGATGGGCCTCACAGGAACCAGTGATGATAATGACCCTTGAAGCAAAGAATGTGATCGACTCAATCCTATGCCTGACGTGTCCAAAATCAGGGACAGTGGGAATGAAGGGGGGCATCAGAAGTCGGACGTACAGAAGTGGGGAAATGCTTAAATTAATTCAAGAAACAAAGCATGTGCAATAAAATGTCCCACTGGAGCCCTGTGAGGACTCAAGGAAAACAGTGACCGAAGGAATGGCAAAGAGCAGCCAGACTTGAATGACACGGAACAAATGAAACCAACAGCACTCAGTGACAGACCGGATGCTTAAAGTGGGCAAGAAAGATGAAGACTAATCAAGAAAGACAGGCTTCTAGATTTAGAACTCGGCGGCAGTGATAGCAACCTAAATCAAGAACACTTTTCTTTTTCCATGAATGGATATTGAATTTGGTCAAACGCGTTTTCCACACTTACTCAGTCACCTCATATGGCTTTTCTAATTTATTCTGTCAATATAGCAATTTACGTTGATTGAATTTCAAGTGTTAACCATATCACATTCTTCAGGTAAACCACACTGATGATGATGTACTGCCCTTTCCATATATTGCTGGATACAACTTACTAATTATTTTTTTTAAGATTTTATTTAGAGCGCCTGGGTGGCTCAGTGGGTTAAAGCCTCTGCCTTCAGCTCAGGTTATGATCTCAGAGTCCGGGGGTCGGGGCCCCACATCAGAGTTCCTGCTCAGCAGGGCATCTGCTTCTCCCTCACCCCCCTTCTCATGCACATGTGCATGCTCTCTCTCTCAAATACATTTTTTTTAAATAATAAAAATAAAGATTTTATTTATTTATTTGAGAGAGTGAGCGCTAGCATGAGCCAGAGGAGGGACTGAGGGAGAAGGAGAGGCAGAGAATCTCAAGCAGACTCTGCACTGATCATGGAGCCTGACGTGGGGCTTGATCTCATGACCCTGAGACCATGACCCGAGCTAAAACCAAGAGTTGGACGCTTAATCAACTGAACCATCATCCAGGCGCCCCAACTTACTGTTTATTTTTGAAAGATTTTTCTCCTATACTGACAGAAGTCCATAATTTTCTTTTTATGTAATGTTTGTTGGGTTTTAATATCAGGGTTAGGCTAGCCTCACAAAACATCATCCCATCTACTTTTGAAACATACTTTATGGAACTATTTGCTTCATGACACAACACTGGGCAAAGACAGCAGAAGATTATGAATATGCATGTGGATGCTAACAGGCAAAAAATTTAAAAAGCCACCCTGAGAGATGAGATTATTGGTGACCATTTTTAATTATTTTAAACTTTTTAAATGGGAAGGGAATGAAGAAAATGAGTGGGAGAAACATTTGCTCCAAACTGATTATCTCTACTGTGAAATTTCCTGGGAAAAAAATTTCATAAGTAACTGTCTGAGGATAATATCTAACTCGTTTTGACCATACGTCTTCTTAATGATTCCTCTCTCTCTCACTTTACTGCAAACAGTCAAAGTAACAGAGACTGCAACTAGGGAAAAACAATCCAACAGGAGTATCTCAGTGCTTGCGGACTGCAATAAAACTAACAGAGACTGGGAGGCTTATATATAAAAGACTCTCTTCTCATGGTTCTGAAGACTAGAAAGTCCAAGACAAAGGCACCAGCAGATTCAGCGTCTGATGAGAGCTACCCTTCTGGTTCACAGACAGTGAGCATCTTTTTGCTGTTATCACACGGTGGAAGAGGGGCAAGGGACCTTTCCTGGGTATCTTTTACAAGGGCACTAATCCCGTCCATTAAGGCTTTGCTTTCATGACCTAACCATCCCCCACCTCCCCAAATACCACCACCTTGGAGGTTATGTATTCGGGGAGGACACAAACATTCAGATCATAGCAATAAGTTAGCCACACTTATTGTATTAGTTAGGGCTCTACAGAGAAACAATCCACAATATATGAAGAGACATATACAAAAAGAGATTTACTATAAGGGATTGGCTCATACAATTATAGTAGTTGAGAAGTTCCATTACAAGGCATCTGCAAGGCGGAGGCCCAGGAAAGCCAGTGGTACAGTGCGCATCCAGACCCAAAGGCCTGAGAACCAGAAAAACCCTGGTCTAAGTATGAAGGCCCGAGAATCAGGAGCACCAGTGTCCAAGGATAGTAGAATACGGATGTCTTAGCTCAAGCAGGAGAGCAAATTCACCCTTCCTCCACCTCTGTGTTCTATTCATGCCCTCAACAGACTGGATGATCCCAGCACTGGTGAGTCTGATCTTTTTGACAAAGTCTACCAATTCAGATGCTAAGTGCTTCCAGAAACATACTCATGGACACACCGAGAAAAAATGAAATAATGTTTGACCTTTGGGCACCCCTCAGCTCAGTCAAACTGTCACACAAAATTAACTATCACATTTAACCATCAAAGATGTAAGTTAAACGTTTAAATACTGGCAGAGTGCACGGTCACAGATCGTTTAAAATCATTTAGTCATTAAAAGCATTTAAACACTATTTGAAAGATTTCACACCTAGAAATGTTGTTCCTACAGAAGAAACATACAGCATTCCAACACTCACAGGCACTTCTAATTTGTAATAGCCATAAAAAGCAAATACATACTTTGGTTAAAAAAAAAAAAAAACTTTTTACTCAATATAAAGCTTGGTGGCATAGCACACACAGCATTTGCGATTCCTATTCACAAAATAGCCTAGACCTATGAGCCAAAAACCAAGCTATTCCACATGTCAACATACCATTTAATATGAATAAAAATATAAGATTTAGAGAAACAAAAAAATTACCTAGAAAGAGGAGCATCTAGCGTCTTTTTATGTGTGCACAGAATAAAAAGCAATTTAAATATATTGCAGTCACTCAGATTTGATAATGACTGAGAATACAATGATCTCTCTAGAAGAAATCTACTGAGGAGACAAGCAGGCATTTTTAATTTGTAAATCACTGTTATACAAGTTATAAATGGACTTCATCAATAAGATACTAAAAAGATAGTGAGATACATATACACTGTTGGAACAACTATATAGTCTTCTAAAAGGGGAAAAAACCAAAAGCTTGAGTCTGTATCTCGACCCTAAACTAAAAGACATCCCAACTATATCAGAAGTTAAATCTTAAAGGGAAAAAAAAAGCCCTAGAAGACAAGATGGAAGGTTCTCTTATAACACGCTTTATAGAAGGCCTTTCCAACCATTCATTCCAAATATTCACTGAGCACTTACTATATGCCAGGCCTCCTAGAGCTTATATTCGAGAGGGACAGGCAAATAAATATGCTATATAATAAACTAAAAGGTTATAAGTGCTCTGAAGGAAACAATCAGTGCATGAAGGCTGGACAAGAGTATCTGGTTAGGGAGTAAGGGTAAGGAATAGTTATGCTAAACCACTATGAAAGAAGTCCAAAATCATCTTTTAAACCAGATCAAAGTTCATTTCTCTGCCACTTAACAATCAGATAAAGCAGGATCTACTTAATAAAATACAAAGGCCATGCTGGAAAGGAAGTTCTGTCACTCTCTGCACGTACTTCCAAGCTTGTTCCTGCTATCACTTCCCATCCGAGAGAAGGGAGAAAAATCACTCCAAGGCACGTCAGTTCTTTTTAAGTAATACGAATGTTGTATATATCACTTCCTGGGGTACACGTGTATCTCGATCTAGCTGACAAGCGAGGCTGACCAGCAACATCTTTACCTGGACAGCTTCTGCCCAGCCAAAGTCTAATAAAGAGGAGGAGAATGAATCTGGGGGGCCACTGACAATCAATCAAAGATGTGTTGTAATTTTGAACAATAAGACTCAACATGAAGTTGACATTTGACCAAAGACTTGAAAGAAGTGAGACAAGAGAAGGGTCTGCCAGAGAGAGGGACCAGCACATGCAAAGGCTCTGAGCTAGAAACATTTTTATTCAAGGATATTTAACATATTTAAGGAAGCCAAATGCTGTTAGAATGAAAAGTGTACGAAGGCAACCAGTGGAAGAAAGGGCCAAAAAGGTCAGCAATGAGCCAAAAAGCCCATCCAGAAGGCCTAAAAACTGTAAAAGACAGATAAATTCAAATTCTTAAAAACTGTATTTAAAACTTTATTATGGCAAAACAAAAGCATACTATAAGCCAATAAGTCAAAAGGCAAATTTAGAAAAACATATACTTTAAATTCATGTCACAAAGGGCTAATCTTCCTAGTATAAAATGGATCCTAGAAACAGATACAACAGAGGCCCCAATAGGAAAATGAGCAATGGATAGGAGCAAAAAAAAAAAAAAAAAAAAAAAAAAAAGTTAATAACTCTAACGTCCAACAAGAGGGGAATGATTACATATAATTTGATATTGACCTACCACACATCATACTGTCATACTGTTGTTGGGGTTTTTTTAGAAGAATGAGAAAGGATGTAGGAAATTAGATAGAGCTCACACGCAAGGCTAACGGGAATGTAAAATGATGAAGCCTCTGAGGAAAGTTAAACAATTACCAGATGAATAGCTATTTTACTTGTAGATACATGCCTAGGGGAACAGAAAACGTAAGTCCACGCAAAGCCTTGTACAGGAGTGCTCGGAGCAGCATTATTCGTCATGACCTAAAACCAGAAACAACCCAAATGTTTACAATCTTACAAATGCATAAACAAAATGCGGTGTACACATACAGTGGGATACGGCTCAGTAATAAAAGGGAATGAAGTACTGGGACTTGCTACAACAGGGGTGAACCTTAAACTCATTGTGCTAAGTGAAAGCAGCCAGACATAAAAGACCACATAGCCTAGGTCTAGGTCCATTAGCAGGAAATGTCTCCAAAGGGCAAATCCACAGAGATAGCAGATTAGCTGTTACTAGGGCCGGGCAGAGGGAGAAATGACGAGTGGCTGCTCCTGGGTACAGGGTTTCTCTGCGCGGTGGTGAAGATCCAAAATTGGATGGTGATGACAATTTCACAACTTTTGTGAATATATTAAAAACCACCTAATGATATACTCTGAAAGGGTAAACTTTGGGGTAGTTGAATATTCTCGTAACAAAAATGAGAAAGCTCTTTAAATGCATGTGTATAGAAACTGCCAGGACAGACTGTTGACAAGAAAAAGAGGAAAGTTCAAAATAGTATGTACGATTTTCCACCTTTAGTGTGAATGCAGAGAGAAATAAGATTCTGTGTTCATAACCGCATCTACGCTGCATGAACATCCTCAGGAAGGACACGTAAGACACTAAGCACAGTGGTTCCTTATGGAAGCAAATGGGACAGCCGGACAGATGGAGGACCAGCATAGGCAGGAAAGAATGTTCACATATATTTTCATGCGTTTGGATATTTAAGCAATAGGCTCTAAAATTAAATTAATCAGGAACTAAAAATAGAAGACTGTCATAAATGTTAAAATTAAACTTTTCTTGATTCAACTCTAAGGACATATTGAAATAAGAGCAAACAAAATTAAATCAGATTGTGGTATGCTATAAAAGTCACTGAGCCAAAATCAGGAGACCCAGGCTCTGCTTATCAGCTCTCTATTAGACTCATTCTTTCAATTTCAACAAATAATCCCTCTGGGTCTCAGTTTTCCTATTTTTAAATAAGTACATCGGGCAAGATGATCTCTACTGTCATTTCTTGCTGTAACTTTCTATAATGCTCAAAAAAGGGAATTCAAGGCAATGTTAGACTTCTGTGAAAACAAAATCTAAAATGTATTAATTGGCCTATCCTAAATGCCAAATAATCAGGGAAAAGAGCCAGACAGGCCAATACTTGAAAGAAACCAAAATGCTACCATGCTGAGTGTGGTGGTTTTTAGAAGATGAAAAATGTTTTAAGCCAACAGATCTTTCTTGTTTTAATGTCCTTGTATGATCTTCAGAAGATTTTCATCACACAATTGCCAAAACAAAGTCAACTTTAAAAAGCCAAAGTGTTGCTTTGGCTGCCATATTATCCCAAGAACTTTCCACCATCTGGGCTGGAAATGTCCTAAAACAAACTACTGTTGGAGCAAGTTATTAATTTCATGTGAAGAAAAAAAAAAATACAGGCGCCTTGACCTTGCGCTGCTCTGCTAGGGCAGAGTGGAACACTTGGATAAAGACAAAAGCCTTCATGAAATGGGTGTTAGTGTTGGCTAAGGACAAAGTCAACGAATATGGAGGAAAAAAACATCCTCTTCTGACTTACTACTGGGTAAGAAACCGGACAGTATGTAAATGGAACATAAGTTTAACAGAAACAACAGACAAGTTCAAAGGATTAAAACCAAAATTTAGAAATACCAGTGTCAGGCCACCACAGAGAGTGTGAAAGTGAAACACAAAGGAAGACTAAAAAGTGGTAGAATGTATTAAAGATACTGTCAATGGTGGTGGTGGCTAGTTCTCAAAGGTAACAAAATCAAAGACATGGGAATGCTTCTTGTTTATAAAAGTCTTAACAGTGGAACAGAAAGTGCCTGGAGGTTAGGAATCAAAAATCTGGATTCTCGTCTCAGAATGGTCACTCACTAGGCTCCATTAGCCACCTTCCCTGTCAACTTCATCATATGTAAAAATCAAGGGGGTGGGCCAAATAAACTCAATATCCACTCCACATTTTCAAGATTTCTCAGAGAACTGGTGGTCTACATCTAATACTGCATCAAATGTATCAAGAGAAATATAGCCACATATCTTCCTGAAATAAAGTTCAACGAATTGTGTTTTTAAAGATAACCTTAAAGATGAAAAATTAGGCTGGACTGATAAGATGCATACATAATATTAAAAAAATATGGATACATAATAATAAAGCAAATATACCAAAATGGTTATATGAGAGTCCATAGTGCTGTCATGCCAACTGAATATGCTGCATTCGTAAAACAAGAAACAATCAGAGGAAAAGAGCTCTCAGGAATTAAAAATGATTACTAAACCTTCATAAAAAGTTAGAAATGGCTTCTGAATATATGAAGAGATGTTCAATTTCACTTGTAATGAGGAAATATATATAAGTATCACACTATGGGGACACCTGGGTGGCTCGGTCAGTTAAGTGTCTGCCTTTGGCTCAGGTCATGAGCCCAGGGTCCTAGGATCAAGCCCTGCATCGGGCTCCCTGCTCAGTGGGAAGCCTGCTTCTCTCTCTTCCACTCCTGCTGCTTGTGTTCCCTCTCTCGCTGTCTCTCTGTCAAATAAGTAAACAAGATCTTTTTTTAAAAAAAGATTAATGTATATAAGTCACACAAAAAATTAAAAAGAAAATTAACTCTTTGCAGTAGAATTGAAAGTTTGCAATTATTAGTGTACTCTGCCACATTCATACTTTGCCATCCATGTATTAATAACAGCAAAAAGAAAGTAACAAATGTATTCTGTACCAGTCTTGGTTTTATAAGAGTAAAAACTCTTTCAAGGCAGAGTCAAGTGTTTTCAGGGCCACCTACGAATCCTGCAAACTGACCTTAGGAAAGTCACTTCCCTTCTCTCTACTTGAGTGACATCATATATAAAATGAAACGGCTAGAAGAAAGAAAAGCTGAAGTCTAGTCCTAAAATCCCAATGCTCATCTGGCTCTAAACAGCCCATTACCTGCAAGGAAATAGGCAAACACAGGCAAAATGACAGCCAGGATCCAGGACCCGGCTTTTGCGGCTGCTAGTCTTTCTGTCACACCTAATGCCAGGAGAGCACTCCTAAGAAGCCAGGCACTCCAGAAACTTCCTTCAGCTCCCAGATGAGTCAGCCTTGTTCTTTTGAATCTCTCACATCCCGTGTCCGATGCCTACTGGACTTGTTAGCGAGCTAGTGCTACTCTTTTTTACCGAGAAGTTTAAAATAGGAAAATTAACTCAGAAAGCAAATATATTCAATGTTTCTGAGTACTAAGTATGGGAAAGACAACACACTTTTATAATGCTAAAGCATTTTACAATTTTCAAAAGCATCTTCAAGTGCACCGCTTTGGTCCCCAACACAGTCTGAAGCAACACAGTAAGGCAGTGAGGACACCAGAGGAGGAGACGCTCTTGGCCACTGTCCCCTTCCCGGCACTGAAGGACACGAGGTACGTACAGCCTGGCTCTTCCTCCAAAAGCTACGGGTGTTGGTCTCCAAACTGAGGCACTTCAATTTCCTTCTCTAAAATACTGAACAGCTGAACTACATGTCTTCAAATGTCTTTTCCAAGAAATGAGTTCTGGTCTGTTACCCCTACTTTCAAAATGAGAAGCCCGAGGCGTGGAGTAACATTGCCAGTTAGTAGGAGAGCCAGATTCGAGCCCCATCTTCTGCATTCAGAACCAGAGAGGTTTTTCTCCTACTAAATACTTCTATACTTCTTAATGATAATCATGAACAAAATTCACGAGTTAGGAACAATCTGAGCATATACCTTATAAAATCAACATTTTTAAAAAAGATTTTATTAGGTGGCTCCGTTGCGCAATGGATAGCGCATTGGACTTCTAAAAAAGATTTTATTATTTGACAAAGAGACACAGCGAGAGAGGGCACACAAGCAGGGGGAGTGGGAGAGGGAACAGCAGGCTTCCCGCTGAGCAGGGAGCCTGATGCAAGGCTTAATCCCAGGACCCGGGGATCATGACCTGAGCTGAAGGCAGACGCCTAATGACTGAGCCACCCAGGCACCCCTAAAATCAACATTATTTGTGGTTCTAGCTATATTTAAGTCCGACTTCAATAAACATGTAAAGGTCTGCATATTCTAAAAAATTTAAGGGGCGCCTGGGTGGCTCAGTGGGTTAAAGCCTCTGCCTTCAGCTCAGGTCATGATCGCAGGGTCCTGGGATCGAGCCCCGCATCGGGCTCCCTGCTCAGCAGGGAGCCTGCTTCCCCCCCCCCTCTGCATGTCTCTGCCTACTTGTGATCTCTGTCTATCAAATAAATAAATAAAATCTTTAAAAAAAAAAATGTAACTGAGATCCTCACCCCCCCCCGCCACATCAGAAATCAATTTTCCGAAATGAAATCTTGCCATTTGCGACGACGTGGATGGAACTAGAGCGTATCATGCTTAGTGAAATAAGTCAATCGGAGAAAGACAACTATCATATGATCTCCCTGATATGAGGACATGGAGAAGCAACATGGGGGGTTAGGGGGATAGGAGAAGAATAAATGAAACAAGATGGGATTGGGAGGGAGACAAACCATAAATGACTCTTAATCTCACAAAACAAACTGGGGGTTGCTGGGGGGAGGTGGGATTGGGAGAGGGGGAGGGGGCTATGGACATTGGGGAGGGTATGTGCTATCGTGAGTGCTGTGAAGTGTGTAAACCTGGCGATTCACAGACCTGTACCCCTGGGGATAAAAATACATTATATGTTTATTAAAAAAAAAAAAATTTGGAAGGGGAGGCGAACCATAAGAGACTATGGACTCTGAAAAACAACCTGAGGGTTTTGAAGGGTCAGGGGTGGGAGGTTGGGGGAACAGGTGGTGGGTAATAGGGAGGGCACGTTTTGCATGGAGCACTGGGTGTTGCAAAAACAATGAATACTGTTACGCTGAAAAAATAAATAAAATGGAAAAAAAAAAAAAGAAATCAATTTTCCACCTAAAATGCTATTGTGAACTTAATATATAATACTGTCTTGGAGTATGGAAATGCTATCACCTTTATTCCAGTGCTTGCAAGGACTTGAATACCTCACTGATTGAACCAGAAAGCTATACTAGATATTTCCCTTCCAGCACCTAAAACTTGAACGCTGACTTGCTTTAGGCACCCGCTCTGCCGAAGCTGCATCTGGAAGGTGCTGAGGCATCAACAGGCAGGGCTACAGAAAGGCATTTTCCTAACAGGTAAGCCCTTCAAGGCCAACTCAGGTCCCTCCAGTTCCTTCGTTCTCCTCCATCAACCGTTCACAGCTTTTCACATTCTTGAACCACCTTCTCACGGTTAGCAACAAGAGTTATCAATGTTCAGATTTTCCACAGCATAACAGTGAAACCAATGTCATAAGTTTATGGGTTGAATAATAAATATGCGTTTCCTATCATTTTATTACATTTCAGAAACCCTATGAAGAAAGCATATCTCATAAATAAGATTCTTAATCAATTCCATTCCTCCCCAAATACTTCCAGAATGGATTTTAGAGACAGAGTGTGTATATATATATATATATATATATATATATATATATATATATATATATTATACATATAATATATAATATAAAAAGTATATATATATAAAGAGTATATACATATAAATATGAGAGAATATATTCTTTTACATCTTGATAAACAGAGAACTCTAAATGTAATCAAGCCGTTAGTCCTTCTAAAATTCAAGTCTCAGGCGCCTGGGTGGCTCAGTCATCAAGCGTCTGCCTTCAGTTCAGGTCATGATCCCCAGGGTCCTGGGATCGAGCCCCAAGTCGGGCTCTCTGCTGGGTGGGAAGTCTGCTTCTCCCTCTCCTACTGCCCATGCCTGTGTTCCCTCTCTCACTGTCTCTCTGTCAAATAAACAAATAAGACCTTTAAAAAAAAAATAAAGTCTCTGCTCCAACAAACAACACAGCTTGTCCATCCCTAATCTCCCACAACCCATCTGCTCTATTCAAACTAAATGCACTTGTGATTCTTCAGATACATTATTTACACCCAAGAGGGGCTGAGCAGGCCCCTCTCTGGCTCTTCGCTGACACAGTCACTACTAATCACTACAGCTCAAAATGACTCCCGCACTTAGGAACGGTTCCTCCTCCTGGGCTATCTTTTTTTTAAGGATTTTACTCATTTGTGAGAGAGAGAATGTGCACAAGCAGGGAGAGGGAGCATAAGCAGCAGAGGGAGAAGCAGGCTCCTTCCCGCTGAGTAGGGAGCCCGATGTGGGCTGGATCCCAGGACTCCGGGATCATGACCTAAGCCAAAGGCAGACACTTAACCGACTGAGACACTCAGGTGCCCCATGGACTATCTTTCTATATTATCTGTCCATCTCTAAGCTCCAGAAGCCACACCTTTCTTTGTCTAGGGCCTAGTAGTACCTTAGAGACAAATGCCACAGTCCCAATATACTTTTTTCAGAATGAACTTAACAAAAGAGATTATTATACTGTTAAGGGATAATGTAAGGACTGCTGAGCTGTAAAGCTGATTGTCCCTACACTACATGGTCCTGGACCACTCAACATTTATATAACTAATCTACCATTTCCTCAAATATTGCTATTTGGAAATATCTGAGGATATTAGTTCTCAGTGCTTCTGCCTCTACAGCCCCTTTCTGTTTCTCCTGTCTATGAGACACCTAGTTTTTATAATACAATATACCAACTGCAAAGGGCTCTGAGCCACTGCATTGGCAATGGAAAGTGCCTAAACACTATACTGTGTTTCTGTACAGACTAGATGACGACAAACAAACAAAATGCTTTCAGGGCGCTGAACAGGTTGTGCCCCTACCATCTTACTCAGTCAACAAATATTTGTCGAGTTTACCACATGCCACGCTAGCCTGAATACTAAGGATAACAGCATTGAGCAAAACCAATGCAAGCACGAGAACAGTCCTTGTTTTCAGAGTCTACCTTCTAATGTTATTTGAGAAATACAAGCAAGAGAGATAACAGACAACGTGCAAAGCCGTGTTCAGTATAAAGACAACGAAGAAAGCAGATGACAGAACAGAGAATGAGAGGCATGCTCCTATGTTAGGGTGGTCAGAGCAGTTATTCCTGAGAAGCAGACCTCCCCTGAGCAGAAGGAAGCGTGAAAGTCAGGACAGGAGCCATGCAGATATCTGAGAGGAGATAGTCAAGGAGGAGGCAGGAGCAGCAGCAGGGGCAAAGGCCCTGGGGACAGGGGTGGGTTGGTCTGTCCAAAATTAGCATGGACACCGATGTGGCTGAAGCAGCAGGAGTGAGATGGACGAGGTCAGCAGATAACAGCAGTACCCCTGTACTAGAGATGTAGACAAAGTCACACTACACAATTAGACACACTGAGGAAAATGGCAGTGAAGGCAATGGACTAGGAATGTCTCTGCGTTATCAATACAGAACTTATAAAAAGAAAAAGAAAAAAGGTAAATGTTCTGGGGCACCTGGGTGGCTCAGTAAGTTGGGATCTGACTCTTGGTTTCAGCTCAGATCATGATCTCAAGTTCGTGCAGGATCGGGCCCCACGTCAGGCTCAGTGCAGAGTCTGTTTGAGATTCTCTCTCCCTCTCGTGTTCGCTATCTCTCCCTCTCCCCCGCCCCACAAATAAATAAATAAATACATACATCTTTTAACAAAAAAAAGATAAACATTCTTATAAAATTATAACTGAAAATCTGCAAATGAGGGCCAGGCTAAGAACTAAATGGTTGAGTTCACAGGCTGCTAAGAAGAACACAGAAATGGATCTCAGGAGGAAGAGGCTGCATGTCTGGCCTGGGGCGGGCAGAATGGCCCACTCCGAGCAGACCTCAGAGGGACCTGTTTGGAGTGGTGGCACTAGAGAAAGGGCAGGACAAGAAATGGCTGACCAAAGTATCACCATTTACAAATAACGGTGACGGCTTTCACAAAAACACCACCAAAAACAGGTAAAAAGCAGGTTAAAAGTTCTCAAAATAACTTCTACTTCATACTAAGCATCATGAGCAAACCTAAGTATTGGGCCCATCCAGCAATACATCTTGGCCGCTGGGGCCCATCCAAAACTCTGTCACTGAGCTGAGTCACCCAGGTCTCATTCAGCGTCTCAACGGTAACACTGTGAGAACCAATCCACATCACAAATTTTCTAAGTGTTGCACTTTCAATCCCAGCAAGCCAAACCATGTTCTTTCTGTTACGCTTTCTATTAGCATCTTCAGGAAAATACCTTCATCTTACTCTATTCCGTCCCATGCACTTCCCTAAGATCATGGACGAGGTATAACAGAAACAGGGTTTTACTTTGCAGAGTCATTTCAATTTCAGTGAGATCAAAACAACATACACTGAAAAACATCAAGTGATGAGCCTGTGAATTACTTAATCTTTATTTTAAATATATAAATGCTGAGAGGTATGGAATTTAGAAAGGATTCCTAGAAGATGTGTATTTCAATCAGACTTTGAAGGTTAGAATCTCAGAGAATGAGTATCTTATCAACACACCCAATCTTTCTGAGAAGCAGTATCCACTAACTACTTGAAAGTCAAGCTTTATTACAAGTGAATTCCTACAAATTCTGAGAGTTTATCTAAACCACTGCAGTTGACTATTCTCTTAATAATAAAGAATCGGGGCGCCTGGGTGGCTCAGTGGGTTAAGCCACTGCCTTCGGCTCAGGTCAAGATCTCAGGGTCCTGGGATCAAGCCCCACATGGGGCTCTCTGCTCAGCAAGGGGCCTGCTTCCCCCTCTCTCTCTGCCTGCCTCTCTGCCTACTTGTGATCTCTCTCTCTGTCAAATAAATAAATAAAATCTTTAAAAAAAATAATAAGTATCTATCTATGCTCTTGGTAATCACTGGCTTCCAATGTCAACGGGAAGATTTCACAGTCTCACAAGAAGTGTTTAAGCGAGCTCTCAATTGCCCTGGGCGGACACGAACGTCGTACTCCTCCTGCTGCACACCTGCTGATGGAGCGCGGGCACGCCGACGTTAAACGTGCCAACGTGCAAAGTCTACCGTGAGACTGAGGACCGTCAGGAGTGAGAGTGCCCCCACTTTTCAATTTCATAAACCCCCTTCAGTCAGAAGCTGATCCACAACACTGCACGATGGTTATAGTAAATGAAATATTTAAATAGTAATTTGGTTTCGCCTGGAAACTGTTACCAAGACAGACCTTCTTGTAGGATGGAGTTCCAAGAACATTAAATCATAAGAAATTGTTTCAGCAGCTGGTTAAAGCGGAGTGTACATAATACAAGACATCTGGTTGTCTGTGCATTTTCAGTTCATTTAAAAAGTATAAACACATTAAAACACTGAAATGTTTGATATATTACAACACTGTCGGCCTGCTCCTCAAGAGTGTTTAAGTGACTGACTGGTCTATACACTGTATTCAAGTCTTACTTACCAGCTAAAGAGATTTACTACTTCCGTTCCCCTTAACTTCACCAAGACATTTTATTAACAAAGGAGGAGAGACGAATGATCTCACTGAGGATATATACTAAACCCTAGGTATTTAGTAATGACATAAACACAATAGAGATGCAACTATTTTAAAAATTAAGTCAAGAACACATGAAGCATCGCACATACAATGACAAGTAAATAGTAGACAGTCTATGTGTTTCCCTTCCCACATCTGACCACATGTAACAGAAACCTAACCACAGTGGCTTACCCAAATTAAGTGTTTATTTTTTTTCACTTAAGAAGAAACCCAAAGATAAGCCACGTAGGGCTCGTATAATAGTTCCACAGCATCATTCAAATCCCATACTCCTGGGGCCCTGTTCTTTGCATGTGGCACTCATCATTATCGTTTCAAGACGGCCCCAGCACTGCCTCTGCATCCCAGGAAGGAAGAGAAGGGCAGCGGGCCAAAAAGCTGGAGATACATGCCCTGCAAGCTCACGACTTCTGCTCACACAGCATTGGCCCAAACCATGTGATGGGGCCACATTTAGTTTCCGTGGGGCCTGAAAACTAAGCTGGGCACAAAATGGCCCCCAAACAATACTAGAGATGTGTCGGAAAGAAGGCAAGAAGGACATCAGAAATTCCAGTTGCCTGTGTCTGCCACACAAGCTCCACCTGGATGAGACCCTCTCCCCTGTGCCTTTCGCCACCGGGTGATTCCTTAGTGGCTTCAGCCCTGCCTTCCAGGTGCGCATCAGCAGACGGACCTACCACAGGGCTTGGTGGTTCTCGTTTCTAAATCTAGATTACAATTCTGGATGCTGTACTTATGCACAACAGAGGCTCGGAGGCCATCTCTCACGAATACCTGGTCCCTCCTTTGTGGGCCACAGGCAAGCAGCACACATCCAATGACATCCCATGTTCACAGCGACTCCATCATGATCAATCTTACACTCTGCTTCTTTATTCAAAAAATAATTCCTTTAGGGGTGCCTGGGTGGCTCAGTGGGTTAAAGCCTCTGCCTTCGGCTCGGGTCATGATCCCGGGGTCCTGGGATCGAGCCCCGCATAGGGCTCTCTGCTCAGCAGGGAGCCTGCTTCCCTCCCTCTCTCTCTGCCTGCCTCTCTGCCTACTTGTGATCTCTGTCTGTCAAATAAATAAATAAAATCTTTTTAAAAAATAATAATAATAATTCCTTTAGGGGTGCCTGGCTGGCTTGGTCAGTAGAGCATGTGACTCTTGATCTCAAGATTATTAAATGTGAGCCCCATGCTGGCTCTTAATTAAGAGATTACTTAAAAATACAGTATTTTAAAAAATAATAATAATTCCTTTAAAATGTGCATTCTCCGTGGGGTGATATCACTCCCAAGAGCGTGAAAACTGATTCTCCGGGGGTGAAAAACTTCACAGGTATTATAATGATCTGCGGCCCTTCAAAGGGCCACAGTACATAAAGAGACTGTATCTGGGGTATTCAAATTTCACTAGTGGGGAGAGGCAATTACAAAAATGTCTGAAAAGGCTCCAGAGAGACAATTAAAAAAAAAAAAAACTGGCAGTAACTGCTTTAAAAAGAACACTTTTCAGCATATAGGAATCGTGTTCACAAACTCTTCAACATGATCAGTCACCATCTTCAATATACAAAGAAGATAAAGCAAATCCTGGCTTGGCCAGCACTTACAGGAGTGGAATATCAGTGATCAACTGCAGCAAACAACAGAGCAATTCTTCCAAAAGATCTTCAGAGTCAGAACCTGGTAAGACACACAAAAGCTTTTTTAACCAAATATGAAATAGAATAGAGCTTTGTGCAAGTTCAGTCTTCATTCCCAATGAGAATAACAACTTATCACATAAACTCGATCACTAATTGTGACCTCTAATAAAATCCAAACCAGAAGTCAGTACATACTACAATCTTCATTTAGTATAGGAATTTTGAACATTAGCTATTAATTATATAACTTTTAATGTGTCCGTCTCTTATGGTCCCTGTAGACCAGCAGTTTTTAAATCTCTTATTTTACACTGTGTTTTTTTCAAATGAAATCTTACACTGAAGTGAAATACATAAAACAGACCAAAAAAAAAAAAAAAATCAAGCTGCCCTAGCTGCTCTGTTTGAGTCAATAGAATGCCTGTACCTCTTTCCCCCAGTAAATATCTGATCAAACACCAGATCTCCTTGATGGCCCTCAAAGCACCTTTTCTGAACCTGTGGGGCTCCACAGATCACAGACTGAAACCCAGTGAGAGGGTTTCCATCCCTTTACAAATAAAGAGCCAGAGGTAAAATGGCTTTCCCAGGTCACAGAGTAAGTGGCAAGGATAAGAGGCAAATTATCATTCCTGCAGAAATGTTTCTCTGTCCCAAACTGCTCTAAATGACGGTCTAATTTCCAAAGCCAACCAACAGCTCATGTGACTTCTGCCTTTGGACACTACTGACACCTATTCCTTCATGAAATTCTTATTCCCCTCAGTTCCTACAACACCTGGTTTCCAGTCTATATCTTTTTCTACTCATTACCACTATCTGCCTCCTCAGAATATATCTTTCAACTATGGGCATGTTCCCCAGAGTTCCACCACTGACTTCCTCCTCTTGCCACTCCCTGTGTCCTCCTTCACCAATCATTACTAACAGGCTGGTGACTGCTACAGCGACAGTTCTCCTCTTGGTCTCTCCAGTGAACTCCTTCTTATCTTTATATCCAATTGCTTCCTGGCCTTCTCCACTTAGATGCATCACCGGTACCTCAAACTCCACATGTTCAAAACTGAACCCATCTTTCCCAATACTTGAAACCCACTTATTGTTTCTTTCTACTTCCTTTTGGGGACCACATCAAGAACTCAGGGCCAAAGCCCAGGATACTCACGTGTATGCTTTTTTTAACCAATCTCTGGGTCTACTCGATTGCACAGTCTACCTCTCTGATGTTTCCTCTTCTGTGTACTCCATTATGTCATCATCTCGGTTCAGTTAAACCAGCTTACTAAATTAAAACTCACTCCTGAACTTCTTTCAACCTTCCTAACTAGTATTCCTACATCCAATCTTACTTCTCTCCAACCCAAACTCTACACTGCTGTCAAATGGAGCTGACTAAACCCCCTCCGTCCCTCTCCTGGCTTACATCTTTTCAACTGCTTTAAGCTAAATACTAAGTATCAGAAAAAACTCAAGTGCTGTAAGTACATTCTACAGGAATGATGCTTCAAGACATAGACCCTGTACCTTGTTCTACCATGATCTCCCCGCATTACTCACAATTTATATTCCAACAATACCCAGCGGCCTGCTGAGTGCCATTTCACGCCTCCTCAGTAACATTGCCTCTGCCAAGAATGCCCTCCAACAATAAAAACCGGACTTTTTAAAAGCCAATCTTTATTCACCTGCATCATCCTCAATCTTCCTCCCCTCCAAAAAAACCCAAATCTCCTGCCTCACTCTGAAAAAAAAAAATCACCTACAAAGCATTTGCCTCATTCGTGTCTTTCATTGTATACATAGGTTACACTATACTATAATTTCTGTCTATACATGGGCAGGCACCTATTGGACTCTATCCTTTTTTTTTTTTTTTTTTTAAGAGTAGGCTCCATGCCCAGCGTGGAGCCCAGTGCGGGGCTTGAACTCACGACCCTGAGATCAAGACCTGAGTTGAGACCAAGAGTCAGACGCTTAACCCAGGAACCTCTGGACTCTGTACTTCTTAAGAATGACAACTCACAAAGAGCTTAACACATAACGTATACTCAAAACGTGTTTGCCAAACCACATCCAGGGTCTAGTACAAATCTAGTGGTTATTTCTGAAGCATCAAAGGACTGGGAATTTCAGTTTAGCAATTCTTTTTTCTAACCGCACTATCACCTGGCATTCAGAAATTATGAAGAAATTCCTTCCTGACTTCCATAAATGGAACTGGCAAAGTAACCCTCTGAGAGGTGAGTACAGAGCTGGAAGAGAATACTGAATCATAAAAGCACCAATCAATGCTACAAAGAAAACATGGCAAGAATCAAATTCAGTAACTACATTAATCGTACTCTAGAAGTGCCAGGCTTAGCTCAACCAGTGAGAAAATAGAATTTGGAAATAAGTAACACTGGTCTCTGAGGCTACACAATAAAAAGTAGATGTAACTAAAATCCTTCTCACTGCCAAAGTGGTCCAACACAACCCAAGTGAGTCAATAACCTGCTCCAAGTTCATCTCCTGGCATATGATACATACCTAATACAATTTGCTGCACATCCCTTGGCTCATCCTACAGAATGCAGTGACCCAGACCCAAGTAAGAACATTTAAAATCATTCCTTCATTCCCTAAAAAATATCCCAGACCAAATCAGCAGGCCATTTTAACAGCATACCCTTGTTCAGCCAAGTAGTCAGAAGTTTTTTAATTATGGAAAGTGAGGGAACAAATACTAAGGACCAGAGAGGGTTGGATTTTTTTTTCTTTCAGGGGTGCAAACACATCTCATCCTCAAATATTTTTTTTTAAAGATTTTATTTATTTATTTGACACAGAGAGAGAGAGATCACAAATAGGCAGAGAGACAGGCAGAGAGGGAGGAAGCAGGTTCCCTGCTGAGCAGAGAGCCCGATGCGGGACTCGATCCCAGGACCCCGAGATCATGACCTGAGCCGAAGGCAGAGGCTTTAACCCACTGAGCTACCCAGGCGCCCTCACCCTCAAATCTTAACACAGTAAAGAGGATTCTGTATTCCATGTGCCATCTAAACCATGACTTCTGCCAAGATTACAGCTTAGGTCAATTAAGGAATATATTCACAACATTGTTATCAACTTAGTAATGAAATTATGATAAATACATTTCATACAAGTGAAATGTACCATTTTAAGGCCAAAACTCTAACAACAAAAGACAAGAACGGGCAATCTCCAGCTGAAATCTCAGACAACTCCTATTTACTAAAACAAAAACACTGCTACAGAATACCATATTCTTGGGGTGCCTGGGTGGCTCAGTGGGTTAATGCCTCTGCCTTCAGCTTAGGTCATGATCCCAGGGTCCTGGGATGGAGGCCCACATCGGGCTCTCTGCTTAGTGGGAAGCCTCCTTTCCCACCCCCCACCCCCGCCTGCCTCTCTGCGTACTTGTGATCTGTCTGTCAAATAAATAAATAAAATCTAAAAAAAAAAAAAAAAAAAAAGAATACCATATTCTTATTTCTGGGACTAAGCTAGAAGCAAATAATTATGTATCAAGTGAAGGGTGACAAGATTTGACTGCTTACCAGGTCTGACATTAAGCAAGTCACTCATAGGGCGTTCTTTTCCAAGCAACATTTATATCAAGCAGCTTTCATTTGAAGCCAAATATTTTCCTTAGAGCCAATAAAAACAAGTAAATATAAATTCACCTGCCAAAAATTATAGTAACACTCATGCATTTCTCAGAGGAAAGAGAATCTAAAAAGTCCTTGAAATCTTCAGGTCAGTGACAAAGTAAACTGAATATCTTTGAGCAAAGGACTCTGAAGACATTCAGTACGTTTAGTGTGAAGTTTTAAACCCATGGTTTTTCTCTCTTAAAGAGTTTTAAATTGGCTGTTACAGCTCCAGTCAAATACGCTCATATTTTCAATGTCAGCTTCTCGGAGATAATATTCATAGCTAACATTTACTGAGTACCCTTCTCTTGGAGAGGCACTGTGCCAAGCATTTCATGCTTCATGTCACATTAACCCTGACAATAACTCTTAAGGGGAAGGTATGATCATCACCATCATGTTACAGATAAAGAGATCAAGGCTCAGAATGGTTGGTTAACTTAAAATAAGTGGTGGAGGGGCCCCTGGGTGGCTCAGTGGGTTAAGGCCTCTGCCTTCGGCTCAGGTCATGATCCCAGGACTCTGGGATCAAGCCTGCATCAGGCTCTCTGCTCAGCAGGGAGCCTGCTTCCTCCTCTCTCTCTGCCTGCCTCTCTGCCTACTTATGATCTCTGTCAAATAAATAAATAAAATCTTTAAAAAAAAAAATAAGTGGTGGAGACTGGATTTGAACCCAAATCCAGACTCAAAAAAAAAAAAAAACAAAAACCTGAAAAACACAAAAACCCTTACAAACTATTTTTAAAGTTGGAAAAAATCCAATCGGTCAACCATGTTTCACTGAAGACCCCAAATACAAATCCCTGATAAATGTGAGGGAAGAAATACGAAATAGCCCGTATTTGTTTATGCATCAAGGTAATCTGTTACACATTCATCAATGCATACTGGAAGTCTTTGCATTTAAATACCCAATTTAGAAATAGCTCTCACAATGAATAAATATAAACTGTTATTATATGTATTATGCAGAATAAGGTCACTGAAGTCTCACTCCTCTATCTGGGGTTCCCCCTCTTTAAAGCCCTAACTTTACTTCTCTGGTCCCTGTGAGTGACACCAGGGGGAAAAAGCAAGTAAAAGACCAGATGGTACCCATGGTCCCTTATAACTCCTGTCATCTACACGTGAAACTGAGTCGTTCAGCACCCATTCATACACACCACACTCCCCCTAGGGAGGGAACCAGAGAAGACCAGGATGCTGTCGTAATCAAATACCTTCCACCAGAGTAGGAAGAGAAGGGAAGAGAGGGAGAAAAGAATAATGAAAAAAGCGCTCACTCGAGGAAGAGGGAAAAAATAGCACTAATGGAAAACAAAGCAGCAGCCAGAAAAAAGAAAACATATGGGTCATTTAAATCAGGTAACATGGAAATATTAAAACACTGAGAGGTCATTGTTGCTTACTTTGCATGCAGAAAGTCAAGCTGTTGGTTTCTAAATGCTGCTCAACTGTGCCAGAAACAAGTATTAAAAACATAATCGAGAAATACCAGAGCTATATTCCAAAAACAGGTTCCCCGAGTGCCTTAGAAGTTCAGATCAAAACTGACCTAAGATGAAAGACACAAACACACACACACACACACAAATGAAAGACACATAAGCTAGAGTGTATTTACTATAAACTTATATTCAGAAAACCATGGCAGAGTCTGTAATTTGCAGTTTTAATTGTGAAACTAATACTGGAATTATTCTAAAGTATTACAAAATCATATTTAAACTTCTAATGAGAAAAACTGAGTATGTGTCTATAAAATAATCGTAAAAGAAGGAAAAGCAGATGGACTCACTCTTTTCTAAAATTCAAACTGATGTACATTTTAATGCATTACAATATTTATAGGACTGTGTCCCACATATTCCAATAAAATCTGTAATAATTCTGGCTGCCTGCTATTATTGAAGTCAAATGGAAATGTTTCTAATTATACTCAAGGATAATACAGTCTTCCAGGTTCTATTATAAAATATGCCTTCTTTATTTCTGTGTTGAGCATAGTATAAAAATTGTTGGTAACAGAAGAGGGTAGAAAACAGTTTCACGGTACGTTGGAGAAAGTATGGAAATAGATTTTAGTAAGCAACTACAAACTATACAGAATATATACGTGACAGGGTATTGTAGTGCATTACACATACTTAGATTCTAGGCCAATTTAAAGTATTATCCTCTTAAATCCCAGTTTTATTATTTTTCATCCACTTTGGCCACTGTGCTCTCACTGTGGGTCAGCAAGGAAGGGAACCTGCCAGTCTTATTCAGGCCTGGGCCCAGGATTCAAGGGATCTGCTTCTTGGCCAGCTTCTTCACTGATTTTTATTTCTTGTTGAGTTTCTTCAGCATCCCAATGTCCACATGGGAAATATCCACAGTCCCAGCCTCATCAAGTGCTGTTGATCCCCCAAAACACATACAGAGAACTTGGGGCTAGGAGTGGACTTAAGCCTGACAGTGTTGAGAGTCATCCGTCCTGCTGAGGGTCACTGTTCTTCAAGGGGATCTCCACCATCTCCCAAAACTTCTGGCACTCGCACGGGTCCTGTGCAGGACTTCCCGCACCAATGCGTGCAGAGTGATGGAAGCTTTGCTGCTCACGGGGCCATGCACCACAATAACTGGACAAAAGGTCTAAGATTTTTGGAGCACCTGAGTGGCTCAGTGGGTTACGCCTCTGCCTTCGGCTCAGGTCATGATCTCAGGGTCCTGGGATTGAGTCCCGCATCGGGCTCTCTGCTCGGCAGGGAGGCTGCCTCCCTCTCTCTCTCTCTCTCTGCCTGCCTCTCTGCCTACTTGTAATCTCTATCTGTCAAATAAATAAATAAAATCTTTAAAAAAAAAAAAGGTCTAAGATTTTTGAACCCTTAGGATTTTTGTTGTTGTTGTTAAGTAAGCTTTACATGCAATGTGGGGCTTGAACTCATGACCCTGAGATCAAGAGTTGCATGCTCCATCAACCGAGCCAGCCACCTATCAAATAGGGCTGAGTACCCTATTTTAGATATTAGCCCCTTACCAGATATACGATTTGGAGGTAACGTCTCCCATTCGACAGGCTGTTTTTTCATTTTCTTGATGGCTTCCTTTGCTGTGCAGAAGTTTTTTATAAAGTTTGATGGAGTCCCACTTGTTTATTTTCGCTTTTGCTGTCAGATTCAAAAAATCTTCTTCAAGACCTATAGCAGGGGGCTTACACCTAGGTTTTCTTCTATTAGCTCTAAGGTTTCAGTCCTACATTCAAGTCTTCAGTCCACTTTAAATGAATTTTTGTGTATAGTGCGAGACAGGGGTCCAGTTTCCTTCTTTCACATGCAGCTCTCCGATTTTCCCATCCCTATTACTCCACTCCACATTCCCTTTACTCCACATCCCTATTTACTCCACTTTCTCCACTGTATATACTTGGAACCTTTGTCATAGACTAATTGGCCACATATGCATGGGTTTATTTTTGGGCTCCTTGTTCTGTTCCATTGATCTGTATCGTTTTAATGCCAATACCACACTGTTTCAATTACTATAGCTTTGTGATATAGTTTGAAAGTGGAAAGCAAGCCTATCAATAAAGTTTAAGGATTTTGTTCCACTGATAACAGAAAAGAAAGGGAGAGAAAAGAGAGGAATATCCAAAACATTATCACTTATTTTAAGGCCAAGAACAATTCAGGAGTTCCTAGAAGCACTTTAATTTTTCTGTAAAGACAGATGACAAATCTTATATGCAAAATATGTCATGCTTTCGTGAGTCCTTTCTAGCAATTGGTTTCTTTTTCTTCTTCTTTTTTTTTTCATTACTCAACTAATGAAATTAAACTCTTTGAGTTTTATACTAAGACAAAAATAAAAGAGAAACAATTCAACTACCAATTTCAGGTTTACCTCTTGAGCTACAGCTTGTCCCAGGCCCTAAGGATTAGTCCAAGCAAAAATAAGAGAAGAGCGAAACCCTGCTGCCTTGAGAGCCAAAGCACTCTGGCCATCTGAAAGAATTCAAAACTAGTTTCAAAAGATGGAGTTTCACCTCTACCGCATTTAGTTAAATGAATACATCATGGGTTTTGAATGTATTTCCAGAGAGTCTCAAAAAGGTTTGCAGCCAGGGACACCTGGATGGCTCAGTCGGTTGAGTGTCTGCCTCCAGCTGAGATCATGATCCCGGTGGACCGAGTCCCATATCAGGCCCCTTGCTCAGCAGGGAGCCTGCTTCTCCTGCTGCCTGCTGCTCCCTTGCTTGTGTTCTCTCTCTCCCTCTCTCTCTGACAAATAAAAATCTTCCCCAAAAAATTAATAAAATAAAAACATAAAAATGTCTTCGGCCAGAGGAGAATGAAAAGGAAAGTAGTTGGGATGCCTGGGTGGCTCAGTCAGTTAAGCACCTGCCTTCAGCTCAGGTCATGATGCCAGGATTCTGGGATCGAGTCCCACGTCAGGCTCCTTGCTCAACAGTAAACCTGCTTCTTTCTCTGCCTGGTACTCCCCCTGCTTGTGCTTGTTCTCTCTCTCCCCCTCCCTGGCAAATAAATAAAAATCTTAAAAAAAAAAAAAAAAGAAGGAAGGAAGGAGAAGAAAGTAGTTTATATTAGAGAAGTATGATTATGGATTTTTTTTAATTTCCATAAATATTCTATCTTCTACCACTTTTTTCTCATTTTGATCTCTCAGAAGTTGGAAGTTGTTTCCAATTGTTCAGGATCCTTGATTCTCCATTTATTTGCCAGAAGGAGGCCAATGCTGATGGAAGCTCCATGTGCACAGGCACAGCCTGCCAAGTGGTGGCTCCCGCTGGAGGGTTTGGAGCTGTATCACTGAGGGACACCCAAACATCAGCATCTCTAGATCTTTTTCCTGGTTTTGATTCATTTTCTCCAGAAGAGTATGCATTAACCTTCTGGAGGGAAGGGGATGTAGTGGGTACAACCCCAGTGCCTGCATTTAGAAGCCATGCCAAGATGCCTCACTCCTCCATTTGTAGCCTTTGCTCTTAGCCCTGTTCTCAGTAGACCACCCCTCCACGGCATCCCAGAGCTCCCATAGGAAGGTCCTCTTGGTTCAGCCCCTCGGAGAAGACATTCTAGTATTAACCGGGGAGGAGGTGGTCTCCTGACTGCGCGTGGTGCTGGAGAAGAGCTGAGCGTCCAGCTGCTCCTTCAATCACTCCTCCAAGGTGTCTGCCTTCAGAGACACCTGGTACTTCCAACTCCTAAGACTTTGCAGGGTTCCATGGCAAGAACTGGCTGTTTGTTGGAGTTCTCCGACCCTAAAGGCATTTAGCCTTCAGCTTTCACTGATCAGTAGAGTTCATCATTACTCAACTTTCCAACTTGAAAAATGTTACTAACATTGTGTTCCCCCTTCCTCCTCTTTAAACTAATAATAAATTCACGACTTTTTAAAAGTTCCTTCACTGATATTTTATTGGGGTTTCAGAACAAAGCAAAGATAAGCATGTGGGTTCAATCCACTATGCTTAAGAGCAATTCCTACAAAATAAAATTTTTAAAAATACATCTATATTAAACTATTTTATGCTGAGGAAATGTGGTTAAGCAAGCATTTTACCTGGACTCAACGTCTCCAGTCCCTTTTCTACTCTCCACAGAGCCGCGCTAACTAGCTGCCATGTGCTCCAGCTCTTGGCAGGTGACCGGGCCCTCCGTCCCCCCACTGCCCGCCCACAGCGCTGCTGGCACAGGCGGCATGCTCCTTCAGTGCTAACCCACACTCCCGCTCTGTGCTCTTGATCCTAGTGCCCCCCACATCCCTGGGCTTTCCAGCCAGCTCTCTCCCGCTCTGTGTGCGTGTGTGTGTTTCTATCTTCAGTCTCAATCTCCAAAGACTTCTTCCCTCATCTAAAAAAGATGGAAAAATATTTGTAAAGAAACTGTAATTGCCTTCCACTGGCGACATATTAGTAGAGTAGCTACTCCAAAGAGGACTCCTGTACAAAACAACTAGTTCTTGGCTAAAATACACTTTTTAGTGCACTGATGGGCTTCCAGAAAGTAGAGGAAATCTCCAGGGACCCTTGCACCATAACCAAAAAGAACAACCACAGGTGAACAGACTGTGGCTTGAATCCACAGTAAAATACTGAGCAGTAAACAAACCCGGAGGGTAGGGTGACCCCGACGATGAATGCCAATCCAAAGCTGCCAATACAAAGGCGTGCCACCAGCTTGTCACTGAGGAGCTGAACCCCAAGTGGTCACATTAAGCCAAGAACCTCTGAAGGAGGTTAAATGGCCTCAGGTGATGCAGTCTAGATCCCTCCAGAAGCAGATGTAAATCCCTCCTTTATTTGGGGCCTCAGATGAAGATGAACAAACAAAAGCTCACAATCAACATCATCAAACACATAAAGAAACAAACCACCATAGTGTTTGTGGAAACAAATTACAAATTCATATCCCTAAAAAAAAAAAAAAAAATCATATCCCTAAGGACTTAAAATATTGGATTTATGAGATACAAAACCTATCAGTTACTACCTTGGGGTAATGGGGGATGATCCCAAGACAGAAGGCCATACTCACATTGAAGGCAAAGGGAAAACAGACAAAATTTTATAGTACTTCATAGTTTTGCCCAGGGCTAGTTTACTCCTCTTTGACTATGCTCAAAGGCATGCACTAGTGGAAAGAGTTGTATTTACAAAATGATGCAAATTCCCTCTAGCGAACAATCTGCCACCACGCATACAAAGCCTGTGGGGAAATGTTCACGCGGGACAGTCTCACAAATTTCTATACAAATGGGGAGCTTACGAAGAGTCACATGACCCTCGCATGCCGGCAACATCCACTTCATCACAGCAGAATTACAGTGAAGTGGAACCAAAAAAAGCCCTCAAATTCCTCAGCTGACTTTGCTCAGCTGTTTGTAGGTAGTCCTCTGCTTCTGTCAATTCAACCTCTGAGCAACCGGTACTACTGTCTAGCCTCTCAACCCTTGCGCAGTCTTCCACGCGGTCTCCCGCACATCTGATTTCAAGATGCACATTCTAAATGATAAACAGATGTTTTTAGGTACTGCATAGTGAGCTTTTTTTTTTTAACCATTTAACAGTATCTATGTAATCATTTAATTTTATTACTTCTATAAATTATAAAAAGACATTAAAAGAAAATGTAAAAAGGACTTACACCAGTGATAACTAGATATCTCAAACTAATAACATGTATGACTAAAATGAAAATAATTAACACATGCCAAAAATGGGAAGTCTTTAACCTCAAAAAGATATTTACTGGACTTAAAACTGGTGGGTCAACAGCAGTCTCAACTGTAAAGGAAAAGAATAAAACAAAACAATGTGTATAAAATCCTGAAGTGCTAACTCCATATTAAAAAAAGAGGACAATCTGTCAGTGCACAGACAAAATTACCAGTATCAGACCTCACAGATGGCTCTTTTGGTGAGATAAACATCTTGATAATGTGCCCCATGGCTGAAAAGTATCATTTTTATACTGCCCTCACTTGAGGTAATGTAGGATGTACAACAAAACGATGTTTCCCGGGATGCCTGGGTGGCTCAGTCGGTTAAGCATCTGCCTTCAGTTCAGGTCATGATCCTAGAGTCTGAGGATCAAGCCCTACATCCAGCTCCCTGCTTAGCAGGGAGTCTGCTTCTCCCTCTGCCACTCCCCCATTCGTGTGTGCGTGTGTATGTGTGTGTGTGTGCACGCGCGTGCATTATGTGCTCTCTAATAAATAAAATAATAAAAAACAAACAAACACCATGCTTCTCAAACTGGGATATGAGTGGAGAGCATGGGTTCAAAGAGGGTCCTTCTGGGCCTCAAAATAAATACAACTTACTCAATGGTATGTATGTATATTAACACAATGTTATTGTATTTATTTTAAAGTACAATGCAAGCATAACTGTTCTAACATAAAGCAGAACAAACTGCTGGGTTTGCAGGTTCTTAGTTGGCTCAGCTCTCAGGCGCCATGGGGTAAACATGGACTCCATTCTTGCTGTTAGACCTTCTGCGGAAAGGTTTGTAACTCCCCAAGCCGGGCTGCTCTTGGCACTTTCAGCACCACAAAACAAAGCCTAGCCTTACAAAATTAACACATGTAAGACACAATTCTGATTAAAAGCTCTGTTTAAATATTAGTATATGCTTAACGAATACAGATTATCACAACAGTAAATAGAACACATTTATTTCTTAAAACTCAAAAATCAACATATAAAGCTGTAGGTAGGCAAAAAGCCTAAAGAGGGCAGAGATATGTTTTAAAAATGAACCCGGGGGGAAATAAAAAAAATGAACCCAGGGATCTCAGAAGCAACACTGCCTTTACCCTCAGAGACAAGTTAGCGTGAAGGTGGGATGCAAAATACTATATTCCCCATATTTCATGTAAGAATCCCATTCTGCCCTTCTACTCCTTGGTTATAAGTTTTAATGCTAAGAAATGAAACACCATCTGGAAAACCACAGACGTTCCTAACTACTGGCAAAAAAAAACCCATAGCACAACCCCAGCAATTGCATGAGAATGGTAACCTCTCCCCGTGTCTTCAGAAAAAGACCACACATTTCAGCATCGTAAAATTGTCCTTAAACGTTATATCTGATCAAGTAGTCCCAAAGACCCAGAGACTGTTCTGTCCTATGAAAGTCATCTTTAACATTTACAAAATCTCGATTCTGATTGGCTGTCTTCCTTAATGCATCACCCTGGTAATAAAATCAAACTTGACATCTTTGTTTACTGAAAGGTGGACTTGTGGTTTTTAACTTTATTTTCCATATTCATGGAAGTCCAAAGCAAATAAAAAGTTTCAATCCTATTTGCTTCCTTATATAAAAAGAAAAAGGAAAAAAAAGAAAGAATTTGTAAGTCTTGGCTTACTGTAATTAATATAGGAGGAAAAAAGAGTGAGAGGGCCAGGTCATTAGAAATGAAAATTATAAAAAGAAAAATAGAATTTTCAAAATTCTACTTTTATTCCTCAAATTCTATCCTTCCCTGTCACACATGCTATCCCTAGAACATCTTCAAGGGCGCCTGGGTGGCTCAGTGGGTTGAGCCGCTGCCTTCGGCTCGGGTCGTGATCTCAGGGTCCTGGGATCGAGCCCCGCGTCGGGCTCTCTGCTCAGCGGCGAGCCTGCTTCCCTCTCTCTGCCTGCCTCTCTGTCTACTTGTGATCTCTCTCTGTCAAATAAATAAATAAAATCTTTAAAAAAAAAAAAAAAAAAAAAAAAAGGCAATACTTACTGTAACTGCCAGGAGATTTTTCTTCGTAAGTAAAATGAAGTTGCAGTTCTTCCTCGGACATCTCACAGATGAACACTTTCAGCAAACAGCAAATAATAAACAAAGCATTGTGTGTCTGCCAAATGAAGATGTGGCTGCAAAGGAAAAACCAAAATCACACAAGAATCCATACTGAATCAAGAGCATGAGCGCTATCTATTTCATTTCTCAAGTACTTTGCCCCTTCTGCTTGTAATATAAAGACAATAACTCTATCTTTTCATGGTTTGTGATTTATTACATTATTCCAGTCTCCTTCATGTTTCATTCTCTGTATTTTAGTGAGTCAACCTAATAAAAATATTTTCCTTTGGCATGACTGCTCATTGTTCTGAACTTCATACTTGTCCCCCACACAGGCAGTTCAAGGAAAAGTGAAAAAAAAATTTTTAAGTATAATAACAGAAAGAGAATATACGCAAGCACACAACCCAAATTTTAAGTAGGGCACTGTTAGCAGCCCCATACAATACTTGCTACTTGTATTAGTAACCATGAACTCAAGAGAAATTTTAATTTTTAATTTTTTAAATATAATTTGTTTGGAAGCAGGGCAATGAACCATTTCTTAAGAGTCTGCCATCCAAAATGGTTTTAAAAAATGGTTGAGTGCATAGATTAACCTTCCAATGTATCAAGTATAAAATTATAATACCTATGTTAGCTATAGTGGAATTAAAATAATATTATAATGCCTAATCTGAGCCTTCTTTCATCTACTAGGAAAGAGAGAAAGGAAATAATGTGGAATGAAATAATCCTCAAACTTAGTCATTATTTAAACTAAATATGAGCAGCTGTGATAATGGAGAGGAACTACCTTTTTTAATAATAATTACATCACTATTATCCTTAAGCAATGTATTTCTGAAGATTGTCTAAAATACTGAAATCAAACAGATTCTAGAATTCATAATCCCACCACAATGATTCGGACAGTAAATTATAACCTCTCTTTTACTTTTTAATAATGAGAATTCCTTTACAGCTTTCAAAAGACCATAATCTATTTCTACCAAAAAAAAATACTCATATTTCTAAATATAAAGAGAACATGATTTAATCAGTCAGCTTACTTCTGACATTCTGCTGAAAGTTTTAGTTCTTTGGTTCTAGAAAGGAAGACCTTAATTAGCGCACCAAGGTTTCCTGTTCGAGGGTTGTTTACAACTGCAAAAGAAGATAAGGTTTTAGAAAGTTAAAATTAACTGAAATCAAAGTGAACATATTACAGCATTTATAAAACCAAGTTGTCAAATTGCAGTTGCTCCACAGACAAACCTTACTGTACTTTCAATCTAATTAGGAAAAATAAACAATGAGAGAAATTGCTGCTTGGTCTTAATTCTGAACCAAAAATGATCTGTAAACTGAAAATGACAGACACAGTACACGAAAGTAGCCAATTCATCTCAGAATTCAAAATAATAGTTGATACATAGTCAATTTATACACATACATATTTTTCTCTTTAGAAAAGCAAATGTTAGGGACCTCTGGGTGGCTCAGTCATTAAGCATTTGACTCTTGATCTCAACTCGGGTCTTATTCAAAGGGTCATGAGTTCAAGCCCCATGCTGGGCTCCAAGGGTGTGGGGAAGGAAAATAAAAAGAAAAAGAAAAGAAAGGAGAGGAAAGGAAAGGAAAGGAAAAGAAAGCAAGCAAGCAAATGTTAAAAAAACAAAAAACAAAAAATGATCCCCAGTATATAGAATACAATAAACTAGAATGGCAGAACTTTTTTCAGATAATCATAAATCATTCTAATGAAAAATAAACAGAAACATAAAGCAATATGGCCAGGGAGAAGTTATTTGATCAGAAAAAATTTTAAGGAATTTGTTTTAAAAAATTTTTAAGTTTAAAGGTGAGCATTTCAGCAAATCCAGCCAAAGAATCGAGCAGATACTGTCATGAGAATCAGAAGAGCTGATCTCTAGATCCAAGTCTATAGTTAACGGGATATTAAAACTCAAGTTACTTTTCTTCTCCAACCTCACTTTTCTCATCAAAAGAAACAACAGATAACAGACACTAATATACACTAAGCACTTTACACACATCAACTCATTTAATCCTTAAAACCAACTGTGGGAGAAAAGCACCAATATCATCTCCATTTCACAGATCCTCGTGTCTCTGTTGTTACTGCTCAAGGATACATCCTTATCTATTGCTTCCAATCCTTGGCTCTAAAATGCTGTGCTATACCAATCCCTATAATCAAAAAATTAGATTTAATGAAAATATGAAGCTCTATCAGTCTACACAGTAACACATATGTGACGGTTAGTTTTATGTATCAATGGGACTGGACCACAGCACACCCACATATCTGGTTAAACGTTATTTCTGGATGTGTATGTGAAAGTGTTCCTGCACTTTAATTTTCAACTGAGTAAAGCAGACTGGCCTCTCCAAAGTGGGCAGGCATCCTCCAACACATTAAAGGCCTGAACAGAACAAAAGTCAGAGGAAGACTCAATCTTCTCTCTCTGCCTCACTGTGGAGCTAATACATTGGTCTTCTGCCCTTGGACAGGGACTTACAACACTGGCCCTACGGTTCTCAGGTTTTTGGATTTGAACTGGAATTTACACCATTAGCTTTACTGGGTCACTGGATAACCCTAATACATCACAGAAGGACAAAGGTTAAGAGCCCATCAGAGCTAGATAGTATTATGCTAAGCGAAATCAGCCAGAGAGAGACAAGTACCCTATGATTTCACTCATATGTGGAATTTAAGTAACAAAACAAAAAAGGAAAGGAAAAAAAGAGAGAGAGGCAAACCAAGAAACAGACTCTTACCTCTAGAGTCTAAACAAACTGATGGTTACCAGATGGGAGGGAGTGGGAGGATGGGTGAAACAGGTGACGGGGAGGTTAGGGAGGGCCTTTGTTGTGATGAGCACCAGGTGCTGGACGGCAGTGTTGATCACTGTACTGCACACGTGAAACTAATATTACACTGTCTGTTAACTCACCGGAACCTAAATTAAAAACTTAAAGAAAAAACTCTTCGGAAGGGAGAGACTGTTTAGTGAGAGCCTTTAATTTAACTGAAGAAAAAGAGGGCGCCTGGGTGGCTCAGTTGTTTAAGTGTCTGCCTTCAGCTCAGGTCACGGGATCAAGTCCTATACAGGGCTCCCTGCTCAGCAGAAAGTTAGCTTCTCCCTCTCCCTCTAACCCCTGCCCCCGGCTTGTGTGTGCTCTCTCCGGCGCACTCTTTCTCTAATAAATAAATAAAATCTTTAAAAGGAAAAAAAAGAGACCGAGAAAGTTTAAGTGTTGGGCCCAAAGTCAACAATGTTAGTGACAAGTGCCCAGACTTTTTGCTTTACGAATGGTTTTCAAACAACAAAGATTCCAGACTTCTGAATATTTGTTTTTCTTCTGAAATATATTTTTAACTGCTTCAAAAAATGGAAATGCAAACACTCAAGCACACTGGCCTATGCTGCCAAAAAAGTTCATTTGTATGCAGACCTGAGGTTTATGCTTTTGCTGCCATCTCTATGCATATATTTGAACTTCTTGAAAATGTGTCAAAGATTTGGAAAGATATACCAAGCTTCAAATACATTTTAAATATTTTAAAATCCAGGTATGTATACTTTAAAAAATCATGCATGGGAATAAGTACACCATTACGGCATACCTGCTTTGTGCTCAGTAACTGTCAAGTTGACTCAGGTCGGCCTACTGGGTAAGTGTTCTTGTCACAGCTTGAGTCAATGCAAGTTACTGTGTAACTTTCTCATTGTCATGAAACAGGAGCACCTTGCTATTGGATATGTGGTTCACAGAGCAGTGGCAAGAGCATCATCTGGGACCCCACTGGCCGTGCAGAATCCCAGGTCCACCTCCCTGCACCTACTAAAGTTAACAGTGCTTCCCAAAGCCTAATAGGCCTTTAAATCACAAGGCAGTCACTAACGTTTAAATTCTGGTCTTGCATGTCTCAAATGGGACCAGAGATTCTGCTCCAGTCTCTCCCAGGTGATGGCCGTTATTACTGGACGGAGAAGCCCGCTGTGAGCAGCAAGTGCAGCATGTGCTGGCAGTTAGGGGAGGTTCTGTCCAACTTTCACCATCAAGGGTAGATATGTAATTAGATACTAAATCTAGTCCGTTTCACTTTGAGACAAAAATTTCCTACTTCTCTTCCAAGCTTTGGGGTTTAATGAGAAAATGCCCTGAAATTTCAGGATAAACTGTTTAAGATAGTTCATGTTCGCCAGTGCGTCTCTGTGTGAATCAGTATTATTGAGCTATTGTAAATAAAAATACTGAAACAAAGAGCTGGGGATGCTTGAATTACAAGCATAATTCAGATCCCCAACTTCACAATCTTGTGTTCACTCAATAGCTCCTTTATTACTGAATGACTTTATAAGTAATTGTTTGAATTTACAAATGGTTATCTATTTAAAAACAAAACAAAGCTGGGGCACCTGGGTGGCTCAGTGGATTAAGCCGCTGCCTTCAGCTCAGGTCATGATCTCAGGGTCCTGGAATCAAGCCCCGCATCGGACTCTCTGCTCCGCAGGGAGCCTGCTTCCTCCTCTCTCTGCCTGCCTCTCTGCCTACTTGTGATCTCTCTCTCTCTGTCAAATAAATAAATAAAATCTTTAAAAAAAAAAAAAGCAAAATAACCCATGTTGTTGGAAAGAGCAACCAGTTATTGGACCTATTAATTGAAGCTTCATACACCTTCTGCATTTGTTCATTCAGCACGTGTTTAACTGAACTACTTATGGACCCAGCACTGTTTCGGGGACTAAGGAGATACTTAGAACACCAGGTCTTGATGGAGCGGACACTCTAACACAACTATGTTTTCACACTACTCTGAGATAAGATGTAGAGGGGAAAGTCAACTAATAAGACAAAGTATGTTCCCTGATGTTTAAACACCACCACCCAATGGCAGACTCACTATTCTAAAACACCTTGACGGAACTTAACAGGATCAAAGTTAACGGGCAAAAGTCAAATGTTGTGGGGCACCCGGTGGCTCAGTTGGCTGAGCACGCAAATCTTAATTTCAGCTCAAATCATGATCTCAGGGTCATGGTTTGAGCCCCACGAAGGCTCTGGCCTCAGCAGGGCATCTGCTTGGGATTCTTTCCCCTTACCCTCTGCCTCTCCTACCCTGGCACACTCTCTCTTTCTCTCTCTCTAAAATAAACAAATAAATCTTAAAAAAAAAAAAAATCAAACGTTATGTTGAGGTTGAATAAGCTTCAAAAGCCAGAGCGGGAACAAGATAGCTGACGGGAAAACAGAAAAGCATAATGGAACTAGACTACAGAGTCTCACTAGGTTCGAATCCCAGCTCCACCACTGACTGGCTGTGACACCTAGCAACTTACTTCACCTCCCTACACCTCAACTGTGTCCTCAACTGTAAAATGTAGACAGCAATGGTACTTAAATTAAAAACTAACTTATTTGGTTCACAACAGCCAATGGGAAGAGACTAGATGTCCATTGACAGATGAATGGATAAAGAAGATGTGGTATATATATACAATGGAATACTATGCAGCTGAAATAAAAAAAACCAAAATCTTGCCATTCACAATGACGTGGATGGAACTAGAGGGTATTATGCTAAGCGAAATCAGTTAATCAGAGAAAGACAATTATCATATGATCTCTTGGATATGAGGAACTTGAGAGGCAGGGCAGGGGGTTGTGGGAGGCAAGGAGGGAAAAAAATGAAACAAGACGAGACCAGGGAGGGAGACAAACCATAAGAGAATCTTAATCTCAAGAAACAAACTGAGGGTTACTGGGGATGAGTGGGGGGATGGGGAGAGGGTGGTTGCGTTATGGACATTTGGGGAGGTTATGTGCTATAGTGAGTGCTGTGAATTGTGTAAGACTCATGATTCACAGACCTGTACCCCTGAAGCAAATAATACATTATATGTTAGTAATAAATAAATAAGTAAATAAAATGGTTAATTTTATGTTGAGTTTCACATCAAGATTTTTTTAATTAAAAAAACTAACTCATTTGACACTAGAAATTGTAGCAATCTGTTAACTTAAGCAGCTTTTGTGTAAAGAAGAGACTTCCCTATCTCTACAGGAATTCAAGCAAAGTATGAATAACACTAAGATAAGGGTATTATAAAGAAAATTTCCATCTGGGTGAGAGATTGGACTTGCTCCCAGCCCCTGAAAGAACCTTTCCCAATATTTCACTATAATACCCCTGTGTCCCCAAATCCAATACCAAAGATACAGAAAATAGAGAGAACAGAGAAGAGTTAACAATCCATGGGGAGGCAATCAACAAAATTTAGACTGGGGAAACTCTACTACCTACTTTCTTCCGTAAATAGGAGAAAAAGAAGAGAGAGACAATTGCCAGAGGAAACTAGTTATGAAAAGAACTGTAAAGATACACCAATAATAACCAATAATAACATACAGACTCTATACGGTTCCTGATTCACAAAAACTAAGACAATTAGAAATTTGAACAGTCAGTGGCTATTTGACAATGCTAAAAACGGGTTCCTAGTAAGATAACGGCATTGGTCTCCTTTAAAAAAAAAAAACTTAAGAGATATTTACGAATGAAATGGTATGACACCTGAGGTTTCTATCTAATATGTGAGAACACGCCGCTTTCGGTTGTTTATTTTGCATATCCTTTTCAGTTGTCAGCTTTTCTATATATATTTCACACAGAAGTATGAGTATGGGTAGAATGTAATAGTGAGAGATACAGATGAGGCCTGCCCACGAGGTCAACATGAGTGAAACTGAAAGATGAGTTTATGGCTGTTTACTGGGTTATTTGGCCCTCATTTCGAGAAGTGTGAAACTTTTAAAAAATCAAAAACCCGTGAAAACATACAAACAGATACAAATTCACAGAAAAGCTAAATCCAAATAGTCCTTCTCCCCACCAAAACAGAGAATACTTTCACTAACAACAGAGTTCATAGAAATGATTTTACTTGTAAGTATTTAAGTATTTACTTGGTAATCAATGGACGGTTCGCAAGGCTAATGGCTTCAAAGTACCTCCGAAGACAAAATGTCCCCCCACTGTCTTCTCCAACCAGAAAACTCCCACCAAGTCACTTTCTTTTTTTTTTTTTAAGATTAATTAATTTATTTATTTGACAGAGAGAAATTACAAGTAGGCAGAGAGGCAGGCAGAGAGAGAGGAGGAAGCAGGCTCCCTGCCAAGCAGAGAGCCCAACGCAGGACTCGATCCCAGGACCCTGAGATCATGAGCTGGGCCGAAGGCAGAGGCTTTAACCCACTGAGCCACCCAGGCGCCCCCCCCCCCCCCACCAAGTCACTTTCTACACCAGTACTGAGGCTCCAACCCCCAGAAAACAACTGAAAGAAATAAACACCCCGGCCACAGAACAACATATGCTGGAGGGAGAAAGACTGTTGATCTGGATGTTCAATCCAGGAATTTTGTAATTCCCTCACACTCCAAAGCCAAGGAGTAAGGTCCCGTTTAAACCAAGCAAAATCTACTACACAAAATAAAACCTTCTTGGCTTCTAGAAATTAGGTTAGAAAACAGAATCAGCCCACCTTCAGGCTAAAATCAACAGCAGATTCAACAGGCGCCTACAGGATCCACACGAGGGAAAGGTTAAGAAGCACTCTCTCTCCGACAGCAAACAACGTGCCGACACGGTGCTCCCTGCGCCTTCACCCGCTTTATTTTTCTGAAAAGACCTATTACATGAGAGTAGGTGTATTTATTCATGATCTGACTCCCCTACTCAGACAGACCCATGAGGATAGGAATCCAAGTCGGTCTTCTTTGCCAGAGTATAGACTACATTATGGAATACAAAGCACAGGGTATAGGAAAGAGCCTAAAATATAGCAGGAACTCAATAAATATTTGCTGGTTTAAGGAATAAGAAAAAATAGTAACAGTAACACTCAGGTAAGGAATAAGTTATACTAGAATTTCACCCAAAGGGCTGAATCAAAACTATCAAACAGTGTGGCTCCTGGCTGGCTCAGTCAGTAGAGCGTATGACCCCTGGGGTCCTGAATTCAAGCCCCACGTTGGAATGGAGCTACTTTAAAAAAATAAAGGACTGGGGCACATGGGTGGCTCAGTTGGTTAAGTGTCTGCCTTCGGCTCAAGTCATGACCCCGGAGTCCTGGGATCCAGACCAGCACTGGGCTCCCTGCTCAGCAGAGAGCCTAATTTTCCCTCTGCCCCACACCCTGCGCATGCTCTTTCTTGCTCTTTCTCACTCTCTCAAATAGACAGATAAATAAGTAGATAAATACATAAATAAAAATAAAAAATTTTTTAACTGTCAAATGAATTTAGTAACAAGGATCATTAGTGGAAGATGAGAAAGTCATCTTTTTAAAACAACAACAACAAAAACAGAAAGCCACTGGGGAAAATGAGTATAATGAAAAGAGAGCAGTCTAAAGTTCAGGAAAAACAAAGAATGATTAAAAACCAAAAAATGAAGTAACTAAAAGATGTACTAGAATCTTGACAGAACTGTTATGTATAAAGCATTGACTGAATCAAAGACATAAGGAGTAAATTCAAGAAGCGAAAGATGACAAAGAAAAAAGAAGATAAGGAAAGCAAAGAACGGACATCGAACCTGAATGTCAACAGGTGATCCTACGTTGGGGGAGAAGAAACTCAAACACAAGTAAAATCAAAGCCATAAGTATAGAAAACTTCAGAACTAAAAAAGATCTTAATAAACCAATAAAAAAAACTTCATCAAATTACAAGCAAAATCATAAAGAAAAAAGTATAATGAGGAACACTTAATTGTAACAGTTTAAAAAGTCTAATGAACAAAGAAGAAGAAAAAAATAAGGGTCCTCTCAGGTAACCACCTTCTTACACCATATACAAAAATAAATTTGAAATGGATTAATGACCTACAAGTGTGACCTGAAACCAGAAACTCCTAGAAGAACACACAGGCAGTAAAATTGGAGTTCAGTAGTAGCAATATTTTTTTGGATCTGTCTCCTTACGCAAGGGCAACAAATGCAAAAAATAAACAAGTGGGACCAAATAAAACTAAAAATCTTCTGCACAGCGAAGGAAACCGTGAGCAAAATGAAAAGGCAACTTAGTGAATGGCAGAAGATATTTGCAAATCATATATCCAATAAGAAGTTACTATTCAAGGGGTGCCTCGCTGGCTCCGTCAGTGGAACATGCAACTCGTGTTCTCACCCTTACAAGCTCAAGCCCCACGCGGGGTACAGAGATTACTTAAAAATAAAGTCATTTTAAAAAAAGTTAATATTCAAAATGTGTAAAGAATTCATACAAGTCAACACCAAAAAACCTGCACGTGATTAAAAAGGAAGCTGAAGACCCAAACATTTTTCCAAAGAAGACATACACATGGCCAACAAACACAAGAAAAGATGCTCAACATCATTAGTCATCAGGGAAATGTAAGTCAAAGGCACAATGAGATTTCGCCTCACATCTGTTAGCGTGGCTAAAATAAAAAGACTAGAACTGGGAAGTGTTGGCCAGGATGTGGAGAAAAGAGAACCCCCATGCCCTATTGGTAGGAAAAGTAAACTGGGGCAGCTATTGTGGAAAACGGTATGAAGGTTCCTCAGAAAAATTAAAAATAGAACTACCAAATGACTCAGCAATTCCACTTCTAGGTATTTATCTGAAGAAGACAAAAACACTAACTTCTATAGCTACCTGCACCCCCAGGTTCACTGTAGCATCTACAACAGCCAACAGGTGTCCACTGATAGACGGATGGATAAAGGCGATGTGGTATATGCAATGGAGTATTACTCTGCCATAAACAAGGATGAAGTCTTGCCATGTGTAATAACATGGAGGGACAGGGAGGGTGCTGTGCTAAGTGAAAGAAGTCTAAGAGAGATCAATACTATATGATTTCACTTATATGGGGAATCAAACAAAAAGAAAAAAGTCAAACAAAACAGAATTAAAAATATAGAGAACAAAGTGGTAGTTGCTGGGGGCAATTGGGGGGAGGGGGGTAATGGGTGAAATGGGTGAAGGGGATTAAGAGGTACACACTTCCAGTTATAAAATAAGTAAGTCACAGGGACCATAAAGTAAAGCAAAGGAAATAGAGTCAGTAATACTGTAGTGTATGCGGACAAATGATAACAAGACCTATCATGGTGAGCATTTCCTAACGTATATAAATGTCAATTCAAAACCAAATCACTATATGTTGCACACCTGAAGCTAAGGTAACATTGTATGTCAACTATTCTTCAATTAAAAAAAAGAAAAGAACAAGCTGAAAGAGCATGGCTTAGCAGAGTCCATTACCACTCCTGCAAGTAAGCGAGGCATGTGTCTTTTTTCCTATTGACTAAAACGTTCCTTTCTAGTGGCATCATTCAGCACCATAAATTGAAGTAATTATTATTAAATATTATCCTCAAGAATCTATCACTTCATTATTTCAATTCATATTATACTACCAAAACCTATAAAAGAAATTTTGAAACAAATGCCACACACATACATATACACGCAGGCTCATTTTGCCCCTTACCTAAAGACCTGCAGACTGAAATGGTTGCTTCCTCCAAAAGCTTCAGCTCATTGCTGGAGAGAGAGAAAAAAGGTAATTAATAACTACAACACTAAACATGTTGTAAACATGTAAACAACACTAACCAGTTAAAGGAACATATAAAGATAAAGAGAAAAACAGTTTAGGAGGAAAATACAGTATATAGTGGTAAACAATAAAATCAACAAAATAAAGTTAAGCTTCTGTTTTCAACATAATTAGAAAATGTACTGTAATTCTCAATATAAGGTTTCTCTCTTTTTTAAAAGATTTTATTTATTTATTTGACAGAGAGAGGGAACACAAGCCAGGGGAGAGGGAGAGGGAGAAGTAAACTTCCCACTCAGCAGGAAGGCCAATGCAGGGCTCAATCCTAGGACCCCAGGATCATGACCTGAGCCAAAGGCAGACGCTTAACAACTGAGCCATCCAGGTGCCTTCAATGAGATTCCTAAAAGAGAAGCACTCGAGGAGGCCCACCTTTCAGGCACTGGGGCAGGGGAAAGGGAGGAATGGAGAGACTTAGAAAAATGCAAGAAAGTCACTCCAAAGTACCAAGCACAGAGCAGGGGCACCAGCTGCCCAGTTCCAAGAGCAGTACCAATCATGGGGTTATAGTTATTTGGGGAAAATGCCATTATTTTTAGGAGATACATGGAATCTCATGATATCTGCAATACCTTCAAACAGATCAACAACAAAGAAAGGAACAAGGGAAGAAAAGAGAGAGAACATATACATAAGCTTCAATAATTTGTAAACATATGGGAAAAAATAACACAGAAAAATAGAAACAGAGACAGAGACAAGAGGTAAAGACACAGACAGACATAAAACTCAGAAATAAAAAACAGGGGAAGCTTTATGACACTGTATTCGTCAATGAGTTCTTGGATATGACATCAAAAACAAAGACATTAAAAGAAAAAATACGTAAGTGGGGCTTTACCACAATTAAGAGCTTTTGCACATCAAAGGATACTATCACAGAGTGAAAAGTCAACCCAACAAAATGGGAGAAAATATTTGCAAATAATGTATCTGATAAGACTGATATCTGGAATATACAAACAAACAAAAATCTCTGACTCAAGAACAGCAATAAAAAACCCCACGAAAACAATCCGATTTAAAAATGGACAAAGGATTTAAACAGATATTTCTCCAAAGAAGACACACAAAAGGCTTACAGGTATATATGAAAAGATGTACAGGGGGTTCCTGGGTGGCTCAGTGGGTTAAAGCCTCTGCCTTCGGCTCAGGTCATGATCCCAGGGTTCTGAGATCGAGCCCCGCATCGGGCTCTCTGCTCCGCGGGGAGCCTGCTTCCTCCTCTCTCTCTCTTTGCCTGCCCCTCTGCCTACTTGTGATCTCTGTCTGTCAAATAAATAAATAAAATCTTTAAAAAAAAAAAAAAGATGTACAACAACACCAGTCATTAGGGAAATGTAAATCAAAACCACAATGAGATACCGCTTTCAGATCTATTAAAATGGCCACTTTTAAAAAAAGGAAAGAAAAAGTAAATATTGGAGGGGATGTAGAGAAATGGGGACGCTCATGCATAGCTGGTGAGCATGTAAAATGGTGCAGGGGCTATGAAAAAGAGTATGGCAATTTCTCAAAAAATTAAATATATAATTACTATGTGACCAAGCAATTCCATTTCTGGATACACATATACCCAAAAAGGACTGAAAGCAGGGATTCATACTGATATATGTACACCATGTTCACAATCATTCACGAAAGGCAAAAGCAGAAGCAACCAAAGTGTCCATCAATGGATGAATCATGTACAAAATATGGTACATCCATACAATGAAATATTATTCAGCCTTAAAAAGTTCTGATACGTTACAACATAGATGAACTTCAAAGACATTATGCTAAGTGAAACAAACCAGCCACAAAAAGACAAATACTGTATGATTCCACTTATATAAGGCTCCTAGAGTAGTCAAATTCATAGGGAGGAAAGTAGAATGGTGGTTCCCAGTGGTGAAGTTGGAGGCGGAGGAGATGGGAAGTCGGTGTTTAATGGGTAGAGTTTCAGTATGGGAAGATGAAAAAGTTCTGGAGACGGATGGTGGGTTAAACAACAAAGTGAACATATTTAATGCCACAGAAGTGTCCACTTAAAAATGGTTAAAATGAGGGGCGCCTGGGTGGCTCAGTCCGCTAAGTGTCCAACTCTTGGTTTTGGCTCAGGTCACGATCTCAGGGTCATCAGACTGAGATGCATGTTGGGCTCTGTGCTCAGCATGGAGTCTGCCTGAGACTCTTCTCTCCTTCTCCCTCTGCCCCTCCCCACCCTGCGTTCTCTCTCCCCCCAACTCTCTAAAATAAATAAATAAATCTTTCTTTTTAAAAATGGTTAAAATGATCAATTTTATGTTGTGTGTATTTTGCCTCAATAAAAAAAAAAAAAAGCACATTCCACTTCCAATTCCAGCTCAACTAGTTACAACCTACGTGACTTGGCTAGTTTCTTAACTCTTTATGTCTTCATTTCCTCATTTACACAACAGAGATGATAATGAGAACACCTGCTCCATAAGCATCGTCATCATTAAATCACCTAACACATATGAAGTGCTTAGAATAGTGTCCAGCACAGAGTAAAACCTCAGGAAATAATAGCTAGTTATTGATTCCAAAATGTAGTGGGTTTTTCCCCCAGTTAATTAAAATAATGCTTTATGCTTATATAACCCTTTAAACGTTTCTCACAGCACTTTCAAAGTTATTAGCATATTTAAATCTCGTGATGACCTCTTCTAATAAGCAGAAGAGTTACAAACCCTCTTTTTATGTATACATAAATGCATATGGATGTGTTATTAAAATTGATTTCACCTGCTTCACTTTTCTAATGTGGTTGTTGGAAAACTTTAAATTACATGGGTCTCCCCTTGTATTTGCATGAGAGCCACTCTAGAACCTGTCTGCCAACAAGTGAAGACAGTATCATGTCTAAGTATTATACACACACACAAAGCTAAAACCTACTCATTACTTCAGTGAACATGCCATTAACTTAGGAAATCTCAAATTATATTCACACTCAAAAAGGTAAATATCTGGGGTGCCTGGGTGACTCAGTGGGTTAAAGCCTCTGCCTTCGCCTCAGGTCATGATCTCAGGGTCCTGGGATCAAGCCCCGCATTGGGCTCTCTGCTCAGTGGGGAGCCTGCTTCTCTCTCTTTCTGCATGCCTTTGCCTACTTCTGATCTCTGTCTGTCAAATAAAATCTTTTAAAAAAAAAAAAAAAAAGGTAAATATCTTTTCAAAGTTAAATCTGTAAGTTTCTCCCAAGGTTGAAAAAAATTTTTTTAAGCAAAATAACCCAAAAATGATCCTACAACAAAGCGTGTATGGGTCTCTAGTCTTTGTCGCTGTATTTTTATTTACAAAAATATTTTTAGTGTCTGCCCGCCTCACCATGTCAGTCTGCTGATCTCCCCATCCTTTTCTCTTATCTTCCCACCTAACAGGGTTGTTTAGCATAACCCCACTCCCTGGTCACTGCTGACTCAATCAGGGATAGAAATCTACTGTAGGCCACTCCAGTCTTGGGGAATTTGGATCTGAGATGGAAAGACGGATTTTCCAAACACCTGGAATTTGGCTGCAAAGCTGAGGGTTAGGGGAAACCATCCTCTATCCACTGAGAAGCAGAGAAATCCAGTTAGTAAGAAAAATAAATGAAGGAACTTTGAGGAGAAAGCAGAGACCAACAAAAAGGACTCTCAGAATTCCTGCTGGTCTTCTGATTCTTAGGGTCGGTTCTTCCTAGAGCCCAGCTATGTTCTCGATCTTAGATTCAATGAGACATCCCTGTCTCTTCGTCACATATGCCCCTCATTCTGGCACATGCTAAATCAATTGATTTTTGTTAATAACCAAAAGACTTCTAATTAATAAATCACTGTGGTCAGATTTAATAATATACATTAGCAGTTGGGAGGAAGTAGAAACTATGAGTTACTCAATTTATTGGTTACTCGGGCAAAAAATAAAAGAGGTATAAATGCAAAAGACTGTAAATAGCTTTATGAGGTTAATAACTCAACCACATGCATAAAATCTGTCTCGGTGGTGCTTCTACCTTCTTCAGTCAATAACACTCTCTTAAAACTGGCTGGAACCAAAAGCTTCAATTATATACATGAGGCTACAATCTTCAAAAGCTTCTATGCCTGTTCATTCAGCAAACACTGCCTGGACGCTCAGGACATCCCGGGTTCTTTGAAAGATGCTGCCTCTGCCTTCAAGTTACATTTAGAAATAAAGAAGTAGACAGACTATTTGGTGGAGGGGAAACCCCAAGATCAAGGCCAGCCCTTGACCTCACCGGAGATGCCTCCAACCTACCCCAGGAGCAGTTAAGGAAGGCATCCCCGAGGAAGTAACTGCAAAAGAATCAGTCTGGCAGATAGAGGGGAGGGAAAAGGGGAGGGTTTTCTAGACATGAGTAACAACACATGCAAAAAGCACGGCCATCACACAGCCCGGCACATTCTGGGAAGCAGAATGGAGAATGGAAAACCAGAATACTAGAAAAGTACCCTAAACAGATGAAGTCTGGAGTTCAGTTTCTCAACTTGTTATCAAGAGAAAGGCACTGAATGGTCCCAAAACAAGGTTCTGATTTATTTTTCATACAATATTAGCCTGAAAAAATGATTAATTCCAACATCTATTAGTAAGGCTGGCTTGGACATCACTTCCTCCAGAAAATCTTCTTTGATCACATAAGAACAGGTCTCTGGTCTCTGCCCCAAAAGCACCCAATTATAAAACTGAGTAGTTAGTGGCAACTTTGCCTGACTCCTTGTCTGTGTCTCCCTCTGCTCCAAGACTGTGGGGTCCTCATTCATCCCGGCATTCCCAACCTGGTACAAAGCAGGCACATAATAGAAATGCCCTGACCGAGGGAATGCCATCGTCAGACACTTTGTTAGAAGACAAAACTAATTATTTCCCCCAGTCCTCCAAAAGCACAACACAGTCTCCAACCCTCGAGGCAAGGTCTGCCCCAGAGCTTAAATTTTTATTAAAATATTTAAAAAATACATCTATTTAATTCCAAGTATGAAATAATATTTCTTTCTGAAGCAGTCTGATTTCTTTGTCACTCAAGGATGAAGAGAGGAGAAAGGTCGGGAATCAGTCCCCTCTCTTGGAAAGCTCCCTCTTGCAGTAAGCCAGCCAGCACCTGCCGGCGGCGGCGGCGTGCAATCAGGCCAGGCAGGCCTGGGTCCCCTCCACAGGGCTGTGAGCTCAAGGAGCACCACTGCCGCCGCCCCCTCAACAATCACCACTTTGGGTCAGAAGCATCTCCAGTGCCCAAGCTGTAAGCAAAGGAGGCCAGGGAAAACGTCTCAATCACCCACGCCTCCCAGAAGAATAACATTGGTCATGACCCAGTAAATTACAGGTTCACGGAGCCGTGTTTGTAGCAGGAGGAGCACAGATCCCGCACCCTGAAGCGTCACTTACTTCGACAAAGGAAATCAGCCAGGCACATGGCCCCGGCCAAAAGCAACAAGCTGATCATTATAATAGAATTCCCCTTCCTCTCATCCCTCTATCCTCCAATTTTCGAAACTTCTTGGAACATTTTAGGAATAATCTTCGTTTTCATTTGCTTGATTTAGAGCTAAAATGAGGTGGTAAGCAACCGGGGTGGTTGGTAACTGTTGCCGCTATTTAGGCATCTACACGCAGGGCTGTTTTAGTTAAACAAATGAGCTCAGATGCTCTGGCAGCAGGCAACTAACAAATCATCATTTGCAGTAAATAAAAGTAAAATGGTGCCGCAAAATCAGCCAATGTTTCCAAGACAATTACAATTAGAAACCGAATGTTGTTTCTGAAGGCAGATTTGGGGCACTGGGAGAATGCAAAAAGGGGGGAAAAGGGCAGCAAATATTTATACTGATACAGATTCAATAAATGAGTACCACACAGGGAACTCCAAACTCATTGTACACAAAACTCTACAACTCCAGGTCAATTGTTTAAATGTCGATAATGGGATGTTAGGGATAAATACTCAAAACTAGTCATCTCTTCACTTGATCTTAGCCAAAGGCCAAGAAACGATAAAACTAGTCATCTCTCTCCTTTTTTTTTTTTTAAGATTATTTATTTGATAGAGAGACAGTGAGAGAGGGAACACAAGCAGGGGGAGTGGGAGAGGGAGAAGCAGGCTTCTTGCTGAGCAGGAAGCCCGATTCGGGGCTCAATCCCAGGACCCTTGGGACCATGACCTGAGCTGAAGGCAGACGCTTAATGACTGAGCCAGCCAGGCGCCCAAAACTAGTCATCTCTTAATCAAACTTTTGTACATGAACTAAACTCTAGATAAAACAACCACACTGATTGATTGATTATCAGGCGTGGCTCAGTCTGAAGCAATCCTTCTCTGTGATAACGTAGTAGGCTCCTCCCACTCAGGGTTTGGCCACTCTTCCCGTAGCAACACAAACAAAGGGAGTCTCACAGGAGTCTCAGTTTTGCTGGTGACACTGGGATAACAGTAAGACCCATGGGACTGGAGAGATGTTCCCCAGAATCACACGCCCGTATCTCAAGAAACTGTGAAACTGGTCTAGGGATTTTTCTAGTACTAAGAACCTTCACTGAACTTCCCTAAAGGCAATTCAGCAATGAAGTGGTTATTAAAACTTTCACAACTATAGCCAAGTTCTTAAACGTTACCACTGCCGTTTCTGTTCCTTTGATTTCCTGAAGATAATCTCCCTAGGAGAACTCTACCAACCTCAACCTCAGCTTCCAAGACAAAATTCCCCAGTGAATACCAATAATACAGCTCAGTGATTTCTGAGTTATGTCTCAAATAACCAGTACAATCAATGCCCCCTCGGTTGAATGTGCTAACATACAGCAAAACCAACTTAAATAACCAGGAAGCATAGGCAGAGAACAGTGGTAGGATAAAATACAGCCAAAGAGTGGAGAACCTCAATGTCACACTGAGTTTGGATTTCACCCTGCATTAAGGGGGAAGCCACAGAGCACAGAATCAAAAACACACAGAACACGACTCTTAGAGCAGCAGCAAGGTGCCCCAGGTATGCAACAGTTAAATGTCTGACCCTGAGGGGCGCCTAGGTGGCTCAGTAGGTTAAGCCTCTGCATCGGGCTCTCTGCTCAGCAGGGAGCCTGCTTCCTCCCTCTCTCTCTGTCTGCCTCTCTACTTTGATCTCTGTCAAATAAATAAATAAATAAAATCTTTTAAAAAAAAAATGTCTGACCCTGATTCCAACCATCTTGAGATTTTTAGAACAACAAAAATGACTCAAACTAATGTTCCCAGGGACGAATATGATAAAGAAAGCCTGAACACGTACTCACAATGCTAGAATTACCCACTACGGCCAAGTGTTGGGCCTGCAAACCTAGATAAACCACTATCTTAACTGTTACTAAAGCAGAACACAGTCAAGTTTAAATGTTAACTGTTTAAAAAATCCAGTTGAATTCTACTAAAATTATATACCAAATTGGAATACTGGGCAGGAATACCAACAGGAAGTCTAGAGAATGTCTCTGCATCCACTACATTCACAGGCCAGTCACTTCCAGTACCTGACCAAGCATATAGCCACTCAACAGTTCCCATCACTTCTACACACTAGCACATGACTTCCCGACCATATTAATGATTAATGATAATGATAATTATCATTGGTATAACCTAGCCAAGTAACTTCATTTGACTCAGTTTCTCATCTGCGAAATGGAGCTAAGGATACCACCAACTCACAGGACGGATGTAAGGAGTATACCGCAGGGTACAGAGCATGCAGCACACGGCTCAATGAATGTGAGTTCCTAACCCACCACACAAAAATAAAACAAAACCGTATGTAGTAAACTATCAAATCTACATAGATTTATTCTTAAACACACCTGACGAGTAATTTGTCAGTCTTCCCCTGTCTTTCCCCCATGACACAGAAGGAAGGATAAAACAAAATTCAGTAACTCTTTAAGTAGTTTTATACTTTTTGTATCAATCAACTGTAGGTGATCTGCTTTGATCTTACTTACATTCATAATTTACTACAGATGAACAACCCTAGTGGATTACCAAGGAAATCAAAAGTCCTTAGTCACCTAACAAAACTTCTCAATTTTACATAACTTTTAATAAACAGCAGAACGGAGGCTTACATCGAGGTAATTTTTTTTTTAAAGATTTTATTTATTTATTAGACACACAGAGAGAGATCACAAGCAGGCAGAGAGGCAGGCAGGGGGGTGGGGGGTGGGGGGTGGGGGAAGCGGGTCCCCTGCTGAGCAGAGAGCCCGATGCGGGGTTGGACCTCAGGACTCTGAGATCACGCCTGGAGACGAAGGCAGATGCTTAACCCACTGAGCCACCCAGGCCCCCCTAATTTTTCTTTTTTAAAAGAAAATGTTTTGGGGGGCACCTGGGTGGCTCAGTCGGTTAAGCGTCTGCCTTTGGCTCAGGTCACGATCTCAGGGTCCTGGGATCGAGCCCCACATCAGGCTCCCTGATCAGCAGGGAATCTGCTTCTCCCTCTTCCTCTGTTCCTCTCCCTGTTTGTGCACTCTCTCTCAAATAAAAAATGTTGTTTTTAAAAAAAAGTTTTATTTTTGTAAAAATGAGCCATACTAAATAAAGACAGAGGTAACACTATACAGTTATCAGAACTGCTAAACAAAGTAAAAAAAAGGAGTAACAACAGCAAATACTGGCAAGGACACAGAGAAACTGGATCTCACATACATTACTGGTGGGAATATAAAATGATACAGCCAACAGGAAACAGTTTGATAGTTTGTGTAACATCAAACGTGCACTTGGTAACTATACTTATCATGGTGAGAATTTTGTTATGTATACAATTATCATCTCACTAGGCTGTACAGCTGGAACTAACATAATATGCCAACTATACGTGAGTTAAAAATAAATTTTTAAAAATAATTAAAAAAAAAAAAAGAAATTTCAACCTGCATTGACCATACAACCCAGTGACTGCACTGTTGACCATTTATCTCAAAGAAATAAAAACTTATATTCACCTGAAAACCTGTACACAACTGTTCACGGCAGCTTTACTCATAATAGACCCAAACTAGAACCAATGCAAACGTCCTTCAGTGGGTCATCGTTTAAACAAACTATGAGGGGCGCCTGGGTGGCTCAGTGGGTTAAAGCCTCTGCCTTCAGCTCAGGTCATGATCCCAGGGTCCTGGGATCGAGCCCCGCATCGGGCTCTCTGTTCAGCGGGGAGCCTGCTTCCTCCTCTCTCTCTGCCTGCTTCTCTGCCTACTTGTGATCTCTGTCTGTCAAATGAATAAATAAAATCTTAAAAAAACAAACAAACTACGATACATACACAACACAGACTACTACTTAGCAATAAAAAGGAATGAACTACTGATATACACAACAACTTGAATGGATCTCAAGGGCATTATGCTGAGTGAAAAGAGCCAATCTCAAAATCTCAAAATCTACATAACTTTCTTGAAATAACAAAATGACAGAGATTGAAAACTGATCAGTGGCTGCCAAGAATTAGGGATGAGGGGGTAGGGGGTTCGTGCAGCTATAAAGGGAAAGCACAAGAGAGCCTTGTTGGGATGAAACAGATAAGCATCTTGATTGCGGTAGTGGTTATACAAGTCTATACATGTGATTAAAATTGTACAGAGCTATATAAACACACAACAAATGTGTGCATGTATAACTAACTGCTGAAATCCCAATAACCTTCGTGGATAGTACCAATGTCAGTTTCCTGGCTTTGATACTGAACTATAGTTATGGGGGGGGTTGTTACCACTGCGGGAGATGAGTGTAGTATGCCAGGGACCACTCTGTACATTTCTGGCAACCTCCTGTGAAACTGTAATTATATTAAAATAACAAAATTTAAAAAGCAAATCTTAAAAATAAAGCTAACAAGTGTTATATGAATAAACACATTTTTAAGATCCAGACTTCTACACAATTTTGCTTGAATAAATTACACTATATGAATGGTTTTATAATTGGCTTTAACCACTTAAAACGCTGGGGATCTTTTCCCTTTTGTATAAACATATGATCATTTTTAATGACTGTGTAACGTTAACAGTGTGCAGATGCATCATTTTCATTTTTTATCAATCTCCTTACTCACGAACATTAGGTTGTTCGCATTTCCTTTCATAAACATTGCCTTCACACATGTATCTTTCTGCATATATTTCTGAACCTGTCCAATTATCTCAACATAAACTCCAGAAGTGCAACTGCTAGGTCAATGAACACTTCTGTTCCAAAGAGTACTGCAAATTACATTGCAGGATGATTTAACGAATTACCACTCCCCCCAGAAGTGCATAACCATGGCTTATAATTCCACACATATTCCTAAATTTGCAAAATCACATGCCCGGATCTTTTGACACAAAATCCTGTGATCTTAATACTCAGAAAAACATATACTGACAGAAAGCGAGCATAAGCACCTGTATGACAACCACAGAATTTCTTTTCCCTCTAAAATGGCCTATTCAAAGGAATTCATAAAGGATGTGATGTCTAACTGGCAAATTATCATCACCCACTGTGAAGTCAGAGCAGAGTCTATCGAACACCACCAGCATTCTTTCATCGCACCAGGCAGTCCATTTTTGTATTAAATAACATGGGGGCCCACCAAGAACTACTGTGCAGAGAGTCTGCAACTGCTTTGAACTTAAACTCCGTGTCATGGTCCTCTGACAAAGAGCTCTGGCCTTAACTTCAAAAAGGGTACAGTGGAGGGGATACAGAAATGTTCAGTTCTGAGGCAAAAAGAAAAAAATAGCAAATATTAAGTAAAAAATAATTGTGTCTATTTTTTCATTACAGAAATAGATGATCAACTGTATCAGCCACTTATGCAGAAAATGTCTCCAATGTCTTCAGCCACAATTCACGAGGTGATAGGGGAGAAGAGAAACCACCTTGTCCCGGCTGGTTAGGTCCGCTGTCCACCACCACCTCGCCAAGACCCCGACATCCCTTCATACACGGAAGAACAAAAAGGACGGAGCTCAGTGTTAAGAGCACACATCCCTTCATTCACCAACTCAGCACCACTGTGAGGTGGCAAGCAGTTTCCAAAACTGACCAATAAACAAGAAAGAACATTTGTTGGTAGGGAAAAAAAAGCTAATTTCATACGAAGGCTGTAGTTCAAGAATTCTAGTTTCGGCAACCAAAATAAACACATAAAAAGGGTCATCTAATAAACTAAATACCTATTCCTGTTAATTGTCACCGTGAAACTATGGAAGAGTTATTTACAATATTTTAGTCAGCTGGTGTAAGAGGTCAGCCAGGCTTCGGCTGCCAACCCAAACACTCGCCACTGCTGTAAGCAGGAGCGGCACACTTAGGCTGCTAACTGAACTCCCCCGTGACCCATATCATGGAGCCAATACGACCCACCAGGAGGAATTGTTTGTGACCCTTCAGCAGGTCCCACAATCCAGTGTTGGTTCCCTGCCCAGCCTGGACTCTTCCATTTCTCTTCTACCAACCCATCTGTCTCGTTCTTCATCTGGCCACACTTTGGATTTTTGAGTAACACAAGAGGTACTAAGGGATGCTGCCAGCCATGGGGCTGGTCCTCAGGGATTAAGGAAAGAAAGAAGAGGCTGAATAACACATAATCTTGGAAACAGTCTTACCAACTGGTTGTAAAACAACACTGCAACCTAAGTAAGAGTCTTACCATACTCTCAAGTACGCAAGGTATGTGGGTTCCCATATAAAAGCAAATTTTTAAATTTTATTTGTTTAAAGATTTTATTTATTTGACAGAGAGAGAGAGAGAACTCACAAGCAGGGTGAGCAGGAGAGAGAGAAGTAGGTTCCCTGCTTAAGCAGGGAGCCCAACGCGGGGCTCCATCCCAGGACCCCGGGATCATGAGCTGAGCCAAAGGCCGACGCCTTACCGACTGAGCCACCCAGTCGGTGCCCCAAAGGCAGATTTTTTTTTTTTTTTGTCAGAGAGAGTGAGCACAGGCAGACAGAGTGGCAGGCAGAGGCAGAGGGAGAAGCAGGCTCCCTGCTGAGCAAGGAGTCCGATGTGGGACTTGATCCCAGGACGCTGGGATCATGACCTGAGCCGAAGGCAGCTGCTTAACCAACGGAGCCACCCAGGCATCCTGGAAGATTTTTTTTTTTTTAAGTTTTTACACTACAGATAAAAGTATTTTTAAAAACTAAAAATGTGACTAAGTATACATTTAGCAGGATTTCATTAATTTGAACTCCACTAATTTGAGAATTTCAATTGCCTGTCTAAAATGAAGTTTAAACTGGCTTTCACATTCATTTTAAAGACAGTATTTCAACAAGAGAAGAGAAGGTTTAGGAAAAGTGTTTTTTAACTTCTAACAACAGAAATGTGTTTAAAGGGGCACCCGGCTGGTTCAGTCAGCAGAGCAAGCTACTCATCTCAGACGGTTGTGATTTCAAGCCCCACATTGAGCATAAACCTTACTTAAAAGAAAAAAAAAAACTTTCTATTTTTTTTTTTTTTTAAGTGAGAAAAGGGGTGTCTGGCGGATGGCTCAGTCAGATGAGTGTCCGACTCTTGGTCTCAGTTCTGGTCTTAAGCTCAAGAGTCTTCAGTTCAAGGCCCATGCTGGGCTCCACGCTCAGCGTGCAGTCTACTTGAGAAAAAAAAAAGGAAGGAAAAGAAATGTGTTTAAGGACTCAGGCATATTAATTGTTGATATGGAAATAAATTTGCTGATTAGATCTAATTTGCCATCTTTACAGACCTGTAAACAATTCAGAGTGCTCTCACAGTGGTTAATGCGCCCGACTGCTTTCCAAAACCCTGAGAAGCTGACTGAGGAAACTGGAGCATTCTCATTTTACACATGGCAGGAACAGAGAGGCCAAGCAACTTGCCCAAGGTCACAATGTAAGAATAAACACATCTACTGTCTAATACTCCTTCCATATGAATGGTATTTAACTCCTTTCTTTAAGTTTTTTTTGAAGACTTATTTGAGAGAGAGAGAACGTGCACAAGTTGGGGCGGCACAGAGAGAGAGAGGAAGGAGAGAAGCAGACTCCCCAGTAAGCCCAACTCAGGGCTCACAACCATGAAGATCATGACCTGAGCCAAAACCAAGAGTCAAATGCTTAACTAACTGAGCCACCCACCCAGGCACCCCTTAGCTCCTTTTTTAGTAAAGCAAACCCACGTAACATCAAACGAAAATATTACTACTAACTATTTGGAATTTCTATATATATCTAAAAGAAGTTATACCATACATGCACCATCTACTATAAAGATTACATCTATGTTATGATTAAAATCATGTAAAGCCTTTGGGCTTTCTGATTAGAGCTAATCAGAAAATTAAGCCTAATAAGGAAAGTGGCAGGATGACAGAGGGACTTCTTTCTAACTGCTACGAAATCATAAACTATAATTTCATCAGGAATCTAAACTTTTAAATTATGTATTTCCTAAGTCACAGCTTTCAGCAATTTAGACTGGTTTTACTGTACTTACTTCAAGCACACCCACCTTATACGTGAATCTCAATAACACATGATAAACTCACAGTTCAAAACTTATTTAATGAAAAGCTAATGGACATAAAGCTGTTAGGGGTAAAATTATATGTAGATTTTCTGAACACAGATCTGCTGAGTGATCAAACTACAATTATGAAGTTCAAAAAAGAAGCACTGAAAATTTTGTCATGATTTCAAAATCAACATTAATAATGTTATTTTCCGCCCACAACACACATACTCTGACAAGATATAATGTTTTGTCAGTTTAAAACACAACCTGAGGGACGTTTGGGTGGCTCAGCTGGTTAAGCGTCTGCTTCCAATGATCCCAGCGTTCTGGGATTGAGTCCCGCATGGGGCTCCCTGCTCAGCGGGAAACCTGCTTCTCCCTCTGCCTCTGCTGGCTACTCTCCTGCTTGTGTTCTCTCTCTCTCTCTCTGACAAATAAATAAATAAAACTTTTTATAAATAAATAAATAAAGCAAGCACGACCTGAGTAAATAAACAAGTAACCATTCAGCAAAGTACGGAAGCACTTCTGAAGCCTTTTCTTCCCCTTAGCAAAGAGAAAATTACAGAAATCATTCACAAAACTAACTAGAATCAGCCCATTCAGTGGTTAAACTGTGGGAATGTTAATGTTTTAAAAGGGCCTATTCATGGGAAAATGTCAAAGGATTAAAAACTGCATATAAATTTATTATAGCAGTTTTTAATGCACCAAGCAGAACCAAAAAGGTGTTTATATTCATGTGATTCACAGACAATCCTAAATGTTGTCATTCAACTGCCAAAATGAAAGGAATTATAACTATTAAAACGTCAAAGTTTCAGCAGCCACCATGCAAGATAATATTGCCTTTATTTTCTCAAGAAAGGAACAGAAAAAAAAAATGACTTCAAAATCCAGATTCCTACCAACAACACCGAGAAAAACAAAGAAGGGAGCACCTGCAATAAAACGTACTTGCCCCTTCCTTCAGCTCAGGTCATGATCCCAGGGTCCTGGGATCGAGCCCCACATCGGGCTCTCTGCGCCGCGGGGAGCCTGCTTCCTCCTCTCTCTCTGCCTGCCTCTCTGCCTAGTTGTGATTTCTCTCTGTCAAATAAATGAAAACGTACTTGCCCCTTACTTTAATGTTTTAAACAAGGTTCGTTATACTGCCCCCATTTAAACTGTTAGTTTGAAGGAGCCATCAACCCCAGCCAAACTCAACGCATCTTCCAAAGGGACCTTGCACAGAAAGGTATCAATGAAAGAACAGGAAATGAAGGTTTTTAACTCAAGATGTAAAAACTGGAAGGGGTGGGGGGTGGGAGGTTGGGGAACCAGGTGGTGGGTAATAGGGAGGGCACGTATTACATGGAGCACTGGATGTGGTGCAAAAACAATGAATACTGTTACGCTGAAAATAAAAAAAAAAAAAAATGTAAAAACTGAACTTCTTTTGGGCCCTCAATTGGAGAAAATAAGATGCCAAAAAAAGAAATCTCGAATTATTTCTTCCCTTAGTTGAACGGTGAGGACGTGCAAACATCTGATGGAAGAAACGGAGTTGAGGAGGCGGTCAGCAGCTCCCCCAGGCCCACCTCAACAGCACAGCAGACGGCTTCACCTTGAGAGGTGCTCATAAAACCGCACAGCAAGTACGCCAAAGGGAATAAAAACATAGCAGCGGAGACAGGCATCAAAAATTCAAAGAAAAAAAATAGTTTTACAATGACTGAATAGTTTCTGTCAGTTAAAAACTTGTGACCGAATTCAATAAAGTCTCTTTTCCTGTTTCTCAGCTGAGGTAACAGATCAAGGACCTCTGAGAAAGGATCATTCAGGCAGCTCCCTGGGAACAGAGAGAAGCCCCACTCCACGCAAGGCAAGGTTAAAACACCGGACGGACTATCCAGCTGCTTGCGTGACTTAAGCGTAAATAACGTAATCATTACCTTTACGCTGTGAATAAGGGAACTCAAACATTAAAGTACCAGCGCTTGGAACATACTGGACTTTGAAAGTGCTTGAAAATGTGAACATTTTCACATGTGATTCTCTACTCAAAGACTGTAATTAGATACAGCAGGTCCTTAACTGTTATTTGAAGCTCAGTCTGTGATGATACCTCCAAGTGGAGACTGTGTAGCATGAGGGTCAAGTGAATCCGTGTCTGCAGCTACAGGATCTGGGTTTAAATCTGGTCGGCACCAGCTATGAACTGTGTGACCCTGGACAACCCCCAGGTCTGTGTCCTCGCCTGCAGTCCCTACATCACAGACCTGATGGGAGACATACCCAGGGACAGGCACTGAGGGCAAAGAGTGAGCACTGGGCCACCCGGTGAGTGCTCAGTTAACAACTGCTGAATTAACCATCGTGTTTGCATTAGAAAGTCTTTTGGCTGACTATACGCATTTTTTAATAATGTAAGAGGGATCCCCCAAAAAAAATCAGACTGGTAACTGGAACCTAACAACTGCAGAGAAATGGCGAACCGGGGCACCTGAGTGGCACAGTCGATTAAGTACCTGACTCTTGATTTCAGCTAAGTCGTGATCTCAGGGTCGTGAGATTGAGCCCCATCTCTGGCTCTGCCCGCTCAATGAGGAGTCTGCTTGAGACATTCTCTCTGTCTCTCTCTGCCCTCCCCTATGTGCACTTTCCCTCTAAAATAACTTGTTTAAAAATTTTTTTATTAGGGGCGCCTGGGTGGCTCAGTGGATTAAGCCGCTGCCTTCGGCTCAGGTCATGATCTCAGGGTCCTGGGATCGAGCCCCGCATCGGGCTCTCTGCTCCGCGGGGAGCCTGCTTCCTCCTCTCTCTGCCTGCCTCTCTGCCTACTTGTGATCTCTCTCTCTGTCAAATAAATAAATAAAAATCTTTAAAAAAAAAAAAAATTTTTTTATTAAAAAATAAAGTTTAAAGAAATGTGTAAGTACAACAAACTGAAGTTTTAAAAACATGATGTGATGTGGTATGTACATACTATGGATATCATTCAGCTTTAAAAGGAAATTGAGGGGCACCTGGGTGGCTCAGTGGGTGAAGTATTTGCCTTTGGCTCAGGTCATGATCCCAGCGTCCTGAGATCGAGCCTGGCATCCGGCTCCCTGCTCAGCGGGGATTCTGCTTCTCCCTACCACTCCTCCCCCACCACTTGTGTGCTCTCTCTCGCTCACTCTCTCTAAAACATAAAATCTTTAAAAAGGGGGGGGGACAGACACGTGCTAGTGCATGGATGAACCTTAGAATTATGCTACGTGAAAAAAGCCAGACGCAGCATGACAGATACTACATGGTTCCATTTATATGAGGTGCCTAGAATAGGCAACTTCATAGAGACAGAAAGTAGACTAGAGGGTACCAGGGGCTGGGGAAAGGAGGAGTCGGGAATTATTATTTAATGGGTACAGAGTTTCTGTCTGAAATGATGAAAAAGTTCTGGAAATGGACACTGATGATGACCATAACTGGGAATGTACTTAATGCCACTGAATCACACATTTAAAAATGGCTACAACAGTAAATTTCACGTTATGTAAATTTTCCCATAATAAACTACGTGAGTTAAATCTTTCCATATATTATAGGAGAGTTAGTAAATTATAACAGATGCAACTCAATTCTCAAATATCAACATGCAAACATGCTCATCTCTGGACTATCATGCAACAAAAAAAAATCTCTAACATGGCCAAAAAGTTCCTTGCTCACTGTTTGCCTTTTACCACTCCTCTAACAAGCAGGACTTACTCCTGCTGTGGGTCCATATTCATACTTGCTGTTCCTCTACCTGGAATACTCTTTCCCCGGAATTTGCATGGCTCATCCCTGATTTTGCTCATGTCTCTGCTGCTTCCCTGCAGACCCTCTATCTAAAGATATCTAAGGAAACCTCCTGCTTCTATCTGCTCCCATTCTATCACTCCGCACGACCTTTCTCTGCCTTATTTTTCTTCACTGCACTTGGCATTTTCAGAAATGATTTTACAGATTTATTTCCTTTCTTATTGCCCATCTCCTCCACTAAAATGCAAGCTGCAAGAGGGCAGCTTCATTCCTCAAGTTCACTGAAAGATTTCCAGCTCCTAAAAATAGTGCCTGGGAAATAGGGGGCTTTCGATAACTATTTTTTTGGTAAATAAATTTTTTTAAATTCCCATTTACTGGAAAGGAAATATGTCATACAGAATATGTTATTTTTTTAAAAAGATTTTATTTATTTATTTGACAGAGAGAGAGAGAAATCACAAGCAGGCAGAGAGGCAGGCAGAGAGGGGGAAGCAGGCTCCCTGTTGAGCAGAGAGCCCTATGCAGAGCTCGATCCCAGGACCCTGAGATCATGACCTGAGCCGAAGGCAGAGGCTTAACCCACTGAGCCACCCAGGTGTCCCCAAAATACATTATTTTTAAGTTGCATAATAATAATAGAGTTTAATCCCATATTTGTAGGAGAAAAAAGGCAAATATAAATAAACATGACTATCTGTAGGTATGTGCATTGTAAAAAGTATGGGAGAATATATTCTAAATATCAACAGTGACATTCTCTATGTGACAAGAACACATGACCATTTTCCCTTTTGTTTTCTAACTTTCCTACAATGAAAGATTTGTGTGATTAAAAAAAAAAAAAAAGATGATTTTTACCAGCAAAGCAACTACTAGAAACTCACTCCCCTTACACAGTTAGAGATATGCATAAAGACTTGGCTACTATTAAGTTCATCAGTTTTACATTTAATCACAAAAAAAGAAACGACCCAGAAGTCCAACATTAGTTAAATAAATTACTGTCCTCTGTAAGACAGCATATTGTACAGCCGTTTAAAATCTATATTGTAGGAAAACAATGACATGAGGAAAATGTAAAGTTAAAGAACACGTAGAATACAACCCATTTTTTTTTAAAGATGTTATTTATTTGAGAGTGAGTGGGCAAGAAAGAAGGAGCGAGAGCACAAGCAGGGGGAGGAACAGAGGGAGAAGGAGAAGCAGACTCCCCACTGAGCAGGGAGCCGGACCCCCGGACTCCATCCCCAGGACTCCAGGATCACCACTGGAGAAGAAGGCAGACACTTAACCAACTGAGCCACCCAGGTGCCCCGATGCAAACATTTTATGAGAGAACTGATGGCATATACACCAAAATGTTAATAATGGTTACTCCTTATTTCTTTGCTTTTTCTTTTTTTAAGTAGGCTCCAGGCCCAGCATGAGCCCAACACAGGGCTTGAACTCAGGACCCTGAAATAAAGACCTGAGCTGACATCAAGAGTCAGATGCTTAACCAACTGAGCCACCCAAGCGCCCCAATTATGGTTACTTCTTATCGCTATTATTTTTACCTTTTTTGCCTTTGTGCTTTGCTGTTCGCAAAGGAACCAAAAGCAAACACACATTACTTTAGTATTCAAAAACATGAGCTTAAGTGACCATGTTGACAGTGCCAAAAATTGCCTTCTTGCCTTGTTTGAGCGCCATCTAGTGCTCAGGACACATAATACCATTTTCACAATGCAGTAGGTTTCTACAGGTAGTCGTTACAAACAGGGCATTATGTAAGCACAGAGACAAATATCACTATACTCTGTGTCTGACCTGATTTCTACAACTGAACAACTGATTCAAAAGAGTCAGTGGATTTCTGATCTTTAGGATAAAGTAGTTATCAGAAAAATTGGTTAGATTTCTTTTTTTCATCCCTCAAATATTTCAGGCTAACTCTGAAGACGACTAACTCCTTGAAGAAGTGGAAACTCAGACACTGTACATGCATTATGGTGTTTAATCTAGACAGTAGGCATTATTTCCATTTTACGGAAGCATCAAAAGGCCCAGTGAGATGAAGCAGCTTGCCTAGATTCACAAAGCTGGGGAGTAGCGGAGCTGAGATGTAAGACGAAGTTGGGCTGCTCCAAAATCCATGCTCCCCCAACATGCTTCGCTGTCTCCATTCTTTACAGGTCACCAAAAAAATCAATGCACCTTTCAGGAAAATTATTCTCATTCTCAATTAGTATACATGCATGTGGACCTCCAAAAAACAAAACCAACACACAGACCAAAAGCAGAAACAGAATCATGTATACAGAGAACTGGTGGTTGCCAGAAGAGAGGGAGGTGGAGGGATGGATGAAATACGTGAAGGAGATTAAGAGGTTTAAACTTTCAGTTATAAAATAAATAAATCATGAGATGAAAAGTATAGCAGAAAACATAATCGAGAATATTATAATGACATTTGGTGACAGATGGTGACTACACGTTGAGGCGAGCACTGCACAATGCATAGAATACTGAATCACTATGTCACACATCTAAAACAAGTACATTTCAATAAATGTATGTCAACTACATTTCAATAAAAATTAAATATGCAAGTTATCACTATATTCCGGAGTGTTGCTCTCAAATCTAGAACTGTAAGCTCATTAAGCATTTAGGTTCAAATCAAGTATCAATTTAAAACAAAAGAACATTTAAAACACACCGTGCTATCTACTCTTCTGTTGGCCACTCAGTTCCATGAGGACAGCTGTCTCTCATTTGACGCACTTTCTCCTTTCCTGCTCCTTCTATTCTAACATCCAGCCCACCCAAAAAGTAATGTCCTTAAAACAATACTTTCGCTAAATCCACTAAACAAGAACCTACAGTTCTAATCCTCAGCTTTCTAACAGGTGTGGCCAAAAAAATAAGCTCCCTTCTCCAGGTCACCAGACCTGGGCAGCCCCATCACTTCACCCTGCAACACCATGAATCATGTTGGGAAGCGCTTTCAGTGATCCATAAAATCCGTTCCCAACCTACTACACTTGTTTCTCATATCTTGCCAACACAAACTAGAAGAACTAATGGAAGTCTTTTGGTCATACTTTACTCACAGCACAAGAATCACTTTTTTCTTTTTTTTAAGTAGGCTCCACACCCAGCATGGAGGAGCCCAGCTGGGGGCTTGAACTCACAACCCCGAGATCAAAACCCGAGCTGAGATCAAGAGTTGGATGCTTAATCGCCTAAGCGCCCCAGGTGCCCTCACAAGAATCATGTGTTCGCAGCTATTCACTGTGGCATTTGTTTGCAATGTAGTAACAAAATGCTGGAAGCAATCCAAATGGTTAAACTATACAGCTGTAGTAATTTTGGCATGTACAGGGATGACATGCTATGCCTTCCTCAAAAAGAATGAGGAAGCTAATACATAAAAGGTTCTCCAAAATACAATCAGAGGAAAAAGCACAAAGTGCAAAAGCATATGTAATACATAGTATCACCTAAAACAAGGGGGATGTGTGTGCATGTGTTTGTAAACGCACGTGCTATGGTCTGAATGTCTGTGTCTGCCACCATAATGTATCCGTTGAAATCCTAACCCCCAGAAGTAATGGTATTAGTAGGTGGGCCTTTGGGGTGATTAGGTTATGAGGATGAAACCCTGACGTATGGGATCGGTACCATTACTAAAAAGGCTCCCAGAGAGCTTGTCGCCCCTCGCGCCAAGTGAAGAACAGAGAAGGTACTGGCTGTGCACCAGGAGGAGGGCCCTCACCCAGTCATGCTGGTACCAGGACTGTGAACAATAAACTCCATTTGTTTTTAAGTTACCCAGTCAGTGGTATTTTATTATAGCGGCCTAAACACATGAAAAAAACATGAAACGGCCCTTGAAAGTACACTTAAGATGACTGGTAACATTGGTTGCCTCTGGGGAAGAGAACAAGACATACTGGAGGACAGAGGAAGAGAGACTTCCCACTTTTTAACCTCTAAGTCTTTCGAATTTTGGACAAGAATGTGTTATCGGGTCCCTGGATGGCTCAGTTAGTTAAGCATCCAGCTCTTGATTTTGGCTCAGGTCGTTATCTTGGGGTCGTGAGATCAAGCCCCGTGTGGTGCTCCCTGCACAGAAGAGAGTTTGCTTGAGATTCTCTCTCCCTCTGTCTCACCCCTGCACTTATGTGCACTCTCTTGCTCTCTCTCTCAAAGAAATCTTTAAAATATAAAGAACGTGGGGTGCCTGGGTGGCTCAGTTGGTTAGGCGTCTGCCTTCGACTCAGATCATGATCCCAGGGTCCGGGGATCAAGTGCCACACTGGGCTCCCTGCTCAGTGGGGAGCCTGCTTCTCCTTCTCCCCATGCTTGTTCTCTCTCTCTTGCTCACTCTCTCTCACACAAATAAATCTTTTAAAAAATAAAAACTTAAGAATGTGTTATCTTTTCAGACAAAAATAAATTACAATTTTTACAATTCCATCTACGGACACCATGGTTCTTCCATTTCTTCACACCATCTGCCAATGCCAGAGGAGGCTCTAACCACAAGACAGGCCCCTGTGATCAACCTTTTCCTCAGGCAGGCTAGTGTCCCACTGGTCCACACCCACGCACAGAACTGTGTCCTGCCTCACTGCCTCTGTCCATGCTCTTTTCAGAGGCATTTGAATTCTCTCTTTCCTTTTCTCTCCCTTTCTAAATCACTCACCTCCTTTGGGGCTCTGTTCACATTCCAACACCTCCAGAATGCCTTCCAGGACCCTGTAATCGTGACTATCCTACATGGTTATCCATGTACCTTCTAACACTGTTTGTTTGGAACATGATAACTGATCCTGTAACTGAATTATTTTAAAAAAAACAAACACTGAAGAAGTAATACGGTGGACCTGGAACAATGCAGGGATTGGGAGCACCAACTCCCACAAAGTAGAAAATCCACATATAACTTGTGGCCCAGAACTTAACCTCTAATAGCCTAATGTTTACCAGAAGCCTTACCAATAACATTCAGCAGATTACCACCTATTATGTATATGTAAATATACTGTATTCTTATAGTATATTTATATAGTATGTATATAGTAAATTTATATATAAATATAGCATATATAGTATATATATTTATTATAAATATAAATATAAATGTAATATATATATTACATGTAATATATATGTATATATAACTATATATAAATATAAATATTACATGTAATATATATATTACATTTATATTTTTATATATATAGTATTTATATAGTAAATTTAGCTAGAGAAAAGACTACACCATTAAGAAAATCAGAAGGAAAATACATTTACAGTACTCTAATTACAGTACAGTACCATACCACATTTATTGGTAAAAGATCCACATTTAAGTGCACCTGCAGAGTTCAAGTCTGTGCTGTTCAAGGGCCAACTGTAATTTCTGCTGAAGGACAGAGTAATGACCACAGGTGATACAGTTAGGGTAGCTAATAAAATGAAAGCCTGATCTTAGCCTTTCTATTGAAAATCTTTCAGGGGTTCCCACTGATACTAGGACAAAATTGAAACTGCTTAATATTTTCTACAAGGCTCCTCAAATCAGCCAAACCCCCACCCCTCACCTCTTCAGTTTTGCACACCTGCCACGTTCTTCCTCACCACTGGGAGACTCTGCTGCTCCCCTCCTCTGCCAGTCCTGCCCTACTCCCGCCCCCTTCCCTCGGGCTCAGGACCCTGAGCATCGCTCCTGCTTTGGCTGCCTCCTGAAAGGAGTACTGGCTGAGGGACACAGGGGTGGGAAGAAGGCTTTCATTAAACATCCTTTGGTACCTTCTGGGATTTGAGCCAGAAGGGAAACGAACCTATGCCTCTTCCTCCTGAAAATCTGTGACTCACCCTGTCCGATTCTAACTCAGACGCTGAGCTCCTGCTACTGCTGTGCTCATGCGTCCCTGTACTACTTCTATAACAGCTTTTACCACGGTTCACTGTGCTCATCTATTGTTTACAGATAGATTGTAAGTCCTTTGAGGGCAAGAGACTTGACCTAGTTCTTCATTATATCCTGAGAAGCAAGTGAATAAATAATAGCTTATAAACAGTGAAAGGTCATCTGGCCTAGTCGTTCTCAAGGACAAGCAGGACACATACTATAAATATGATAAGCACACACCATACACTCACAAAGGGATACTCGGATGCCCACGAACCAAAAAAATAATAAGCATAGTTCTGTCTCTTGTTTTTGCTGCTATTATTTAGTAATCTATAAATGTACAAAAACAGCCATGCAAGTAATTTAAAAATATTTTATAAGAAAAATAAACAGCATATTAAACTTAACTCTTAAATTAACCTTGATTTCATTTCAGACTTTTGTTTCACAAGTAATTTTTGTAATATATTTTTTAAAGATTTTATTTACTTATTTGACAGACAGAGATCATAAGGAGGCAGAGAGGCAGGCAGAGAGAGAGAGGAGGAAGCAGACTCCCCGCTGAGCAGAGAGCCCAACGCGGGACTCGATCCCAGGACCCTGAGATCATGACCTGGGCCGAAGGCAGAGGCTTTAACCCACTGAGCCACCCAGGCGCCCCCACAAGTAATTTTAATAAGGTGAAAGTTAAAAACTACTGAAGAGCCTAAACAGGATTTTGCAACCATGCCTGGAAACGCTAACAGAATCTGATGACTCTAGTGCCAACAGTAATTTATAGTAAGGAAGAATTAGATTAGTCCTGAAGGCCTTATAGTTTCCAAAATATTGGCAGACACCAGTTTTTGGCTGCAAAAATGGGCTGCACTTGAAAACCGCACATATGGGTCCAAGGAGTTCCAGAAGTGAGCAATCTCAAAAACGTCTAGGTTCAGAGATTCACCTCCGTCCCAAGTCATTCACAAACGTGGTATTTCCATCCCTGCCTCTGTCAATGAGGTGGCACCTGCCAGCTCAGAGTCAAGGTCCTACAGGTCACACGTCCAACACCAGCACTGAGGGGGCGGGAGTCTCAAACCAAGCGACAGAGGGGCACCACCACAAGTGAAGCCCCTGGGACTCTTCCCCCCACCTGCCACATGCAATGTGTTCACTTTCTGCTCTTCACACTTTCTGAGATTCCTGCAATACTTTTCTGCGTAAACTAGGGTGAATTAAGAAAAAAGAACGACGTCCAAAAGAATAAATACATGAGAGCAGCAGCAGATTTTCGAGAAAGAGCAGGAATTAACAAAGCAAACTAGAGAGCCATGGTAATTCAAACTGTGAGGCAAACTCCAGAGGATTAAAAAATAGACAAAAAGGCTAACACCTTATTCACATCGCTGTTTGTTAAGCAATCCATCCTGCCCCTAGTACCCCAAAGTGCGAGTTCAGCTTAAGTACATGGACACACTGTTCTTCTTCTCCAAAAGTACTTGCCTGGGAGGGTGCCGAGGTGGCTCAGTGGGTTAAGCCTCTGCCTTTGGCTCAAGTCATGATCCCGAGGTCCTGGGATCGAGCTTTGCATGGGGGGGGGGGGTCCCTGCTCAGCAGCGAGCCTGCTTCCTCCTCTCTCTCTGCCTGCCTCTCTGCCTGCTTGTGATCTCTCTCTCTGTGAAATAAATAAGTAAAATCTTTTAAAAAAAAAAAAAAAAAAAAAAAAAAAAAGTACTTGGCTATTATTTTCTTTCCTTGGCCATTTAAGTTTTAGAATCAGCTTATCAAGATCTCTCCACCTCACTCCCCCCAACCCCCAAGAAAAGCTGTTGGGATTTTAACTGGAATTGCCTTCTCTATAGGTCAACCTTGGAAGAACTGACGTTTTAATGACAGTCTTCGAAATCTTTAAATGTGGTATCACTCTTCGTTTAGTTAAGTCTTCTGTACTGTCCTGCAGAAGACACTGCACTGCAGTTTACAGAAGGGAGAACTTGTTTTGACAACAAATGATGCGGTCTCTCTCTGCCCTTTTTTCTCTTAGTGTTATTTCAATGGGAGCAGCGGTACTCAGTGACAACTCCTCAAAAGTTGCTGACGCTACAGCTGGCTCCAGTTTGACCTCTCCTGCCCCTCCACAGCATCTTGAATTTTCCAAGGATCTCAGAAGCAGTAGTAAGTAGCTGCTTCATATAATGTGCAACTAATCCGTGCTATCCCATGAACTGCAAACTAAGGGAAACTCCTGAGGCCCAATCCAGCTGTATCCAGGAGTTAGAAATTAAACTTTATTGCCAAAGTATATAAATAGTTCACAAAAAGGAAATGCCAATAATCCTTAATCCTTAAACACGTAAAAACAAACATAACCTTGATCACTAAAGAGAAGCAAATTGAAACCATAAGGACCACAACACACATACATACATAAATTTTCTTTTCTTTTCATTCACCATCAAAAAGAGAAAGAGGGGCGCCTGGGTGGCTCAGTGGGTTAAAGCCTCTGCCTTCAGCTCAGGTCATGATCCCAGGGTCCTGGGATCGAGCCCCACATCGGGCTCTCTGCTCAGCAGGGAGCCTGCTTCCTCCTCTTTCTCTCTCTCTGCCTCTCTGCCTACTTGTGATCTCTGTCTGTCAAATAAATAAATAAAATATTAAAAAAAAGAGAGAGAGAGAGAGAAAGAGAAGACCTTCCAAGCCTGGGATTAAGGGGGAGGGAAAAATACTTGTCACCATTATACTATTTTTATTAAACTGGTAAAGGAACAGAATTAAGTGTTTACCCTTATTTAAGAATATAGTAAAAACTGTATTTTATATAACCTGAATGATGAAGGAAAGCTCTTCTTTACAGAAAAGTTCCACTTAATAAATGTACAAGAAATGACCAAATTAGAAATATCACCATTTTGTAATTTCTTATGAAACAGGTTATTCAGACCAAAATCATCAACATTCTCAAACCTCTGAGCAAATTTAGCATAACTAAAACCACACATTTTCTGTGTCCTGATGTAATACAGTATGAAGTATATAAAATCACTCATATAATACTCTTACCAAAACTGTTTAAATTTTATCAAGCCTTTAAATCTGACTTCCAGTTTACAGAAAACAAAAAAAAAAATTTTTTTTAAAGTTATGGTATGAGAAGCAATCAAGTCAATCAAGAAGGTAAAACATTCTACAGAAAAACAGACCCAATTTGTTCTTAATAGCACAGGAAAAAGCCTGTGGCAGGGGCTGGAGAGTGAATACCTCTATTCTATAGACGTTTAGGAAATATACCAACTGCACCGTATCCACCTTATTTGGTTCCTAATGTTAGCAACCTTTATGAAACAGCGAGGGAAATGTCAATATGGACTAGGTAGGAGGACTTATTGTTAGTTTTGTTAGGTCTAATAATGGTATTAGGTCACAGAAAAAAACATCCTTATCTTACTTTAAAATACTTTAGAGGGGTGCCTGGGTGGCTCAGTGGGTTAAAGCCTCTGCCTTCGGCTCAGGTCATGATCTCAGGGTCCTGGGATTGAGCCCCACATCGGGCTCTCTGCTCAGCATGGAGTCTGCTTCTCCCTCTCTCTACCCTCTCTCTGCCACTCCCTCTGCTTGTGAGCTGGCCCGCTCTCTTTCCCTCTCTCTGCCAAATAAATATATAAAATCTTAAAAAAAAAAAAGATACATTTTACTTAACTGTGGGGGGAAAACGCAAGGGACAGCAGCAGAAAAAATAAAAAACAAGGTATGTGTAGGATGCTAGCACTAGTGTTCAAACAATTTTCTAAAACTACATGCAATAAATGCTTAAGTAACCTTGTACTATTCTAGAGCTTCAAAAGAAACTGCTATGAGGAATCATCTCTGGGGAAGGGAGGTGGCTGGGTGGAAGAAAGAAAAGAGAAAAATGTATTTTCTACTTGCATCTCTTTATTTTCTACTGGCACATGTATGACAAGATAGACTGATGGACAGACAAAACATTAAAAACTTTTTTTTTTTTTTTAATAAGCATACCACACAAGTTCATGTGGCCTTCTACATGGATTTTCAATCTCCAAGTAACCTTTTACCTGCTGGTTGGTGCAGGGAAAGAAAACGAGAGAAGCTGATTCCAGAACGGGTCATTCTCAGAGACAGATTCTGTGCCCGATAACTTTTTTAAGTACTCATTTTTAGGAAGATCACCGATTCTGCTGCTGTTCGATCCCATCTTCTAATCTGGTAGATAACTTGCCCTTAAGCCTTCATTTCCACAAGACAACCTATAAAGAATGAAAAGAAATTTCAAACTTGTTCACAATTAACCATATTTTTCCTATCTTTGACACAAACGTAAAAAAGAAAAAAAAACTTTTTAAACTTACTTGAAGAAATCACACTTCTATTTTTAAATATATTAGACACCAGCTACAAAGGAGGGAATAGGGATAAAATCCGTCTTAGCCAACACATATACAAAAATCCAAGTCTATGCTTATAGATCTTTGAATGGGCATACCTCTGCCTAAGAATATATCTCAAAGCAAATCCCTAACAATGACAACTTATTACAAATTGTCTGAAAATGAGGCTCCTTAACAACGAAGGATGGTGATAGATAAAGACTGGATGTCTTGAATGCCCTCAGAACAGGACAAGTAGTTAAAGTGACGACCACGTGCTACCTACACTCAGGGGGAAATGAGGCTTGAACTGAGTCACATGCTGAATGAGAATGGGCTCCCTGTTCCAAAGCAGTCACTTAGTGTCCTTCTCGTTCTGTGGTCACGCACATCAGCATTTATTGGCATGCCTCTTCTCCTAAACCATTGGTTTTGGTGGTTTTTTGTTGTTTGGGGTTTTTTTGTTTTTGTTTTTGTTTTGGAGAGGGTGGGAGGGACAGAGGGAACGGGAGAGAGACAATGAGAAGCAGGCTCCACGCCCAGCAGGGAGCCCAACATCAATCTAAGGACCCTGAGATCATGACCTGAGCCCAAATCAAGAGCTGGACGCTTAACCCACTGAGCCACCCAGGCTCTTACCTTTCTACCCCCAATGTCTAGAGAGATGTAACAGGCATTCCCTAAGTAGTATGTTGAAGGGAAGAGTAGATGAATAAATGATTAGCATCTTCAATATTTGTTGTAGTTGGTCACTAACGGGAAAACTAATAGTTAAAATACCAATCACTATCCTCATCAAATCACACTTAACCCAGTTCCAAATCATGGTCTATCTCAATTTGTTCAAGAAAAGTCTCTCACTGGCGATAAAATGGTGGTAAGATGAATAATAAATTACACTATGTTAAAATTACCATTGCAATGAAAGCAAATGATATCCAAAGGAAGCTTGGGTTGGATGAGAACTTATATTAGTAGTGACTTACTTTCTTATGTCTGTCCCTCCTTACTCCACAGAGACATTGAAGCCAACATCAGAATTTGGAAGCATGCCTTCCACATTCTCTTTGGAACTCTGGGACTGGCTTAGGCTCAATTATCTAAAGACGTGAGGCTTCCCCAATGCGCATGGACAGCTGATCTTCTGAATATGAGGGAGAAATATTGATCTGGCTTCTTGTCACCTGCCCCTGAAATCAAGACCACTACTACTTTCCTCTTCCCTGCTCAGGGGACAGAGACCCCAAAACCAGCTGGCTCCAACTAATCCTCCATATCAAGCCAGCTAACCATAAACTTGATTTTGGTTTAACTTCGTAAATAAGAATTATTAAGCCTAATGAGAAAATGCTATAAAAATATTGTGCAATATATAAATATCTTACTCGTTGTAACTTATTCCAGAGCTATTTTATATATCTTAAGCAATTTAAAATTAATTTTTTTAATATAATCTTACAATGGGGTACATTACACTAATGAAAGTGAATTAATGAGAGCTACAATTACCAACACCGACGGACGTATCTCAAAAGTATAGAATAACAGACATGGTATGATTTCATTCGTAGGATTTTTACAACATGCGAACAATATTATTATGGATATATTCATAGCTACTACAAGTATTAAAACATACATAGAAAAAATACACAAATTCAGAAGAATGCTTTTTACATACTGTAACTGATAACATACTGTTATCAGGAAAGGATCAGAGGGGCTTTAGCAGTATCAAATACCTTCTCAAACAGGAAAGGGGAAAGGAATAAAAGGAAAGGGATGAAGCACATGTAGCAAATATATAGGTCTGCTGAAAACTGACAGTATGGGGACATCTGGCTGGCTCAGTCAGAAAGCACGTGACTCTTGATCTCAGGGTTTTGAGTTTGAGCCCCATATGTTGGGTATAGAGAGTACTTGGGGAAAAAAACAGTAGTAATAAAAGAAATGAAAATGAACATTATATATATGGGTTTTAATCTATTACCTCTCTATTCCTATCATTCATAGATATACATATATATATATATATTTTAAAGGATGGTTTCTCAATCTCTCAGTAACAATACTGGAAGCTAGATAACAGGGAAGCAATGCTTTTAAAATATTAATAAAAATAATTTAAGCTAGATTTCTATAGCCAGCCAAGCTACCAGTTAAGTATGAAAGTAGAATAAAAGCATATTTTAGACTTGCCACGACTGAAAAAACCTCCCATGGACCCATTTTCTGAAGCTACTGGAAGATGCATCCTTTCAATGCAAAGGAATAAAACAAGAAAAAGGAAGACAACAAATTCAAGAAGCAAAGGCTATAACACGAGACAGGGAAGACATGTACTACAGGCTGGGACAGGAGTCCAGACAACCCCATGACCTCCATGGTAAGCAAATCAGAGAGCAAGAGGTCGGTCACCTGATGTGTCTGACCTTATTCTGTGGAGGATTACAATATCACAGGAGAATCTGGCAGGATTCTCTGAACTGATATCATTCTCTGAATGATAGCTACCTAGAAAATAAATGATTTTTTTGGTAACTATGTACTTTGGAAAAAACAAAAATCATTCAAAAAAGGTCATGTTATCATAGTATATGGCTCAATTCAACAGGCATCAATATTTATGTAATCATCATAATAGAAACAGTAAATACTTAACCAAAAATTGTGAGTTAACTGTATTGGGAAGACGCTAAAAAAAATGAAGTGGGAATGGATTTAAGAGTGTGAAATCCTGGGGCGCCTGGGTGGCTCTGTGGGTTAAGCCTCTGCCTTCAGCTCAGGTCATGATCTCAGGGTCCTAGGATCAAGCCTCCATCAGGCTCTCTGCTCTGCAGGGAGTCTGCTCCCTACCCCTCCCACCCACCCCCACACCCCACCTGGTTGCCTCTCTGCCTACTTGTGATCTCTCTGTCAAACAAATAAATAAAAATCTTTAAAAAAAAAAAAAAGAGTGTGAAATCCTCATCTTCCGTAATAGGCAGGAAGTCAACAGAAACATCTAAAATTCCTAAATCAGCAAATAACAGTAAAAGCGCATTATTATATGCTTACAATTATATTGTAATATAATTATAAATAAGGAGGCAAATAATAAGAAACAACAGCTAAGAGATCTAAGTGTGGCCCATTCTGGGGAAAAAGATTCTGGAGCGGGGCAGAGGTGGTCATGCAGTCTTTTCATTTTATGTCAATCACATTATCTGATTTTTCTTAAACTAAATCTATATATTACTTCAATTTTAAAAATTAAATATTTTTAAGCTCCTTCACCAACTCAAATTTAAATTTTTAACATATATGGAAAACACAAAGTTACCATCATAACTAAATTCACAGTGACAAAAATGTAAATTATTCTTTACTGAGGCAAACCAGCAAACTTGAAAAACCTATTTGTCTCGTACAGTTCAACGTTATATTCAAGTTACCGTCCAAAATCAAAATTTCAAATTTCCACCATTTATGTGTTTACTGATAAGCAACAGTCATAGCTGGGCCAGAAAAGAGGAATTAAATTAAAACCTCTGGTAGTGACAAACACAGAGATCAGTAAATTAAAAGAGAAAATCCAGAAACAGACCCAACTACAGTATAATCAGCTGATTTTTGTCAACAATGCAAAAGCAATTCAATGGAGGAAGGGCAGTTGTTGGAACAAATGGTGCTGGAACAACTGGACATCCACAGGTCTAAAGAACAAAACAAACAAACAAACCCTGTATCTTAAAAGTTAACTCAAAAAAAATCATAAATCTAAGCATATAACATAAGACTCTAAAACCCTTTCTTTTTATTTTTTTAAGATGTTATTTATTTACTTGAGAGAGAGGGAACACAAGCAGGGGGACGGGAGAGGGAGAAGTAGGATCCCTGCCAAGCAGGGAGCCCAATGTGGGGCTTGATCCCAAGACCCTGAGACCATGACCTGAGCCAAAGGCAGATGCTTAACTGACTGAGCCACTCAGGCACCCCTAAAACTCTTTTCAGAAGACAACATAGGAGAAAATCTTTGTGACCTGGGGTCAGGAAGTGCTTAGGCATTACACAAGAGCAGTACCTCTAAAAGAAAAAGTTGGTACGTAAGCTTTACCAAAACTGAAAACTTGGTTGGTGAAAGACCCTACTAAGAGGATGAAAAGAAAAGCCACAGGCTTAGAGAAAATATTCATAAGTCACACACCCAACAAAGGACTTGTATCCAGAACATATAAGGAACTCTAAAGTCAACAATAAAAAAACAATCCAATTGGAAAATATGCAAAAGATTTTAACACATCACCAAAGAAAGCATGCAAATGACAAACACATGAAAAGGTACTCCATCATTATTAGCCATTCAGGGAACCACAAATTAAGACCATGATGACGTACTGCTACACGTCTATTGGAATGGCTTAAATAAAAAAACTGACAGTACCAAATGCTGCCAAGGATGTACTGAAAGTATCTCTTATGTTGCTAATGGGAATGGAAAATGGAAGAGCCTCTCTGGAAAATGGTTCAACAGTTTCTTATAAACACAGGGGTGCCTGGGTGGCTCAGTTGGTTGTCTGCCTTCAGCTCAGGTCATGATCCCAGGGTCCTGGAATCAAGCCCGCAAGCAGCCTGCTTCTCCCTCTCTCCCCAGCTTGTACTCTCCCTCTCACTCACCATCTCTAATACCTAAATAAAATATTTTAAAATTTCTTTAAAAAATTAAACCTATACATACTATTGATATCAGCAGCTGTATTCCTGGAATATGATCCCAGAGAAAAGAAAACTTAGGTTCACACAAAAAACTATACCCAAATGTTCTTCCAACACATGAATGAATAAGCAAACAGAAGTACATCCATATGATGGAATAAAAAGAAGGAACTATCTGATATGCCCAATAACTTGAGTAGAACTCGAGGGCACTGTGAGTGAGAAAAGCCCATCCCAAAAGGCCACACACTCAAAATAACAGCAACCCTGTGTTTGATGATTATAGTTTATATATAAGTGAATAAACAACAAGGATGATAAAAGGGACAAAAGGTAGGAATCAGGAATATGTACTTTGTAGTTATAAGGTACTTCTACTACCCGTGAAGTGAAAGAGTGTTATTTGAAAGTGGACTTGAGGGCATCTGGATGGCTCAATGGGTTAAGCGTCCACACCTCCTCCCTCCTCATACACTCTTTCTCTCTCTTTCTAGCTCTCTTTCAAATAAATAAATACCCCCCCCCAAAAAAGCAGGCTTGGATTAGCTGTAAATGCATATTGCAAACACAAGATCAACTTTCAAAAAGTTTTAAAAAGTGTAAGGGACATGTTAAGAAAGGAGAGAAAAAGGATTCATTTATGTGCTGCATTAGAACCAGAAAAGGCCGAAAGAGTAGAAGACAAAAATAGGAACAAAAATAAGGGCAATGAACAGAAAATAGTAACAAATGTTGGTAGACATTAATACAACTTTATTGTGTATCATTTGAACATCCAGGGTCTAAATTCACCAATTAAAAGAGATTGTCAAAGTGGATCCAAAAAAAAGAAAAAAGACTCAACTATATACTGTCCACAAGAAACCCACTTTAAATATAAAAGACACGCACAGATTGAAAGAGATGGTATGCTAACCTAACACTAATCAAAAGAAAGCAGGAAAAGTTCTATTAGTATTAGACACAACCAACCTCAGAGGAAGGAAACTTACCAGGGGTAAAAAAACGGCATTCCATGCTGATAAGGAGCCAACGGTTCCAAGAAGACCTGCTCCTAAATGTGCACCGCCTAACATCGCAGCATCAAAACACGTGAGGCAAAAAGTAACAGAACTACAAGAGAGAGAGGAATGCCCTATACTGCAGAGGAAGACCTGAGTACCCCTCTCAGAAATGGTCAGTAAGGACCTACCTGATCTCAACACCATTATCAATCAAAACTGGATCTAACATCTACGGACTACCTCGTTCAACGACAGCGGAATACACCTTCTCCTCCTGCTCACCTTGAATATTCACCAAAACAGACCACATGCTGGGCCATAAAACACATCCTACCTACTTTACTGTTTTTTTTTAAACAAGCCATATAGGGGCGCCTGGGTGGCTCAGTGGGTTAAAGCCTCTGCCTTTGGCTCAGGTCATGATCCCAAGGTCCTGGGATTGAGCCCCTCATCGGGCTCTCTGCTCCACGGGGAGCCTGCTTCCTCCTCTCTCTCTGCCTGCCTCTCTGCCTACTTGTGATGTCCGTCTGTCAGATAAATAAAATCTTTAAAAACAAGCCATATAGGTTATTTTTTTAAAGATTTTATTTCTTTATTTGACACAGAGAAAAAGAGATCACAAGTAGGCAGAGAGGCAGGCAGAGAGAGGGAGGAAGCAGGCTCCCTGCTGAGCAGAGAGCCCAGTGCGGGCTCGATCCCAGGACTCTGAGACCATGACCTGAGCTGAAGGCAGAGGCTTAACCCACTGAGCCACCCAGGCACCCATCCTATCTACTTTAAAAGAAGAGATACCATAAAATGCTTTGAGTGTTCAAAATCAAAAAGCTAGAGAATGAACAATTTAGATAACCGCACAAAGAAAGAGTATGATGAACCCAAAATACAGGACATTGTAAAGAACCATCACCCTGGGTTCGCCAAAAAGTCAGTACCACGGTAACTAAAATTGTGTGCATGGGGTGGGGGGGGCTTTTCTAAACCGAAGGAGACTAAAGGGATATTATAACAACCAAATGTGTATTGAATCTTCAATGAACCCAGGTTTGGAAGAAGGAAAAAAAAAATTATAAAAGACAATCCTGAGACTGAAACTGATATGGACTGAACAGAAGATATTACATGGACATAAGTGAGATAACGATAGCATAATTGAGTAGGAAAATGACCTAATCCTTGGGAGATGTGTGCTTAAATATTTAGGGGCAAAGTATCATCATATCTGCACCCTCCTTTTAAATGGTTCAGAACAAAATACAGACAAAGCAAACCTGGCAAATAGAGACAAAGCAAACCAAAGCAAACTATTAGACAATTGCAAATAGTTTAAATATGGATGGAAGAAATGGGTGTTTATTATACCATTCTCTCTACTTTTCTGTATGTTTGTAACTTATTAAAAATGAGTTTTGGTGGGGCACCTGGGTGGCTCAGTCAGTTAAATGTCTGCCTTTGGCTCAAGTCATGATCCCAGGGTCCTGGGATGGAGCCCCACATCGGGCTCCCTATTCAGCGGAGAGTCTGTTCTCTCTCTCCCACTCCCCTTGCCTGTGTTCCCTCTCTCGCTGTGTCTCTCTGTCAAATAAATAAAAATCTTAAAAAAAAAGTTTTGGCAAACAAAAAAGGTTACACACTATGACTCCATATATATAACACTCAAAATGACAAAACTCGTGTTGAAACACAGATGGGTGCTTCCAGGCAGGGCACGGAGGGCCAGGGGGCAAAAGGTGATCATAAAGGGGAGCCTGAAGGAGTTCATCTGTGAGAATAGGAAAATTCTGTGTCTTGACTGTGGTGGTGGTGGTTGCTTGAATCTGTACACATTGATAAAATTTCACAGAGCTATACTCACACAAGGGGAAAAGAACACATGTAAAAACTGGAAAAATTCAAGTATGTTCTGCAGTCTATTGTGTTGTATCAATATTCACTTCCTGATGTAGATAATGTACAACCCATGTATTAACACTGGGGGAGAACTGGTGAAAGGTACATGGGATTTCTCTGTATTATTTTTGCAACTTATGTGTCTATAATCATTGCAAAATAAAAAGTTTTTAAAATCAGCTAAAAAAAAGTCCAGCCCTAAAGTCTGATCTATAGGTACAAGAAAGGGGCCAACAAATCATACTAACGGTACTTTCTGTCACAACTACTAAGTTTATTGTTACATATGAAGTTACTTCACCACCTATAATATCACACAATGAGATATTAGGATCTCACTTTTACTTTACTTAATGTCTTGGGATGCTCTTTTACTTAGACTACTTTCCCCAAATAAGTTCCTTCAAGTCTTACTCAAAACCAAACTTTTTCAGTAAAAGCCAGAGAAATCATGTGTCTGGGTCCTTTAGGGATTCCCCATTAACTTCAGAACTCAGAGAATACACAGATTTTTATGCTCAGCCACCTACATAAAGGCATCGTTATTTCCTTTTGCTCCAAACTTTCCAGTTCTTTTGTCGAATAATCCCTGACACTCCCAAAAATGCCTCAATGAAATGTTGTTTTTACAAAAACAACAACAAAGACCTCCACAATTTGTTTATAGTCTTCTATTTATCTTGGAACTCATGCTAATTACCAGTTAGCACTGAAGACCTAGCAGTAGTTCACCGGATAAATACCCAAGTGTGTGGATCAAAACGGGTTAGTTAAGAAAATACTGGTTTAGGGACGCCTGGGTGGCTCAGTTGGTTAAGCGGCTGCCTTCAGCTCAGGTCATGATCCCAGCGTCCTGGGATCGAGTCCCATATCAGGCTCCTTGCTCGGCGGGGAGCCTGCTTCTCCCTCTGCCTCTGCCTACCTCTCTGCCTACTTGTGATCTTTCTCTCTCTGTCTCTCTCTCTCTCTGACAAATAAATAAATAAAATCTTAAAAAAAAAAAGAAAAGAAAAGAAAATACTGGTTTATTGGCATGTACAGCTCAGCTGTGGGTTCCCCTGGCTCTGCTGTGGCCTCAATTTCCCTTCTCTAGGCTTCATTACAATTAAAAGGATAAAAAGAAAATGAGGATCAGAACAATTTGTGTTCTCATTTCAATAAGTCAGTATTTTACTTTACTTATAGTTCCTTAAAAGCAATCAGTTAAAAACAATTTACCTTGTGAATTTAATTAGATATATGAATGAACAAAATTCCATCCCACGTCTCCTATATAAGCAAGGCAACAATGAGAAACATTATTATCATGGTCTACTAATGAAAATTTAATAAAATAAATTTAATAAGATAAAGTCAGACTTTATTTTTTATTTGCATTTAATTTTTGAATAAGTAATGCACATGGTGAAAAACACGGAGTTCACAGGGTATATAATAATGAGTTTCCCATCTCATCTCCTAACCAACCTAGTTTCTCAACTTAGAAAAAATGTTACCAGTTTCTTGGGTATCATCCCTCAGATATCCTGCGGTACATACAAACACATATTTTCCCCTGTTTACACAGACCACAATACACTGTTCATACCTCTTTCCTTTTTCTAGTTACTAAATATTAGAAATCACTACATATCTGTATATAAAGTACTTTCTTATTTTTACAACTCTAACATTCCAGTTTTTAATTTAATAAATCCTATAGTAATGTGCATTTAAGTAGTTTATGGTCTTTTGCAATTATGAATCTTTCTCCAATAGGTATCTGGCATGTGAGATATTTCACAGGTGTATGACATTACACGCAGGCTAAATTCAGAGAAAGAGAACTGCTGGTCAAAGATTATGTGGGTAGATTATGCCTCCTCAAAATATGACACTTTGGCATTTTGATTATTCTGAGCTATAGGCATTTGAAAAAACACCAAATGCAGGGTATGGTTTTCCCTGAACTCCCTTTAGCTGCCTAAAGATAGTTCCTTCAAAAGGAACTTCATTTTCGTAAATCCCCTCCTTGAGAGTTTTACCAACGAGGTGACTCATCACAGGAAGAAAGACTAGACATGGACACCACACCCAGACACACAAACTATCGCACTTGCCATCTGTTTTGTTCTTAAGATTTTATTTGTGAGAGAGAGCATGAGAGGGGAGGAGGTCAGAGGAAGAAGCAGACGCTCCATGGAGCTAGAGCCCGATACAGGACTCGATCCCAGGACTCCAGGATCATGACCTGAGTCGCTCAACCAACTGAGCCACCCAGGCGCCCCCCCCCCCCCATCTGTTCCTCTAAGGGCTTATTCCTCTTTCCTAAAAACCATTTACTCACTCCTAAGAAGCCTACATCTCCCCTCCCAGTCCCCGTTATGATGGTATTTAAGTCTGAATTCTATGCCACTCCCTGGGTATCTCCCATGTGTACATGAGACACACGTTAACAAACTTTTGTTTTCTCCTATTAATCAGCCTTCTATCACAAGGGTCTCAGCTAAGAACTCAGAAGGGCAGAGGGGGTTATGTTTCCTCCCCCACACCACCTAGCTGGCCTCTTTCAAAGCGGCCAGCCTGCACTCCTTGCAGCAGGCCTGTTTCTTCACACCACAGCCACCACCCTTCAAACTTTCTGGTCCCCGCCAACTGATGAGACATGATCGTTTTCAGCACAGTTTTAGCCTGCATTTTGTTCACTGTGAAAGAGGCCATTGCCTGTTCTTACCCTTTGTCTATTTTCTATTAATTTATAGGAAATAAATTTGATTTTCAAAGCAGCTAGAACAGACCACAAAGTTTTAAAATAAGTTCAGTCCAGGACCACTATGAAACCTTTCTAAAAACAATATGAATAAAGCCTTATCCGGAAAGACTAAACCGAGTATTAACGAGCAAAACCATGACAGCCAACTGAGCACAAGGTGCAATGTGTCCCCTGCTGCTTTTCTTCACCAAACCCTAGAAATCATGCAAAATATTTTGCTTTCTTGTCAGTAATTCCACAGCCATGCTCAGAAATTCGCAGGAGACCAGAGGTTGTGAGGAATCCCTATAAACTGGAAAACAGCCGGAGACGAACTGAGAAGGGAAATGGCATTCCAAGGCAAGCACAAGAGCCTTCAATCAAGGGCAGCAAGAGTATAAAGAGCAACTCCAGCCCAGACGCAGAAGACTAGAAAAAAAGGGCCCCGGGCAACTGACAGCTATGACAAGGACAGCCTGTCCCATCACCCTTGCCCCAGCCCTCACTCCCCTAGGCAGCAACAAGAAGGTGCTATCTGCGGAGAACAGTGAAGGCAATGCCTACGGTAGTCGGAATACCCAGGAGGGGAAAGCGCAGTCCAGCAAGACAACTAAGCCACTGAGGTACTGTTGCCTGAAAGTTCTACCTTCTCCCTACCCTCCCAGAAAGCAAAGCAGAAAACTGAGGCTCATAGGCATCTTCTTTGCAACAATTCATGCCAAAGATTCCAAACACAAATACAGACACACACACACACACTAGCTCGCCCACACACTCCACCAGAACGCAATTTACTTGGAATTCCCAAGACCCTTATCAATGAAACCCAGAATAAAATGGAACTTGAAAAAACCCACCACCCAATCACCTCACCTCCTAAGAGCTCTGTTGCTTCTCCCTCAGGCCGTGCATCAGATCCCCTTGGCCTTCAGCTTTTCTTTCTCTCAATTTGTAACTGAGCCTGACTCCTGGGTTCACTAGCGGCTTCCATGATAGGACTTTCAAATCTCTCCCAGTCACAAACTCCCACCAGAATGCCAGTTCTGTCTACATCCCTAAAATACTTAAGATTGTTTTTAACTCAAGGAGAATATATAAATATATAATTTTATATACATATATAAATTTAAATATCTATATAAAATCAGTAATTTTGTGGATAACAAGGCTCCTTACATAAGTCTAGACTAGAAATGAGAAGGATGCCATCACTGACACTTTCAGTAATAAACCTTTCAAAGGACCTATCTTTAATGCAGTGTAGTCAAGAACTTGATCTTGACACATTAAAAACTCATACAATCCTCCTTCCCAAAACCACTTTCTCCTCTCAACTTCCCACCATCCCTCTCAAGTTCCCACTATGTAAGAACTACCTTGAAACTTTCTGTAGTACATATGACCTGCCTCGTGACGTAGATTACTCCTCTGAGACATAAATCAAGCGTCATTAATCCTTCTTCCCTGTCCCTAGTTAACTTCCAGCACACTGCTAAAAAAACAAAAGAACAAAAACAAAAAGCAACTTGTTGAAATGGCCAAGGTCAAATGAAAACATCTTCAAGTATAAATTAGGAATAAAATATGCTAATTAAAATAAGGTATTGGGGCACCTGGGTGGCTCAGTGGGTTAAGCCTCTGCCTTAGGCTCAGGTCATGATCTCAGGGTCCTGGGATCAGCCCGCATCGGGCTCTCTGCTTGGCAGGGAGCCTTCTTCCCCTTTCTCTGCCTGCCTCTCTGCCTACTTGTGATCTCTGTCTGTCAAATAAATAAATATTTTTTTTAAAAAAGGTATCATTTTTACCCATCATATTAGCAAAGGTTAAAAGAAAACAACCGTGATAGCGTGAGGGCAATAAAGAAATAGGCACCCATGAATGTGTAGATATTTGACAATATCAAAATTTTAACTGCGTGTGCTCTTTGTGCCAAGGATTTCATTTTTAGAAATTTACCTCAAAGGTAAACTCATACCAGTTAACAAGTTCTAGGTATACAGATGTTAATCATCTCATTGTTTGGAAGAGCAAAGACATAAAATAACCTAGATGATGGTCATGAATACACTACGGGTTAAGCACAGAAGGGACCACTGAGTACCCACGGAAAAGAACTGAGGCAGAACTTATGTGTTGGTGTGTAAAGATATCCTAAATACCTCAAGTAAAAACAAACAAGAAAGACCTCATACAGTAAGACCCCATTCATTTAAATAAACATGTTCATTCCTACATGTGCCCAAGCCACTTCTGAAAGGGGACATAACCAATGGTCCAAGACTAGTTACCTCTGAAGAATGGGACTGGAAATCTTGAAGGAAGGGACTTTTCACTTTATGTTCTTTAGTATTGCCTGATTCTTTTTTTTAACTATAAACATTATAATTTAAAGTAAAAAAAAAAAAAAAGAAAGAAAAAAGTTAAATAAATACATTGTTCTCTGTACCTGCTCTTCCTCAGGAAGGATCTGAACGTGCTTCTAGCTGGTGCTTCCACCTCTACGTGAGAGCTGTGCCAGAACTAACACTTCATCTTGACTTCTCAGTCAACACCCAAGCATAGATCTTTAATTACAAGATATTTTAATCTGGGGGCGCCTGGGTGGCTCAGTGGGTTAAAGCCTCTGCCTTCGGCTCAGGTCACGGTCTCAGGGTCCTGGGATCAAACCCTGCATCGGGCTTTCTGCTCAGTGGGGAGTCTGTTTCCTCCTCTCTCTCTGCCTGCCTCTCTGACTGCTTGTAATCTCTATCAAATAAGTAACTAAAATCTTAAAAAAAAAAAAAGATATTTTAATCTGATGTCCTGTTATCATAAATTTAAAAATAGAATTTAACACTTGCTCCCCAAAGCAGCAAGCTCTCAGAAGTCACAATTTCTATCAATGTTATCAGCACTCTTGCCTTGAGTGATCTCACGCAAGCCGACACTTGTTCCCCAGACACCTATCGCACACCTGCTGTAAACTCTGGGTGTTATGATGGGTACTGAAAATGCAAATATGAATAAAAGCAGGTCCCTGCCATTAACAAACTCAAAGCCAAACAGGCCAATATATGCTTGTAACACAGGGTAAACATGACCCCAGAGCTCACTATACACAAGAAGCTCTGGAAAGACCCAGGCACATCTGACGCAGAGGAAATGGTAAGCACAGTGGGGCTTCTTCTTAGCCAATTTACTTCTGTGTTCTATATGCCAGGAACCAGTCTCAGTTCTTTACAACTGTTGATTTATTTAGTTGTCGTTAACAACTCTTAAAGTTGAACACAATTTTCTCATTTTATTGATGAGGAAACAAAGGCACAGACGGGTTAAATACATTGCCCAACATCCCAGAGACAAGTGACAAAGCCAGGATTTCTACCCAGGCGATCTAATTCCCAGATGTGCCTATATGGTTAATTCCCCCATTCCAATCTGGTCCCTGGCCTTTCCCTTTACTAGAGTGACTCTCCAATGACATCAAGTCCTGTACGGCAGTGAAAAGCAGAGCAATACAGTCTACTGGCTGTATTTTAGGAACTCTGTATGGCAACAGATGATGACTACACTTAGCACAGCGAGCATTTCATCACGTATATAATTGTCAAATTAGTCTGCTGTACTCCTGACACTCGTGCATTGTATGTTAACTATACTTCAGTAAAAAATTAAAATTAAAAAAATCCTGTGGGTTCTTCGACAGCAACCACAATTCTACATAACTTTTAAATCTACCTCTTCCTCTATATTCCCCCGCCCCTATGCTAGGCCAGGTTCCTGTAATCCCATGTGACCTAGTGCAACAGTATCTGATTTCTCTGTCTCCACCTCTTCTGGATTCACTCTGCACCCTCCACGACTGCACTAGTCCTTAAAAGGAAATTCCGTCCAATGCTACGATTAAGACCAAAGGTTCTTAGTGAGACAGACCCTAATAAGTCTGTGTAGAATCAGGATGAATGTTTCACGACTTAAAAACACCACTGTGTAATGGGGGAAAAAAATACTTAAAACTCGTAAGATTTTCGGAGGCTGAAGCAGGATGAGGCGGCATGCAAAGCACTCAGGAAGGGACCTGGCAGAGTAGGCCTAGACAAATAAAGGTCCAATATCATAGATCTTTATTTTTAGTAAAATCACCACTTGCATCACTTCACTCACCAGCTCAAAAACATTTAATGATTCCTCATTGCCTGAAAAACAGAGGACAGTACTGACATTCAAGACCCTCCAGTCTGAAAGCTCACTTCCCAATTTATTTCCAATGACGTTCCAAACTAGTACTTCCCAAACTTAAACATACATAAAAACACCTGAGGAGCATATGGTTAAAAATGCAAATGCCTGGGGATGCCTGGGTGGCTCAGTCAGTTAAGCGTCTGCCTTCAGCTCAGGGCATGATCCCAGGGTCCTGGGATCGAGCCCCACATCGGGCTCCCTGATCAGTGGGAAGCTTGCTTCTCTCTCCCCTTTCCCCTGCTTGTGTTCCCTCTCTCATTGTGTGTGTGTGTGTGTGTGTGTCTGTCAAATAAATAAATAAATAAAATCTCTAAAAGAATAAAAAATAAAAAATTATTTTTAAGAATGCAAATGCCTGGGGGCACCTGGGTGGCTCAGTCAGTTGAGCCTCTGACTCTTGATTTCAGTTCAGATCATGATCTCAGTGTCACTGGATCAAGCCCCATGTCAGGTTCTGAGCCCAGCAGGGAGTGGGCTTGAGATTCTCTCTCCCTCTCCTCCTCCCCACCCCGTACTCTCATGCTCTAGCATGCTTACGCGTGCACACACACTCTCTCTCTCTCTCAAATAAGTAAATCTTTAAAGAAAAAAAAAGCAAATGCCTGGGTCCCAAAAACTCAGAATGCTGAAGTACGGCCCATGCATCAGCATTTTCTAAAATGCATTCATACTGATTTGGATACAAGTGGCCTGTAACCTCCATTTGCAAATAAGTGTCATAGCAAGGTAAAAGCAAGCAGTCTTCTCAACATCGAGCCCGCTCATCCACACCTCTGCTCCTGCCATTCATACCACATCTGATCCACGGCACCTTCCACCCTATTCACTAAGCACAGAAGGGGCTCTGCTCTCTCCTTCCTCTGAAATCCTAAGCACTCTATCTCCACCACTCACTTCAGCAATCCTTCCAGTAACAACTGGTTTGCTGTCTGACTCTCACTGCTACTTAACTTTGCATGTTATTTCCCCAAGTCAATTTTACCATCATGGACAAAAGTAATACCCTGACAGGAAATGATATGCTCAATATTTTATATTTAATTTAGGAAATATTTGATAGACATGTAAAATTAAATCTCCCCTTTTATGTGTACTGACACATGTATGTGTCCTTTTATGTATGCTGACTCATGATTCAATATGCCTTAAATGGAAAGTAAACATTAGTGGAACTGAAAAATCCAAATTCCACAACCAAATTCTGTCCTAACACCCTCAAAATACACAAATGATACCCTACTGTATTTTGTCCCAACTCGGGCTGAGAATCCATTAATCATAACCTATATTCCAGAATTGCCTGCTTCCTGAGAAAGGAAAAAAAAAAAAAAATACACATGCCCCTCATTTGTACTGAGGCTTAAGGTGAAAGCTCATAGTTGAAACAGGAGATTAGAGAAATAGTAGGCAACAGTCACTAGCCAAAGGACATGTTAAATGCACAGGTGCCATTAGTCCACCAAGTAATGGAACATTCTCTAAAAGGTTACTATGTTCCACATGCTATATTAAGTGCCCTGGGGTACTCCACTCCATCAAAATGGGTGTCATGAGAATAAGAAGATTAATCTCTCAAAGATCAGAGGAGGTGTGGAAGACGGAAAGGTGACGGGTAGGAAATGGCCTGGCAGAGCTGAGGAAGCCCCAGTGTGCCCGCTAAAGGGGACCCGAACAAGAGGCAAGCCAGCCCACCTCATGGAGCCACAGGAAAGCCAAAGAGCTGGAGAAAAGCATCATGCAGACAGGAGCAAGGTGCAGAGCTAAATAAAGTAAGTGGACCCCACCACCCCCCTCACCCCCTGCCAATGGAGACCACGTGTGTGCTCTCTGGAGAAACTCAACTGGAGACACTCTGGCCTCCAGAGCCCAGGATAGGAGGGTGATGAGGAGGAGGATGAAAACAAGAGACTGATGTTCACGTGTACTTGATGCAGGCACATGGTGGGCTTCCCCGCCTCCAAGACAGGGGACTGGAGGTGTCTTCTCGAGAAAAGCTGAAGGGGCACCCAGGGAAAAGTTAACAATATTTGGGATCCCCCTCATTTCAAAAGCTGCCCTGCCACCCCCGGCAATGCCCACCACTCAAGAAAATCCACTCACACAAACCGCTTCAATCTTAAGTACAAGTGAACAAGCAAAAATCATTGGACTTGTGAGGAAAGCCTACAAATCATAGAAACCAAAATACACCAAATAAAGGAATTCTCAGATACTCCAAAGAGGATTCTCAGAAAAAAATTAAAAAATAAGACAGCCTCAGAGAGGTAAACCAGTAACAATAATAAATGCAAACATTTATTTAGCACCTACTATTCCCCGGGCACTATTCAATCCTTTACACGTATTAACTCATCTATACCTGAGGTAGTATTGTCATCTTCTCATTGTGTAGATCATGGGTCAGCAAATCACCACCCAAGGGGCCAAATCCAGCCTGCCATCCAAAGAATGATTTTTACATTTTTAAATGACTGGGGGGAAAAAAGTATGCTGTGACATGTGGAAATCACATGAAATTAAAAAGCCAGTGTCCATAATTAAAGTTTTACTGGAACACAGCTATGTTCAATTGTTCACATATTGCCTGTAGCTGCTTTTGTGATACAACAGCAGGCTGAGTAGTTACTACAGAGACCAGATGTGATGTTCTCATGCCTTTATGCTGCTGCTCACCACACTACAAATCTCAATGATGCAGACAGAAGTCGGCATTTCAAGTGTCTAGCATGTTGCGACGCTTATTACCAGTGATATCTGTCATGTGGAAACAAGAAAAGAAGTAGACTTTGATGTCATGCTTTTAGCAGAGCACAGATCTTTTTTTTTTTTTAAATCTGATGAAATGTCAAAGCATCGTGTCTGTTATGTAACAGCATTGTACTTGTACCAGAATACCATACAGGAAGACATGACCAGCTAAGCACTCATCACAACAGACTGATAGGCCTACCAAGGAGCACGACCAGGAGAGCTAGCAAATCTAAAACATGACATTTCATCACAGCAGAGTGTCTTCCCATCAACAAAGGATAAAACTGAGGCTGCAACCAAAGTAAGGGAAGTTCCAAATGGCTCACGTGTTAACCAAACAAGAAAAGGCACAGACCAATCATGAGTTAAACTAAATCATGTTTGATTACAGCAAAGAAATGTGTCCAGAAAAAGGACACATCTTTCAGACCTGTCATTCAGTGAAAATAGCTGTTCAGAGAGCAATCTGTATGCAACAATTACAGCTCTGAATATTTCCCCCCAGAATGGAGAAAAATACTAATTCAGTACAACCTGAAGTGGAATCTGCTAAGACGCGTAATAACTGATGGCGGTAAAATGTGTGTGAAGCTGGGCGCCTGGGTGGCTCAGTGGGTTAAGCCTCTGCCTTCGGCTCAGGTCCTGGGATCGAGTCCTACATCAGGCTCTCTGCTTGGTGGGGAGCCTGCTTCCCCGCCCCCTCTCTCTGCCTGCCTCTCTGCCTACTTGTGATCTCTGTCAAATAAATAAATAAAATCTTTAAAAAAAAATGCATGTGAAGCAGAAGAAACATAGATGGATAAATTAACAAACCTTGTGAAAATGCAAGGTGTCTAAAACCGACTCATTATTCACTGTATAATCAATGAATGAGCAGGTAGGTGGCATAAAATACCTGAATCTACCACGTTACTGAACCAGTTACAACAGTTAACATCATTACTTTCATGAACTTTACCACCATCAGTTCCATGAAAATTCCGTCAGAAACAGAAGCTGAATATCCTGATCTGTCCTGGCTTAGCCAGGGTATAGTTATTACAGAAACTTTTCAAGCTCAGAGATGAGAACAAAATTTTTCTATAGAATGTTGCTCAGTCACGTTACTAAACACTGAATGGCTTTGAAAATTCATTTTTGCTGCAGATTTGCTCATATTTCTCAATGAATTCAATCTAAAATTAAAAGGCCAGGAATACTTCCACGTAAAACCTGCACAAAGGTATTCATTTCAAGGACAACTGACACTGAGTCACAAGTGATGTTGGGCTGCCTTACACACTCTGCATGCTGTAAAAAATTAAAATGAGATGAGAGATCTCCAATGCCACACAAATACGTAATAAATGCTTTTGCCAAAATCAAACTGCAGTTCCAGCATTTTTCACACCTCAATACAAGTTCCACATTTCAAAAACCATCTAATTGTGTGACAAGAAGCTTCTACCTAACCCTCAACTGGAAGCAATTAGTGATCAATGCAATGGTTTGCTAAAAAGTAATTATCAAGAAAAGAACTAGCAGAATTCTACAGATACCTTCCAAGCAATAATATACTCCACTAAAACCATATATTCATGGATTGACATCAGTATTTGGAGGTACCATGTAAAAAGATACTATCAAAGGTGAAATACAAAAAATCTCATTACAAACCAATATTAAATATGAGCACTTATGGTCAATATTGACTACTGAGGTTTAAAGTTGGTATACCCTGGGGCGCCTGGGTGGCTCAGTGGGTTAAGCCTCTGCCTTCGGTCATGATCGCGGGGTCCTGGGATCGAGCCCCGCATGAGGCTCTCTGCTCAGCAGGGAGCCTGCTTCCCCCTCTCTATCTGCCTGCCTCTCTGCCTACTTGTGATCTCTGCCTGTCAAATAAATAAATAAAATCTTTAAAGTTAGTATCCCCTGTTAGACAAAACGTTATCCCCTCTCCTCCAAAAAGAGATTTCATTCTTCTCAGTAGCAAAACTTATTACCAAAAAAACATTATCCTCAACCATTATTCGTATTGTATCTTGAATTTCATCAGTAAAAAACTTGTGAAAATTTTTCCTCTCCCATTACATAAGTACCTATATAATACCTTCATTTTGCCTCTTGGCCCATGAAGCCCAAAATATTAACAATCTGGCCCTTTACACAAATATCTGCCAACTCTTGGACTAGACAAATACACTGAGGCAAAGAAAGATTAGGTGACTTGCTCCAGACTACAGAGTTAGAAAGTAGCATACCAGGTTTCAGGCCGAGGCAGGCTGGGTGCAGAAACCACTAGGCTGCATTGCTTCCACGAACCAAGAACAAGATGTCACAGAAAAGGAAACACCTGAAGGAGAAGAAAGGATACCTGAAAAGCCCTTTAAAAAACTGGATAGAGAGAAGATAAGGTCAAAGAAACTTCCATAATAAAGAACAAGAGACAACGTTAGTAACAGGAACTCCAAAAAGCAACTCCAAAAACAGAGGAGTGTTAAGTCAAGACACTGCCCAGCCGGGTGTGAGCACCCACCTCACGCGCACACTAGAAAGCCAGGAAGCCTCTGGGACAGGAACCAAACAACTCCACGCTCATGGCAACAGCAGCAGCCGCAGCAACATCCTGCATCAGTTTCCTGGGCCCCAGTCCCCACAGGCCTTTCACAGTATTTGGTAAAAATTGGTAATATGTTCATGAAAAAATACAAAAATGGGGGTGGGGCGCAGGGAACCCAGGTAAATTACTCGGCTCAGCAGTGAACAATATTTATGTACTCCTAGCAATGTAAACACTGAGCACTAAATTAGCCAAGAATTCTCATGTCTCTCTACTAGAAGGGCTGGAAAGGAGGGGAGGAAGAGGAAGAGCACCTCATCTACCATAACAAGGAGTCAACAGGTGTCATCCACAATGGATAAATCGAAAAACAGCCAGTGAGCCCTATGACATATAAACATGGTTAAGGGTGGATGACTCTGGGAACCAGACTACTAAGGACAGGGAAGGCAGGGTATGGCTCATTTTTTACAATACGCCTTCTGTATTATTTATCTTTTCTAAAACACAAGGGTTCCTTTAAGTAGAAAATTAACTCTTAAACAAATTAGAGAGAAAGTGCTTTACTATTCAGTATCATGATCACTGATTCACATAAACAACTCAATATGCAAATACCAAAGAGCAGTGCAGGGTTGAAAACACAAACTAGGGCCACCTGGGTGGCTCAGCAGGTTAAAGCCTCTGCCTTCAGCTCAGGTCATGATCCCAGGGTCCTGGGATCGAGCCCCGCATCGGGCTCTCTGCTTGGCTGGGAGCCTGCTTCCTCCTCTCTCTCCCTCTCTGCCTGCCTCTCTGCCTACTTGTGATCTCTATCTGTCAAATAAATAAATCTTTTAAAAAAAAAAGAAAAGAAAACACAAACTAGCATTACCCAACCTCTATCCCATCATGCTTATGTAAGCACAGGGGGTCTGTCATTATCGCCTGAGTGCCCACTATGTAGCCAGCATGATGCTAAGTGCCATGATTGCAAATATGAAGAATGGAACTTATTTACAGTTGAGTATAAGATACAGCTAAATCAACATGAAATTATAATACAGCAACTATCCAAGACTCAGTGAAAGCTTCCCAGAGGTCAGACCACAAAAGCTAAGACCTGAAGGATAAGAAAGATTGGTCTACTTGGGTGTGGGGTTCAGAAAATTGTCCAAGCAATGAGAACACTAGGTATAAAGGCCTCAAGTGAAGACAAAAACAGATAAGGGCCCATTCAAGGAACTGAAAGAAGTTCAACAAGGCTGGAGTAGGGAGGGAATCAGAGTGGAAGCAAAAAAGGCCAGAGAGCAAGCTGATGATTGATGCTTTACAACAGGAAGACTTCCTAATGGGCTTCTATTTTGCCCACTGGAACTGTAAGATCACACCCAACCCTGAGGCTTGTAAATCAGAGAACTCTTTCACTATACACTGATGATTTCAAAATATTTAAGTCCAGTCCATAATGTTCTTGAGGGTACCAGACCATTTATCTAACTGCATGCCATGCATCACCATCTGGACCCAGAAATCAAGGACCACACCCCAAGGATGACAGAGAAAGAAACTCCCCTGTGACAGTGGAGCCACCAAGCCAACCCTGGATTGTCTATCTGGACTTGCACATGAGAAACAAACATGTTTAAGCTATTATTCAATCAAGTGTCTGTTACCCACAGCCAAACCTAATCTTAGCTGAAGCAGGAGGCTTTAAAAGTGTTCTAAGGTGGGGTGCCTGGGTGGCTCAGCCGGTTAAGCGTCTGACTCTTGGTTTCAGCTTAGGCCATGATTTCAGGGTGGTGAGATCGAGCCCCTGGGTCGGGCTCTGCACTAAGTAGGGAGTCAGCTTAAGATTCCCTCTCCCCCTCTGCCCCTCCCTCTGCTCCCCTGCATGCTCATCCTCTCACTCTCTAAAATAAATGAATAAATATCTTTAAAAAAAAAAAGGGGGGATATTCTAAGGCTAAGGGTTGCAAGAGATATTCTGAATGAATTGCTAAGATTCAGTGACTGAACCAATCTAAAAAAGAAATTATCAGCATATGACATACAAAATGTACACTGTTTAATTCTTCCAGTGTCTGTATTGAATTAACAGCCACTTTTAGTGTCTACATTTTTATTTTCTTATTTATTTTAGAGCAAGTGTGGTGTGTGCCCACTGGGGGAGGGGCAGAGGAAGAGGGAAAGAATCCCAAGCAGACTCCACACTGAGCCTGGAGCCCAACGTGGGGCTCAATCTCACAACCCTGAAATCATGACCTGAGATGAAACCAAAAGCCGGACACCTAACCAACGGAGCCACCCAGGCGCCCCAGCGTTGTTTGTAAATTGAGATATAAGTGACATATAGCACAGTATTAGTTTCTGGTGTACAACATAATGTTCCCTACCTGTATATTGCAAAATGATCACAATTAAGTCTAGTTAATATCCATCACCATACATAATTACAATTTTTTCTGATGATGAAAACTTAGAAGACCTACTGTTAGCAACTTTCAAATATATAATTATTAACTACAGTCACCATGCTGCACATTACTCCCCCAACCCATGACTTAAAATTACACGTTTATACCTTTTGAGCACCTTTACCCATTTTATCCACACACCCGGCCCCACCCCACCCCCGGCCTGGTGTCTGCATATTTAAAGAATATGATCAGGGCTCCTGGGTGGCTCAGTGGGTTAAAACCTCTGCCTTCAGCTCAGGTCATGATCCCAGGGTCCTGGGATCGAGCCCCACATCGGGCTCTCTGCTCCGCAGGGAACCGGCTTCCTCCGCTCTCTCTCTCTCTGCCTGCCTCTCTGCCAACTTGTGATCTCTGTCTGTCAAATAAATAAATAAAATCTTTAAAAAAAAGAATATGATAAAAATTAGATAAGATCAAAAAGTACCAACCAGGGGCGCCTGGGTGGCTCAGTGGTTTAAGCCACTGCCTTCGGCTCAGGTCATAGTCTCAGGGTCCTGGGATCGAGTCCCACATCGGGCTCTCTGCTCGGCAGGGAGCCTGCTTCCCTCTCACTCTCTCTGCCTGCCTCTCTGCCTACTTGTGATCTCTCTCTGTCAAATAAATAAATAAAATCTTTATAAAAAAAAAAAGTACCAACCAAACTTCCTGAAAATGGATAAAAAAAAAATTTCTGTTAATAAGACCTATTTGTAAAGCTGTTCTCAACCCTACTAGCTTAGGTTATTTTGACTAGTAATAATAAGAAGTAACAGATGTATAACTTACACACTGTTTACATGCAGGTTTTAAGTAGAAGTTCAGAGCATTAGCTCCACAAAGAACCTTCTAAGGGGAAATGAGTTGAAAGGCAGGAGCAGACAGTGAACAGTTCCCCTTACACTTAACTGAGAAGTGGTACACTGAAACACACCACCATCACAGCCAGGACCTTCACACCCGGACACGGTCAAGACCTTGAGAGCTAAGGTGAAATGCACAAACTCCTCAGGAAGTAGGATACCAGACTAGAGGACTTCCTAAAGTCCTCTGTACCTCCCAGACTCAGTCTTCCCTCGGTCCTGGGAAAGAAAGAGCAGCAACAGCCATCAGGCCCCTTACCTGTTCAGGCTCACAGCCCTTTTCAACCAAGTCACAGAAAGAAAAGTTGAGAAGGAGCCTTCTCAAGACTCAACTCCAAGTCTGTCTGGAGCTCATTCTTTCTGCACATTTTCTCACTTTAAGAGTCTTTCTGGGGGTGCTTGGGTGATTCAGACAGTTAAGCATCCAACTCTTGATTTTGGCTCAGGTCATGATCTCAGAGTCATGAGACTGAGCCCCGCGTCAAACTCTGCACTGAACGTGGAGTCTGCTTGAGTCTCTCTCTCTCTCCCTGTCCCAATGTCCCTCCCAGCAACTCCCTCTCTCCAAAAACAAAAAAAAAAGTCTTTTAATCACACGGGTCCTTAACCTTTCCCAGCTGTGATCAGAGACCTACTACAGAATGGACGAGGAGATGCAATATTGCTGGCTTTGAAGAGGGAGCACGAGGGAGGCAAGCCAAGGCATACAGGTGGCCTCTAGAAGCTGGAAGAAACAAGAATACAGATTCTCCCCTAGAAACCTCCAGAAAAGAACACAGCATTGCAGACACACTGATTTTAGACGAGTAAGACCCATTTTGGACTTCAAATACAGAACTTAAAAATAATGTGTGTTGTTTTAAGACACTAAATTTGTGGTAACAATAAGCATAGAAAACTAATATATGCACAGGGCCTGGGTGGCTCAGTCAGTCAAGTGTCATAACTTCAGGGTCCTGGAATCAAGCCCCACTTAGGGCTCTGTGCTCAGCGCCAAGTCTATTTGTCCCTTTCTAAAACTAATAAATAGTAAACGTCTAACAATATGTGAAAGTATCTAAAAAAGTGTAAGTGTAATCAAATTGCCCAAATATTTAGAGCAATGAGACATAAGTTATTTGTGCATGTATATTTCACTTTTTAAAAATTTATACATGTATTTCACTTCTATTTTTCTCCTGCTCTCCGGCTGCTCCTGCTCTCATGAAAACTCCATCAGTTAAAATGCCAGCCAAAATGACAATTCTTTGAACTTTCTGTAGAAGGATGAACCATATTAACCAAGAAAATAAGAGGATAACAGGGAAAAAATCAGGAAACAATTATACCATGTTTTTTAGAGAGTCAAACATCAAAGTGTTTGCACTATGTAATTCCCTTGTACCAAATGGATGTTACATTTTAAAAACGTAAGTCCTTCTAGGGACGTGTGGGTGGCTAGTGGTTTGAGCCTCTACCTTCAATCGGGTCATGATCTCAGGATCCTAGGATAGAGCCCCGCAATGGGCTCTCTGCTGGGCAGGGAGCCTGCTTCCCCCCCACCCCTGCTTCCCTCTCTGACAACTTGTGATCTCTGTCAAATAAATAAATAAAATATTTTTTAAAATAAATAAAAAATAAGTTCTTCTAAATATTGATATTAAGAGCTTATTATTAATTTCTCTAGATGTGATAATGGTAATGTGGACATATTAAGAAGAGAATGACTCAACCTTCTCCAGATATACACTCAAATATTTACAAATGAAATGGTATGCCTATGACCTGCTTTAAAATAGCTGGGAGTGGGGGCACCTGGGTGGCTCAGTGGGTTAAAGCCTCTGCCTTCGGCTCAGGTCATGATCTCAGGGTCCTGGGATCGAGCCCCACATCTGGCTCTCTGCTCCTCAGAGAGCCTGCTTCCTCCTCTCTCTGCCTGCCTACCTGTGATCTCTCTCTCTCTGTCAAATAAATAAATAAAATCTTTAAAATAGCTGGGAGTGGTGAGGCAGCTGGGTGGCTCAGTGGGTTAAAGCCTCTGCTTTCGGCTCAGGTCATGATCCCGGGGTCCTGGCTCTCTGCTCATCAGGGAGCCTGTTTCCCCCTTTCTCTCTGCCTGCCTCTCTGCCTACTTGTAATCTCCGTCTGTCAAATGAATAAATAAATCTTAAAAAAAAAAAAAAATAGCTGGCAGCAGGGATAGGAATGGATAAGGGAGATGAAAGTAAATTAGCCTGAGTTACTAATCACTGAAGCTGGGTAATGGGTACATGAGCGATATTAAATTATTTCAATGTTTAAGCTTTTCTGTATTTAAAAGTTACATAAACAAAGTCCTTGGACTCTCTCATAATAATACAGACTCAATATATTTAACAGTTGAATCTCCTTCTTGTGACATTGCCCCCCTCAACTCTCTGCCACTCAAGCCACCTGCAATTTATAGTTCAATCGATTATTTTTTAAAATCAATTATTCTTAAATCCCCAACTCATTTTACCCTATTAACCTTAAGAGTTTCACCAAATCACTTCACCTCTAAGAGCCTGTTCTTCATTTACAGAACGGCAATATTTATACTTGGCCACTCTGAGATGCCAAGAGATTATCTAAGATAAAAATTACAAAGCAGAATAATCATTCTAGAAATCTATATATTCACAAATTTCATGCTCAGCAGCAACCATTCCCCTATTCCTATAGATCTCTTCCCTCCACCTCCAGTTTCCTTCTGGCGCCCTCCACCATCAGACCAAAGGCCTGGCTTCCTCTCTAAGATAACACTCCCCTCCACGGAGTCCATCCCCCATGTTTTCACAGCAGCTTCTCTCTACACGCCTCTCCCTCTAACCTCCCTCTCCCTCCAACCTCCCACCTCCTCTTCAGGGGTCCCACTCCATCTACACCCCTAGTCCGTTCATTCTGTGTACCCCATTGCCGCCCCAATCACAATCACCCCTACATTCTTCTACCCCAAGTACTTTCTGCTATCAGCTTTATCACCCACTACTGCAAAAGCTCTCAGACACCTGAGCTAACTTCCCACCCTTTCAGTTAAAACACAAATGTTAGGTGCCAGGAAGTGGGAATGGGGGAAATAAAGAGTGACTGTTAAGGAGTACGAGTTTCTTTTTGCGCGATAAAAATGCTGTGGAATTAAGACAGTTTGCACAACCCTGAGAATATGCTAAAAACCACTGAGTTATACTTTAGTTGTACTTTTAAAGGGTGAGTTTTATGGTATGTGAACTATTTCTCCAGAACAATGTATACCTCAAGAAAGAAAGAAAAGAAAGATCAACACTACTGCTCACCCTGTCCATTACACGCCCATTTGTCAGATTCACATCGCCCCATCTCCCGAAGCCTCTATCTACCTGCTCTTCGGTATCCCCCCAACTCTTTTTTTTTTAAGATTTTTATTTATTTATTTGACAGACAGAGATCACAAGTAGGCAGAGAGGCAGGCAGAGAGAGGAAGGGAAGCAGGCTCCCCGCTGAGCAGAGAGCTTGATGTGGGGCTCGATCCCAAGACCCTGGGATCATGACCTGAGCTGAAGGCAGAGGCTTTAACCCACTGAGCCACCCAGGTGCCCCTATCCCCCCAACTCTTAACACTAGACTCGGACAGAGGTCCCTCTCATTCTTGACTAACACACTCCCTCACCCTTTAAGTGCCACTGTGCCCTGAAAGGGAGCGGGGAGGGAGATGCGGGCGGCTCTCGGGGCCCAGGCACAACCCCTCCAAGGTGGCCCAGTCCCCCACTGGCAGGAAAGGACCCTCTCCCCTGTGCCAGCGGAGCTGTCCCGACGACGGGATGTGTCCACGAACCCGCTCGGACAAGGGGCTGGGGGCCCCGCCAGGCTTCCAGGGCCGCTCCGCTGGGGGCGGCGCCACAGCCCACCTGTCTCAGCCGGAGGGCAGATCCGCTTCCAGCTCCACCGACACACGAACTGGTGGCAATGGGGGATCGGAAGAAGCTGCCGTCGGCGCCGCAACCAGGGTGGCGCACGCCGGCTCAGGCCTCCATGATTCCACGTCTCTGCGGCTCGGGCTTCAGCTCCGGCTCGACTCCGGCTCGGTTCCCGCCCCGGCCGCGTCCGTGCGGAGGCCGGGAGGCGGGGAGAAAAGAGGGAAGCGGCAGAGAACGCCGCTGGGGACCGAACGGCCGGGCGCGCGCCGGCGGACGATCACGTGGCGCGCGATGCGCAGACTTCTGGGAAATGTAGTCCTTCAGTCGTTGGGCGTTCCTCCACCCTCCTAGGCATCCAGGGCAACCGCAAAGCCACGTGGCAAATTCGAGAAGAGGCTAATCCCTCTTACAGATCGCTGGATCGCACGCAAACACACACCAGTGGTGTGACTTAGCTTTGTTAAGGCCCCTGTTTTTACCAACTCGGATAACCATCCCAAAGTCAGCAGTTCCGTGTAGAGCTCTGAAAAGTTGGAAAGAGGAAAGTAATTTATCTTCGGGGTATTATTATTTTTTATCCTTATCTTTATTCTTTTCAAACCTTTGTTTCCAGAGCTGACTTTCAGAAAGTAATTTTTAATGAAGGCAGGTAGTAGGTCTATAACTAACTGCACCAATTACAGAAAGGGCAGGTCCCGTAGGAAAGAGTATCGATACAGTGCAGTTCCTAAAAAATGAAATTCGAAGTGAAATGAGCCTGTTACCAGACTGACATACGTCCTTGAGTTTTTCCCATCAGTTTCCTCTTATTAAATAAATGCAAGATGATGATAATTCCTCTCATATAGGACTATTGCCGAATCGGTAACAATAATTAACAAGTCCCATTATGGGTTGTTTTCCATGTGCAGCACACTGTTGTTTCTCCAAATAACACTGAGATAGATATCACTATTACTTCCCTTCTACAATCAGTGTGTCCAATGCACTCTGAGAAGTACCATACAGATCTTCTATGTACTTTTCTGGCATCTGTTGCCAATAAATACCCTGAGTTTACAGATTATTTCAGGAAAACACACTAAAACACAAAGTATCTGAGAGTCTAGCTAAAAAGAGGTGGGCACTACTATGTAGCCATTGTAAAGGATACTAGGGATACACGCTCATGATATATTCAGCGGAAACAGTATGTATAATATCCAATTTTCATAAATGAATTATGTTTATGTTTATTTTATATGTATATATACACACAGTGGGGGGAAAGGCTAAAAGAATATTAACAATTATAAACTTTGAGGAATGAGATCTCATGTAATTAAATAACGTTTTCCCGTTTCCTATTTTTCCTGCAATGAATATGTGTTACATCTACAGTTTTATAATTTTTATTTTTAAATTTTAGCAAAAAGAGAGGTCCCCAAACCAAACTCAAAGTACTTAATATTTTTGCCTGTACGAAGAATTACACCCTCTAGCTACCCCAAAATGATCTAGAAATAAATGTGAACCTCTCTTCAGAACTAGCTAGAACTAGCTTTATAGACCAAGAAACAACTCATCCTACTTTGAGGCAAACCTGTTATTAAAATTTAATGTCCCCTCTTTTTAATATTTTTTGGATAGCTTGAAATAAAAAGGATCTTACCAGTGTTCCTTGGTAAATGTTATAATACTGCTAGGCAATCATCATAACATCAGAGTGTTAAATTAGGAATGGTTTTCCCAATCTATGAACCATGAACCATGAGTTGGAGTAGCAATCTATCACAAACCTTTTATTGTACATGTAATGTGCTAAGTATTATCTTTTGTCACCATCTCTCAACACCGTGGGAACCACTATCATGATAGCTTTGACCAACTTGATTACGTCAGTGTCAGGTTAGTGCAGAAACACTAGCAGGAAAGTCATGAAAACCTACTAAATGCAACTGGGTGTCCTGGTTGGATCCTAGAGCCAAAAAAAGGCAATAGTGGGAAAACTTATGAAATCCAAATGAAGTCGGGCGTTAGGTAAGGGTGTTGTACCAATGTTAATTTCCTAATTTTGACAAATGTGCTCCAGTTATTATGTAAGATACTAACATTAAAAGAAGCTGGGTGAAGGATATACAGGATCTCTGTGCTTTGCAACTCTTCTGAAAATCTAAAATTATTGCATGTGGTAAGCAGAATAATGGTCTCCCTGAAGATATCCATATCTTAATCTCCAAAACCTATATGTGTGTTTGGTTACATAGCAAAGGGTTAAGATAACAGTAGTTTCCTACTCAGATAACTTTCAAATAGGGAGATGATCCAGCATTATCAGGGTGGGCCTAATGTAATCACAAAAGTGAAAAGTGAGAGGAAGAGAGTCATAAATATGGCTCTCAGCTGTACAAGGCTCTGCCCTCAACAAAGAGTCTGCTTGAGATTCTCTCTCTCCCTCTCCCTCTGTCCCTCCCCGACTCCTGCTCATGCACTCTCACTCTCTCTAAAATAAATAAGTACATCTTAAGAATAAATAAATAAGGCTCTGTAAGAGGAAGAAGTGGTGCAGTGTGAAGACCAGACATTGCTGACTTTGAAGATGGCAAGACACTGGGAACATATGCAGTGGCCTCTAGAAGCTGAAAAAGACCAGGAAACAGATTATATCCCCTAGAGCCTCCAGAAGGGAACCCAGTCTTACCAACACTTTGATTTTAGCTCAGCGAGAATTGTGTCAGACTTCTGACCTCCAGAACTGTAAGATTATAAATGTGTGTGGTGGGGCGCCTGGGTGGCTCAGTGAGTTAAAGCCTCTGCCTTCGGCTCAGGTCATGATCCCAGAACCCTGGGCATCGGGCTCTCTGCTCAGTGGGGAGCCTGCTTCCCTTCCTCTCTCTCTGCCTGCCTCTCTGCCTACTTGTGATCTCTGTCTGTCAAATAAATAAAATCTTTAAAAAAAAATGTGTGTGGTGTTAAGCCACTATATCTATGGTAACTTATGATAGCAGCAAATGTAAAATGAATACATTCAAAAAAGTTTAATTAAGAAACAAAACTTCCAAATGGCTGCTTCTTTTCCCAACACATTTTCAATCTCAGACTGTACCAGTATTCATCCTACTTAGAAAGTAACCGTAAAACAGAAAATGTACCAAGAAAAGATACTTTGCTTTGGAAGGCATATGATTTTTATATTTTGCAGCAGCAGACCTATACCTTCCCAGCACGTTTTGGTTAGACTATTATGAAAATCAACTATGCCCAGAAATATGTTGGGCTCCCCAGGAAAGCCAGTCAGTCAGGCAGTGAAATATCCAATGAGTTATTGGAAAAATTATGGTGTCTGAAATTGCAGTCCTACATAACCTTTTCGCGACCCTCCTTACTCAGAGACTTTCCAGAGAGCTACTTAAAAGGAAGACTCGTGTTTCTGACTGACGACATCCTTTGGCTCAATCATTCAGCACATACTTACTTAGCAATTCTCTGTGCATTGTGCTTTAGACCTGAGCCTGACCTCAAAAGTTTAAAGTCTAGTAGACCAGACGGGCATTATACAATTAAAAATTGGGTTAAATTGCCATGAAGGACAAGATTATCCAGCACAGCCTCGTATCCAGCCCCAAAGGAACAGCTTTTTGAGAAATAAATGTGAAAATTAATCACCTGGGGCTGCCAAGATCAGAATTTTCATAAACATCTTAATTACAACATTTATATCTGCAAAACTGAACGTTCCTTTGGTATTAAAACAAACAACAAACAAACACAGAGTGGATCTAAATCCACAAGAAGATTGGGTGGTTCAGTCGTTTGGGCATTTGCCTTCAGCTCAGGTCATGATCGCAGGGTCCTGGGATGGAGCCACATGCTTTGGGCTCTCTGCTCAGCAGGGAATCTGCTTCTCCCTTTCCCTCTGCCTCTCCTCCTGCTGGTGCTCTCTCTCTCACTCTCTCTTTTGTTTACTCTCTCCCCTCTTTCAGATAAATTTTAAAAATACATAAGTAAATCAACAAGAAGTTATTCCAGAAGTGTTAAATGCTCTAGCTAAATGCCCTTTAGGAATATAATAGCTCCCAAATCATCAAATAGTCTTGGTTATGGACACTGAGTAAACCTTTTACTAGGGACTGACTCCCTTTTTTAGAACCTAAAGGGCCAAAAAAGACCCATGCCTAAGAGAAGCCCCCCCCCCCACAACCAAGATCAAGACTACTTAGAGATTATTGTTTCAAACCTATTCCAAGAACAGTGTGCTCAATTTTCAATGCCCTAAGAGCAGACTATGGAGTCAGATCTGTATTTAAGTCCTGGTTCCATAATTTATGAGCTGAGTGGTTCAGAAATCTACCATCCTGGCCAGTTCAGGCTGCTCTAACAGAATACTGTAGAGTGGATGGTTTACACAACAGACATAGTTCTCACAGTTCTGGAGGTGGGAAGTCCAAGCTCAAGGTGCAGGCAGATCCAGTGTCTGGTGACAGCCTTTTCCTGGGTTTGCAAATAGCATCTTTTCATTATATCCTCACATGGTAGAGAAAGAGAGCTCCAGTTTCTTCTAAAAGGAACACTTACCTCAAAGAAAAAAAAAAATCTTTAAAAAAATAAAAACACTGATCTCATCAAAGAGGTTCCACCTTTACGACCTGATTTAAACCTAATTACCTCCAAAAGGCCCCACCTCCTAATGTCACCCCATGTGGGTTTAGTTTATATGTCTTTTGGGGAACACAAGCACGCAGTCCATAACAGCTCCTTGACTTCTCTGAGCCTAGTTTTCTTCTCTCTGTAAAAGAGGAGACAGTAATACCCCACTCATATCTTACACTTGCTATGAGAATTAAGTAATGCAAGTAGCATGCCTTTTTTTGAAAAAGATTTTATTTATTTATTTATTTGTTTATTTATTTATTTGAGAGAAAGAGAGAGAGAGTGAGTGAGCAGAAGGGAGGGGTAGAAGGAGAAGGAGAGAGACAATCAGGAGCAGATTCTAGGCCGAGAGAATCAGGAGCAGATTCTAGGCCGAGAACTCGGTCTCAGAACGCTGAGCTGAAATCGAGTTGGACACTTAACCAACTGAGCCACCCACGCGCCCCACATACTTTTTTTTTCTATAAACATATAATGTATTTTCATCCCCAGGGGTACAGGTCTGTGAATCGTCAGGCTTACACACCTCACAGCACTCACCATAGCACATACCCTCCCCAATGTCCATAATCCCCCTCCCCTTCTCCCAGCCCCACCCCCCCCCCCCAGCAACCCCCAGTTTGTTTTGTGGGATTAAGAGTCACTTATGGTTTGTCTCCCTGCCAATCCCATCTTGTTTCATTTATTCTTCTCCTATCCCCCTAACCCCCATGTTGCATCTCCACGTCCTCATATCAGGGAGATCATATGATAGTTGTCTTTCTCTGATTGACTTATTTCACTAAGCATGATACCCTCTAGTTCCATCCACGTCGTCGCAAATGGCAAGATTTCATTTCTTTTGATGGCTGCATAGTATTCCATTGTGTATATATACCACATCTTCTTGATCCATTCATCTGTTGATGGACATCTAGGTTCTTTCCATAGTTTGGCTATTGTAGACATTGCTGCTATAAACATTCCGGTGCACATGCCCCTTCGGATCACTATGTTTGTATCTTTAGGGTAAATACCCAGTAGTGCAATTGCTGGGTCATAGGGTAGTTCCATTTTCAACATTTTGAGGAACCTCCATGCTGTTTTCCAGAGTGGTTGCACCAGCTTGCATTCCCACCAACAGTGGAGGAGGGTTCCCCTTTCTCCACATCCTCGCCAGCATCTGTCATTTCCTGACTTGTTAATTTTAGCCATTCTGACTGGTGTGAGGTGTTATCTCATTGTGGTTTTGATTTGTATTTCCCTGATGCTGAGTGATGGGGAGCCCACATACGTTTTTAAAATAAATGTTATTTTTGTCACCTGGGTGGCTCAGTTGGTTAAGAGACGGCCTTTGGCTCAGGTCATGATCCTGGAGTCCCCGGATCGAGTCCCACATCAGGCTCCCTGCTTGGCAGGGAGTCTGCTTCTCCCACTGACCTCTCACCTCACGCTTTCTCTCTCAAATAAATAAAACCTTAAAAAAAAATGTTATTTCATCTGCACAGGCCAAATGGTAATCAACTCACATGTTGTCATTGCCAGTCCCTGGGCTTTTCTCTGAAGAGGGATAGAGATTAACCAGAACTAGATCATCTGGGCAGGGCCGTCAGGTTGATGAGACGCCCGGAAGTCATGCAGATACAAAATGGCTGCGGGCACTGAGAATGAACAACTAGACTAAGTAACTGCTCTCAGGAGGCATGACCAGACTTCTTCCATGTTGCCGCCGAGAACCAAACTGGGCCCAGAGGTTTGAAGTATTGGATACAGGTTTCAGCTCCAAAGAAGAACTTACTGACAAGGATATCAGTACTAACAAATAGCCATTCACACTACGGGCTGTTTGTTACGAGTTGGGCACTGTTCCTTTATTTAAATCTCCAAACAACCCTGCGAGAGAAGCGTTGGTATAAAAACTGTACTTACTGACTCGGAAAGCACCTCACAACAGTTTGTTAAGTGGAGGTCAGGTGGTTAACATTGAAGAAACATGAGATTCCAATCCCTACATGTGCTCAAGCTGAATCCGGTTGAACGGGTAGTCAGAATTACAAGGGGCTGGGCGGGTTGGGGGGGTGCCTGGGTGGCTCTGTTGGTTAAGAGTCTGCATTGGGCTCAAGTCATGACCCTAGGGTCCTGGGACAGAGCCCCTGCATCATTGGGCTCCCCGCTCTGCAGGGAGTCGGCTTCTCCCTCTCTCTTTCCCTCCCCCTACCTGCTTGTGCTTTCCCTAGTTCTCTCTTGAATAAATAAATAAAATCTTTGAAAAAAAAAGAAAGAAATTACAACTGGGAAGGAAATTGGCAATTAATCAGGTCTCTTCACTGGAGAGAGGAAGAGCTGAGTGCCAGGGCCGTGCGAGGATGCGGACGAGGACACAGCCAGTAAGCTGATGATGGAATGGAACATCATCTAAGGCCTTCCCAAAGTCCCAATAATGCCACCTGTTAGCAGGCAATCAGACACCGCACGGGCTGCGCGGGTGGCTCAAAAGGCCACAGTGACCCCACAGTTCTGGCTGTCACTTGGCCGAGTGGGAGGCTACACAATTACCTCTCCAGTCCCTCCAACCCCTCCCATAGCTCAGCGACACATCTGTGCCTCAGAACCCCTGTTCATCTTCCCTTCTCCTGCGCTCTGAGGCTGGGCCTGGGAAGAAGGGCTCTGGTCAGCCAGACCACCACATCTCCCCACAGCTGCCCCCCGAGAGGAGCTGTCCTCTGCTGTGCTGCTGGAGGAACTAGGCTAGAGTACAAGGCACACCATGCAGTTGTCACCGCTCCTTCCTGCTGGGGACAAATCAGGATGAGTCATAAACTAATATTAGTTAAGGGATTCGTCTGGAAAACAGCTACCCGGGCCAGTCATGGGTCTAAAGTTGCAGGTGTATTAACTCCCTGATCATCACAACACGCCAGAATAGGCACATTATCATCCCCATTTTACAGTCCAAAGTCAAATAGACTTCCCGACATCACAAAATTGGCAAGTGGTGATTCTTGGTTGCAGAGCCCCTGTTTCCTCACTGAGGCACTCGGCCTCAGAGATCTTTTGGGCAACACCACTGGTACCTGAAGATCCACAGCGCTGTCCTCAGAGTTCTTTGTCTTTCCAAGGGCAACAGACCACCACGCCTGGGTGTGTTAGTCAGGGCTGCTCTGATGAAGTACCACAAACAGAGGGATTTATTTTATTTGTTTGTTTGTTTCAGCAGGCTCCCCGCTGAGCAGAGAGCCCAATGCAGGGCTCAATCCCAGGGCCCTGGGATCATGACCTGAGTCGAAGGCAGAGGCTTTAACCCACTGAGCCACCCAGGTGCCCCAACAGAGGGATTTAAACAATAGACATTTATTGTCTCGTCTTCTGGAGGCCCGAAGTCTGAAATCAAGGTGTTGGCAAGGTTGGTTCTTCCAGAGACCATGAGAGGAAATCTGTTCTGTGCCTCCCAGCTGGCATCTGGTGGTTTCCTGGCAATCTTTGGAGTCCCGTGGCTTGTAGAAGAAGGTCACCCAATTACTGCCTTTGTCTTCTCATGGTGGTCTCTCTGCCTGTATATGTCTCTGTGTCCAAATTTCTTTTTTGTAAGAATTACTGGTCATATGGGATTCCAGTCTACCCTAACAGCCTCATTCTAACTAATCCCATCTGCAATGACCCACTTGCAAATAGGGTCAGGGTCACATTCTGAGGTACTGGATTGAGACTTCAACACAGAAACTGTGTGTGTGTGTGAGAGAGGGCTAGTTAGGACTTCAACACAGAATTGTGTGTGTTTTGGGGGGTGGGTGTGTGACATAATTTAACCCCTAACTGGGTACAAACAATCCAAAGAAGATTTGAAGAAATGCAACTGATCTCAGATGACAGGCCTGACTTATTGGTGCCAAGGAAACAAATTAGGTAAATGATGTCTTAACACACACTAGAAGACGTTTTGTAGAAGGATATAATTATACAATAATGAGACTGCTGGCCTCACCAGGCAGAGTGAATCTCTCAGAAGCCAGCAGCACGAGCCTAGACTTAGGACCGAGTCTGTGCTAGCCTGTCATTGTGTGGAGAATGGGAATGGAGATATCTGGAGGAAAGAGCAGGAAAGACCACGGGAGAACAGACACCCAAACCTCCAAAGCCTCCACTGGGTCGGTCAGCAGGTGTCAGAGTGGTGGCTTAGCTGTTTGACAAGGTCACTTAAACTGCCCTTACACCTGCTACTAAAATATCAGGGGGAGATATCCAAGTTAATTTTCTGGTTTAGCATTTGGTGATTTCTAGTTGTGCTTAAATTTTTTTTTTCTATTTAGTTCCAAGACATCTAGAAAATGTGTTTCCCGAGGTACTCTAGGAAGTGTCTGTATGCATGGAGCTCACCATCCTGTGAAATAGTCCGCAGGTGCACAAGGTCGCCTGAAGGAGAACCCCCGAAAGGAGACTGCAGGGCACAAGGACAAGAGACCCTCTGAGAGGAAAAAAGAAAAGGCTTCCCAGAGGTTGTGGCATTTAAATGCAGCTACTAAAAGTATTCTGGTACCGATTTCCAGTGTAGGGGCGCGAGGTTTCCCCACATCACCAAGCAATTCTGACACGGCTGCGTCTCCTATAATTCAGCTCCCTTCTGTTCCTATCTACCTGGAGAGAGCATCAGATCTCACACGTTAAGGGCTCAGTCCCACAAGGCTCCCTCCCACTCCCCCTTCAGATGCCAATCCCAAGCCCAGGTTGTGCTTCTAACCAACTGGCAATAAAGCGAATGATCCCATGACCCCCTCCCTGAGTTGAATTTGTTTGAGTGGCTCTGAGAACTCACAGAAACATTTTACTTACTAGTGAAAGGATCGCTGATTTATTATAAAAGGATACAGGAACAGCCAGATGGAAGAGATGCTTAGGACTGGGTTCATCCTTTATGAGGAGCTTCCCTGTCCTCATGAGGGCCACTCTCCCGCACCACCAACCCAGAAGCTCTGCAAACACATATTTTGGGGTTTCTATGGAGGTTTCGTTAACTAGCCAGGATTGATTAAGTCATTGGTCTTTAGCAATTGACTCCACCTTCAGCCTCTCTCTCCTCCCTGGCGATCAGGGGAGTGGAACTGGGGTAAATCTTGCGGTAGGGTCTCCCAGCAAGCAGCCCACATCCCAAGGGGCGGGTCAAATTACATTATTAACATATCAAAAGACACCTTTGTTACTCTGTTCAAGAAGGAAATTCCAAGAGTTTTAGGAGCTGTGTGCCAGAAACTTGAAGACCACAAACATATTAATTATAAATCACAATATCACCACAGCCAACCTATCATGGGTTCACTGCCTCCAACAGGTTGCAATGGACCCCAAGTGGCACACAACCCTCCTCTAGTAAAAGACTACCGAAGGATAACATTTCCTAAGAGCTAGGTGAAGGAGTCACAAAAGTCTCACAATAATAATTAAAACAGAAACATTGAGAAAAACAGGTGCGTAGGTTTTGAAAGATTGTTCCTGCGTTCATTTCACTTCTTGTCCTTCAGATTGCTTAAAGTCTATTTTCAAAGTCAACAATGAAAAAGTCACTACAGAAAAACACCTAGGATGTCTTTTCCCGGAAGCGTCCTGTGGTGTGCTCTGAAAATGATTTGCTATTCACTTGACCCAGAGCCCCTACCAAATCAGGCAAAATACGTGGGGAACCGCTCAGGCCCTCCAAGGTATGCAGATCAGAAAAACCACCACGTGTCTGAAAGACGGCACTTTGCAGAGGCAATGTGTGCCTTCCCTCGCTCCAGTGGCAGAGTTGGCAGGTGAGCCCAGGCCACACAGTGGGGCTGGGTACAGGGTTGGTGACACAAAGAGAGTGCTGAAAAATGCACGGGCTTCAAAGTGCAGAGAATGCTGCGGAACTCAAGTGTTTATGTCGATTCTCTGCTCATGGAACACATCCAAGAGAACAAAGCTCCCAGGATGCCACCTACATCTTGTACACGAGTACAGGGCTCACAGTCAGATTAACACAGACACGAACCCCCCTGCCACACTGAGATGATCCTTACTGAAAAAGAGCACACTGTTCCTAAGCCAGAAGAGGAGGCTGCACAGAAGAAAAAAACTATCCCAGAAGAAACTGAAGAAGCAAAAATATACGGCCAGGGGGTAAATTCTGCATAAAATAAATGCAAATAAAAGTTAAAAAAAAAAAAAAAACAAGATGAGGGTGATTAGGAGGGATTTTTATACTATCTGCATTAAAGAAAAAACCTTTTTAACGTTAAAAGTTATATCAGTGTATTATTTGTAGAATAACATTACATTAAAATTTAGGAACGATGCATTAGTAAGTGAAGAGTTTTGGAGAGGTGACCCATGCTGCTGTTGTTTCTTTTTTTATTTTATTTTTTTATTATTATTTTTTAAAGGTTTATTTATTTATTTGACCGAGAGAGATCACAAGTAGACAGAGAGGCAGGCAGAGAGAGAGAGAGGGAAGCAGGCTTCCTGCTGAGCAGAGAGCCCGATGTGGGACTCGATCCCAGGACCCTGAGATCATGACCTGAGCCGAAGGCAGCGGCTTAACCCACTGAGCCACCCAGGTGCCCCAATTGTTGTTTCTTTTTTTAAATTGTGAAACATATTATACATGAAAAGAAATCTCTAACTGATACAGTTTAAGACTAAGAGTAATGTGAAACCCACAACCCAGCTAAGAAACAGAATGACAATATCCCAGGAGTCCCCTCTGTACTTCTTCTTCTTCTTTTTTTAAAAGATTTTATTTATTTATTTATTTGACAGAGAGAGAGAGATCACAAGTAAGCAGAGAGGCAGGCAGAGAGAGGGGGGGAAGCAGACTCCCTGCTGAGCAGAGAGCCTGATGCAGGGCTCCATCCCAAGATCCTGAGATCATGACCTGAGCAGAAAGCAAAGGCTTTAACCCACTGAGCCACCCAGGTGCCCCACCCCGTGCTTCTTGATCGTATGTCTCCCCCAAAAGGGAACCACCATCTTAACTGCTCTAATAATTCTCTATACTCAGAAATGTTTACTACCTTTGTATCCCTAAATAACATATTGCTTAGTTTTGCCTGTTTTGAACCATGTAAAAACAGAATCATTCAGTATGTATTACTCTGTGACTTGCTTTTTTCTTTCAGAAGTCTTTTTGGGGTTTACCCATGTGGCTTCATGCATCTAAGAACTCACTTTCTAAATTAATTTACTTTTGTTATTGACTTGCCTCTAGTAAACTGTCAAATGTTAAGGATATATCTAAGTCTTTACCTACCTACATACTGGCTAACTACCACTCACATAAAAACAAGATCTTAAGAAAAAAAAAAAGATACAGGACATTTCCAGAGCACTAGAAATCTCACTTGTTCTCCTTTCCAACTAATATCCCTCAGAAGTAATCACTATTCATACTTTAAGCAACACAGAAGACTTCTGAGTTCATGTACTTTTCATGGTTGCATAGTATTCTAGTATATGCATATTTTGTGAATTTGGATATCAAATAATTGCTGATTGGCTCTGGATCAGGTAAACTAAGCAAGCTTGTCCCATCATTTCATTAATCTCAAAGTATATTATCCCTCTGTTTACACAATGGGATTTTTTTGAACCCCACTTAGAGCATGATAATGGGGCTTATTCACCCCAATTTATTTATCCTTCCTATTTTAGATGAACTTTTTGTAGGTTGTTTTGTTTTGTTTGGGCTATTACATAAGCAGTGTTTTTAAGAATATTCTTGTATGTTTACTGATACACAGGTATACAGTTTTCTCTGGAATCTAGATTGTAGGAACATGAACTCTAGGAAATAGTGTATATGCATGTTCAGCTTTACCAGATTATGCCAGATTCTTTCCCAAAGTGGTTGTACCAATTTACACTCCTACGAGCAGTTTATAGGAACCTCTTCTGTTCATCCTCCCAACACCTGATCTTTAATTTTAAGCATTTTGGTGGCTTCTCATTGTAGTTTTAATTTGCATTTCCCAGCTAAAACATGTGTTTCTATATATTTATGGCCCTTCTATGAAATATACTATTTAATTACTTTCCTCTTCCCCTCCACCTGAAATTATTTCTAGCCATCCAATTTGGGGTCAGAAAAGGTGAGAAGCTCCTTAAATTTCAAGACTGTAAACTCTTTAGAGTTTAAAACCAGTGAAGTCTGGGGCACCTGGGTGGCCAAGTGGGTTAAAGCCTCTGCCTTCGGCTCAGGTCATGATCTTAGGGTTCTGGGATCGAGCCCCGCAACGGGCTCTCTGCTCAGCAGGGAGTCTGCTTCCCCTCTCTCTCTGCCTGCCTCTCTGCCTATACATAAATAAATTCTTTAAACAAAACAAAACAAAACAAAACACCAGTGAAGTCTGGATGTACTGATCGGTGGAGATCATGGTATCCAGAGCCCAGATGAATTCCCAAGTGATTGAAGTACTAGAATAATTAGTCAGGAAAGGGGACGAGTGTAGTAGGCAGACTTCTAAGATGGTGCCCCTGGATACCTGGCCCCTGATAGACACACACTTTCTTCCCAACGCCAATCAAATACTAACCTAGGTACAGATGTTGAGGGGATTTTGCAGATGTAATTACGGTCCCAAACTAACTGACCTTAAAACAGATTATTTAGGCAGATCTAATTTAATCAAGGGAGATTAGAAGTCAGAGGGACATGCTCCAGCTGCCCTGGAAGAAAGCGAACACCCATGTTGTAAGCTGTCTATGGGAGCCACATGCCAAGAGCTACAAGCAGCCTCTGGGAGCTAACAGTGATCCCTAGCTGACCAGAAGGAAAACCAGGACCTGTCCTATGATGGCAAGAAAATGGATTCTGCTGACAACCAGCAAGCCTGGGAGTCCAGATGAGAACTGCAGACCGGCCAACATCCTGTTTGCAGCCTAGTAAAACCCTGAGCGGAGAATCCAGCCATACAACATCAATTTCTGACCTACAAAAACTGTGAGGTGATGAATTTGTGCTGTTTTAAACCACTAAATTTGTGATAATCTGTTATGTGTCAATAGAAAAGGAACACACCAAGTAAGTATGAAACATCACCTGCTGGATTACAAGTGAGAAGCAGGACTTCTGTCTGTAGCTGTGGGTATGCAATGCATAGGTCTAAGGGCGTCATTTACATTGTTGTCCATGTGAATGGTGCCCTCTGAAGTTGGGCAGTGCACATTCAGCACAACTGTACATAGCAATCCTACAGGAGACCCCACTCTTGCCCTGTTCCTGCATCTTGGCTACCTCCCTTAACCATAGGTGAAATGAGAGCATTGGTCTAGAGATACTCAGAAATCCCTACCAGCTCAGCATTTGGAGTATTTAGTGTATTTTGTGTCTACTCTACCACACACTGGCCCTTCCATTTCCCTTCAGTTTCTTACCTACTTAATTTTAACTTCTTGCTTCATTTAGGTTTTCCCAAAGTCTTTTGTCTTAAGAAGCTCTCACCATGCCAATGAATAAGGCTTCGAGAATGGAAGCCAGTAGCTCCCTGGGGGAGGAAACTACGAGGGACCTTCTTTCCTTTTGATTATGAATGCACTCAGGACATTTAGCTTAGAGAGTTCAGAACGCTTAAGATCAGTGGCTAAAAAAGTACTTTTCGATCCTGTCAGTCTGTCAAGTTGACCAGCTGGCCAGTGGTAGTCGCTTTGAGGAAGTGCTGACTCACCTTTGTTTCCGAGGAAGGCAGCTTAGTAATGAAGAAAATGGGGCAAAAACTGAGTCTTTCAGGTGAGCCTGGAAGAATTAGCTGGGAAAATGAGCCTGTCTCACAGAGAGACCGGAAGTGCTGTTAAAATGAGCTAAGGCGGGGCACCTGGGTGGCTCAGTGAGTTGAGCCTCTGCCTTCGGCTCGGGTCATGATCCCAGAGTCCTGGGATCGAGCCCCACATCAGGCTCTCTGCTCCGCGGGGAGCCTGCTTCCTCCTCTCTCTCTGCCTACTTGTGAGCTCTGTCTGTCAAATAAATAAATAAATAAAAATTTTTAAAAAATGAGCTAAGGCAAAAATAAGCCACAAAAACTAGATAAGTCAGGCACGCTGGTGCAGGGAGGTCAAAATTGAAACTTGAAAACAGGTCCACAAACACTGCCCGGTGCACATTCCCCTCTCCATTTCTGCTCAGGTATTCCCACTGAGATCTTACAGGTCTTAGGAGCTGTGACTGCTCCATAAAGGATCAATATTTTAAGACGTAAGAGGATAGTTTTGAAATCCTGGATGCTCCATGTAACATCTTTAAACTCTATGTTCCTATTTCTTCGTATTTCAAGGTTTTCTAAGAAGCAGATGAGATCATACATGTGACATACTAGTGCACAGTGCCGGGTGTTTGTGTTTAACACAGCAGCTTTTAACCAGAAATGCACGCTGGAAACATGACTGATGGATGGTGGGACTGGTATTTTGGGACAAGAGAACACTTGTGTGATATAGAACAGTGGCTACCAAATCCAATCCAAGGGTGGGTGATGTTTTTACCAGTCAAGTATAAAAAGAAGAAAAATAAAGGGGCAATTGGGTGACTCAGTCAGCTAATCATCTGATTTTGGCTCAGGTTGTGATCTGGGGGTCCTAGGTTGGAGCCCCCTTGTGGAGCCCTGCATCAGGCTCCACACTCAGTGGGGAGTCTGCTTGTCCCTCTCCCTCTGCCTCTCGCCCTACTCGTGAGCATGCTTTCTCAAATAAATAAAATCTCTTCAAAAATTTTTTTTAAAAGATTTTATTTATTTATTTGAGAGAGACAGTGAGAGAGGGAACACAAGCAGGGGGAGTGGGAGAGGGCAAGTGGACTTCCCGCTGAGCAGGGAGCATGATGCGGGGCTTGATCTCAGAAGACCTGAGCCGGAGGCAGATGCTTAATGACTGAGCCACCCAGGAGCCCAACAAATAAAATCTTAAAAAAAAGAAAAAAGACATACAATTATGGACAAAACAGTGAATTTTCCATAAAAATTTTTCACAAATTTATTCAAACTAATGGGCTATTGTTTTCCTTTATTCTCATATCTTCATTCTTTTGGTGTCAAAATGTCTTATGAAATAATGGTGATAATATATTATACCTTCTTAAAATACTCTTAGCGGGCCAAATAAAGTTGTCAACTATGTATCAGTCTCAGTCCCCTCAACCCTTTTAAAAACTTTTTTTTTACTAGTTTGGAAAACATGAGACTGGGAAACAGTGCTTGGGTGTGACTGTTAAGAAGGGCAAAGGCCTCAGAAGACCAGCAATGCTTAGGAAGGTGGGCTTCCATGAACCAGCAAGATCCAGGGAAATTTTCAAAATTATTCATACTCAACCTCCAAGAATATTGAATTGAAAACTGGTGCGCTACAGAAAAAAATGAGAGTGCAAATGAAGAAAGAGGATGTGGGATCCAGGAATCAAGAGATCCAGCACAGAGTGGTAAAGTCCCCAAAACTGCCCCTGCGTGCCAGGCCTCTGCAACGAGTCAGGAGAGGACGTGTGTGGAGAAAGAGGTAATTAATAACTCCCGGAAAGCAATGCGTGTATGTGAAACACACTCATGCTACAGTAGTCCCCCTTTATGTGTGGGGGATTCATCCCAAGACACAGTGGATTCCTGAAACCGTGGATAGCACTGAACCCTAGACGTACTGTTTTTCCCTACACGTATATACCTATGACAAAGTTTAATTTATAAATCAGACACAGCGGGGTGCCTGGGTGGCTCAGTTACTAAGCATCTGCCTTTGGTTCAGGTCATGATCCCAGGGTTCTGGGATGGAAACCCGCATCGGGTCCCCTGCTCAATGGGGAGTCTGCTTCCCCTACTGCCCCTCTCCCCGCTCTTGCTCCAATAAACAAAATTTTTAAGACAACTTAAAATAAATTCCAGTAAGAGATTAACATTAACAGAACAATTATCACCTACTGTAACAAGCTGTGAATGTGATCACTCTCAAAATATCTTACTTCACTGTACCTATCCTTCTTCTTGTGATGACGTGAGGATAAAATGCCTACATGAGCTGAAATTAGGTGGAGTTGGCATTGTGCTGCAGCTGTTAGGCTACTGTTGACCTGACTGTACACCTGCAGGATCACCTGCTTCCAGATCTTGGCTGATGGCAGGTAACGGAAACTGTAGAAGCTGACGATAAGCGGAGACTAGTCCACGCACATACTCTACAGTGAGGAGTTCCTGATGCTAATTGTGTAAGTCAGCGTCCCAGAAAGCGGATGGCGCCCTTGAGATAACATAGTAACCCAGAACCAGCAGTAAGAGATGTGATCACCCCTATCAGGCCCAAAAGGACAGAGTGAGGGAGAGGTTAGTGGCAAATGAAGCCACACGCAGTTGGCCAACTTGAGGTGGACTTTTGGCTGAGGAACACAATTACTGGTGAAGAGAACCAGGAGAGAGGCAGCAGAGGGAATAAATCACTTGACCTTCCACTTTACTTCCCTTCCTCCCCTACAGAGCCCCACTGGGAAGACTCAACAGAGTCTAGAGTCTGTTGATGTAGTTCATATAGTTTCTTGGGCATCAAAGTAGGGTAAAGGCAGCAGATTTGGAGGGGCAAATGGAAGGCAGCTGGTGATGATATCCTAATTAATGACGACCCAAATTTACAAAAACATATTAGAAGGAGGTGTAGAAGTAGAGGGACTTACGGTGTAAGACCACAGTATCTGAACCATGGCAGAAAGAGCTGACAACTCCAAAAATAGCAGTACGCATTTACCTATTATTTAGAAATATGGAGATAAACGACAAGATGCAGCAGCAGCTAAATGAGTAATGCCTTTGGGGACTAAGGAAGTATGATGTAATAAGCCTTAAAACATGACGATTTTTAAAGAAATGATATATTTCATAAAAACAAATTAAGAAAGCTGCTAGAGGGGCACCTGAGTGGCTCAGTCAGTCAAGCATCTGACTTGTGATTTCAGCTCAGGTCTTGATCTCAGGGTCCTGAGTTCAAGCCCTGCACTGGGCACCACACCCAGTGTGGAGCCTACTTAAAAAAAACAAAAAACCAAAAAACAAAGTTGGTAGAAGGTACACAGAAAACTAAGTGGTTACATCTTTGGAGCTAGAATAAGGGTAGAGAAAGAACATCAACTGTTCATTTAACTTGCTCTTGCATTCTTTTACTATGAACTTTTTTTTTTTCCAAGAATTTAAGTAATCTCTACAACCAACATGGGGCTTGGACCCACAACACCGAGATCAAGAGTTGCAAGCTCCACTGACTGAGCCAGCCAAGTGCCCCGACATTTCCTTTTTTTTATAATATAGTTTTTAATACCTTAAAAAAAAAAACCTAATCAGGGGCTACCCTATGCAAAAAACCCCTACCACAATCTAATCAACTGAATATAGTTGCTAAAGGGGATTTACCTTATCCTTTAGGTGGGTTGGAGCAGAAAAACTAGGTTTGTATCCAAATGAAATCAAGGATGAATCAATGACTTATCTATACACACAGCTTAACAGAGCCTCAGTTAGGACTGAGGACTTCTAACCCCACAGAGAATAAATACATACGATATAAAGATAAGGCTCGGGGCGCCTGGGTGGCTCAGTGGATTAAGCCGCTGCCTTCGGCTCAGGTCATGATCTCAGGGTCCTGGGATCGAGCCCCGCATCGGGCTCTCTGCTCCGCAGGGAGCCTGCTTCCTCCTCTCTCTCTGCCTGCCTCTCTGCCTACTTGTGATCTGTCAAATAAATAAATAAACAAAATCTTAAAAAAAAAAAAAGGCTCATGATTTTTGAATATTTATACATCCCCACACTTATGTGAAGGAGGACAGGGATGAAAGACCATATGGAGACCCAGAGCAGCAAAGAACTACCCAATCCCGTGTTAAAAAACACTAAATTCTGGGGGGCGCCTGGGTGGCTCAGTGGTTTAAGCCGCTGCTTTCGGCTCAGGTCATGATCTCAGGGTCCTGGGATCGAGTCCCACGTCGGGCTCTCTGCACTGAAGGGAGCCTGCTTCCCTCTCACTCTCTCTGCCTGCCTCTCTGCCTACTTGTGATCTCTCTCTGTCAAAATTAATAAATAAAATCTTTAAAAAAAAAAAAACACTAAATTCTGGAGTGTCTTGTTATGTGACAACAATGGATACAATGTACTCTTAAAAAAAAGACAAAACTGGGGCACCTAAGTGGCTCAGTGGGTTAAAGCCTCTGCCTTCGCCCCTCCCCGCCAAAATCGGGCTCTCTGCTCTGCGGGGAGCCTGCTTCCTCCTCTCTCTGCCTGCCTCTCTGCCTACTTGTGATCTCTGTCAAATAAATAAATAAAATCTTTAAAAATAAAAAAAGAAAAGATTGTTGTTGTAGGACTACGCAGATGCTATCACCTGTTGTAGGACTATGCAGATGCTTTTTGATATGGCAACAGATGTCCGTTTTAAATATTTAAATTGCAAAGGAAAAAAGAACCACAAACGAAACTGAATATTTAATATACTTTGTAAGAACAGAAGGAATGCAACAAGGATTAGAATTTTATAATATACATTAGATATTTTTGTAAAAGGTATTCCGTTTTTCAAACGCGTTTTCCCGATTTCCCCGTCTTTTCTATTTTCCTCAGAGCAATAAGCAGGAATACTATCAGGAAGTAGGCTGCTCCGTTCCACTGGACAGGAATCATATTTTTATGTTTGAAGTCCTCATCATCTCCCCAAGCCCCCTCCTTTCACCGTACAGTCTCACTGCACTGTTTCACAGTAACATTGTACTCCGCTCAAATTCAAAGAGCCTGAACAAATGATTTTTGAGTACTGGTCTAATAGCAGTGTCTACTGGCACAAACCTTCTATTTAGTCATAACTGCGATAATAGAAATGGAAGCTACTTTAATGAAAGAGGAACTCAGGAATGAGATCATTAAATATAACTATACACTTTTTAAATATAAATATCATGTATTTCCTGATTAGTATCAGGTGAGTATCTAAGCTATCTATCCCAAATTCTGGTCTCAGAGAGAAAAAGGTCAGAGACAAGTGTAAGCAAGGTGCTTCATATCATCAGGTCCATTTTTAAAACAGTGAGATCCTTTGGAACAATCACTTTAGTCTTTTTTTTTATCAGAGATTTCCGTCGGACCTTTTGTTGGTAATCCATTTATGTCTGCGCCCTAAAATTTAAAAAAAAGAACATTTTAGCTATTATTACAACTCATTATAAGAAACCCTCTCTTTAAAAAGCAACAACTCTGCTTCTAGAAATGTGCAGGGAGGCTAAATTAGTACAAAACACAGGTGAGTTGAACTTAACAAGAACCAATGCTAAAAACAGTTGTCCAAATATTCATTTACAAAAATAACTTCATTTTGTTTATTTCTTATTTTATTTTTTAAAAGATTTTATTTATTTATATGATAGAGCGTACAAGCAAGGGGAGGGGCAGAAGAAGAGGGAGAAGCAGGCTCCTAGCTGAGCAGGGAGCCCAACAGGGGACCCAATCCTAGGACCCTGGGATCATGACCTGACCGAAGGCAGATGCTTAACTGACTGAGCCATGCAGGCTACTCATTTTGTGTTTGTTTTTTTTTTTTTTTAAATCTCTATGATCCTTCCAACTAAATCTCTTACCAAAATTATCAATCAGTAAAACTGGCATATTTTAGTATTATCTCTTCTTGTCCATTAGCTATTTATTATTATTCTTACCAACCAAGAAATATTGGTAATTATCTTGGCTATAAGACAAGGAACAAACACGCTAACCAGAAGTCCAGCTTAAAACCTTAGTTTAAACCAAATATTAATTACTTTAAAAATACCCAAACCCTTTATTTTAAAAAAAGAAATTGGGGCACCTGGGTGACTCAGTTGGTTGAGCGTCTGCCTTCGGCTCAGGTCATGATCCCAGGGTCCTGGGATGGAGTCCCTCATCAGGCCCCCTGCTCAGCGGGAAGCCTGCTTCTCCTCCTCCCTCTACCTGCAGCTCCCCCTGCTTATGCTGTCTCTGTCAAATATATGAATAAAATCTTAAAAAAAAAATTAACCCTAAACGCCTGGGTAGCTCAGTTGGTTTAACTCTTGATTAAGGCTCAGATCATGGTCTCAGGGTCATAGGACAGAGCTTCACAAAGGGCTCGATGCTGAGCATGGAGACCGCTTAGAGTTCTTTCTCTACCTCTCCCTCTGCCCCAACCTCATCCCCGGCTCATATTCTCTCTCTAAATAAAAAAAATCTTTAACGAAACAATTAACAAAAAAAAGTAAAGAAAAAAAAAAGAAATTAAAACACATTAATGAAGTTTCTGGTTCCCAAAACATGCCTTTTCAAAGGCAAGTAATTTCCCCTGACTGTATCACCCTCCCCACCTGCCCTTAGTCAAGGTATTTTAATGTTCTTACCTTACAGTCTACCTTGCCTTTGTTTTTATCGTGGGATTCTCGAAGAGCTTTCTTAGGCCACATACGACTAACAAAGGGGGAAATCAGAGGGTATATGTAGGGCTCCAGAAATTTTTTGTAGATCCAGAGCAGAATCGGAATGACGATGCAAGGAATGCACACCATCCTCCCAGGCTGGAGCTCCTGAGCTGCTGACGTGCACGAGAAAGCAAATCAGGTCATCACAGAGTAACAACTAAAGGCATTTACCTAGACGAAGATACTTGAAGGACTATTTCTACATTAAAGGGAAAACCTAAATTATTTATTAGCTAAATGCACAAATCTATTAAATAAAAGCGCTGCTCTCTATAAAGGAGCAAGAGATGGTAGACATGAAAATAACGGTGAGGTGCCTGCCTCCAAACCTCTCCAATCACTGCTTCCCAACCACAAATTTAAGGATAAAGCTAAGACATTAACTTCTGCTGGGTACTAGGCAGTTAGGCCCTCTGCCTTTATCAACTCCTGCAATTCTCAAAAACTCCAGCCTCACCATCTTCAGAGACTGACAGTATTTATTAGCTAAACCTCCAAGGCTAAGGGCAAATCCTGTAATAAGAAATTCATTAAGATATCACTTTGGTGGTTGCCTGGGTGGCTTCGTTTTTAAGCATCTGCCTTTGGCTCAGGTCATGATCCCAGTGTCCTGGGATTGAGCCCCACATGCTCGGCGGGAAGCCTGATTCTCCCTCTCCCACTCTCCCTGCTTGTGTTACCTTTCTTGCTGTGTCTCTCTCTCAAATAAATCAATAAAATCTTAAAAAAAGAAAGAAAGAAAGAAAGAGCACTGGAATTCTATCACTGACTTATAAAAAAAAAAAAAGATACCACTTTGGAAGACCTGTAGGCTGCAAATCAGCAGGACTTTCCCAGACAACAAATCTCCTTTGATATATTTGCTTTTTTCGTTTTAGTAACAATTAAGGTAAACTCAGTAATAAAAATATTTTATTTGGTGTTAGTATTGTTGTAAGTACATTGTCCATTTCAAAAAATGAACACCTCTAGGGGGGCCTGGGGGGCTCAGTCAGTTAAGGGTCTGACTCTTGGTTTCAGCTCAGGTCATGAGATCAAACTCCTGAGCTGGGAAATCAGCGCTCAGCAGGGAGTCTGCTTGAGAGTCTCTCCCTTTGCCCCTCCCCCCATGCATGCATGGGGGCTCTCTCTCAAATATATCTTTTTTTTTTTTTTAAGATTTTATTTATTTATTTGTCAGAGAGAGCGAAAGCATGGAGAGCTGCAGGCAGAACAGGCAGAGGGAGAAGCAGGCTCCCTGCTGAGCAAGGAGCCCAATGCGGGACTCGATCCCAGGACCCCAGGATCATGACCAGAGTCGAAGGCAGATGCTTAACCAACTGAGCCACCCAGGCACCCCTCAAACAAAATCTTTTTTAAAAAAGTTAACACCTCTATTTCCTCAAAGACTAGAAATTATCTTCAAATTTCTTCAAATCAGCAATTTCTTGAAAAAGAACCAATACTACTTCCATAATGTACTATTGAACTAAAGACCTCTTAAATTTACAGGAATTTTTAATCCCTTAGAGTAGGCCTGAAAAACTAAAAAGCTTCAGAACACTGCATAAAGCTAATAATTCAGGATGTTAAAATTAATTTTCAAAATATTATAAATTTAGTAGCTTGCTGGCAAAGGAGTCAGCACTATGACTACACTAAAGCAATTTAAATATTCACAACACAAGTGAGCAGTGGTACAGATAACCCAAAGTAATGTCACTCTGAAACGAATTGTAAGAGTTATAAACAAGGAAACATAAAAGTATATTAAGGATTGATCAGCTGTTTTATAAAGGATTCATAGCTGGATTCTTTAAAACAGTCCCCTGGTCAAACTAAAGTAACAATTTAAGAACTTACCAAAATACTGTTTCAAAAATTTAAAGAGCATATTTTCTAATTGAAATTAGTCAAAATGAGCAGTGAGTCTTTTTTAGCATTTTTCAAGGAATCATTATTTTTGTCATAGACATTCAGAATTTGACCTCAAGAGACGTAGAGGTGATCTGGTTTAGATCTCGCACTCTTACAGACATAATAGCCTAATAATCAGAGCGGACTGGCAGCAGCTGCCCAGATCTGAGACCTGCTTTTACCACTTTCGAGATGGTGTTCTTGGGCAATTTATTTAATGAGTCTGCCTTGATGCCCTCCCGTGGAAAATGAAGACAATAGCCTTATCTCCCAGGGATGTAAATGTGGATTAGAGATGTCAGTAATGAATATAAAGCGCAGAAGAGTGTGTGCATGTATTAAGTGCTATGTAAAGGTTGTTACCACACACACACACACGCGCGTTGCAACCTGTCCAAAGTTCACACAGAGCTAAATAGTAACCAGAATTGTCTGAGACCAGAATTCCCTGCTCTTGCCTTTTTCCCTAGCAAAAATACAGTGATTAAGTTATTCCCCTCTTATCAAGCCTTCAAAACCCAACATAAACCCTTCCACACAACTGATAATGTTCCAAGGACTAGGTTAAGTTAATGACTGGAAGTCCATCACAGATTCATTTTTACCTACTTTACGGTGTTTCAAATTCTCAAGAACAAGTGCTACCAATCACTTATGTCATAATCATGGCTTTTATAAACATTGTTAGCTCTCTTCATGATGAAACTACTGTATTTTTTCTCTCCCTTAATCCTTACATGACTCTTTAGGGTGAGATTTTACTTCACACATGTGGAAAACAGCTTACAAAGGTTTAGAAGGTGGCTAGGATAAATTGATAAAATATTTTATTTGCTCTCACCAAACTAATTCTCAGTACAACAACGCGAGCAAAATGGATTTAAACTGTTGGAAGAGAGATTTTCTTTCATTCGGCTTCGTCCAAGACAATGGAATACAGAGGAAAAGGGTGAGGCTCTATGAGAAATCGGGCAGGTACCGTGGGGGAACGCCACCTCCCTCCAAGTAACCCGGTTTAGCACATCATTTTACGGGGCAGGGTGAGTCCAAGACAAGGCCTGAAAAGACAGGAGAGAATAAGAGCGAACGCTGGTGACGATGACAGGGTACCGAAGCGAAGCCGACAATACAGGCCAAGAGAATAAACGCACAGAAAAATAGAGGCGGGACGGAGGCCAGCAGGCGGGTGGGGGGCGGTGGAAAGAGCAGGCAGAGCAGCGCGTCTGGAGGGCCAAGAAGGATAGACCCGAGAGCGCCGGCAGGCCGCGGGGAGCGCAGAGCAGGCCAACTGCGACCGGGTGGGGCTCGCTCAGAGCCGACCGGGCTGGAGCCTGCTAAGAGGCTCCACAGCACCAGGGCCATCACCCACCTCCACCGACCCCCAGCCGCCAGCCCGGGCCCACCCGGCCCCACTCACCTGCGACCACCGGGTCCGTGTGGAGATGACCGCACTTCCGTGGGGAGGGACGTGCTGCCGCCGAGCCAATGGGCGCCGCAAAAGGGGCCGACAAAGGCGCGCCTGCGTCAGCCGCAGCGCGCCCAGGACGTAACGGTGACGCACCAGTGGAGGCGCGGCCTGGCTTCCGGCGCAGCCACCAGGCGCTCAAGCCCTGCGGAAGGCGACGAAGAGCCGGGCTTCCCTGCTCCGGATCCTCAAGCAAAATCCAAGACCGTGAGAAAAGATGAAGTGGTTCACCATCGGGGAAGTCACTGCATTTGCACGTGAGGGCTAGGCTGTTACTCAGAGAAGTCGTGGCTCTTCACAAGGTCGGAAACTATTATTTTTTTTAAGATTTTATTTGGCAGACAGATCACAAGTAGACAGAGAGGCAGGGAAGCAGGCTCCCTGCTGAGCAGAGAGCCCGATGCGGGGCTTCGCAGACCCCTGGGATCATGACCTGAGCCGAAGGCAGAGGCTTTAACCCACTGAGCCACCCAGGCGCCCCAAGGTTGTAAATTCCTTAAAGCGCTGTAAATTCTACCTCTTTACACCGACTAGGGCAGCGGGAAGCCAACTGGAGAAATTGGAACCCTCACAGATAGTAGGAAAACTTTCGCAGTTTCTGGTGTTTATCCTGCACTACACTCTTGGTGTGGACCCACGAAAAATGAGAACATGTCATGCAGTTACAATGCCAGTGAAAGAGGGCTGTTTGCATGTCATGATCAGGAAAGGCAAATATACAGACATCTACAATGGTTGCTCAGGACTGGACAGGTTCTGTTGAGGAGTGACGGCAGACTACGACAGCGGTTCCTCTTTTGGATAATGAAAAATGTCCAAAAATTTACCTGGCAATGGATGCTCAATTGAATCTAATAAAAGCTATTCAATTGTAACTGGATTAACTGTACAGTGTGTTCAGTCTCAAAGCGGTTGGAATAAAACTCAGAAATATGCCCAGGCTCAAATTCCATTATGCTTTGCATAATGCAAAGCACCAAAAAATTCAAAACAGCATGTTTGTTAACAACAGTTAATGGCACAGCACAAATAGAAGAATGTTTCTAATTCTAATCAGAAGAAAACTCATTTGATCCATTTTGTGAAGATACTTGAGAAATACATTTAAATAATAGACAACCAACATTCTCTTTTATTTTTATTTGCATTTATTCTGTGCAAATTTACTCCCGGGCCATAAGTTTTTGTTTCTTCAGTTTCTTCTGAGATATCTGGGAAAGAAATAAAAATAAAAGGTCTGTTACAAGTTTCCTGGAGCAACTTGCACCACATCTTGAAGGAGTAGGTTGTAACTCAGGAAAAACAGGAGATGTTAATGTAAAGGGAGTCCAGTCTTTTGGTATAGAGAAATGGCACAGGGGGAGGGAGAGATTAAGCAGGCGGTTTGCTGAAGACTGGAGGCAGCGAGACCACATCTAAGTGGCACCAAGAATGGAAGACAATAGGGGCATTTGGGTGGCTCTGTCGTTTAAGTGTCAAGTGTCCAACTTTTGGTTTTGGCTCTTGATCTCAGGGTCATGAGACTGAACCTAGAGTGGAGCTCTGTGCCCGAGAGTCTCTCCCTTTGCCCTACCCACCCCAACTCTTTCTAAAAGAAAATAAAAAAAAAAAAAAAAAAAAAAAAGGAAGACAATATATTTAAGCAGGAAAATCAACAGAGTTAAATTCATTCATTAGGAATGAAGGGAGGGGGTCTAGAATCACTCACAGGTTCCCCAGCTTAAAGAACTCAAAAAACAGTAGAAAAGAACAGTAAACTGATCATTTACTGAAAACTAAGTTTGGAGAGGTGAGGGAAGAGGGGAAGGACCCATTTTTTGCCCATAGTGCATTTAAAGTGGCTATAGACATGTAGGTGGGGCCATCCGCAGATAATTACATAGTTCTGATACAACCTAATACAAAAAAGCCACTATCCTAAACAAACAAAACTGACCAAGGCTGAGTAGTTTACCTTTTTCTTCTGTGCAACCTCCTCTTCTGGTTTAGGAACAATCTGCTCTTTTTCAGTAAGGATCATCTCAATGTGGCAGGGAGAGCTCATGTACGGGTTAATCCGACCATGAGCCCTGTAAGTCCTACGCCGCATCTTGGGGGCTTTGTTCACCTGAATGTGCTCAATGACCAGAGAATCGACATCTAAACCCTGGGAAGAGGGAGAACAAAACCAACACCTTTATCTCAACACCACAAACCCAATCACTGCCTCAAGTCCTCACCTTTACAAGGCAATTCTTAATTACACAGCACAGCTGTTCGAATACTTATTTTTACCTTTATTCTAAGCATCTTTCCTTAAATCTAAGTAACTTATCAAAACCCAATGCTATATGCAGTTTGTAAATGGCCTCCCTGAAAGTCATTAAGGGGACCAGATCTGACATCGTCAATTTCTAAGCCTTGATGAAAAACAGGATTTCGGCCACGTGGTTTAGCAGCTAGAAGGGTTATAGCCAGACCTACATTAACTCCAGTTTTGGCCTAGATTTCCAAATGCAAAGGGTAATGGCTAATGCACAGAAGAGACAGACCCCTTTATTAACTAAATTTAATCTGTCTCTCCATTATGAACACAGGCAGCAAGCCATATTAACCATGACTAAAGTAATCATTTTGGAACCTCTATTTGTTCCAAATGATTTCTACTGTTTGTATTTACAAATATTTTGTGAAATTCATAAGTCATTTCACCAAAAATGCCTGTCTATGGTACTAGAAAGGTTATAAACCCTTGAGTAGAATACATGAGAGAAAATGTTTCTTTTTCTTGCACTGGGCTTATAGGGGAAAAGTTAAGCTTGAAGACCAGGCTTTTGAGGATCTTCACAGACAAGATTTTGGTCTTCTGGAAATTATAGGTACAGATTAAATAAAAAATTAATGGGAAATTTAGTTACTGAGAAAACCAAGACAAAGAAACAAATCCGGGACAATAGCATCAGTAACTGAACCACCATCCAGGTTGTATACATATAAAGATGTTAATGGTTTGGGTACCTTAAGTTCAGCATTACTCTCTGCGTTTTTAAGCATGTGCAGTAAAAATTCAGCACTCTTCTTGGGCCACCGACCTTGTGTCCAGCCCCACTGTTTGGCCTGAAAGAAATCCAAGAGGTGATTACTCATTCCCCCGATTTAATCCAGTGTTACAACCAAGATGAATTTATTTTATCAAGGTTGCTCAGAAGACAGTTTTTTTTCATGGTTAATCCAAAGGTGTCCTAAGTTGGTCATCACAGCAACCAGGAAGAATCCGATTAAAGGCAGATTCTAAATATTCCTACCCCACCCAATCACGTTCTGTTACAAAGTCATTTCAGATAGCAAATAAGAAGTCTCACCTGGGCACACCTACCAACTCCACCATTGTAGCGACGGAATGGCACACACTGCTTCTGCAAAGTGACGTCTTTCAGATACTTGGTGGCTTTTCGGATATGCATACCCTTGATGGCCTGGGCAGTTTCTCGTGTGTTCTAAGTATAAACAGTAAAAACTGAGTTACACATGTTAAAGGGTAACAATTCTTCAAGTAAACATTCAATTCTAGGTTTTTCAAAATGTCTACACTGAATCAGAATTAAAGGCGTCCCATCCTTTTTTTTTTTTTAAAGATTTTATTTATTTGACAGAAACACAGTAAGAGAGGAACACAAGCAGTGGGAGTGGGAGTAGAGGGAGAAGCAGGCTTCCTGGGGCTCGATACCAGGACCCTGGGATCATGACCTGAGTCAAAAGCAGATGCTTAATAACTGAGCCATCCAGGTGCTTCAAAGACTTCCCATTCTTCAAAGTTGAGGTAATGTAGTGATGGGAGGAAAAAAAAAAAGTCTGTAATTAAAAGCCAGGGAGGGACGCCTGGGGGGCTTAGTTGGGTTAAGTGACTGCCTTCTGCAGTCATGATTCTGGAGTCCCTGGATGAGTTCTGCATCTGGCTCCCTGCTCTGCAGGGAGTCTGTTTCTCCCTGGGCTTCCCCCTCTCAGTCTCTGGCCCTCATTCTCTCTCTCTCAAATAAATAAATAAAATCCTTAAAAATAAATAAATAAAATCAGTCCAGGGAGAATTGTCTTGAAGTTACAGGAAAATAAATCCCAAACCCCTATGAAGTGTACGTTTTAACCTCATCTTGTTGTAACTATTTGTGCTCCATTATTTTGATCTCTACACTAGCTTAAGCGGTTCTCCTGTAGTTTTACCACATTCCATGAACCCTGAAGTGCTCATTATTTGACTGACAATTACAGAACCAATGTCTCAAAGGTGGCCGCTCAGAACGGATTCATTTTCATGGTAAATCCAAAGGTGTCCTAAGAAACGCATCACTGCAGTCACCTTTTCAGAATGGGACAGGGGAATGCACTGGAACATGTGACACAACTCTTAGACCGTAAAAGTTGATTCCCATACCTTAAAGTGAACACGGAGATTTGAACCTCTTGACTTGCATGCTAAAAAACGTAAAGTTTTGGTTAATTTTGGGTATCTCATTGTTCCTCTTACTCCCCGCCCCCCCCAGTAAGAATATACTGTTCACTTACATTTCGTAGGATTTTCCGGGTCAAGCGAATAGCGAACCATTTTCAGAGGTCACCTGGAAGGGAGGGGGAGGAATTCTGTCTACACGTATTTCCTGTAACCGATGCAGTCTAAGTGCGTATTAACGCCTACCAACGGCCGCTCAGAAAGTAGTTGTTTTCACGGTTAATCCAAAGGTGTCCTAAGAAACGCCATCATCGCGGCCATCCTTTTCTCCCCCGGCATCTACCAGGGCCTGCGGCAGAGCTGACACAGACTAAGGACACGGACCCAGCAGCCCTCTGACCCTCCGCAGAAAATGGTTTCAACCCCCGCTCTGGATCCCTCAGGAGTAAAAGGACTGGACGCCTCCGCGTGGCAGGGCGCTCCCTCTCTAGGGGTGCCGCCGTCTCCCCTGGTCCCTCTGGGCCATTACAGTAAGCGCCAGCGAACTCGAAACACCCGTTCAAACGGGTAAAGGGCCAACCCGACTTTAATCCCCCCCAAACGTTCTCTCATTGCAGCCACATACGCGCCGCGTACCCGGCCAGCACTCATCGCAAGACACAGGTCTTCCGGAGTCAGAAACCGCACTGACGACAGGCCGCCCGTACCCCTCGTCACCCCCATTCCCGCCCATCGCGGCCTTCTGCTCCGACACGTTCCCCTGCACCAAAGGACATCGCTCTCAGCGAAGAATCAGTAGCCGCAGACGCCTTCCTCCCGGGGGCACGGGCATCAGCGCCACCGAAGCCAGGATGGCGGCGATGACCGGGGGATTCGGCAGTCCCGAGACATGGCACTCACTCACTCACCCCAGGCCGCTGAGAGGAAGAGGAAGACCGGTGGCTCCTGGGAGAATTCATGAGAACTTGATCTCTCGCGAGATTTCCAGCCGAGAAACGTGATTAGAAAGGAGGCGGAGCGCTAGGAGAAAGGGAGTGTGCAATATGTTTTAGAAGGTCTGGAAATGAATGGCCCTTTTAGGGAATGTCTCAAAATTCTCCTTTTTCTGGTATCCCGAAATAAAGTTATGGATTTTAAATATCGGTCAATTAAAAACAGGGTTGTAGTTCTAGGACAGGATTACGTATTATTAGATAGAGACGAGACATTTATTTTCCAACATTTGTTAGATTTGATTATGTGATCATGTACTCTTAAAAGTGGTTAGTTAATGGACAATTAAGAAGATGCAAAGGATGGGATGTAATTACAATAATCAGAAAATTCTCAGGGGGGCGGGAATATCACCCAGTCAGTTGTACTGCAATGGTTGAAGAGTGACACTTCTAGACCTTCTAAAGGTGCAGAAAAACCCCTGGGCACAATCTTACCTTTCTTCTTACTCCCTCACAGCCACTGGTGGTGTTGGCACTTAGCCTAACACCACCAATGGCGCCCTTGAAATAGAAGGCACCAAATTAAAAGCACAAGCAAATTAAAACTCTAAGTGAAAGAACTCTGGTTTCTTTGTTCTTTGACCTGGTTTCCAGAGACCTCAGTCCCAGATCACTCTCCTGGACTCCACGCCCATTGCCAGGTAGAGGATGGATTCCATGGTCTTGCCTCAGTAATTCTCATCCCTCACATGCTTCAACTGCAGGCTAAGAACACCCAAACTGAATTTCCACTCCACCTCTCTTGCTTGAGCTAGCCCCAGACAGACATCAAATTACTCCCCGGTTTAAGTTCTTACATTTGGATTGAATTAGTTTTTGTGACTCAGTTTTGTTTGACATAAGGGTCTAAATTAATCTTTTTGCATATGGATATTTAATTTTTCTGGCACCGTTTGTTGAAAACACTGTCTTTATTGAATTGCTGTGGCACTTTTATTGACAATCAATTGACCTGAAAGTGGAGGATTTCTTTCTTTCCTTTTTTTTTTTGTTTTAAGAACTTATTTATTTATTTGTGACAAAGAGACACAGCGAGAGAGGGAACACAAGCGAGAGAGTGAGAGAGAGAGAAGCAGGCTTTCCCCCTGAGCAGGGAGCCTGATGCTGGACTTGATTCCAGGAACCTGGGATCTGACCGAGCCAGAAGGCAGAGGCTTAACCCACTGAGCCACCCAGGCAACCCTAGTTTTTTATGCTATTGTGACATTATTTTTTCTAAAAGATTTATTTATTTATTTGAGAGAGAGAGTGTGCCTCTGGGCCACAGGCACTAGCATCAGTGGGTGGGAGCAGAGGGAGAGGGAGAGAAGGAGACTCCCTCCTGAGCATGGAGCCCACTGCCCTGAGTGGGGGACTGGGGGCTCAATCTCATGACCCTGAGATCATGACATACCTAAGCTGAAACCAGGAGTTGGATACTTTACTGACTGAGCCACCCAGGAGCCCTGAGTGACATTATTTTCTAATTTCATTCTTCGGTTGTTCATCATTAGTATGTAGATATAGAACTAATTTCTACATTTTTAACTTGTATCCTTCACCTTGCTGTATTCCTGAGGACTCCTTCCTTTCTCAATATTCTGTTCACAGGGATACTGTAGTTTTTGGTGATGTCTTCATCTTTGGTATTAGGGTAACGTTAGTTTTACAGAATGAGTCAGGAAATCTTTCCTCCTCTGTTTTATGAAAGAGTGTGTGGGGATGCCTGGATGGTCCAGTTGGTTAAGTGACTGCCTTCAGCTCGGGTCATGGTCCCAGGGTCCTGGGATCAAGCCCTACATCGGGCTCCTTGTTCAGTGGGGAGCCTGCTTCTCCCTCTCCCTCTACCTGCTACTTTGCCTGCTTGTGCTCTCTCTCTGTCTTTCAAATAAGTAAGTAAAATTTAAAAAAAGAAGAAGAAGAAAGAGCATGGGAAGGATTGGTATTATTTCTTCTTTACATATTCTATAAAATCTACTATCTGTGGGATATTTTCAATTTTTGAGGGAAATGACAATATTTGATGTGGGTCAGTCATCATGCAAATGACTTGCTAGAGTTAGTTCATAATTTCAGCATTAGATATTTACTACATTCCTTTTGATCCATTATATCTTTGCAAAGGTGGAGTTTCTGTGGTTGCTGTGATGAAAACAATGTACTCTGTAAAAATCATCATGAAGAGGAAATGAAGATGGTAGAGTCCAATAGGATCCCAAGGTCTGCAGATTTGTACAATGCCCAGAAGATGCACATATCTCATTAGTAAGAAATTGTTATATAAGAAGTAAATGAATTGTTTTTTTTTTTTAAGATTTTAAAAATTTATTTGACAGACAGAGATCACAAGTAGGCAGAGAGGGAAAGGGGAAAGCAGGCTCCCTGCTGAGCAGAGAGCCCGATGCAGGGCTTGATCCCAGGACCCAGAGATCATGACCTGAGCCGAAGGCAGAGGCTTTAACCCACTGAGCCCCCCAGGTGCCCCAAAATGAATTGTTATTTAAGAATAAAGTAAGTTTAAGAAATAAATACACTCTTTTCCTTCATTTTATGCATATTATTTTTTTCAGTTGGTGACAAAGGATATAAATATATTTATATTATATGATAACATAATATAAAATATATACTATAAATATAAATATAATATTTATAATAGGATGTGTTTATTAACTTTTGGGAACTAACTAGGAAATGGAACTGTTGGGTATTACTTTTGTCCTATAAATACTTAAAAATTCTGAACCCAGAAAGTCTGGGAGTCTCTGCCCTAGGCCAAGAGTGTGGATAGAAAAGAATACAAGGTCTACGGTTGAGAACACACAGTCTCCCATTTAGATGTTGAGGAAGGGGCACAGACCAGCAAGAATGACTCAGAAAGAGCAATGAGGAAAGAGGGATACCAGGAAAATTTGGTATCACGGAGTCCATGAGAAGCTCCTTTCAGTGCTGTGATGTTAAGTAGGATAAAGATAGGAAAGTGACCATTAGATTCTGTAGAAGGGAGGTCAGTGGTGTTCTGCGAAAGAGAACTCTCCGTAGAGCCATAGGATTGAAAGCCAGATTGGAGCCAGAGGAGACAAAAAAGAGAAGGGAAATTTTACTGTGAAAGACAACAGAGAAAAGTGGCAGCAGCTGGAGGGAAATGTAAGATTAAGAGAGTCTTTTTAAAATATTTTGTAAGAGGGGGGCCTGGGTGGCTCAGTGGGTTAAAGTCTCTGCCTTAGGCTCAGGTCATGATCCCAGGGTCAGATTCCTGGGATTGAGCCCCTCATCGGGCTCTCTGCTCAGCAGGGAGCCTGTTTCCTCCTCTCTCTGCCTGCCTCTCTCCCTACTTGTGATCTCTGTCTGTCAAATAAATAAATAAAATCTTTAAAAAAAATATTTTGTAAGAGGCAGCAACCTCTTCCACCTCAGCCGCAGCAACTTTTTCCTAGAAACGTCATCAAAGACAAGGGAAACAAAGACAAAAATGAACTATTGGGACTTCATCAAGATAAAAAACTTAAAAAATTTTTTTTTTAATTTTTAATTTTTTTATAAACATATAACATATTTTTATTCCCAGCGGTACAGGTCTGTGAATCTCCAGGTTTACATACTTCACAGCACTCACCATAGTACATACCCTCCCCAATGTCCATAACCCCACCACCCTCTCCCGACCCCCCCCAGCAACCCTCAGTTTGTTTCACTTATGGTTTGTCTCCCTCCCAATCCCATCTTGTTTCATTTATTCAAGATAAAAAACTTTTGCTCAACAAAGGAAACAATGAACAAAATGAAAAGACAACTGACAGAATGGGAGAAGTATATTTGCAAATGACATATCAGATAAAGGGCTAGTATCCAAAATCTATAAAGAACTTATCAAACTCAACACCCAAAAACCAAATAATCCAATCAAAGAATGGGCAGAAGACATGAACAGGCATTTCTGTAAAGAAGACATACAAATGGCCAACAGACACATGAAAAAGTGCTCAGCATCACTGGGTATCAGGGAAATATAAATCAAAACCACAGTGAGGTACCACCTTACACCAGTCAGAATGGCTAAAATTAAAAATTTAATTAATTAAAATTAAAATTAACGTCAGGAAACGATAGGTATTGGCGAGGATTCGGAGAAAGGGGAACCCTCCTACACTATTGATGGGAATGCAATCTGGTGCAACCACTCTGGAAAACAGTATGGAGGATTCCCCAAAATTTGAAAATAGAGCTACCCTACGACCCAGCAATTGCATTACTGGGTATTTACCCCAAAGATACAAAGGTAGTGATCCAAAGGGTTACGTGCACCCGAATGTTTATAGCAGCAATGTCCACAATAGCCAAACTATGAAAGAGCTTAGATGTCTGTCAACAGACGAATGGATAAAGAAGATGTGGTGTGCATGTGTGTGTGTGTGTGTGTATTATGCAGCCATCAAAAAACCCCAAATCTTGCCATTTGCAATGACATGGACAGAACTAGAAGGTATTATGCTAAGCAAAATAAATCAATCAGAGAAAAACAATCATCATATGATCTCACTGATATGAGGAATTTGAAAAACAAGACAGGGGGTGCCTAGGTGGCTCAGTGGGTTAAAGCCTTTGCCTACTGCTCTGGTCATGATCCCAGGCTCCTGGGATCGAGCCCTGCATTGGGCTCTCTGCTTGGCAGGGAGCCTGCTTCCTCCTCTTTCTCTGCCTGCCTCTCTGCCTACTTGTGATCTCTGTCTGTCAAATAAATAAATAAAAAATCTTACAAAAAAAAAAAAAAGAAAAACAAGACAGAGACTATAGGGAAGGGAGGGAAAAATGAAACAAGACAAAACCAGAGAGGGAGATAAACCATAAGAGACTCTTAATCTCGGGAAACAAACTGAGGGTTGCTGGAGTGTAGGGGGATGGGAGGGATGGGGTGGCTGGGTGATGGACATTGGGGAGGGTATGTGCTATGGTGAGCACTGTGAATTGTGTAAGACTGATGAATCCCAGACCTGTACTCCTGAAACAAATAATACATTATATGTTAATTAAAAAAAGAGGAAAAAATATTTTGTAAGACATGCTAATAATAATTAATTCAAAAGAATCAAAAGGATATATAAGAAAATGAAGAAAATGAAGTTCTCCTCTGTTATGGACTAAACTGTGTCCCCTAGAATTTATATGCTGACGTCCTAACTCTGGGGCCTTAGAATATGACTGTATTTTGAGGAAGGACCTTTAAATTGGTAATTAAAGTAAAATGAGTTGATATGGATGACCAGTACGATTAGTAATCCAATATGAGTAGTGTCATTATAAGAAAAAAATAGGACACACACACATAGACTGAGGAGGAAACATCTACAAAGTCAAGGAGAAAGGCCTCAGAAGAAACCGACCCTGAGGATACCTTGACCTTGGATTTCTAGTTTCCAGGACTGTAAGAAAATAAATTTCTATTTAAGCCTGCCAATCTGTGGTACCTTGTTATGAAAGCCCCAACACATGGATGTACCTTCGCTCCCCAGAACTCTCAGTTCCCTACTTTCAAGGCTTCCAACAATACCAGCATTATATCCTTTCCAAAAAATTCTTTGAATTACAAAGGCTCCCAGAATAGCATACTGTATACAATATTCCACACCTTGCGGAATATTGGAACCTTGGAAAAAGTTTCCACATCAGTGTATGCAAAGTTATTTCATTAAAAAAATGGAGTTGTATTCTGTTGGATGGACATAGCATAATTTATTTCTCTACCGATGGACATGTAGTTTGTTTTCAAACTTTTGCTTTTAAAAACAAGTCTGGGGGCACCTGGGTGGCTCAGTGGATTAAGCCGCTGCCTTCGGCTCGGGTCATGATCTCAGGGTCCTGGGATGGAGCCCCTCATCGGGCTCTCTGCTCCGCAGGGAGCCTGCTTCCTCCTCTCTCTCTGCCTCTCTCTATGCCTGCCTCTCTGCCTGCCTCTCTGCCTACTTGTGATCTCTCTCTCTGTCAGATAAATAAATAAAATCTTTAAAAAAAAAACAAGTCTGGAATAATTGCTCTGTATACAGGTCATTTTGCCCATATGAGATTATTTGTAGAATAAATTTCCCTAAGTGGAACTGTTAGATCAAAGTGCAAACACATTTGTAACTTTGATAGACAGTCAAATTGCACTCTGTCAAGTTTAGAAAAATTTAAATTCTCAATAGCAATGTTTGAGAGTACATGTTTTCCACGCCTTCACAACACAGTGGATTATCAACCCTCTTTACCATTTTTCTTTTTTTTTTTTGTTTTTACCTTTTTACCTTTTCAAAAGTGTACAAAAATCCATTAAAAGGTGTAAAATAAATAAAAAGTATTTAAAGGTCATTTGTATTCCTTTTCTGCAAGTTGTTTGTATTCTTTGTTTTTTACTGGGTTGATCTTTTTTGTCTTAATTGGTAGAATCTCTCTCTTTTTTTTAAAGATTTTATTTATTTGACAGAGATCACAAGTAGGCAGAGAGGCAGGCAGAGAGAGAGAGGGAAGGAAGCAGCCTCCCTGCTGAGCAGAGAGCCCGATGTGGGGCTCCATCCCAGGACCCTGAGGTCATGACCTGAGCCGAAGGTGGAGGCTTTAACCCACTGAGCCACCCAGGCGCCCCTTGTAGAATCTCTTTATACACTAAGGGATTATCCATTTGTCCCTTGGTAGGGGTGGGGGTGGGTGGATGGGAGGGTGGGAAGGTAGGGAGGTGAGGGAAGGTGAGGGAGGGTAGGGGATACATGGGGGAGGTGGGGGGTGTGTGAAAGGGTGCTAGACATACATACGCACCCCCCATCCCTGCCTTTTCTGAGGGTCCCCCGGCTAGTTGGTAGAAGTGAGCTCACCGCCCAAAGCAACAGGGCGTGTTGGCTCTTCTCGCCGTGGCCATGGGGACGTCCAGTTACAGCCTCTGCCCTGACCCGGAAGCTTCCAGAGAGTGGCTGCCTAAGTAGAATCAACTGGTATGTGTCCCTCCTTCTTGGGAACCTGGGGTGGCACCCACTCCAATCTAGCTTATTAGCCTGCAAAATACAGAGAATAGTTCCCTTCTTTATTGTAATCTGGTTTGGGACAGGAAATCATGGGGGCGGACATGGAAATGAGATAGCAACTTTACGCCCAGTTGACATGATTACTTATCTTCCCCTCCTTCTGCTACTTATTTAAAACTTCCAAGACACAATTTTAGCAAAAAAGTTTCTCAGCTAAAGCCTGTTTCCCTTCGACCCTAACCCCAAAGAAGAAATACAATCCCAGATGTACAACAACAACAAAATGAGTTTCAAATATCCATTCACCCTCAACACCGCTACCCTTTGTAATTTGTACTTTGACTTTCTTTATGGTGCTTTTCGCTGTGCCCAAAATGCTTTAGTTCTATGTTTTCAAATTTCTCATTCTTTTTTCTTTTACGGTTTTGTGTTAGAAAAACCTTCTCTACTCTGATCATTTTAAGAAATTCTCTCATTTGGGGGAGACTGTATGGTTTTATTTTTCGTTTTGAATCTTGTCTCCATCTGCTGTAAAAGCTTGAAACACCTTTTTTTCTTTGTCCAATCATTTTTGTTTTCCCTATCGATTTGCAATGCTCTCTTGATCATATGTTAATTAAGGGAAGAGTTCAGAAGATGGGAGACGCTGGAAAGGGACGCTCAGCTGTGAGTCCTCCAGCTGAGAGGAGAAGCTGACTCTGCGAAAAAGAAGGCATAATTTTAAGAGCTGAGTTCTTGCAAAGGAGAGTGGAGATGGATCAGGAGCGTTAAGTGTCCCAAGAGCAAGGCAGGAGCACATCTTTGCTGGTAGCAGGAGAGGACCTGGAGACGGTGTGGGTGCGGGCAGTTTGATAGATACGGTGACAGGAAGAAACATGGTGGATGTTCGACAGCACTTGGCAGGAGCAGGCATAGCTTCAAGCATTTCATATAGGTTTTCTCGCTGAGCAAACTTTGAACTGTGAGGCAGATGTCCTTGCAATCCCGTTCTCTTAAACCACCCGAGGGATTTTGGAGAGAGGCCATTTACTGAATACTTCGGGGAGCATGGGCCCCGCTTAATGTGATTTTCAGAGTCAGAGACTTGGAGGGTTCTAGGATCAACCTTGCAAGTGGATAATAATAAAAGCCAGCGCAATTTGGCACTGATGGTCGGAAGGAAGAGTATCTGGCAATAGAAGGTAGTACAAGTTTTTGCAGCAGATGATTCTGAAGGCATTGCAAAATGCAAGACTGATTTCCCACAGCAAGGAACATAAGAAGGAACATACCCCTAAAACACCTAAATATGCAAGTGTCATAGCATTCTGCTCAGTTTTGTCAGCATTATCTCGAATATTTCATAGCGTGGTGTTTAAGGGCATAGACACAGGAGCTGGACTTCTAGTTTCAAATATCGTCTCCTCCCGCCTTGGCAAGGGCTGCCATTCACGAGCCGTCTGACCTGGAGAAAGTTACAGAAGTTTCCTGCATCTCAGTTTCCCTATCTCTATCCTTCCTTATCTGTAAAACAGGAATGATGATAATAGAGCCTCCCTTACAGGGCTGTCAGGAGGATTAAACGGGTTCCTATTGGTAGAGCACTTAGAACAGTGCCTGGGACGTGGGAAGTGCTGCATTAGTACTTGTCAAACAGAAAATTACTATGTTTCAGAGAAGGACGTCCTAGGTTAACAGCATGACATGTTATGGATTTCTCTTTTTTTTTTTCTTTTTTTATTTGACAGAGAGAGATCACAAGTAGACAGAGAGGCAGGCAGAGAGAGAGAGGGAAGCAGGCTCCCTGCTGAGCAGAGAGCCCGATGCGGGACTCGATCGCAGGACCCTGAGATATGACCTGAGCCGAAGGCAGCGGCTTAACCCACTGAGCCACCCAGGCGCCCCTGGATTTCTCTTTTTAAAAGAAGCTTTTTCATAGCATTTCAGCCTATCTAAATTCTGTTCCAAAGTTGTGGACATTTCGGAGTACTTTTCCAGCAGTAGTTTAGTACCCCGTCTTCACAGAGGGCATTGTTTTAGGATATAGGAAATACTTTCTAAATTACAGCAGGGAATATCACAATGTGATGTAAAATCAGGGATGTGCTTAACAAACATAGTGTTGAGTGAAAGCAGTCACAGATAGAAGAGTACGATTGCAGGGTAGCTCAGTCAGTTAAGTGGTGACTCTTGGTTTCAGCTCTGGTCATGAGGATCTTATGGATCTTGGGGTCGTGAGATCGAGCCCCACGTCAGGCTCGGCACTCTGCATGGATCTGCTTCCGATTCTCTCTTCCTCTCCCTCTAGCTCACACACTCTCTCTCTCAAATAAGTAAATAAAAATCTTTAACAAAGAGAGTATGATTGTATTTATAAGACTTCACTTACATAAAAGAGATAATTTAATCGTTTCTGTAAGCAGTCAGCATTGTGGTGGCCTCTGGAGGGGGCAAGATGCCTGGAAGAAGGTACGAGGTGGTTTCTGATGGCAGGTGCTGGTGAGGTTGTTTCTTGATCTGGGTGCGGGTTACACAGTTTCTTCACCAGTTTGTGAAAATTGGTAGTTATACATGTGTTCTTTTCTTTATATATTTATTATTTTTTGGTTCTTTTCTTTATATATTTATTATTTTTTAGTATTAGTCTTCTTTTTGGAAGTTTCAGTACTTTTAAATGACAGTATGGACATTAGTTGTGTTTTTTTTTTTAAGATCTTATCTATTTATTTATTTGAAAGCGAGAGAGTGAGCATGAGTGGGGGGAGGGACAGCAGGCTCCCCGCTGAGCAGGGGGCCCTGGGTTTATGACCTGAGCTGGAAGGCAGACACTTAATCAACTGAGGCACTCAGGCATCCCAACAGGGTGGGCATGAGTCTCACAGGGCTGCCACAAGAAGGTGCCACAGACTGAGCGGCCAAACCACAGAATTTTAACAATTTCTTTCTTTCTGTCATCATGAATCCATTTGGCCAAGAAGGTGCTGCCTATACAGGGGGGGTCATGCACCGTCTGTGTGTAATAATGCCAAGGGACAGTCCACTGTCTAATGAGGAAGACAGAAAGACACAGACACAGTCTATAAAGGAGTGAACACAGTGTAGGTAATACCATAAAATGAACCAGGAATCACGCAGATCTCTTTCTTTTTTTAAAAGGTTTTATTTTTTTATTTGAGAGAGAGAGAATGAGAGAGAGCGAGCATGAGAGGGGGAAGGTCAGAGGGAGAAGCAGACCCCCTGCTTAGCAGGGAGCCCCATGCTGGACTCAGTCTTGGGACTCCAGGATCATGACCTGAGCTGAAGACGGTCGCTCAACCAACTTAGCCATCCAGGCACCCGAGGTGTTCAGATCTTATGTTGAGTTGCAGACTGTGTTCCATGACACCATGAAAGTTTTGTGGCAGAGGGATACCATGCCAATACTGGTTGAATAAATGTTACAGTAGCCTTTAAGGGTTTGGCCGACCACGTACTGGGTCAAACTGGGTTAAATCAGGAGAAGGGTTCTACTCCTGAGACCAATATCGCACTGTAGGTTAATGAACTAGAATTTAAATAAAAATTTGAAAAAAAAATTGGAGAAGGGAAAGAGATTGACATTCATTATGCTGGGTGTTGTGACTAGATGCTTTATATTTGCTGCTTTCTGGAACCTCTTGAGTGGATGAGGGGGGGTGGCCCAGATGGTTCTTCCCAGGAAGCAGAGTCTGAGGCAGAGATTAAGTGGTGCTCATGGATTCGATGCTATCGAAAGGAGGCAGGACTGATCAGAGGACCAAGTAGGTCGTGATGTGTCCCAGTGAAGGCTTCCGCCAGCACCCTAACCCCACCTAGGAGAACTCTGGAGCTGGATGTTCCTTCAGAGTTGTCCCAGGTTGGGTGGGGGCTGGACTTTTGTACCACCCATGGATTAGTCACTGGATGTGGGCTTCCCCAGAAAGGATATATGACCTTGGGTGAGGCATTTTCTTCAGCTCATCCTCAGAAAGGAATGAAAAGTTGGAGAAGGTCCTTCATTCCTAAAGAGAAACTAGGGCGGCAATCTCAAGTCCACCACTTGAGAAGGCATTATTGTTTTATTTTACAGATAAGAAAAACAAGGTTCAAAGAGGCGGGGTGGGGATTTGAACCCATATCTACCTTCAATGTCTATGTTCTTTCTCTCCATCCTGGCTGCCAGTTCCGCACATTCCTGCCTTCCTGACTGCTTACCAGTGACCTCCAAATTTCCTGGCGCCCCTTGGCTCCCTTCCCCATCCTGCCTCGGGGCAGTCTGTTTAATGACTGGCTCTGAAGCTTCACTCCAGCTTTTGCGAGACTCTCGGGGCCTGGCCCACACTCTCACCTTCTCCATCTATTGTTGCCTGCTTTCTTCAGGAGGGACCTAACAAAAGCAAGTTGAGGAGAATTATTCTGGCTCTGAGGTGCCAGGTGATTTGGGGAGGCAGAGCTCCAGAAAAACTAGCAGATATTTAGGCACGAGGTCTTGAGTTTGGCAAAGGTGAAGAAGGTGGCCGTGTCCGAGCAAAGGCCTTTGGGCTCCTCAAACATGACTGAAACACCACTCCCCCCGAGACCTTCTACTGGCTTCTCTGTAATGGCGACCTCTGGGATTTCACTTACATGTAGATCTCCAGGGAGCAACAGGAAACCACAAACCCTCAGCGTTTCAAAGTAGTGGCCATTCTCCTCTGTGACCTGACAAGTCAAGACGTCAAGTGGGCCCTGTGGGAGTCCGACAGTTTGTCCCGACAACTGTTTTTAGTTGATGCTATAAATCTCTTGGGGAAAAAAAAAATCTGTGGGCCTGGTTGTTCAGTTGGCCAATACGGATTAGTCTGACCATCTTCTCAGAAAACAATGTCTTTGGGGATTTTCTTACTTGTGAATATTCAATGTTCTGTCTTTTAGCATTGTCATCCATCTCCCTGCCCCTTTGTATAATACTTTTCGGTGGGTTGGCTCCTGGGCCCCTGGACAGCCAAGGGAGGAGAGTCTTAATCCCTTGGCAGACATTTACTCTGCTGTCCTCAGACTAAACCTCCCTTCGGTGCTGTTTGAACTTCACTTAGAAATGGGCTTTATTTGCCTGGAAAGGGGAATTCTTTCCACAACAATAAGGAAAATGTAATCTCTTATTCAGGGGGTCAGAGACCTTTTCTTTGCTTCTCAGGATGGTGGGCTGCTGCCCCCTCCTTCTTGCTGCCTGGTCCATCTTTTCCGTATCTCCCAGAGCTACCGGGGCGGGGGGGCGGCGGGGAGGAGATCACCCACAGGGATCCTGGCATCCAGTAACTGGGGATGGAATTCCACTACTTCCCTGCTGGCTGTCTCAGTGCAAGCTGTTTAGTTTTGCTGAGCTTTGCTCCTTTATCCGTAAAAAGAAAGATCACAAAGCCAATTGTACTGGGTGGCTGAGAAAGTTATAAGAAAAGTTAGAAGATAGTGTGAATAGCGTAAAACAGATATTTGGTTAACGTTGGTTCACTCTTTCTTTTTTCCTTTCTCCTTACAATGTATCCTTGGACATCACCTGATCTGATACTTTTCTCAAAGCAAGGATTTCCTCTATGATATTTTGTAGTGCTTATCCTCTGGGTGTCTCCCTCAGATCCATTCTCTAGAGTCTGTGCCCTGCTCTGAGTCCCATAAGGCTGAGCTTCCTGCCAGCCTGGGGACCCAGGCCTCTCTGTCAGCTGACTTCTCATTGACTGTAGCCAGTGCTGAGCATGGGCAGAAACTGGGAGGTCGGGGAAAGGGGTCAGGCTATTTCTTTCCAGCTCCTTTGCTATCTTGGCACCAAGTTCTGGGGAGGCCCTCTCCCTCTCAGACTACAGCCCCTGCCAGATTGCCCCTCCTCCCAGGCTCACACTCCCCTGGGGCCCATTACAGTTTCTCCTTTCCTCATCCCATTAGTCCTGGGTGTGGAAACTTCTCTCTGTTGTTGTGAGGTTTCTGGAGGTTTCCACATCCCTTGTTAATTTGCCCACATCTATCGAGTTTCTCAAAGCCTCTTCTGGTGAGCTCTCTGCATGTGGTTGTTTCCTATTACTGTTAGGGACTGGAGCTCAGTATATGTTTTTCACTCCCATTTCAAAAATAATGATGGACTTGGGAATGGAGCTAATACTTAGGGTGCATCTACAGCGCGCTGAATGCTGGGCACATTTCATCACACTTCTTCCCCACGATGACTTTGTGAGGAAGGCTGTAATGCCCACATTTTGCAGAAGATAGATTTGAGACCCCGGGAAGTTTTGCAAGTTGCCGTGGATCCTATAGCTAACAGGTGGCAGGGGGATGCACCTGGCTTGGGTTGGCCTGACTCCAGTGTTTGTTCTCTCCATTACGCCTGCCTGTCCTGCGGGAGAATTCCAGAAAGGGGACACTGGAAAAATGGGAAAATGTGTCTTCGATTTCACAATTTTGCCAAGGGCTAGCTTGGATAAAAACCTTAATATTGTTCCCAGAAACTTTTTTTTGAAGGGTGCGTTCTGTTGTGGGCTGGCTGAGTAACACCATGGGCCACTAGATGGCACTCGCTCAGCATTGGGTAAAGCTTTTCTCCATCATTTCATGGGCAAAGATTGTGGGGTGGCAAGTTCTGTTTACCTTGCCACGTAAATATGGCTTTGATCTAATGAACTCTGTATTTCCTCCAAACTGCGCTGATTTTGAAGTTTTTCAAAGATGAGGCTCTGAGGGGGCAGAGAGTGGGGTTGGGGGTAGGCTGGGGGGCAGTGGGAAAGCAAGGAGAAAGAATGATAAAGACTCACTCTGGGAAACCCTGCAGCTTAGAGGGAAACAGTACTGACTTATAATACCTAACCAAGCAAAATTCACTCAAAGGCAATGAGAGCATTAAAGCTGGAAGGGTCTGATGAGGTCTTTTAGCCCAACCCTCTCATTACCCAGAGGAAGAAACATTCTCCTGTTGCTGTCTGTGTAACAGAAAGTGATCCCTAACTTGTCCAACTGTACAAATAAAAAATATTGTCCTGACGTTTCTTGCTTTGTGGTCTTCCTGGTGGTGGGGACCTTTTGTAAGGCACCTGGATAAAGCGTGTGGCTTTTGCTCCCCTCTGTTTCTGAAGGGGACTTCTTTTCGTTTTGCCCATGTGACATTCTCTAGACAAATTTTTCAGTTTTTTTCTTCTTTAAATTTATGAATTCAATGTTCAAAACAGGGAATATACGTTCATCTGGTTCAACAAATCAAAACCATATTTAAAAAGTCAGATAAAAGGTCTCACGCCCATCTCTTTCCCCAGGGTGATTTCTGTAGTGGCCACATTATTTCAAAATCAAATGTTGAGCCATAAGGTCTGATACGTACCAGAAAACTGTGCCTGGATGGGGCTCCTGTCCTGGGAAATGTGAAAGCCATTGTCTCTGCCACTAGTCCGCAGCTCTTTATCTTGCCCCAGGTCCCGGAGTTGGGGGTTGGGGGGCCCTTTCACTCCTGGAGGAAGGCTCTTCCCCTACTTCATGGCCTGCAAGAGACCCTGTGCCTGTCTAGCCTCCTCACTTCAGAACCTTTTGACCTTCCCAAGGCTTGCTTCTCCCAAGCCCGCCCCCAATCGCCCCTTCAGCATCCTGCTCTGCCTTTAGACATACCCAACTTCTCTTCCTCTTCCCTTAACTCTTTACTGCCCTTTTCTTACCCTTGCTGCCATTAGCGTTCTCCAAGGCTAGCCACTGAGATTTCTTCACTCCTTAGTTGAGTTTGCTACAATTTAGTTAGCCCCTAGGATGTGTGAGTATCGTGCTAGATGAAGAACATTCGGAGATACAGAAGAGGTGCTTCCTACCTCTAAGACTCTGAAGCCTAGACCCAAGTTAGTGATGTACCGGGGTTCTGTACACTAACACGGGTGGTCCGGCCAGGCTGAGCGCAGAGCCAGGAGCCAAAAGTTCTGGGTCTGATGATGATGAGATATTAAAGTCTGGATGCTGCCTCCTCAGACAGGGCCCCTGGGGTCAGCGTGCTCCCCTTTCTTGAGTTCTCTGTCTTGGCCACATGTTTGGATGCTGTTCCTCTAGGAAGCCCTCCCAGACAGGGCCTTTTCCGGATCTGACCTTCCCAGGGGCTGCTCCATGCTCCAAACATAACAACAACAACAACAACAAAACCCAAAACAAACAAACATACAAACAAAACTGTGCTCTTTCCCTCCGAGCACCTTTCCAGGGTGGTAGCCAGCTCATGTGAAGACAGTACATTTTCCCGAAGGGCCCTTTCCAGCTAAGGAATGCAGGTGCATTTCAGTAGAACTCTGGAAAGGCACCTCTTTAACATGAAGGATTCTAGGTCACAAGTATGTTTTGAAGATTAGTGATAAACTAGAAAGACTCTGAAGACGGTGATTCCATTCCAGTGGAATGGATGGAGGTGTTGGTGCTGCGAAATGTTAGATGAAGAGCAGTAAATGGGGGGAGAAAAACAACCAACCCTACCAATAACTGAACACTTACTTATCATATGCTAAGCATTGGCTGAGAATTTTGCTTCTATTATCCCAGGGCATCTCAGAGTGTCCATTTTCTATTGCTGCGTAACAATATCACAAATTTAATGGTTTAGAGCAACACATGTATTATCTTAGGGTTTCTGTGTGTCAGGAATCCAGACAAAGTTGGATTCTCTTTAAGACAGACGTCAAGGTCTGGGTTCTCATCTGAAGGCTTGGCTTGACCGGGAGAGGATCTGCCAAGTTCACCTGGTTGTTGGCAAGATTTGGGTCTTGGCTGACTGTCATGGAGGGCCTCAGTTTCTCACTGGTGAGCCCTGGAGGCCATCATCAGTTCCCAGTTTGTTCTTGGGCAGAGGCTGACCTCAGTCCCTTGCCATGTGGGCCTCACCCACATGGTGGTTTGCTTCATCAAAGTCGACAAGGGTAGCGTCCATTTGTAAGATGTTTGTTAGACTCTTACATAACACAGTTATGGAAGTGATATCCTATCACCTTTGCCATATTGCACACTTTGGGTCATGCGTCCTGCCCCATACTCAAGGGAGGGAGATTGCACAAGAGATTGCGCAAGAGCACGAGACCAGGGGTCGGTGTCACAGGGGACATCTCAGTCTGTCTGCCCAGCCTCTTAGAAGTGGGCATTTCTAGTCTCATTATGCGGGGGTCAGAAAAAGAGGATTAGCATATGAAGTACATTGCCGGAGTGCACTTGGATAGAAAGTAGCAGATGAGGGGTTCCAAACATGGCCCGTCCCGTCCCATTGGAAGCTCATAGTCACTGTGTTACACAGGTAAATTGCAGGTGTTTGACTTGGATCGGAGAAGACTCAGATCAGAGGGGGTTCTCGTACCAACAGTCTTCTGGAACTTGAGTTGCCACTTAGATGAGGGTATAGACGGAACTAAAATCAATACTGGAAATTGTCAGCAATAGGTTTCACCGCAAATAAAGAATTTCTACCACTTCCGGGGACCTCAATAGACTCAGCTGGCTGCCTCCTGAAGTGTCCTGTTCCCTTCATTACTTGAGTTCAGCTTGCGTCCCTGACAGCATGGACCGTGTCCTGGACACCAAGGGGAGTTCCGTCACTGGATGGGAATCTGCCAGCTGGGAGCTGAGATCTCAGCAGGGGTTAACTGTATCTCCTGAAGGACGTTAAAGGTGGACGTTGCAGAACCCAGCAGCCAGGTGAGGAGCGATTCCAGATGAAGTTGAACTTCACTCTGCGTGTGGCTCTGTCCAGGTCCGTAGACCCTTTGAAGAGGCCCCCAGAATGCTTCTCCTTGTCCCCACCGATGTCCGCCCAGGAGGAAAGGTCAAGATGATGACAACAGTCGTTCCCATGTGGCTGTGCCCTTGGAGGCCTTCAAATACACTTTTTTTAGACTTTATTATTCTGACTGTGCAGATAAGGAGGTTGACCAACCAGGGAAGAGAAAGTGGAGGCCACTGTCCAGTATCTCTTGGCAGGTCACCCTCAGTCCTTTCCTTCTTGCATTAGCCAGGGTTGCAAGTTACACTGTATCCGAGCTGGTCACCCCATGGCAGAGTCGTGTCCAGTTGGAAGCCCCAGGCCAATGAGCTGAAGTGAACACCTCACCCCACTATTTACTGCTCCTAGAACAAATTCCTTGTCTCACTGATAATTCTTTGTGTGTAGCTGCAATTGTGCCAAATGTTACCAGTTCTGGAACAATGTGCGTAACTTTGCATAAATAATAGAGCTCCTTTCATTTATTTATTTATTTATTTATTTTGCTGAATAGTATTACTATTACTTCCTCTAGGAGTTTCTGACATAAAGTTAGCCCCAAGTGGAAGCTTTTGTATCATCGTATTAATTGCTGAATGGACTTAGAGCTGGATTCTTCTGGGGGGGCCAAGGGCCTATAGGTCAAAGCTGCCCTTTTGGATCCTGATTCAACTGATAGCTGATGCATTCTTTGTTGCTGATCATAGTCTCTGAGGCAGAGTGTAATTTGAGGAAAATAAGGAGTCCGTGCGTGTGTGCATGTCCTATGGAGATGAGGAGTGAGCCCTCTTTTTTCTCCCCTTGTACCAGGGGGCTGGGTCTGTCCACTCTCTCTTTGTGCCTCAGGGCCTTTGTGTCTGTGGATGCTCTTGCCTGGAAAGCCTTGTCTGTTTCTTTCATGTCATGAACAGAGCGCCGACAAGGGTGTTGGGAAATCTCAGTCCAGCCCCAATTCTCGCATTGACGTGTAGGATCCCCATGGGCCCCAGCAGCTGACCTCTCTGCACCTTCACTCCTGGTGTGTGGCAGGAAATGCTTGTTGACTCACCCACCCGGACAGTGGGAGACCTGCCGGAACAACCCACCCTGCTGGGTAGCTATAGGGATTAAATGATATAACAGACATTAGAGCGGGATTATTCTTGACTCCTGTCCATCACGGGTGCCCAAGCCTTCAGAGCCCCTCCAGCTCACAGTGAATGTCCCCTCTGCTGTGTCACTTCTTGGCCTTATACCGTTTGACTAGTTTATGATCTATTTATGTGTGTGCTTCGTCTAATCCTCTTGGACATAAGCTCTTTTTCTGCTCCTTTGAATTCTTTCAGTGCCTAGGGTGATGCCTTAATCATAGACGGTGTTTGGTCTTTGTGGATTGAGTGCTTGATTGAAGCTGGACCCGTGGAGGGAGACTTATTTTAAAGGGACCCCCCGAGGTAAGGACCTTAGGTTTGAGATCATTTTATGTCCCCTTTCATGGTGGAATGAAGAATGAATAACACAGTCTGGGTGAATAATTCAGCGTGTCCCGAGTTGGGAAGGGAGAGAAAAGCAGGGTATCTATACATGTCATTTTCAATCATCTTGACTTGAATTGCTCGGTCTTATTTGGTCAAACAATAACAGCTGGGGGAAAATGGTTAAACTTTTTATTTGGTTGTTTGAGACAAAGTAGCTGGCTGATTGGCGGTCCTCTCCGCTGGGCAGAATGTGCCGGTCTCAGAGGGCACGACAGGGAACTGAACTGAGGCCAATAGGATCACGCCCGGGGAGGAAACTGTGACCAACACCACCTTCATCTTTGCCCTGTTGATGTAACCTTGCTCACAGAGGAGACACAGAAGGGAAAAGACTTGGAGAGCAAGAGAGAAAAAAGGAATGACACATCATGAGGAAGGTTCAGGAGGACTGGAAGGAACCTACCCACTAGTGCTCAGGCAGTATCCCCAGTGTCTGTGGGAGGAGCCCAGGAGGGCTTGACCCACATGCTGACAGAGGATGGGCATTTCTTTCAGCTCTGCCCCCTCAGCAGGACGTTGGTGGTCATCCCCTGCCCTCTCCCTGCCAGGTGGCAAATGTCTCCTCATCTGCCTTTGCACAAGCCTGGCCTTAGAGATTCCCTCAAGCCCTCAAGTCAGAGTTCTCCAGAGAAACAGAACCAAGAGCACATATATATGGTAGCTGATAGAACTTAAAGCAGGGTTCTTTCTTGACTCTTGATTATTTCTTGACTAGATATATAGTGTGTGTGAGAGAGATCTATTTATTTTAAGGAATCAGTTTCCATCATTGTGGGATGGAATTGACTTGCCAAGCAAGTCAAAATCTGCAGCATAGGCTGGCAGGCTGGAGAGCCAGGGAAGAACTGCAGTTCAGTCCAAAGACCATTTGCTGGCAGAATTGACTCTTCCTCAAGGGGTCTCAGCTTTTTTCTCTCAGAGCCTTCTCCTGCTGAGATGAGGCCCACCCAAATTACAGAGGGTAATCTGTTTTGCTCAGTCTACTGATCTAAATGTTAATCTCACGTAAGAAATACCTTCATAGAAACATCTGGAATAATGTTTGACCAAGGTACCTGGGTACCTTGGGCCAGCTAAGTTGACATGCTAAAACTAACCATCCTACCTGGGAAGGGAAGGCAGAGCTGACTCGGAAGGAAGGGAGTGGTGGAGTAGCTTCTCCTCACCCCTTTCCTTTGTCATGGTTATTTATTTATTTATATTTTCTTTCTTTCTTTTTTTTTTTTTAAGATTTTAATTTATTTTTTTAGAGAGAGAGGATGCAGAAGCAGAGGAAGGGGCAGAGGAAGAGGGAGAAGCAGACTCCCCTCTGAGCAGGGAGCCCAATGCAGGGCTCAGTCTCAGGACCCTCGGATCATGACCTGAGCTAAAGGCAGATGCTCAACCAACTGAGCCACCCAGGGGTCCCTATTTTCTTTTCTTTTTTAAATCTAAAAAATTTTTAAAATCTTATGTAGACTCCACGCCCAGCATGGTGCCCAATGCTTGAATTCATGACCCTGAGATCAAGCCCTGAACTAAAATCAAGAGTCAGATGCTTAACTGACTGAGTCACCCAGGCTCCCCAGTTTATTTGTATTTTCAAACAGGAATGTAGGCAGGTGGCAAGCAATTCAAAAAGTCTAGAAAGTGGTGGAAAGTGAGCCTGCCTTCTATTCCTATTTCTTGGGAATTCTCTCAGAGATACTATATGGATGTATGAGCACATTCCCAGAGGGAGCACATACGTGACACACGGCAAGGGCTATCCCTTGCTTTTTTTCACTTATCAAGAAGAATTGCAGTTTTTCTGTATCAGCTTGTGGTGGTTTACAGAGTCCTGTTATTGGCGACATAGGATTCCACAGTGCACTGACGCAGTCTCCGAACACTGTGGGACAGGTTACCTTCAGTCTGTGGCTATTGAAAACTGTATCGCGGGACGCCTGGATGGCTCAGTCTGTTCAGCATCTGCCTTCAGCTCAGGTCATGATCCCAGTGTCCTGGGATGGAGCTCCACATCGGGCTCCCTGCTTAGTGGGGAGCCTGCTTCTCCCTCTACCTGCCACTCCCCCTTCTTGTGCCCTCTCTCTCCAATAAATAAATAAATAAATAAATAAATAAATAAATTCTTAAAAAAAAATAAAGAAAAGTTTGTCTCACAACAAATGTCCTTACATACCTGTCCTTGAAGCAGCCCCTTCCCTACGGTGACTTCCCTGATGCATCGTTCAGGTGAGAAAAATGAAGTATTTCTGGCAGAGTCCCTGACCCTCCCGGTCACACCTTGCCTCCGCTCAACCTTTCTGTGTGAAGCTTGTGCCTCTCTCACAGGCTCCATCTCTCTCTCTCCAGTAAGCTCCAGTAAGAAATTAATCTCCCTCTGGTTTCCTCCGCTCAGCTGAATGGTGTCTGCCTGGGGGTCTTTATCTCACCCCAAACATGGCTCTTCAGACGCAGCCAGCCTGGTTCTTTGTTGAGGAGCGCCTGTATATTTTTCTAAGCTTCTTTGAGCGGCAGGAGCATTCAGATTCAAATTTCTCTGACACTCGGCTTCAGTCAGAGTGACCTGGGAGAATAATTGTAGCCAGACAGGCCGCTCAGTCCTCCTGCCTGGCAGAGGGCTATGTTGGTCCCAAATCCTGTCACCAGGCTGGCAGACATCCTCATTGCTCCCGGGCAGGTCCTGTGGGAGGCGGTGACAGACAGTGAAGTTCGGGCTACCTCTAGGCTCCCGAGTAAGTTCTGGCACCCAAGAGCCTGGATGGTGTGCTAAGGGAAGGGCAGCAGGAGAGGTGGCAGGAATCACACAGCCCAGCCCTGCTTGTAGCAGACGAGGACACAGGAAAACCAGCTCTGGGCTGCACCCGTCATCCCAGGGAGCCCAAATTCGGAGAATCTGACGAAAGCGTGGGCCCTTCTTCCCAGCAAAACGAGCCTGTGCAGACACTCACAAGATTTTGGACACCCTGTGTGTTTGGGTTGGGATGGTGGGAAGAGGGTGTTCTGGGGAAGGGTCAATTAAGAGGATGACTGTGAAATTTTTTCTCTCAGCATTCTTTTGTTTTTAATTTTTAAATTTATTTATTTATTTATTTATTTATTTATAAACATATAATGTAAAAATATGGAACGCTTCACGAATTTGCGTGTCATCCTTGTGCAGGGGCCATGCTAATCTTCTCTGTATCGTTCCAATTTTAGTACATGTGCTGCCGAAGCGAGCACATTCTCTCAGCATTCTATACAAATGCCAGGCATTTTAATTTTCTTCTCCAGGAGGGCTCAGCCCCAAACAATCCACAGCTAAGCTGTCTTTAGCTGGATTGGCTTTGAAATCATTGCATTTCCGGGGTGCCCGGGTGGCTCAGTCAGCTAAGTGTCTGCCTTGGGCTCAGGGGTCCTGGGATGGAGCCCCCTGGGCTCAGAGCTTAACTGGGAGCCTGCTTCTCCTTCTGCCTCTGCTCCTCCCCCCATTCCCTGCTTGTCCTTTTTCTCCGTCCCTCCCCCAGCCAAATAAATAAATACAATCTTAAAAAAAAATCATTGCATTTCTGGAAGATGCTGGTTGGCATATGAGGGCTGAGAGGAACCCAGGTTTTCCCAGCTCACTGAGATGAAGTATGGACATGCTTACATTTTCTGTGGCTACCAAAAAAGCTTCATTCTTCTCACAGGGGCATGCGGTGTATGTCCAGCGTGAGCCAGTCACACTGAAGGTTCTGACCTGATACCCACTGTCCACTTGAGCGTAGATCCGACAAAACTGGGACCTATGGAAACAAGGCAGGAAAAGGTCTATTTTATGTTTGTGAGAAAGAACTTTATCTCCCCACTGAGTTTAAAATATATGCATTACCTCTTCCCACTCCACCGAGTAAAACTTGTTCATGTTAGGACATAGGGACAGACAAAAAGAAGAAATCACCAATAATCCCAGTCCTCAGAGTAATAATATTTTATATTTTGATGTGTGATGTCCCAAATAGACAGACTCATGCGCACACCCTAGACACATTGACTTGTACTAGTATGCCTTCTGCTTTAGTTCTCATTATTTCTCTTAAAAAATTTAAGAATCTTCCAACAACCAAAATGGCCCAATAATACAATCTGATGCATCAAAAAGTGTTTGGGCAGAGATTTGACGGGGGTGCCGTAGAAGAGATTTCTGCAGAAGGGGGAGCGGTTAGACCAGAAGCTTTTAAGGATTCAGTGCCCTTCAGGCCTTGGCAGTTTCCTCTGTGGGTCGCTGGAACTCTTGGGCAGGTGGCTGTGGGCACCCGACCTTCCTGTCTCATTCCCCTTCATCAGTTCCACAATCCCCCAGCCCGGCTCTCCTGGGAGGCAGGCTGAGGCCAGACAACGGGAAATCAGCATTCTTCACTACTCCTCTGCCTGCATTGTTACAGCCCCTGGGAAACAGCCTTACTTGCAAAGCCTGTCATTAGTGGAAGCTTTACTTTCAAGCAGTGACCTAATTGATTCTTTTCTTGATACAAAAGAGAGAATATTCTATTTCTATTCTATTGTAATCCTACTGTGGGCACTTTGGATTTTTTAATTTAGCAGTCCACAGCTGGTGTTGTGTGTGTGTGTGTGTGTGTGCCTGTGTGCACGCTCACGCATGCGTATGCACTTTACATGTGATATTGTGTGAGGTTTTTGGTTGCCCAAATCATCCCACTGCAGTAATTTCCTCCTATTCAAATCCTGTCACACTGACTCGTGCTTCAGCAAGTGGGCAAATGCCTGGGTTTGCAACTGGTACATATTGAGAATTTGGTTGAAGTGTGTGTCAGTTTATCACTAAATTTTAAGTTTTAAGAGTTTAAATTATGAAACGTTTCAACAACACAAAACAGTACAGAAACATATAATTGGTCTCCCTATATCTCATTGACTGATTTAACAAATACGTAATATGCTGCCTTATTTCCTTCAGAAATCTCTCCTTTTGCAGGAAGTAAAATGTTAAAGCCTCTCATTCCACCTCACTCCCTCCCTTCAGGTTAACGCCTAAACTGGAACTGCGTGTTTTTATCTGTTTACTCCTTACACAAATGAGGCTGTGGACCCAACTAACACTCTTGCTTCTCTCTGAGATTTACTCGGTAGTGTTGCCCTGTAGGTGGAATTCGCAGCCTCCCTTTCACACCCAACACTGTGGTTTTGAGATTGACCGTGTTGATCCATGAGGTCTCATGGATTTCATTTTCAATATTATGTAGTGTGCTGTAGTTTGGGGTGGCACAACTCATTTTTCCATTTGCCTGACTGGATGTTTAGGTTGTCTCTCCACCGCCGTTGCTCATGGTATTGGAGATAAGGCTGCTGGGAAATTCCTTCCTTCCTTCCCCATGTGCAATTGTGAGAACATTCTCGAGGTATAGATCTCAAAGTAGAATCGATGGTTCACACGGTATGCAACTTCATTTTATAATTGAGAATAAAGGGTATTTCTGTTGCTGCTAGTTTTGTTTTCTTTATGGTGATAAAATATACATGACATAAAATTTACCATTTTAACTATTTTTAGGCGGGCAGGTCGGGGACATCACGTGCACTCACGTCATCTGTGCCACTGTCACCACTGTCCATCTCCAGAACTTTCTCATCTTCCAAACTGCCACTCGGTCTCCATTAAACACTAACCTCTCTCTCAACGCTCTCACCACCCCTTGTTCTTGTTTTTCTTTCTTTTTTTAAAATGATTTTATTTATTCATTAGAGAGAGAGCATGAGCAGGGAGAGGGAGAAGGGAGAAGGGAGCTGGAGAAGCAGACTCCCCTCTGAGCAGGGAGCCTGATGTGAGACTTGATCCCAGGACCCCGAGATCATGACCAGAGCCAAAGGCAGCCGCTTAATTGACTGAGACACCTACACGCCCCACTTGTTCTTGTTTTAAGTAGAGGAAGTCGTCCTTAGGCCTTCATTTGTTCCATGACCTTTTATTGCACACCTATCATATTTCAAATATGTAAGTAGGTGCATGAAATTTAGTTTCCGCCATCAAGAAACTGCTGTCCCAGCCAAAACAGACACAGGCACGATTATATGGGACAAGCGGACAAATCCAAGTGCTGGGAGAGTCCAGAGGCCGAGCTGGGAATTCAGGGATGCAGCCGAGGTGAGATGAGGTGGGAGTGGGAGATGTGAAAGCCTTTAGAAAGGAAAGAAATAAAAAAAAATAATAATAAAAGAAAATAAAAGAAAGGGAAGAAATTCTAAGCTGAACCTGAAGTATGAAATATGACTTTTTCCAGGCAATAGAATACTAATTCCAATAGAGCTGTAACGTCGGGGGCTAACCGGGATGGCAGAAACAACTAGAAGTATGTGACCCAGAAGGAGCAGAATGCTGGGTATGGGTGACCCAGGTGACGGTGGGGCTGAGGCCCCAGATGGGCTGATGAGGCCCCCAGGGAACAGCAAGGGGAGTAAGCAAACGCCTGCCACCCCTTTGTCAGAGGGTCAGAGGGAGAAAGTGGTGTTGTCAGAGCCAGAGACTGGGATCTCCCCAGGGAGACTGAAACCACAGCAGGTCTGATGGACAGCAGCTGGAACCAAGGGGCCAATAGCCTCCCTGGAGAAGCTTCCAGAGACAGAGAGGGAAGGGAATTCTTCCTTTCACCCACCGTTCACTTCCCATTGGCTGGAAGAAAAAAAAAAAAACTAGGAACACAGACATAACCACAAGAGGCAGCTACCACTCCTGGGAGGGGAGCCGGGGACAGGAAGAGGAGATTAGCGGCATCAGAATTAGAGTATTGGAGGAGGGGCCTCCTAGGTCTTTTTGGGACCTCATGATGGGAGGGCAAGCCCTGCTCAGTTGGTGCTCGGACTTCTGAGAAGGTCTTCCCTTCACCAAAACAAGCATGGGTACGTTCTTGCTGACGGTATAGCCCATCCAACAGAAGGCACCATTGCTAAGCCCCCCATGGAGCGCTTTTCCCCAGGAGCTGAGGGTGGGGGTTAGGAAGCAACCCAGGGGCGGGTTGATTATATCGGGTCTTGTTCATTAGGAAAGAAGCAATATCTTGCTCTCACTGGAACAGGTAGTATTCTGCATATGGACTTGCCTTCTGCAGCGGCGACGCATGGCACCAGCACCGTCTGTGGGATTATGCGATGCCTTACACATTGTAATGTGTGTTACACGTTGCCTGTGACCGAGGGGCTCATTTCATTTCATTTCAGGGGAGAAAAAAGTAGCAGTGGGCTTCAGCCTGTGGAGATCACTGTTCTTACCATGTGCCCCATTTGGACCGAGTTGTGGAACAGAAGATGTAGACACAGTGCCAGTTGGATTAACAAATTGAAGTGCTGAGGTTTTGGCTTACAGGATGTGGTATATGCTTTGAATTGGTGACCAGAATATGGTGCTGTTTTTCCCATGGGCGGAGCATACGGGTTTAGGAATCAAGGGACAGACACCGAGTGGCTCCTTTAATGATTACACTTAACCCATGCACAGAATTTTTGCCTTCTGTTCCTGCAACTCTGGGTTCCATTGGCTTGGAGGTCTTAGTGCCCAAGAGAGGAAGGCTTCCACTGGGGGACACCATCATGGTTCCATGGAGTTGGAAGGCGAGAGCATCCCGTGGCTGGAGTGATAGATCCCAGTGACCTGGGGAACTCTGGTTGACACCACACCATGGGGGAAAAGAAGACTGTGCCTGGGCCCTGGGCATTCTCTGGGTGCCTCTTAGCACTTCCACATCCAATAATAGAAGTTAATGTTAAAGTATAGCCACTAAAAAAGTAAGCTCACGGGGGTTGCCGATCTTACAGGAATTGAAACTTTGGGACACTTTGCCAGGGCAAATGGAATAGGGAATGGGATCGTGAAAGAAGAAAGTCATAAATACTAACGATAGCCTTGTGACCTGTTACAGAAACGCGGGTAGGAGCAGCTCTGCGATTCTCTCTTACTTACCCACTCCTGGCTTTGGCTAACTTAATTATATGTCATGCATACATACTAAGTATTTTCTTGTCCCCTCCCTTTATTATCCTGTTATTGTGTCATCCTTGTAGAACTTACCCTTTGTGTTCTCAGGGTCTGCTATGGGTCTGCCTCCCTGTTGGGCAGAATCCTTGAGAGAAGGGACCTTTCACCTGCCCCTCAAACACAGAGCTGGCTGGGCATGCCTTCTGGCCCCTTCTGCCATTCCCCGTTCCTGTCCATGATTATCATTAACTACTTGAATTCCTTGCACAGAAACAAAGGGTTAATTCAGCTCAGGAGCTGTCACAGCCCATTAGTAACAATTATCACTTGGCTCAGCAGGCTTGCGTGTCCTGCTGGGAAATGACACAAGAGAGGCATTAGGTACTGCTTAAGGAAGCTGCTGTGATTCACAGAAAATAATAATCAATGTATATATATCATATTTATTTATTGAGTGCTTAATCATAATAGCTATTAATAACTAATATTAATTGAGTTCCCAGGGCTGGAGATAAGAGTGAAGACAGAGTCTCACTCTAGTGTGACACGAACTAATAAATCCCTGATTATAGGACAAGGTGGTAAGTGTTAGGCTAGAGGTTCAGGGGCAGTCTCAGCAGCACAGAGGAGGGACACCTAGCTTAGCCAGCGAGAGATCTGCCGGGACGGCTTCTCGGAGGAGGTGGCCCTTGCGTTGAGGCTTCAACTAAGTGGAGTTCACTTGCCTGGTGGGTAAGACTCTATTAATTATGCTCTTGCAATGTAGGAAACAAGATCATCTGCTAGAGAGCTTCTGCTAGCTGTAGCGGTGGGCTTTGTTGTCAAGACACCCACAGCCAGGAATCCATACCCAGGAGCCCTAGTGCCGCTGGGCTTCGTAGTCTAACGTCTGAGGCAGTGGTTCTCAGGTGCCTCAGAACACCTGGTGGGTTTGTTCAAACGCAGATTGCCAGGCCCCACCTCCAGAATTTTTGATTTAGTCAGACCAGGTTTTGCATTTCTTTTTTCTTTTTTAAAAAATTATTATTTTTAAAATTATGTTGTGTCAGTCACCATACAGTACATCATTAGTTTTTGAGGCAGGGCTCCATGCAATCCATGCCCTCCTTAATACCCGTCACAAGGCTCACCCATCCCCCAAGCTCCTCCCCCTGAAATGCTCAGTTTGTTTCTGGGAGACCATAGTCTCTCACGGTTCATCTCCCCCTCTGATTCCCCCGCTTCAGTTTTCCCTTCCTTCTCCTAATGTCCTGCATGCTATTCCCTATGTTCCACATATAAGTGAAACCATAAGATAATTGTCTTTCTTGGCTTGACTTATTTCACAGGCTTTGCATGTCTAACGGGCTCGCAGGTGAGACTGATGCCATTGGTCTGAGGCCCACAATTTTTTGTAATTTTACATCAGCCCAATGTATTCCTATTTTTTAAAATAAATTAAAAAAATTTTTTTAAGATTAAATTTTTTTTTTTTTTATTTGACGGAGAGCGAGCACAAGCAGGCAGAGCAACAGAGGGAGAGGGAGAAGCAGGCTCTCCACCGAGCAGGGAGCCCGATGTGGGGCTTGATCCCAGGACCCCAGGATCATGACCTGAGCCGAAGGCAGCTGGTTAACTGACTGAGCCACTCAGGCACCCTCTTAAAATAAACTTTTAACTTTATTTTGAACTAATTTTCGACTTGCAGAATAGTTGCAACAATAGTGAAGAGAGCTCCTTGTCCCTCACCCAGTTTCCCCTAATATTGGCATCAATTTTTTTTTTAAGATTATTTATTTGAGAGAGAGAGAGTGAGAGCGTGTGAGCACAAGCAGGGTGGAGGGATAGAGGGAGAAGGAGAAGCAGACTCCCCGCTGAGCAGGGTGCCTGACCTGGGGCTCCATCCCAAGACCCTGGGATCATGACCTGAGCTGAAGGAAGACGCTTAACCGAATGAGCTTCAGGTGCCCTAATGTTGACATCCTACGTAATCCCTATACAACTGTCAAAACAAGGGGCTCAACATGGGCACAGTACTCACAGCCTAACTGCAGAACTTACTTGGGTTTTACCGTGTAAAAAATCTTTTATTTTGAACTAGTTTTTGGCTCACAGCAAAGCCATAATTGAAGTTTCTGTGCTAGAATTTCTACTACTTGGGCGCCTCCAACAGATACAAGAACACAAACAATTAAGAAGGGAGTAGTCGTGGAAAACTCAGCACTGGCCAGTGATGCTGAGACAGCTGGTTTTCCATCTGTATTTGTAATTTTGTTTTCACATTGAGCTCCCGAGTGTGTAAATTTCATGAAACTGACATTTTTAAAGCCACACAGAGGAGTTAATTAAGTGGTTTATGTAAGAGCATAGTTTATGTGATAGAATGAAATATTTCAACAATTAACACTCTAGAAAAAGCTTCATGACCTTTAGATGCTCTGCGAACTGAAAGACCTTGAACGCTATTGCACTCAACGCCATCTGTCTACTTAGAGAGGCAAGACACTGTGAGGGGGTTGTTGATTTTCCTAGCGGCAGAGTTGAGTTCTTGGCTTTCTGGACCAGGCTCTTTCAGCTAGTTCCTGCTGAGACTGCGGTAGTCTTCCGACCTCGATTACTGTTATGTACTGGGATCGTTATAATGTGTATTCCTTGGAATTGTTCCTCCATCTCTAATATTTAGCTCCTCTTCGGTGTACTAATTTAATTAATTTATATGTTCATATTTTACTTATTCCTTTCTTATGCATGCATATAGTGAGAAATTCAAGCTGTATTGAAAAGCATAAAATAAAGAGGTAAAGTCTTCCTCCACCCCCTCCAACCAATCTACACTGGTTCTCAAAGGGGGCTGCTGTTTCCTGGGCGCGTTTTGGAAAAGCCTAAGAATGTTTGTGATTGTTCCAATGATTACAGGGTATTACTGAATACTGGAATTTGGGGAGGGGGTAAGAATACTTTCATCCTGCAAAAAAAAAAAAAAAAAAAAAGAAAGAAAAAAGAAAAAAATTTACTGACATCCAACACAATGTTTTAATCCTGATGGGTGTTCATGGATGTGAAAAATACTGTTTACAGTTACCCAAGTCTAGCATATAGACAGTGTCAGTGGTTGTGTGGGTCGTATCAGTTTGGTATCAGTGTTATTATGATACCGTATAGTTCCTAATCCAATGTTTTCCAAATGATGTTTTTGGGGAATTCTGAACCTTCACTAAATTCTTTGTGGGATGATGTTTCTGTGCTCAAATCAACTTAGCAAAGTAATTTCACATGTTTCTTTTTATTTTTTTGTGTTGCTACTAGAAAATGTAAAATCACATGTATGACCTTATGGACTGAATTGTGTCCCCCACACCCCCAAATTCATATGTTGAAGCCCTAACCTCCAGGAGGATGGTATTTAGAGACGGGGCCTTTGAAAGATAATTAGGTTTAGATGAGGGCAGGAGGCTGGGGCCCTGATGATGGGATTAGTGCCCTTCTAAGAAGAGACCAGAGAGCTTGTTCACTGTCTCTGTCTTTCTTCTAGCTGTGTACTGACACAGTGAGAAGACAGCCAGCCACAAGCCAAAATGAGGGTTCTCATCAGAAGCCAACCATGCTGGCATCCTAAACTCAGCCTTCTGGCCTCCAGAACTGTGAGAAAATAAATTTCTGTTGTTTGAGCCAACCGCTCCATGGTATTCTGCTACTGCAACCTGAGCTGATCAACACCTGGGGCTGTTGGACAGCCCTGGATATCTGGTAGCTCCTATCCAGCAATCTGCTGCCACTTCTAACTTTCTAACTTTCTACCTCATGTGCATGAGAGCAGGGATGGCCTCCTGAACATTCTCTGGGGTGCTCAGCCCACTGATTTACTGCAGTAGCTGCTCAGTTAGCATCTGGCGATGGAGTCGTCTTCCTAGTTGCAAGGAGTATGGTTTTGGGCTCATTTATGCCAAAGAGGGACTCATTAAAATGATATTGGCTAGTGACCCTGAATCTCTGCAGGGCACAGGAACCAGGCTTGGCAGAGCGTTCAGGCAGATGGCAGTGGCCAAATCCCACTGCTGCCCCTGAGAACCAGAGCTGGCTGCACCCACTGCTGCCCCCCTTGGCAGAGAGGACTGGCCACGTACCTCTGGCCTCCCTAGCTTCCAGTTCAGAGTTTGGCTGGCAGACTCGAAAGAGTGAGCAATTGGCTAAATTTAAACTCTACCTGCAAGGGAGGCTGGAAAGGTCCCACAAGAGGGGAATTCGTTTCTTTAACATAGAAAGGTGCCTTCACCTGTTGGCAGGCAAAACGAATGGCCAGAGTCCTTTACTAGAGTAGCCTGAGACCTTGAAATTTTGACTGCAACATAAACAGAATTTTCTTTTTTTTTAAAAAAAATTTTATTTATTTATTTGAGAGAGAGAGAGAGCGCAAGTGGAGCAAGAGAGAGCACAAGTGGGGTGACGGGCAGAAGGAGAAGCGGACTTCCTGCTGAACAGGGAGCCTGATGCAGGACTTGGTCCCAGGACCGTGGGATCATGACCTGAGCCGAAGGCAGATGCTCAACAGACTGAGCCACCCTGACGCCCCCAAACAGAATTTTCTGCTGCAACTCCCCAGACAGGGGAATTTCCTCCACATAGGAGGCTCCCTAGATCTCCTCGTGGTTCTTCTGGAAGCATGAAGTACAACAAACAGTTGTTACACATTACTCTTATGCCGTGATTGTAATTTCATTAGGTCCTTTGCCAGTTCTTACATTATATTTTAATATAGAGACACAGGAGGGCACTCTAACCAGCCAGCAATAAAACTTAAATGGTTTCACAGTCTTGGCAGTTAAAAAAAATGGATATTGGGGCGCCTGGGTGGCTCAGTGGGTTAAAGCCTCTGCCTTTGCTCAGGTCATGATCGCAGAGTCGTGGAATCGAGCCCCGCCGCATCAGACTCTCTGCTCAGTGGGGAGCCTGCTTCTTGCTCTCTCTCTGCCTATCTGCCTACTTGTATTCTCTGTCTGTCAAGTGGATAGGTAAAATCTTAAAAAAAAACAAAACGGATATTGACTTTGTCGAATCTGATCCCCGCAACCCCCTCCACACCCAGGTAGGATAACCAACTTTGCAGGAATACCTAGTTCTCCTAGGGGAGTTCACATGTGGCAAAGACCCCCAAGACACATCCCTCCACACTGTCCAGTTAAGGTTCCAGGACTGTGGCTTTGAACCACTCAGGACAGAAATGGGGATTTTTGCGGCTGAGGCATGAAAGATGGGGGACATGGTTCCCTAGAGCTCATATTTAGAAGGCAACTGGCCAAATTAAGAGTAGAGGAGAGAAACCTGGTTGTGAAAACCTCCTTCAAACCCGCAGCCTGTCCCCATGAGTTAAGTTTTCCTATCTGCAAATCGCAGGTAGTACCTGCCATTGTCTGTATTGTTTACCAAAGGAGGAGAGCTGGAGCAGATCGGAAGGAACGTATCTGGGGTGCCATTTACCATCCCATAAAGTGCACCCGGTTTTATACTACAAAATAAAGCCAGTCTGCCTCTTGTTAATTTATTACAGCATCCAGGAGGGACAAAGTGTGCTCCGTTGGTAGCCAAGTGACAAAAGTAACAAGGATAGGCCGGAACAGGACCTGCTTCTACGGACTGGTTTCCCCACACTGATCTCCCGGGCTGGGGTCCCGACACCGGGAAGAAAGGGGCACGAGGCTGCCCAGGCACTTCCTCTCCAGGCAAGAGTGGGACGGGTTCCCTGCGACGGTGGGGTTACTCAAGGTCAAAGGTGCAACATTTCAGAGCCAGCTCCGGCTGGCTGGAACGCGAAGGGACCGGGGAGCGCAGCCCTGTCGTGGCGCCTTCTGCCCTTCCTACCCGCTCTGCGTCCCCGAGGGCTGTCGGGGCGCAGCCGCCCCCCAGTTGTCCCTGCCGCCGCCCGGTGGCCGCCCCAGGTTCAGCTCTGGCTCTCGGGCGTTAGCCGCAGACTCACCGCCAAGGTCTCCGGCGCTCTACGTTCTCAGTCCCGGGGCCTCTCTGGGGAGCCAGGGAACCGGAGCCAACACCGGAGGGAGGAGGAGGGACGCGATCAACAAAGGGAAGGACAGAGGGAAAAAGCGACCAAGGAAAGGAAGAAGCTGCTGCTTAATTCCACTCAACAGGTAGTTGCGCGCGTCCGCCGAGACTTGGCGCTGGTCACGCGTCTGAGACCTCCGAGTCTGACTCACTGTTCCTTTGGGGAGTGTCGCCTGGTATCCCTCTGGCACTCCACCCCCAAGGCTAGAGAGATCCTACCTCTAGGCAGGCCCCGCGCTAAGCGGTGTACATTATCTTTCTTAATTTCCCCAACATCCCTAAGCTGCGGGTGCTGCTACTACCCGAGTACTGCGGACCTCGGAACGACCTGAGAGGAGCTGGGCACCTTTCCCGAAGTTTCACTGCTCGTGGCGGAGCAGTGACGCGGAAAGGATCTGTGCGATCCCGAAAAGCCCAGGCCACAGCCCACAGCCTCTCAGCTCTGCACGCACCTGTCGCGCGCGGGCCCCGCTGGGGGTGAGGGGAGCTCGAGAAGAGAGGGACCCAAGGGGTGACTGGTGACTCTCCTTCCTGCTCTTGGCTGCGCGGAAAGCCCATTTCGGGCGCAAGGGTGGCTTTGCACTTGGGAAAGGATAACCTGCCTTCTCCGGGAATCGCATTCCCTGCGGGGGCAGCGTTTCGGGGCAGTGTCCCCCCTGCGGCGGCGGGGGCGAGCGGAGAATCTGGGGTCCGAGAGCCCGCCCTGGGAGGAAGTGGGGTGGCTGGGGCTCGGCGGCCAGCCAAGCGGGCGGGGCTGGAAGCGAGGCCGCGCGTGCGGGCGGTCCACGCGGTGGGCGTGCGGCGCTTTCATTCAAACTTTGGGAGCCTGGGTTCCGGCGTCAGCGAAGGTGTGACCAATCAGAGTCCGGGGACGGGAATAAATTATGCAAATCACCATCTGGCGATGGGTCAGATGACTCCCATACTTTTAAAAACTACCTCGCCGGGAGTTCGAGGAGTGACAGCGGCAAGTCCTGGCTTCCCGGGCGGGCGGCACGGGTGGGGGCAGATCCAGTTCAAGCCCTTCACTCTCCCCGCCACTCCCCGGGCTCAGAGTAGACAAATTCTCACTCCCACCTTCACCTTCCGCGGGCCAAGGCCACCGCTCTCTGGCCGAGAGAGGGCTGCCCCCGTGGGGTCTTGCCCGCGCGGACTGCTAGAAACCCCGAGAGGTGTTGTCTGCTTCGGTCCTGTTTGGGGCAGGGGGTGTGGCGGGGAAGGATGCGCAGCTCCGTTCCCCTGCTCTGCCTCTGGAGCGTCTATTGTTGCTTTGCGGCGGGAAGCCCCACACCCCCCGGTCCGGAGGGACGGCTGCAAGGTAACGTGCATCTACTCATCTTACCCCCCTCCCCAACTTCTCTGCGCCACGTCCCCTCTCTGTCCGGCCGACCCCTTTCCAGCCCCTCCTGGTGCCCGCGAAGTCCTCTTGCCTTTCCCACTGCCCGGTCTCTCCTCCTAATCAGCTTTGCAGTTCGCTTGCTCCTCGGCGCTTCTGCGGGGGACGTCCCTCGCCTGGCGTCCGAGAGGCCGCCGGCGGGCGGTGCGCTGGCCCGCGCTCACCCTCTCGCCCCACCCCCTCCCATGATAAGGTGCCCTGGATCCGTGCGGTCCAACCGGCAGAGTCGGCCGCGGGCCGCTTGCTTCAACCTTGTCCTTTGCGAGGCGAGAAGGTTGTTAGAGCTGAGTCGCCTGGTGCCCTCCTTCTAATCTGGGTGTGGGTGTTTGGAAAGTTAAGGGAGCAGGGGAGCTGGCTGTGGTTTGATTCACGGTTGCCGGGAGCATTTGGTTGAGTAACGTGACTGTGACCAAAAGCTTCTGGGCCTCTCCCACCCGGGGGTTGGCCTCCTCTTCCCTTACACCCTCTCAATCAGCGCTCTTCCTCTTCCTACCTACCTCTCTTCACCTTCGTCCTAGATGCTGGCCTTTCTTCTTTCCGAGTTCTATAGGGCAGTCTCTTTCATCAGAGGGAGACTGCCCTGGTGGAATGAGGGTAGGGTCACCAGTCGGGTGTGGGGGTGCCAAGTCAATTAGTTAAGTAGCAGAGAGGGGACATCCCCTCAACTCCACCCCATTATCTCATCTACTTACTATTCTGCTAAGTTGAGCCATCATGGGCATGCTGTTGGCCCATGTCAGTTTATGCACACAGGGGCAGGTTAATTTCAATGAATGGGAAAGCTCTGCTTCACTTCGCAGGTTTAGTACTAACTAGAACTGTGACCTGGGGTAGTTCAAGCTCTAGCTCCTCTCCTGTAAAACGCTGAAGTTCCCTCCAACTTCTGTGTTCTGTGATTCTGAGTATCTGCAGGCCATTCTTTTGAGTCGAGAAAGTATGTATCATGTGCCTGCCTAGTGCCAGGCACTCTTTGGGGGCGGGAGGTGGGGGGAATACAAAAATGAACAAAACAGATGATCTCTGCCTCTTGGAGCTTACGTTTCAGTAGTGGGAAGACAGACGGTAAACTCATTAAAATACATACACGATGCTCAGGAGGAGAAAAGTAAAGCAGAGGAGGAACAGGGTGCTGGTGGGGAAGGTGGTGCATGTTTAATTGGTAGTCAGGCTTCCCTCACTGTGAGCAAGGAACTGAAGGGAGTAAGAGAATGAGCTGTGAAGGCATACGGGTCAAGAATAATCGTGAAGTCCCAGAGGCTGAGCTACCCATAGTAGGAATGAAGCTGGAGAACTCTGGGGTCCGAGAAGACCAGATACTCAGGGGAACATTTTATGTCAGTATGTGGGTTTATTCACAAATCTGCCCCAGGAACGTCAGAAGACTTTTGTCCTTTTCTCCTATAGTTTCCCCATCTGGTCTCTGTGAATGGCTACCTGGGTGGGAATTGGGGAAGGCTGGCTATTTTTGCCCATGGTTCAAATTTCTGCTGCTTGGGGCTTTTGTTCATGACTTTAATGACAGTTAACCTGAGGTCTGCTCATGTATGTTTAATCACATTTTCTGGAACCCGATCCTTTTACATCAGGTATATTCTTTTCCTTCCCACGGCCACCTTCTCTACCATTTTGGTGTCTCCTTCCATGATTCCATTTGCTTCTTCGCTCTGGGATAAGTGAAACTCCTGGAGATGTCATTCGGTATTTTTTCCTTTGATCTCTAGGTGACAGGAGAGTTTGATTTGCTAATTTCCTAGCCTGTTATCAAGGGATGGTTTCCTGGATGTCTGGATGATGCAGGGTGGGGTTCTTTTATGACTGTCCCGCAACAGCATGGCGATAAAGCGCTTTGAGTTAAGAGGCCTTAGAGACCTGACGGGCATCCACTGTGTTTTGGGACCTGGGCGCTGTGTGTGAGCAGCGGAGCGGAAAGGAGCGGTTTTGCTGCTCTTATGGATTTCCCCCATGGCTGCAGTCATTTATTTAACAAACTAGAAGAACGTCTGGCTCGTGTCTGGCACGGCAAGGAGTCCTGAGGGTGTAGGAGGTCTTTGGAGTAAGCGCTGGAATCCAGCTGGGAATGCTAGGGGAAGCCCATTGTATGATAGTGGCTGGCTTCTTATTTCTAATTCCAAAATCCTGAGTCCTTTAAAATTAGAACATTATCTTGGTAATTTGTTTGTCACTTGTGGGAAGGAGAACTCATTTGATAGGGAAGAGGGAAGGAAAGAAAGAGACACCTGTTTATTTCAGAGTCACAATAATTCACAGTAATTAGGACGAGTGACTAACCAAAATTCTTCAATATGAAGGAGCTCTCCCTTTATCCTGTCCTTGCAACTCTCCTGGGAATAGAACTAGACCCCAGATCTCTCACTGTCCAAGCCCACTAGAGGCAACCACACGCTGTTCTTTTTTCCCCCAGATGAGGGCCACAAATCCAGCTATATACAGGTTTCTGCCAAACCTCCTATAAGATTCAACCTCCGCACGTCTGGGGACTCAGACCATGAAGGATGCTACCTGTTGCTCGGCCACAACCAGCCCTTGGAAGACTGCGGCTTCAACATGACCGCCAAAACCTTCTTCATCATTCATGGATGGACGGTGAGCCCCGGGGAGGGAGCTCTGCAGCTTGACACCAGATTTGGTTTTCTTTGTTTTGGTCAATTAAAAAGAAGACTGGTGCTTCCCGATTCTGCTCTCTGTCTCTCTCCCTCTTTTTCTTGTGGGCTGCTTGTGTTGCAGACAGCTGTGAAGAATGTAATGGGCCCTTCGCTGAGGGGGCAATATGGACTCCAGCAGGGTGGTATTTAATGCCGGCACACAGAGGGCTTTCAGAAAGTGGCTCTCCTGAAGGCAGCAGCTCAGCTCCACTGGCTCTTAAGGGGCCCTCTAATTACACTTAATTACATTGGTCAACCACTGCCTCGCGGGGGGGGGGGGGCGTCCCTCCCTAAGAGCTGAGCTGAACGGCAGCAAGTTGACTGGCTCTGAGAGTCTATGAAGAGCCAGCTGGCCTGGCTCGCTGGCCGCCGTTGGCATGGTGCCCTCCTGTTTGCATAGAGATGGCTCTGGTTAAAGGCACTGGGGCTCTTTATGTGCCCTAGCTGGGCAATTCACGTTGAAAGGCCCATGACAAACTTCAACAAAAAAGGGCTTTAACGCTCAGCTTTAGAAGCTTTTGACCAGCGAGGGGTTTATTCAATCATATAATGATGGTCTGCAGGAAAATGACACTGTTAGGTGAGCAGGTTTCTGCCTGGGCTAATTGGGAGGGGACATTCTTCTTTTTAATGATGAGAAATTCATATCCGTTACATGCTTTCTGGGTCTTTAGGTCTATCACCGACTGCTGGGGTCAGGCCTGGGGATGGGGTTTGGGGGATGGGTAATTCCCCATCTACCTAATGTGCCTGGAGGGATGGCGAGGGCCTGGCTATCCATCCCCATCCCACAGTCTACAATTAGAATCATACAATTGAACCTTTTTAAGGCCCCCTGTCAAAATGCAAATACAAACTGCCGACAACTTACAAACGGGTTGCATTCCAGAAAGTTCTTTTGTAATCTGTTTGGAGCTTGGAACAGCAGTTTCCCATAGAAGCAAGATGGTAAATGGCGTTTGGGTTCCCAGGCCAGGCACAGAAAATCTATTTATCGAATACTGTACATGTGGATAGGTTTACAACAGGACCTAGGCCCTATTTATAGCTTTGTTTCTGTGGGAAAATGTGTTCTGAGTTCTAATTTGGGATTCCAGGGAGATATCTTCCCTACTCTGGAATCAAGAGGGATGGCAGAGATGGGCTGTGGGATGGGGTCATCTGTTAACTCTGCATTTGCCTAGGACACAGCATCTCCTTGCGTCTCCAAGAGAGAAGCTAATTCTTCAGGACAACCCTTCCCAGCTGCCTTTGGGGCCCCTTGCTTGTCTGTGACAGCGACTCAGGCTAACCCCAGGCCAGAATGGCCACCAGCACTTACCTCATAGTGGCCCTACTGGACAGTGGGTGGCCACCTAAGACACCAGCTATGAAGATTTGATGGGAAAAGCAAGATAGAAAGAGCAATGGAAGACAAACACGTAGTGATCCTGCCTGTGGCCAGTCGTGCTCATGTGCAAACGTTTGTTGTCTGAGCAGCCATTGTAAAAGTTCTGGAACTGGCTGGGGAGAGGGTCATGGAACTGAATTCCGTATTCATCAGGACTCAAGAAGCCCATAGGAAGAATTTTTAAAAATGTCCTGTTTTCTTTGCAGATGAGTGGCATGTTTGAAAGTTGGCTATACAAGCTGGTGTCAGCCCTGCAGACAAGAGAGAAAGAAGCCAATGTTGTCGTGGTTGACTGGCTTCCCCTGGCCCACCAGCTTTACACAGACGCAGTCAATAACACCAGGGTGGTGGGACACAGTGTTGCAAGGATGCTTGATTGGCTGCAGGTAATTGCTCTGAAGAACAAGATCTTGAACCTGAACCTTCTCCCCCTCTCTCTGTCTCTCTCTCTCTCTCTTTTTTTTTTTTTGGTTAAAGATTTTATTTATTTATTTGACAGAGAGAGAGATCACAAGTAGGCAGAGAGGCAGGCAGAGAGAGGGGGAAGCAGGCTCCCCGCTGAGCAGAGAGCCCAATGCGGGGCTTGATCCCAGGACCCTGAGGCCACGACCCGACCTAAAGGCAGAGGCCCAACCCACTGAGCCACCCAGGCGCCCCCTCCCCACTTTTTTTAAGAGAAAGACAGTGAGAGAGGGAACACAAGCAGGGGAGTGAAGAGAGGGAGAAGGAGGCTTGCCCCACCCCTAGCAGGAAGCCCGATGCAGGGCTTGATCCCAGGACTCTGGGATCATGACCTGAGCTGAACTCAGACGCTTAACCGACTGAGCCACCCAGGCGCCCCGAACCTGAACCTTCTTAAGAAAATACAGCTCAGACTGTGTTACCATAAACTCCAGGAGTCTAACAGTGTCTTTGGGATTCAAATTTTTACTGAATTAAGTATTGCTTGAAACGCTTGAAAGCTGGAACTTTGGAAAGTGTTTCAGTTATTGGTATATTTCTGGATCTTGCCTGTTGCTTTATTTGCTGGAAGAAAATTTGACTGATGCATCATTACTTGCTCATGCTCTCAGGTTGGGAATAGTCAGGATCTAGGACCAGCCTGAAATCTTGAAAAATTCCTGAAGTCTGCTCTTTTTCTCTGAAGGGTGGCTGTCCTCAGGGGGAAGGAGAGGGTTGGTTCCAACAACTGCAGTCTAATGGCACACTTAAAATACTAAGTGTGGAAAACAGATCTCAAGCTCTTACATTTACTCTGTAGAGGTTAATGATTTGCCTGAGATCAGTGGACTTACCCGGAGGCAGGGGTGTACTGGCAAAGTGACCCCATGGTCTGGGCAATTCTAGTCTGACCTTCCTTTTGCCCATGGAGTCTGATGAATCCTGGCAGCAGTCTGGTTAGGGTTGGTGAGCAGTACCCAAGTTCTCTGCCTGGGTGGTTTTGTAGAGCTGGGTTTCTGAGCTGTGGGGTCCAGGGCGCACGTCCTCACCCTGCCAGGGAAGTGCCCTCTCTCTGGGTATCCCGGGTGGGCTTGTGGTGAGCAGGCCAGCAGCTCCTGGGGCCTAAGAGGCGGGGAGAGAGCAGGCTGGTGCAGACCATGGCTGGCACTTAGTCTCCAGTGAGTCGGGTGCCCCCCTCATAGTGCCCGAGAGAATGGAAATGTAGCCCAAGGGTCAGGGATGTGGCTTCTAGTCATAACCTCCACCCTGCCCTCAGCACTCAGCATGTAAAGTGCCATGAAGTCCTTTTGCCCTCCCCTTCTCTGGCGACATCCCATCCCCGTCTCACTGCCAGCAGTGAGGGCCATGCCCTGGCCGGTGTCTGTCCCCGGTTCCCCTGGCTCTTCCCTGTCAACGTAGAATTGTTGAATTGTTGGTGACCCTGTGGGCTCAGGACCACACACTTCACTCACAGTCACTCTTGTCACTTCCCACAGGAGAAGGATGATTTTTCTCTTGGCAATGTCCACTTGATTGGCTACAGCCTCGGCGCTCACGTGGCTGGGTATGCTGGCAACTTCGTGAAAGGCACGGTGGGCAGAATCACAGGTAGGTTCTGCTTCCTGCGCTGTGGGCTCACCCCCAGCTCCCTCTGCTCCTTGCCAAGCTGGCTTTCTGCACCGGAGTGCTCCTGCACAAGGCGGCTATGACAGTCAGCTTTGGAAGGGACCCGGAGGATATCTAATCCAGAGCTTTCCAGTGTTCTTTTTGGACACAGAGTTCTTTCAAGTTGAACTTGTGTGGGACCCTGATATATGAAACAGACAGAAGGGATGTTCTGGTGGAAGCTGGATAGATGGTGGGTACTGTTCACTTTGCTATGGGGCCTTTGCCTTCCCCAGAGAACTCTCAGGGTCCCAGAGCACCAGGGAACACAGTTTGAAAACCACTGGTCTAGTCCGACAGGCAAGGGGCGAACAGCTAATAACTTACATGCGGAACAGGGGTGAGCCCCGAGTCTCATTCCGTTGTCTACAAGTGGTGCTCAGGATCTCCAGGGAAGTGAACAAGTGGAGGTTCCAGTCTGAATTCTGCCTTATTTCTGTTTCACCACCGACAGCGTTTCCCAATGTTTTGCTGGCGCGTTTATTAGTGGTAATTATCTGTTCAGAACGGATGCTTCACCTTTGTCATTAAAGAGACCGTTCTGATGTTGGTACCCAGGTCGTCGGTGAAAAAATTTTGTTTTCCATCTTGAGCTTCTGATGTGTGTTTGGATTAAATCATCTAATGAGTGGAAAAGTGTGAAGGAGTTTCTTTCCCATTTTTGTGCTTCCCCCAGGCTGAAATTAATGGCAATTTTGTTGCCCTAAACTTTTATCTTCCTTCCAGAATTCTCAGACTCATCTTCACTTGCAGCTTCTCTCTCACCTTCAAGATACCGAGGGCCCAGCTGGTCACTGAGAAGGAGAGATGTGATCAATTTCCTTCCCAGCAGTGTTTTTATTTTAAAAGAGGAAAAAGGGAGTCCTTAGCTAACAAATGATTTAGTAAAGACACACTTTCAGGTTTTTGCACCATGCTGGTGGGGTAGATTTAAAAACATATGTATTTGTGAAATTTTATTGGCCTGCCTCCAATCATCCCTGGGCTTCAGTCTAACACACACACACGCACGCGCATGCACGCACACACTCCTTTGGATCTAGTTATTTGATTTAGCACAGCTTGAGAACCTCATTTTTGCCTACCAAGCCTGTGGGGCCCGAGGGTCCAGGTGGATAGTGATTGTGTGGCCACGTGACTGCTCATTAACGCATTGCTGGTGCAGAGCTGTTTAGCTGTAAGCCCCTCTGGGGTCCATTGTCTGAACAGCTCCCCTGGACCCCAGTGAGAGGCACGATGCTTCAGAGCGGAACCAGCCTTGTTCACATCCCCATCCCCCCCTGCCGCCCAGGAGGGTCATTGGCTGCAAGGACAAGCTGCAGATCCTCCCGTTCCCTCTTTCTGAATCTGAAATGAGGTGGGGCTAGGGAAGAGTTTTCCAGCTCTTCACCCTGCCTGTTTGGGTGCCGGCTGCTGAGATGCAGGCTCTGCTCCCTGAATGCTAATCAGTGCTCTGAGAGCCGCTCCCTGTCCGGCACGCCCCTTTTCTCCAGCCTTCCCTGTGGGCTGGCGCTGGGTGAGCGCAGTGGGAAGAAGTACCTTCTGGCCAGTTGCCAAGCAACCCCGCAGAGAGTATGTGGCTCACCTGATGCGTGCTGTTGTGCATGTCCGATGGGGGAGGCCCGAGGTCCGAGGGGGGAGTGCCCTCCCTCTCCATTGGTGGACTTCCCATGGGCCTGGGAACCAGGTGGTCCCAACTAGTAGAAGGACCGGACTGCAGCTCGTGTGGGGTCCTGAGACCCATGATGTTGCTGTACGGAGGCCAACAGGGGGACACCTGAACCCTAGTCTTGCTTGAATTAGAGTTGTGGACTGGGGTTTGCCCAAGTTTTACCTTTTGAGAGAAGTCTGTGTGATAGTAGGGAAGAAGTCATAGATTTCTAATTGAACCTGTGTCTAGTTAGTTACAAGTAAGCAAGCAGATTCATTTGTTCATTCAAGAACTATGAATTCAGTGTCCTCTCTTAGGAAGGCCAAGGCTTCCTAATGTCAAGTACCTAAGATGTGAGGAGCACTTCATGCTCTCTCTAAGACACATTGCAATGGGGCAAAAGGGGCCATTTGGCTTCATTTTACAGGTGGGAAACTAGGACTCGGTGCTTAAATAATGGGTACAGTTTCTTACATCCTAAGTAGCAGAGCCAGGAATTCAAGCCCAGGCTGTCAGCTTGCAGAGCCGGTACCGAGCCACCAGGCCATCCCACCTCTCCTTTGTGGGTGGAGATAAAACCGCTATTGAAATGCAGCAGGCCCTGCCCTGCCAGTGCGGAGGTTTTCCCGGGTGTGTGGGCGCGGGTATGTGTGTGTTCCATTTGCTGGACAGAACACTTTGGAAGGGCTCCGACTGAATGGAAGGAGGGGCGGTTCTCCACCTGTTCTTTTTTTGGTGGGAGTAAGCTCTCCCTCCTATTCCTAGTTTAAAAAGGTAAACTGTGTGACTTTTCCCCAGCATCTGTGAGCCCTGGCTCTGTGTCAGGCTGGGTGAGTCTGGGTAGGTGAAGGCTCAGCCTCCCCCCACCCCCCACCCCGGGCCATCTTCTCCAGAAGCCCTGTCAGCCGCCCGCATTCCTCCAGCCCAGCTTGGTTTCCATGGCACTGACCGTCTGGTGGAGACTTTTGTTCACATCAAGCAAAGAGCCCCTCTCTTGTATTGGTTGCAAAGCAGAATGGTCTTCTCTCTCTCTCTCTCTCTTTTTTCTTTCTTCCAGAAAACATAGCAAGAGGCAGGGGGAAGCTGCTTGTGTTGGTACTGTAGCCCTCGGAAGCCTCTGAACCACGTCCTCGTGGGCTGTACTGGGGGTCACTGCTTTCGTGCCGTCCTCCTTTGGGGCCCTGGGCTGTGGCTGAACCACCAGACCGCCCGGGGCTTCCTTTCTGCCTTGATCATACAGGCATTTCTCTAACCTTCTTCTGGAACCTGCTAACTTTCAGTCTCTACAGTTCTCCTGAGTGACGAGTTTCAGAAGTTTACTGTCCTTTCCAGACAACAGCTCTGCCTGTTGTTTAGTCTGAAATCACTGCAGTGATTCAAGCCTCACAGTGTGCTCCCTGGTTTTCTTGTGCTGGGATCCGATGGGCTCTGTCACCCATGTCCTCCTCGACGACTCTGCTCTTAGTCTTAACTCCTCTCTGATGTGGTGTTTCCAGTCCGCGGTGCCCCGGCCTCAGCACCGTTCCCATTCGGGGTCAGCGAATGCTTTGTCGTGGGAGCTGACCCGAGCAATGATGCATGTTTATCGGCCTTCCTGACCTCCGCCCTCTAGCTGCTAGCAGCTTCTCTCCCTCCCCCCACAACTATGACAACCAAATATGTGTCCAGGCATTGCCAAATGTCCCCCCAGGAGCAAAATCACTCCCAGCTGCGAACCACTGTTCTAGACTAAACCATGCTCTGTATTCTCAGCTCTCTCCTGGCTCTCTCCCTGTGTCTGTAGGGCAGAGAGCCGTCCAGGCTGGCGTGAATTTGGCTCCCATAATTACTTGAGCTTGGTAATAGCGGCTGGTATTTACACTGACAAGCCCTGAGTCTCTTCATATCTCACATGAACTGCATGGATTAATGTTCAGTTTCAATGTTATCGATGATACTGACGGTGGGAGTTTTTTCCAATCTAGTTCATAGACCACCTCCGTTTTAGAATCAACCTGGGGCATAAATACACATTTCGGGGCTCCACACCAGACTTGGCAATCAGGATCTCGAGGGGGTTGGGGAATCTGCATCGCATGCTTTGCAAACTCTTCTTTCTGAACGGTTTCCATTCATGTGGTTCCAAAAGAAGTCTCTTTTCGTATTGCTACTACCTGCTCGCTTTCCTTCCCCACCCTCGCCGCCTGCACACATATACACAGGTTGCCAGTGGCTTGTCTGGTCTTTCTAGAGTTTTTTTTTTGGTAAATATTTTATTTATATTTTGGGGAGCGAGAGCAGGGTAGGGGGAGCAGCAGGCAGAGGGAGAGGGAGAAGCAGGCTCTCTGCTGAGCAGGGAGCCCTATGTGGGACTGGATCCCAGGACTCCAGGATCAATGACCAGAAGCTTAACCAACCGAACCACCCAGACGCCCCTCCTTCCAGACTTTTTTTTTAATAGCTACATAGTAGAATTTGAATTTTTAACAAGCTCCCAGTGATATTTGCGCTGTTTCAAATGTGAGAACCGATTCTTGCTACATTGCTGCTTGCCTGTTCAGTGTGGAAAGTTTGCAGGCAAAAAGATTTCACCTTCTTGCTGCAGAATACAGGAATTCTGCGGGCCTGAGATACGGATCTCAGTGTGTCTGGTGTGGTCCCCACCCCTGATCTCCCTGTTCCACCCTTGGGCCTGATTCATCATTAAAGGAAGGAGAAGAGTCAGTCCACATGCAAATAGCTCCGTTTGGATAAACTGAGTCTTCCCTCTAGAACGTGCAGGGAGCTTGGTCATTCCATAAAAGACCTGCTTAATTAAGGCTGTGGAAGGATTTTGGTGGCAGAAAAAATGGGACGAATGGCTTAGTTTGGCCAGCCTGAGTTCTTTCTAGAACCGCTCCATTTGTGACAGGCTGGGGCTCCTGCGAGCTGCACGGCACTGTGAACCTGGCAGCCGGTTTTCTGAGTCTGCTGAGGTGGGAGGACAGGCGAAGGCTGCAGATGAAAGCGCAGGTTCCCCAAGTGCGGGCATCACACGGTTCCAGATTTATGGGGCTTGGCTCTGAGAAGGCCCTCCTTGTGCTCACGTGAATTTACCCGTAACTCAGCACTCATGGATTTGGCACACCTGACGCAGTTGGTCTTGGCTCCCCCTTCTGCTGTAGGTTTGGATCCCGCCGGGCCCTTGTTTGAAGGGGTGGACATCCACAAGAGGCTGTCCCCTGACGATGCGGACTTCGTGGACGTCCTCCACACCTACACACGTTCCTTCGGCTTGAGCATCGGGATTCAGATGCCTGTGGGCCACATTGACATCTACCCCAACGGGGGTGACTTCCAGCCGGGCTGTGGGCTCAATGACGTCTTGGGGTCAATCGCATATGGAAGTGAGTTCCTTATTTTCTGCTTCATGGAGAGGCTTGACTCGGTTTTCACATCTCCTCCCAAATCAGCCCGAACTGGTAGTGCTCCCACCAGTTCATTTCATAATGCCCCCTCCCCCACCATGGGGGCTGCCAACGCCTTGTACAGCTGGTCCTTCTACAGGCTTGTTAACAGCCATCTGTGGGGCTCTGCTTGGTGTTCTCCTGCTTTGAGGTCCCAGTTATTATTGGCTAAATTCTTTTCATAAGGAAAGGAATATGTATTTGTTGGGGGAAAAAAATCAAGCAATGCAGAACTGCATAGTGCAAAAACTAACCCCTTTCTCCCACTCCCTCTCTTATTCTTCAGAGGTAGCTGATAGGAACAATTTTGTATGTATCTTTCCGATCTTTTCTTCTTTGAAAACATGTATCTGTGTGTGCGTGTGCATGTGAGAGAAAGAAATTTTATTTTTTGAACTCACATTGTTCTGTAACTTTCCTTTCTTGGTCATAATACACACACACACACACACACACACACACACACACATACACATAGTGAATATCCCTCAGCATCAGAGCACATAGATTTACTTGACTTATTCTTTTTTTAAAAATATTTTATTTATTTATTTGAGAGAGAGCGTGTGAGAGAGCACAAGCAGGGAGATGGCAGAGGGAGAGGGAAAAACAGGGTCCTCACTGAGTAGGGAGCCCAGTGTGGGGCTTGATCCCAGGACCCTGAGCCAAAGTCAGACACTTAACTGACTGAACGACCCAGGGACCCCTCTTCCTTATTCTTTTTAAAGAGTGTATAATCTTGTACAGAATGGATGCACTAAAATTTAATTTTCGGTGATATTTTAAAGAAGGAAAACCAAGATGATGTCTCCATTCACTTATGATTTACCTTCTGAAAGCCCGAGCCTGTTCTCAGCAGTCTTGAGTTGAACTGAATTTGCTGCTGAAACTGATGCGTGGCCGCAGTGACCCATCTCTTCCGGGTTCCCGCTCGCTTGCTGCCTCGGGTCCTGGCAGTATTGCTATGTCTCCTTCCGTCTTAAGGCTGTAGCCCTCTCCCACTGTGATACTATTCAAGCAGCCCCCGCGAGGCTTGGAGGTCAATGCCAGGACCCCCATCAGATGGCGGCATTCCTTAAGGCCCGTGGTGTTATTGAGGAAGGGGTGGGATGGCTTTGTCAAATGTTTCTTAAGGTCCTAGGGTTTATGGAACCATTGGCTTTAGCTTCTGGTTACAAGAGATAATGATGTGCCGTGGGCCAGAAAACTCAAATCATACTCACACCGATCGTGTGACTCTGAGCGAAGTACTTGACCTCTGTGGGCTTCGGGGCCACCGTCTCTATTTGGCGCGAGGCTCATGCTGCGTGTCCCGTGTCTCGCTCTGCCAGCAATCACGGAGGTGGTGAAATGCGAGCACGAGCGGGCCGTACACCTCTTTGTTGACTCCCTGGTGAATCAGGACAAGCCAAGTTTTGCGTTCCAGTGCACGGACTCGAACCGCTTCAAAAAGGGGATCTGTCTCAGTTGCCGGAAAAACCGGTGTAACAGCATCGGCTACAACGCGAAGAAGACGAGGAGCAAGAGGAACAGCAAAATGTATCTCAAAACCCGGGCAGGCATGCCCTTCAGAGGTAACCAGATAATGCTGTGTGAGCCCTGGGGAAGTTCATCATTAAAAATAAGTGGTGGGGACCACTTTCGTGATGTGCAGCATCCCTCCCCGATCGCAGTGTTGATCTCTTAAATTTGTGTGAAGATAGGACTTTTTTCATTTCTTTGCATTGGCCTTTTGCAAAGCGATGTTATACTTTTCTCATTTGAGTGTCACAACACATCTGAGATGGGACCAACAGGGCATCAGTCATGGCTTGCATTTCTGCAACATGCTCTAAGACCAGAGGGGTTTGTGGGTGTTATTTTACAAATGACGAAGCTGGGGTTCAAAGAGTTAATATGTTGGTCCTTCACTCAGGGTCACACGGCTCAGGCTCTGAGGGTTGCTAGGCTGGGACTCCCCACGCCTTCCCACATTCCCTGAACTCTGAGTTTGGGGCTCATTTGATGCTGCAGTGATCCCTATGCCATTGCATGGAACACGAGCAGAGGGGGGCTGGAGGCTGGAGGCCGGGCTGGACCAAAGGGAAGTCAGCCCCTCAAAACTTGGTGTGCTGGGTGACTCAGTTTGAGTCGGGGTGTGCAGAGATGGCCAGCAAAGCTCAGGAATGCCTTGGTTCTGCTATCTCTGCAGTTTACCATTATCAGATGAAAATCCACATCTTCAGCTACAAGACAATGGGAGAAATCGAACCCAACTTTTACGTCACCCTTTATGGCACAAGCGCAGACTCCCAGCTTCTGCCTTTGGAAATGTAAGTCACGAGCTCCCTTTGACGGGTTCAGGGCCAGGAACAAGTTACTCTAAGAATGGGTGAGCGTAAGAATGTGCGAACGTGTGCAGGGGAAGGGCTGGGTGGCTCCAGAGCATCTGTGGTCCACACTCTCCACCAAGCCCTTGACTCAGACCCTTTCTAGGAGGGAGGCCCTTGGATGAATCAGCAGCGTGAGAAGCTGCTGGATCAGCTGGACAGAAACTGCTGTTTCATTTCAGGCAACGCCTGACCCCTGAGGCTGTAGGAAATTTGGAACATAAACGCCATTCCTGCACCGTTTCTAGTTGTCTGTGGGAAGGGCACATAGCAATCGGTGTGTATTTTGTCGAATGCACGCAAGGTTGGGATTACCAAGTGATGTCATCAAAGTACTCGCTTCCTAGGGCTCAGGGTCTAGTTGGGGGATCAGATGTCCGTGCACTCGCTTTCACACACAAATGGGGTGGGACAGGTCCCCCAAGTGTCAAATGAGAGGGACAGGCAGGAAGGGCTGTCTGTGGGCCCATTTCTCTGAGGTCCCTGGGGGACAGCCCACACAGAGGGACAGTTTTCCAGCAGCAGGTCGGTGACGCCTTTCCCGGTGTCCCCTTGTAGAGTGGAGCAGATCGGGCTGAATGCCACCAACACCTTCCTGGTCTACACCGAGGAGGACCTGGGAGACCTCTTGAAGATCAAGCTCACCTGGGAGGGCACAGCTCAGTCCTGGTACAACCTGTGGAAGGAGCTCCGCAGCTACCTGTCTCATTCCCGCAGCTCCGAGCAGGAGCTGAATATCCGGCGCATCCGGGTCAAGTCTGGGGAGACTCAGCGGAGGTAAGGGCCCCGTGTCAACCGTGAGCAGAGGGCGTCTGGCTCCGCCGTGTCCTCTCCTTGGCTGAGCACGCACTTCTAACCTTGCCCGGCCCCGAGCACGTGGGCAACACTGCAGACACCTTTGTAAGGAGAAGGGAATTCTGCATTGAGACCTCTGTCAACCATTGTGTGGCTTGTGTCCTGATTCCAAACCGTCAGCTGAGGGGGTGGGCAACATGGGGGCTGGGGTCCAGTCTCGGTTGTGTTTGCCGGATCCTGTGTTGGCCCAGAGGAAGGTGGGCTTCTCCTGGACAGGATCCCTTAGGAGCACTGCCTTGCTCACTGGTGTGCTATTGGGTGTGTGCCCCTATCTTTGCTTGCCCCTGTCCAGAGAAGACTCCGGTAGCAAGCCTGGGGAGTCCCCAGGGATGAGGTCCGCCTGAGGCCCTGGTTTCCCCAGCACCCGATTTTCAGAGCATTGTACCCTTCCTTCGGAGGCCGTGAGTCAAGGTTATGGGTGAGGCCCTGACGTTAAGTAACAGAGGATCCTCGGTGCTACGCCAGCTGGCAGTTCCCCCACGTTTTTTTTTTTTTTTTTTTTAATTTATTTATTTTTTCAGCATAACAGTATTCATTGTTTTTGCACAACACCCAGTGCTCCATGCAATACGTGCCCTCCCCATTACCCACCACCTGCTTCCCCCAACCTCCCACCCCCGCCCCTTCAAAACCCTCAGGTTGTTTTTCAGAGTCCATAGTCTCTTATGGTTCGCCTCCCCTTCCAATTTTTTTTTTTTTATAAACATATAATGTATTTTTATCCCCAGGGGTACAGGTCTGTGAATCATCAGGTTTACACACTTCACAGCACTCACCATAGCACATACCCTCCCCAATGTCCATAACCCGCCCCCCCCATGGATAAAGAAGATGTGGTATATATACACAATGGAATACTATGCAGCCATCAAAAGAAATGAAATCTTGCCACTTGCGACGACGTGGATGGAACTAGAGGGTATCATGCTTAGTGAAATAAGACCCCCATGGTTTTAAACTTCAGCCTGGCATGAGTGCTCCAGACTTGCATGTTTCAGCCCCTGAAACCGTGCCTTGACTCTGAGCAGACTTCTAAGCAGAAGTCAGGGAAGCCGGCAAGACCTTGGTAAAGAGAAGAGGGTTTCCTTGGCCACAGCTCTGTGTGGACTGCTGCGAGGTCACTGCCAGCCTTGGGATGACAGGAAGCAGCCTCCACCGTCTCTGTACCTAGTCTGTTCTGTGTTCTCCATTACAGTTCTTCCCGCGTCCCATTTCTGTGCATCGCGGGGACACAGTTTGGCCGAGGGTGGGGGGAGGCCAGGGTCCCTTGTCTGTGTGACTCTGGCCTAGAAACCTGGAAACTGGGGGAGCCAGAGCCCTTTCACGCCCTTCCCCTGTCTCTGGGTTACCGTAAATGTGTTCTCCAGTGTGATGAGATGTTATTAAATCTCCTTCCGAAGTGTTCAGACAAATTGACAGTCTGAGAGTAAGAGTTCCCCTTTCCCTCCTCCTCACCTCCATTTGGTGGGCCCCTCGCCATTCTGTTGGGGGTGAATTGGTCTCTTAATGTTATGTTAATGTGTTTTAATTTCCTGATCTCCATGAGGTAGGTCCCCTTCTTGTGTGTTTATGGGCTGTTTGGGCTTCCTGGTAAAGGTTCTTAAACCTGTTCTGAATGTGGCTTTTGTCCTTTCAGTCATCACGTCCCATACATCAGGGTCAGGTGCCCCATATATGTCTTTTGGTCATAGGGTCATGCTAATGACACACCGTCGAGGTCCATTTGGTTTGGCTCTAAGTTATAGTCAAACAGTTATTTGAGTACTGATTTTTCCCATGCTCTTGGTTGGGCAGTTTCTGAATCTTTGATTTTTGACTCAGTGCGGAATTCCAGTTACGCTTGTTAGTGGGTATTTCTGAGCACCCCGTTGGAGGTGTCCTGAGTTCCACCACAGGTATGGATATCCATGAGCAATTCAGGGCGGTGTATAATGTGCTAAAAGAAGACAAAACGTTCCTAATTAACTCCATGCCATTTTAGGTAATGACAATAGCAAAAACAACACTTATGTAACAATATGCTTTTCTATTAAGGTCAAGGGCTTGGGCCGTCAGGGAGGCTTCAGAGAGGCTATGCCTTGAAAGGCAGGCCACTTTTGGGTGGAAGGATGGAAGAAAGTAGAAGGGCCGTGATGAAAAGCTGCATGAACCCAATCATGACATGTGTCCCAGGAGATGTGTTTAGGACTCTTGCAGCAGCAATGGGGAGGTCTGGAGGTCTGGGTCAGGCTGTGGCAGGATGAAAACACTCTTTCCTCCTCGCTTGTTCCACTTTGGGTCCAGAAAGCACCATCTGGCTAAGGCCAGTGAGTTTTGCCTACATTGGTCGTTTCCCTTTCTTCCTAGATTAACTTTTTTTTTTTTTTCCTAGATTAACTTTTTGTGTGCAAGACTTTGAGAACACCAGCATCTCCCCCGGCCGAGAGCTCTGGTTCCACAAGTGTCGAGATGGCTGGAGAATGAAAAATGAAACCAGGTAACTGGGACTTCTGTGCAGTGTGTGTTGGTGCCCCAGCGTGTGCTGGACCTGGTTCTGGGCGCGGGGGACACAGCAGCGAACAAAACTGGTACATCCGATCCCTTCTCTTGTGAAGCTGACGTGTTGGAAGGAGAAGGATCAATCCGTGGAGTAGAGGATGTCAGAGTGTGGTTGTGTCTTTCTGCCTTTTGTTCTGCCTCCCTGGAAAGATGTTCACAGCCCATGGCCTCTCTGGAATCAGGCTATCTTAGAATGAATTTCTCCATGGTGACCAGGGCTGTGGGAAGGTTCCAGGGCTCCTGGCTTCCTTCTGGGCACCAGTTTGGAGTGAGGAGTCAAGTGGGAGGGAAAGGAGAAGTGCCAGATACAGTCCCCGTGTTGAGGTTTTCTGGAGCCCTGGGTGGTGTAAGCGGATACCAGCTGGCGGCTCTCCCTGTCGTTGAGAAGCAGGAATGCTCGTGTGTGTGGCATTGAATCAGACAGAAGGCCCATCTTGTGCCCCGGTGCTGGAGTCCCATTATTTCAGAATCGAGGAAGGCTGGTCTCATGGTGTGAGGCAGCAGGTGCATCCAAAGGGGGAGTTCGTTCCAGAGCCTCTGAGCCTAAACACCTGCTGGGGAGGTTGGAGATGGTCCCCCCTGCTGGCCCCCATCGCTTACCCCAACCGAGGCACTGGCTAATAATGCTGTCACCGTACACCGACCCCGTGGCGTGTGTCCACTTGGGCCCAGTGCCTTCCCTGTGCTATCTCCACTTACTTTGGTCCTCAACCCCATGATGCTGGTGGGGTTAACCCTGTGTGCTGTTGTGGACACCGAGGCTGAGAGAAGTTGGGTCGTTCTTTCTAGGTCCCCCAGCTGGCGATGGCTGAGTGAACATTTGAAGCACGTTGCTTGACTCTAAAGGCTGTAGTCTTTCTTGAGCATGGAGGTTTTTCTTGAAGTGAACATTGAAGCACGTTGCTTGACTCTAAAGGCTGTGGTCTTTCTTGAGCATGGAGCCTGCTCACCTGGACCTGGGTATCAGTTACCAAGCAGCTGCACCCAGGCTGGGGTCCCCTGTGATGAACCATCTGCCAGCCCCGGGGGACAGTCTGCATCCGCACTGCTCTGTCTTCTGTTCAGGGTCACTAGCCTGACCACAAGCTTGGTGATCATGGGATGCGCAGCTTTCTGAAAATTGCCCAGCTAATGAAGCGGCTCAGTCTAGTGCAGGCCCGTAGGATAGTCTGCTCTAATAATAATTTTAATTCTTTATGTTTGTGTTCAAATGTATACATTTCCAAGTGCCTCCCCAAATACTGATTTCATCAATCCTCAGAACAGTCCTGTAAACTGGACACGCCAAGGGAGGATCCCTATTCTTATCATTATTCTTAGATAACGTATCTTCTGATAAGACATTTTATTCTTCTTTTCCGCTCCAGAACTTTATGACAGTTGAGAATGGTGTAACTCACCTCCTACTGCCTCCTTGAGACAACAAGGCATCCATTCCTTTACCCTCAAAGGAACAGAAAGCAATAGAAGCCTGAGTAATACGTTAGTGCCAGGAGGTCCTGACATCCCTAGACGTAGGTTAGGCCTTCAGTGTTCTCTCCCCCGATAAGGATACTTGTCACCTATTCACTGATAAAGAGACTGAGGTTCCGGGAGGTTCAATCGCATGATTGCATAGCTGAGATTAGAGTCAAGATCTCTGGATTCTGTCTTGTCCCCTTCCTGCCATTCTACAGTCTCTCTTGTGTTTCAAAGTCAATGCAAAGAGGACTCATGGATAGTTCTCCCTGCATGTGTGTGTGTGTGGGGGGGGGCCACGGATGAGTATTGTGCTGAGCCTGTGCAAGCCAGTGGGGAGGTGTAAGGAGCTAGGAAGCCAGAGACTGCCCCAGTGTTGTGTTTCTCTAAGTGAATCCGTGGCTCGTTGGGAGAGGGGGAGGAGGAGGCACTGGGAACCCTTTTCTCTTGCTCTGAATAGGAAGCAAGTAAAAGAGTGTGACAGGTGTGTAAGAAACCCTGGTCTTGAGGTGAACAGAGCGCACATTCAGTGCAGGCTGGCGTGTTTGCCAAGCGAGTGACCGAGCGCCTCTCTTACACGGTTCCCTACAGCCTCGCTATGGATCTTCTCTGAGGGGCCAGCCAGGCCCGCCCACCCCCACCTTCCAGGGACATGGAGGAAAGTTACGGCTGAGGACACCCCTGAGGGAAGGACCCCCTTGGCCTGGACCCTCGAGCACCGGGAAGAGTCTCTTTGCTGGGCCCACGACCTTACCTCCTATGACGGTTGGGACATCTCACCAGAGGGGACCAGTAACTGCTGTTCCTGCTATTCCTGCTGCTCTAGAATAGCTCTAACTCCAGACCTGTGTGCAAAGGGTCAAAGGCCCGGGGCCTCTTGTGCACACGGGCTGGTTTCTAAGGAACTGGATGAGTCTGTGCTTTCCCTGATAACAGAACGCTTGTGGAAGCATGTGGAAGGCTGTCAGCTGCCAGACCGGACCTGAGAGGTGTGGAGTAGTCGTTGTGCTGGGAGCTGACTCGTGTTTGGAGGGCAGACCTGTGACTTCGTTCATCCAGAAGGAGGGGGTGAAGATCTGGGGTGGTGGTGAGGCCCTCACTGTTGGGGTTCCATGGGCTGCTCTGATCACTACTAGTTACATTTCAGCCATTCAGTCCTGCTCCCCTGGCTCGTTCTCTAAAGCACACATCATTGGCTTTCTTGGTTTTCTGTTGATTATTTTTTGATTGGACAAATGTTTGTTAAGCACTTAACTCATTAGCACACTCATTAGCACATAGCAGGAGACACATTCATAAACCTCCCCAGACTTAGAAACTGAGCGGGTTGGGATTTCTAGACTCCCTTCCACTGTAGGTGATCCAGGGGTAAACGTGCGATGAGGGGCACGAGGGATGCTACGGGGGGACGGTGCTGGGGACTATAGGGTGTGAGAGTTGGGGATCCCAGGCATTCAGGGATTTCAGCCAGTTCGGGAAGAGTGACACGTTTGATCACTTGCATGGGAGCAAGCAGAGTGCGGTACGTGCTGGGGACAGAAGGGTGGCCAGTCGCCAAATGTGACGGTTTCAGAGCAGAATCTCTTCCGCTTAGGAAGACAGAAGGCATTATGTATCTGTTCTACAGATCCGTTCCCGCAGAAACCAGCCCCCATGGAGCAGAGCCGGCACTAAGATTTAATAGAGTGCTTCCTCCTCCTTGGACTACCTTCCTTTCATAACCGTGCCTTCTCTGTGTTGAGCTCAGAAAAGCCTTCAAGTCCTGGTCTTAATATGAATGAATATATGTGATATCTGGGAAAGTGTTTTATACTTTTCCAAAGATTTGCATGTGCATCACCTAACTAGAGACTCACAATGGGAGGTGCAGGGCAGCTCCTGTCTCTGCTTGAGAACACTGGGGCTTCGTGGGGTTCGGCCACATGCCCGGAACTATATTCCAAGTTGGTGGTGGGGTCAGGGATGACCCAGACTTCCAGGAGGCAAGTCCATAGTGTGCTCATTTCTGCCACTTGGTGAAGAGGTCCGTAGCCTTTTCCCACCAGTGTGCCCCAGATGTGACGAACAAGGAATTATTTTTTAGAGCCCTCCATAAAATCATAAACCCTTTTATTAATATATAACCGGGAAAGCAACTGAAAGCCCAGAGGCTGGGCTTTTTATGGATGAGATTTGTTTGGAGGGAGATGTGATGTCAGGTTGGGGGAGAAGAGTGATTTTTTTTGTATCGAGATTGAGGTTTTTAAAGGACGTAGTTGTGCCATTTATCATCTGTGTTGTGCCAAAGTTGTATCATTGGTCAATGCCAAACTTCCAAAGTCGTAACCAGTCAAGTCTGAATTCAAGGTTGTTTTCTTAAATTGCGTGCTTCCTCTGTTGCTTCTGTGAATGGTTCCTAGCCAAAGTGGAGCCCATGTTATTGACTGTGCGTCCCGATTACTCCTGACTTCTGTTTTTAGTAATGAAAGCCTTAGGAATCAATTCCTCGGTGGGTCATGTGTTTATACATTTGACTTGAAGCCTTATTTGTATATAATGATGCTGTTTTTTTTTTTTTAACACTTACAACACTATTTATTTCTCAAGTGTATATAATGTATAAAAACAAATATATGGTTAGCTTTTATTTTAAAATTAACCAATTTTGAGATTGAAAATTTTTAATAGTAAAATAATAAAAATCTATACAATGCTTTGTGGTCTGGCATCTCAGTTCTTAATATTTGAAAGAATTATGGCTGCCCAAGCCTGCGGTTTGACAAAAAGTTACTTTCAAATAAGCTCTACTCTCTGTTTGATACTAATTATAGGTAGGAAGTGGACAATAACTCCCTTCACTGAAGAACAAGATGGAAATTTATTTATTTTTTAAAGATTAGAGAGAGCACACAAGCAGGGAGAAGGGCAGAAAGTGAGGGAGAAGCAGGCTCCCTGCTGAGCAGAGAGCACAATGTGGGACCCGATCCCAGGACCCTGGGATCATGACCTGAGCTGAAGGCAGATGCTTAACCAACTGAGCCACTGAGGCATCCCCAAATGGAAAGTTATTCAAATTGCACAAGTGCCTTGAAGTGTTATGTTAAGAAATAGGGCAGGTGGCTGGACATTGGGGAACATTGGGGAGGACATAGGTTTAGTCACATGAGGCCTGGTAAACAGTGACTCAGGCCAGGTAGAAGCTGAAGTCTCTATTGGGCTCAAGTCTCGGCTGGTATTACTCTGCTCCATAATGCTGAGAGGGGTCCAGGCTCTAAGTTTTTGCTGCACTACCCATAGGATGTTCCCCTCATCCCCACAGTCCAAAGTGTCCCCCACTAGGTCCTCTTCCAGACCGTGAGAAGGAGGAGAAAGAGAAGTCCATCTCCAACAAAAATACTGAACTGGACAAAGTTCGTATTTGTCAAATTCTGACATCTCTTTCTTATGCCTCTTGCTATCTTCACATAAAATCGGAGCATTTCTTTTATTGCAGTGGAGCTTAATGATCATTTTATACATTGCCTCAGAAATTTCCATACAGTGTGTGGACCATGATGCTTTCCTGAGCTGTCCCTCCATGGCTGGTCATCAGGTCCACGATCCTTTCCTGCTCACTTTTTTCCCCTGGTGCCTCCTTTCCTATTGCCCATTCTCACCTTGCTCCAAACATTTCCCCACTCATCCTACTCAAATGTTCCATTTCCCAAATATACTTGAGTTTCTACTCCCTCCACCCGAACTCTTGTTTGTTCAGTGTGGCTGACTCCCACAAGGGGATGGTTGGAAGCTTTCAACTTAGTCATGCTCATGGAGCAATGCCTAGTAGGCCTTTAGTCAGTCCAGAGTTATTCCCATTGTCAGAATAAGATGCTTATTGATCCAAGTTAATCTTTGATTTGCAGGAGAGCAAAGGTTTCCTGTGAGGGTAGGAAAATACTGGGTCAGAGTGGTCACCTTCCCAATAGGCTGGTCCTGCTTGGGAATCTTTCCTCTAGTGAAGTCCCCTAAAATCCTGCTGGTTTCACAGTGGATCCCATGCCTTCGCCCCCCATCCTGTAGATCCTGGGAGCACCAGTGTTCGTTTTTTCCCTCCCTCTTCTCCCCTTGGTTTCCATGGAGGCCATAGTTGCCATGGCGAAGTGGAGAGAAGTGTCAAAGCTGTCTTTTGTAACAGTGGGGTAATCTACAAATTGGGGATGGCCTCTCCTAAAAAAAAAAAGAAAAGAAAAAAAAAGATTACTAAGTATGTGCAAAGAATGAGAGTAAAACAAAGCCAAACTAGGGTTCAAGTCATTTGTTCTCCTAAACATCTGTGGTTAGTAATATCATTTAACCTTGACTTTCTTTATACCATGTAAGTACATGTGTGTGTTGCAACAGGAAGGGGCTGCTGGAAGAGTCCAGAAACTAGGACAGGTCTAAGCAGGCAAGGGCTCAGGTCCTGAGGTCAGCCGGGGCAGAAAGGAACGGTATCCAGCCCCACGCTAGTTACCGCAGTCCAAAGGAATGTGCACTCTGCCCGCTTACACTTTCACAGGAAGTGGGTGGTCACGGTCAGATGTCGCATATGAACCTTGCAAGTGTGGAGCCCAGGGACAGAGGCTGGGGTGATTTCACTGGCATGCAGAAGCCGGGAGTACGCTTGAAAAGTAAAGCTATCTTAGCCGCTGCGCTGGTCGGTATCTCAAGACAACTTCAGAGGGACTGCAGTCAAAGCCTCAGCTCTTCGTTGAGGGGGAGAGCATTCCAGCATGACCTCAACTGTTTTGTGTGTGTGAGAGATATCCATCCTACTGTCTGTCCCATGTCCTTTTTAAGATAAGCACAGCTTTCTTCTTTCTGCCTAGGGTACCCTAAACTCTATACAGGCTTCTTTTTGGTACCTCAAAAAGAGACACTCAGAAGTGTGGCTTCCTAAACCCTGCCATTCATTTCCCTGGTGATGGGGCTGCTCCTGTCTCTCCCTCCAAGGCAAGCTTCCTGTTAGCAGTTCCCTGGCTTCTCTCTCTCCCTTCACCACCCTCACTCCCCTTCCTCCCTCATCTCCTCGCCTCTTCCCTTCTTCCCTCCCCCACTTCTCCCTCCCGCTCCCCTGCGTTCCAGTATCTTCTTCGGTGAGGTATCTGCTCTGATCTTTCCCCCATTTGGGGCGCCTGGGTGGTGCATTTGGTTAAGTATCAGACTCTTGGCTTCAGCTCAGGTTGTGATCGCAGGGTCATGGGATCAAGCCCCATCTTGCATTGGGCTTGGGCTCCGCCCAGCGGGGAGTCTGCTTGAGATTCTCTCTCTCTTCAACCCACCTTCCTCAGCTCCTTCTTTGAATTGGAACACTTTTTACATTAAAGTCAGTATTTTACAGTGTGGCTGTCTAGTGACAAAATTATTTCTTCATGGCACTTGGCTTACTCTTTCTGAATCTATAATAATATTTTTGGATAGAACCATGCCAAGCAATTCACACTCACTTACGATGGCATTTTTATTTGTAAAATTTAAAATTTGAACGTTAAACAATGTCAGGACCCCACTTTAGTTGTCATAAGGGGTGTGGAGGGCCACAGAGATGCCCACTCAGAACGGAGGCTCTCTTTTCCCCAGCTTCTGGGAGTGTTGGCGGTTGAGGGCTCCCAGGTGAGCCTCTCTCCGGGGATCGCCCTCAGCCAACCACAGAGTTCAAGGGCACAGCCCCTCCCCAGGGGCAGTACATAGCCATGGACTGGTGATAAGGCCCCATGTCCACGCCTCAAGCCATAGCAGCTCTGAAGGGCCTTATGAGCTGCAGAGCTCCTGGTGGGATCCGGCCAGAACTTTGTTGTGCCCAGTGCTCCCCTGCACTCTCGCTGCCCTCACTCTACAGAGTGCTCCCCAGCAAAAGTCTTGCACACAAATCTCCACCTCACACAGAGGTCTGTTTCCTGGGAATCCAACTGAGGACAGATTATTTCCTAATCAACCTGCAATTAATTCAAGTGCTTAAAGAGGTGTAGACAGAGAAACTCGGGTCAGCCCTTGAGGCTCAGGGAAGAGACGTGAGAAAACAGGAAGCCTATTATCACTGGCCTGTTATAACTGCTTCTGGTCAAAGTCACTTACCTCACCCAGGCAAGCTTTCCCTTTCACACAGCACCCTTTGAAACTATTCTGATGTCGGGAGGAGGAGAAAGCACCTGGCAGGGACCAGGATGATGCAATGAGAGAGAGAGAGGGAAAGAGGGAGACTTTCCATCAAGGCCAAGTGAAGCTGAAGAGAGAAAGAAGTTCGCCCCCCTGGGAACAAGTTATCACAGAGCTGGGGTGCGTGGGGAGTGTTTGTGGAAGGTGGAGAAGACTCATTTCGTAACTTTTCTCAGCACCCGTTTGACAGGGTGGGAGTGTGAGATGGGAAGTCAGAGGAAATCGTACCAAAAACTATTATAAAATTATACAGGGTGATACTCAAACATATTTTTATTCAGCTATGGATGCTAATGAAACTTGGATCAGAAGTGACAGGTGGGCAACCAGGATCCTAATAAAAGGATTTCCTAAGTTTTCTTTGCTACAGATGTTAGCTACAGAGTGTTAGCGACACTCACCTTGATGTGAATCTCATCTTCTTTTGTCCCCATAATATGTGCCTCTTGGAATCACCCCACATTTTTATTTTATTTTATTTTCTTAAAGATTTTATTTATTTATTTGGCAGAGAGACACAGTGAGAGAGGAAACACAGGTAGGAGGAGTGAGAGAGGGAGATGCAAGCTTCCTGCTGAGCAGGGAGCCCAATGCAGGGCTCCATCCCAGGACCCTGGGATCATGACCTGAGCTGAAGGCAGAGGCTTAACTACTGAGCCACTCAGGCACCCCTCACCCCACATTTTTAAAGAGTTAGAACAGGGCCTTTAAAAAACAACCTCAGTTAGCTTATGTAAGTGAGTTTCCCTTATACACCAGGCAGATGTTTTTGTAAATTTAATTACATAATAATAACTAATAAGTTAATTGTATTTATAAAGTCCTTTCACCTATGTTCCCTTCATTGGACCCTTACAGCCATCTTCGGGGTAGGTAGTGGAGTCAGGCCTGTGTTATTTCCTTCCCTTAAAAGCACTGAAAGAATTTACCTTTCAGTAGTGTGAGTCTGTTTGTTCCTCTGTATAAATCTGGACGTTGATCTATTCTGAGGTGGGGCCACCCGCTTTTTCTGAGGGAACAGCCCTCCTAAGACTTTCTCATAAGAAGATGGACAAAGAAGAAACAGTTCCTCCAGTGCTCCAGGTGAGTGGGAGATGCGAAGTCACCAGGATTTCTAAACTTGCCCAACTGGCTCCTTGTGGAATACTGGAATCGCGCACATTCCAGAAGAATGCCCTGGAGATGTTTTACCAGCGGAACCACCTGGCGTCGTGGGAGGGGATGCTTCCCAGGGGGAGGAGCAGCTACAGAAACGGGAGGAGGGCTCCAGCTCTCACTCAGTAAGGCAGTCCTGGAAGGTTCTGGAAGTGATAGAGAACCTGGTGTGGAACCGGGCCTTTTTCAGTTCCATTCCATGTAACCCTCACTGCACTGCTGTGACATGAATGTTCCCATCCTTTATTTCAAACATGGATGCCAAGGTTTGGGGAGACTGACTTGTCAAATGTCAGAGCAGTAAGTAGTGGTTGGGACTCCAGCCCAGGTCTCTCCGACTCCAAATCTGTTGTTTTTAATCACTGGGTTACACTGTGTATAGGGTGAGGTGGGACAATGGATTGTAGTGCGTACCTGCAGACCCATATTTAAAATATTTCTTCAACATATAGTTGGTGGAAAGATTAAGACCGAAAGGGGGGGAGGCTGATGGGTTGTGGGGGAGCGGGCAGCATTCAGGGTACCCCATTGGGCAGACAGAGTACCATCGTTAACACCGCCTCCCACCTCTGAAAGCAGACGAGGGAATCTGTGCCCACCTGAGCTTAACACCGGGTGGTATCTTTTTCCCCACCCTTCGAAGCCCATCAGAACCTCCCTGGCAAGGGTAAACAGCTCAGCCCCGGAGAGGTGGCCAGGGAGGGCCTACTGCCAAAGGCTGGCTCTTTAGACACAGCTGCCAGTATGCCCCGTGTGGCCAGACCACAGACCACATCTGTGGACTCTGAAGAGGTCTCATATTCTGTCTCCTGGCTTTCTTTGGTCCGGCTTCCTTCTGTGCTCTGCCCAGGGTTGGCAGCCTGGCTGGAAATGCTGGCCCCAGTGGTTAGATGGCATCCTCCCGTCCCTCCTCCCCTGGGCCATGCCACACTGTTTTGCCGCAGGGCTCCACGTACCTTCCTCTCTGCTGGGAGAACAGGAGGTGAGGGGACCTGGTGATTGTTTCGGGTCATTGTTACCTGCTTAGGGAGCTTCCTGTCAGGCTACCTCCCCTGCTTCAATGAGTGGACATCCTCCATCAATCCACATCGATCCAGAGATAGCCGCAATGATAGAAAGACCATCTCCCAGGAAGCCTGCCCCAGGATCTGCAAATTGTGATAAATAACCAACAACCCATTCTCTCCATGTTATTTACTTTCTGTGATTGTTGACATACTTTGCCGAGATTGAAGTCTACGATGTTTTGGTTGAAAATGAATCAAGCTGAATGCTTCTAAAAGCTATAATTCTATGTAATTTAGACGTATTTCCATCAAAGAGATTGTAGTCTACCAAGAATTCAGTCCACAGTGTGGCAAATCTTTATGGTGCCCAATCCAGTTTCAACACTTAGGAAAAGAGAAGCTGAAAGCTGGTTACAAGTAATTTTATATGGGAAATAGGGATAAAAGAGAGGTACAGAAATGGGTAAAGATGATTAGAGCTGGCTGATAAGGAAGAAGAACCAGGGAAAGCCTGTACCTGCCATGCAACATGCTCCTGAGAATCCTGATCATTATCAGAAGAAAAGAGGGGCACGTGGATGGCTCAGTCAGTTAAGCGTCTGCCTCAGGCTCAGGTCAAAACTCCTTGGGATCGAGTCCCACATCAGGCTCCTTGCTCAGCAGGGAGCCTGATTCTCCCTCTGCCTCTGCCGCTCCCTCCTGCTTGTGCTCTCTCTCTGGCAAAGGAGTAAATAAATAATCTTAAAAAAAAAAAAGAAGAAGAAAGAAATACAAAAGAGGAATGTCATGGGGGTTAAGGACTTGAGCCAGCCTAAGGGTGCTGAGGAGCCCGTCCTAATCTGTGCAAAGCCAGGAAGGGTTATTACCTGGTAACTTGCAAGATTAACTCGAGCTGATGTGTGGGTTATTCCATGAATGGAAGATTCTGGAGGATGTTCCAGGCCTTAGGTCATCCCACCCTGCAGCTGTGTGCATAACTTCTTGGTGATTTCTGGTGGGTTTGCCCAAATTCCGTGATTGTATGTTGACTAACACTATCTAGGAGCATTCTGAGAGCCAGGGGGAGATGCTGGCATAGTGAGTCCCACCACCCCAGGGACAGGCTGGAAGGTTTGGAACATTTGGCTACGGATGTAACATCTGAATGATACTGTGTTATTCACGATGACGTTAGTTTTCCCTTACTCTGTTCTGGAATATGTCTTTCATGCATAACAAGTAGATATTCTGATAATGATTTATTGAATAGTCTTCTGATTCCCTTATAAAGGTAGGAAGCACTTAATTAAATCAGGGAGAAAAAGCACAGAGAAAGCAAATGACTTAGCCAAGACCTTGGAGCTCAGGGGCTCCTAACTTGAGGTTTCTTACACTAGGAAATGGTCCAAGGGGATGTATCCTGCTGCCTTCCTTCCTGTACTAGGTTTTTCACCCAACGTGTTGGAGTGACCAACAGGATTCTTGATTTGTTTTTTCCTGCTCTTTTCAGAAGGCAAAAGGTACTTTTCTGGGTACATGAATGTTCATACTGATATTATTTTTTTTATTATTTATTTATTTGTCAGAGAGAGAGAGAGCAAACACAGGCAGACAGAGTGGCAGGCAGAGGCAGAGGGAGAAGCAGGCTCCCTGCCAAGCAAGGAGCCCGATGTGGAACTCGATCCCAGGACGCTGGGATCATGACCTGAGCCGAAGGCAGCCGCTTAACCAACTGAGCCACCCAGGCGTCCCTGATATTATTCATAATAGTGAAAAAGTGGAAACGATTCCAATGTCCATCAGCTGAAGACTGATTGAACAAATTGTGGTCTGTCCCTACAATGAAATATCATTCAGCCACAAAAAAGGAATAAAGCTCTGATACGTGCTGCAGTGTGGATGAACTTTGAAAACGTTATGCTCAGATTAAGAAGCCAGTCCCCAAAGACCACATATTGTATGCTTTCATCTATGTGAAAAAGAAACTACATGGAAACATCCAGAATAGGGGGGCTTTGGAGATTGGTGATTAATGGTGTCCTTGGGCTGAGGGACTGGGAGCAGGGGGAATAGGGGGTGGCTGCTAATCGGTACAGGTTTCTTCCAGAGGTGATAGAAATGTCCTAAGATTGGCTGTGGAGAGGGTTGTAGGACTCTGGGAAAATACTAAAAACCATTGACTTGTACACTGCGAATGGGTGAAATGTACAGCATGTTAATTATATCTCAATAAAATGAATAAGGAGAGACCACTAGTAGGGTTTGGGGTGCTGGAGATGGGAGGCCTCAGCTGTGTTTGCACCTCTCGGTATAGTCCTGGGACCAGAAGTGGGTATCAGCACAAAGGGTGACAAAGGAAACCTACACTGGTCACCAGGGGCAGGAGCCAGTGGGCATATTCAGTAAATGAATGAACCGATACTGAAGTTGCTGATTCTTTTTTTTTTTTTAAGATTTTTATTTATTTATTTGACAGAGAGAGATCACAAGTAGGCAGAGAGGCAGGCAGAGAGAGAGAGAGAGGGAAGCAGGCTCCCCGCTGAGCAGAGAGCCCGATGCGGAACTCGATCCCAGGACCCTGAGATCATGACCTGAGCCGAAGGCAGCGGCTTAACCCACTGAGCCACCCAGGCGCCCCAAAGTTGCTGATTCTTTGTTAATGCCCAGTGAGTGAAGGGAAGTGGAAAGCGCTTTGGCCTAAGTCTTAGGGTGTGGAGCCAGGAAGGGCTTTTGAGGGTGCCCAACGTGACTTTGTATTAAGTCTTTAATGGAACCAGCACTACGGGGGAATATTTGCACATCTCTTATCCCCCAGAGAGCACCACCTCTGGGGTCTCATTCGAGGCCTTGGTGCTGGTAGACTGGGGGGTTGAGAGTGGGAGGCTCTCATCTGGTACTCAGCATGGAAACCTGGAATGAATAAGGAAACCAGACGACCCTAAAAAATGTAATCTCCTGTTGTAGCAGGTGGCATTTAAATTAAATGTGAAGATTTTTCTAGCAGCAAAGCTCACAAAACACTGCACTGAGTCATCCCTGAGGAAGTGGGGACTTTAATGTATGCGGACACCTGGGAATTAGATGCAACCTGTTATGAGACCGGAACGTGGATTGTTTGACTTCTGGAAAGCCCGCAGCCAGTGGGGACTGGGATCTCACTTGTTGCAAGATCAAGTCCAGATGCGATCTACCGCTACACCAGTTGATTGTGTCATGATGAATTGATGGTGTTATGCTGGGACAAGCCATTCGCCTTGTAAATCGAAGCGTCAGCAAGGACGGTTTTGAAAGAAATTGTGTGGCCATCTTTCATTTTCTCTGTCCTTTTTGTCTTTTGGTTCAATTGTGCTTGAGCCCAAGAACCAGTGTGGTCCCAATCTGGTCTCAAGTCCTGTGCCTTAGCAACTCGGCTGGCAGGGGGCCATAGAAAGATAGTGGCTCAGGCTAAATTATTCTGATAAACAAATTCATGCTGAGATATGCTTGCATATACTTGACTAAGTCATTTAACATACTGCATTTTAAAGGAGCAAGTCAGTTATCTCAAGGAACAATTTAATGACCCCACACCTCATTGCAGTAGAATCTTTTTGTTTTGTTTTAGACCGTTTTAGGTAGGTGGATTTTCTGGATACTTCTTAACTGACGCAGTTAGATCAGTGTGTCTCCAATGTATGTAGGAACCACCTGGGGATCTTGTTAAGCTTGACTCTAACTCGGTAGCTCTGGCATGGGGCCTGAGATTCTGCATCTCTAACAAGCCCCTGTGGGATGCTAACACTGCTGGTGGGGGACTCGTCTTTGAGCAGAGGGCCTGCATGACCACCAACCTACATTCAGCAATACCAATGCACTCAGGAAGGAGCTGAGTTGCTCTTCCTTGGAACCCCCTTGATACACTCTATATCCCCCTATTATAGCACTTGAAACATTGTATTGTAACTATGCCTTAGGAGCTGGCATCTTGGCTGCCCTTCAGGGCTCTTCTACAGAAGAAACTGCGTTTTATTCAGCTCATCTCGGTTAGTGAAATTGCTGTGTTGTATGGTACACGCTGTGCTGGGCACGGAGGAGGCACTTGGTGTTGGATGGGGAGCAGACACAGCCCTGGAGGTGGTCGGAGGAGATGTGGAACTCTGGCGTGGCACTTCCGTTTCCACCTGGCCACGTGGCATAATCCAGCGAGCGCTTCACAACCCTGCCTGTGGATTAGGGGCATTTAAAAAACACAGATGCCCAGGTGCATTCCACGTTCTGATTTCATTGAAGTGTTTGGGGGACCTGGATACGGATGATTTTAAAAGCCTTCCAGGCCCTTACAAGCCCACAATAAAAAGACAAATACCCAACCAAACAATGGGCGAAAGATCGGGACAAACATTTTTCCAAAGAAGATACACAAATGGGCAGGGAATATATGAAGAGAAGAGCAAAATCATTAGTCATTAGGGAAAGGTGAGTCAAATCCTCAATGAGTGATTCCTTCACACTTAGTAGGATAGCTGTAATAAGAAATAAAGAACAAAAGAAGTGTTGGTGAAGGTGTGAGGAAAGGAGAAGCCTCAGACACTGCTGGTGGGAATGTGAAATGGGGCAGCTCCTTCGGAAAAACAGTTTGGCAACTGCTCAGTCAGCTAGAAATGAAGTTACCATACAACACAGCAATTTCACTCCTGGGTACAGACCCAAGGGAAATGAACGCATGTATTTCCACAAAAATGTGGACATGAATGTTCATAGTAGCATTATGCATAGTTGCTGAAAAGGGGAAAAAACCCAGATGTTCTTCAACTGATGGCTAGATACATAAAATGTGGTACAACTGTACAATAGAACCTGGTCTAGCCATAAAGAGGAATGAAGTACCGTTACATGGGAACTTTGGAAACATTGTGCCAAGTGAAAGAAGCAAAAAGCCACTGATTGTATGATTCCATTTCGATGAACTCTCCAGAAAAAGCAAATCCACAGAGACAGAAGTGGATTGGTGGCTGCCAAGCCACAGGAGAGGGAGGACTTGAGAGATACAGGCTTTCTTTTCCTGGTGAGAAATTTAAAATTTAAATTTAAAATTAGATAGTGGTGATAGTTGTGGGACCTTGTGACTATCCTAAAGGCCACTGAGCCGTCCCCTGTAAAGCGGTTAGAATGATGGATTTTTTAGAAGTAGGTTCTATGCCCAAGGCGGGGCTCGAACTCATGATAAAAGTTGCCCGCTCTATCAACTGAGCCAGCCAGGCGCCCTGCAGAATGATGGATTTTAAGTTTTGTGAATTTCATCTTAAACAATAAAAAACGGAAAGCTTCCCAGGAGATTCTGAGCAGCCAGGTTTGAGACCCTCTGGTGTCAGGCAACCGGGGGTATGTGCTCCCACATTTGCCACCGAGAAGATGCTGTTGACCAGAGAGTCAACTTCAAATGCACCTTGGAATGACCTGGGGAACTTTAAAAAATGCCAGTGCCTGGGTCTCTCCCCCTCCCCAGCAAAGGACTCTGATTTGATTGTTCTGGGGATGGCGTGAACAGATTCCACAGGAAGTTCTAATGGGCGGCCAAAGTGGAGACTATGTTACTTGTGAAGCTCAAGTGCCTAGATGTTAGGGTTAAGAGCATCACCAAGAGAGTTGTTAAATGCCCTTTTCTGAACTCTGCCTGCAGAGATTCTGGTTCCGGAGGCCTGGGGTGGGGCCTGGGAGTCTTTGTTATTAATAAGCTTGTTGGTGAGGCTGACGCAGGTGGCCTGGACCACACTTTGAGAAACACTGCTTTGAAGGAAGCTTCTCAAAATTTCATGTGCAGTCAAGTCACCTGGAACTTTATTAAAACGTAGCTTTTGCATTGGTTCAGCAATTCTAACCAGTTGATGATGCCAGAGACACCGGTCTGTAGACCACCATTTGAGTTTCAAGGCTATCGGGCCCGGTTCTCAAAGTGGGTGCCTGGACAGGCATCTGTATCACTTGGGAATGTAGGGGAGGGATGGTGGATGCTTCTGAGGATCTGTGAGGTCTTGAGCTCAGGATGGTGGCAGAAAGAAGGGCTGGTTCTAACCGGGCTGCTAGGCAGTGGCGGGTCGGGCTGCATTTGTGAACCAGGGCCTCTTCTCTGCATTCCTGCAACAGCTTGGGGCACCTGCCTTCGCAGGCCAGGGGACCCCTTGGGAAAGCTATACACCTACCTACCCATTTTTTTTTTTTTTAAGATTTTATTTATTTATTTGACAGACAGAGATCACAAGTAGGCAGAGAGGCAGGCAGAGAAAGAGGAAGGGAAGCAGGCTCCCTGCTGAGCAGAGGGCCCGATGTGGGGCTTGATCCCAGGACCCCGAGAACATGACCTGAGCCAAAGGCAGAGGCTTTAACCCACTGAGCCACCCAGGTTTTGCAGTGAGGTGTTAGGGAATTAATGCTTTACTTCTCCCAGGGTCATTTGCATTTAAAAAGTGGCTTCCAGGAGAAAGCACTGATTCTACACGGAATTTTAAGCTCTGGGGTTCCTGAATAGGAAGCTGCCCGGTCTTCCAATCTCACTTCCTCGGTGCTAGTGCAGGGGGCATCTGAAAAGGGCTTTGCCTCCTGCTTTCCCTGGGGAAGGCCAGCAGGGCCCCCTCCCTGGGTGCTGGCCCGGAGATGTGAGCTGAGGAATTCCCCATCTGCTTGGCTGCCTCCTGGAATCTCTCACAGCCCCATCCTCTGTGGGAGAGAGGCAGCAATTAGCATAACTGGAACAGAAACTCTCTGTCTACATTCCAGACTGTGGGATTTGGGCCTCCCCCGGAGACATGCTAATTATGTGGAAGGGACCCTGGGTGCCTCTTGGCACCCATCCTTACTCAGATGTTGCTGCTGCCGGAAAATCAGCCAGGTGTAGATAAAACGACAGCCCAGGCTTGTGCATTGATTAACCTTCTCATACAGGAAACCTGCCGCTACTCCCACCCCTCGAGCTCTCTTAATATCTTCCTCCTCCAAATTTCTACAGCCTTTTGTGGTCAGGAAAACAGGCTTGCTTTTGGCATGAATGCTTTCCATCACCTCACCCACGATCGGCTTTCCTCTCCATTTGGACTGTAGTTCCTTCACAGGGGACCTTGTTTTATACTTAATTAACTAACCAATCAACCAATCATTGGTTATTAAAGAAACCCCTTGGCAAACACTGTGCAAAGATCAGCAAGGCACCATCTGGACTGAGGGGTGCCCAGGGGTATAGAGCAGAGTGACATACCATAGCAGAGTTACATACCAGTGGTCAATGGAAGAATGCATCAGATGCTCTGGGGACATTGAATAAAGGGTGTGGAAATGTTGTCTGGGACAGAGCGGGGGAGGCTTGGGGGAAGACTTCCTGGAAGAGGTGCCATTTGAACATCATTAAGGATGAGTAGGCGTTTATCACACAGGTGTTGCAGGAAAAAGCATCTATAAGGTCCCATGACGAGAAAGAGTTTTGGGGGGCATCTGGGTGACTGAGTTGGTTAAGTGACTGCCTTCGGCTCAGGTCATGATCCTGGAGTCCTGGGATCAAGCCCTGCATTGGTGGGGGGGGCGGTTCCCACTCATTGGGGAGTCTGCTTCTCCCTTTGACCGTCCTCTCCGCCATGCTTTCTCTCTCATTCTCACTCAAATAAATAAATAAATAAAATCTTGAGAAAAAAAGAGTTTTGGGTTTTCTTTGGACCAGAGGCAACTGAGGTGGCCGGCCCATGGGCCCACTGTGAGAGGAACAGAAGACAATATGGATAGATGAGTGGCTGGGTCCTAAAAGATTTTGTCTTCCAAGCTAAATTATGTGGTGGTATACTCAAGTGTACAGAGCAAACAGTGAGGGATTTTAGTAAGAAGATAATGTGGTCAGAGCTGTGTTTCAGAAAGGAGAGCCACAGTGTAGAGGATGGACTTGAAGGTGAACTAGAAATGGGGAGACCAGGAAGGCATCAGAGTGCTGAGGAACGGGACCAGGGCAGAGCAAGTGGGGAGAGGAAGCAGGCAGTGAGAAAGGGGGCCATCTGGGGTGACACAGCCGAGCATTGGGAGGGGGCCCGGGCACGTGGTGGTACCATAGGAATTGGGACAGGGCCGACAGGAACAAGGACAAGTTCCGTTCTGGACACAGAACATCCGAGGTGGCTGAAGGCAGACCGGCCTCATGGGAAGGGGCCAGGAGGGAAGGAGAGGGATCAGATGGAGAGATCCTGATGTCAAAGGTAGTGTAACCTGGGGCTCAGAGAAGCTGGTGACGAGCCTGGCTGAATTTGAATCCTGGCTTTGCTTCTTACTAGTTGCATGAACTTGAGGAGGACGTGGTCTACAAGCCATCTGTGTGTCGCTTTCCATTTTTGTCAAAAAGGAATCAAAGTCCTACTTTGCACGATTGCGGGAGGACTGAATAAGGGAATATGGTAGGGTGCTTAGCACAGCATCGGGGACATCAAGGCACTTGGTAGTTCTAAGTCACCAGTGAGGCAGAAGCTGAAGCTGGATGTGGGTAAAACGGCCCTTGGGGGAGAATGAGCCAGATGCAAAAGGAAAGACTCAGGAACAGAATCCCCAAGGAGCTTGAGGCCAGCCAGTTAGGTGAGTGGAGTCAGGACCAAGGTGGGGAGGAGGGGTTGCCCAAGAGGTCAGATATCACAGGGGCTTATGAAATGAGGTGGGAGACTCTGGCTTATCAGTCATGAGGTTACAAGAGATTTTAGAGCAATTTCATGGAGTGGGAAATGAGGATGCAGAATGTTTGCCAAGAACTTTTTACAAAGGTAGGAGATTTTTTTTTAAAATGAAGCAAAAGGGGGAACAGGTGCAAGGAAGATTTCTCTCCCCATCTCTCTCTCTTTAAGTATTTATTTATTTGAGAGAGGAGAGAAAGAGAGCAAGCACGAGCAGGGGGAGAGGCAGGGGGAGAGGGAGAGAATCTCAAACAGACTCCCAGCTGAGTGTGGAGCCCAGTGGGATTTGATCTGAGGATCCCGAGATTACGAGCTGAGCTGAAGTCAGAGGCTTAGTCCACAGAGCCATCCAGGCATCCCAGGGAAGTTTTCCCTTTTAAGACAGATTTTGTACATATCTCTCTCCTTTCACTTTCACATTTTACTGAAATTATCTGCAGGTAGATCTCTGCCTCCCTGCCCAGCTCCCAGCATCCCCTCACCCTATGGGGAACTGGAGCTTTTGGTTACTTATGTGTCTTCCCATCAGAAGACACACAGGAGGGACGCCTGGGTGGCTCAGTTGGTTGGGCCGCTGCCTTTGGCTCAGGTCATGATTCCAGGGTCCTGGGATCAAGCCCTGGATCAGGCTCCTTGCTTGGCGGGGAGCCTGCTTCTCTCTCCGCCTCTGCCTGCCACTCTGCCTGCTTGTACAATCTCTTTCTCTCTCTCGCTGACAAATAAATAAATAAAATCTTAAAAAAAAAAAAGAAGACATACAGGAGCTATGACTGTGTGCTGTGAGTTTCTTAGCACCCATCCCAGTGCTTGGCACAAAACAGGTGCTCAATACACATGTCTTGAACCAGCCATGGGAGCAAGATGTTGGATGAAGGCTCCTGTTTCCAGACACTGCACACCCGGGGAGAGACCTGCACATGTCTGGGGGTTGGAACTGGAAGGCATCTAGCAATTTTTAAAAAAAAAAATTTTAAAAAGGATCTTATTTATTTATTTGAGGGGGGGCACGAGCAGGAGGAGGGGCAGAGGGAGAGGGAGAAGAAGACTCCCCACTGAGCAGGACCCCCCGATGGGGGACTCCATCCCTGGACTCCAAGATCATGACCTGGGCTGAAGGCAGAAGCTCAGCCAACACAACCACCCAGGCCCCCCGCATCTAGTGATTCTAGAATGATGGAGAAAAATGACTGATGAGCAAAAGGCTCTGAGGTTTCTCTCATCACATGCTGAGGCCAGTTCAAGCTCAGGCTTGTCCCCAGCAGCTACGCAGACCCAGAGTGGCTCACTCATTTGTTCCTGGAACTGGTGTTCATGAACACTTGTTCATGGACTTGTCATGCCAAGGATGTGCTAAGTCTTGTCCCTACTGGGTCACAAAAAGTCTTGACAGGAGGCAGAGTCATAGTATTGATTTCTTAAGTCGGTGCTGTGTGAAAAAGCTCTGACTGCAAGCAAACTTCCGCTCCTCACTGGTGTCTGCAATCGTCCTGCTCTCACTGAGTGTGACTTGCAGGGGCACGGGGCACCAAAGGCAATGCTGTCACCTCAGCGTCCTCACCTGGAAAGTCACTGAGTCATTCCAGCGCCCGATGCCTCTGATTCCGCTTCATTTTGAGATCCGTTCCTGAGATTGGATTTCGATAGGAAGAGCGTGGAAGGATGTTAAACTGGGAGAGGAAAGAAGGGTGGCAGGCTGGGAGATGGGAGGTTATGACTTTGGGAGAGCAGCTCCTACCTCCCTGCCCTCACAGCCCTCCCCATCCACTTGAGGAGTAAGGATGACCATAGCCATGAGATACCCTAATGGTCAAAGCAAGTTCTTGGTGATTGCAAGTTCATGTGGAGCAACAGGCATGGTTTCTGATGGGAAGCAGAAGTCTGGACCCAACCAGGTCAGATCCGCCCTGAAAACAACCCAAAGGCCCATGAGGTGGTCTCAGGAATCCCCAGGATCATTCTTTCTAGGACCTGCTCATTGGATCTGCTCTGGCCTGGACAGCCTCTCATTCTAATGCCATAATCAACCTCTCAAGGTGATCCAGGTCCCTCTTCTGCAGGGGGATGTATGCCCGGACCACCCCCGTCAGCCACTCCACAGAGTTCAGACACCCCAGGGCAGCCTTGATCCCCTTCTGGTTCTGATCACGCAGTGGGAGTGTGTTTTATGACTTGGTCAGAGTTTGTTCTAAGAGGTGGTTTTTATATCTTGAAATAGAGAAGACCTTTCTGACGCAGTATCATCAAGTAGGCTTGAGAGGGTGAGGACATTCTAGCATCTTTGGAGTCTGTTTTGAACTGTCAGTGGAAATACGACCCTCTAGAAAGCGGGAGCAGTGAGCTTTCGCAGGAAAAGCTGTGAAGTTGGAGTCGGAAGTGGTTCTGAGTGGTTCTGCCACTGAAGATCCACAGATGTTTTACTACCGGGGCCTTGGTTTTCTCATCTATAAAATGGGGATAAGATACTTGTCTTTGCCCTTCACAGGCCAGTTTTGAGGAACTGAGGAGATAAAAAGATGAGGGAACCTTAGAAGCTGCCCCATGCTGTGCTGAGGAAAGGGGTGGTTCTTTCGATTACAAGCCAGCTGGCTCGGGCACCTCCAGATAGCTGCTAGATCAGACCCTGCAGGCCTGCAGGGGGTGTGGGGTGCGTGTGGAGGGAGGCTCTCTTGGCTCCATCCAGGACCCTCCAACTGGCCCACACCCTGCTATCTTGTATCTCTTGCCCATTCTGCCCCACATGAGAGCCAGTGGGGGTTTCAACTCTGGAAATGTTATCCTCGTTCCTGCCATGAGCAAACCAAGCTTCCTCAGGGCTGCCCTCTGAGCTCCCCCAGAAGGGTCTGACCTTCATCTCTGGGACAGGGATAACCTTCAAAGCCAGTCAGACATTTTACTGCTCCCCCAGTGATGACATGATTGGAATCCAGCACACCTCTCTGAAGCACTCCCCAGTGTTGGATAAATACATGAGGGAAGACCAGGAATCACTTACAGGACAATGAAGCCCGTGGACTTGGAATGTTACACACTCCCAGGAATTCTCTTGCGGTTGAGAGGCAGCTGAGTTGAGAAGGGTTGAAGATCTGGACTTCTTGTTGGGAATGGAACAGGGGTGGCTAAGAAGACCCTGGGTATCATTTTGTACAACTCTCTTATGGGAAGCAAGCCAGTGCCCAGGGAGGGGGGTGGTGGATTCCTCAGGTGCTATCTCGGAGTGGTGGTGGAACCCAACTGTTGGCATCAGGACTGTGGAATTTAGAGTTAAAAAATGATCAGTTTTCCACAGAGAGCCATTTTGAACAGGGATCTAAGAATCAACAACATAGGATTCTCGCTCTTCGGAAACTTGCAAGAAAGGATAGTAGACAGAGCCACATGTAGTTGGGACCCGCGGCGGACCGTGACAAGAACTGTTACGCAGGTACTGACACAGTGGGATGAGTGTTCGGTGTATTGCTATGGTCTGAATGTCTGTGTTTCCTCGCCCCAGATTCCTATGTTGGGGCTTCATCTCCAATGCGGTGGTGTCAGGAGGCGGGACCTTTGGGAGCGGAAGAGATCATGAGGGTGGGGCCCTCAGGAATGGAACCGTGCTCTTATGCAAGAGATCCCACAGAGCTCCCTAGCCCCTCCCCTCCATGACGATATAATAAAAAGTCTACAACCCAGAAGAGGTCCCTGACTCGACCATGCTGGTACCCGGATCTTGGAGGATTTCCAGCCTCCAGAATTGTGTGAAATAAATTTCTGTTGTTTATACGTTTCTGTTATAAGCTACCCAGTCGCAGGTATTTTGTTACAGCGGTCCAGTTGGACTAAGGTATTGTCAGGAGAGTCTCAGAAGTCTGATGGGTGATGGGGAGCTGCACCAGCCCAAGGCTGTGGGGCCACACCCATGGTCACATGTCTGTACAGAGCCCCACGTTTTTGATCATTATGGGCTGTCAGCCTGAGAGCATCATTATGTCAGTCCAGCCAGTCTCTTTTGAGACAGGCAAGCAGCTATGGCATGGCCCGTATCAGGAGCATGACGAGGCTGACTAGCTGCCCTGGCTGGTGGTTACCTCAAGGGACTCCAAGCCTGCCTCCTCTGAATTGGACTATCCCGCACTCTAAACATGAGGATCCTCCTCCTTAAAAAGAAAAATAGATCCTGGATATCAACTTTTTGTCTGTACTGTCATTTGCAAATATCTTCTCCCATTCCGTGGGTTGCCTTTTTGTTTTGTTGACTGTTTCCTTTGCTGTGCAGAAACTTTTGATCTTGATGAAGTCCCAAAAGTTCATTTTTGCTTTTGTTTCCTTGGCCTTTGGAGACATATCTTGAAAGAAGTTGCTGTGGCTGATATCAAAGAGGTTACTGCCTATGTTCTCCTCTAGGATTCTGATGGATTCCTGTCTCACGTTGAGGTCTTTTATCCATTTCGAGTTTATCTTTGTGTACGGTGTAAGAGAATGGTCGAGTTTCATTCTTCTACATATCACTGTCCAGTTTTCCCAGCACCATTTATTGAAGAGACTGTCTTTTTTCCATTGAATATTTTTTCCTGTTTTGTCGAAGATTATTTCACCATAGAGTTGAGGCTCTCCACTCTATTCCACTGGTCTATGTGTCTGTTTTTATGCCAGTACCACGCTGTCTTGGTGATCGCAGCTTTGTAGTAAAGCTTGAAATCGGGTAACGTGATGCCGCCAGTTTTGTTTTTGTTTTTCAACATTTCCTTAGCAATTCGGGGTCTCTTCTGATTCCATACAAATTTTAGGATTATTTGCTCCAGCTCTTTGAAAAATACTGGTGGAATTTTGATCGGAATGGCATTAAAAGTATAGATTGCTCTAGGCAGTATAGACATTTTAACAATGTTTATTCTTCCAATCCAAGAGCATGGAACGGTCTTCCATCTTTTTGTGTCTTCTTCAGTTTCTTTCATGAGTGTTCTGTAGTTCCTCGAGTACAGGTCCTTTACCTCTTTGGTTAGGTTTATTCCCAGGTATCTTATGGTTCTTGGTGCTATAGTAAATGGAATCGATTCTCTAATTTCCCTTTCTGTATTTTCATTGTTAGTGTATAAGAAAGCCACTGATTTCTGTACATTGACTTTGTATCCTGCCACGTTACTGAATTGCTGTATGATTTCTAGTAGTTTGGGGGTGGAGTCTTTGGGGTTTTCCATATAAAGAATCATGTCATCTGCGAAGAGAGAGAGTTTGACTTCTTCCTTGCCAATTTGGATACATTTTATTCCTCTTTGTTGTCTGATTGCCGTTGCTAGAACTTCTAATACTATGTTGAACAAGAGTGGTGAGAGTGGGCATCCTTGTCGTGTTCCTGATCTCAACGGGAAGGCTGCAAGCTTTTTCCCATTGAGGATGATATTTGCTGTGGGTCTTTCATAGATAGATTTTATGAAGTTCAGGAATGTTCCCTCTATCCCTATACTTTGAAGCGTTTTCATCAGGAACGGATGCTGGATTTTGTCAAATGCTTTTTCTGCATCAATTGAAAGGTTGATATCCAGGATCTATAAAGAACTTCTCAAACTCAACACACACAAAACAGATAATCATATCGAAAAATGGGCAGAAGATATGAATAGACACTTCTCCAATGAAGACATACAAATGGCTATCAGACACATGAAAAAATGTTCATCATCACTAGCCATCAGGGAGCCCTCCCTGATCATCAGGGAGACTCAAATTAAAACAACATTGAGATACCACCTGACACCAGTTAGAATGGCCAAAATTAGCAAGACAGGAAACAACGTGTGTTGGAGAGGATGTGGAGAAAGGGGAACCCTCTTACACTGTTGGTGGGAATGCAAGTTAGTGCAGCCACTTTGGAGAACAGTGTGGAGACTCCTGAAGAAATTAAGAATAGAGCTTCCCTATGACCCTGCAATTGCACTGCTGGGTATTTACCCCAAAGATACAGATGTAGTGAAAAGAAGGGCCATCTGTACCCCAATGTTTATTGCAGCAATGGCTACGGTCGCCAAACTGTGGAAAGAACCAAGATGCCCTTCAACGGATGAATGGATAAGGAAGATGTGGTACATATACACAATGAAGTATTATGCCTCCATCAGAAAGGATGAATACCCAAACTTTGTAGCAACATGGACGGGACTGGAAGAGATTATGCTGAGCGAAATAAGTCAAGCAGAGAGAGTCAAGTATCATATGGTCTCACTTATTTGTGGAGCATAACAAATAACATGGAGGACATGGGGAGATGGAGAGGAGAGGGAGTTGAGGGAAACTGGAAGGGGAGATGAACCATGAGAGACTATGGACTCTGAAAAACAACCAGAAGGTTTTGAAGGGGTGGGGGGGTGGGTGGGAGGTTGAGGAACCAGGTGGTGGGTAATAGGGAGGGCATGTACTGCATGGAGCACTGGGTGTGATGCCAAAACAATGAACACTGTTATGCTGTAAATAAACAAATAAACGAATAAAAAAAAAAAAAGAAAAATAGAAGCCATTAGAAGCAGCCCCTTCCCCTTCCTCGTCACCAAAGCCATCTCTGTTTGTTGTACTCTTTGTTTCTTCTTTATGTCACAACGGATCTTGTGTCCATTATCTGTCTCCTCTTGGGCAACTGACTCCCAACACATGTGCTTTTCACAGACTACTGATCCCATCAAATGTCTCCTCTCTCCCGCCGGAGGAAAGGCTGGACGTGCAGATGGGGCCACCAGGGAGGGCTTGCAGAGCACTGGTGAAATAGCCTGCGTCCTGGGAGGGAAGATGCCCACTGCACCCCAGGGACAAGCTTCAGGCAGCAGATCCTGAAGGACTGGAAGGGATGGAGGGCTCATGATGAGAGGGAGGGGCAGAGATGAGGCTCCAAAGTTGATACGAGCCAGCACTGCCCACTCCTGGTGGGGAGAGAGGAAGCCGAGGGTGAACATGGTGCCTGCACACTGTTTTGGTGAGGCGTGACCATTTCGCTTTTGGGTGGAAAGGCTTCCCAAACTTCCTCACGGGCTTTGAACAAAAAACCCAACATCTCCCTGCTGTTTCTAGTTTTGAACAGCTGGCATAGGTCTTTGGAAGGCTGGCTCACCATCTTTACTTTCTGAGCTCATTCTCTGTCCTACTTTTGCCTTGACATTCATTTTCCTCTTACCCGCCTCGCCATCTCCTAGCCCATGTGGAGCAGGCCTCCTCACTTCTGTCTCGAGGGACAGACATCTGCCCTAAGGTTAGGCTTCAAGGAGGCTCCCTCCCTCTTTCTCTTTCACAGTGTTCCTATAGCAGCAGGGCCTTGTAGGAGTCCTGTCATCATGTTACTCTCCTGGCCAAAGGTGTTTGGAAGCTCCTTCACATCCGGTGGACCCACTTGGAAAGTCCCCAGTCCGTACCTGATGCTCTCCACAGTCTTTTCCTCCCATTTCTGGCTTGTCTACAGCCTCTGGTCCCCTCCTTCAGCTACTCACTTCTCACCACCTTCCATGGATGTGTTATATGCACACATCATCACTCACACATGGGCTCTTCTTGTCTGGAATGCTCCCCTTGGGATCTAATCCTAATTTTTCCATTGGCAGGCTGTGCTGCCTGGGTCGGGTCCCCTTCTTCTCTGAATCTCAGTTTTCCCAACAGAAGGGTTGAACTAGATAAGCTTCACTGGAATTCCTTTCAGCACTGACATTCTCAAACTTTGGGATGAGTTAATAAGCCGCTGGAGGACAGAGACTCTGCCCCATACACATCTTTGTGTCCCTAACAGTGGCAATATAGAAACCATTGCCTTAGTCCATGCTGATTTTGTTACTGGGACAGTCAGCCTTAGTTTAGGGACAAAAGGTGTCCCTGCTGGGATGGATCTAGAGTTTGGAGTGGGTATCCTTGTCTCCTGGGCTGCATATAGTCAATAGGATATGTACATATTTAGATTATCTTAAGGAAATGGCCTATGGGATTGTGGAGACTAGCAAGCCCGTCAGCAGGGTAGGTCTGTAGGCTGGATGCCCAGGGAGGAGCTGCATTTCAAGTCCAAAGGCAATCTACTGGCACAATTCCTTCTTCCTCTGAGAGGTTAGTCTTTATTTTCTATTGAGGCCTTCAACTGATTGGATGAGGCCCACCCATACTAGGAAGAAAATCTGCTTTACTCCCTCAGCTGTCTACTGATTGAAATGTTAATCTCATCTAAAAAATACTTTCACGGAAACATCTCATACCATGTTTAGTAAAATAGCTGGGTCCTGTTGCCCAGCCACATTAACACATGAAATTAACCCTCACAGATGGGTTCTCTTGCTTGTCTCTGAAGTCCCTTCCCATTGGCCTGGGTGTTTGTTCCCGGCCCTGGAGGCTGATAGGCCCAGATCCTCCCACTGAATGCAAATCATGTCCCAAATGAATGACAAGATGTTGTTCTGGGAGTGCACATGGGGCACCCAACCCTGGGCAGTGGTTGGCAGGGGCAACTGATCTTGGAGTAAAGCATCAATGCCAGTGACCATAGGATCTGTAAACTCACACCGTACACTTGACCTTTGTGTCCTCCTCCACTAAAAAGGTGATAATCTGTGGGACTAAATATGATAATAAATTGTGAGTGCCGATCCTATAACAGATGCTACATGAAGGCCACTCAAAAGATGTCAGTTTTCTTGTTTTCTTCTTCTCTCCTTTCCCTCCCTATTCTTTCTTAGGGGAGATGGTTTTCCTTTGACCCAGTGACAAGGGTTGAGATATGAATTGAGATATGAGATATGATATGAGTTGAGTAATCTTTGCTTTGGGCAGCAGGTATTTTTTTAGTTCCATCTCTCCACTCGGGTGTGGAGCTCCAGCATTAAGTATCTTTTCTGACTACACCTCTTGGGACAGCCTTAGGCTTTGTTTCCATATCCCCCAGTTTCACAATCTTTTCCACCAATCTGTCAGGTATTGTCCTGATTATGTGGGTGAGAAAGAGTGCTTCTATTGTCTGGCCACGCTGGTCGGAATGTAAGTCACTCATTTCAGGAATTTTTCCCCCCTTCTCTTAACAGTCCTGCTGTGGGTGACACATATCCAGGAGAAATCATGAATAAGACTTCCTTGATAAATTACAAGGACTTGGCACCATCACCACGGAAGGGATGCTCTTTCTTCTGTGACCTTCTATTTACCTTAGGTAGGAAGAACAAAACCAAAAGAGACGGAGACACTGTCTCATCTGCCCAGATGTTTTGCTCAGGGGTCATGGTCTCAGCCTGACTTTGCAAATCACTTTGCACTGGAAAGTTGAACAGATTGGGCAAATAGAAGCTCCAAAGTAAATAAGATAATGGTTTAATGACCCCAGACTTGTCTTAAATGAACCAGTGGGTGTTAAGTTTCCACTATACCTCTGACAGGTAATGTTGGTCGGCAAATATGTTGAATAGGAAGAACAATAGCATTCAAGTTTCCGTCATCAAATATTTGCAGTGTAAGGCCCTTACCAACATAGAGCTTAGGGGCACTGACCCTGTAGTTCAATCAAAAATTCATGTATAACTTCTGAATCCCCCAAAACTTATACTAATTGTTCACTGTTGATCAGAAGCCTTACTGAAAACATAAACAGTTGATTAACATATATTCAATGTATTATCTACTGTATTCTCACAATAAAATAAGCCAGAGGAAAGAGGATGTTAAGAAAATCTTAAGAAAGAGGAAATGCACTTGTGGTACTGTGCTGTATTTATTGGAACCCCTCCCCCCAACTTCTGTGGGCCTATGCAGTTCCTAGTTGTTCAGCTATGGTTGATTTTGTGAAGTAAACCACAAAATGCTAGAGAAAATGTGCCAAGGAATAATGGACGTCAGCCCATCCATGGTAATCACATGCTACCCCACTGCCTGCTAGCCACGTGCTTGGGTTGTGCACTGCCACCCTGGGAGTAGACCTGGCTTGCCTTTTCTAGCTTCTGGGCTCAGCATCCATCCTTGGAGGGCTGCCCGTGGCCTTGAACAAGAACATTGATCGTTTGCGTGGAATGGCACACCAGTGACACAATTCCAAACTCAGCTTTGAGACATGTGGTGTTAGAATCCTAGGAGAGCTTGTTGAACAAACACACACACAGGCACATTTCCCCACTCCACGTGGTTCTGACTTGGCAGGCCCACACTGGGGCCAGGAACCTGTGAGTTCGCAGAGCTTACCAGGTGTTTCTGCCACAGAGCCAGGTATAGGAACCCAGTCTTAATCCCATGTAGAGTGATTGGAGAGGGAGCCCAGACTTCCAAATCAGCCCCTTTCTGTTCCCTGACTGTCGTTCTCCACTCCTTCTTGGCCTCAGCACTACGCTGTGTGGGTATGTGTGCTCTGGAGAGTGTGTGGTTTTCAGATGTTCTGTTCCCCCTTCTCACAATGAAGGACATTCTTACGCTACCCCTTCCTCCCCAGTTTTGAGGAATTAAATAATGATTAACAACAAATAATTATTTATAAAAAATCAAAAAGTAGTGAATAGGGGCACCTGGGTGGCTCAGTGGGTTAAAGCCTCTGCCTTCAGCTCGGGTCATGATCTCAGGGTACTGGGATCGAGACCCGCATCAGGCTCTCTGCTCAGTGGGGAGCCTGCTTCCTCCTCCCTCCTTCTCTCTCTCTGCCTGCCTCTCTGCCTACTTGTGATCTCTGTCGAATAAATAAATAAAATCTTTAAAAAAAAAGTAGTGAATAATCTAATTACTTAATAATTAACTATTGGGGCACCTGGGTGGCTCAGTGGGTTAAGCCTCTGCCTTTGGCTCGGATCATGGTCCCGGGGTGCTGGGATCGAGCCCCGCATCGGGCTCTTCACTTAGCGGGGAGCCTGTTTCTTCCTCTCTCTCTGCCTGCCTCTCTGCCTACTTGAGATCTCTGTCAAATAAATAAATAAAATCATTAAAAAAAATTAACTATTAATTATTTAATAGTTAAGTAGTGATTAGTTCATTGCTTGCTTTGTCTTTTAATTTTTTATTTGTTTTTTATTTTTTAAAATTTAAAGCCAATTAATTAACATAAAATATATTATTAGTTTCAGAGGTAGAGGTCAGTGATTCGTCAATCTTATCTAATACCCAGTGCTCATTATCTCAGATGCCATCCTTAGTGTCCATCACCCAGTTACCTCATGCCCCCTGCTACTCCATCCTCCACCCACTCCCCACCCAGTAACCCTCAGTTTGCTTCCTATGATTAAGTCTCTTATGGTTTGTCTCCATCTGTGATTTCATCTTCTTTATTTTTCCCTCTCGTCCCCTATGATCCTCTATTTTGTTTCTTAAATTCCACTTATCAGTGAGACCATATGTCATTGTCTTTCTCTGATTGACATATTTTGCTTATCATAATACCCTCTAGCGCCATCCACATTGTTGCAAATGGCAAGACAAGATTTCTTTTTTTTTTTTTTTGATGGCTGAAAAATATTCCATTGTACATAACTTCTACTTTATGCATTCATCTGTTGATGGACATCTAGGTTCTTTCTATAGTTTGGCTATTGTGGACATTGCTCCTGTAAACATTTGGGTGCACATGCCCCTTTGGATCACTACATTTGTATCTTTAGGGTAAATACCCAGTAGTGTGATTGCTGGGTGATAGGGTAGCTCTATTTTCAACTTTTTGAGGAAGCTCCGTACTGTTTTTCACAGTGGTTGCACCAGCTTGCATTCCTACCAATAGCGTAGGAGGGTTCCCCTTTCCCCATATCCTCGCCAATATCTGTCATTTCCTGATTGTTAATTTCAGCTATTCTGACTGGTGTGAGGTGGTATCTCACTGTGGTTTTGATTTATATTTCCCTGATGCCAAGTGATGTTGAGCATTTTTTCATGTGTCTGTTGGCCATCTGGATGTCTTTGAAGAAATTTTTGTTCATGTCTTCTGCCCATTTCTTGATTGGATTCTTTCTTCTTTGGGTATTGAGTTTGGTAAGTTCTTTGTAGATTTTAGATACTAGCCCTTTACCTGATATGACATTTGCAAATATCTTCTCCCATTCTGTCAGCTGTCTTTTGGTTTTGTTGACTGTTTCCTTTGTGTGCAAAAGCTTTTTATCTTGATGAAGTCCAACTAGTTCAGGTTTGCCTTGTTTCCCTTGCCTTTGGAGACTTGTTTAGCGAGAAGTTGCTGTGGCCAAGGTCACAGAACTTGCTGCCTATTTTCTCCTCTAAGATTTGGATGAATTCCTGTCTCCCTTTTAGGTCTTTCATTCATTTTGAGTCTATTTTTGTGTATGGTGTAAAGAAATGGTCCAGTTTCATTCTTCTGCATATGGGTGTCCAATTTTCCCAACACTATTTGTTGAAGAGACTGTCTTTTTTCCATTGGATATTCTTTTCTGCTTTCTCAAGGATTAGTTGATTCTAGAGTTGAGGGTCTGTTTCTGGGTTCTCTATTCTTTTCCACTGATCTATGTGTCTGTTTTTGTGCCAGTACCATACAGTCTTGATGATTACAGCTTTGTAATAGAGCTTGAAGTCCAGAATTGTGATGCTCAGTTTTGGTTTTCTTTTTCAACATTCTGTTGGCTATTTGGGGTCTTTTCTGGTTCCATACAAATTTTAGGATTATTTGTTCCAGCTCTGTGAAAAGGTTGATGGCGTTTTGATAAGGATCGCATTAAATGTGTAGATTGCTCTAGGTAGCATACATGTTTAAACAATATTTGTTCTTCCAAATTCTTCCAAAAGCATGGAACATGGAACATGGAACATTTTTCCATTTCTTTGTATCTTCCTCAATTTCTTACACGAGTGTTCTATAGTTTTCTGAGTACAGATCCTTTGCCACTTTGGTTAGGTTTATTCCTAGGTATCTTATGGTTTTGGGTGCAATTGTAAATAGGATTGACTCTTTAATTTCTCTTTCTTCTGTCTCATTGTTAGTGTATAGAAATGCAACTGATTTCTGTGCATTGATGTTATATCCTGCCGTTTTGCTGAATTGTTGTATGAATTCTAGCAATTTTAGGGTGGAGTCTTTTGGGTTTTCCACATAGGGTATCCTGTTATCTGCAAAGAGTGAAAGTTTGACTTCTTCTTTGGCAATTCAGAGGCCTTTTATTTCTTTTGGTTATCTGATTGCTGAGGCTAGGACTTTTAGTACTATGTTGAGTAGCAGTGGTGATAATGGACATCATCCCTCCTTCCCCAACCCTGTACCATGTTCCTGACCTTAGGGGAAAAGCTCTCAGTTTTTCCCTACTGAGAATGATATTCATTGTGAGCTTTTCAGAGATGGCTTTTATGATATTGAGGTATTTCCCTACACCCTGAAGAGTTTCAATGTGATCTTCTGGGGAAGATTGTATTGAATCTCAAATTTATTTACCCTGGGGGGAGGGTTGTGTGGGCCAGGCAATAATCTGCTGGATTGCTCTAGGTGACTTTTGTTCCCAGAAGGCTTTCCTTACAGCTTTGGAGGATGAGAATGAAAATGGCAGCCTCCCAATCACTGGAGTCCCCAGTCCTCAGTGCGCCCTCAGAGAAAAACAGTCAGTCCTTCCCGTCTCCCTGGTCTGTTGCTGTGCTCCGTGCTCACCTGGCCTGTGACTGAGTGGTTCTATTTCTGGCATGCAACCCTGTTTTGAGTCTCCCAACCCTGCAGAGTCCTGAGGCCCACACCCATGCAGCTCCTTCCAGGGGAGAAAAGTCTCCCTGGATCTGTCACATGCTGGGCCCCAGCTTGGACAGCAGTGGCCCAACTGTGCCACAGATCACAATTTATGGCAGCCTGAGCTGAGAGCCCACTCCTGAGCTTGCCGATAGCAGGCGGCTTTCCTCCACCGATGCCTGGGAGCTCTGCCACACTCAGGCATCCCCGGTCTTCCTGTGACCCCAGGGATCCTGAGACCACACTGTCCCACCTAGGATTCCTTCCTGCTTTGCCACCTGAGCACCTTTCAGGCCTGGATGCCCATCACTGGAGCAGACTTCTGAAAGTTCTGATTTTGCCCTCCACTGCCATATCACTTTCTGGTGCCAGCTTCCTGAGGCTCCCTCTCCCCATGGTCTATCTTCCCATATGTCACCTTGGATTCACTTCTTTGTGCCTCTCACCTTGCAGGAAGTGGCCACTTTTCTGCTTATAGAGTTACAGCTATTCTTTTCTTCCATCTTGGGTTGAGTTTACGGGTGTTCAGAATTCTGTGATAACTGTCTAACTGAATTCCTGGGACCAGACGAGACTAAGGTCTCCTACCCTCTGCCATCTTGGACTCCACAATTTCTTGCTTTATGGATTTCTATGTCTCCAACTAGAGTGGGAGAGGAAGTTCCCCTGCACACACACCTGGGTATTTAGACGTTTCTTTTATTATCCCCCCTTCTTCCCATAGTCCTGGAGGTACTAGGGAACAGAGTAGGAAATACACCCTAATAGTGGCATTTTCTCTGACCTGGACACCTGTCTTGTAGACTAGCCATTTTGAGATCACTAGGGGCCCATATGGGTTCTCAGCTAAGTATCAAGAGTTTTATACAGTCCTTACATGGAAGGCAAGAACATGGCCACTTTTTCCAAGAAGGATTTCAATGCCTTACCACAGCAGTGGACAGAGGAGCACCACGGCCTACAGGGGAGTCTCAGAGTGTATGAGCTTCCCATAGACCGCTCCATGACTGGCTTCTGGCTCCAGACTACCTTCTGAGATGGTAGGCAGAAGTCCCATGGACAGAGCTGTCAGTGACCCTCAACCTCAGCCCCTGGGATGACTGTTCAAAAGACGTGACAACTCATACTTCACTTGTCTCTACAGATTCTTTTTTTTTTTTTTTTTTTTGTCTATCTGGTCTTCTGTCCTGCTGAATTTTTGAGACTCTTTCTCTGTTTCCCTGTCAGATCAACAGTGAACATGCATTCCAATGAGGCCAGTCCCAAGATGTTGCCTCTCAGATGAACACCCTGAGTTCTCCACCCTACCCACAATCATGTCCTTCATCCTGGCCCCCTCCTTTGGCTCTTGCTAACCTGGGTAGGGAAGCAGACACGGACAGATGGGGTCTGCCTAGAGAAGAGGGAGTAGGGGCTGCTCTTCCTTGCCTCCCTTGGACCTAGCCTCCCTCCTGCCTCCACTCAACAGCCCTATTTTCTACATCCTTTACGTGCTCTCTGATTAGGACAGTCTAGCTTGAGTCCCTCTTGTACTCTAAGCCTTACATATATGGGCACAACCACTTTGTGAAGCCAAAGCTTCATGTGAGCACATTTTCTCCCCCTGATTAGATCAAGGAAGTCAGGGAATATGCTTCTAGTTCTCACTAGTGCTTGCTGATGGAAGTCCAGCTGTTCTAGGTAACTGACTCCTCCTGCTCAAACACACCTGGTTTCCCTCTGCTCTGGAAGGCACTGGGAACAGTTTCCACCAGTGGCTTGGTCAATGGAAAGAAGAGCTCTCTTGTTGGGAAGAATTCTGGCTGTAGGAAGGAAACATGGCTCTGGCCAAAGCAATCCATTTCCTCATCCTTATGTCCTTTCATTTATGCATTCCCAGCAGAAACACCCAGTACAATTCTAGGTAACACAGGGTCTCTGGGAACTTACTGTCCTATTGGGGCTGTGAGGCTTAAAACAGACAAGGCAAATCAGCATGTGACTGAATGCCTCACATACTTGATTTGAGTCATGAATTGAGGGGGTCAGAGAAGAGGGGTTGTAGGGTTGCAGGGGAGTGTAGGCTCTGGGTGGGGAGTGTTTTCCCAAGCTGCAGAAACAAGAGCAGAATGCAGGCATGGAGCAGAGAGTATGGGAGACCTTGCAAGTGGAGGATACAAGGCAGAAGGAACTTGGTGTTTTGCACCACACAGGAGGTGTGCTGGGGCAGGGGAGGAGTGGGAGAAAATGAACATTGGTTCCATGCTGCTTCCATGGACATAGCAGGCAAACTGGCCCATGCTGGCCATTCCAGGCCTTGTCTGGGAATCGCTTTGGTAACCAAGAATGTGTAAGAGTAGCCTGCTGGGGCAGCACTCGCTTCTTCCCATGGCCTGCAAGCAGGCTCAGCTGGGGCCAGAGGCCTCAGCCAGACCACTCTTGCCTCGTTCCAGGCGCAGAGGTAGCAAGAAAGGCTGGAAAGGCAGTGCTGTTTGATTTCCAAGGCTTTCCAAGCTCGCCAGGTGGAAGGCAGCCAGAGAAGCAGCAGCTGGTGACAGCCCGCCTAACTGCTTCAGATAGCAGGCAGCCTCTCCAGGGAACAATTGGACAGAAAGGGGGGTGGCAGGTCAGGGAACATGGGCCAGTGGAATTCTGAACAAGGTCAAAGTCCAATTTGGTACAGTGCTTTATTACCAATTTAAATCTCGTCTTTCCTCCCAGGGTGGCTGCCACCCCTGCAGGAGGAGGCCAGGGCTGTCGCAGGGGAAATTTGCATTTAAAGACTCCAAGTGCCTGGCACCCTGGCAAGGGCTGCAGTCTGGCCGGACTCTTCATCCCAGCATCCAGGAGTTGCACACCGAGGCCGAGGATGTTTCTATTTCGTCTGTATCTAGACACCTGCTTGCGTGCGGGGGGTGGGGGGAGCGGGGCAAAAATCTCAGACTCTTTGTACTTCTTCCAGTAGTGGGCAGGATCCCAGAATGTGCAGAGTGGGAGATGGTGGGGTCTGGAAGGTGGTCATGCTATGTTTTTCTTAACTGGAGCCGGAAGGAATTCCTAAGGGAATGGCGATCCATGGCAGTGGGGATATTAAAGACCCACACTACGGTGTGGGAGGGGGGAGGCTGTGGAATGTTGGCTGATGGGATGAGGCAAGGATCCAGGTGACCGTGAAAGTCTAGCAGGGGGATTCTACATAAGTGGTGGGTGGCTGATTCCTGGCACGTGGTTCAGTTGGAAGAAAGGCTCCTCTTTATGCCTCCCTCCTTGGGACAGGTATTTGCCAGTCTTTGGTTTCATCTGGGGCATTTTCAGAAATACTCATGGCTGATTACAAGTGCCCCAGAGTTTCTGATGTAGCAAATCTACACCTTCTCTTATCCCCCATCAATCCTATCACCTCGACCACCATTATCACCATCCCGAGGGAAAGGGATGGACAAGTTTCTCCTCACTTCCATGTGCTACCCTTCCTTAGGTTGGCCTTTTACCATGAAATCAACATATGTTTACTGGGAACCTAAGTGTTGGTGGACACTTCAGTACACAGCTTAAAATCTACTCTGTTTTGGTGTTTGATGCCAGAACTGTCTGTGAGAAGAGGGAGCATATGGTACAATGTGTTCGTGACATCAAGTCTCATGGGGACAATGACCTCATAAGGAGATTTGCTTGTCAGCACCCTCAGAGGCAAAGCCTGTCACAATCCCTTGGCTGTTTGTTGGGCTGGGACATTAGATGTGGGTTACCCAACACCCTGTACCCAGGAGCTCCACGTGTACACACATGAACCTGCCTCAGCCGCCTGAAGATATATTCTGTATATCCTACAGCTAAGTCATCCTGTGGTCAACCAGGTTGGCTGGCCCTGCTCTGTCTGAGCACTCCTGGGCCTCAGAGAGAGCTCTTAGGGTTTGCTGTGGGCCTCAGGGATTCCTCATCCCTTTGCAGCTCGCAATGGGGAACAGAGTGATGTGACATGGGCCCTCTGTTGTCTCTTCCAGTCTGACTGGAAGAAACAAGGAATGCTGGGGATCAGCTATTCAAGGACATGTGGGGCCCTCCAGGTCTCAGGGTCATGCCCGGCAAGGTTGAAGGGCTCCCTGAAGCTCTGGTGACTGTCCACCAGAAGGAACTCTGGGAGAGCAGCTACTCAGAGGTGGGCACCGGCTGAGCAGACCACACATCATCTTTACCGGGACACATTCCCCACGTGAAAGCACCAAGCCACTCTTGGGCCCCTTTGTCACTCACTTGGAAAGCAGGAGTTTTTGTGGGTCACATTTAAGGCCCTACCACAGAACAGAGATCATCAGTGGTTCCCAATACCCGCAGCCTAAAGCCCAGAGGTCTTGGGGTGCCATCCTGTCAGCTTCCAAACTGTCCTATTCTTCTGACCTTCCAACTACCTGCCTCTTTGCTCTCGCTTCAGATATTCTCAGACCGACCCACTCTGCCCACCTCACCTCCAGCTCCCCTGGGAGGTTCCACAGGCCATTGTCTATGTGCCAGTTGCACCACAGGTGTGGAATAATAACCTGCTTCCTGCTTAGATACTCATCAAAGCCTACTGGCCCATCTAGGTCCAATTCTGGGAAGTCTCCCTCAACTGGAAGTGATGTCTCTGCATTACTCAGGGACGGCACTTTGCATTATTTGTCTCCATATCCCCAGAGCACAGCATGATATGAAGAAGCTGACTAGGACTGAGTTGAATAAACAAGTACACCTTGATGACCCAGGTCACTAATTTGGCACTCTTCCCTGGGTGTATATTTCCATGCACACACATAATCTAACTTATGAGCTCAAGAAGGCACAGATCTTGCATATCCCTTCTCTCTCTACACTCTGCAGCACACAGCTCAGAAGCTTGTACATGGACATGTTCAGTGACAGATGTGTTTTGATAATGAGGAAGAGAGACACGAAAAGTGGGTTCCTTTCTGCTCCCTGATATGGGCCATATGTTCCAGCCAAAGCCATTTCTTCACCATCCCTGTCACCCACTCCCTGCTTGCCTGGACTGTCATGTGTTTGCTTGTTCTGTTCTCTAGTTCCTTTCTTTGTTCTCCCAAGCCCTTCCCATTGTTCTCAAAGTGAGCTTGAACCCCACCTCATCGATAATACCCACCTCTAGATCTTTTAGAAGACCCAATTCACCAACTCCAATGTGCAAGCAGAAGCACAGTTCTTCAATTCTAAAAAATGGCTTGTTTTAGTTACTTTGATGGGGTTAAAAAAATAACACCCATTATTTCTGGGTGTGTCTGTGAGGGTGCCTCCAGGAGAGGGTAGCATCTGAATTGGTAGACTAGGAAAGACCTTCAACCCATGTTGGGTGGGTGTCACTCCATCTAATAAGGGCTTGAATAGAACCAAAAGATGTGGGGAGGGAACTCACTTGGAGCCTGAGCTGAGACATCCATCTTCTTGCACTTTAAGACACCAGAGCAGGGAGAATGTCTCTTTTTGCTTAGAACCTCTCAGAGTCTTACTTTCCTCATCTAAAATGTGGAAAGAATGATACCAGTCTTGCCTAAATCAAGTTTTTATACTGATAATTTAAAAATATCACAGATAGAGAATTATATTCAAACCTTTGTACTTCTTAGGCCTTCTTAGTCCTTTGGGCTCAGACGAGGACTTAGATCATCTTCTCCTAATTCTCAGGCCTTTGGCTTTGAACTGCATTACACTATCAACTTTGCTGGATTTCCAGCTTATTGATGGCAGATCCTGGGACTTCCTGATTTCCATAATTATGTGAGCCAATTGCTACAATAAATCTTTGGTCACACACACACACACACACTCTCTCTCTCTCTCTCTCTCTCTCTCTGTAATATATATATGCATATATATCCTACCCATTCTGCTTCTCTGGAGAACCATGACTAATACACAGCTTAAGGTTGATTTCATCACCCTGGCCTACTGGGCTGTGAGGAAATTCAATCCAAATCTTTCTTTGGTCATTATGTGATCCCCCACTGGGCTGGGTAAAGACCCCAGGCCACTGCAGCCGTGGGTCACTGGTCCATATGGCTCACAGTGGCATTGCCCCCACCCAACAGGTGCCATCTCTGTGGTTCTACTCGTCTGTATCTATCAGATCACCTTTGGGTCATGGGTCGGTTTTCTGGTATGTTTTTGAAATTTAATCTTTTTATTATGGTAAAACATACACCACATATTTATACATAACATAAAGTTTACCCTTTTAGCCATTTTTAAGTGTACAATCTAGGGGCATCAAGGACATTGGCAATGTCGTGCAACCATCCCTACTATCTGTTTCCAGAACTTTGTCATTATCCCAAACAGAAACTGTACACGCTCTGAACAATAACCCTTCATTCCTCACCCCCTTTTCACCCCAGCCCCTGGTAACCTCTCCTTTGCTTTCTGTTGACAGTGCAGGTGGAAAAGTAACAATGAGGTTTTGGCAATTTGAGAAATTTGACTCTCAGCCGCGGCCAGGCAGTGTGAAGCAGGGGGAAAGTTTGTTTTTTCTTAGAACGCCTCAGAGACTAGCTTTCCTCATCTAAAGCATCGAAAGAATGATACCAGCCCTGCCTAAATCAAGTTTTTATACTGACAATGAAAAAAGTCACAGATACAGAATTATATCCAGTGTACGTTTGTTAGGTTTATAAAAAAAAATTGCGACTTCATTGATGCTATATAAGTAAAATTGTATTTTATATATCCAAGCGGAGTTGTCTTTTTGATGAAGTCCTATCTTTAATTATATTGTTAAGTGAAGGACGGTCTACAAATGTGTCTGTTTGAATATACAGCTTTTTAATCCCTCTTTCTTTCTTAGGAAAGACTGACTTTAGGAAAAGTGAGTGGTCTATAGAAAGCAGAGCATAGCTTCTCAGTTGCTGGCAAACTGGTGAGAACCTTCCTTAGATGGTCAGGAGATGTCTTTTTGTTCTCCTCATATCTTCTCTATAAACAGGATGGGAGACTTCGTCTTCTCCCTCCCTGAGTGGATGTAAATGGATCCTTGCCAAGCTGTGGGGCCAAGGTAGAGAAAGCCACGTTTTCTGGAGGCTCTGTGATTCGTGGGAGCTTCTGCCAGGCTCTAGGGAGCTCCCGGAAGCTTAATCTTCATGCTCACACCACAGAAACAGCTCCTCTGTGCATCTGGGCACCATAGGCCATCTTGGAGAAGCTAGGAGGACATGTGGACTATAACCAGGCTAGACGGCCAGGGGTCTGGATTTGGCTTGGGTAAGTCTGGGTTTGCTTTTTCTTCTCTGGAGATTTGTTTCTCCCTTTTATTTTTCCTCAAGACCCTGAGCCAGGGGATATCCCAAGAAGCAAGAGCATGTCCCAGACACCAAGGTTGTGGGCGTGATCACCAAGAGAAATAAGGCTGAGTTCCTCTCACTGGTCGGTTGCTCAAGTAATGGTATAAACCAGGCCCCTTGGCTAGCCTAGTTTTGCTGTGGTTTATCCCACTCACATTGCTGCCTGCATCAGCTGTGGTTGTGGGGCCACTCAGCTCTCTGTGCTGGGCCTGGGCCTGGAAAACGTCAGGCTGTGACTACCCATGCATAAACAACCAGCCACTTCTGGGCTGAGGACAGTTTTCCACTCACTTGTCTCCAGATTTCCAGGGTCTCTGTCTGTCTGTGTTTATGTCTTGGCCCTGTGAGTAGAGTCTCCTTCCTGGGGAGGCCTGTTCTCAGGGGTCAACACTGGTGGCTACTTACTCCCCACAGGGAGCTGGGAAGTCACACCTGAGTACTTCAGAACATTCTAGACATTTTGAGAAAGGCAGCTAGGGTCTGACCTGGGGAGGTCAATAACACTACGGGCCCAGCAAATAATTCGTGATGTGATTCAAGGGGAAGCTCCCTTGTTCAAACACATCTACTACCCCCTGTGTTGCTCAAAATTCTACCTACAGGTGACTCAGATCAAAAAATTGCAATAATAGTAATGACTATATTTCTTGTCTGAATTGCACTTTCCAGATCTCAATAGCCTATTTAGTCTCCATGTCAGATTCACAGTAGGTAGGCCACGAATCATTCCCACTGTATTATAGATGCAGACACAGGGCACATCAAGGAGAAGCAGCGGGCTCTGTTCGGGGGTCAGGTGGCCTGGGTCCTCTCTTCATTCTGTCCCTTTTGCTTTGTCACTGTCACAAATGACATCTTCTCTGAACTTACTTTCCTTATTTGAATATATTTTATAGATTATAAAATTCTCTTCATTTAAATATGACATATCTGGGGCACTTGGCTGGCTCAGTTGGTGGAGCGTGTGGCTTTTGATCTCAGGGTTGTGAGTTCGAGCCCCACGTTGGGTGTACAGATTTCTTTAAAAATACAATCTTTAATCAATCAATCAATCAAATACATCAGTTAAAGGTAGACCTTTATGTACTGATATGAAAGGGTATCCAAGATAAGTTGCTAAGTACAAATGTGGAATGTGGGTATAATCTCCTATTTGAGTTTAAGAAAGAAATGACTATAGGTCCACGCACATGCCTGATTGTATCTGTGCCTCAACACCACTGGGAGGATATACAGAACATGTTGTCAGCAGGGGTGGATGTGGAGGGTGGGAGGAGGGAGGAAGTCAGTGGTGGAGGGGAGGTTAACTTTTCTTCATATTCCTTTGTACTTTTAAAAATTCTGCCTTTATAAATAAAACACAAAAATAAGCATTTTATATTGGAGGACTTAAGGTTTTCTTTTGGAGCGAGTGGGATGATGTAGATAATATCAGATGCTTTATGTACATCAAGGGCTTACTACCATCCCAGGAGGCACCCTAAAAGACTGTTATCGACCATTAGATTTGACAGCATTGTGTACTGGGAAAATTACAGGCTTAAGAATTGAACAGACTTGAGTAAAACTCAGCCTCTTGCTTTCTCATCTAAAAATCTTGGGGGAGAAGGAAAGAATGACCGCTATTATGAGCTATAAAAAATAAAATGAAAACATGACATCATGGATGTAACAAAGGGCTTGTCCTTCTCCCCTTGCATGACTGTGCGAGCAGGACTCTGGAAAATGGAAAAATGGTCTATGTTTCAAGTAAGTTTTGACATCAGGTAAGTTCTCTAGGGCAGCACTCTCCAAGACATATGCAACGCAAGCCAGATGCATGCTGTTAGGTTTTCTAGTGGCCACGTTAAGAGGAAAAGCACAAAGAAACAGGTGACACTAATTTTTTTTTTAAAACATTATTTCTGCCCTACAGAAGCATAGAGCTTATTTTTTTTTTAAAGATTTTATTTATTTGACCAGAGAGAAATCACAAGAGAGGCAGGCAGAGAGAGAGGAAGGGAAGCAGGCTCTCCGCTGAGCAGAGAGCCCAACGTGGGGCTCGATCCCAGGACCCTGAGATCATGACCTGAGCCGAAGGCAGCGGCTTAACCCACTGAGCCACCCAGGCGCCCCCTAATTTTAATAATATGTTTAAATTAACCCTGTCTATGTAAAATATACTTTAATGTGTAATCAATGTAAAATTATTCCTGGGATATTATACTTTTTTCACAGCGAATCTTTTGAAATCATGTGTATTTTACACTTACAGCACACCTTATCTCGGCCCGGCTCTATTCCGACCTCCTCTGGTCCATAGCTACCTGGGGCTAACAGCTGCCATACTGGAGGGTGTGGGCTCTGTGCCAGGAATGACACCATAGAAGGCTCTCAATAACCCAGAGGCCCGGGGCTGGGGCTTAAAGGAGGAAGGTGATGGACAGGAACCCAGTTTGTCCAGCGCAGGCTGTGATTAGGTAACAAAAGCACAGAACATGCTTGAGTAAATAAATAAGGGGCTAAACACTCTGCCCTACGAGGCTGTCCTCCCATCACCCTGAGAAAGGTCAAGTGCTTTCACTGCTATGGTGAAGTGGAAAGGGAACTGGATGGGAGGTGAGGACAGGGGACAGGGAAAGGGCTGGATATTGTCAAATGTGGGCGGCTTCCCCATCACCCACTCTCCTGGGCTTCCTCAGTCTTTGCTGGAAGCTCTTTGTTGGCTCAAGCCCTGAATGTTTCCGCTCTTCTGGTCTTGTTCTGAGCTGTCGTCTCCCCCCATGCTGTACAAGGCTCTCTCCTTATGGCACCAGATCTGTACATGGGCTCGCTCTGTAGCCCTAGGAGCTCCCCTGAGCCAAAGTCTACTGCACTGAGTCCAGAGTCTTGCCCACATCCCCACTGGACCTGCTATCCCTGCTTTCCCTTCTCCCGTGAGGCCTCCTTCTGTTGCCCAAGTCAGAAACTTGGTAATAAAAGGTGACTCCTTTCCTTCCTCCCACTTCCAAATCACCACCAAACCTTGTCAGTTCTGTCTTCCAAATAGCTATCGAATGTCAAGAGAGATTTCTTGCTGTATCACGGCAATTGCATCCTAATGGGGTCTCCTGCCTTTCATTTTGTGCCTACCCAGTCTTCTCTCCCACATGCACTCAGCATGTCTTTCTAAAGCTTCAATTCCATCCTGTAACTTTCTGGCCTAAACACGCCCACTTCTCACCTACACCCCTGGATGAAGTCCAGAGTCTGTGTGTCCCGAGCCCGGGACTGAGAACTTGTCTCCCTCCACTTCTGCCCTTGTCCTCTGCAGTGGGCTGAAGAGTGAGCCCCCACATCCATGTCTACCTCGAACCTCAGAATGTGACTATTTGGAGATAGGGGCCTTGCTGATGTCATTAAAGATTGAGATGTGTTCATTCTGGATCAGGTGGGTCCTTAATCCAGGGACAATTTTTCCTGGAGAGGAAAAGGCGCCCATGAAGAAGTCGTTCACAGGAAGACAGAGACAGGGATTGGGCTGATGGAGCCACAGACACCAAGGATGGCTGGAGCCACCGGAAGCAGGAAGAAGCAAGGACTTCTGGAGCCACCGGAAGCAGGAAGAAGCTAGGATGCGGAGTCTCTCCTTGACCCCGCAGAGGGAATATGGCCCTGGCGACACCTGATTTTGGATTTCTAGCTGGTGGAACAGTGGGGGGATATATTTCTGTTGTTTTGCTCTACCAAGTCCGTGGTAGCTCTTTCTGGGAGCTCTATGAAATCAACACACTCTTTCAGCTGTAATGACTAATTGCATTTCTCTATACTTGACCTTCTTTCAGGGTCTCCCCCCACCCTGCCACCCTTCCCCTTCAGCCTGACTCCTGAAAGCCTCTTCACGTGTGTTCCCGACTGGGTGAAGTGCGTCTCCTCTGCGTCTTCAGAGCACGTGGCACTCTGTGTACCAGTTGCCTCCCTACTTGCCTGCAACCCCCACTGGACTGGAAGCCCTGTGGTGACAGGGACATCTTGGAGACACAACCATGATCCATGCCCCCTCCCCCACCCATGCTCAGACAACACCTGGCTGCAGCAGGTGCTGAGTAAGCATTTGCGGAATGACTGAACGCTCACTCTTCTGTCAACCAGGGTTCTTTGTGGGTATTATTTCTGGTTATCCTTCCAAAAGGCTTGTAAGTCTTTATTTTTATTTTAATTTTTCCCAATTCAAGATACGGAAACCAAGGCTTAAGTGCCTCTGGGGGCTGACCTGAGGGACATAAAGTTCATTCTATTTACAAACCTTTACATCAATAGGAGTTTCCAAATTTATTTTGGGCTCTCCACAGCCTGGCTGTCAAAGCTGTAGTTTTCACTGTTTGAAGTCCAAAAGTCAGACTTCACTGAGGAACGTGCTTATGACATCCAGGGGAAGCCGTGGAGGTCATCGTCATGTTGACTTGTACAGAGCTCCAACCTGCACGTCCAGACATAGGAAATGTGTGGGAAAGTGTTCAGTCCCTGTCACTGTGATGCTCGTGACTGCCACAGGGGAAGAATTGAGTTTGAAGATCAGAAAATCTTTACCATAGTCCAGGATATCCCTGTAGGCAGCTTTGTGTCCTCAACATCTCCAGTGCAGCTGAAATTGCATTTCTAGGGGAGGGTCCACATCTGTGTTATTAAAAATCCCTGTGCAAAAAAAAAAAAAAAAAAAAAAAAAAAAATCCCTGTGCAGGTTCTGCGGCTCAGGGAGGTTTGAAAATGGAGGGAAGAATGGGGAGCCTGGAAGCCTGGGGAGAGAAGGCAAAGATGGAGAAGCTGCAGAAGATAAAGGCAAACTTGGCCGAGGTGTAACTGTGCCCTGGGTGGGGAGTGGGGAGATCAGTTTCTAGAAGAACAGAGCATGCCCAGAGACTAGTCCCCTGGGCCTTTGTGAACCATCCCACCTACCAAGCCCACTTCTTCTCCATCAGATGCCATTCCCCAACTGTGCCCAGCCCTCACCTTGGCCCCAGTGGGCTCCAGGCCTCGATGACCACTGGGTCTTGGTTTCTGCTGTCTGCTCCCTACATCTCCCATCTGCCATGTGAGGTCTGGGCTCTCACCTCTCACCTCCTGCCCAGAGCTTCCCTGCACCTTGGCTCCACTGTTCTCCTGGAGGCAGAGCTCCTTCCCCATGAGTCTACACCTTGTACCATTACCCTCATCCTCATGGCTCCATGCACATGCATTGTGTCTCTTGTGCATGTCTCCTGCCCTGAAGAGCTGGGGCAGAGTCCTATAGTGCAAAGGTCATGGGCCTTGGAAGCCCCACACCTGAAAGTGATTTGTCACCTCACAATGCATCTGGGAGCAAATGATTAACCCACAGTCCAGCCTCCATTTCGTCGTCCATAAAACGGGAAAGATACCTTCTTCTTAGGGTTCTTGTGCAGATAAAATGAGGCAATGTGTGGAATGTCCTTGGCATGCAGTAGGTGACTGATAAAACCATGTTAATTAACAAAGGAGCTGGATAATCATTGCCATGGTTGTAACTAAGACCTTGGAGAGCACTTTCCTATTTTCACTTTTTAAAAATCTTTTTCAAAGATTTTATTTTTTTTTATTTGACAGAGAGAGATCACAAGTAGGCAGAGAGGCAGGCAGAGAGAGGGGAAGGAAGCAGGCTCCCTGCTGAGCAGAGAACCCGATGCGGGGCTGGATCCCAGGACCCTGAGATCATAACCTGAGCCGAAGACAGCGGCTTAACCACTGAGCCACCCAGGCGCCCCCAAAGATTTTATTTTTAAGTAATCTCTCCACCTAATATGCGGCTTGAACCCCTAAACCCAAGATCAGGAGTCACATGTTCTTCTGATGGAGCCAGGCAGGCGCCCACAGTCGGCCTGAGGGTTTTCATCAGTCTCCTTGCTGTGGGCAGGGAGAAGGAAGATTCAGGCAAGTAAGTCATCAAGGCTCACAATGCCCTAGAGGAGCACCTGTGGGGCCTTGAGGACTTCTTGCCTTAGACCCTCTGCTTTCTCTTGCACCTTGGGTGGACATGACAGGCATAGGGACAACTGTCTCTGTTTTGGCTCTCCTCCTGTGTGGAAAGCACAGTCTGAAAAGGTTCCCTCGAGGGTGTCAAGAGTTTAAAAAAAAAACCCCAAAACAAAACAAAAAAAAAACGAAAGTAAAACCAGTCAGTCACTGAAACAGTAATTGGTAAAAGTTTATCATGCTCGCACCAGAAAGTCTGCAAACCAGGAGCACTCAAACCAAAAGAGGGAATGAGGCTCAGAGGTAAATTGCTAAAAGGCAGCTTACATGGTGTGGAATCAGTGACCGATTATTCTTCACGATGATGGGTTACAAAATTAGAATTTTCTTAAGGGGCGCCTGGGCAGCTCAGTCGGTTAAACGTCTGCTTTCAGCTCAGGTCACAATCCTGGGGTTCCTGGATCAAGCCCTGCATCAGGCTCCCTGCCCAGTGGGGCGTCTGCTTCTCCCTCTCCCTCTGCTTCACCCCTCCCCCAACGCTCGGCCTTTCTCTCTTGCTCACTCTCTCTCAGTAAATAAATAAAATATTTTAAAAAGTTGTGTTTTTTCCCCTAAATGAAGGGGGAACTAGTTGGTAGTTAACTCACATAAATTCTAGAGAATAATGTAAGTTTTACTTACACAGTTTTCAGAGACATAAGCAAGAAGTGGCCCAGATAAAGTTAGCTTCTCTTCGCTTGCAAAAAAAAAGCTAAATTAAGCTTTGCGTGTGTGGCTAAACTGGTTTGGTCTGCTCAGGGAATTTTCAAGTCTGGTCGTCGCTTTTGATTTTAACAGGGGTCTTTTTGACAGAACTCAAGCGTGGAACGTGTGGCTGGTGCTCCCAGATGCCAGGGACGTGGGAAGGGCCTGTCATGGTTGGCTGCAGCTCCGGTCGTCTTGAAAGGGCCTGGGCTGTGTCATGTTTTGATATGTTGTCCTGTGTCACTGCAGGTGCAGCAGTTCCACTCATGCCATGGGGCGGCAGTGGGATCGGGCACACGCTCTCTGCCTTCTTTTCCCCCTTGGGTCCTGTCCGTGCTGGGGCTGACATCAAGGTCCGGAACAGCACGTGTTTTATAGGGATGCATGTCATTTTAGGGAAGGGGTGGAGCTGAAGAGGGGAAGGCTGCAGAAGAGGGGGGAAGCAGGGGAATGTTGGTGTTGGGAACTTTCTGGAAAGACACTGAGGCGACAGAATACCCCTGTGCTTCTGCTCTGACTGGCCCGAGACCATACTGATGGGAGACCAGCCGGAGGAGTCAACTCTGAGGCAGCAGAACCCAGAAAGGGTCTGTGGGCCTTGAGGTGGGAGTGGTGAGCGATGGGGCTTGGGGGGGCTGGTGCCAGGCTGGCATTCCCATCACCTGCAGGCCCTGACAGGAAGCCTGTGGAGTTGTCAAGCTGCCATGTCTAGGCTGGGGCCTGGCTTCCTGGGCCAAAAGCAGGCAGCTGAGGAATTTAGTGACATATTTTCAGTACCTTAAATGGGCTCCCCATGTTTTGGTCAGAGCTGCAGAAATGATCTCATGTGTTGTTGTTTTTTTTTTTCTCCCTTTGAATTTTATTCTGAACAGAAAAGGTGGCTCTCCCTCCAGACCCAAATAGTGTCCCCAGCATCTTTTCCTCTCAGGTCCTGGCTATGTCAGACGGTGAATGGGGTCCACAGCACACCTCCTGCGGCTCCCCCACCTGGCTGAGGGGTGCGAACAGAAGCCATCCAGGGCTCCCAGCCCCTCTCCCTGCTGCCCGCCATTCTGCTCCCGAGAGAGCAGCCATCTTTGGGGGATACCCGCTGGCTGGAAGCTGTGGATGGTGGGAGCTGAGAAAGGGGGAAATGCCGCCAATCCTGGGCTTGAGAGAGAGCTGGAAGAAATGAGCCAGTGAATGAGGCTGCTGGGAACAGAAGCAGAATCCAGAAATGTCTTCTAGGACTCCTCCAACCCCAACCTTGTCCCCTCTCCCTCCAGAGTGTTGAACTGACAGTTTGCTTCCTCTCTTCTGCCCTCCCCTTGCCCAGCTGGGCTGGTGTTTGGGGTGCCTGTATGCCCGGGGGCTCCTTCTGTGGCCAGCTCAAGCCCTCACAAGGTCCACAGGGCCAGAGAGAAGCTGGGAGGTGAGAGGACTGCGGCTTTGAATGGGGAGGAGTAGTGCCAAGAGAAGAAGAAGGAAGAAAAGAGGGTGGTTTGACCTGGTGATTTAATTTGTGTCTGGTGTTTGGCTGCACAGAAATGCACACCGAATGAGACTCAGCCTCTGACCTCTCACCATTTGAGGTCAAAAGGGTCAGTGGTGACCTAGGCACAAGGGCAGGTGACCAGGTAGCCCTTCACATCGGCAACAACTGTTTGACGTGAGAGGACACCTAGTTACCAGGAGGAGAAATAAACGTTGAATTTTTGGGGTCAAATTGAAGGATAAAAGCGTGAGCCTGTTTGGGGGTCCCTCAGGGAGGGTCCTCTATGGGCTCAGCTGGGGCCAAAGGGAGAGGACAAGTGTCATGGAAGATGTTGGGAGCGGGGGCAGGGGCATTAAACTCACAGGGTGTGGCAGGAGGGGGCACCTTCCCTATGTCGGTTCCCCAGATAAGGTCACTGAAGATCCTAAAACACTTTCACCGTCATTATGTCATCTCATCTGTGCATAGACCATAGTTTTATTTTTTTTAATTTTTAATTTTTAATTTTTTTAAAAGATTTTATTTATTTATTTGACAGAGAGATCACAAGTAGGCAGAGAGGCAGGCAGAGAGGCAGGCAGAGAGAGAGGAGGAAGCAGGCTCCCTGCGGAGCAGAGAGCCCGATGCGGGGCTCGATCCGAGGACCCTGAGATCATGACCTGAGCCGAAGTCAGCGGCTTAATCCACTGAGCCACCCAGGCGCCCCTGCCATAGTTTTATTTTTTTAAAGATTTTATTTATTTATTTGGCACAGAGAGAGAGGGAGAGAGAGAGAGCATGAACAGGGGGGATAGGCAGTGGGAAAGAGAAGCAGGCTCCCCGTTGAGCAGGGAGCCCAAAGAGAGGTTCCATTCCAGGACCCTGGGATCATGACCTGAGCCGAAGGCCAAGGGCCAATCGACTGAGCCACCCAAGTGCCCCTAGCCCACCCCTTCTTGAGGGTAGGGCTGCTCTTCATAGGTCTTAGAGTTCTTGACATGCCTGACACAGATGTTGGCCCAGAGCTGCATGAATGATCAGCTGAGCTGGGCATAACGGCAGTATGCGGAGATAGGAATCCCAGAGTTCTGCCATGACTCCGGAGTCTAAGAACCACACCATGTTCTTAACTATAAATTTTATCTGCATAGAGCTTTAGTTTTTTTTTTTTTTCCTAAGATTTTATTTATTAGGGAGAGAGAGAGAGAAAGAGAGAGAATGGGCAGGGGGGTGGCAGAGGGAGAACCAGACTCCTCCCCGCTGAGCAGGGAGCCTGATGTAGGGCTTGATCCCAGGACCCTAAGATCATGACCTAAACCGAAGACTGACGCTCCACTGACTGAGCCAGTCAGGTGCCCCGAGAGTTAGCATTTCTTTCTTTCTTTTTTTAGATTTTATTTATTTATTTGACAGACAGAGATCACAAGTAGGCAGAGAGGCAGGCAGAGAGACAGGAAGGGAAGCAGGCTCCTGGCTGGGCAGAGAGCTTCAGGGAGTAGGTCAAACGTATGGGAATTGGGTCAGAAACAAAGCAGGAGGTGTAAGAAGGGTGTGTTTTCCGCAGGAGATTATCACTGCCAGGAATTACGATGTCTGTCGGGCCACTCCTCTTCCACAGAGGGGGCTTGAGGGCAGATGCTGGGCCGGGATCTGGTGGAGTCTGAGAGATGCCAGCTTTGTCCCTGGGGAGAGAGGGTCCCTCAGTGTGCAGCCTCACTGGGAGCCCAGGGGCGCTGAGAAAGCCCTGACACTTTCACTTGGGTGACTCATGAGCCCAGGTGGGGCTGGGGAGAAAGTGGCCAAGGTTCACTTCCTTCCTGAAGACTGTGCTTGTTCTGGGCTGATAGTCCTTCCGGAGAATGACAGGCAGAGGGTCCCTTCCATGGGACTTTTAAAGACTATAAACAATAAACATCCCCCTCTGCACAAACACTCAAGCAAACAAAAGCTGGGGCTTCTAATTGTCCAATTGTCCCCCTGGTCTGGACCCAGGCAGCAGTCTGGACGTTCCCCTTTCTCGGATTAATCTAGAATAACTCCCCCCTGTGTCCTCTCTTACCGTCATCCCTCCAACATTCTCCGGAATGTAGAGCATCAACACTGTTGATGTTACGGGTTGGACACATTCTTGGTTGTGGAGGACGGGGGTCTCTGTACGCTGTAGGGTGTTTCCAGCACTCCTGGGCTCTACCCACTAGATGCCAGTAGCACCTTGTGAGTGATGATCACTAAAAATGTCTGCGGACACTGCCAGGTTTCCCGTGGGGCACACAACGGCCCCCAAATGAGTAGGACTGATGCACAGTGTAGATACTTAAAGCCTCTAATGCCATTGTCAAAGTTTCAAAGTTTACTAAGTCCTGATTTTGATTCAAGATAGCAAATGGTACATTGAATGGGGTCTAGCAAATGGTGGTTAGCAAACTGTGTATTGAATGTGGCATGATAAGAGCAGCTTCCTGGTTCTGCAACCTGGGGCAGGCGAATTGTCCTTCTGGAGGCTTCTAGTCTCTAACCAAAGTACAGTAAAACAGCAGAGGCTGCTGCTGGCTGTAGGCATGCTCCAAAGATACAGGTGATGAAATGCCTGCCAGAGCTGGGAGTTTTTGGAGAAATTCACAGTGTGGTAAGGGATTTGCAGCGTTATATTGTTACCTTCCCTTTATTAGAAGCTACACGAAGTCCAGCTATTGGTCTAGCAACGTACAGAGATTGTACAGGCAAGATCTCATGAAAAACCTGATTTCAAATATTCTGTCCCATCGTTCCCATACAACTTTGAAATATCCCAACTTCGAAGGAATCCCAAAGTGGTGTTTTTCAACGGGCCTCCCACCCCCAGGGGCAACACGAGAGGCCTTTGCTGGACCTTGTGCATTGCTTTTGGTATCCTTCCGTGTGAGGTACAGTCTAGCAGTGAGGCAGGGGTCCTGCTGGCCTCCCGTGCCAAGGTACCACGGGATGTGGATTGTAAATGGGCAAAAGGCACATCCTTGTGCTCTCCAAAGACCCACGATAGGCCCTGTGCGTTGTAAACGTTCCTTATGTTACAGACATTCTTGCCTTAAGTGGTTCATGAGTGAAGGGAAAAGCACTTTTACTATGAGATAAGAACTTAGATTTTGGTCCCAAATTTGACATTTCCCCTCTCTGGGTCTCACTTGTCTTATGTGTCACGGGATAGAGCTGGACCAGGTGACTTCTGAGTCTACTTCTGGCTCTGACCTCCTCTCTTTCTGGTAATGTCCATGATGCTTAAACAGCCTTCAACTCATATATAGTGGGCATGGAGAAAGCAGTACAGGCAGATGGCATCCTCCAAGAGCACACAACCTGAGTGCAGAAAACATCAAGGATTTAGGGCCAGATTCCTGGGGTCTGGACCTTTATGAGCTGTGTGATCTTTCCAGAGTTATTATTTTTTTTTAAAGATTTTATTTATTTATTTGACAGACAGAGATCACAAGTAGGCAGAGAGGCAGGTAGAGAGAGAGAGAGGGAAGCAGGCTCCCTGCTGAGCAGAGAGCCTGATGCGGGGCTCGATCCCAGGACCCTGAGATCATGACCTGAGCCGAAGGCAGAGGCTTTAACCCACTGAGCCACCCAGGCGCCCCTCTTTCCAGAGTTATTTAAGCGTGCAGTTTCACCATCTATAAAATGAACATAATCACAATACCTAGTCACAAAATGAATAATGTTCTTAGAACAATGCCTGCCATGTAATAAATTCTCATGATCTATCAGTTATTAATCTTATTACAATACACTGTGAGCAGCATCATGGTAAAAACACAAACAAAATGCTAGGGAGGCCTAATTGAGGAATGCTACCCAAGCCAATCCAGGAAGAATAGCCTGTGTGCAACTCTGTAGCTCCAACCAAGGAAAAGTCTCAGAAACCCGGAACAACCAAGCCAACCCAGTTCCCCAGCATTCCCTGTGGCTTCGCCTTAGCCAGCCGGATGTTGTCCAGAGGTGGGGAAGTTTGGTTCCCCGCTGTGTCCTCCCCAGTGTGGCCTGGACCCAGGCTCTCTTTGGGTCAGTCCAGACTCATGGAGCTGGAAACAGCTGCTTTCAGGGAACAATCAACTGTATGTTGAAATAATGGAATTTCCTAGCATTTTAATTGTTTATGGTGAACAAATGACCAGTGATTCAGAGAAATGATATCTACCACTGGCGTTGGACAAAAACCTGAAGTTTCCATTCAGTCTTAGTGAAGGCAAAGTAGAACTGTCTTTCACACCTAGGCACAGCTCAAACACATCAAATCTGGGGAAATGACAGAGCTAACCCTAACGGCAGGTCACCAGCAGACATGCTGGTCCCAGAGAAGGGGCATGGGCACCCAGGTAATGAACACATCCTAAATTTCTCTTGGCTTTGGGCTTTCTTTTGGCTCTTCACTGAATGCAACTATTAAGTGCCAAGACAATTAATAGAAAAAAGGACAGTCTTGTCAACAAATGGTGCTGGGACAACTGAATAGCAGGTGTGACAGAATGACATTGGATCCTACCTCACACCATATACAAGAATTAAATTGGACCAGCGGTCTAAATTATGAGCTAAAACTATAAAGCTCTTAGAATAAAACATAGGAGTAAATCTTTGTGACTTTGGAGGAGGCAATGGTTTCTTCAGTGTGACACCAGAAACACAAGTGATACGAGAAAAAATAGAGAAATTGGACGTTATCGAAATGAAACACTGTTGTGCTTCAAACAATGGGATAAAATTTAACTGTAAAAAAAGAAGTGAAGTACTGCTAAATGTAAAAAACTAGACAGAAAAGGCCACATATTATGCAATTCCATTTCTCTATAATGTCCAGAATAGGTCAAAAGAGACAGAAAGTAGATTGGCAGGTTGCAGAGGCTGGGGGGTGGCAGGGGTGGGGAGTGACTGTTAGTGGATATGCATTTTCTTTTGGGGCTGATGAAAATCATCTGGAATTTGGTGGTGGGGCTGGTTGCACAACCTGGCAAATATCCTAAAAATCGCTGAATTGTAACTTTAGAAGGGTGAATTTTATGCTATGTGAATTATACTGCAAAAAAAAATGTGGCTGTCAAGTGAGGCCTTTCCCCCTGCCCGCCATACCTTTCCACTCTTTCCTTAGTCTTTTTTCATCTGCATTACCTCAAGCCAAGTGTATCTATTCATTTGTATTCACCTGTTTGTAGTTGATTATCTTTAATATAGCCGAAATTTATTTTGTCCTTGTTCTATGTCTTCTTGTTAATTTAACTCATCTTGGAGCACCTGCTGGCTCAGTCCACAGGGCACAGAACTCCTGATTTCAGGCTCGTGAGTTCAAGCCCCACATCGGGCATAGAGCTTACTTTAAAAAAAAAAAAAAAAGCTCAATTTTTCTATCCTTACAAAATCTTGAACATGTGATGCCAGCATACGCAAGTGATCTCCTCAAGTTACATAACATCTATAAATGTGACGAATGTGTATCTTTCACTAAGACATTGATTACAAAGTATTGAATAAAAATTGGTCATCAGCAGAAGGAGGCATTTTACCTTAATAAAATGTATCTTAGAAATTAAAACAACCCTATGGTATGTATGAGAATAATTCTGGTATCCGGAGTGACTGACAGAGTTTAAGTCTGTGTTAGTGGTTTCAGTTGACTCTCACTCGTGGTACTGTATTTCCTCATGTATTTTAAATTTTGGGTTGTAAATGCATGTTTTGCAAGGTTGCATCTGTGAGATTTTTGCGTGGTGTCTGGGCAGCAGTATTGCATTTGAATCTCATGGTGCTTTCAGCCCGAGATTTTAATCTCTTACCAGAGGTAAGGTGGGGGCTTACTGGATCATACAGATAATATAAACTTGAATGCTGAGTCTAGATAAAGACAGAGCCCTCATATAAATTATCAGGGGACATGCTTCCTATCCAGAGCCCTGGACAAGATAGATAAACTACCATATTATCTCTCTTTGCAAGAGAGCAAATTCTTTTCCTGTCACTCTTTTTTTCTTTTCTTTTTTTTTTTAAAGTGGGCTCCATACCCACCGTGAGGCTCAAGGTGGGACTTGAACTCACAACCCTGAAATCAAAACGTGAGTTGAGATCAAGAGTCAGGTGCTTAACTGACTGAGCCACCCAGGGAACCCTTTCCTATCACATTTTTATCAAGGGTATAAGCCTTAAAAATTCTTGGCTCTATGTAGGAATTACAGTTCTGGTACAGGCCTGCCTCAGACCTCGTGTCTGTCCCTGCTGTGGCCTTTAACCTGAAGCTCTTTGGGTACCAAGACTGGCCACCCTCCCATCCCACCTCCACTCAAAACAGAGCAGCCACAGTATTGGCCTGCTTCCTCCCTTGGTTTCTGTTTTCTCCTTTTTCTTTTTGGTTGCAGGATTTTCCTTTCTTTACTAAAAGCTCAGTTAATACAATTGAAAGATACTCGTTATCTTTTATCTAGCATTTCTAGGTGTTTTTACAGCAGGAAGGCCTGAAGCCATTTATAATAAATATACATGTGGTCTTTATCCGTGGTTCCTGGCTCACAGCTCCCCAAACCCTTGGAATTTCCTGAGCAAGAGCAACGAGAGCTTCTTTTATCAAATATTCCCTCTTTGTCCTCAGTTCCTGAATTCACTTTAGAGCCATAAAAGTGACATGGCTTGTCTCATTATTCATAAAAAGGCCTTTCCTGGGGGCGCGAGGGTAGGCAGTCAGTTAAGTCTGACTCTTGGTTTCAGCTCAGATTGTGATCTCAGGGTCTAGATCTGAAGCCCTGTGTCAGGCTCCGTGCTCAGTGAGGAGCCTACTTCTCTCCCTCCCTCTCTGCCCATCCCCCCAGTTCATGTGCCTATGTGCTCTCTCTCCCCCATCCCCTCTCTCTCAAATAAATAAATAAATCTTAAAAAAAAATCTTTCCCACCACAGCTGGGTTAATGTTCATGAGAGGACTTTTAGAAAGATCCTAAAGGCGGGGTGCTGGTTGTCAGGGGAGCCACCCATGAATAGAGGGGTGGAACTTTCAGTCCCATCCCCTGACTCCTACAGAGGGGAGGAGGTGCAGGAGGATGAGTCAATCACCAATGGCCAATGATTTAATCAACAATCCTATGTAATGAAACCTCCATAAAATCTAAAAGGAGGGGGTTGCAGGGGCACCCTGGGGACTCAGTTATAAATCTAATTCTTGGTTTGGGCTCAGGTCTAGATCTCACAGTTGGGGAATCAATCAAGCCCCACTTAGGGCTCTGTGTTCAGCGTGGAGTCTGCTAGAGATTCTCTCTTCCTCTCCCTCCCTCTCTCTCTCAAAAAAAAATAAAATCTTTAAAAGGAGGGGATTGGAGAGCTTTCAGGTTGGTGAGCCAGAATGCTGCCCCATGCCACCATGCCAGCCCCCAAACGCCATGGGGACAAAAGTTCCTTTGTCTGCTACCTTGCCCCAGGTATCTCTTCCTCTGGCTGCTGATTCATAACCTTTTCTATTGTTTGTAATAAGCCGGTCATCTAGTGAGTAATGGGTTTCCTGAGTTCTCTGAGCTGTTCTAGCAAATCAGTTGAACTCACGGAGGAGGTCATGAAAACCTCTGATTTATGGCCTGCCAGTCAAGGAGCATGGGTAACAACCTGGTCTTGCAAATGGCTTCTGAGGTGGAGAGTAGTCTTGTAGGACTGAGTCCTTGACCCGTGGGATCAGATGCTGGGTAGACAGAGTCAGAATTGAGTTGAATCGTAGACACCCAGCTGGTGTCAGAGCATCGTTTTGTGGTGTGGAGAACCACCTCCCATGTTGGAATTGGGTGCAGAACCCTTAGAAGTTTTCTAAGTTTTCAAGTCTGCTGCATGACCAGGAATGCATGTTCCTATGGCACAATTTCTCCCTATTGACCTGGCCAAGATAACAAGGGCATAAGCGAGGATGAGGGAAGGACTCACATGGTACTGGTGGACATTGAAGCTGCTACATCAATTCCCAAGGGAATTTGGCAACAGTAATTTCATCTCTGGGAATTTACCCTATTGAAAGCATCATGGATATGCATAAAGTTTCAGTTTGAAGGATGTTTGTGTCAGTGTAGCATTTCTAAAAATTATAAACTGTTTAAATATTCCAGGCAAGAGGAAGAAAAAAGAAGAAGGGGAAGCATTTATGTCAGGAAAGGAAAACTTTCTGAGAAATTCCCAGCAAATAAGGACCTAGGGCTCCTGGGACCAACCCCATCTCCTGGCCATCCCTTGTTATAAGGGAAACTGGGAAAGGTAGGATTTTTATTTGGGTACAAAATCAAGGTTTTCTTAATAAGAAAGAAGGGAGGAATGGACACACTGGTGTTCTTCAATCTGTCCATCTGTTCATCTATCTGTCCATTTGTCCACCCATTCATCCATCCATCTGTCCACACACTCTATCATCTGTCTAATTATCATCTATCTATCTATCTATCTATCTATCTATCTATCTATCATCATCCGTTCTGCACCTGGAAGGATAGACATAAATTCATCAGAGGATATTCCTAGTTGGTAGAATTTTATTTATTTATTTTTAAGATATTTATTTATTTATTTGTCAGAGAGAGAGCACAAGCTGCAGGGAGAGGGAGAAAGCGGGCTCCCTGCTGAGCAAGAATCCTGATGCATGACTCGATCCCAGGACCCTGAGATCATGATCCGAGCAAAAGACAGGCACTTAACTGAGCCACCGAGGTGTCCCAAGTTGGTAGAGTTTTAAAGGTGATTTTTCCTTTATTTTTGTATATTTGATATTCTATTTTCAGTGAAGATGTATTATTTTTTTTAAAAGATTTTATTTGTTTATTTGATGGAGACAGAGATCACAAGTAGGCAGAGAGGCAGGCAGAGAGGGGGAAGCAGCTCCCCACTGAGCAGAGAGCCCAATGGGGGGCTCGATCCCAGGACCCTGAGATCATGACCCGGGCTGAAGGCAGAGGCTTAACCCATTGAGCTACCCAGGTGCCCCAAAGATGTATTGTTTTTATAAAAAGAAAAAATCATTTAAAAGAATTGACAGTCGTTAAGGACAGGACGGCACATGGTAGAATCGGGACCAAAACCAGGTTTGGTGCCAGAGAAGCTGTGAGAAACAGAGAATCAAAATATCTCAAGAAAAGAGTTTATGGAGACAGCAACTGTGGTTCGTAGGTCATTCTGGTTGTTCCTGGAGGGCTGTTGTTGAATTTAGGGAGAGTCAAAATATTGCCTGATGTCTTTTTATTTTTTTTAAGATTTTATTTATTTATTTGAGAGAGGGAGAGAGAGAGAGGGAGAGAGAGAGAGCGAGCTCACAGGTGCACAAAAGCCAGTGGAAGGGAGGGAGGGAGGGAGGGCACAAGGTTGGTGGGGGGAGAAGAATAGGGGAGGGAGAAGGACAAGCAGACTCTGTGCCGAGGGCAGAGCCAGACACAGGACTCGATCCTAGGACCCCGAGATCTTGACCTAAGCTGAAACCAAGAGTTAGATGCTTAATCAACTGAGCCACCCAGGTGCCCCAGAGTATTGTCTGATGCCTTAAAGATGCTGCCTAACCTATTTGGAATTTATAGAACAGCAGGTAGGACTCTGCCACTGCTACAGGCTGCCCACTTATGAAGCTAAAACATCTTGGTTTTGCGTAGATATTGCTAACACCCAGGTGGCCGTCTGATACTGCGTATGGCTCCTCATCTCAGCTCATTAGTTGGCTCACACTGTTCCAAGACCTCCTTACTGTGGTGGTCAGCCTCAGAAGACACACCAGAGGTGCCCTCTCCAAGAGAAGAAGGTCATATGGCTATTAACATCATAGCAACTGCTTGGTCTTGGGCTTCTCTGGCCCCAGAAGGACAAACAAAATGTGCCGGGGACTCAGAGAAGCACCGTTCACCCCCTTTACCTGCGATGAAGTGGAGGATGGCAGAACCATTTACTGAGTTTGCTATATTTCCTCAACCAGTCCTTAAAACCACTTCACAAGTGGGCACATATGAATAAGAAAACCAAGGCTCAGGCTAGTTAAGTAACTTGTCTAAGATCTCACAGCCAAGAAAGTAGGAGAGAATGACTGCAGGTTGTCTGGTCTGGAGTCCATGTTCACGATCATTACGTCCTCCTACTCGTGATGTGACCAGCCACCTGATTTGCTCTGGACAGTCCTGGCTTCAGCATTTAAAGTCCCCCATCTTGAGCAGCCCTTCCATCTCAGGCAAACCCAGATGGTGGGTCACCTGGGCTGCTCTCCTTTTTCTCCTCCAATCCAAACCCTATCAGTCTAAAGCCCACTCCTGGTCTTCCCTCTTCTCTGAAGGCCTTCCTGACCTCCACTGAGGCCTGAGTGTGTGTTCTTCACACGTGGATGCCTTCAGTGCCCACCTGGTTGCTATCGAGGCTGACGGTTTTCTATAGTGCTTAGGGCAACAATGGGCACATAATTAATACCAAAGGGAAAAAATTCTAGTGGAATTAATGAGTGCATGAACTATTAACATCACCTAAAGCAAAGACTTGCAGAACATTTGTTATGAGTCAGGCATGGTTAGGTGCTGTGGGAAATGAATAAGTGATTCTAATTACATAAATAGTGAATTAATGCAAATAACTGAATTACGCACTGGGAGAGGGGCCTGTGCTGTTGGTGATGTCAATGAAGAGTAATAAGGGATGTTGCATCACAGGCTTGATGTCTGGAATAACACCAGTGTGACCCAGAGCAGCAACGGCACTCTGCTTCAGTAGGTCCTCTAGTTTCTAAACTTTCTCACTCACATGATCTCATTCCTCTGACTCCAGGCAGGCATGGGAGATAAGCAAAGGAGTCATGTAAAGCCCCATTTTATAGGCAAGAAAAGTGAGTCAGAAAGCCACAGCCTGTGATCTAAATCCACAATTAAACAGTGGAGTTTTTCCAGGCCATGCAAAGCGCACTGTTGTGTCCATGATCTGCGTAACTTTCTAAATACTTGAATTCCAGGGCAACGTTTAAAGACTGGGAGATTTCACATAAGAACCTGGATTTCTGGTTTGTTTGTTTTTAAATTAAAAATTTTTTTTTTTATTTTTTATTTTTATTTTATTATTTATTTATTTATTTTTTAATAAACATATAATGTATTGTTAGCCCCAGGGGTACAGGTCTGTGAATTGTCAGGCTTACACACCTCACAGCACTCACCATAGTACATACCCTCCCCAATGTCCATAACCCCACCACCCTCTCCCTCCCCCACCCCCCCAGGCAACCCTCAGTTTGTTTTGTGAGATTAAGAGTCTCTTATGGTTTTTCTCCCTCCCGATCCCATCTTGTTTCATTTATTCCTTTCCTACATCGCAATTCCAGACTTCAAGCTCTATTACAAAGCTGTCATCATCAAGGCAGTATGGTACTGGCACAAAAACAGACACAGAGATCAATGGAACAGAATAGAGAGCCCAGAAATAGACCCTCAACTCTATGTCAACGAATCTTCGACAAAGCTGGTTTGTTTTGACAAATGGAAGATGGGATATCCCTCAGTTCTCAACAATGTCTGTTACTTTGGATGAGGCATTGACTCTCCAGTTCTTTCACTTCCAGGACCTTCTAGGCTTATGCCAAGGCCATTGAGGCATCAAAACAAAAAGACAGTATCTCCAGTGCATGAATTCTGTGGTTACAAGTAGCCTCAGTGTCTCCAATAGTGTTGTCCTCCCTGGGGTTGTTCCAAACAATCAAGGACACATATGGGACTGGCTACATCTACCCAGGCCTCGGGCACACCTTTCTCCTTCAGGAACCTAGAAGCTGTCCTTGACTTCTCCCTCGCTGTTGTCACAGTCTCCCTCTGCCATCTAATTGGTCAAGTCATAAGCTGAACTTCTGATTTTCTTTCCCAGTCAGCATTCTCCAACAGTAAATGGTAACTCCATTTGTATAGTTGTTCAGGTCCAAACCATGGAGTCCATTCTTGTCTGTCTCATATCCCACCTTGGCAAACCTTGGCTTTGCCTTAGAAATAAATCCTGGAACTGCCTACTTCTTCTGTGCTTGACCACCCTGAGCCTGCTTGGACCACTGTAGTAGCCTCATCATTGTTCTTCCTGATTCCACCACTACCGTGCTGCTGTCTCTTCTCAAAAGTGGCCACTTCATTAAATTATAAGCGAGATCATATTCCTCTGCTCAAATCCTTCTGGAGTTTGCCAATGGAATAAATCTCCACTGCAAAGATCCTTAACGTGGCTCCCAGCTACTCTCTACCTTCATCTCCACCTTTCTCCTCCCTGTTCATTCTGTGGTAGCCATACTGCTTCCTGTGCTCACCCCACTGATCTTTGAACACAACAAGCACGTTACTGCCCGGCATCTTTGTACTTGCTGCTGGTTTCAATTATGTAAAGCTGTATAACAGATCACCCAACACTTAGTGGCTTTGAACAGTGATAATCATCCATTATCTCTTGGAATTCTGAGATGGAAACCAGGAGCAGCTTATCTGGGTGGTTCTGGCTTATGCTATTTCATGAGGCTACCGTCAGATGTTGGCAAGGACAAGTCATCTGAAGTTGAGTGGATTGGGGGGAATCTACTTCCCAGGGGGCTCACCCACATGGCTGGCCAGTTAGTACTGGCTGTTGGCGATAGGTCTCTCAGTTCCTTATCACGTGGATCTCTCCACGGGTTTGTAGGATGTCTTGAGGACACGAAGGTTGGATCCCTTCAGAGTGGCATAGCAAAGAGAGCAAGATAGAAGCTACAGAGCCTTCTGTGACAGTCTCTAACAGCCACACACTATCACTTCTGCTGTGTTCTGCTGGTCCCGCAGAGCTGCATAGGGGTGGGTGCCCAGGAGGCGGAGATCACTGGCAGCATCTTGGAGGGGGCCATGACACCAGTGTCTCTAGCTGTTGTGCTCTTCCTTCAGTAACTCCAGGGCTAACTTCTGTGTTTCCTTAAGATCTTTGTCCATAATAGTCCTTATCAGAGAGGTCTTCACAGACCACCCCTTATAAAATTACACCCCCTCCCCTTGACATTCTTATCCTGCTTTGCTTCTCTTCACAGCACTTATGATACCCAAAATGTTTTGTTATGTCTAGTGTTTGTCTCTTGACAGTAGAATGAATCCCCAGCATGGAGACCAGTGTGTGGTGCATGGAAAGTACTCGATATTCTTCAAATTAATGAATAACCTCTAATGCATTAAATATTTGTTGAAAGAAGGAAATCTTACCTCTTAAAATATACTTCCTCACTTCACATCAGGGTACACATGTCAACATGGTTTAGCACTATTGATCTTGACCTTGATCACCTGGCCGAGGTGGGTTTGTCTGGTTTCTCCTCTGCAAAGGTCCCAGGTTTTCCCCTTCTCCATTCTGCCCCCATTGGAAGGAGCTCATTATGTGTTGCTCATACTTCAGGGTGGGGGAGTTATGCTCCCCTCCCTGAGGATGGATGGTCTGCATAATTTATTTGGAATTCTTCTGCCAAGATTTGTCTCTTCTTCCTGATTTACTTATACAATCTTTTTTTTTTACCAATATGGATTCATGGATATATATTTTATACTTCGGGTTATAATCCAATGATGGTTGATTTTATTGCTCAAACTGCTCCAGCTCTGGCCAGAGGGAGCTCTTTCAGTTGACTTCTGTGTTCCTTGGACATATTCCTATGCACGTGCGAGGGGTTTGTTTTGTTTGTTTTGTGTTTTACTTATTTTTCTTTTTAACATTTCCTTATTTTTTGGCACTGCAAGATGCTCTAGGCTCCTCTTGTTTATTTCTTGCCCCAGGCATAATGTCTCTAAAGAGCTCTGGTTCCTTTTCCTGGAGCATAGTTATTAGAAACCAAGACGTGCTAGTGTCCTTCGAAGGCTCCTACCATTTCCTCAGGCCTGATTCTTGCTAGACCACCAGTTCCCTTAGTGGTGGTCAGGGCGCTGCGGGTGTTGCTTCTACATTTGCTCTGTCCACCCTTCTCGTTCCTCCCTTGGCAGGCAGCAGCCTTCTACGTCATACATCTGAGTGCGTCAAGAATTTATTGGACGCCATTGCTCTCAGGTTGAGCTTGGAACTGCTCTGCGCGGTGTCAGACTCCCTTTCTGACCTGGCCCCTACTCACCTCCCGGCCTTGTATCTTCCCATTGCCACAGCCTGGAGGCTGCATCCAGGCCAACCAGAACTTGCTTTTATCTCTGTGTCTTTATTCTCTTCCGCACAGAATTTTCCCATGACTGGGAGACAAACCCTTAGCTCAGGAAGTGTTTGGTACTATTAAAGCATCTCTCTGTCCTTTCTTTTGTTTGGAATTGAAATATAAAAGACCCCTATGATATGAACAGTAAATATTTGGTCTTTTCCTCTGGCTCCTGGCACCCAGCTCCTAAATCCCTTGGAATTTCCTGGGTAATAGGATTGTCTTTTATTCTAATCAGGCCACTCTTGGTGGGCCCCTAGATTGCTTCAGGATCAGGGCTGGTCACCAGAAAGACCCAGACATGATTAGAGGGTTGGAACTTTAAGCGCCGCACCACCTTGCAACCTCTAGGGAGGAAAGAGGGCCAGGAGACTGAATGAATAACTAATGGTCAGTGATTAACTCAATCATGGCTATGTAATGAAACTTCCATAAAAACCCACAAACGGGATGCCTGACTGGTTCCATCAGTGGAGTGTGCCACTCTTGATCCTGGGCTTGTAAGTTCGAGCCCCACATTAGGTGTAGAGATTACTTAAAAAAAATAAAATCTTTAAAAAAAACCCCAAACCCGTAAACAGTGGGATCTGAAGGGCTTCTGGGTTGGAAACATGGTAACACACCATGGTGCTGGGGGTAATGTGCCCAGAAAGGGGGGGCTGGAAGCTCCCATTCCTCGCCCTACTCATCTCTTCCATTTGGCTGTAACAACTTTTATAGGAAACCAGTCAATGTAAGTAAAGTGATTTCCTGAGTTCTGTGTTCTGTTCTAGCAAATTACCGAAACCGAGGAGGGGGTCATAAGGACTCCTGATTCACAGCTGCTCAGTCAGAGGCATAGGTGACAACCTGGGATTTGTGGTGCATCTCGGGTGGGGGCAGTCTTGTAGGACCGCGTTCCTTAACCTGTGGGGTCTGCGCTAACTCTGGCAGTCTGTGCCAGAACTGGAATTGAATTGTAGGCCACCCAGCTGCCGTCTCAGGAGCTGGAGAATTGGATGGTGTGGGGAAAACTCCCACATGTTTGTTTCCAGAAGTGTTGAAAGTAAACACAGTTCACCGCCCTGCTGCTAGTTTGCTGTGGTCCAAACTCCGTGATACGGTCTAAAAACATGTGTGTGTGATTGTGTGCACATGCGTGTGTGTGCACGTGTGTGTGTGTGGCATGTGTGCGCATGCGTGCAGTAGGCACGGGGCTGAGCTGGTCTTGCCTTTTACTGCCCTGGACCCGTGTCTCATGAAGGGAGACACTTGTAATCTTTATGGTGTCGGCATCCAGGCAGGCCCTTGCAACACAGGAGAGTCTCAAGTATTTGTTACTTAAATCGTTAGCAGGATGAATAGCTAAACCACAACCACAACAAAAACGATTAAATGTAAGGATGGGTAAATTGAACAGATAGACAAACTGGTTGTCTCTTATTTGCCCTCTGGGTCGAGTGGTTTCCAGATACTGACTTTTTTTTTTTTTAAGATTTTATTTATTTACTTGACAGAGAGAGACAGCGAGAAGGGGAACGCAAGCAGGGGAAGTGGGAGAGGGAGAAGCAGGCTTTCCACTGAACAGGGAGCCCTACTTGGGGCTCGATCCCAGGACCCGGGGATCATGACCTGCGTTGAAGGCAGACACTTAACGACTGAGCCACCCAGGCGCCCCTCCAGATACTGACATTTGGACACTGATCAGGACTGAAGGGAATTTTGAACACCACAGCAGTCCACTGGGCACATACATGGGCACGAACACTCTTGCACTGGTGGGCATCAGCTCTCCTTTCTCCACAGTATACCAGTGGGTAAAGTGGAGTGCAGCGTGTGAGAAGCCTGCGTTAAGCTCATGCCTGGGGGGTGCTTCTTGGGAAAGTGAGGGTTTCTTTGTGTTCCAATTAGAAGCAGCGCCTTCAAAGGCCATACAACTCCTCAGAGGCTTATTTCCAGCTCACCGGGTGTATGCGAGGACTGGGTGGGACTTTGAAGAGGACTGTGAGCACTGCTGGGATCTGAACAGGTGGAGAGCAATGTGAGGGAGGCTGGAGAGCAATATGAGGGAGGAGCAGGGTCCCAGCAGGGGCTGAGGCAGGAAGGTGGGGTCTTGGGCCCTTTAGGAAAAGGCCTTGAATGCCAGGTGAGGAGCTGAAGATTTTTGCTAGAGAATTCCTTTATTTTTTCTTTTTTTTAAAGATTTATTTATTTATTTCAGAGCCTGAGATCATGACCTGAGCCAAAATCAAAAGTCAGAAGCCTACATGACTGAGACACTCAGGCACCCCCTCCCCACAGAACTCTTTTAAAACAGATCATCAACAAAGAAATATACCGTTTTTTTAATTATAAAATAATAAATATTAATTGCGAAAATATTGAATGCTATAGGAAGGAATAAAGACAAAAAAAAAATCACATGTCAGCGCATCACCCAAAAAAAGCAATTGTTAACTATTTGGTATTTTTCCCTCCAGTAATTTTTAGATGCAGTCATATGTGTATGGTGGTTTATGACTTATTTAAAAAATGTAATTAATAATTAAAAAAGAAAAAATTAAAAAAATAAAATGTAATTAATATACGCAAGAAACAACAGGAGTTGGTGAGGCCGTGGAGAGAAAGGAGCCGTCTCACGCTGTTGGTGGGAATGCGAAGTCGTGGAAACAGTGTGGCATTTCCTCAAAGCTAAAAATAGAGCCACCCTACCATCCGTTAATTGTCCTACTGGGTACTTACCTGAAAAATACAAAAACACTAATTCAAAGGGATACATACTTGTTTATAGCAGCATTTTTTACAATAGCCAAACGACAGTGACCGCCCAAGTGTCCGTCGATAGGTGAATGAAAAGAAGATGTGGGATATGCACAATATACAAGGGAATATCGTTCAGCCACAAAAAAGAATGAAATCTCGCCAAGTGCGACAGCGTGGATGGAGCCAGGGAGTATAATGCTGAGTGAAATAAGTCACTCAGAGAAAGACAAATATCATATGTGGAATTTAAGAAACAAAACAAATAAAGAAAAGGGAGAGAGAGAGAAGTAAACCAAGAATAGTGTGTTAACTACAGAGAATGGACTGATGGTTATTAGCGGGGAGGGGGGTGGGGGGATGGGGAAAGGTGATGGGACTAAGGAGAGCACTTGTTTTGTTTATTTCATTAAAAAATATTTTATTTATTTATTTGACAGAGAGAGATGCAGTGAGAGAGGGAACACAAGTAGGGGGTGTGAGAGAGGGAGAAACAGGTTTCCGGCTGACCAGGGATCCCGATGCAGGGCTCAATCCCAGAACACTGGGATCATGACCTGAGCCAAAAGCATACACTGAATGACTGAGCCACCCCGGCGCCCCTAAGGAGAGCACTTGTGATGAGCACTGGGCATTATATGGAAATGGTGAGTCACTATATCATACACCTGAAATTAATGTTAACATGGTATGTTAACTAACCGGAATTAAAAATAAAACTTAAAAAAAAAAAAAGACATGGATGTGTGTGTGTTTTTTTTTAAAGTAATACACTGTGAGCATTTCCTATGAAGCAAACAATCTTTTAAAACATGATTTTTAAAGGCTGCATAGGATTCTATCTATAATTTATTTAAGCAATGTCCCATTAGTGGTATCTAATTTTTGTCAAATTTTCAAACTATAAATGATGCCCAATGGCATTCTTGTATATGCACATCTATGTGCACCGCTGATTATCTCCTAAGGATAAGTTTCCAGATACAAATCAAAACCACAATGAGAAAAAAAAAAAACAAACCCCACAATGAGATACACCTCACACCAGTCAGAATGGCTAAAATTAACACGTCAGGAAACGACAGATGCTGGCGAGGATGCAGAGAAAGGGGAACCCTCCTACACTGTTGGTGGGAATGCAAGCTGGTGCAACCACTCTGGAAAACAGCATGGAGGTTCCTCACAAAGTTGAAAATAGAGCTGCCTATGACCCAGCAATAGCACTACTGGGTATTTACCCTAAAGATACAAACATAGTGATCTGAAGGGGCACGGGCACCCAAATGTTTATAGCAGCAATGTCCACAATAGCCAAACTATGGAAAGAACCTAGATGTCCATCAACAGATGAATGGATAAAGAAGATGTGGTATATATATACAATGGAATACTATGCAGCCATCAAAAGAAATGAAATCTTGCCATTTGCGACAACATGGATGGAGCTAGAGGGTATTATGCTGAGTGAAATAAGTTAGTCAGAGAAAGACAATTATTACATGATCTCCCTGGTTATGAGGAAGTTGAGATGCGGTGTGGGGGTGCTTGGGGGGTAGGAAAGGAGTAAATGAAACAAAATGGGATCGGGAGGGAGAAAAACCATAAGAGATTAAGAGATTAATCTTAATCTCTTAATCTCACAAAACAAACTGAGGGTTGCTGGGGGGTCAGGGGGTAGGGAGAGGGTGGTGGGGTTATGGACATTGGGGAAGGTATGTGCTATGGTGAGTGCTGTGAAGTGTGCAAATCTGGCAATTCACAGACCTGTACCCCTGGGGCTAATAATACATTATATGTTAATAAAAAAAAAAAAAGAATGAATTTCCAGAAACAGAAGTACTAGGCCAAAGCTTCTGTTGATTTCAAAGGCCTTTGGTGCCTCAGGTCCTAGGGAATGACTGCACGTTTTTCAGAAGGGTGATCTGGGAAAGATCTTTTCTTTCCATGTTTGCCGATCACTTTCATCTTCTTTGTGGAAGACAGTCCAGGAGCGGGGCTCCTGCCTGACATGCACTCTTTTTCAGGAATGATCCAATGTCCAGAGTGCCCAGGAAGAGGGGCCCTCCCTTCCTGTTCCTGCTACACATGTCCCCTCCCCTTCCTCCTCCCCATTCCTGGCCCCACAGATGCCACCTCTCCCCTGCCCCGTTGTTCCCATCCCTGACCACACATGTTCTTCCGACCATCGTCCCTGTCCCTGACCATGACCTGTAGGGCCCAGGGGTGGCCAGGGCTGGGTAGCAGCTGCGGCCACAGAGAGCTGAGGCTGGGTGGGTATGCCATGTGCTTGCTAAGCAGCGCTCCCCCCGCCCATTGACAAGATCTTCCTTCACCTCGTATCCTGGGATGGCAGACACCCTCCCACAATGTCTGTGAATTGAGTCACTCTGGCTCCAAATCTTCCTTTTTTCCTGTCCCTTGTCTTTGAACCTCACCACCTACTCTACCGCCCAGGGACTCTGAATGTCTTGTCCTAGAAAATGTAACTGGCAATTCAGGGATTTTTATATGAGGAGAGTTTTATTGCAGTTGATTAAGTTAAAGCCCAATATTCCTGTCTTTAAAGTCCCCGCCTCCGCCCTCCACTCACTTCCATGGTTCCAGCCCCCATAGACCTGCTCCAGCCACCTCTCTCCCCGGCTCAGCTCTCTCTCTCTCCCTCCCTCCCTCTCTCTGTCTCTCTCTGTCTCCCTCTCTCCCTCCTGTGTTCTCTCTCCCCCTCCCCCACACGCAGAACAGGCATGTGGATAAGGGTTCCCACGTCACAGAGGCTGCGGATGTCCATCTGCTCACATGCGGACTGCAGACAGAGGCCACTGGCTTCTCTTGGTCTGAGCTGGCCGAGCCGGTGGCCTCCATCCGAGGAGGAAGACAGCTCTGTGGTGTGTGGTCCTCGGAGGCTGCCAATTCCAGCTTCGATCACTCTCTTGCCCCGTAACCTCGCTCTCCTGTTTCCTCGCCCGCCAAGTGCCCTGTGCTCCGGGCAGAGTTGTTCTAAAGGTGGGATGAGTAGTGGGTGATGGTGATGAATCTTGCAAACTGTGAATAACTTGAGATCTGGTTAGGACTAGTCTTTAAAGAGTCCTTCCAGGGGAGGCAAACTACCAAGCCTGAAACAGTAAGAAACCAAAGCCAGGGTCTGGGGAAGAAAGAACTTTAGGAGGATGTGGAGGTGTATCGCACACCGCAAGTTGTGTTTCTTGATGACCTGTTGGGATATGGGTGGTTAGTAGGGTCCGGGCAGTGTGCTTCGAGGGGTCATGGCCTGGACAGCCCCCAGAGCCAGGCCCTCTGCTTCAGATCCTAACATCACCACTCATCAGTCACGTGACCCTGGGTGGGACACTTAGCCTCTCTCCGCCTCCACTCCCTTCCCTGTGACATGGGCCTAATGATACCCGTCTCAGAGAAGTAAGTGAACTCATTCATGTGAAGTACTTAAAAGAGTGTCCGGTACTTAATAAGTGCTCAGGAAATGGACTCTCTCACGATCATCTGACACAGTCGTCCTGACCTTGTTCTAACTACTTGTGTGATCTTAGGTAGATGATTTCACACTCTTGTGAGGAGAGGACGTGTTGGATTTCTGATCCAGTGGGGTTCTCGGCATTGGCACCATTGGTATTTTGGGCCAGATAATCCTTTCCTGTGGGTGGTGGTCCTGCACATGGTCCACTCACTAGATGCAGGGGCCCAGTTGCCCTTGGTCGAGAACACTGGACTAGGAGCAGAGTGCCTGGGCTAGGGGTCCCGACGATGACTTTTGAGGAGTCTGTGAACCTCCTGAATATTGTATATGAACTCGTGTGTGTTGGGGTGTGTGTGTGTGTGTGTGCACGCACGCACATGCATGCCTGTGTGTGAGGCACACGAGTAAGCTCATGAATGCATTTTTCTCAGGAGAGATCCCCGGTTTTTATTGATGTGCCAAGGCAGTCTGTGACCCCCCAGAAGCCAAAACCACCAGTCTTGAGCCCCTTCTAGCTTCGAAGTTATGCAAGTCTATGCTCTGGGGCAAGGCAGGAGAAAAGGAGGTGATTTTTAGATGAGCACCACGTTCTTCTGGTCCCCATGGGAAGCTCAATGGTTTTTCCCTCCGAGGCTTTCTGATAACCCTTTGCCTCCACCCCCCCCCTTCTCCTCCACAAAGCTTCTCCTTATGCTCCCATATTAGTGACTTCAGGGGCTTTTCCTCTTTTCCTGGAAAGTCTGAATGTACTCTCCAAAGAGCCAGTCGCTCCATGCCAGCTCTCCCTCTGGGCCCTTGGGGTTGGATGCTCTTGGCGATGGTGGGTGGGAGGGAAGGAGGAGGAATAGGACTGAAAAGACATAGGAGGAGGGTGTCCTTGGTCTTATGCTGGCTTTGTTCATGCCCCTTCCTTGTTGGTGGTCCTGTCTTTGTCATCCGGGGTGAAGCCTGGAATGCCAGCAGCTTCTTGCCTGAGACGGCCCTCCTGGAGGACAAATATTTATGTTGCTGCTGGGGTGAGGAATGAACGTATTATGATCCTTGTTCTCAGCCAGGCTCAGCCCTGGACCTCTTCTTGCCGCGGCATCAGATTGAATACTCTTGAGTTTTCCATTAAGAATTTGGCTCTTACCCAAGGAAAGCTGTTCTCCTTTTCCGTAGAATCGGAACATCCATTTGGAGTGGATCAGGAGTGGAGGAAAGGGAAAGAAGGCCCAGGCACTCAAAAGGTTTCTGGCTTAAAAAAGAAAGAAAGAAAATGTTTCGGGCTGTGTCCTAGTTTAAATGAATGAATGGTGAGTAGGACCAGAAGAGCAACTTCATTCAAATATGATCCTGCTGGTGTAGGTCAACTTCTAAGGCAATGGAGCCCCAAAGTCATGCTGCTGGAATGTTTCAGCTTCCTGTTCCCACAGTGAGAGAGGGGATGGAAATTGTCAAGGCTCTTGCTCTCCCTTTTCTTCCCACTTTCGCCTTAAGGGATGGCTTAGAAGGACTGGTCCCTCCAGCGTGAGTCCAAACCTGAAGTATTTGCAAGGCATCGAGACTGAAAAAAGGCAGATATAGACCGGGAAGCAGGCTTGGGTGTCTGTCCGAGGCAGCTGGTCCTGTGACTCTTTGCACCCATTGTTGCTTTAACAATCCAGGGCTCTTCTGTTCATAACACGGTTGGGTCATGTAAGCATGGGGCAACCTGGATTTGCAAAATGGGTGAAAAGAGGTGTGATTGTTCACTTCGTAGTTTAATCTTCACTGGTAGGAAAGTAGTTACTAAAAGGTTTTTATTTATTTATTTAGTTGGTTGGTTGGTTGGCTCCATGTCCAGTTTGGAGCCCAACAATGGGGCTTGAACTCATGATCCTGAGATCATCTGATCAAGAGTCAGATGCTCAACCAACTGAGCCACCCAGGAACCCTATCATTAAAAGGTGTTTAAAGGCAACTCCCTTGCATGAACATTTAATAAGGTTTGATGTCCAATAGTCCCGGTGCACAACATTCTTTCCAGTGTGAAGACTCGGACCATTTCAGCTTCCAACAGCATCACCACCTTCAATCAGGACTTATCAGATTCCCAAGGGATTTCCGAGGCTGGCACTTCTGGAGTTTTCTGGGTTCACATAATAGGTCTATGGCATTTTACACAGGAGAAGGGAGGGAGCTATGGGGTATTTGTCAGGCTCCCTTTCCCCCTGCCTGGGAAATTAAGACAATGTGATAGAGCATGCTCAGAACGGTTGTTAGAATCAAAAGAGACCCTAGACATGAAAAGAGAGTTTTTCCATGGTGGCGTTAAAGGTGCGGCTAGAATAATACACAGATCGGATGGCACATGGTGTTAACTTATCCAAAAGGCTCAGTGCCACAGAAGAGATGAAGGGAAAAAACAATCATTACAGGGCAGTCAAAATAAGCGTCTTAAAGCTACGGAATGTTTTTTATGTGAGAGGTGCTATACACATTTTACATATATATAAATACGTATTAACATATGACAAGGCCTGTACAGACATAATTTCCTTTAATCCCCATCTGTGGTCTGTGACCTAGTCATTACCGTCACCGCTGATGGGAGAGGAAACGAAAGCTTGCATCCAGCTTACAGACAGGCATTCCAGAGCCCACGTGCACGTGCATACGGTTACAGGAGCCCAGGAACGCCCCTCGCCGCAGCCTGGATCCCCTCCGTACATTGCTTCCACGGTTCTCGCAAGTTGGTAGCTGGGTCTCCAGCCTGCGGCAAACCAGGAGGTGGTAGGTGGTGCAGAGCAGGGAGGTTGTGTGGTAAGGAGAGGAGGAAGTCGACAGCCCCACAGTGGGTGCAGGGACAGCAGGTCTAGGAAAACAGGCCTAAGAAGCAAAAAGGCAGTGATCTGGGCCAGTTAGTGTAGGGAAGAGCCCTATCACCTTCATGTCATCAACCCTCAGGGGAGTCCTGTGTCCCTGTGTCCCAGGCCAGCACGAGAGCGTGGGTTCATCACGGATATGCTGACTTATGTCAAACATATTTCATTTAACAAGATAGGAGAGGGTGTGTGCTCACCGACGAGAGTTCCCTGAAAGCTGGGTTGAACACAGAGGCTGCGGCAGGAGTGAGGGCTTTGGTGGCAGGATTAGGGAGAGGAGTATCCTGGAGAAAAGACACAGCAGGGAGAGTCGGGGATGTGCCTCCCTGTCCCCCACCCCACCAACAATGAGCCTCTGAGTTTTGCCAAGGGTTCTTCCTGAAGGTTCCATCTCTTGTTCACTTTACCCTCTTGCCTTCTCTTCTGGCTCCTGGATGACTCTGGGCTGTAGGACCCGGCACCTTGATGTCTTCAGGCAAACTCCATTAGTCAACAGTTGGGGCTTCTTTGGTTCAGACTGGGATCCCAAGTTATACTTCCCTTATTCTTCTGCCCAAATGACCTCCATGTCCAGGGAGGGCTCTAGGATCAGGCTAGCCCCACTCTTTGTGAACAAAATGACCACAGGGCCAATAATAAGGTTCTTGTGAGGACAAAATGAAGTGGTACATGCTAAGTTTTTAGCATAATGTCTGCCGTGGAGTAAGCACCCAATAAAAGTGAGTTATTATTTAAAAAAGAATAATTATTATTTCCACTGGGGCTGAAGACTATAGCACTTGAGACTATACTGAGCAGACATAGCTAATGTGATTGTACCCTCTTCAGAAGTAAAGAAGTTGGATAAGCATGAGAGTGTTGTAATAAAATGAGTATTTTCTGACCTCAGACTTAGGGAAGTTGGGGCGGCATCATTTGATGCCTATGACCAGAAAGCAAGGTTTATGTTCTCATGCCAACCCAGAGATTAATTCCATAGCCTCGAATGAATCAGCCGTATCCCTCTAATCTGGAATCAGAATGATACCATCTACCTCCTTGGGTGGGATGAGAACACGGACTGTCTGGGAATCCAAGGGCTTGAAGATCCAAGGGGAGATTTGTAGAGTAGATATCTCTCCTCTCTGGTCTTGTCCACAACTAGCCCAGACTTGACCTGACACCCAAGAATGAAGGAGATCCTGCTTTATGTAACCAGCAGTGTCGTGAAGACTAAATCGTGAAGATTTGGGGTGAGCGAGAACTTGTATGGGATGAGAGCAGAGCTTTTGAACTAAAGAGGTGAATCAGAGGCTTTGGGGGATTAGCTTATTTGACATTTTTTGCAAACCCACCACAACAAGACTCTGGGAGCCCCCATGAAAACAGGAACTAACTATGAATTGGGATTTTCCGGAGAAACAGAACCAATGGGATGTCTCTATCTCTGTGTCTGTATATGTCTTCTACAGAGGGAGATTTATTTTAAGGAATTGGCTCATGCAGTTGCAGAGCCTGGGGAGTCCAAAATCTGCAGGGTAGGCCAGCAGGCTGGAATCCCAGTGAAGAGTTTGAGTCCGAGTCCAGTTCTGCTGGTAGAATTCATTCTTGCTCAGGTTTTATTAAGTCTTCCAATTGATAGGATGAAGTCCAATCATCTTAGGGAGGGTAATCTGTGTACACAAAGTCTACCAACTTAGAAGTTCATCTCATTCAAAAGCCACACTCACAGAAAAATCTAGAATAGTGTTTGACTAACTGGGCATTATGACCCAGCCAAGCTGGCACATAAAATCAATCATCACAAACTGAAAATGCAAGGCTGAAACTATTGGTCCTTAACTGGTGGTGTAAGGCTTGGAGATAGGAGCGTAACCTCTGATGAACTTCCAGAATGCCTCATGTTCATGCTTTCACGGGGTGGGAGGTGGGAGTACATTTCTTGGGTCAGAGTTTAGTCTCCTGCTTCTGGCATGTCCAAGTTCATGTTCTTTCCTCTTGACTTGAGATGAGAAGAGAAACTTGAATCTGCTTAGTGATTTGTCTGTAAATTTCCACCTCTTTCCAGAACTTAAAAAGTGCAGTCCTAGTGAGGTAACTTGGCCATTTGGCATCGAGATATTTGGAACAGATTTTCTCTGCCAGTGCAACACTTGGCAACCATTGTACAATAATTTTATGCTTATGTCCAGCCTAAACTGTGAACAGTGTAGTCAGTGTTATGAATTCATGAATAGAAACCCTGGTGCTTTAACTGCCCAATGCCCAGTTCCCAAGCATGGGAAAAGGAGCCCGTCTTTGGAGCAGACATAGGGGAACATTCTTAGCAATTCTACTCACAGACTTGAGGGTGAAATGTTGTCAATAGAAGGCAACACCATATGAAGGAGGTTCTCATGACCTTATAGCTCCTGTAGCTGGCTTGGGATGACCTCCCCCAGGGCTGCCTGAGAGTCCTGGGGAGCCAGGCAGGCAATTTCATAGTGAACAGGTTCCTGGCTAATCAAACAGTTTCCCAAGAAGGCCAAAAGTTGTGTGTGAGAGACACTGAAGTAACAAGCGTCCTATCACTTCAAGAGCTAGTCACGTAGCTGGGAGAAGAGCATCCAGCTGATGGTTTCCCCAGATGGTCATTTCCGTGAACACAGAGACTCAGCTTTGAGCTGAGTCCTTCAGCCTGAAGGTTGCCAGGAAATGAGAGGAACAGTTCCCTTTCCCACCAACCCCTCCTCCAAAGCACTCCAAATAGGTTTGGTCAGGCCACTAGGAAGTTCTCCTCCAAGGCTGGTGTAAGGGGCAGGCCTGCCCCCTGCGTTGATGGGCAATTCTGGTTATATTTGCAGAGTCACAGGTGTCCCGAGGACCAGGGGATTGTTGTAGCAACATATTGTGTGGAATCAGAAGGTGCACTGCCTAGCCCCCGTGCTCACCTCTCATTGTTTTCCACCTCAGAGGAGAATTTATAGTCCCCGACTGTTACACTCCAAAGGCTGTGCATTCATCTGGAGCACAGGGAAACAATTCTGCTTCTTACACACAGCCTGCCAGGGCCAGGAACTCACACATGCCTTATAAATATAAGTGCATTTTGCAACTGGTCAGCTAATTCCTTGATTATGAACATTGGTCAGACAAATTGGCTAACAAAGTCTGCAAAAGAATAGAGAAGGATTAGATACTTTGCATCATGAATCCTAACAGACCCAGCATTTGGCCCAGAGGAGGATAAGGGCCTTCAGGTTGGTGAGCTTGGTTACAGGAACATTCTAAATTGGCCGTGAAAGAAAATGGCTCTTTTGTTCTTGGGAAACCGCATGTTTTAAAGAATTGATCCAGGCCTATCTGGATTTGTTCTGTTTGAATTTGATCTGATTCTGTTCTGTTTGGTGAATTAAATCATTGGACTCCTGCTATTTGGAAGGGACAAAAAGAAAGAAAAGAGAATATGTTCTGTTTCTTTAAGGAGCTGATAGAATTATAAGAGGTACACTGTTGTCACAGTCAACAGCTACAAAAAGTGCTTGACACCCAGGCGCCCCCATGGTCAAATATTGAATACATGCAGGAGAAGAGACAGATCTTTACAGAAGCATTCCACACAATGGACGTCAGTACTCTCACTTTGGGGACAGGGGTGGGGCAGGGAGGAACTTAACCTATTCCTGTCCCTACCCAACGTGTGGACCAGACTTAGGGACTTGCTTCCAAAGACAGAGCGCAGAAAGGGGAAAATAGTAGATTCACTCAGGGGAAATCTGGTAAACGCACCTGGATCAAGTGACCAAGGTTGGACATCCCTGGTGAAGCTGATGTCATGGGTCCCCCCTTTGTATGAGTCAGGCTTTCCGAAGAAATAGAGAAACAGAACCATCTAAAATATGAGATAGAGAGATTTCTTATAGTAAGGAGATTTATTATTGGCTCACAAGGTTATGGAAGCCGAGAAATTCCATGATCTGCCATCTGCAAGCTGGGAAAGCAGTGGTGTAATTTGGCTTGAGTCCAAAGGCCTGAGATTCAGGGTCTGGTGGTGTGGGTTCCAGTCTGAGACCAAAAGACTGAGAACCAGGAGTGCCAATGTCTGAGGCAGGGGAAGATGGATGTCCCAACTCAAGTAAAAAGCCAATGTGCCCTTCCTCTGCCTTGTTGTTCTATGTGGGCCCTCAACGGATTGGACGAGGCTCACCCACATTGGACAATGCCATCTGCTTCACTCAGTCTGCTGTTTCAAATGCTAACCTCTTTCAGAAAGACCCTCACAGACATACCCAGAAATCATGTGTTACTAGCTCTCCAGGCATCCCTGCGCCCAGTCAGCTTGACACATAAAATGAACCATCACGCCCGACAGGATAGGACGTGATGGGAAAGACACCTCGTTTCTGTGGTATTCTTTTCAAAAATCCTGTAACCCCAGTCCAATTGTGAGAAAGCATCAGACAATCCCAAACTGGATATATTCTGCCAAATACCTGACCGGAACTCCTCAACACTGTCAAGGTCATGAAAAACAAGGAGAGGCTAGAAATTATCAGAGACCAGAGGACCCAAAGGAGACCTGAGAGCTCACACAGTGTGGGACCCTAGATTGGCCCTGGAACACAGAAGAAAGCACATTTAATGGGAAAACCAGTGGCTCGCAAACAAAATGTGGAGTTTAGTTAATAGCGATGCACCATATTGGTTTCTTAGTTTTGACACATGTCTCAGGGGAAAACGATTATATTAGGGAAACCAACATGGGGCAAACGGCGTGTGGGAACTCTGTACTAGCTTACAACTCTTCTATAAATTTAATGCAGTTCCAAGATAAAAAGGTGATTAAGAAAAAGAGGGCATTTTCTGTAGAACTAAGGTTTTGGAACTCTTTAGGTTTTCCCACCTATGTGATGATGAGATCATTGTGTTTGTAGCATCTGTGGGGGGAGCGAATGCAGATCAGCAAACAGCTGGTGCAGTGCAAGGCTCCGAGCCTACATACTGTGGTCAAACCCTGCCTCTGCCACCTACCAGCTGTGTGTCCCTGGGCAAGCCACCTAGCCTCTCTGAGTCTCAGTTTCCCGCTAAGTAAAATGGGGATCATAACAGCAATTTAATTGTACTATTCTCCTAGGGCATTGGGGGAGTGAAATGAGTTGATCCATATAAAGATCCATGTATCTTAAGGTAGAGGCTGACAAAGGGGAAAAGCTATGTACATATTAGTTATTGTCACCAAAAAGTCACTCATTTTTTAAGTGACCTTGCCTTTTGACCATAGTAATATCAACATACATTTAAAATTTAGGTGTGACACATACTATTTATTCAGTCTGTGAGAAATATGGGTCAAGGATTTGTATGTGCAAGGGTAGAACCAGGTCTGCATATGGATTTTCAGGGGTTTTTGCAATAAAACTTTGCCTCACCCGACTTGCACCCCTGGGCTGGTCTCCACAGCAGCATGGTGACATGGGGACATCTCTGGGCAGAGGATGTGGACATCCTGGGTCAGGTGTAGGATAATCCGGGACTTCAGAGAGCATTGGGTCTCAGTGGAGAGGAGGAGGATGCTGGCCGGAGTCTAGAGTGGCCCCCCCAAAACAGTACCTGTATATTTGGCAAACAGGGCCCTAAGAGGTCTGAATGATAAGTACAGGGGAAGAAAGATAAGGGATCCAGGACCAAGTTTTTTTTTTTTTTTTAACCACAAAGGAGGACATGGCCACATGAGTCATATATTTTGTCTCACTATGAAATGAATCAAGATCCACCAAGAACCTCTTTAAAAAATTTCAGTTTTCAGCTTTGCACATGTGGAAACACATTCTCCAACCCCCACGCAAAGATTGCATCAAAGACATAAACGCCTTTCCCTCTTTCTGAGAAGTATGACCTGGTCAAAGAGATCATGAGCTCCGGGGATGAATGCCCAAGTGCCATTATTGGCTCTACCACAGCCTGTGTTCCCTTGGGCAAGTTACTCAACCTCTCTGTGCCTCCATTCCTTCTTCTGGCAATTTAGGCTAATAATAGGACCTTCCTCACGAGGTTGTTTTGATGATGAATTGAGATAAGAAGCTAGAAGACCTTAGAAGGCTGCCTGCCGTGATAAACATAGGATAAATGCCAGGCAACAATTCTGAGGGCTGGGGATGGGATGGGGATAGAAAGATAGACTGTGGGAGACAGGGCAGTGGGTGAACACACTTAGCCCCTTCATAGTGTTTGCCTTTAGAAATTCTTTTTTTTTTTTTTTTTTTTTTTTTGAGGAGGGTGGAGAGGCAGAGGGAGAGAGAGAATCTTAAGCAGGCTCCACACCCAACATGGAGCTGGACACCAGGCTCCATCCCAGGACCCTGAGACCATGATCTGAGTCAAAACGGAGGGTCAGATGCTTAACCAACTTTGCCACCCAGTCATCCCTTACCTCTAGAAATTCTCAATTAATCCTCCTTTGAAGTTTGAGTGTTCTTTAGTGCCTCAGAGCACAGGCACACAGGATGTTCTGGTTTCCTTGTTGATCTTGTAAATCCTTGGTTCAGCAAACTCTAGGCTTCTCGTTACTTCCCTAGCGAGAGATGCCCAACTCCGGGAAGGGGACCCTGAGGGTCAGAAACTCCCCCACTGCCTCCTTTCCTGCCTGACCAGTTGCCCCAGGGAAATGAGCAGTGGCCTCTCATCGAGCCCCAAGAGCAGGCAGGAAGGTGTTACCTCTTCTCTTAGCTCATTTTGGTTCAGAACCCGAGCTTGTCTGGGAAGGTAAGGTAGCCAGTGGTGGTGGCAGAAAGCAAAGGATATTTTCATCAGGAAGGAGGAAGGGAATGAGGAAAACCAGGCTGTTTTTGTTCCCTGAAAACGAAGCACAGCTCTTTCCATTTTTGCAAACTTTTCTCTCAGAATTCTTCCAGGCTTTAAGGACAGTCCTAGATCTTTCCTGGAATGAACATCCAGGACCTGGTTGTTTCTCCCCTTGAATGTGGCCGAGTGATGAACTAAAAACATGCCCCCTGACCTGATTATAGAGGTTTGCAATGCTGTTTATTTTATTTATTTTTTAAATATTTTATCAATTTTATTTTATTTTTTATTAACATATAATGTTAATAAATGTAATATAAATATAATGTATTATTTGCCCCAGAGGTACAAGTCTGTGACTCATCAGTCTTATACATTTCACAGCACTCACCATAGCACATACCCTCCCCAATGTCCATAACCCAGCCACTCCATCCCTCCCATCCCTCTCCCCTCCAGCAACCCTCAGTTTGTTTCATTAAATTAAGAGTCTCTTATGGTTTGTCTCCCTCCTAATTCCATCTTGTCTCATTTTTTCCTTTCCTACTCCCCACAACCCCCTGCCCTGCCTCTCAAATTCCTCATATCAGGGAGATCATATGTTAATTGTCTTTCTCAGGTTGACTTATTTTGCTCAGCATAATACCCTCTAGTTCCATCCATGTCATTGCAAATGGCAAGATTTCATTTCTTTTGATGGCTGCATAGTATTCCATTGTATATATATACCACATCTTCTTTATCCATTCATTTGTTGATGGACATCTAGATTCTTTCCATAGTTTGGCTATTGTGGATATTGCTGCTATAAACATTCGGGTGCACGTGCCCCTTTGGATCACTACATTTGTATCTTTAGGGTAAATACCCAGTAGTGCTATTGCTGGGTCATAGGCAGCTCTATTTTCAACTTTGTGAGGAACCTCCATGCTGTTTTCCAGAGTGGCTGCACCAGCTTGCATTCCCATCAACAGTGTAGGAGGGTTCCCCTTTCTCAGCATCCTCGCCAGCATCTGTCGTTTCCTGACTTGTTAATTTTAGCCATTCTGACTGGTGTGAGGTGGTATCTCATTGTGGTTTTGATTTGTATTTCCCTGATGCCGAGTGATGTTGAGTGCTTTTTCATGTGTCTGTTGGCCATCTGGATGTCTTCTTTGCAGAAATGTCTGTTCATGTCTTCTGCCCATTTCTTGGATGAATGAAAGAGGAGAGATCACAACCAACACCAAAGAAATACAGACAATTATAAGAACATATTATGAGCAACTATACCCCAGAAATTTGACAATCTGGAAGAAATGGATGCATTCCTAGAGACATACAAACTGAACCAGGAAGAAATAGAAAACCTGAACAGACCCATAACCAGTAAGGAAATTGAAGCAGTCATCAGAAATCTCCCCAAAAACAAGCGCCCAGGACCAGATGGCTTCCCAGGGGAATTCTACCAAACATTTGAAGAAGAATTAATACCTATTGTCCTAAACTGTTCCAAAAAATAGAAATGGAAGGAAAACTTCCAAACTAACTCTGTGATGCCAACATTACCTTGATACCAAGACCAGACAAAAACCCCATCAAAAAGGAGAATTACAGACCGATATCCTTGATGAACACAGATGCAAAAACTATCACCAAAATGTAGTGTTGTTTAAAAACAAGAGAGGAGCCTGACCAGCTCTGTTGGTGGAGCGTGAGACTCTTGATCTCAGGGTCGAAAGTTCAATCCCCATGCTGGGTAGAGAGATATTTAAAAATAAAATCTTAAAAAAAATAAAAATAAGAGAACAAATATTTGAAAAACAAGTTCACGTGGAAGGAAATGGTCAAGTGGCCCTGTAGCCTTGGCCAGCTGGATAGACCACTCAGGTCGAGAACCAGACGGAAGCTACAGCCTGACCTGAGGACATCTATAGCTCCAGGAAGAGTGAGTGGAGACGATGCACCTAGTGTGGACGGCATGACCCCCGAGAAGTTAAGGAGATGGATGCTGAGCTCCAGTAGCTGCTGCTATGAGTCTCCAATAGCAGCCAGACAAGCAATCGCCAGCAAGAGGATGGCCACTGCCTTGAAGGGACAGTGGCCGGGGACAGACATCCTGCCTCCAGGCTCACCCCACTCTTCCCATAGCCACTGGGGGTCTGGGCTGCCTCCTCCACCACAGACCCACCTGTCATCTTAGGAGAAAGGGGCTGGGAGGGGCAACGTCTGAGACAAGACTGTTTTCCTCTTCCTGGAATAACCTGATGGAATGATTTTATTGGACTGGGCTAGATCTATCTAATATCCACTGCCCCCTCACCCCACACACTAGGCCGCTAATGTGCATTCATGAGGATGACCGAATAATTTAACTTGTGTCTCCCAAAATTCATATACTGAAGTCCTAAGCTCCAGTCCCTCAAATGGTGACCTTATTTAGAAAAAAAGATCAGAACTGATGTCATGAATTAAGGTGAAATCAGGGGCGCCTGGGTGGCTCAGTGGTTTAAGCCACTGCCTTCGGCTCGGGTCATGATCTCAGGGTCCTGGGATCGAGTCCCGCATTGGGCTCTCTGCTCGGCAGGGAGCCTGCTTCCCTCTCACTCTCTCTGACTGCCTCTCTACCTACTTATGATCTCTCTCTGTCAAATAAATAAATAAAATCTAAAAAAAAATATTAAAATATTAAGGTGAAATCATACTGCAGGAGGTTGGGCGCTCGTCCAATATGACTGGCATCCTTATAGAAAAGGGAAGTGTGGACGCACATGTGGGAAGAACACCTTGTGAAACTGAAGGCAGAGGTCAGGGCAAAGGTTCTACAGGCCGAGGGAAGCCAAAGCTGGCCAGCACCACACCTGAAGCTAGGGGGGCAGCAGGGAACACCCTCTCCCTCACAGCTCGCTGAAGGAACCAGCCCTGCCCAGCACAGTGCTCGGACTTGTCCAGAACCAGGAGACAGGACGTTTCCTTGGCCAAGCCACCCAGTCTGTGGTACCTTGGAAAGGGCAGCCCCAGCGCAACAACATGCACAGAGAATAGAGACGCTGTATTTTCCGTGTATTCCAGGAACCAGTGCCTGACCTAATCCCCAGGACCCAAGTGTCCCAAGCCAGTCCCGCTATGTGAAGGCTGCAGTGAAGACACCAGTGATGTGGCTGCAGCCCTGGGAGGGGACAGTGCAGGCCATCAGCTGGTGCCCCATAGAGAAGTCAGGAGCAGATGACAGGGACAAGGGCAGCAGCTCTGGATGCTTCACTTCTCTGCTCTCTGGGACCTGCCCTGCCTCTGTTCCCCAAGGGTCTCTTTGGGTCTCTGGCAAAAACTGGGGAGGAAAGAAAACACCTAAGTCACAAAAGAAATGATGTTCGGACCTGTAAACATGGCTCCCTTGTATTCTTAGTATGAACTAGCGAAGAGTTGGCAGCATCAGCTGTGTGTCCTTTTGTGTTGTTACTAGAGCAAATGGGATGCAAATTTGTTCGGCCAACCACTCCAGCACTGGCTGCAGAAACCCTGTTCTGATTCTCCCTTCTCCAACAGGTCTCCCTCCATGAGCCCCCCCCAACGTGAAACCCTCACAAAAGTTCTTTCCTCTGAGTCTCTCAGTCATTCATTCACATGTGCCGTTTGTGCCAAAGTCTTCTAGAATAATCCAACCAAATAGTCTCAACCAGTTCAGACTGCTATAACAGAATGCCGCAGATAGGGTGGCTTATCGACAGCAGAAATTCACTTCTCACAGCCACAGAGGTTGTAAGTCTGAGATTGGGGGCCAGTGTGGTTGAGTTCTGGTGAGAACCCACTTCCAGGGGTCAGACTGTCGACTTCTCACTGTATCCTCACATGATAGGAGGGCTGAGAGAGTTCTGTGGGGTTCTTTTTATGAGGGGACAAATCCCGTTCCTGAGGGCTCCACCCTCACGACCTGATCACTTCCCAAAGGCCCACCTCCTAATGCCATCACACTGGGGGTTAGGATTTCAGTGTAGGAATTTGGGGGTAGGGGGTTGGACACACAAGTAAACAAAATCTCCAGGTACTAGAAGATACTGTTGAGCCAGACTGGCCCAGGCTGGGATGGGGTTGCTCGGAAGACAGAAGCAGGAGCTTGGGATAGGCTGGCTGGATCTACCCAAGGCCATTCTCTGCTTACAAAAGCTATGGAGTCAATGATAAGCCACAGGAACTGGAAAACAAAAGCATGTGGCAATGGTGGGACCATCTGTGGTCCTCAGCAGAAGCAGCAACAGGACAGGTGCTCAGGTGGCAAGCAGCAAAGAGTCCCAGGGTGAAATAGATGAACTTGATGATAACGGGATACTTGATGATAATGATAATAATCAGTGGAGTCATTGATTTGGAGAGAAAGGGGAGGAACAGTTACCTGTGTGCTGCCCTTCACCTGGGGAAGCGGAGAAGTGTTTGATGCCTACCTGCCACCTCCAGGAAACAGAATCATCCAAGCGCATTTTGGGGAGATGATCCTTGGGTTATGGCCCCAATGTACTGGCCCCTTGAATCTCTGTGGACTTAGTGGGATTGGGGTCAGGGCATTCCTACTACACAGGACACTGTCCACACGTCCACCTGTAGCTAAAGGACATTGTGATGGCTGATACAACAATGCTCTTAAATTATCAGAAAAGGATTGTTTTCTGCGCTGATCCTATCCAGAAAAGGATAGGATAACAACCTGTACATCACAGCTAATAGTCTGCAAAGAGCTTCTGAGTACATTTCCCCATTTCCTCCTCGTTACCACCCTGTAAGGTACAGATTAGGAATGATTGTCTTGCACCGGAAGTCACCCACCTTGTCCAAGGTCATAGAGCTAATGGGTACTGCCTTTCCTCATGCCAGGTCCCAAGTCTTTCTAGAAAACCTTATCTGCAGAGAAATATCACTACACTTTAAGAAAGTTGGCATGAAACTCTGTTAAATTAAAATCCTATTTTCTAAAGGTCTTATTCATTCATTCATCTGACAGGCATCACGGAGGGCCCCTGTGAGTTGGACACTGTAGCGGGTGTTAGGCTGACCCTCAGCCATAGGCAAGACCCAACTCTCCCTAGTGTCATTCCCCTTACTGTTCTCAACACCTATGGCTGCTGCGAATGTATTGATAAAGTCTCTTTGGGAAGAGGGTGAAGGCCATTCTCTTTCTAAGTAAGCAGTAGCCTTCATTACAGCAGAGGCGTGTCTTCTGGTTCTTTCCAGCACTGAATGGAGCTCCTGATGGACTTGCAGATCTGCAGGGATATTTGAATTCTCTGGCACTTTCTTCACAAGGAATGCCAAAGGAAATTTCCTCCACTCTGGAATCTGTTCAGTCTGGAGAAGACCTGTTTATTTTCCACTTCTTAGAGCTACCACAGAATCCCACGGAGTCTTTGGGGTGAGGTTTTCCCTATGATGGCATCTCTATTTGAGCCAGAAGGTGATATTTCCAGGGGGAAGAGACATGCTTGAGGTGATAGCAAGTCAGTGGGTGAACTCATGACTCTTCTCTCATCAGGAAACCCAGGAGTGTCCTTGTGTATGTCCTAGTGTGTCGGGTTTCAGCGTGGTGAATGATCAGATCTCAGAACCATAAAACGTTGGAGCCAGAAGGAAATTCAGGGGCACCAACTCCAGTTTTATGACTTCATTTTTTGGGAGGCTGAAGCCTGGAGAAGGAGAGAGGGGAAGGACTCATGATTTCAAGGCAGGACTAGGGCTAGAATTTAGATCTTCCCAAGGTCACATTTCATGCACTTTACCTACACTGGGTACCACCACCTCTCTCTACCCCTACTTCTTTGCTTAAACTTTGACAAAGTCAAGTCATTGTCCTTAGGAAGCTTTGGATGGAAAGAGAGAGAAGAGCCAGTCTGGGCGTACACTACTGGGTCCACCTGCATCTGAGCTTTCCTAGACTCATCCTTGGACCTCATCTAACTACCAATTTCTAGGGGCCAAAGATTTCTAGGGGCCAAAGAACAATAACCACTTGAAATTCAAAATGATACAGAAGATCGTGCCACATTAGTCTTGTCAACTGTCCACTTCTCAGAAGTGTATGCTTATGTGGATATTCACCATGTCCCAAACTGGGCAAATTCTTGGGCTGCTGACCTGCTTGGGATTTTCCAGGTGTGTGTGCCTCTCTCATTTGAAACTATCCCACAGAGCAGGCAGGCTGCTGGGCAGGTAGTCTTAGGCTGACCCAGAACACCTGTCAGAGTCTACAATGTCTGAGCTGTGTGGTCTAAGGTTAGTCAGGTGACCTCTCTGGGCTAGTGTTTTTCTTTGAACCCTGGGGCTTATGATACTTACCTTATGGCTTTTGAAAGGACCAAGGGAGGAACTGATGGAGAAATGCTTAGAGAAGAGTGAGTGCCAGCAAGATGGATGGGCTGCCGGCTCTCTGCTCTGTCCGCTGTCATCCCATGGGGTGACTTGGCTGTGGGCAGAGATAAAGCCTGCTGGCTCCTGCCAGGAGCCACCCTGCAAGTCAAAGGTTTGCTGTCATTCCTGAAAACTTAACGATGTGGAATAGGACTGTCCCGTTGGAACTAGGATCCCTGGGCATTGTTCTGACTAGGACCTGCCAATCTCCACGCGGGTGTTGTACCTACTGAGAGGGTACAGAAATTTCAGGTAGAGCAATTTCAGGGACACGGGGAAAAATATACCCCTTATTTGGGTCTCCTACCTGGCTTGATATACTTTGAAAATGCCCACTTAGAAATGCAGTTCTTGGTTTCCAGTGAAGCATAAATCCCCTTGGAAGGAGTAATCTGATACCAGTATGAATGGTATATGTCAAAGTTAGTGAGTTTGCCAGCTCTCCGCTGGCCCAAGAACCCAAGAGTTGGGGGGGAAGAAAGAACAGGGAAGGGAAAAGAGAGAGAGGGGGAGTGAAATGCAGACCAAGGATAGAGGATAGGATTGTGCAGTTACAGAGGTTAGTACATTTCTGGTCTCAAATAAAGTTTGGGGATTGTCTGTGACTTGAAAATGGCTAAGCTCTCCTTTCTCTTTGGCATCCAATAATTTTGAGTTGATTGAATTTATTTTGATGTTTTGCTATTAATCAATTAATAATTTAATTTCCAAGATATATTTTTACCCATTTAGAGGAAACCTCAGATGCATTTTCTCCTAAACGATCTACATGGGGCACCTGGATGGCTCAGTGGGTTGGGCATCTGACTCTCGGTTTTGGCTCAGGTCATGATTTTAGGGTCATGAGATGGAGTTGCGTGTCCAGCTCTGCACTCTGTGCCGAGTCTGCTTAAGATTCTCTCTCCCTCTCCCTCTGCCCCTTCCCTAGTTCGCTCTCTCTAAAATAAATAAATAAATCTTTAAAAAAAAATGAACTGGGCGTTAGTGGTTGCATGGTGCTTTAGCAAGTGTGACAGCATATTGACTCATAGAATCACACATTCTGCAATAACTCCTCGATGAGTTCTCTGCTTGATCCCCTTGCCAGGTCTTTGTGGGCGTTCTTGTTCTTTTCCTGGAAGGGTGCTTTATAAATAATACATCTTCTATAATTTTTTAAGGTGGTAATGATGATGAGGATGATGGTGCTTCAATGAGCCCACTTCCTCATTTATTTTCCTTAAACAATCTCTGTCTCCTTGACCTTCTTTGGTAGCACACAGCAGGGAAAGGATGGGTCCCCCTAGCCCTCCCCAAATAGCTTAAATCCAGCCAGATTACTTCCTCTCTCTGAGTCTTGGTTCCCTCATGTTAAAATGACACCAGGTTGGATGCTTATAGGGGTAAAGCCAAGCAAGTGAGTGAAACGAGACTGGTGGGGACTGTTGCAGGCTGGAGAGGCTGCGCCTGTGTAATGGGTGGTCGCTACTGGGTTCCAGATGTTAACCCTTGTAAAAATAAAGACCCACTTTTACCAGAACACTCTCTCTTTTTTTTCCAAAGAAATTCTGAAAGTCATATTTAAAAAAAAAACTGATTATTTAAACATTGGCAATGAATTCAGACTTTTAAAAAGGGCTGCAAGTCAGACAGAGCTCAAACTGAGAGTCAACAACAGCCTGTTATCTTGGAATGGAACAATCCAGAAGGTCCCTCTGTAAGTAGTCTGTGGTTCTTTAGATAATGTTAATGCATGGTAAGAAGGGAGACTCTGATTCCCATTCTAGTCTTAAAGCTAAAGCTTCAGCAGCTGGAAGGGGCGGAAGTCTCCACCCTGGCTAATCATCAGAGTTACCCAAAGAATTTGAAAAATTACTGATTATGAAGTCCCACAGCAGACCCACTGAGCAGGGATCTCAGGGAGCAGCACCAAGACATTTTTATTTTTATTTACTTATATTTTTAAAAAAGATTTATTTGAGAGAAAGAGAGAGCATGAGCAAGTAGAGAGAGGGGCAGAGTAGGGACAGAGAGAGATAATCCCTGAGCAGACAGCATATTCAGACCACTCTGGGTACGGATCCTGACGTGGCCCCAAACGGGGCTCCATCCTGGGACACAGATCATGACCTGAGCCGAAATCAAGAATCTGATGCTCCACTGACTGAGCCACCCAGGCGCCTCAAGGCATTTTTATTTTTTAAAAGGCTTCCCAGAGGATCATTGTTATAAGAGGTTCACAGTTTACATCTTGAGAAAGACTGGTTTTGAGCTCTCATACTCTAAATGCTCACTACTAATGTAAGGGATGATTTACGGACATTTAAGAATCATCCATACATCTGCCCATTCGTTCCTTCACCAATCCACTTGTCAGTCCATTGTCAATATGACCATGCATCATTTGTCATCCAGAAAGTCTTGGTCAAGCATCCACTGTGTGTTCCAGCCACCATGGTGGCAGCAGCCAAGGGCAAGTCCAGGAGTGGCTGTTTCCGGGGGACTGAGAGGCACTCTTAAATGACCATTTACCCATGTGCTCTAGCTTCTGGTTCTTGCAAACTTTGATACCCACCAAGCTTACTCTGGATAAAGTTGTGAAACAAGAGAGTTTCCAAGTCCTAAGATTCTAACCACCGGCTCAGCTCCAGAAGAGACACAGGCACAGGCAACAAGATATAACCAATTACCAGTTCCCACCAGAAAGACTTGCCCATGTTAGGTAGGAAGAAAGCTGTCTCCACACCTAGACTGCAACACAGGCAAGACCTTGGGAAGACAAACAGGAAGAACCTTTTTGGTTTCTAAACTCTGCGGGATAAGATTTGGTGTCAGACATGGAGGCTTCATTTTCTTTGACTGATTAGTCTCAACTGAGGGGACTTGAGAAGGAAGTAATATAAATTTAAATCCCTGCTCTTGAAACAGTTAATTAGGTTCCTGCTCAAGACACCACATTTTGGGGTTCCTGGGTGGCTCAGTGGGTTAAGCTTCTGCCTTTGACTCGGGTCATGATCTCAGGGTCCTGGGATCGAGCCCCACATTGGGCTCTCTGCTCAGCGGAGAGGCTGCTTCCCCCTCTCTCTCTGTCTGCCTCCCTGCCTACTTGTGATCTCTCTCTGTCAAATAAATAAATAAGATCTTAAAAAAAAAAAGAAGCCCCACATTTTTATCTCGAGAAGGAAGCAAGGAAGGATAGACTCTAGTACGCAGCATGTGCATGGGCAAGGAGCGCTGTGGAGGGACTGGATGTCTTTGGAAACTCTTCCCTGTGGGTAAAGAAGACTGAGTTCCTATTTAGTTCTAATTGTTGTTTTCCTTTCTCTCGTGAGGCGATCCTGTTCTGGAGCCATTCCTGCCTGCGCCCTCCCACTACCTGCAGGCTCAATTAATCTTGCCCCCGTGGTCAAGTAATTCTTAGAATCAGTTTTGGAGTCAAACGGCTGAGTGGGCCTGGGGAAGGTTCTCAGTGTCTCTGAGTTTCAGTTTTCTAGTGTGTAAAATGGGGATAATCATACCACGTCGGAGCACTGTGATGCAGATTAAGTGCGACAGTATATATTAAAGAGCCCAATGACACCTTGGCATATGGAAATTCAATGTATGATAGAAATGACACTTCAAACTACTAGAGCAAAGATCTTTTTAATAAGTGGTGCAGGGGCAACTGAGCAAATACTTGAAACAAATAAAATTAGATCCCTACCTCACTTCATACACAGAAACGACTGGCAGCTGCCAGGTACATGTGGTAGTGGAGCACTTGAAAGTGATTAGACTACTGGATATTGACCCCAAAAAAACAAATGTAGGGATCTGAAGGGGCACCTGTACCCCAATGTCTATAGCAGCAATATCCACAATAACAAACTATGGAAAGAGCCCAGTTGTCCATTGACAGATGAATGGATAAAGAAGATGCGGCATATATATATATGTGTGTATATATATATATACACACATATATATATATACACATACATACACAGTATATATATACATACACAGTATATATATATATACACACATATATATATACACATACATACACAGTGGAATATCATGCAGCCATCAAAAAATGAAATCTTGTCGTTTGCAATGATGGGGCTGGAACTAGAGGGTATTATGCTAAGCAAAATAAATCAATCAGAGAAAGACAATTATCATGTGATTTCACTCATATATGAAATTTAGGAAACAAAACAAGGGATCATAGGGAAAGAGAGGGAAAAATAAAACAAGACGAAATCAGAGAGTGAGACAAACCATAAGAGACTCAATCATAGGAAACAAACTGAGGGTTGCTGGAGGGGAGGAGGGTGGAGAGAAGGAGTAACTGGGTGATGGGCATTCAGGAGGGTGCCTGATATAATGAACACTGGGTATTATATAAAACTAATAAATCACTGACCTCTCCCTTTTAAACTAATAATATATTATATATTAAGTAATTGAATTTAAAATTTAAAAAAGGAAAGGTGATTTGGATGAATTGAGATCTATCATAAGTGTAAATTGCTGGTATAAAAAAAGCAAAATACTGATTACATGTTGAAATGATAATATTTTGGATATACTGGGTTAAATAAAATAGATTATCAAATTAGTTTAATCTGTTTCTTTTTTTTAAACATGGAAACTAGAAAGTTCCAGATTACATATGTAGCTGACCTAGTACCTCTACCAGGCAGTACTGTAAAATTTTCCCAAGGCAGATAGTCTGCCATATGCAAAGGTTGCCCAGTGGGCTGTCTTGTGTGGAGTTTTCTGACAACAAAAACTAGAGCCAAATTTGGTGACAGGGCATGAAGACAATCTTCACTGATTTAAAGAGACTAGGGGTATTAACATCCAATCCTCCATTGGGACAACATGAAGAGGCTTTTCCTTCTTTGGGGATAAACTGAGATAGGTTTTTTTTATAAGGGCTTGATAAATATTATCAATTATAATTTTTACTCCTTTAACTTTGAATCTTGTCATAATATTGCCTAGAAAATGCTAGAATCATTTCTCTAAGATCGTTAACAAAGAATTGTCTCCACAACATTCAACATTGTATTAGTTAACCATGCAACTAGATGAGAAAAATGAATTATCGGTGTAAGAACTATTTCTTTTTAAGTAAAAGAAATTAATTTTCTTCTTTAAATTTTTTTGAAAAATATGTTATTTATTTATTGGAGAAAGAGTGAGAGAGAGAGAGCATAAGAGGGGAGAGGATCAGAGGGAGAGGGAGAAGCAGATTCCCTGCTGAGCAGAAAGCCCAACACCGGACTCAATTCTGGGACTCCAGGATTGTGACCTGAGTCAAGGGCAGACTCTTAACTGACTGAGCCACCCAGATGCCCCAGAAATCAATTTTCTATTTGCTGAAGATATGCTTGGGTATTTGGAAAACCCTAGAAAATCAATGACAAAACTAACTCAAACAATAAAAGAATTCACTAAGGTGGCAAGGTATAAAACTGATATACAAAAATCAAGAGATATCATATACACAAATAGTTGCAGTTAAATGACATAATGGTAGAGAAAATTCCCTTTATAATAGTGTAAGGGAAATTTAAATACTTTAGGATAAACTTTGTTTATTCTTGCTAGAAGCATACAAAATCTAAATGAGGAAAAATTTTAAAGACATCTGAAAAGCACAAAAATAGATTTTAACAAATGGAAAAGACATTTGTTGTTGTTGGATATGATGACTCAACACAGTAAAGACATCAGTTCTCCCTGTGTTAATTTATACATTGAATGCAACCCCCACAAAGACACCAACAAGCTTTTTATGGAGTTAAACAGGTTGATAGTAAAATTAACGTTGAAAAACAAGCATATAAGAGTAGACAGGGAGGGGCACCTGGATTGCTCAGTGGGTTAAGCTTCTGCCTTTGGCTCAGGTCATGATCTCAGGGTCCTGGAATCATGTCCCGCATCAGGCTCTCTGCTCAGCAGGGAGTCGGCTTCCCCCCGCCCCCCTGCCTGCCTCTCTGTCTATTTGTGATCTCTCGCTGTCTGTCAAATAAATAAATAAAATCTTAAAAAAAAAAAAAGAATAGACAGGGAAACAGTAAAGAGAAACTTTTGAGGAGGATAGGCCCCTGAGGCACTAAAACATACTACAATGTATCCATAATTAAAACCTCATGGTACTGGTGCAGGAACAGACAATTAAACTAAGAGAAGAGAACGGAGAGACCATCTAGACCGAAGAACACATATAAATTTAGTATATGAGAGAGGTAACATCTCATATTACTAGAGCAATGATCTTTTTCATTTTTTTAAAGATTTATTTATTTATTTATTTATTTATTTATTTGAGAGAGAGCATGAGTGACAGTGGGGCAGAGGGAGAGGCAGTGAGAATCTTAAGCAGACTCTGTGCTCAATGCAGAGCCCAATGCAGGGCTCAATCTCATGACCCTGAGATCACAACCTGAATTAAAACCAAGAGTCAAATGTTCAACCAACTGTGCCATTAAGGCGCTCCTAGAGTGATGGTTTTTTAAAAAATTAATGATGCTGGGACAACTAGAAAAAGGTAAAATCAGATCCCTATCTCACTCCATACATGAGAATAAATTCCAAATGGCTTTGAGATCAAAATGAAAAACACGACAATGAAAGTACTAGGAGAAAAAAGGGGTGAATTCCTCTTAACCTCAGTTAAGAGGTTAACTCAACTCTGAGTCAAAACCCAATTTGACTAAAAAAACAAACAACTGCATGGCAAAAAGTTAGCATAAACAACTCAAAAGACAACTGACGAGGGGAGAAAATATTTGTAATATATATCACAGATACATGAAGAACTCCTAAAGGGACAAAGGACCAAAAACCTTATGGAAATATGGGGTGAAAGTCACAAACTTTTATATATATATAAAACTATATGCAAACACTGTACTCTAGTTAGTAACTTTATGTCTCATGGGATATGAGATTCGGGTTGGCAATTCCGAAACTACTTTATGTCTATACGATGATTGAACTGTAAGTGAATTTATGATGGACAATGATATCCAGGTTTTTTGTAGTTGAAGAAAAGTTACAAATATGGGAAGTAGAAGGATAGAATAAAACACACATACACACAGATAGATGGATACAGAAATAAATAGTGTGGGTGTGTGTAGGGTTCCCTAGGTCTGTCGGCAGAGGGGACCTAGAAGAAATTACACCCCATTCACAATGAGAACAGTTAGTGTCAGATCTTGGTCTCTAAATATCACTCTCAAATAAAAGGAACCCAAGCATACTGGAGAAATAGTTGATTCCAGGGCTGGCTCTGGAAAAATACAACATGAGCCTGAAAGGTCTTATGGTCCCACAAAATAAAAAAGTTGAAGAAGAAGGAGGAGGAGGAGTGGGGGTGAGGAAGGAGGGAAGGGGAAATTGGAGAAGGGGAAGAGGAGGAGGAGAAGGAGAAGGAGGGAAAGGGGAAGGAGAAGGGAGGAGGAGGAGGAAGAAGAGGAAGGAGAGGGAGAGGGAGAAGGAGGAGAAAGGACACAAGAGTCCACTGGAAGGAGTTCCTAATGCCAAAGGTGGAATAAGTTGAGTAAAAATAATAATATTATTATATTGTAACCCACGAAGTAAGTAAATATCCATTAGTTCATATTGTTACAAATAAACTACTAAATAAAGAAATACTGGAGGAGAAAGGACAACTCTGTCTTATAGAATTCCAGTTAATATCTGCAAAGGAATAAGGAAAAGAGAAAATCACCCCTGAGCAAACATCACACTAGTAACTGTTAAAAGCAAGATCCATCAATGGGTGCTTAAATCAGTGGGCAAAAGTGTGATGAGAATCAGAATGTTTGCATAGTCTAAAAGTATCTCCCCATAAGATATCCATTACTTAAAGAGCAGAGAAATGGTTACTTCATAGCGGAGCAACTGATCACCTTAACCAAGTGGTCAAGGCTAACCTCCCCAGTGATAACATCATGTACCCCTGGTACCATGCACAGAGAAAGGCACGGTGTCTTTTCTGGGGCGTTCTTGCCCAAAATGCATGGTCTTGATCTAATCATAAGAGAACACCAAACCCCCAAACTGAGGAACTGTCCCAGACCAGAGGAGACTTCTGTGGCATGAGGACTACCTGCATGTGGGGTTCTGAATGCAGTCCTGGACAGGAAGAAGGACATTAGTGAGAAACGTGTTGAAATCCAACGATAGTGTAATTAATAGTATGAAACCGATGTCAATTTTGTGCTTTTGTTAATAAGAGTGTTTGTCTTATATAAAGTATTAACATCAGGGGAAGCTGGGTGAAGGATATAGGGATATCCTATATTATTTTTAGAAGTTTTCCATCATCTGAAATTCCTCAAAAATTTTTTTGAAAAAAGCCTCCTATGTATTTGCCTGGTCAAAGATCCGGAGTCAGATACAGACAGATGCCTCATGGCTCCCCTTAGCCCTGTTCCTATCACAGGGTCACTGAGCTACTGCATATTTAGTTCATTTTTGATTATATGTCCAGTCTGTACCTCTACAGACCCAATCCTAGAAGACTGAAGTTAAAATACCATCACGCATTAAAAGATTTATCCATGGCAGTGAAAACACCACGGAGGAAAACAGAATAAAAAACTGGGGAAAAAAATAAAAGTAACTCCTGTTCTAACTTCTTTGAAGGTCAGCATAAAAAGAAAACGTGCTTCTGCATTCCTGGGAGACAGTGCCTTAGAAAGCCAAAAGAGATGGAATGAGAAGAATTGAATCCCATCGGAATCACCTGAATCAGCTTAGTTTCCCTACACTTGGTGCATAACTGATCCCTGCTTCCAGAGCTAAATAATTACTCCACCCCTCACACGCCTCCGTCCCTGTGAATCTACCAATTACGTCCCAGGGGAAGCAGCTTTGTCAGAATGAGTTGGCTATAGCTGGGATGGGAGTAAAGTAACGGAAAAACCAGAGAGAGGGAGAAGGGTGTGGGAATAAGAACCAGAAAGACCTTAGCTGAGAGCTAATGGTGCCTGGAGACCCACTTCCAGGAACCTGGAGGGGTTTCTGCAGAATTTCTGCAGAAATTCCCTGTACGGAAGGGATGGCCCCAGAAGGTGTGGCATGGAGGGATGCCACCAGCTGGTCAAGGGTGTTTCTGAGGCAAACAAAAACGTCAGGAACACATGAGCCTGTTTTTCTAGAGGATTTCTGGTCCGCATTTCATATACCTTTGCTAGTGGCTCCAAAGTCAGACAAACAGAGGGCGTCAGTGTCCTGTCTGAGGATTGGTTTGATACGGAACTGACCGGGAGCCCTAGAAGGGAAAAAACCACCACTGGCTGGGCCACAGAATGAGCTCTAGCCTGAGGGATGCCGCCGTTCTGATGGCAAAGGCAAGTCACAGCAACCCAGCCCTAGTCTCTCTCCCAAGATAAGTCAGACCCACCAGCCTGTGCATGCGTAGGCATCCAACTACATGCTTCTCCTGCTCATTGGGACCCTGATACTCCACATCATGGCTTTGTCCGTTTGGATTAGTAGTGCATGGATGATGGATGTGGGTATTATGGGCTGTGAGGTGGCTGAGTCACCTTTCCTTCTAAGAAGTCAATTTTAGTGGGACAGAGGGACAAGGATGTCATAGGAATACGGCTACTGTCCAAGGCGGGCATCTTGGCGGGGGGGTGCTCTGAAGGGAGCACCTGGACAGCTTGCAGGTAAGCAGGCTTTGAGAAGGAGCTGGGCATCCCTGGACAGGGAGGGAAGTTGCTGACAAGGACAAACCTGGCCCAGGTCTGCGGCAGTTACAATATCAGACTCTGGCAGGCTTTTCCAGCCAGGGGACTCTGGGGCCTCGTAGTGGCATGGCAGCACCAGAGTCCCAGCGTGGGCAAGGGCAGGAGAAAATGCCTCTCCACTTCAGAGGAACCTCGAGGTTCTGGAACTGGGTGGGCAGAGGTCAACAAACCACAACCCACAGGCCTCTTGTGGCTCACTGCCTGTTTTTGTAGACAGTTCCGCTGGCACACGGTCATACCTATTCTCGTACGTTTTGTCTGTGGCTGCTTTTAGGCTTCAGCGGCTGCCAAGTTGTTGTGACTACCTGAGGCCACACGGCCAGCAGAGGCTCTAATATCTATTATCTGGCCCTTTTTAGGAAAGCTGTGCTGACCCCGATCTAGGGCGTATTGGGTTATGCCTGTGCTTTCTAAAAAGATAAACCCCTCCTCAAAAGAAAACCCCTCTTATGAGGTACCCCAGATTCTGTTTTGACTGTTCGACCAAACGGCTCTAGTGGCCAAGACTCCACATTTCCTTCCAGCACCTAAGGATGTCACAGCATTTCTGTGAGCACAAATCCCTTCATACAGCGGCTAAAAATAGGGTCATCTCTTAGGACACTTTGGGGGATGACGGTTAACAGAAAAGAAAGGAGGTAGAATAAGAAGAGTCAGGCTCAAGGGTTAGAATTTGGTGAAAACAGCTGGTGGATGTGTACTATTTTAAATCTCAAAATAAACGTGTTTTCCCTCCAGAGTGACAACTTTTGCTAACAATAACTCACTGCAGACAAATCCTCAGTGAGAGTGACTTGTTTATTTCTGGGGACGCCCAGAGTCCCAGGCAGGAGGTAAAGGCTTTGGGAAGGAAGGATGGGAGCTAACGTGTGGGGCAGCAGACTTCGGAGTTTCTGAGAGCGCAGAGCTGTGTCATAGTCCCCCAAAGGAATTACACTTCCAAACATTGCAAGCTCTTTCTAAATTAGACCTGGAGTCTCTGACAAAGGGGAATTATTCCAGCCTTAAGTTGCCACTGGGGACTTAGAATGCAAATAGTCTTCAAAATTTTTCCAAAGCCAACTAACACCAAAGAAATACAGACAATTATAAGAACATACTATGAGCAACTTTACGCCAACAAATTGGACAATCTGGAAGAAATGGATGCATTCCTAGAGACATATAAACTACCACAACTGAACCAGGAAGAAATAGAAAACCTGAACAGGCCCATAACCAGTAAGGAGATTGAAACAGTCATCAAAAATCTCCAAACAAACAAAAGCCCAGGGCCAGACGGCTTCCCAGGGGAATTCTACCAAACATTTAAAGAAGAACTCATTCCTATTCTCCTGAAACTGTTCCAAAAAATAGAAATGGAAGGAAAACTTCCAAACTCATTTTATGAGGCCAGCATCACCTTGATCCCAAAACCAGACAAGGATCCCACCAAAAAAGAGAACTACAGACCAATATCCTTGATGAACACAGACGCAAAAATTCTCGCCAAAATACTAGCCAATAGGATTCAACAGTACATTAAAAGGATTATTCACCATGATCAAGTGGGATTTATTCCAGGGCTGCAGGGTTGGTTCAACATCCGCAAATCAATCAATGTGATAGAACACATTAATAAAAGAAAGAACAAGAACCATATGATACTCTCCATAGATGCTGAAAAAGCATTTGACAAAGTACAGCATCCCTTCCTGATCAAAACTCTTCAAAGTGTAGGGATAGAGGGCACATACCTCAATATTATCAAAGCCATCTATGAAAAACCCACCGCAAATATCATTCTCAATGGAGAAAAACTGAAAGCTTTTCCGTTAAGGTCAGGAACACGGCAGGGATGTCCATTATCACCACTGCTATTCAACATAGTACTAGAAGTCCTAGCCTCAGCAATCAGACAACAAAAAGAAATTAAAGGCATCCAAATTGGTAAAGAAGAAGTCAAACTATCACTCTTCGCAGATGATATGATACTATATGTGGAAAACCCAAAAGACTCCACTCCAAAACTGCTAGAACTTGTTCAGGAATTCAGTAAAGTGTCAGGATATAAAATCAATGCACAGAAATCAGTTGCATTTCTGTACACCAACAACAAGACTGAAGAAAGAGAAATTAAGGAGTCAATCCCATTTACAATTGTACCCAAAACTATAAGATACCTAGGAATAAACCTAACCAAAGAGACTAAGAATCTATACACAGAAAATTATAAAGTACTCATGAAAGAAATTGAGGAAGACACAAAAAAATGGAAAAATGTTCCATGCTCCTGGATTGGAAGAATAAATATTGTGAAAATGTCTATGCTACCTAAAGCAATCTACACATTTAATGCAATCCCTATCAAAATACCATCCATTTTTTTCAAAGAAATGGAACAAATAATCCTCAAATTTATATGGAACCAGAAAAGACCTCGAATAGCCAAAGGAATATTGAAGAACAAAGCCAAAGTTGGTGGCATTACAATTCCGGACTTCAAGCTCTATTACAAAGCTGTCATCATCAAGACAGCATGGTACTGGCACAAAAACAGACACATAGATCAGTGGAACAGAATAGAGAGCCCAGAAATCGACCCTCAACTCTATGGTCAACTAATCTTCGACAAAGCAGGAAAGAATGTCCAATGGAAAAAAGACAGCCTCTTCAATAAATGGTGCTGGGAAAATTGGACAGCCACATGCAGAAAAATGAAATTGGACCACTTCCTTACACCACACACAAAAATAGACTCCAAATGGTTGAAGGACCTCAATGTGAGAAAGGAATCCATCAAAATCCTTGAGGAGAATGCAGGCAGCAACCTCTTCGACCTCAGCCGTAGCAACATCTTCCTAGGAACAACGGCAAAGGCAAGGGAAGCAAGGGCAAAAATGAACTGTTGGGATTTCATCAAGATCAAAAGCTTTTGCACAGCAAAGGAAACAGTTAACAAAACCAAAAGACAACTGACAGAATGGGAGAAGATATTTGCAAACGACATATCAGATAAAGGGCTAGTATCCAAAATCTATAAGGAACTTAGCAAACTCAACACCCAAAGAACAAACAATCCAATCAAGAAATGGGCAGAGGACATGAACAGACATTTCTGCAAAGAAGACATCCAGATGGCCAACAGACACATGAAAAAGTGCTCCACGTCACTCGCCATCAGGGAAATACAAATCAAAACCACAATGAGATATCACCTCACACCAGTCAGAATGGCTAAAATGAACAAGTCAGGAAATGACAGATGCTGGAGAGGATGTGGAGAAAGGGGAACCCTCCTCCACTGTTGGTGGGAATGCAAGCTGGTGCAACCACTCTGGAAAACAGCATGGAGGTTCCTCAAAATGTTGAAAATAGAACTACCCTATGACCCAGCAATTGCACTACTGGGTATTTACCCTAAAGATACAAACATAGTGATCCGAAGGGGCACGTGTACCCGAATGTTTATAGCAGCAATGTCTACAATAGCCAGACTATGGAAAGAACCTAGATGTCCATCAACAGATGAATGGATCAAGAAGATGTGGTATATATACACAATGGAATACTATGCAGCCATCAAAAGAAATGAAATCTTGCCATTTGCGACGATGTGGATGGAACTAGAGCGTATCATGCTTAGTGAAATAAGTCAATCGGAGAAAGACAACTATCATATGATCTCCCTGATATGAGGACATGGAGAAGCAACATGGGGGGGGTAGGAGATAGGAGAAGAATAAATGAAACAAGATGGGATTGGGAGGGAGACAAACCGTAAATGACTCTTAATCTCACAAAACAAACTGGGGGTTGCTGCGGGGAGGTGGGATTGGGGGAGGGGGAGCGGGCTATGGACATTGGGGAGGGGAAGCGAACCATAAGAGACTATGGACTCTGAAAAACAACCTGAGGGTTTTGAAGGGTCAGGGGTGGGAGGTTGGGGCAACCTGAGGGTTTTGAAGGGTCAGGGGTGGGAGGTTGGGGGAACAGGTGGTGGGTAATGGAGAGGGCACGTTTTGCATGGAGCACTGGGTGTTGTGCAAAAAGAATGAATACTGTTACGCTGAAAAAATAAATAAAATGAGAAAAAAAAAAAAATTTTTTTTCCAAAGCCAATAAGATACACTCACCGGTCCTTGACTCTAGATGGGGCCTAGGTTGAGCTAGGTATTAAGTGGGATCTGAGAAAGTTCTAAGACATCACTTCCTCATCAAGAGACATATAATCTGCATAAGAAAAAAGATACGTGTCCATGACAAATAACAAAGCATCACTGTACATATTTGGGGTTAAGTTCAGCTATAGGTAACAAAAAACCTCAAGACAAGATAGAAAGTGCCCAGGTATGACTTCAAGAGCTGGTGGCAGTTCTGTTCCCATGGGCCCCTTAGCCCTGCACCATCTCTAGGCTCTGGCCCCCATCCCCTCGGTCCAAGGCACGTCTGCATTCCAGGCAGCAAGAAAGAGGAAGACAGTAGAAACAAAGATTGTGGCCGTCATCAAAAAGATAAGAAATGCAAAGCATTGGTGAGGACGTGGAGAAAAGGAAATTTGTGGGCACTGTGAACTACCCTATGATCTCGGAATTCCACCTCTGGGTATTTATCTGTAGAAAATGAAAACACTGGGCACTTTCTAATGTGCACAATGATCTGTAGACTAGATAAATGCATGAATATTCCCATCAAGCACGTTTTTCTGTCTTCACCTCTTTCTCTTTCTTCCCCTATTCCCTTTCTGATTCTTTCTTCTTCCTCCCCCACTTGTGCCCAGTGCTTTTCTCAGACACGTGGACATTGTATGGTCCTGCTGGGCTCGAAAGATTACTGACCCTCCAAAGCCCAATGACTCGGTATCATAAAATCCAAGTTTTCGCCTTTTCTCTGCCTTTTCAAGAAGTGTGTTGTAATTTCCCTGCAGGAGTGGAAGCGATCAGGACAGGTGAAATGTTTGCACAGGCAACAAGAGAAAAGAAGAGGGTAATTTGAAGGAGTGAAAGCAAACCCTCACAGAGGTTCTGACCAGTGGAAGGAAATTCAACTTGTGTTCAAAGGCAATTTTGCCATTGATTGTAATTTTCATCAAGCAGGGTGCCAGGAAAAAAAAAATTATGCTGATTTTTATTCATTAATTTTAACATCTAACTCATGAATTCATCAATTAAGTGGGACTTCCTCATTTGCCTGAGAGGGACCTAGAGAAGGATGCACAGTTCACTGTTAATTGGAAAATGAACAAAATGTTAACAAATATTTTGTTTCCCCTAAAACATAATATCTAAAGTAGCACAGTGCCCTGATTACCATCCAATACATGCATTCAGGTTGAATGAGCTCAGTTTTAAGTACATGGGTAACAGCTGAGCAAGTGTTTTATGTAGCAATTTCGATATTAATAATAGTGACCTCCAGACCTGTCCCATCCAAAGAAAAGATACACACACACACGAGACTAGGAAGGGGCCAAGGGTGTATAATGCCTGTCTCAGGGAAGGTTTCTGATAGCTATCACACGATAGTTTTGGTAACAACCCATTCACCCGAACTTAGACCACACCTGACTGTATGAGAGGCTGGGAAATAGTCTTTCATCTGTATGACCATGTGACTTGCTAAAAATATCGATGACAATGAAAAAAAGTAGTGTGCATCATCTTTGTCATGAAAGAGTTGTTTTTATTGTTGTTTTTGTGGGTAAATTCATTTTGTTTTAGGGGCTAGGTGGCTAGGCTAGGTGGCTCAGTTGGTTAAGCATCTGCCTTCGGCTCAGGTCATGGTCCCAGGGTCCTGGGATCAAGTCCCACATTGCATCGTGCTCCTTGCTAGGTGGAGAGTCTGCTTCTCTCTCTCCCTCTGCCTGCCTGCAACTCCCCCTGCTTGTGCTCTCTCACTCTCTCTCTGTATCAAATAAATAAATAAAATATTTTTAAAAAATAAAATAAATAAATTCATTTTGTTTTAATAATAATATTGTTACACTAACAGTCCTTTGGTTAACATTTGCATGACATACTCTTTCCATTCCTATCTTTTCCAGCTTTTCTGAATGGATTCATTTAAGCCAAGAATCTTGGCCATAGCACGTAGCTGCATTTTGTTTCCTTTTCTATTCAATCTGACAATTCTGTCTTTAAGTACGTGACTAAATCCACTACCTTTATTATGTACAATTTTATTTTTTTTTTTCTGTTTACTATCCACTTTTTCTTTATTTCTGACTTTTCCCTTTGTCTAGGATGGATGTTTAGTTGGGTAGAGTTGTATAGATCTTTCCATGCCTTCATTTCCAAAGGAATTCAGATTTGGTTGAGGAGTCCCATGAAAGTCCCTGGGATGTGCTTACTGGCTCTGATCAATCCATCTAGTGCCATGTGTATACTCCCAAGCCGATCATCGCCACTGGGATGGGAGTGGTGGTGGTGGTGGTACTCTCCTTGGCCATGCTTGGTCATGAACCAGTTTCAGAGTCAGGTGGAGGGATTAGACCCACCCCATAAGAGAGATGAGACATGGAGGAGGGGTACTATTACCAAAAGAAGGGGGACTAGATGTCCTCCCAGGAGGATCTATCCTAAGTGTATACATACCTAACAACAGAGCTTCAAAATATATGATAGAATTGATAGAGCAGAAGGAGAATAGACAAATCCACAATCAGTTGGAAAATTCAACACTTTATTTTTCCTACAACATTGGAAGACTGGAATAGAATTCATTTTCTCTCACCTGCTTGAACAGTTGGAAGATTAATAGCTCCTTGCCCTCAAGGTAGGGAAATATTTTTTTTCTTTTGCTAATTATTCTGCCTTAGAATTTAATGAGCCATGGAGAATGGTTGTAAAAGAAAAAGTGGAAGAAAAGAGTGGCTTTGGGATGAAGCAGAGGAGAGAGGGGGATTTTATCCAGAACAAGGTCAAAGACAGGAGTAGATTTGAGTCTAAAGCAGAGCCACATCCCACTCAGGGACACAGCCCAAGGAGGCCTCACCTGAATGACAGTAGGGTGCTTTAGGGAAGTGGATCTGCAAGCGCTGAGAGATGCTTTCCAAAGTTTTCTGCACCCAAGTGAACAAGTGCTGCCAGAGCAAAGGGAATGTGTGAGCTATGACGGTGGATGTCTAGGCAGTCATTAATGGAGACAGATTGCTTATGAAGGGAGGGGCCTCCCCGATGTCCTGGTGTGGCCTAAGACACCAGAACCTATGCAAAATCAGTAGGAAGTGTGTAGAAGTGTCTAGTATGAATGAAACTGGATTATCATCATAATTCAGTGAGAGCTTAGAGTTGAGTTCATGTATTTCCTACTTTTCACCGTATGTCTTTCCCCTTCCTTCCTTCCTTCCTTCTTTCCCTCCTTCCTTCTTCCCTCTCTCCCCCACCCTTTCCTAGCTGCATTGACTAGAACTTCCAGTATGATGTTGAATGACAGTAGTGAGAGAAGACATTCTTACCTTATTCCTGATCTTGAGGAAAAATATTCAATCTTCACCATTAAAAATTATATTTGCTATAAGTCTTTTGTACATACCCTTTATAAGGTTAAAGAAGTTTTCTGCTCGCCCCTCTCTCCTCCCCTGCAGTTCCCCCAAGAACTTGTTATTATGAATGAATGTCAAATTTTGTCAAAACCTTTTTCTGCATCTATTCAGATGATAATATAGTTTTCTTCTGCTAATACGGTGAAATATATTGACTGTTTTTCAAATGTTGAACCAGCTAATTACTCCGGACTAAACTTCTCTCAGTCATAATGTATTGTCCACTCTGTGTAGTGCAGGATAGTATTTGCTAGTATTTTTTTTTAAAGATTTTATTTATTTATTTATTTATTTGACAGAGAGAGATCACAAGTAGACAGAGAGAGATCACAAGTAGACAGAGAGGCAGGCAGAGAGAGAAAGAGAAAAGCAGGCTCCCTGCTGAGCAGAGAGCCCAATGTGGGACTTGATCCCAGGACCTTGAGATCATGACCTGAGCCAAAGGCAGTGGCTTAACCCACTGAGCCACCCAGGCACCCTGCTAGTATTTTTGATAACTATTTGCTTCTATGTTTATGATTGATATTGGCCTATATTATTGCAATGTCTTTGTCTGGTTTTGACATTAAGGTAGTACTGACCCCACGAAATGAATTGGGAAGAGTTCTTGTCTCTTCTGTTTTCTGGAAAGAATATATGGAATTGAGTGAATTTTGGTAGTTTGGATCTTCCAAAGAATTGTTTTATTTTTTGTAAAGCTATCAAGTTTTTGAGAATAGAGTTGTTTGTAGAATTCTCTTTTATCCTTTTAATGTCCATGGGGTCTGTAGTGATGTCCCTTCTTTCATTCTGAAATGAATGAAATGAGTACTGGTTCTTTGTTTCTTCTTGCTAAGTCTGGCTTAAAGTTTAATCAATTTTATTGATCTATCTCTTTTTTTTTTTAAAGATTTTATTTACTTATTTGACAGAAAGAAATATCACAAGTAGGTGGAGAGGCAGGCAGAGAGAGAGAGAGGAGGAAGCAGGCTCCTCACTGAGGAGAGAGCCCAATGTGGGACTCTATGCCAGGACCCCAGGATCATGACCTGAGCCAAAGGCAGAGGCTTTAACCCACTGAGCCACCCAGGCGCCCTTATTGATCTCTTTAAAGAACATTTTATTTTGTTGCTCTATTTTCCTTTTGTTTTCATTTTCATTATGCTCTGATCTTTATTATTTCCTCTTTTTATACTTGCTTTGGGTATAATTTTTTTCCTCTCCCAGTTTATTAAGATGGAAGCTTAGACTACTAATTTGAGATCTATTGATTTTCTAGTGTATGCATTCAGTTTTGTAATTTCCCTGTAACCATGGTGTTAGCTACATCCTACAAATTGTGATGTTATATTTTCATTTTTATTTAATTCACAATAATTTGTAATTTCCTTTAAGACTTTCTCTGTAACTCATGACTTAGTGAGAAGTGTTTCTTTTTTTAATATTTTATTTATTTGACAGAGAGAAATCACAACTAGGCAGAGAGGCAGGCAGAGAGAGGAGGGAGCAGGCTCCCTGCGGAGCAGAGAACCTGATGTGGGGCTTGATCCCAGGACCCTGGGATCATGACCTGAGCCGAGACAGAGGCTTTAACCCACTGAGCCACCCAGGCGCCTGGTGAGAAGTGTTTTTTAATTAAAAAATTTGAGGGATTTTCCAGATGTTTTTCTATTTTTGGCATCTACCTAATTCTGTTATTGTTTGAAACATCTTTTGCATGATTCTAGTCTTTTAAATTTGTTAAAATATTTCTATGACCCAGAATATGGTCTATTTTGGTGACTGTCCTATGTGCACTTGAAAAGAATGTGCAAGGGCACCTGGGTGGCTCAGTTGGCCTAGGTTCTGACTCTTGATTTCAGCTCAGGATTGTAGGATCAAGTGCTGTGTTGGGCTCCACACTGGGTGTGGAGCCTTTGAGATTCTTTCTCTCAATCCCTCAGCCCCTCCCCTGGCTCTCTCCTCTCAAAAAAAAAAATTTTTATAAATAAATAAATAGTGCTGGATGGAGTGTTCAAGAAATGTCAGTTAGGTCCAGTTGGTTGATAGTGTTGTTCAGGTCTTTAATTTTCTTACTGATTTTCTATCTTCTTGTCCTTTTGATTACTGATTAAGGAGTACTGAAGTTTTAATTTCTAACTGCAGATTTCTCTATTTTTCCTTTAGTTCTATTAGCCCTTGCCTCATGTTTTATGATTCTGTTGTCTGGTACATATACATTTATTTAGAACTCTTTTGTCTTTTTGGAGACTTGGCCTCTTTATTATTATTTAAGTTCTCTTTTTATGCCTGATGTTCCTTGTTCTGAAGTCTTCTTTGTTTGGTATTAATATAGCTATTCCAGGTTTTTTTTGGTTAGTGATGACATGGTATATCTTGTATCTGTGTCTTTATACTTAAAGGGGATTTCTTGTGGAAAGCATTTATTTGGGCCTTGCTTTTATGTTCAATTTGGCAATCTGTGTCTTTTAATGAATTGTCTAACCATACCAATTAAAAGACAGAAATTGATTATTGATTATGTGGTTAGATTAAAATCTACCTTATAGCTCAATGTTTTTATTTGTTCCATCTCTTCTTTATTTTTTCCTTTATATGTATTCTTTTGGGTTAATTAACTGGACATATTTTATGATTCCATTTTGTCTAATAATGTATTGACATTATTTCTACCTTAAAATTTCTTTATGTGGTTACCTCAGCATTTACAATATACATCTTTAATTAATCAATGCATACCTTCGAATAATACTATATTGCTTTATGTGTACTGTTAGGACCTCATAACAATATATTCCTAATTCCCCCCTCTCATCCTTTTTGCTATTATTGCCATGTATTTTTCTTACCCATAAACTATAAAAATATATTATTTTTGCTTTGGACAAGCCATATATTTTTTACAGTAATTAAACTTGAAAAGATACTTTTATTTTATCATCATTTGTTCCATTTCCTTGCTCTGCATTCTTTGTGTAAATCCAAGTTTCAATTCAATATCACATGCTCATGTTGGAAGAAATTCTTTCAAAATTTCTTGTAGTATAGGTCTGCTGCCAATGAATTCTCTCTGTTTTTGTCTGAAAAATTCTTTATTTCTCTTTTATTTTTGAAAAATATTTGTGCCAGAGATAGATCTCTGGGTTTATGGTGGTTGTTTTTTCCCCTCTTCCTTTCTGTGTGTTATTTGTTCATTTTTTTAAAGAGTTATTTATTTATTTGTGAGAGAGAGAGAGAGAGTGCAAGCATGCGAATGAATGGGGGAGGGAGCAGAGTGAGAGAATCTTTAAACAGACTCCTCACTGGGGCACCTGGGTGGCTCAGTGGGTTAAAGCCTCTGCCTTCAGTTCAGGTCATGATCTCAGGGTCCTGGGATCGAGCCCCGCATTGGGCTCTCTGCTCAGCGGGGAGCCTGCTTCCTCCTCCCTCTTTCTCTGCCTACTTGTGATCTCTGACTGTCAAATAAATAAATAAAATCATTATTAAAAAAAAAACCAGACTCTTCACTGAACATAGAGCTGGATATGGGCTCAATTTCACAACCCATGAGATGATGACCTGTCTGCGCTGAAACCAAGAGTTGGACACCCAACCTACTGAGCCACTCAGGCGCCGCTTTCAGCACTTCTTGGGGCACTCGAGCGGTTCAGTCCATTGAGTGTCCAACTCTCGGTTTCAGGTCAAGTCATGGTGTTAGGGTCCTTGGATTGAGCCCCACATTGGGGTTCACACTCAGCTGGGGAGTCTGCTTGAAGATTCTCCCTCTCTTTCTGTCTCTCTCCCACTCATGCTCATGCATGCTCTGTCTCTCATAAATAAATAAATCTTAAAAAAAAAACACCTGCCACTCTATTATCTTCTGACTTGCGTGGTTTCTGAGAAAAAGAAAGTAAAAGGAAATCATTTTGCTCACTCATGTTTGTGGACTGAATTTGTAACTACTGCTCATATAGCATATTGCTATTTGGTTTGTACCATCCTATGAGGTAAGGAATTACTATTCCCATGTACAGATGAGATTCAGAAAGGGTGAGAAGAGGAGGCAGGATTCCATTTGGGTCCTACTGAATTGCATGGGACCACCACCCTGGGGTGCCTTCTGGGACTGTGAGGTGTGAGTGTGAGAGTCAGGTTCAGGATGTGGCACTGCCCATGTCCTCAGCCTGTGCTAAAGAAAACTTTGAAGGACTGAAGGGTTTGAGGCGAACAAAGGCATTTAGGGTGAGGGGAAAGACCTGGCATGGCTTAGGGTGGATGGAGGCGGGATGGGCGAAGCTGGTGGGCTTCACACGTGGACTCAGTAGGAGGCAGATCTTGAGGGTAAGAGTAGTAATGACTGGAGACGTGTGGCTTTTCCTCTTGTTCCCATGTGAGAGGGGGTGGAGTGCTCATAAACTTGTAATGTGGGCCCCATACCAGGGCAGGGGTGGAGCGTGTCCTGATGTTGAGGAATCCAGGCCCTGGGGACTGGGGGTGAAGGTGTGTGAACGGGAAAGTGATGACGAATGAAGCTGCGGGATAACAGCTCCAAGACTTCTGCCCACTCAGAACTCTCTCCGCTTCTTCAGAATCACCCCAACCTGTAACTCCAAGAGGAAAGGATGGGGGGGAGGGGTTGCACCTCTTTCTTTTACACACACACATGCAGCTCCCCCCCCCTGCCCCGCACACAATCCTTCCGGTAGGTTTAATTACATACTCGTTGATTCATTTCTTTATCCATTTCTTTATCAATAGATATTATTGCCCCCCCCCTACTATGCAAACTGATTTTCCTGAAGGCAGGGTGGGGGTGCTGAGTGGCTCGCAGTTCACAGCTCTCCTCAGAGATGACCCCGAGTAAGACCTGCATGCGAGGCTCAGTTTTCTGGGGGCCCCTGCAGAGAAGTAATGCCCTGGTGTTATCTGGGCAGCTGGCCTGGCACTAGGTCTCTGCTGGGGCACGAGCAAGGTTCACCTGTGAGCCCACATCTCCATACATGAGAAACTGCTGTTCTTTGCTATTCAATACACTGGGTGATTCGCCCTAACCTCCTCCCTTCCTCCCCTCCTTCCTCCTCCTCCTTCCTGGGGGACCAGTCTGCTGGACCACCTCATCCCAAGGCTGGCCTTCCACTTATAGGCATCTGAGTTTTCTTGCCTCCCCGCTGCCCATCCACACTACCATGCCCTTCAAAGTCCTCCTTAAAGGCCACCTCCTCCAGGAAACCTTCTGGGAATCCCGTAACAGAATTCATCATGTTAACTTCTTGGCTCTCATATCAAATTGCTTGTACCTCTGTTCCACAGTTTACCTGGTTTGGTCTATTTTCACTAGAGGCAGCTCCTGGAGAATGGATTATCCTTGTTCTTCCCAAATCCCAGGTGTGCTCTACAATGTTGAGACATGACCAGGCCTTTCTTGTAGAAGTGCTTCTGTGGCCTCCCTTTGCTCTGGAGATCAAGTTTGAGCCTGTGAGTGTGATCTGGCCTCCCTCTCCCACCTCATCTGTAAACCCCACAAGAGCAGGGACCAGGGGAGTCCACACTGTGTGCCACTCATCCCAAATAGCTGGGCAGACAGAGCTGACTGAGCTCAGCCCCAGTCCCAGCACGGGGCTCCTGGGGGCTCGGCCAGGCTGAAGTGGCCTGGAGGAAAGGATCCCCACTTTTCTCTCAAGAGTAGAGAAGTGAGGATGGGTCCCCAGAGAAGCCCTCGTCTCGCCACTTCCTGGAGCATGAAAGACACACAGGCATGCTAAGCCCTTCCCCTCCAGCCTCTCCTGGCTCCGACAGAGTCCAGGGCTGCAGAGAAGAATTCTCTGGAAGAACACTCTGCAGCTGTGGAAATTCCCCTGAGTAATGCTTCCTGACCCCTTGGTCTAAATTGTCTGTGATGTCTGGCTTCGCAGGCTCTAAAAGAGAGGTCAACATATTTGTGATATGATTCCATCTGATGCTAACCTGATATTTCTAGCAGCTTCCCTCTCCCCCCCGCCCCCCCGGGAGGTGGAAGTCATGAATTGGAGGAGGATATGGTCACGGGTCTGGAATCCCAGGCTTAGAAAAGCACAAAGACTCAGCATCTAGTTCACCCACCTTGGAACTTGGGCTCATTGCAATTTCAGTTTTCTTCATCTGTAAAATTATGTAGTAACTAATAACAACCAAAAAACAGCTAGAAGGAGAGTTGGATGTTCCAACTCTTTCCCCATGGCTATGGAAACCTCTTCAAAGAAACGCTGTCTGAGGAAGCGGCCACATGAGGACATCCTTGGAGTTACAGCTGCATTGGAAATGGGGACTGGGACTCGGTTTCCAAACTCCCTTCCCACGTGAGGCAGAAATCCTGGGGCTCCTCTGGGCTCTGTTTTACAAAACCATTACTCTGACTCAGTCATCTTGCTTCTAGGTATCAAGAGAAATGCAAATAGGTCCACACAAAAACTTGCACACAAATGTTCATTGCAGCCTTTTTGGGACCAGCTCCAAACGGGAAGCAAGCTCAATGTCCATCAGCAGGTGAATGGATAGGAGCAAATGATGCATTTGTACAACAGAATACCTCTAAGCGAAGAAAAGGAATGAATGAATTATTGACATGTGCCAGACCAAAAGAAGTATATCCCATACAAGGCATTTGTAATAAGTCTAGAAAATGCCAAGTAATCTGGAGTGATGGAGAGTGATGGAGAGTGGGTCAGTGGTTGGTTGCCTGGGTGAGGAGGGAGGGAAGGGGACCAAAGGGCATGAGGAAGTCTTTAAGGGTGATGGAAGTACTCCATATCTTGATTGAGGGATGGTTTTTAAGTATATATGTTCTATATATCAAGACGTATCAGATAATACACTTTAAATACATACAATTTATTATATGTTAATTATACCTCAATAAAATTCATAAAGGGGAAAAAAAGGCCATCAGATTGTTGCATCTTGGAAAAACTAGCTCAAAAGCCACAAAAATTCTCACCAAATTGTCACCAAAGCTCGTCCTGGGACCTTGTTCTCCCCAAAGCCCTGTGACCAATGTGGAACCCAACAACGTTCATCCTGCTAGCGTTCCCCTGCTGGGGAGAGGCTCTAGAGGTTTCCAGGAGGATACATGAGAAGACCTCTTTGTCCTTTTGCTGGCAAAGAACACTAGAACCTGGTGTTTTCAGACTGTGAGCAGCTTCTTACAAGAGTCCCAGAGCCTCGCTTCCAGCCCCTTCACAGGCAGGCCCAGTCACCTCCCATTATGAGCGTTTCCAAAAATCTGGGCCCCCAATTTCCCTCACTGCCGAGCTCCATTTTCCATGATCTTCAAACCACCTTCTTGGAAGGACTTGCTCCCCCCGGGTCTTGCTGAAGACAGGTGTCAGGTTTATGCGGACCTGTCCCCTGGGAGCGGCTTCTCCAGGAAATGGGTCACCATGTGGTCAGCATTGCAGTGGGGTGCGGGCTACGGGTTTTCCGAACATTGGAATGAAATGAAAAAACCCACACTCATGCCACCACAAGGTGTAAAGCAGAGAAGAAGGCAGACATTTACTTATGTCCTCTGCCAAGAGCTTCTCAGGAAAGACTCAGAAAAGGAACTCAAAAGTACTAACCAAGCAACACGTGTTTCGGTTTGATTGTTTAGTCTTTGCTGTTGACTTCTTTCCCGGTACCCGTTAGTGCTGGGAAATGCATGGGAAGCTCAGAAATGAGAGGATGGATGATCCACTCAGAGATAAGACGGGTGTGAGGAGTGGAAGTGGGGGGGGAGTTGTGACAGAGGTCATGTGCTACTTTGAGATGACCCCAAACACTTCCTAAATTTCCTTATGCCTTGAAACTGTTAGGAATTGAAGAAAAGAGAAATTCTTTTGGCCTAGAATTATCAGCAAGGAGGAAATACGGTTTAAGAAATAGAATGAAAGAAAACCATGAGGGAGGGAAGAAAGGGTAAGAAAGTCCAATGATAAAGGAAGAAATAAATGTAGAAGTAGAATTTAATTTGATTGGACACAATGCTGAATATGGCCATAATTATGTAAAAATTAAATAAAATCCAGACATACGTTCATTCATATGTCTCTGTACATCACTGAAAATGCCCACACACCATCTAGAGGGGTACGCTTCAGACCATAGACAATGGGAGTGTCAGTCAGAGTGTGGGGTAATCAAGCAGGAGTTTTCGTTTATCTCTATTGTTTAAATATTTTATCATTATTTCCAAGACATCTGTTTTCTTTCATTATGTATTTTTCAACTTTTTTTATGGTGGTAAAATATATGTAACATTAAATTTATCGTCTTAACCATTTCCAAGCACACGGTTCAGTGTGCATCCATTCTTCTCCAGAACTTTTCCCTCTTCACCCACAATGGAAACTCTGTAGCCATGAAGCAGTAACATCTCCCAGACCCCGGTAACCACCATTCTATTTCCTGTCTCCATGAAATTTGACTACTCAGGGGCACCTCATGTAAGAGGAAATATACAATTGTCCTTATTTCATGGAGCATAATATTTTCTTTCTTTCTTTTTATTTTTTTTAAGATTTTATCTGTTTATTTGACAGACAGATCACAAGTAGGCAGAGAGACAGGGAGAGAGAGAGGAGGAAGCAGGCTTCCTGTTGAGCAGAGAGCCCGATGTGGGACTTGATCGCAGGGCACTGGGATCATGACCCGAGCCAAAGGCAGAGGCCTTAACCCTCTGAGCCACCCAGGCACCCCTCTTTTTTTTTTTTTTAAGATTATTTATTTATTTATTTGACAGACATAGATCACAATTAGGCAGAGAGGGAGGAAGGGAGAGAGGAAGGAAAGCAGGCTCTCTGCTGAGCAGAGAGCCCGATGTGGGGCTTGATCCCTGGATCCCGGGGATCCCTGAGCCGAAGGCAGAGGCTTTAACCCACTGAGCCACCCAGAAGCCCCTCATGGAGCGTAATATTTTCAAAGGCTGTGCATGTCGTAGCACATGTCAGAATTCCATTCCCTTTTAAGATGGAATAATATTACACCGTAAAGGTAGACTACATTTTGTTTAGCCCTTCATCCATCCATGGACACTAGGGTTGTTGCCGCCTTCTGGCTATTAGGAAAAATGCTCTGAACATGGGTGTACAAATATCTCTCTGAGACCCTGCTTTCCATTTTTTTTTTAAGATTTTATTTATTTGAGAGCGAGAGAGTGAGGGGGAGGAGCAGAGAGGGAAGGAGAGTGAGGGGGAAAGAATCTCAAGCAGACTCTGTGCTGAGCTTGGAGCCCAAGGTGGGGGCCAATCCCACAACCCTGAGATCATGACTGAAGCTGAAACCAAGAGTTGGACACCCAACCGACCGAGCCACACAGGTGCCCCTTTTGCTTTCAATTCTTTGGGTGTACACCCAGAAGTGGGATTGCTGGAGCCCATGGTAATCCATGTTTATTTGTGCAAGCAACCACCGTACTGTTTTCCCTGGCGACTACAGCCTTTTGCCCACCAGCCCTGCACAGGGGTTCCAGTATCTCCACTTATTTGCCAACACTTACTACTTTCTCTTAATTTTTTTGATAACAGCCATCCTAATGGGTATGAAGTGCTAACTCATTATGGTTTTGATGCACATTTTCCTAATGATTAGTGATGGTGAGTATCATTTCATGTGGATCTGTGGATTTTTTTTTAAGTTTATTTATTTATTTATTTTAAAGATTTTATTTATTTATTTGACAGAGAGAGAGCGAGCACAAGTAGACAGAGAGGCAGGCAGAGAGAGAGGCTCCCTGCTGAGCAGAGAGCCTGATGCAGGGCTTGATCCCACAACCTTAAGACCATGACCTGAGCTGAAGGCAGAGGCTTAACCCACTGAGCCACCCAGGCACCCCTATTTACTTATTTTTAAGTGATGTCTACACCCAACGATCTCAGGGGCCCAACTTCATGACCTTGAGGTCAAGAGTTGCCAGCTCTTCCAACTGAGCCAGCCAGGTACTCCATCATGTAAATGTGAGAATTTTTAAGTAATACAATATTTAGAAGATTTCAGCCTGAGATGTGACCTTTCTGCCCTGAATGGAGGCTGCCCTCCTTCTCTGCACTGGTAGCTTGACAGAGGTGTAGGGGTCAGGGATGCGGGAAGTAGGGGCCAGGGATGCGGGAAGGTAGAGGAGAGAGGGACGGAAAGTCCCAGCAATCAGCATATTAGATAAGGAAATTACAGCCCTCCTGAACAAATACACAGCTATTTCGCTTCTAGATGGGCAGAAACCAGCCCCTAGATAGGGCTGTCCAACTGCGTTGTGGCTGAAAGGCAGCCTCTGCAAAGTTAAGGGCAATTTGCAGGTGGAAACAAGCTCATTCCCAAGTTGTGCGGAAGACACAGTCCAGGCAGGGTGCAGACGTGCTTGACCTCTGGAGAGTTTCTGGAAATGCCTGGGTACAGCTGTTAATTAATCCACACAGTTTAAAGAGATTTTCTGAAAGGGTGTGGCAGCCTGGCTACCTTCATTTTATCGAGAGCTTCCGGTTTGCAGAGTGAGCCCAAGGATATTTCTCCACGTCCACCCACCTTTCTCTCTGGTCAGCTCCGGTCATATGGGTTTCTGACCTTGGGTGGGGTGGGGCGGGGTTGGTGGATAGGGGGAGCATTGTGTGTAAGTGGCAGCCAAAATCAAAGTCAGCAGTAAGACTTCGTGGCTGAGATTTTGATACCTCTGAGTTCAAAAGCTGAAGGCTTTTCAGTAACACGATTTGTCCTGGGTGTAACACTTTCTTAACAAATATTGCTCAAACCAGAAGTCAAGCTGGGTATTTGTGATTCACACCCTTTCCTGACTTACCACATCCAAGCCTAATTTGGCTTCCGGGGGTATTGCGGTGTTTGTTAGTTTAAAAATAAATAACCCCCCCAAAATAAATAAACAAAATCCCTTTGACATTTCCACAAAGAACAAGTCACTGTAGTGGGAGGTTTGCAGTTGGGGAAAGTGATCTAAGAGAGGGACTTACTCAAAATCTCGATGTAATTGCAAATCAGTTAAGCCGGAAGGGCCCCCGCTCTGAGGGGCCTGTGCCCTGCCATTCCATCTGGCAAATCGACCTTTCCACCTGCCATCTTTGTAAAGCCTTTTTCCGCTCACCTGGGCAGTTAGAAACTCCCTCCTCTGGACTCATTCAGCACCTTGAGGACACTTAGTGCATCCAAGTGGTGCCCTGTGTAGACACTTCCTCTCTCCCATTAGCCTAGAACCTTGCGAAGTGTCCAGCACACAACAGGCCTTCTGGAATCTCTGAAGAGCCAAGCCAGCTTTAGTGCGGTGGTCTCTGATTTAGGCATGAGTCAGGCTGGACCAGGCTCCACAATTTTCAGCCCCAGTTTCTACTGAGCACGGGGGACTGAGGAGAGCCCGCCAGAAATGCCCCTGGTGGGATCCAGGGTATTCCAGTTCACAGTCCTCAGGAGGATGCTGATCCCACAGCCAGCCCCACTGGGCTTCCCATACTCAGAGGGGAAGTGTGGGTTTGCTACTGAGAAAAGCCACAGATCAACAGTACTAAGCATTTTCCTAGAAACTTGAGCCTGACCCAAGGACAGCACCCCGCCAAGCTGCACTGAGCCAGCTCCAGTCTTGGTAATTCCTGCGGGCTTCCTGACTCCGGAAAACATGGCTCACCTCTGCCAGTATCAGGCCTTCAGGATCTAGGAACTGCCAAGGGGCTGCAGAGCCGCCCAAGGGTAGGCTCCCTCTCTGCTGAGATTGTGGAGGGGAATGTAAATTGAGGAAATACCCGTTGTGGAATGCCCGCAGGCTGTCTGCCCCCACCTCTGCCCGGTTCCTGTGCCTTTGGCCACTGGGAGCCCTTGGCAAGGTTTCTGGGCCAGATGCAGCAGCCCTGGGCTTTTTTTGTTTTCTTCCGTTGCGTTTGCTCTAATATGAAGGACTATGTTCCCCGCACCCCCTGCATTTGGAACAGAGACTCAGCAAACACTTTAACACATCCAAGGGACCTTTAAGTAGCTTCGATGTGACTATTATGATTCTTCATATCTTTTGTATAACTTCTTTGTGTCCCTTCCATGCATTTACAATTTTTTTAAGTTACCAAAACAATAGAACTGGACAAGGAAAATTGGAAAGTACTGAAAAAAGGACAAAAACTGGTTTACTCAAAATCTCATCATCAAAACAGCCATTTAGGCATATTTGAGTTCTTTCTCAGGCGAGTGTCTCTGCTTAGCCCAAGTCAGAGTGAATGTGAAACACTGTGACTGGTTCTGGGTTTTCGTTCCCATTCACGTGGATCTGTGAGCAGCTTTTCCTTGAAACTCTATGTTCACCATAAATCGTTTTAGCATTTAAAGAATATGAAAGGATGGAATTTCTTTAAACCATCCCTTACTTGTTTCTTAAAAAATTTTACTCTAGTGGTGCCTGAGTGGTTCAGTTGGTTAAGCCTTTGACTCAGGTCATGATCTCAGGGTCCTGGGTTTGAGGCCCGCAAGGGGCTCCACATCGGGTTCCCTGATCAGCTGGAGCCTGCTTCCCCCTCTGCCTGCTCTGCCTGCCGCTCCCTCTGCTTGTGCTCTCTAGCTTGCTCTCTCTGTCAAATAAATAAAATCTTAAATAAATAAAATAAATGGGTAAATAATTTTATTTCTAGGAATTATTCTTTAAAAAATAATATTTTGGCCTATTGTTGGCAATGCAAGCTGGTGCAACCGCACTGGAAAATAGTATAGCGTTTCCTCAAAAAGTTAAAAATGGAACTACCCTATGACCCAGCATTTACACTATCAGGCATTTATCCAAATGATACAAAAATGCTGATTTGAAAGGTACATGCACCCCAATGTTTACACCAGTGATGTCCACAATAGCCAAACTATGGAAGAAGTACAAATGTCCATCAACTGATGAATGCGCAAAGAAGGTGTGGCATATATATATGTGTGGCATATATATATATACACACACACACATATATATATATATATATACTATGCAGCCATCAAAAAGAACAAAATCTTGCCATTTGCAACAATGTGGATGGAACTAGAGGGTGTTATGCTAAGCGAAATAAGTCCATCAGAGAAAGACAAATATCATATGATTTCACTCACATGTGGAATTTAAGAAATAGAACAAATGAAAATAGTAGAAGGGAAGGAAAAATAAAGTAAGGTAAAGACAGAGATGGAGACAAACCATAACAGACTGTTAACTGTAGGGAAAAAACTGAAGGTTGATGGTGGGAGGTGGGTGGGGGATGGGTGAGATGGGTGATGGGCATTAAGGAGGGTACTAGTTGGAATAGCACTGGGTGTTTATGGAAGTGATGAATCATTAAATTTGACTCCTGAAACGAATACTACACTATATGTTAACTAACTTGAATTTAAATAAAAAAAATAAAAATAAAACGCATCTAAAAAAATGTGTTGCCAGAAATGAACTACTGGGACTTCATCAAGATAAAAAGCTTTTGCACAGCAAGGAAAACAGTCAACAAAACCAAAGACAACCGACAGAGATGGAGAAGTACATTTGCAAATGACACATTAGATAAAGGGCTAGTATCCAAAATCTATAAAGAACTTGTCAAACTCAACACCCAAAGAACAAATAATCCAATCAAGAAATGGGCAGAAGACATAACAGACATTTCTGCAAAGAAGACATTCAGATGGCCAACAGAGACACATGAAAAAGTGCTCCACATCATTTGGGATTAGGGAAATACAAATCAAAACCACAATGAGATAACACCTCACACCAGTCAGAATGGCTAAAATTAACCAGTCAGGAGACGACAGATGCTGGTGAGGATGCGGAGAAAGGGGAACCCTCCTACACTGTTGGTGGGAATGCAAGCTGGTGCAACCACTCTGGATAACTGTATGGAGGTCCCTCAAAAAGTTGAAAACAGAGCTACCCTATGACCCAGAAATCTCACTACTGGGTATTTACCCCAAAGATACAAATATAGTGATTTAAAGGGGCACATGCACCCAAATGTTTATAGCAGCAATATCCACAATAGCCAAACTATGGAAAGAGCCTAGACGTCCATCAACAGGTGAATGGATAAAGAAGATGTGGTATATATATACAAGGGAATATTATGCAACCACTAAAACCATCAAAACCCCAAAATCTTTCTATTGGGGTTTTTATCCAACAGCATGGATAGAACTAGAGGCTACTATGTTAAGTGAAATAAGTCAATCAGAGAAAGACAATTATATGATCTCACTGATATGAGGAATTTGAGAAACAAGACAAAGGATCATAGGGAAGGGAGGGAAAAATGAAACAAGATGAAACCAGAGAGGGAGACAAATGCTAAGAGACTCTTAATCTCAGGAAACAAACTGAGGGTTCCTGGAGGGGAGGGGGATAGGAGAGATGGAGTGGCTTTGATGATGGACATTGGGGAGGGTCTGTGCTATGGTGAGTGCTGTGAATTGTGCAAGACTGATGAGTCACAGACCTGTACCACTGAAACAAATAATACATTATATATTAATAAAAACAAAACAAACAAACAAATGTGTTGCCATTCTCTCCCCATGCCCAGCTCTGGATGTCCCGTTCAGTTGTCTTTCTTTTTGGTTTCAGTATCTAGTTCTCTGGAGAGTCTCTACCTCTTCACGGCTCCTCCCTGTAGCCAGCCTGCTGGGAAGACACAAGCACAAGGAACTGCTGGGACTTCCAACCTGTAGGCCTCCTGCTCTTGTGTCCCCACGTAGAGCAGCAATAAAGGCGGTCAGGCAGTCACACCCATGGAATCAACACATGGCCCATGTCACATGGTTCCTGACCAGTGGCAGAGAAAGTGTAGCCTGTCTGCACATGGTCAGGCAGGCAGATGATGGTTTTGCCAAGGCCCTTGAAGAAGAAATGAAAGACTAAATTAAGGGTCCCAGAGCAGCTGGCTAACAATTACAGGAACTGACAAAGGGCTTTACACACAAAACCATGTGAGCAGTAATTTTTGGAAGATTTAAGGGATTTTCAAGGGCACTTTTTATTTGACTTTCTACTTTCATTCTGACTTTTGAACAAGACATGACTCCATGACTGTTGGGAATGACCAAAACTAATTTGGTTGCTTTTCTAACATCGGTCATGTTCTCTCAGTCACCTCCAGGAAGGGAGAAATGATAAAGGTCATTCATCCCCCTCCTCCAACTTCTCCAAACAACAAAAACAAGTCTTCCAGGGTGCCTGTGTGGCTCAGTGGGTTAAAGCCTCTGCCTTCGGCTCCGGTCATGATCCCGGGGTCCTGGGATCGAGCCCCACATTGGGCTCTCTGCTCATCAGGGAGCCTGCTTCCTCCTCTCTCTCTCTCTGCCTGCCTCTCTGCCTACTTGTGATCTTTGTCTGTCTGTGAAATAAATGCAATCTTTAAAAAACAAAACAAAACAAAACAAGTCTTCCACCCAATTCTGCCAAGGGCACGCCTGCATAAAAGCAGTCTAGGTAACCGGTTCTTGTAAAGTCAGGGATTGGAGAATCGGCCAATGTTCCATGTGTCCAGCAAAAGAGCCCTCCATGACGTGGGAGAACCCAGGACCAAATGGAACTCAAGACCTAGGCTGGACTCTGGAGTGGTGGATATCCTAAGCTAACCACAGTGAGCAACATTCATTGACCCAAGAAAAAGTTAAAACTTTCTTCTAACAGCCAGCCCCGGCATGTGGATTCCTAGTTAGACTGCTTGCATTGGGAGGTGCAGACAAAGGTCGGCTTACACCTGGAAACAACCAAAACATCCACCTACAGGGGGTTGCTTTCATAACGTTGGGCACAATCCTGTAATGAAACCCTCTGCTACTGAAATAAAAAAATTAGGAAACTCTCTGGGAATTGGGGAAGCAAAGCTTCCAGGATGGAGGAATCAGTGGAGACAGCAAAGTGCAGATGCACGAGTGGATTATAACCTACATTTAGTGCACATGGATGTGGAGGGAAATAAGAGCTAATATTTGTACTTGCTTATAATGGCAAAAAGAGTCTCTGGAAGGATACCCCAGCAACTAATGAGTTACCTCTGGGGGTAGGGGTGGGAAACAGGTTTGGAAATATGGCCAGTAGGCATAGGCGGGAAGCAAGACTTTTCATGGTAATATATTTTATGCTGTTTTGATTTTTAACTATGTCAATGTATTACCTCTTCTAAGCAAATAAATATATGACTTAATTTTCACATGCGTACATCATACTGTTTCTACCAAAATATTTTAAAGTAAATTCCAGCACAGGCAATGTGACGGTGGCCGTCCATCCTGCTGTCCCTTTAAGGTGGTGCTTCTCCAGCTAGGGGGCCAGGCACACAAAAACCACAGGACAAATATCTTGCCGGAAGATCTACAAGGAAAACAGACACAGAGGTATTCTGGAATAGAAGGTAGCTTTGCAGGGAACCTTCCTGGCTTGCTGCATATAACCAACCATTGGCCTTCAGTTCTGTGGGCTGGTGTGCACAGTAACCTGGGGATCTCTGTGCCCAGCATGGTGTTAGGGTCCATCCTTGGGAGTTTTCAGCTGTCTGGGGGTTTTGGACTTTCTAAAGCAAATTTCATTTGGTCTCCACAGTGCCTCTGAGAAGTAGTAAATACTATCCTTGTTTGACACAGGAAGAAATAAGGGCTCAAAGGCCACGTGATCAGATGAAAGTAATTCAACTACAGTACCTCTCAGATCAGGACTTTTATTCTGACACATGAACCGTGGCTCTGCTCTGTTAGGAATTTTACGTATATCTGGATTTTGTCATTTAAGACAAGAGCTATCATTGTCTTGCACTGGACCTCTGTATTTTGTTTTGTTTTGTTTTTATTTATGTAGTGAATTTTCCTGAGGGTTTCTCCAGGAATGTCTACACACACACACACTGAAGAAGGTCCGGGGACAATGAGAGGAGGTCAAAGAAGTTGAGGTCACGAGGCATCCACCCCTGCAGCCGGAGGGCCACTAAAATGGCCTTGAACTTTCTGACTGCCATTGCTGAAAGGGAACACCAGCCACCTGTCCCAGGCTCGGCTCGTGAGGAATGCTGGCGGGCCGTGCAGACCTGTGACAACCCACAGACCTAACATCTCTGTCCACAAGTAAAGAGAGAAAACACAAGTCTGGAAGTGGAGAGGTTCTTCCTTACCCTTGGTCATTCTCTCACGAGAAACTCCAGACCTGCTTCCTAGACAAGGTGAGGTGTGGGCTGATCCGCGATCGCTGCTCCTTATCAGTGTTTCCGACTGTGACTCAACCACTGTCAACACTCAGTGCAGAGAGGTTGTTGCCCTGCAAAGGGCAGGGCTAACTAGGGCCACCTCACGGTGCCATTTGCTCTCTGATCTCAGTGGCATCTGTATGCACCACCTTGATGCTCGTGTAGGAACTAGGACATGGCATTTCCTCATGTGATTCTGACAGGGGAAGACAGGGGAACGTCAATGTCTTCACTGCAGGGAAAACAAGACCTAGAACAGAGGATGGAACCAGGCCTCGAATCCGAGTCAGGAAATGCCTGTCTTCCAGCCACGACAAATGTCAGGGCGAAGAGTCCTGGATCAGGAGCTGCCCGTGCTCCTGGCCACTAGAGCCTGTTCTGGTCTGCTGCTATGTCTCCAGTACCAGGCAGAGTGGCGACCTCGGCGGTCACACCGTCGTGTGCTCAGAAAGGCCCACACCTGGTTTAATGCTCTGCTGTCACCATCTGGAAATCCCTGATAAATTTGCCTTTTTAAAAAAAAGAAAATATATTGTGGTAAAACACACAGAACATAAACTTTGCCATTTTTAAGTGGATAGTTGGTATCATTAAGTACATTCACAGTGTTACATGGCTATCATCACTATCCATTTCCAGAATGTTCTCATCACCCCAACCAGAAACTCTGAACCCTGTCTCTCCCCATCCCCCTTCCAGCCCTCTGCCCCTAGGTGTCCCTATTCCACCTCTGTCTCTGTAAATGTTACTATACTAGGAAACTCACACGAGTGGAATCATTCAGGATTTGTCCTTTTGTGTCTGGCTTATTCCCCTCCGAATAATGTCTTCAAGTTTCATCCATGTTGTAGCATGTGTCAGAATGTCCTTCCTTTCCAAGTCAGAATCATCTTCCATTGCGTGGCTTACCGTCTTTCATTTCTCCATTCATCCATCAGCAGACGTGCAGGTTGCCTTTGTGTTTTTGGCTATTGGGCACAACGTTGCTATAAACAGCAGCGTATACGTTGGTTTTCATTTCTTATTGTTTTAAAATCGGAAGATACACTAATAAATGGAGTGTGGTAGGTTCAAAACCTTCAAAACCCAAAGTCAACGGGAAGAGAATAGCAAGAAGGATCGTGGGTGGTTAAAATATAGGGAAACTTGCTCAAGGGCAATGTTGTTTCCTGGTTGACTTTCTTCCTTCTTCATTTGCGTCAAGCTGTTTGTCCTTAACAAGGGGTCAGACACCTTGTTGGTTAAATAATAGCTTTGCGTAGGGGGAAAGAAACATTAAATGTATCTACTGACTATAAATGTATCCCAATTTCAGAAATGCTTCAAGTGGATAATTATGAAAGCTGGAGGACGTGTATGTGGAGATTCACCACACTGTGTTTTAACGTCTGAAATTTTAATAAGAAAATAAATGATTTGGAAAATTTAAAAAGTGTATCTTGAAGGAGAGCAAAGAGGGTCCATCCTATTTCCCGACTCAGGCCACCTTTCCCTACGAGTCTCCATCGCAGGGGCTGGAAGTGTGAGACCTGATTCCCGTCCGTGGGTCCTGACTGTGCTGGGTCCCCCTGGAAGGGCTCCCAGGGGCCAGAAGATTTGTAAGCAAGTTGCCATGGAATTATTCTGCTCCTCTCCACGGCTGGCCCCACACACTGAACTGAACTGAATTCCAGTACAATTAGCCTCCTGGATGAAGAAGCAAGAAGAGGAGGGGGAGCCCCCAGCTTTGCTTTGGGAAGGGATTCTGTCCCCTGCCACCCCAGGAGGGCCGGGAAGGGCAGAGCTCCCTGGGAGAGGGGGCCCACACTGTAAACTGATGCTTCCTTCAATCCCCAGCCCCCACCCTTCCTTATATTCGGAATTGTAACAAAAGAAGGAACATTAAACCAGATAGCAATACTCTGCCAGCTTTCCTGTGGTCCGGGAACATCTGCTTGAGAAACTACATATTGTGGGGTGAGTCACTGGGGTCCGGCCTGCTCATTGGCTGAGCCAATCTCCTGATGCTGGAGGAAAAACTCGTCTTTCTCCCATTGGAAGGGAACAAACCCAGGGCGTCCAGCAACTGCGTGGCTCCGGTGATGGTGTCGTCCAGGGCTCCAGCTGCCGCCTCTCTGCATCTCTCCAGCCCCTGGCCGTGTCTGCTCCTTAAAGCATGGGCCCCAAAGCCCAAGCTTGGTTTAAATGAGCGGTCCGTCCTGGGGATGTCAGTCCTGATGTGATTGAAAACCCGAGAGGGCTTCTTAATCCTGCAATAAAAATCCCACTTTCCAAGGGAGCAGCAGACCGTTCCTGGTTTGGATCTGAGGACACGGGCCTGGCAGGCGGCTCCCCAAACAGCTCCGTGAGGGCAGAGCTCCAAGACTGGAGTGTGGCTTATTGTGGGAAAGACAGTGCCGGGCCCTGAGCCGCGTGGCCCTGGGCAGGACACTTCCTTTCTTGGTCCTCAGTGTCCCCATCGGTGAAATGCCTGACTCTGAGGAACTCGTCCAGGCGAGAATTTCAGGGAGACAAAGCCAAGACATCGCTGGTGCTCTCTCCTCAACCTCTACAAGAAGTGCCCCATTCTCTCAGGAAAAAAAGGGGGGGGGGGTAGGAGGAACAAAATGTCCCGTGGTCATGGGATGGATCTTTGCTGTCCGTATCAGGCAGGAATCCCGGCAGACAGGAACAGCCCTGAGCTGCCCTCTCTCTGCCCTGACCCGCAGTCTTCCAACTGCTCACCTCACATTCTGGCAAAATAGAGTGGGTGGGAGTTTAGGGGTTCTGAGCTCAGCCCTGGCCATTGCTGTGCTCAGTCCCCAAGTCTGTCTGAGCCTGTGTTCTCACCTGTGAAATGCCGGGGGGCGGGAGGTGGGGCAGAGTGGAGCATTCCTGTTCTAATTGTATTGTGAGAATCAAATATGAAAGCGCTTTTCAAAGGATAAAGTTCCACTCCTATTTAAAGGATTATTATTTACTTTATTCCTTGAAAAAAGATCACAGTGAGAACTTTCTCTGTGGGGTGGGGTGGGGTGGGGGGATGGAGTTTTCTGGGGATAATTCTGACATCGTCTGGTGGGACATTTACACCTGGCCTAGCTAGTCAGTGAACCTTCATCCCGGAGACATTTTCAGCCGGAGTTCACTGTTCTGTAAATGCGCCAAAATATGGCCTTAGTGTACTGGCCTAAAATATTTCCAGGTTGGTTTTTCACTCACAGCAGTCTCGGGCTGTTAGCCCAAAGCCTGCCAATGCCAAACTCAAATTTTTACACACCCAACTTCTTAAAATATAACCCAAATAAATATATTTTTAGCTACTTAGGGCCTACCTATTTTTCATATCCCGTGAAACTGCACCCCATGTCTGTGCACCACAAATAAGATAAATCCTGTGAAAGATCACCACATCGCGGCTGCCTTCTGGAACTCCCCGACCCGGAGACCAGCCCCATCTTTGCCACCTGGGTACATAAGCATCCTTTCTGCCCCTAGGAGTTCGCATGGTCTTGTGCCCCTCTTGTGGCTGGCTTCATGCCTCTGTCTCTGGAAGGTCTCTTGCGGGGATAACCTTTCCTTCTCCTTCCGCGTTGTCTGTCCGAGGGCCATCCAGTGAGGCTTGCTGCGTGTCACTGCTCTGTGGTCCTGTGTCTTCCTTGATCATCCCTGAAATCCTCAGACTTACCCCTCACTCAGCCTGCTCCCGAGTCAGAAAACCTCAGACATTTTTCCAGCAGCTCAGCTTCAACGTTTGTGCAAACATCAGCAAACCTCCTTAGTCTGGAAATTCTCTGCTTGGAGCCATGCTCCTCCTCAGTGCTCGGGGCCTTCCAAACTGGCAGCAGCTCCTGAGAAACCAGGGGGCAACACCCCAAACCCAACCCAAACGTCTGGGCTTCAGGCACGTTACGACACCTGTGGTCAGACCCGCATGCCTAGAGGTGGGCACGGCTGCGCTCTGGGCAGGGATGGGGTTGGGTGGGAACCTGGCAGGTAATTTATCCACAAGAGATGACTGAAGAGGGAGAGCTGGAGCTGGAGGGTCCTAGAGAGAACAAGAGCAGCTTCATTTCACAGAAAAGGAAATTGAGGTCTGGGACGTTGTGCGAGTGACTTCCGTGGCTCACAAACTAATTTCCAGCAGGATGGGGGCGCGGAATCCACGGCTTTTCAACAACATGTAGCTGAATCTTACACAGAGCCAGGCTGTACCCGTGGGCACGACGTGCCAGGAGAAGGGTGCCTGCAGACGGGCCATTACCTTCCTCTTACAGCTCTAACATCTGAGCGTCTCCTTCCCCAGCCCCCGCGACTGGTTTGGTGTGAGAAGCATGCGGGCAGAGCCTACGGTCGTCAATATCACTTCTGCTGGAACAGTGGGAAGAGTGCGTGTGTTCTCCTCGCTGGCCACAAACCTGGACAGTGTGGGCAGAACTGCCATCATCCAACTCTTCTCTCACACACAGATGGCGAATCAATTCCACCCAGAGAACAAGAGGTAGAGACCGAATCCTGGGAATATTGTTTGTGCACCTGGATGGAGCTTCACCTGAAGTCCTCCTGGGCTCTTTGGTCAGGAAAGATCTGGAATAGCCCTTTCCTACTTAACACATTTGAGTCAGCTTTTCTACCCTTCTGAGCTCACACTGGGGTACTAAACTGGCCATCTCCCTGCAGTTATTTTCTGCAAATATTCTTTGGCCATGGTCCTTCGGAGCACAGTACTCATGCTGGAGTGCCTCCTGCCAGAGCCCACCTGAGATGTTCCCAAAGCTCAGCTTAGCACCACAGACATTTACTGGACTTTCACTGTCTGCCAGGCCGTACTGTCATGCTTTGGGAGAGAAACAAAGATTAGAATACAGTTAGTGCTTTCAAGAAATGTATAGATTCATGGGATGCCTGAGTGGCCCTGTCAGTTAAGCACCTGCCTTCCGCTCATGTCGTGATCCCAGGGTTCTGGGATCGAGCCCCTCATTGGGCTTCTTACTCAGCGGGATGCCTGCTTCTCCCTCTCCCTCTGCCTGTCGTCCCCCCTGCTTGTGTTCTCTCTCTTGCTATCTCTGTCAAATAAATAAATAAAATCTTTAAAAAAAAAGAAATTTGGGGCGTCTGGGTGGCTCAGCGGGTTAAAGCCTCTGCCTTCAGCTCAGGTCATGATCCCAGGGTCCTGGGATCGAGCCCTGCATCGGGCTCTCTGCTCCGTGGAGAGCCTTCTTCGTGGAGAGCCTGCTTCCTCCTCTCTCTCTGCCTGCCTCTCTGCCTACTTGTAATCTCTGTCTGTCAAATAAATAAATAAAATCTTTAAAAAAAAAGAATGTATAGATTCGGAACTTACTAAGTGAACCGCAACACGCAGTACTATGTGCACTTAGCCTAAGTCCACGCAAGGCCCAGGGAGAGCATCTAGAGAGAAGAAACTCTGTGTGGGAGGCAGAGGGGGGCTATCCGAACAGGACTCTGAATGAGGCGAGATCCTTGTGGTGTGGACAGTTGTTCCCCCAAATCAGTTGGCCCTGCAGTGAGGAACTGTAGGTCGTTAGCCCTCATCCCAGTGGGCTAGTTCTTTCCAGTGAATGATGCCTTCTGTAGAGAAACTGGGACCAAGTTCCTCGGGACTGTTCCCGAGGAACTTGGTCCCAGTTTCTCTACAGAAGGGCCATTGGAACCATTTGAACCACTCTGAGGCTTTCAGGTTGGAGAAGAGATAAATACATTCAAATGTACATTTTGGGAGCTTGGATATTCATATTCGTTTACCTGAGATTCATCCATGGAAAATAAAAAAGCATTGCATTTATTTGGGAGGTCTTAGAAACTGAGACAGGACCAAGTACGGGTAGACTTTACCGGATCTTTTCTTTCCAAGGCCCTGGTGAGCTGCCTCACCTTCCATCTTGCCATACCTGCTTCCCTGTCCCAGCCACACGTGAAGCTTGAGCGGTACTGAACTGCTTCCTGTTTCCAGAAAACACTGATTCCCTTACCTCCACATCGCCCTCTTCTGGAAATGCCTCTTCTTGGTCACCAACGTGGGAACTTCTCATCCTTTACTCCCCACCTAGAACCTTCCCACCCCTTCCTGGGACACCTATGTATTCCTTCTCCCCTGCTCCCACAATCCATTACACACCCTCTGTGAGGAAAAGGGAAGAAGGGTTGAGACCTTCCGAATCAGGAAGGTGTGAAACTGAGACCATCGGAAGCTCCACAGGGCCAGGAAATCTTAGTCAGACAGAACTGGTTTTTCTCCTCCGCCACTGAACATCAACTCTATCAACATCCAGGGCTCTACTTAGAATGACATCACCTGTGTCCTGAGATGATGTCAAGGCCCTTCAGGCTTAGGACTTAACCCAGTTGGACAACCCCTGCCTAACTGCTGAAACCATCCCTAAGCCACCTGTTACCACAACATCATAGTCATCATTAGATTGTGTTGTTATTGGAATCAGGAATGTCCCCCCTCTGGATTACAAGATCCTTAGGAGGGGGACTATGTGTTTTCATCTTTCTGTCCTTGAGGCAGAGCACAGAACTTAGCTTATAGGCAGCATTCAATACATGTACACGGAACGAGTCAGTCAGTGAATAAACACAGGAATGAATGAATGAGTCTCTCCCGTGGATGGAGACTGGTGATAAAAAGAAAACCAATAGGTCCCAATCAGCCTCACAATGGGCTTTCAAACCCTTATCTTCCTGACCTGAAAAAATAATGAGAGTGCATACCCATAGCCATGCTTCAAAATACCCATTCTAAGAGCACTGAACTTTCTTAGGATGTCAAGTTTCCCCAAGGAAATCCGCTGCCTCGTGAAAACCTTTTAGTCTGAGGATTCCTGTCAGAATCCTGCACAGTCTAGAGGATCAAGTGCCACCCTCAAACCCTTCTTTTTATTTTATTTATTTTTTAAAAAGATTTTATTTTTTTATTTGACAGAGAGAGAGATCACGAGTAGGCAGAGAGGCAGGCAGAGAGAGGGGGAGGGGAGAAGGCTCCCCACCGAGCAGAGAGCCCGATGCGGGGCTTGATCCCAGGACCCCGAGATCATGACCTGAACCGAAGGCAGAGGCTTTAACCCGCTGAGCCACCCAGGCGCCAACCCCTCAAACCCTTCTTAATGCAAAGGCTCTTTGCACTGGGGGACTCATGCTAGTTAGGGAAGAGCTGGACACCCCATCCAGTTCTCTTTCTAGAAGACCACATTGCCCTATCACACTGATGATACCTAGAGGACAGCAGACTTTTGAAATATGCCAAGTAACTCCACAGACATGGGTGCCATTGCCAGCCACAGAGGAGACCATAACTAGAGGGGATAAGGGAAGTCGGTTAAGCTCCCTAGAGATATAAAACCAACTAAATTTAGAGATATAAATTTAAATTTATATAGAGATATAAATTTAAATTTATATAGAGATATAAATTTCCAAAAATTTAGAGATATAAACTACTGGGACTTCTTGGAACTTGTTTGGGGTGAGAAGTGAGAGAAAATGGAAAATGAAAATGAAAGAACAGAAGAGTTTGAAAAGAGGTTATTACTAGAATCTAGCCAGTTGGACTCCGAGTTGGTTTCCTGCTTGGTCTCCTGCCAGCGGCAATGGCCCCGAAGTGGCTGCTGACTGAGGAGGCTCACTTGGCAGAGCACGGGGGATGGAAGGCTGGGCTTGTGGAGCTTGGGGTCATTGCTTTCAAAGTTAAGAGGTCAGGAGGCTACTTCTCCTCGATGTGAACTAATTCCACTGGACCCTGTTGAAGAACTGGTGGAAGAGAAAGGCGGGCTGCCCTGGAAAGATTCTGAAATATGGCAGTGTATGACAGATGCAGAATAAGTTTCAGCATCCAAGAGACCCACTTTTCCACCTCATGATTGAGACCAGGAGCTGTTCTCAAGAATGCAGAGAACCAGAGAAAAATTCAGTGTCAGATGTTCACGCCAGAAATGGAGGAGTTTAGTTTTCCTGATTCTGTGACCCCAAGAGATTTTTTGGCTACAGCAGTATTTTTGAAGGCGTGTTTCTGTGGTTAGATGTTAGAATTCCGAGTGCAGAGGTTAAGTATATTTCTTTCAGGCTGCATGTGGCAGACAGTATTCATTGGCCATCCCTCAAGGCTCTCCAACCCCCTTCTCCCTTTGTTCTTTCTTTCTTTCTTTCTTTTTTAAAGATTTTATTTATTTATTTGACAGAAAGAGATCACAAGTATGCAGAGAGAGAGGGAGGAGGAAGCAGGCTCCCCGCTGAGCAGAGAGCCTGATGCGGGGCTCGGTCCCAGGACCCTGAGATCATGACCTGAGCTGAAGGCAGAGGCTTTAACCCACTGAGCCACCCAGGTGCCCCTCCCTTTGTTCTTTCTTGCAGGTAGAGGGGGGCACATGACCCTGTTCTAGCCCATGAGATATATATGGAAGCCTACAAAGGTAGAAGCCAACGGGTTCTGAGGAAGCTCAGGATTCTATGATTAAAAAAACAGAGAGTCAACCTGGGATTTTCCCTTCCTCCTTCCTCTACCTGCTGTAAATACAGATGTGATGGCGAGAGCTGCAGCAGCTAGAATGTAATTGTGAGGGGAGATCAAGAAAATTGCAGTGACATCTGCTCTGGCATGACCAGTCCACTGAACCAAAGTCACAACCACCTCTCTCCAGACTTCTTATTAGAAGGAAAATAAAAAGCAAAACCCTATATTTGAGTTTTCTGCTTTTTGCAGTTGAATGCAATCCTAACTGGTCCCCAGGACTTCTCAGTACATTTCATACGCTGGGGTGCATTGCAAATCTCCAAGAAGTGAGGAACATAGGCAGTAATTCCAAATGTATTTAACTGAAATGTTATTTTCTTTATTTTTTTTATTCATTTATTTTTTTAAAAGATTTTATTTATTTATTTGACAGAGAGAGATCACAAGTAGGCAGAGAGGCAGGCAGAGAGAGAGAGGCAGAAGCAGGCTCCCTGTCGAGCAGAGAGCCCGATGTGGGGCTCGATCCCAGGACCCTGAGATCATGACCTGAGCCAAAGGCAGAGGCTTAACCCACTGAGCCATCCAGGAGCCCCTGAAGGTATACTTTTTCATGTATTTTTAATTTTATTGTTCTAGGCTCAGGAAATTTGTCTTGTATATTGCCCTTTTTTATATTTTGTGGAGGTTTTCTTTGGAACCAAATGTGTGATCAATTTTTACAAAGATGCCAAGGGCAAAATAAAGTATTGTTTATTTTTCATTAGTGAGACACTGAATTCTATGTATGTACTAAATCAAGCTCGTGGATTATAATATTCAGATCCTCTATGTCATTTATTTCTGTTTTACTTGATCTGTCAGATTCAGAAGAAGACGTATTAGAGTATTTCACTACATAAACATGTGTGTACATGTGTGTGCATGCTGTAAATTAAGTCCTTGTATTTTTGTAGTTTTTGTTTTATAGATCTTGTAATTATACTGTTGTGAATATCAAAATTTAACACTGGGGGCACCTGGGTGGCTCAGTGGATTAAGCCACTGCCTTCGGCTCGGGTCATGATCTCGGGGTCCTGGGATTGAGCCCCACATCGGGCTCTCTGCTCAGCAGGGAGCCTGCTTCCCTCTCTCTCACTCTGCCTGTCTCTCTGCCTACTTGTGATCTCTCTCTGTCAAATAAATAAATAAAATCTTAAAAAAAAATTAACACTGGTATATTTTTGTCCAACTATACCTTTAACCATACTATAGTGTCTTCCATAATTCTGATGGATGTTTCTGACTTTAAATTCCACTTTGATGTAAATATCTCTGTTTTTTTTAGTGTATCTGTTAGATATCTTTGTCCACTTTATTTTCCTTAAGTATGTCATTATTTTAATATAATTTAAATTACTCACCTTATATTAAAAAAAATTTTTAAGTACCGAAAAGGGGGCACCTGGGTGGCTCAGATAGTTAAGCATCTGCCTTCGGCTCAGGTCACAATCCCAGGGTCCTGGGACTGATCCCCGCATCAGACTCCCTGCTCTCGGCGGGAAGCCTGGATCTCTCTCTCCTGCACCCCTACTTGTGTTCCCTCTCTCACTGTGTCTCTCTCTGTCAAATTTAAAAAACAAAAATCTTTTTAAAAAATAAATAAATCGAGGGAGGAGTCAAGATGGCGGAGAAGTAGCAGGCTGAGACTACATCAGGTAGCAGGAGATCAGCTCGATAGCTTATCTAAACATTGCAAACACCTACAAATCCAACGAGAGATCGAAGAGAAGAAGAACAGCAACTCTAGAAACAGAAAATCAACCACTTTCTGAAAGGTAGGACTGGCGGAGAAGTGAATCCAAAACGACGGGAAGACGGACCGCGGGGGGAGGGGCCGGCTCCTGGCAAGCGGCGGAGCAACGGAGCACAAAATCAGGACTTTTAAAAGTCTGTTCCACTGAGGGACATTGCTCCAGAGGCTAAACCGGGGTGAAGCCCACACGGGGTCAGCGTGGCCCCAGGTCCCGCAGGGTCACAGAAGGATCGGGGGTGTCGGAGTGTCGGAGAGCTCGCAGGTCTTAGAACGGAGAAGCCGGCTACAGAGAAAGAGCCGAGGACTGAGCTCTCAGCTCGGGGTTACCTTGAACTGGTCGCAGGCTGGGTGAGCTCGGAGCACGGCCGGAGGCCGGGGATACAGGAGTGATTGGGCGCTGTTCTCTGGGGGCACACTGAGGAGTGGGGCCCCGGGCTCTTGGCTCCTCCGGGCCGGAGACTGGGCAGCCGCCATTTTCATTCCCGTCCTCCGGAACTCTACGGAAAGCGTTCAGGGAACAGAAGCTCCCAAAAGCGAACCCAAGCAGATTACTTAGTCTGGCCCCCGGTAAGGGTGGTGCAATTCCACCTGGGGCAAAGACACTTGAGAGTCACTACAACAGGTCCCTCCCCCAGAAGATCAACAAAATATCCAGCCAGGACAAGTTCATTTATCAATGAAAGCAGATTCAATACCTAAGACAGCAGGGGAATTCCAGAGGAGGAGAAAGCAAAGCATGGAACTCATGGCGTTCTCCCCATGATACTTTAGTCTTGCGATTAATTTTTTTTCCTCAATTTTTTTTCTTTCTTTTTTCTTCTTCTGCTAAATTTTTTAAAACTTTTACCCTTTTCTATTTTAATGTTTCTTAACTAGCTTATCTAATATATATATTTTTTCTTTCTTTATTTGTTTTCTTTTTTAAATTTATTTCTTTTTTTTTTCCTGAACCTCTTTTTATCCCCTTTCTCCCTCCCCACGATTTGGGGTCTCTTCTGATTTGGTTAAAGCATATTTTTCTGGGGTCTTTGCCACCCTTTTAGTATTTTACTTGCTCCTTCGTATACTCTTATCTGGACAAAATGACAAGGCGGAAAAATTCACCACAAAAAAAAAAAGAACAAGAGGCAGTACCGAAGGCTAGGGACCTAATCAATACAGACATTGGTAATATGTCAGATCTAGAGTTCAGAATGACAATTCTGAAGGTTCTAGCTGGGCTTGAAAAAGGCATGGAAGATATTAGAGAAACCCTCTCTGGAGATATAAAAGCCCTTTCTGGAGAAATAAAAGAAATAAAATCTAACCAAGTTGAAATAAAAAAAGCTATTAATGAGGTGCAATCAAAAACAGAGGCTCTCACTGCTAGGATAAATGAGGCAGAAGAAAGAATTAGTGATACAGAAGACCAATGACAGAGAATAAAGAAGCTGAGCAAAAGAGGGACAAACAGCTACTGGACCATGAGGGGAGGATTCGAGAGAAAAGTGACACCATAAGACGAAACAACATTAGAATAATTTGGATTCCAGAAGAAGAAGAAAGAGAGAGGGGAGCAGAAGGTATATTGGAGAGAATTATTGGAGAGAATTTCCCTAATATGGCAAAGGGAACAAGCATCAAAATCCAGGAGGTGCAGAGAACCCCTTTCAAAAATCAACAAGAATAGGTCCACACTCCGTCACCTAATAGTAAAATTTACAAGTCTTAGTGACAAAGAGAAAATCCTGAAAGCAGCCCGGGAAAAGAAGTCTGTAACATACAATGGTAAAAATATTAGATTTGCAGCAGACTTATCCACAGAGACCTGGCAGGCCAGAAAGAGCTGGCATGACATATTCAGAGCACTAAATGAGAAAAACATGCAGCCAAGAATACTCTATCCAGCTAGACTATCATTGAAAATAGAAGGAGAGATAAAAAGCTTCCAGGACAAACAAAAACTGAAAGAATTTGCAAACACCAAACCAGCTCTACAGGAAATGTTGAAAGGGGTCCTCTAAGCAAAGAGAGAGCCTAAAAGTAGTAGATCAGAAAGGTACAGAGACAATATACAGTAACAGTCATCTTACAGGCAATATAATGGCAGTAAATTCATATCTGTAAATAGTTACCCTGAATGTTAATGGGTTAAATGCCCCAATCAAAAGATACAGGGTATCAGAATGGATAAAAAAACAAAACCCATCTATATGTTGCCTACAAGAAACTCATTTTAGACGTGAAGACACCTCCAGATTTAAAGTGAGGGGGTGGAAAACAATTTACCATGCTAATGGGCATCAGAAAAAAGCTGGGGTGGCAATCCTTATATCAGATCAATTAGATTTTAAGCCAAAGACTATAATAAGAGATGAGGAAGGACACTATATCCTACTCAAAGGGTCTGTCCAACAAGAAGATCTAACAATTTTAAATATCTATGCCCCTAACGTGGGAGCAGCCAACTATATCAACCAATTAATAACAAAATCAAAGAAACACATCAATAATAATACAATAATAGTAGGGGACTTTAACACTCCCCTCACTGAAATGGACAGATCATCCAAGCAAAAGATCAACAAGGAAATAAAGGCCTTACATGACACACTGGACCAGATGGACATCACAGATATATTCAGAACATTTCATCCCAAAGCAACAGAATACACATTCTTCTCTAGTGCACATGGAACCTTCTCCAGAATAGATCACATCCTGGGTCACAAATCAGGTCTCAACCGGTATCAAAAGATTAGGGTCATTCCCTGCATATTTTCAGACCACACTGCTCTGAAGCTAGAACTCAATCACAAGAGGAAAGCTGGAAAGAACCCAAATACATGGAGACTAAAGAGCATCCTTCTAAAGAGTGAATGGGTCAACCAGGAAATTAAAGAAGAATTGAAAAAATTCATGGAAACAAATGATAATGAAAACACAATGGTTCAAAATCTGTGGGACGCAGCAAAGGCAGTCCTGAGAGGAAAATACATAGCGGTACAAGCCTTTCTCAAGAAACAAGAAAGGTCTCAAGTACACAACCTAACCCTACACCTAAAGGAGCTGGAGAAAGAACAAGAAAGAAACCCTAAACCCATCAGGAGAAGAGAAATCATAAAGATCAGAGCAGAAATCAATGAAATAGAAACCAAAAAAACAATAGAAAAAATCAATGAAACTAGGAGCTGGTTCTTTGAAAGAATCAATAAGATTGATAAACCCCTGGCCAGACTCATCAAAAAGAAAAGAGAAAGTACCCAAGTAAATAAAATCATGAATGAAAGAGGAGAGATCACAACTAACACCAAAGAAATACAGACAATTATAAGAACATACTATGAGCAACTCTATGCCAACAAATTTGACAATCTGGAAGAAATGGATGCATTCCTAGAAACATATAAGCTACCACAACTGAACCAGGAAGAAATAGAAAACCTGAACAGGCCCATAACCAGTAAGGAGATTGAAACAGTCATCAAAAATCTCCAAACAAACAGAAGCCCAGGGCCAGACGGCTTCCCAGGAGAATTCTACCAAACATTTAAAGAAGAACTAATTCTTATTCTCCTGAAACTGTTCCAAAAAATAGAAATGGAAGGAAAACTTCCAAACTCATTTTATGAGGCCAGCATCACCTTGATCCCAAAACCAGACAAGGATCCCACCAAAAAAGAGAACTACAGACCAATATCCTTGAAGAACGCAGATGCAAAAATTCTCACCAAAATACTAGCCAATAGGATTTGACTGTACATTAAAAGGATTATTCACCACGACCAAGTGGGATTTATTCCAGGGCTGCAAGTTTGGTTCAACATCCGCAAATCAATCAATGTGATACAACACATTAATAAAAGAAAGAACAAGAACCATATGATACTCTCAATAGATGCTGAAAAAGTACAGCATCCCTTCCTGATCAAAACTCTTCAAAGTGTAGGGATAGAGGGCACATACCTCAATATTATCAAAGCCATCTATGAAAAACCCACTGCAAATATCATTCTCAATGGAGAAAAACTGAAAGCTATTCCGTTAAGGTCAGGAACACAGCAGGGATGTCCATTATCACCACTGCTATTCAACATAGTACTAGAAGTCCTAGCCTCAGCAATCAGACAACAAAAAGAAATTAAAGGCATCCAAATCGGCAAAGAAGAAGTCAAACAATCACTCTTTGCAGATGATATAATACTATATGTGGAAAACCCAAAAGACGCCACTCCAAAACTGCTAGAACTTGTACAGGAATTCAGTAAAGTGTCAGGATATAAAATCAATGCACAGAAATCTGTTGCATTTCTGTACACCAACAACAAGACAGAAGAAAGAGAAATTAAGGAGTCAATCTCATTTTCAATTGCACCCAAAACTATAAGATACCTAGGAATAAACCTAACCAAAGAGGCTAAGAATCTATACGCAGAAAACTATAAAGTACTCATGAAAGAAATTGAGGAAGACACAAAGAAATGGAAAAATGTTCCATGCTCCTGGATTGCAAGAAAAAATATTGTGAAAATGTCTATGCTACCTAAAGCAATCTACACATTTAGTGCAATCCCTATCAAAATACCATCCATTTTTTTTCAAAGAAATGGAACAAATAATCCTCAAATTTATATGGAACCAGAAAAGACCTCGAATAGCCAAAGGAATATTGAAAAAGAAAGCCAAAGTTGGTGGCATCACAATTCCAGACTTCAAGCTCTATTACAAAGCTGTCATCATCAAGACAGCATGGTACTGGCACAAAAACAGACACATAGATCAAGGGAACAGAATAGAGAGCCCAGAAATCGACCCTGAACTCTATGGTCAACTAATCTTCGACAAAGCAGGAAAGAGTGTCCAATGGAAAAAAGACAGCCTCTTCAATAAATGGTGCTGGGAAAATTGGACAGCCACATGCAGAAAAATGTGGACCACTTTCTTACACCACACATGAAAATAGACTCAAAATGGATGAAGGACCTCAATGTGAGAAAGGAATCCATCAAAATCCTTGAGGAGAACGCAGCAGCAACCTCTTCGACCTCAGCTGCAGCAACATCTTCCTAGGAACATCGCCAAAGGCAAGGGAAGCAAGGGCAAAAATGAACTATTGGGATTTCATCAAGATCAAAAGCTTTTGCGCAGCAAGGAAAACAGTTAACAAAACCAAAAGACAACTGACGCAATGGGAGAAGATATTTGCAAAAGACATACCAGATAAAGGGCTAGTGTCCAAAATCTATAAGGAACTTAGCAAACTCAACACCCAAAGAACAAACAATCCAATCAAGAAATGGGCAGAGGACATGAACAGACATTTCTGCAAAGAAGACATCCAGATGGCCAACAGACACATGAAAAAGTGCTCCACATCACTCTGCATCAGGGAAATACAAATCAAAACCACAATGAGATATCACCTCACACCAGTCAGAATGGCTAAAATTAACAAGTCAGGAAACGACAGATGCTGGCGAGGATGTGGAGAAAGGGGAACCCTCCTACACTGTTGGTGGGAATGCAAGCTGGTGCAACCACTCTGGAAAACAGCATGGAGCCTCCTCAAAATGTTGAAAATAGAACTACCCTATGACCCAGCAATTGCACTACTGGGTATTTACCCTAAAGATACAAATGTAGTGATCCAAAGGGGCACGTGCACCCGAATGTTTATAGCAGCAATGTCTACAATAGCCAAACTATGGAAAGAGCCTAGATGTCCATCAACAGATGAATGGATAAAGAAGATGTGGTATATATACACAATGGAATACTATGCAGCCATCAAAAGAAATGAAATCTTGCCATTTGCGACGACATGGATGGAACTAGAGGGTATCACGCTTAGCGAAATAAGTCAATCGGAGAAAGACAACTATCCTATGATCTCCCTGATATGAGGATGTGGAGATGCAACATGGGGGGTTAGGGGGATAGGAGAAGAATAAATGAAACAAGATGGGATTGTGAGGGAGACAAACCATAAGTGACTCTTAATCTCACAAAACAAACTGAGGGTTGCTGGGGGAAGGGGGGGTTGAGAGAGGGGTTATGGACATTGGGGAGGGTATGTGCTATGGTGAGTGCTGTGAAGTGTGTAAACCTGGCGATTCACAGACCTGTACCTTGGGGATAAAAATACATTATATGGTTATAAAAAAATAAGAAATAAATAAAAAATTAAAAATAAATAAATAAAAAATAAAGTTCAGAAAAGTATGAAGAAGAAAGCAACAAATTACCAAAAATTCTACCTAAAAATAACTGATGATGAGCTTTGTTTGACATGGATTTCAGACAGTTCTCTATGCAAATACAGAACGAAAGATTTAGAGAAAGACAGAGACAAAGAGACGAAGACAGTCGTAAAAGGATGGTATCATTCTATATGTAACACATTATTTGAAAGATAAATACAGCATTTAATTTTATTAATTCTATTTTTTGTATTTATTTTTATTTTTAATTTAAATTCAATTAATTAACATATAATATTAGTTTCAGAAGTAAAGGTCAGTGATTCATCACTCTTATACAATACCTAGTGCCCCTTATATCACGGGCCTTCCCTAAGGCGCATCACCCACTTACCCCATCCCCTCACTCCCTTCCTCTCCAGCAACCCTCGGTTTGTTTCCCATGATTAAGAGTCTCTTATGGTTTGTCTCCCTCTCTGATTTTGTCTTGTTTTATTTTTTCCTCTCTTCCCCTATGATCCTCTGTTTTGTTTCTTCCTCATATCAGCAAGATCATATGATGACTGTCTTTCTCTGATTGACTTATTTCACTCAGCATAATACCCTTTAGTTTCATCTACATCATTGCAAATGGCAAAATTTCTTTCTTTCTTTCTTTTTTTTTTTTTTTTGGCTGAGTAGTATTCCATTGTATATAGATACCACATCTTCTTTATCCATTCATCTGTCGATGGAGATCTGGGCTTTTTCCATAGTTTGGCTATGGTGGACATTGCTGTTATAAACATTGGGGTGCAGGTGTCCCTTCAGATCACTACATTTATATTTTTGTGGTCAATACCCAGAATGCAATTGCTGGGTCATAGGGTAGCTCTATTTTCAACTTTCTGAGGAATCTCCATACTGCTTTCCAGAGAGTAGCTATAGCAACTTGCATTCCCATCAACACTGTAGGAGGGTTCCCCTTTCTCCACATTTTCGCCAATATCTGTCATTTCTTGACTTCTTGATTTAAGCCATTCTGACTGGTGTGAGGTGGTATCTCATTGCAATTTTGATTTGTATTTCCCTGATGATGAGTGATAATGAGCATTTTTTCATGCGTCTGTTGGCCATTTGAATGTCTTCTTTGGAGAAATCTCTGTTCATGTCTTTTGCCCATTTCTTGACTGGATTCTTTCTTTTTGGGGTATTGAGTTTGATAAGTTCTTTATAGACTTTGGATGCTAGCCCTTTACCTGATATGTCATTTGCAAAAATACTTCTCCCATTCTGCCTTTGTCTTTTGGTTTTGTCGACTGTTTCATTCACTGTGCAAAAAGCTCTTTTTCTTGATAAAGTCCCTGAGTTCATGTTTGCCTTTGTTTCCCTTGCCTTTGGAGACAGGTCTAGCAAGAAGTTGTTGTGGCCAAGATCACAGAGCTTGCTGCCTGTGTTCTCCTGTAGGATTTGGATGGAATCCTGTCTCCCATTTAGGTCTTTCATCCATTTTGGGTCTATTTTTGTGTGTGGTATAAGGAAATGGTCCAGTTTCATTCTTCTGCATGCGGTTGTCCAATTTTCCCAACACTATTTGTTGAAGAAACTGTCTTTTTTCCGTTGGATTTTTCTTTCCTGCTTTGTCAAAGAGTAGTTGATTCTAGAGTTGGGGGTCCATTTCGGGGTTCTCTATTCTTTTCCACTGATCTATATTTCTGTTTTTGTGCCAGTACCCTACTGTCTTGATGATCACAGCTTTGTGATAAATCTTGAAGTTCGGAATTGTGATGCCAAGTTTTGGTTTTCTTTTTCAACATTCCTTTGTCTATTTGGGTCTTTTCTGGTTCCATACAAAGTTTAGGATTATTTGTTCCAGCTCTGTGAAAAAAGATGATGACATTTTGATAGGGATCGCATTGAGTGTGTAGATTACTCTAGGTAGCATAGATGTTTTAACAATATGTATTCCTCCAGTCCATGAGCATGGATTTCTTTGTGTCTTTCTCAATTTCTTACACGAGTGTTCTATAGTTTTCTGAGTACAGATCCTTTGTCTCTTTGATTAACTTTATTCCTAGGTATCTTATGGCTTTGGGTGCAATTGTAAATGGGATCGACTCCTTAATTTCTCTTTCTTCTGGCTCATTGTTAGTGTATAGAAATGCAACTGATTTCTGTGAATTGATATTATATCCTGCCACTTTGCTGAATTCCTATATGAATTCTAGCAATTTTGAGGTGGAGTCTTTAGGGTTTTCCACATAGAGTACCATGTTGTCTGCAAAAACTGAGAGTTTGACTTCTTCTTTGCTGCTGGAGGCCTTCTATTTCTTTTTGTTGTCCGATTGTTGAGGCTAGGACTTCTAGTACTGTGTTGAACAGCAGTGGTGATAGTGGACATCCCTGCTGTGTGCATGATTTTAGGGTAAAAGCTCTCAGTTTTTCCCCTTTGAGAATGATATTCGCTGTGGGCTTTTCATAGATGGCTTTTATGATCTTGAGGTTTGTACTCTCTATGCCTACACTGGGAAGTGTTTTAATCAAGAAAGGATGCTGTACTTTGTCAAATGCTTTTTCTGTATCTATTGAGAGGATCATGTGGCTCTTGTCCTTTATTTATGTATTGTTTCACATTGATTGGTTTGTGGCTATTGAATCATCCTTGCATCCCAGGAATAGATCCCACTTGGTCGTGGTGAATAATACTCTTAATGTATTGTAGGATCCTATTGACTAGTATTTTGGTGAGAATTTTGGTGTCCATATTCATGTCATATTCAGGAATATTGGTCTGTAATTCTCCTTTATGGAAACTCCTATGGGGTCTTTGTCTGGTTTGGGGATCAAGGAAATTCTGGCCTCATAGAAAGAGTTTGGAAGTTATCCTTCCATTTCTATTTTTTGGAACTGTTCAAAAGAATGGTATTCACTCTTTAAATGTTTGTGTAGAATTTCCCTGAGAAGTCATCCAGCCTTAGGTTCTTGTTTGTTGGGAGATTTTGATTACCACTTCAATTTCCTTGCTGGTTATGAGTCTGTTCAGGTTTTCTTTTTCTTCCTGGTTCAGTTTTGGTACTTCATATGTTTCTAGGAATGCATCCATTTCTACCAAATTACCTAATTTGTTACCATATAGTTGCTTATATGTTCTTTTCTTTTTTTTTTTTAAGATTTTATTTATTTATTTATTTATTTGACAGACGGAGATCACAAGTAGGCAGAGAAGCAGGCAGAGAGAGAGGAGGAAGCAGGCTCCCCGCTGAGCAGAGAGCCCGATGCGGGACTCAATCCCAGAACCCTGGGATCATGACCTGAGCCAAAGGCAGAGGCTTTGACCACTGAGCCACCAAGTTGCCCCACTCATATGTTCTTATAATTGTATTTTTTTTAGTGTTGGTTGTGATCTCTCCTCTTTCATTCATGATTTCATTTATTTGGGTCCCTTCTCTTTTCTTTTGGATAAGTCTGGCAGGTTTTACCAATCTTATTAATTCTTTCAAAGAAACAGCTCCTACTTTCATTGATCTGTTCTACTGTTCTTTTGGTTTCTATTTCATTGATTTCTGCTGTAATCTTTATTATTTCTCTTTTCCTGCTGTGTTTCGGCTTTATTTGCTGTGCTTTCTCCAGCTTCTTTAGATGTAAGATTAGGTTGTACATTTGAGACCTTTTTTGTTTCTTGAGAAAGGCTTGTAGTGCTATATATTTCCCTCTTAGGATCCCCTTTGTTGCATCCCAAAGGTTTTGAACAGTTGTGTTTTCATTTTCATCTGTTTCCATGAATTTTTAAAATTCTTCTTTAATTTCCTGGTTGCCCCATTCATTCTTTAGTAGGATGCTCTTTAACTTCCATGCATTTGGGTTCTTTCCAAATTTCCTCTTGTGATTGTGTTCCAGTTTCAAAGCACTGTGGTCTGAAAATATGCAGGAAATGATCCCAATCTTTTGGTACCAGTTGAGACCTATTTGTGACCCAGTATGTAAACTATTCTGGAGAATGTTCCATGAGCACTCAAGAAGAATGTGTATTCTGTTGCTTTAGGATGGAATGTTCTGAATATATCTGTGAAGTCCATCTGGTCCGGTGTGTCATTCAAAGCCCTTATTTCCTTGTTGATCTTCTGCTTAGATGATCTGTCCATTGCAGTGAGGGGGGTGTTAATGTCCGACTATTATTGTATTATTATTGATGTGTTTCTTTAATTTTTTTATTAATTAGCTTATATAATTGGCTGCTCCCATATTAGGGACAAAAATATTTACAATTTTTAGATTTTTTTGTTGGACAGACCCTTTAATCATGATATAGTGTCGTTCCTCATCTCTTAGCACAGTCTTTGGTTTATAATCTAATTTGTCTCATGTAAGGATTGCCATCCCACCTTTCTTTTGATGTCCGTTAGCATGAAAAATTGTTTTCCACCCCCTCACTTTCAACCTGGAAGTGGCTTTGGGCCTAAAATGAGTCTCTTGCAGGCAGCATATTAATGGATCTTGCTTTTTTAAATCCAATCTGATACCCTGTGTCTTTTGATTGGGGAATTTAGCCCATGTAAATTCAGAGTAACTACTGAAAGATATGAATTTAGTGCCATGGTATTACCCGTAAAATGACTGTTTCTGTATATTGTCTCTGATCCTTTCTGGTCTATGTAACTTTTGGGCTCTCTCTTTGCTTAAAGGGTCCCTCTTAATATTTTTTGTGTGGGGCTGGTTTGGTGAGGACAAATTCTTTTAGTTTCTGTTTGTCCTGGAAGCTTTTTATCATTTCTTCTATTTTGAATAAAAACCTAGCTGGATAAAGTATTCTTGGCTGCATATTTTTTCCCATTTAGTACCCTAATACTGCATTTGATTTTAAATTAATTTAACAGAAACACACATTAAATCAACTTCTTTAGATAAGGGAGTAAGTTCCTAAAGGAAATAACTACATGTAAGGGAATTTATGAAGTTGGAGTCACTGTGGGGTGCTTTTGTTTTTTGGGGCTTTTTGTTGTTGTTGTTGTTGTTTGTTTGTTTTTTTTAAGTGAGTTTCTGTATAGACAGGAGTAGCTGATTACTCCTTGGAAAAGATAAAGGCTAGTACAGATATATCCTCCATGCTGCCCTCTCCTTCCTCCCAGTCATGATGTTTATATTTCTGTAATTTTGTTGGATTTCACATTTGAATCCTGCAACCATAATTATCTCAGATGTTTAATAGCATATTTAAATGTCAGTAGACTCTCTGCTTCCACCCAACCCATCTCCATGGCTTTCTGGCTTCAGAATAAGAGGCCTCTTTATTTCGACTGAACATTCAGTGAGCAAGATTTCACCAAGTAGATTTTTCAAAAGGGCTCATAGATGCTGTATTTTCTGAGTCCGTTCATGTCTGAAACGTGAGATCCTGCCTTTATACTTAAGCTACAGCTTGGCTGGGTAGACCCTACTTGGATCGTGCTCTCTTTTCCTTGTAGACATTTCTCCTTTGTTCTGGCGCTCATTGCTACTGGAAAGACATCTGAAACCTACCTTATTTTTCTTCTTGTGTGTGAATTTCTTTTTGTCCTGAATGTGAAAAATATACATACTTTTTATATTCTAAGTTTAATAGTTTAGCAAGAATGTGTCTGAAGTTTTACTGCTATAGCTTTTTCCTATGAAATGATCTGTATTTTCAATCTTGCAGATTTAGTCTTTATTCTCATGCTCGTATGAGTTCACATTTTAAATACAGCTCTCTCATCTATTTGGAATTTATTCTGGTGTACAGTATGAGGGATGGGTCCATTGTTATCTTTTTCCTAACAACTATCCAGGTGTAGTTTGGGGTATGGATTTGAATTTGAGGTATGGATGGAACATGCAGGTGAAGCTGCCTCTGGAATCAAGCTGGAGGGGGTCCAGGGTAGAGGTTCGCATTTGAGGGTCATAATAGTGATGTCCAAATGAGAGATGAATGGGATTGACAAGTGTCAAAAATCCAGAGGTAGCTAATAAAACCCACCCATCAATGACCACTATTTAGTTAAGGGTCTACTGTGCATATAAGAACAGTATACCAATGGGAACTTTTGAATTCAGAGATGACATGGTGCTGAGGGGCATGAGGTGAAAATGACAAAGCTATTTAACCTTTCCAAGGACTGGTTATTACAGTGGGGGTTTCCAGATGGCAAAGAATTGGTTAAAAGTGGTTATCTCACATCATTTTAAGAAAGAGGACATAAGTTTAGAATTTTGCTTGTTTTGTTTTTGCTTTATGATTTTCTGGAAATTACAAGAAGTTGCCAAAGTTTACTTTGTTTGTTTTTGCAAAATAAGCTAAATTAAATTTCACTTATGTTGCTTAACTGGTTTCCTCCACTTGGGATATTCAAGTCCGCTCTCCATTTTGTGTTTAAGTTTAACAACTCCCCACTCTGGTCAGTAGGCTGAAAATATGATCAATGAAGTATAGTGCTACTCTTGGTTACCCCTGTTGAAGTCAAGCAGAAGAAATCTTCAGTTTGCTATCTCTGCCAGTTGAGTGGGCAGGCTCTGGGTCACATAACCACCATTCCCAACAGCTGCCTGGGCATCATGGATGTGGGGGGCCAGATCATTGAGATCCTCAAGTTGTCTAATCCTGATGGATATATCTAGTTGATGTGTGAGTAGCTGCAGAAAGGCATTTAAAACCCTTGAGAGAATACAGCATACTAGAGAGGTTAATAATGACAACTATAAGGACAGTAAACCATAAGAATTTAAAAATTCCCCAGAGCAGGGGCACCTGGGTGGCTCAGTCAGTTAGGCATGTGCCTTTGGCTCAGGTTGTGATCCTGGGGTCCTGAAATCAAGCCCCCACATGGGGGGGGGCTCTCTCTCTGCCCCTCTCCCCAGCTTGTGTGCTGTCTCTCCTGCTCTCTTTCTCTCTCTCTCAAATAAATAAATAAAATCTTCAAAAAAAAAAAATAAAATTCCTAGAGTGGGGGCACCTGGGGAGACACAGTTGGCTCGGTCAGCAATTCTTGGTTTCAGCTCAGGTTCATGAGCTCAGGGTTGTGAGATCGAGGTCCCACATGGGACTCTGAGCTCAGAGTGGATTCTGCTCCTGGGTGTCTTTCTCCCTCTCCATCTGCCCCTCCCCACTATGTTTTCTCTCTCTCTCTCTCTCAAATAAATAAAATAAAATCTTAAAAATAAAAAATAAAAATTCCCAGAGCCTAGATTCCCAGAAGCCAAGATTTAACCAATTAAATCAATCAAATGAGTTATAATCAGATTCAGGCTTTACTTTTCTAAGTCAGTCCACATTTCGGGGATAGTGTTCAATCGTGTTTCGATTTTTTTTCTGAATCAGTTACATAGGCCCCACATGTAGTACAAGCAATCACAGGTATCCTTTGGGACAGACAGGAGGGACACAAGGGTGTTTTATTTCAGGAGGCAGTGTTGTAAGTGAGGCCACCTAATTCAGGTCTCTGCGTGATGTGAGCAATCAGGCAAATTAATAAGACGCATTTCTATGGAAACAGAAGGAAAACAAAGGTTAGTCATTGGAGCAAATTATAAACATAGTTTCTGAGTTTGGAGAACAGCCAGTTGAGAAAATTTCTAGATGTGAGTTGAAAGCATCTTTAAATGATGGACCAGGGATGGCAGTTTCGATCTGATGGGCCTTCCTTGTTTGCATTTTGAGCATCTCTGATGATCCCCTTGAGTGTTCCAGTGAACTCCCTTAAGTGGCCTGATATCTTTTGTGGGGGTTTCTCTGAAACTTACAAGATGACAAAGCCTCAAAGACTGTGGCTAGGAGGAGAATCTGGTTTTCTACTGAAACACAATTTTTTATAGTCATCCCATTTTTACCAAGGATAATTATAATTATAATGAAGCTAATTTGTTTGTCAAAATAAGTCTAATCTTACTAAAAATGGCTTGATTGGGGCGCCTGGGTGGTTCAGTCGGTTAAGCGTCTGACTTTGGCTCTGGGCATGATCTTGGGGTTCTGGGATGGAGCCCCATATTGGGCTCTGTGCTCAGTGGGGAGCCTACTTCTTCCTCTCCCTCTGCCCCTCCCCCCACTTGTGTGCGTGTTCTGTCTCAAATAAATAAATAAAATCTTGGAATAAAATAAAATTGACTTGATCATTTATACAATTGTAGTAAGAATAATGATTCTATGTATATTCTCAAAATATGACATTCTAGCCAAAGCTCTGGCAATATCCAAGGGGCTTTATTGGTTCCATAAAGTCAACCTTAGTTTTTCAAAACTCCCTGGTAATTAGGAATCTCAGATTCCATCTTTAAAAGTTTGTTTAGGCTGGGGCTCCTGGGTGGCTCAGTCGGTTAAGCATCTGCCTTTGGCTTAGGTCATCTAGGATTGAGCCCTGCATCACGCTCCCTGCTCAGCTGGGAACCTGCTTCTCCCTCTCCCTCTGCCCTTCTCCTCCCACTCTCCTTGGCTCTCTCCTCTGTCTCTCTCAAGTAAATAAATAAATAAATAAAATCTTTTAAAAAGTATGTTTTGGCTAAGAAGTCAAGCTAAAGACTTGTCCAATTGTATCCTGTTACAAGAAGATCAGAATCTTAATGACTTTATATAAATACATATATTGTCACGGAGAATAAGAATATTTGAGAATAGTTTCTAAATTCTGGAGGGATCAGATAGGGAGAAAAAAGATAAATGTTTCAACTTTAGTTTACAAAAATACATTTTACCAAATTGCTGTTAAGTTACTGACAGCTAAGAAGAGAGAACTAAAGGGAGTTCTTTCATTTTGGAAAAAAAGACATTAAAGAACAAGCAGCGTTTTAAATTAGGTCATAAAAATTATAATCACCTTTATCAGTTCTTTCTTTCCTATGTAATGAATTCTTGTTTTGCTTGGTTTGGCATTAGCAATTTTATAAATCAATCAGCTTTCCACAGTTTTTGTCAGGATCATTTACATGAATCTCTTTGAAGAGGACATATTTTTACCTGTAGTTGATTGTAAATGCTTTTAGAAAGGAATGAAAAGTAATATAGTAATTGTCTGTGAATGATGGCAAAAGATTAAAAGTGGCCATAGTTATAGATCTGGTGACAGTTTACAAAGAAATTTAAAAAGAAAAGAAAAAAATCAATCGATCTATCTACTTACCTATCTATCTGCAATTGACAAGTAAATTTGGTTATTTCTGTGATATATATTATTTTAATAGCTGGAATTATGACTGATAACATTATGCCAGGACATAAAGACTCTTAGGACTTTCATATAATTTCTGAATTACTTATATTAAAAATATGCACTCACATAAATACAATCCAAGAAGGTTAAATATTACTTTTTTAAATAATGTTTCCCATGCAATTTAACACACCAAATAAACCTAAATTAATTAATATTTCTCCTTTTATAAGAAGAGAAAGCCCATCTTTGAGGTTATTCAGAGACCCTCTGGAAAAATCTCCAAGTCAGTTCAAGGTCAAAAAGACTTCAGGGGTACCTGGGTGGCTCAGGTGGTTAAGCATCTGCCTTGGGCTCAGGTCATGATCCCAGCGTCCTGGAATCAAGCCCCGCATTACCTCCCAGGGTTGCTCTAAACTGCAACCAAGGATGGAAAGTGCCCTGAGGGCGAAGAGGAGTTTGCAACCCACTGAAGGTGTCCCGGCGAGTTGTACCACACCTGCCAGCCCGGCTGGCTCTCAGCAAACCACGTAACTAAGAAGCAAGGAGAGCATTTGCTAAGCAGATGTGCTTGTGGTCTTTGCCATCATCATGCCTGCTACCCCTACTGGCCGTCGTGTGCCAGCATTGTGCAAACCCTTGATCACACAGTACTTCAGCTGGGAGCCTGAAGCCCTTGGACGGGACCTGCCTGTAATCTGGCCACTGGCCACCACCTTGTGGACTCCAGACTCCTTCCCTCTGCCTCCATCACTGCTCTTGAGCCTGAGAGCTTCCCCCTTGTCTGGAGGATGTCAAGCCTCCCCATGCCCGCCCTTCCCTTGCCCTTCCTCCTGCCTGGGACTCTGCTCCCAGAAATTGCTGTGTCCTGGGCCTGTCCCCGAAACAGTGCTGTCCACTGACCTGAGCTCCCTTCACCTCCTTATCCAGCTGTACTTTTTTCTTAAGTTTATCGATATATGACACTGAAGCGTGTATCTATTTGTGATGTAGCTACTTCCCCCGTTAGAACCAGAGTCATTGTCTTCATTTGAAATCCCAATCTTCCTTCCTGTCCCCAAACACTAGGAATTTCCAGAATCTACAAGAATCGGATGGTGATCTCTCTAAGAGCATGTTGGGCTCTCTTTCTCTGCCTTTTAACCTGTGGCTTTTAATCTGATGAACTGGAGTTTAAAATCGTGTGAGCCTGTGCTCTGCTTTGCTGGGACTGGCCTGGCCTAATACATGACCGGTGTCCTGGCTCCCCTCTCACTCTCAGCAGGGTTCCTGTTTGAATAATAAAGTATATGATCACCGTGGCTAAAACGATTAGCAAAGGCTGCCTGGGAGAGGGAAGAAGTCAACCTAGGGCAATCTAATCTATGTTTGTCTCACCGTTGGCCTTGGGCTGGCAGATGGATGGGGTCTGCACCCTATGAACTTCCTGTCCCTTATGGAAAGAGCCAGGCCCCCCTACTCCAGATCCCACCTGCTGCCTCCCTGAGCCCCTGCTGCCTGCCTGGTCGCTCAGCAGCTCTGGCTAGTGCTACCCCAAGGCTGGGTTCTGACTTTGAATTAAATGCAGCTGGAAACACCGCACAGCTACTAGAAACAGAAGGTCCTTCTTTCTGAGACCTTCTCCTCTTTGGCCTTTCTTGGGGATCATTTTCTCTTCCATCTTGTCTTCCTCTGCTGTGAATTGCTGCAAAGATGAAATATAGCATTTGGGGGACCAAAGCAAGCCAGTGGCTAACCGATGTGTGGTCCTAGACGAGCCAGGTGAAAGGAGGTAAGAATCAATAAACATGAGAGCTGGAGGCGGATTGGGATGCCCCCTTGGGACTCGTCTTCAGATGAGGAGGTGACGTTCAGAGAGGTCACTGACCATTCAGCGTCCCTTTGTCAAGTGTCCATTGTGTACCTGGCACTGTCTTTAGCAAAGGCATTGAGTGGTGATGACAGTAGGAGCCTCTGTCCTCCTGGGCCTGACATTCTGGTGAGGGGGCAGGCAAACCAAGCCAGACAAGTTAGAAAGAATGCCGACCTTCAGGATATAGAGACCTTTCATGACGCAGTGGTTGGTGGCAGGTGGGTAGGTCATGGATATTCCTGCTGGCACTCCAATAAAGAGAAGCCAGCTGGACAAAGAGAGGGCAGCTGTCGGAGGTTTGGGCATGTGGCCCAGGGCCCCGGGAGCAATGGCAGCCATGAGGGCAGCCCCCGGCCAGTCTCTCGTGGGCTCCTCACACAGATCTGCCGAGGACGCAGGGCTGAGGTTACTCAGCCAGCTTTTCAGTGAAGGAAGGTGAAGTGCAGGAGTGAAGAAGGGGCTGGTGCAGGGCTGGACCTGGAGTCAAATTTGGGCCTTTCCAATCCTGTCCGAGCGCACCCCAGGTCTCACGCGTGTCAGAGGATTCAGTTCGAATGGACGTGGTGTATGGCTTTGGGCTTCCGGAACTCACTGTACTGAGTGGGCAGCTCTTGGAGGAGGAGGTTACAAGCTTGCATGGCCCGTGGCTTCCAGACAGACCTCCCTGAACTTGCATAGACTGGTGGGTGCAGGGAGGCACCCTCATGCCTGAGGGAGCATTCCTACGGTCCCCACCCAAAACAAGAGCACATTTGCTTGGATTCCCTGGAAGGAAATAACACACACATGCACCTTGAAATGGGGCCAGTGAACGAGCTCTGGACCCAGATTCAGAGGGTTTCTGTCTGTCCCCACAAATAGCTGTGTGTCTTGTAGAGATCACTTATCCTCTCTGAGCCTCAGTTTCTCAAAGCAGCAAATGGCAACAATATTTGTCCTGATCCCCACACAAAGCTCTTGTGAGGATCAAATAAAGAAATGGATGTGAAGGAATCCTGCAAACCGTACAATGTAAGGCATTTTCTCATTACTCAGGTACCAGATGGCACCGAGCTGGTGTTTTCAGATTCTCCCCACCCCCACCCCTGCCCCCGGTCCCATTAAAACCAACTCAGGATCTCCCACAGGAGGATCTTGCTTCTTATTATCCAGAAGCCTGACTCGATCTTTTCTTCTACTGCCTGACCTGCAGTGTTTTTCCGGAATGTAAACTGCCCACAAGTTGTAAGCAAGTTCAAGCTGATCAACAAGAAGGGAGAAGGGGGCAGGAGACTGAATCAAACTTGTTAGGGATATGAGGACACGAAATCTCGGGAGGTTTATGCCATCCTTGCAAAGCTTCCTTCTGCTGCTGGATACGGAGATGATTTAAACATCCTCCGTGTTGGGCCAGGATGAATTCTGTTGCTCTAGGAAGTCGTTCTCAGCGTGGGTTCCATTGGGACACTCAGCAAGAAAACATTTGCTCCCTGGTCACCTCCTTTTGGGAAACCGCTGCCTCTTATCCCCCTCCAGGTGATGAGGGAGCATTCAGCCTCTTCAAGGCTCTGAGAAGCCCTAAGGTTAAGAAACCATTTATAACTTGAGCTCACTATTTCCCAAATTTACTTTGCCACGAACCCCAGCCCTTCTTTCACCTCAAGAGCTGCCGCAGGGGTTGGGGGAAGCGTCCGCCGAGGCTGTGTAAGCCACCTGCCTGCCCAGGATTGAGCAACAGCCCAGCTTAGCTAGGATCAGACTTGTCTGGGAAATCCAGGCCTTCGGGGCTCAAAGAGCACATGATGGCCTCCAGCTATAAGGAGCTTATGTCTGGCCAGAGACCACTGACCTTCACATCAACTGAGGGGGCCTGTGTCTGGGTGCAGGGAGTCTGCTGGGGGTGGAGGGAGGGTTTGGAGGGAGCATCCCAGAGGACAGTGTGTCCAGGACCAGGTAGGGGCTGAAGTGCAGGAGGGGGGTGTCACTGTGGCAGGTATAAGGGTCTTGGTGGCCTGTCGGGCTGCATAGTTCCAGTCCTGCCTCTGCCACCACGAGCTGTGATGCTGGGCCTGATCTGGAAAACGGGAACGATGATGATCATAGTATTAACGATCCCTGCCCCCGAAGGTGGTGGGAGTTTGGAAGGTCTGCCGGAGGCCCCCAGTAAACCTCAGCTGTTACTTATATGTAAATCCCTTATTCTTTCTCTCTTGCCTTTCAAACTGCCTCCTCCTCAGGCGCCTCCATTTCTAAAGTCAGCCCATCTGTGGCGGCTGAGAGAGGCGCCATTTTAGAATTAGTGCACAGTGCGCTCCCGAGGCGAGTGTGAGGGGAAGGTTTACTCAGCCTCTTGCCAAACTGCTCCAGTGGCCCCTCGGAAGGCCTCGTTGGCCTGGTTTAGGTCACCTGTGTTGCGCTGAGGCGCTGGCTAAGAAAGAGTTTTGTTGTTGAAAGCGCTTCTCACAGGCTTGAGGGTCAGAGGTGGGGCTGGGGAAGATGGAGCAGCTTCCCCTGGACGGGCTGGCAGAACCCACAGCACTACCTGGACGGGTTCTACACAGAAGCGCGCGCGCGCACACACACACACACACACACACACACACGCACATGCTTGCTCACTCTCTCACTCCCTCCAGGGCCTCCTTTCTGCCTGTTGACCAGTGGCCTGCGGAGAAGGATGCCAGGAGAATGGCCACAGGGCTCCTCTGTGGTTCTGGCAGCTAGGACGGCCCTGGGCGGAGGCAGGAGGAGCTAAAGGGGCCCAAAGGCTCTGTTGAGCAAAACATTTTCTTTTTTTAAAGATTTTATTTATTTGATTGAGAGAGAGAGATAGAGAGAGAGCATGAGCGGGCGAAGGGGCAGAGGGAGAGGGAGAAGCAGGCCCCCCTCTGAGCAGGGAGCCCCGCCAGAACGCTGGGATCATGCCCTGAGCTGAAAGGCAGACGCTTAACCAACTGAGTCACTCAGGCGCCGACCAAAACATTTTCATCCAAATGCCCAGGAGGCCCAGAATTCTGTTGAAAGACCCTTTGGATTAAGGCCATTGGGCCTCCAAACAGGCCCTCCGTGTGCAGGTATGTCCCTGAGGCAGAGCCGTAGGCGAGCACATCATCCCGGGACCCAAGAAATGGTGGTGGTCGGCGCCGAAGGACGGAGCTGCTGGAGCAGCCTGAGGCCAAGGAAGAGGCTCTGAGGCCCACGTCCCGGTTCCGGCAGGACCGTTCTTCTGAGGGTAAAAACGCAACCCTATGGAGCAAAGGTGGGAGCCCCTCATGGGTAAACTGAGGCAGCAGTTTAGACTGTCGCCAGGGTCCACTGGTGATTGAGGTCTCACGAAGGACTATCTGGGTTATCTTCCAGTTTTTCTGGTTCTTTGCTGCCAGAAGCGCCCAGGGTCAGTGAAGCACCACGGTGCCCTGCGGGGGACGGAGGGAAAGAAGGCTCCGAGGCCCTGGAGTCCTTGGCGTTGGGCCCAGCGCCGCCCCCCGCGACACGCTGCGCATGCGGGCCAGCCCCTCCTGGCGGTGGCTGTGGGGACTCAGGTTTCCTGGGGTGAGCAGTGGCCCGAGGCCCAGCGGCCAATCTCCAAGCGGCTCCCCTCCTGCGCCTCCCCTGCCCTTCTCTCTGCCTGCCCTGCACCCCAGGGCCCGAGGGGAGCCTACCACCCTCCCCCGCTCACCCTCCCCTTCCTGCTCCCACACTCCCCATCCCGCCGTAGCTCCCCCCACCCCACTCCCTTCGTCCCCATCCTCCTCCCACCCTGTCCGGGAGGTCCCAACCTCCCCCTAACCCCTACTTGGGCCTGGTCAGGGCTGAATAAGATGAAAAAGGTTGGGGAGACTGGGCAGGACGTATGGCCGCTGTCCAAGAGCCTCCGGCCACCTGTGGGACCCGCCGCTATCCCAGGGGCCTCTGGGCTGTGCAGGGACAGTAGAGGGGAGTCAGGAGAGGGGGCAGGAGGATGTCATCTCCCGCCTTTGAAGGAGCAGTGTGCTCAGAGAGGGCCTCTGACTTCAGACACTTTGCCCCCTCCCGCACAGAGGATGCCCGGGTTGGGTGGCTCGGTCCTGGGAACCCTCACCTCTGCCCCCCACTCCTCCCTTCAGCACCTTCCCCCCTCTGCCTCCCTGCTTTCCCCCTTTGCTCACCTCCCCTACACCCCCTTCAAGCCAGAAAATCCCAGATCCAAGGTTTCCCTTACTTGTCCCGTCCTTACATGGGCGATTTCCTGAGTCCCACCCCGACACTGCCCCAGCTCCCCAACAGGGGGATGGCAAACCCCCTCTTCTGTCTGTGGGGTGGGGTTGGGGGCCTGCTTTGAGAGGCTCTTAACAAAGCTCGGAATGTGACATGCCCTGAGTTAGGGACCACACAGAGCAATCCACTTAAGCTTAGGTTTTCCTGGTGTTAAATAACAAAAACTCAACTAAGTAAATTAAAGATCTAACTGGCGTTATTAATGGGTTTATGAATCAGGCAGTATCCCATTTGGCAAGTAAAGGGAGCTCCAACGGGCTGCAAAAAAAGGACGTTTCTTAAATGTAGAGACGGAGCAGGGGAAAAAGAAGAAATTATTAGCAAAGAAACCATTATTTTAAGTGGGATCTATCCGTAAATTGCCTCGTGCTGACCAGGAAATTCTCGGGTAGACTGGTAAAATGTTACATTTCAGGGGTTGAAACCGCAGTCAGGTTAGGTCCAGAATTTTGCTTTACTGACTTGGGGTCTCATCCTAAGTGATGCCACTTGGAGTGGTTTTCTTTTTAACATTAAGTTTCCCTGTTTTGATCACATTCTCAGCTTTACTGAGAGAATCCAGATTTAAGACCTTAGTGCCACTCTTAGCTGTGCTTCCTGGCTTTTATGGCCTTTGGTCAGCTTTTCCGTGATACTCACAGGTCATAGCCCCGGGTTCAGAATTTTTAAGTCGGTCGTCCTCTTTGCTCCTCTTGTGACATTCCAGTCTTAGAGAATCCGCTTAGTGGTTCGCAGCTGTGAACGTGATTTCAGCTTCTGAGAGTGTATCCCGTGGGAGGGGGATTATGATGATCGCTTTAAGCAGATCATTCCTGAGGTTCAGAGCACATTTCAGAGCCATGGTCCTCAGGACCCAAAGCAATCAAAATCAAAAAAGTCAAAGAAAGACCCTGCTGAAGGAGTCACTCTTTTAGGCCAAGCGGGCTGCTCAGTGATCTTAGGGAATTGGGTTTCAGTGTCCCTAGAATTGTTAATCCAGGAGACAGCCAATGGCGTTGGGTACAGCGGATTCCTCCTCCTTCCCCTACAAGACGAGCAAGGGCTATTCCAGTATCAAGAACAACTTCAGCCAGAGAGTCTAAGGGATCTTAGCTGGGCCGTTATTGCTTAGTTGTGGATTCCGCAACGATTTTAAGAATTCGAGAGAAGTTCCTGATCCTAGCCTCATTTCTGTTTATCCTTAATGAGAGAAGTAGGGATCTGACAAAAGGGGTGGATTCTGAATCCTGAAAGCCCCTGGTGGGTCCTTTCCAACTCAACCAGGTCCCTGCGGGGGAGTCAACCAATGAGAGGTCTTGTTTTGCTTTTCTCCTAGGCTGACCTAAAACGCTGTTCTAAATTCCAGAGGTCACTCCCCTTTAGCCAGGGCCTGGGAGATGGAGTTGCGGGTGTCATCTTTGCAGGCCAATGCCAGAGGAAAGAAAAGGAAAGGAAAAGCAGGAGAAAGGGTTTCATGTTCAGTTAGGGTGAAGTCTCGATCTGTTGCCTTAGGCAGAAGCAGTCTACTTCCCTGTCAGCTCCTTCTCTTCCTGCCCGTTCTGATTTGGAGGCCGCTGGCATCTAGAAAGGACCAGGTGTTAGCTGGAGCCATCCTCAGCTGTGTGATATGTACCCAAAGCCCTCTACCTGCCCCTTTTGCAGCAGTATCAGGGGTCAGGAGCACCTGGTAAGGTCCCTTCCAATGGGGCTCGAGGGCTGTCTTCCTTTGATGACATTTCCAGAATACCTAATTATAAGGCTCTAAACTATGACCAACAGGATCCTTTGAATTGAGATCAAGAAGGCTGCTTTAACCTGATGACGACAGGCTTGGGCAGAAGACATCAAAGGCAGCAGCGGGTCATAGCAGTGTAAGACAAAAACTCCAAGAAGCTTGCAAGGTTTTCATTAAGGTTTATCTGATTTGCCCAGTGAAGTAGATGCCTTGAGCGCTGGAGACTGTGGAAAGTCTACCCCAGGTGGGAAACGCATTTTCTAAAACTTATTTTTTTCTGGGGCAACTGGGTGGCTCAGTCGTTGTGTCTGCCTTTGGCCCAGGTCATGATCCCAAGGTCCTGGGATTGAGCCCCATGTAGGGCTCCCTGTTAAGCAGGAAGCACGTTTCTCCCTCTCCCACTCCCCCTGCTTGTGTTCTCTCTCTCACTGTCTCTATCTCTGTCAAATAAATAAATACAAATCTTAAAAAAAAAAAAAAAAGAAGAAAGATAATTTTTTTCCACTGGGAGGGCATCAACCAGGAAGTTTCAACTCATCTAGAAAACATACAATAACAGGGACATATTAGTAACCCATACCAAGTGACAGTTGAATAAGGTGTACAAAGGTCCATGAGGAAGAGGTCTGAGGCTCCTGGGAACAAAAACATGTTTCCCAGGAGTGTGGACCTGACAAGGCAGCCATTGACGATAGACTGTTTTTGCAATGTTATAGAAGTCTCCCTACTAATGTCTATTTATAACTGGAATTGTCTTAAGTGCCCTATGGTGGGTGAAGGAATGTAAAAACCAAAACATGGGGTATGCCAGGGAGTCAGGAAGAACCAAGCAGCCGTCTTGGTTTTCCCATAGCCCAGACTTGTTCATTTCATTCATAGCCGTGATTTACCCACCTTCCCTTCTGTGAGGGCAAACGTCTGGCGACCGGGGGCCATTTTTGCAGAAGAAAGATGGACTTGATCCACCGTGACACAATCTTATGGATTCAGTTGTGTTGCCTTGATGAAAGCTTGATCACATATTAACATTTTTCCCCCCACAGATTCCCTTTCCACAAGCCCTCTACAACTTTCTTACATTCAGATTTTGTTCTAAATGTTTACTTTTTAAATAACCAACCTCCCTTTAGGACAAAATTACTTGCTTTTCCCTCAACAAAAACAAAAAACATTCCCTCATGTTTTTCTTACAGCAAACACAGATCCTACTTTTCTTGTACACAGAGTTGTTTCCCTTATGATTTCCAGTAGTCTTAGTTACGTTTATTAGAATTCGTAACACTTAGAAACCTTAATTTCTTGTGAAAGAGAGTAAGTAAGCAGTCGTGAACTGTTACCCTAGCATTCTTTAGATTGGCAAATTTAGGAATACATTTCATCATTTCTAGAAACGTGCTTCTTCTTAGTACAATCTTTCAACAAAGCATAAAACATGTTGACTAACAGATGCAAATTTATCTTTAGTTTCTCTGTAATAAGGAAGCCAAAGGTAGATAAACCTGTGTTCAGCAAATAATGTTTCAATATTTTGTCTGATTTGGAAGTGATCTAGATATTTAATGGCTTTAACTTAACTCATCGCTGAACCTAACTCAGGAAAAGTTTAAAAAGTTTCACGTTACCAGGAAGATTTGGGAAACAATTTAAAAGGTTGCCCTTGGGTGGCCGGCTGGCTCAGTCAGAGCAGGCTCCTCTTGACCTTGGGGTCCTGACTTTGAGCCTCATGTCGGGTGTAGACATTACTTGAGAAAAAAAGTTTGTCTAAAATTTTACTTTTATTTATATTTATTCAATCTACTTGTTTTAAAAATTATGTGTAGATTACCCATAAAAACTTCACAAGACATCAAAGTCAGTCATTCTCCTTAATGATTTTTTAAAAATCCTTTTGTAACAAAGAACATCAACTTGTTTGACTTTAGGTAAACACAGGAGGAATAAAAGTTTAAACTGTAATGCTGGTAACGTTAAAGACATGTCTATTTTAATTAAACAGAATTATTTAATTATTTTTCCCGATCACATGAACTTGGAAAAATATTTGAGTTAGTTTCTATCTTTCTGAGAGTTTTAGAATGCGCTATCCTTTACAAGCACTTGCCTTCAAACCGACTAAATAGAGCTTTCACAAATTAATTTTAGCAATACCATCCAGAGGTAGAAAAATATCTCACTTTGACAACATATACATACAACATACACTATATGTACATTATATTGCATTACAACATACACCATAATATATATATTTGGACACACACATAAACACACGGACATGCAAAGACCCTATAGCCACTAATATTTATGGAGAAGATTTTTCAGATTTACATTTGCCCCAGGAATTAATCTTAAGGAAGTTGTGCTGGAGTTTGGGTGCAAAGGCTGCCTTCCCTCTTTGGGAGCTTCAATCTCAGGTGATTGTAGGCTGTGTTTACATTTCAGTGGCATGAAAATATTTATAACTTCAAGGGTCAGAGAGAGAGAGATGAAAGTTCGAGAAGGACTTTGGTTTCCTAAGGCCAGAATTTATACCAAAAGGTTGGTGCTAACAGGGGAAATGTGCTCGTAGGTGAACTTTGAACTGCCTTAGAGCTGCCTGTCTCATTTTGCAAAAATTTGTAAGATAAGGGTCAGTTACCTCAGAGAATTGGGTTGCAAGTTAAATGACATTATTTTCAATTTGTTTCTTTCCCTCTGGCTACATAGTTCTACTTTTAAATATTTCTGGCAGTACCGAAGAGCCCCCCCTTTGGTGTAAGAGGGGTCCCCCAAAAGGGTGCAAATGATGCTTACTTAACCTTCCTAAATCTAGAGTCCATCCCAATGAGAACCAAAAAAAGAACCAACAATGGGCAGGTCCCGGGCAGGCAGAAAGCCCAGCCTGTTCCGCAGGTTATACAACTGGTAAAACAAGAAGTCACTAGCTGACTGTGGGACAGAAGGGATCAATAACCAATAAATAAGTCTGGATTTGGAAAGTAAGGGACAACGTACAGCTCTCTCTTCCTCTTCTCAACTACAGACAGATACTCGGAAGAGCTGATTCTGGTAAGAATTTTTACCCTTTGCTGGTTCTGTGTTCTACCAATTACCCCTTGGCTGTTTAAGGGAATAACGCAGCAGTTTACCAGAAAATTCTTTAGTTTTGTCAGTTTTTTGAAAGTAGATATGAGGGTGTCTGTAAGGCTATGAACTTGGTGGACCTTTGTTTACAGGTGTGCAGTCTTCTCAGAGTGGGAGGCCAGTTCAGCTAGAAGAATAGTAGAATGAGTGCCCGAAGGAGGAAAGAGAGGAGCGGTAAGAGTTATGTCTTGGAGTCTATTGTTTTCGCTTCCTCTTGCATCTTTAATTTCTCATTAGCCTTTTACAATAACTCTTTTCCGTTTTTTGGAAACTGCTCTGGGATTTTGAAACCTTTTGGAGGCTTCAGCTTGCCAACTAAAACAGTTACCCTGTTCTGTTTAATCTGGGAAATCTTGCTTCAAGTCTGTTCTGGAATGATCTTATCTAATTGGAACATTCCCCTTAACTATTGTATTGCGAGGTTATAATCCCCCTGAAGCCTGGCACTCGTTTGGGAGGATCCTAGCCGCAGAGGGAGCTAATGCACATTTCTGTCCAGCCTTACTTGGGGGCCCCCAGCCTGCCAGTCACCAAGCCAAGCTCTTCGGGAGCTTTAGCTCACTAAAACAAGCTTAGAGAGATTAAAGCTAAAGATAGTGAGTTACTTCCGGGACTTCCAGGACTCTAGTTCTTAGACGTAAACTAAGCAGAAGGTGGCCTTCTAAATTCTAAATTCTTTAGAATTTAAGGATCCCATTAACAAAGACTTGGGGTTTCTTGGAGCCAGACTAATACCTACAAGGGACTGCCACTGGATTGGGGATTGTGCCTATTTTAGGGTGTACCTTGTTGCTCAGACGTTTTCTCGAGGCTGGCTGGGGACCTAGTCTCAGTCTGACCTGTTTCACCACCAACTTACCCATCACCGGAGTATTCTCAAGGTGGTGAGCTCTAAGAGCCTCTAAATGCTTGACCAATGCCTACCAACTTTTTCAGCTTTCTGGTCTCCGAGAGTCCCATTAGCAGTAGCCATTATCTACACAAGATAAGATAAACACGTGTGCCTTAACAAATGGGCAGTAACCAAAAGATGTCTCTGAGTCCTGGCCATAAGAAGGTCCTGGGCACGTGGGCACCCTTGAGTCTCCTGGAACCTTGGATTGGGGGAGGGATTGATCACCAAACTCCAAGGAATGGAGACTGTGGACTGATTCCAAACAACGTGGAGAAATCCAGCTGCCACCAATAGTTCCTAGTGTGGAATCCCGGGACAGAGCTGAGTTTGGGGTTTTCTGCCCCTCCCGCCCCCCGGGAATTATGGTCTGAAAAGCTGGGGGCTTGGATCTGATAGACCTTTCTGCCAGATCATCAGCGGGGCTCTGGACAGCGCCCTCTGCCAGTGCAGGCTGACATGCCCTGTAAAGGAAGGCCAGTTAGAGCAGGATTCTGAAGCAGAAAGAGCAGACCTCAAACTGAGAGGAGCTCACCCACGGCTCTTGGAAATGGCCAGCAAGACCTTGAACTCAGGGAGTTTCACAGGGTACAATTCTTGTCATCCCCAAATGCCTCCAGGAAATTCATTTTGAATCTCATCACTGCCAGCCAATCTGTGAAATAACAAAAATTCAACCAGGTAAACGTTAAAAATCTAATTCATGAATTGTTCAACATCCCATGTAGAAAGTAGGGAGAATTTCAAAGGCCTCCAGTAAAGGAGAGGTTTTTAAAGGTAGAGAGGGAGCAGAAAAAAGGAGTTATTAGTAAAGAATCCATTATTTTAGGCAAGGTCACCCTCCTACGGGGAACTATCAGTAAAGGGGTCTATCAGTAAATTTCCCAGTGCTGACAGGGACGTTTCTATGTCGACTGGTTTAAGATTACATTCCTGGGGAGTTGTAACTGCAGTTATGTGTCAGATCTTGGTTTTCTGACAGGGCCTTAACCTAAATGATGCCATCTTGGGCCCATGGTTTTCTTTTTTTAACACTAGCCTTGGCAGAAATCAGGTTGACGTCTCTGGACAGAGCGGTATCAGGCTCGCCTAGAAGTAGACAGACCTTTTTTAGGTCTTAATGCCACAAATCCAGAGTTTGCATGTTTTGGGAGAGGGGTGTCCAGGGTTGGAATGTTCTGGGAGGAAGACGCGGGAAGTTTCAGGAGTGAAGTCTCTGTAGATTCCTTTTAGGAACCTCAGGGGCTATATTTCAGCGTGTTTGGCCCAGCTGTAAGAGGCATCCTGGGAGGTCAGCAGATGAGCTTTGAGAATTTACAAAACAAAAGAGAAGGAGATAAAACACCAGGTGCGTGGGGCCATTCTGGAATGGCCCGGAGCTGGAGAGACCGACCTGCCTACTGGGGGGAGTCAGGGCACTTGCCTTCTGCCAGCTCAGCTGGTGATGGGAGCCATGATCTCTGGCAAACCATTTCCCCCGCTCTGGGCATCAGGGTCCCCAGATAAGGTGGGGGTTAGGCCTGCAGGCTTCGAATGATGGGATTCCATGTGGACAGTAAGGGGGGGTTCTCCAATGTGCCTCTCCTGGCCAACTGCAGCCTGTGTGATCGGTTTGTCCTCCTTTAGAATTAACTGAACTTGTAGGAATGTTACTGATAATTACCCTTCTCTCTGTTTTTATTGTTACTTGAAGATGCTCACTGAGTATTTGGAGAATGAGACCTGGCAGATGTCCCCGACTTGGAGGGTCAGATTCGGTGTTGCACTGAGCCCTGAACTGGTTTCTTGTGGGACATTGGTGTCTGCTGTGGGCACTGGGCCTTCCATCACTGGGCCTGTGTGTTACGGAGCCTTCTGCCTCCTCTCCTGTTTCTTCCTAGGGCAGGCACTCAAATCATGGGCATTTCCCCTGGCCTGTGGCTGGGCCGAGTGGCTGCTGAGACTGCGCTGTTCCCATCCTCAGCAGACAGAGCAGCCCAGGGGCTCCAGCCTGAAGGTGCCCAGAGGCAGGGAGGGAAGGCTCCAGAAGTGAGGGTGCAGTGGATAACGGGTGCAATGGAGGGAGGGTGCAGTGACTGGATGGAGGGTGCAGTGGATGGATGGAAGGTGCCGTGGATGGATGGAGGGTGCAGTGGACGGTTGGAGGGTACAGTGGACGGATGGAGGGTGCAGTGGCTGGATGGAGGATGCAGAGGCTGGATGGAGGGTACAGTGGCTGGATGGAGGATGCAGAGGCTGGATGGAGGGTACAGTGGCTGGATGGAGGATGCAGAGGCTGGATGGAGGGTACAGTGGCTGGATGGAGGGTGCAGTGGCTGGATGGAGGGTGCAGTGGATGGCTCGCTGAGGAGCGCACAGCTGTGGTGTTGGTCACAGCACCCCAAGCAGGAGATAAAGATTTAATGACCATGGGCATCAGGCACTGCTTTAATCTTTTGAGGCCCATGTCAGAGTCAACCTCCTCTATGCAAAACTGTGCAACTTAAAAAAAAGAAAAAAGGGAGGAAAAGCAACCCCTCCCGAGTTCTCAGCTGGAGCTTCTCCCGGACTCACAAAGTCCAGAGCAGCTAACCTGTGATTCTCTACTGTCTTGCATTTAAAAATTTCATGGCTTTTTCAGTGGGTTCCCAGAGTGGATATGATCCCTCCAGGGACTTCATGACCCCTGCCTGTAGGAGAAGCAAGAGAGCCCCTCGCAGAAGTACCGAGGGGGGCATGCCTGTGGGTTAGGTGATGACACACGTTCACTCCCCATCGCCCTCGAGCCCTGAGAGGCCTGACCTGTGTGTCCTGGCGATCCCTCGCCCTTCTCTCCCAGTTCCGTTGCTCCCAGTATGTGCCTTTTCCTTGCGCCACGCGCTCAGCTTTTTCTTGCCTCTGGTGGCTTCTTCATGGCAGTTTTCACGCATAGAAACGTTTCCTCTCCTGCATCTGCTCAGGGAGGAAGCTACTTTCTCTGCCACCTGCCCTTGCTGGAAGGATGCAGAGAGCCCTGGGAGACCGCAGCGACTTGGCTGAGCTCACAGGCCTTCAGAGACACTCAAGCCCTCTGAATTCTAGAATTAGAGACACCCTCGTCCATCCAGGCGCCACGGCTCCTTCTGCGAGTATCTCTGAAGTGGGCATGTGTGGTCTCTCATGGGAAGCAAGCTCTTCCAGAGAGGGCTGCGGCCACTCCTTTTTTTTTTTTTCTTTCAGGATCTATTTAAATTCCAGTTCATTAACATTGCAGTCCCTTTTGTTGGGCACCTGGGAGCCACTTAAAGGTCTGGGCTTCAGGGTTTTCGGTGGTTCGGCCCGCGTGGGTGCTGTGCACGGACTGCAGACCCGTGCAGGGCAGAGCGCGTGGTTCACGCTTCCAGAGACTTCTTTCCCTTCCCTCCACCCAGTGACAGGGTTGAACGGTGTGTCCCTCACCGCGAGGCAGGTTCCTGACTTGGCCCCACCTCACGGAGCCCTGGGGTGTCCTAGCTTTACGCCCGTGAGAGGCGTTCCATTCTTTCTTTCTCAGGGACCCATGAAACGCTTCTCTAAGAGTGCCCGGCAGCTTTGATTTGGAAAAAATACGGCCTGTGGTTTATTAACCTCCGTACTCGTTTGGTGACCTCCAGCATGGCGGTGGTCAGCGAGGACTCTTCTGTGGACTTCCTGCACAGCTCCCCAGACTTTAGGGGCCATCCCAGGCCACCCAGATGTTTTTGAGTCTCCCCAGTGCCGCCGGGCTTGGAGGCTAAGAGCAAGTGCCATCAGACCAGTCGAACAGGGAGTGGCCACACCTGGGCAGCCCCGGCCCCACCCGGAGGAGACTGAGGCTGAGGCCGCGGGGATGGATGTATGGGCTGCAATCTTTCAGGGAGCGGACACGCCTGGCTCATCTCCAGGGCCGGGGTGTTTCCAGGGTGGTGAGAAAGCTCTGGGAGGGACCTCCCAAGCCACGCCGTCACCCACCCAGGGGTGGCCCGGCTTGTCCTGCTTTCACTTCTCCCTCCGGCTTCCACTGTCATGACCTGCTCCCCACGTGGCGCCCTGGAAGCAGGAAGTGGACTTGTAGGTCAGTGAGTCACTATCAGTGCGAAGGGTACTGACCGGGCAGCCTTCCCGTGCCCTCCCGCCCTCAGAGCCACAGGCCAGTTTACCGATGGCTGCGCTGGCTTTGCCACCTATCTCTGGTCAGTCGGCGGTGACGCGGGTCACCCGATACGTAGCGCAGAACCTCCCGTGATCACCTTTCCTCAAGAAGGGCTGATATCAGTGCTCAGGAAATGGCTTCACCCTAAGGTGTAAACCCACATCCCAGGAGGACTCGGGTGTCACCGTTCCTAGGTGCTCTGAGTTGTAACCAGGGATCGAGTTCACCATGCGGACTGTTCATTTTTTAAGTTTTTTTTATTGAGATGTCATCAACGTATAACATTATATGAGTCTCAGGCATATAACATAATGAGTCAATATTTATATGGATGGCAAACGGGCTGTTCTTGTTCAACTCTTCTTTTCTTTGATTTCTTCAGGACCCTTGGTTGGGAAGCAACACTCCTGTGAATTCCACGGCGCCCATGTGCAGGGGCATCTTCTTCACCATTTTGAAAAACGGCATAAATGGCACACTGTCATGGATCCGCTGCATCAGGTCCACGATCCACCTGGAATAACGCGACGCCAGCGAGGGCTGGCCGTGTATGTGTGGGAAGGCCCGGCTGGCCGTGGACGCTGGCCACTCCAGCTTCCTCAAATAGTCCTTCATCTACCCTCGGTTCCCTTTAAGAACCCACTGTCACAACCCAGTAAGTGTAGAGCTCAATGGATTTTTACATATGTGTGCATCTGTGTCACCACCACCCAGATAAAAACGGAGAACATTCCAGCACCCTAACGCACACCTTTGTGTCCCTCTCAGGAGCGACTCCCTCCAAGGGAAAGCACTGTTCTGACCGCTATCATCATGGATTAGTTTCACCTGTCTTTTGAACATCATGTCAGTGGAATTATAGAGTATGCATTGTTTTTGGTCTTTTTTCAAAAACATGCCTGTGAGATTCACCTGTATGTCTCAGAGGTTTGTGTTATTGCTACGGAACGACTTCCGTTGCTCATATTATCCCCCCCCATGTCACCCCCGCCATCTTGGCATGACCACCACTAGCATTTTAATGGAATGACCTATCCATTACATGTCCTTTGCATGTGTGTGTGTGTGTGTATATATATATATATATATACACACATATATATATATATATATGTATTTTTTTTTTTTTTGTGAGAGCGAGTACATAGAGGGGGAGGAGCGGGGAGAGACCCTCCGAAGACTCCCCGCTGAGTGCAGAGCCTGCCCCAGGGTTCTGTCCCATGACCCCGAGATCAGTACCCGAGCTAGAACCAGGAGTTGGACGTTTCACTGACCGTACCACCCAGGTGCCCCTGCCTATGTATTTTAAAACTTAGCTATAAGGCAGTGTGCAATAGTTTACAGTGGCTTTTGTCTCTTTGTAGTTGACATTTCTGGTCTTATGGGCATTTCTTTTTTCACCCTCTACCATGTCCTGGAGAAGACTTGCTGGGGTGTGGAGAGTTCTTCCTCCTATGTGTTCTAGAACTGTCATTTAGAAAGCTCAGAGGGGCTCAGTATGACGGCGTCCTTCATAACTTGGCTTGTCCTCGCTTGGCCGTCATCCCTCCAGCTGGAGGTCTTGTTCTCTCTGCTGACCACGTGCAGTGGGAACAGAGGGGTGGGTCCAGGCTCACGCCAGGGAGCTCACACCCACGATGGGCACACAGCAGCATGTGGAACATAAGTCTCCCACCTGGCACATGGCCCTCACTCAGGGCTGGTTCTCCTTAGAGATGCAGGCCTAGAGCCCTGGGGGACCATCGGACCGAAGTCCTGACTCCCCCATTCCATTTCCCAGCCCCAAGCCCATGGTCAGAGCAGGACAGATCTAAGGACTGGCTGGGCTAGGAGTCCATGGGCCCTGTGGGCTTCAGCTGCTGGTGACTTTGCTTCTTCTTGCCGCCTAGATGTGCAGTGGGACGTGTGTGTGTGTGTGTGTGTGTGTGTGTGAATAACCAGCACAGCTTGCTCCTTGCTCGCAGCACCGACATGTTCCCTCACTCTGTAGTTTCTGATTTTATCTTGTGTGATACCTGAAAGACTCCTGAGAAACTGCATGTTCAGAGCCCAAGTCTGTCTTTTACTTCCGTCCGAGTTCCTGGTGTCTGCAGTGACTTCGGGCCTCTCGGGCGTGTCTGCACACACCCCCACTCATTAGTCCCCTTTGCTCTGACTTACCGTAACACGGCGCACGGTGGGGAGGGTGGGTGTCGCGGCACCCAGGCACACAGGGCCTTGTCTCCCGCACGGGCCACCTTCCCGAAGAGCTTTGCTTCCGTCAGATGCCTGCTCCTCTACTGAGGCTCTCACACCAGAGGCACTGCGATGTGTAGGGAGTTCAAGGCAGCACTCCTGTCCCTGGGGAAGCAAGGCCAGGGCCCAGGACACACAGCTCCCATGTGTCTTTGCTCTGTGTCTCAGCTGCTCCCACAGCCCTCGGGCCGCACTGGTTCCGGCCCCATCAGCTGAGGTCAAGGGTGGCAGAATACAGGCAGCTCCCTGCAGCCCTTGCTCTGGGGGGAGCCAGGGCCTCTGGAGTAAGTAGGGTCTGGAGTGGGGAAGAGGAGCCCCGCAGGTTCCAAGTGTCCCCGAGGGTGCCCGGGGCAGGGACTACCCTGGTTGTTGCCTCATCAGCTCTGCTGCTCCAGACTCTGTCCCCAGCCCGGTCTCCCTGTGCCCCCACTGGCAGGGGCAGGGCTGGGGCAGGGTCCAGAGCCTCACAGAGGCTTGGCCAGTAGGTATACCCCAGTTAGCTCTGGGACTTTGCTTCTGCTGTTTCCACTGTGGAGCGATAAGGGGCAGTGTCCTTGGCCAAAGGGACTCCAGATTCCTGCACTGGGACCGGCACTGCCAACAGGTGAAAGAGATTTTTGTCCTCCACCCGCATCCCAAGGTTTCTTTACTGCTAGCTCCTTCTCTCCTTCTATTCCCAGGAGGTGAGAAGGACCCAGAGTGGCCAACTTTGCTGAGAAGCATCTCGGAGATGCTGCCGAGAAACGGACTGGGACAGCACAGACCTGTAGTGCCACCTAGGGGACAAGTATCCCTGGGCTCGTGGCTGGTGCACACAGACCCCTCACTGCAAGTTAACCCGATTTATAAAACCCAGGATTCACTTGAAGAATAAAAAATGGGGGACACCTGCGTGGCTCAGTGGGTTAAGCCTCTGCCTTCGGCTCGGGTCATGATCTCAGGGTCCTGGGATCAAGCCCCCATTGGGCTCTCTGCTCAGCATGGAGCCTGCTTCCCCGCTCTCTCTGCCTACTTGTGATCTCTGTCAAATAAACAAAACCTTTTAAAAAGTCATTTCAGTTATTTCTCATTTACAAAGGGATGCCTTTTAGAGTACCCTTAAAAATGTATGCTCCCATCCTACATTTTAAGTGATGATTTAGTAAAAAAATTTACAATTTTTTTCCACGAAGGCGGGAAGAGATGGCACTTACTGTGTGGAGTGAGGAGAAACTATGAAAGCATGGATCAGTCTTCAGAAAGGCAATGTAGAGATACTTGGTTTTACATATTATTCTCATTCTTCAAGCTTTTAAGTCATGAAAATGAAAACCACGGAATGTGTACAGGAGGAAGAACTGTTCCTTGCTTCGATCCGTCCAGGGTGGAGGCCACTAATTCTTGATCACGTCTTATTTAAATGCCAGTGACTTACAGATCTGGCCCCCTCCACGCGCCAGACTCCTTCCCCCCAGATGCCCGTTCAGCATCTCCGCTGGGATGTCTGAACCAAACGTTCCCATCCCCAAGGCTAGGAAGCGCAGGAAGCGTGGGAGTCATCCTTGACTCCTTTCTCTCCCAACCAACAGCCAAGCCAGGAGATCTCCAGTTTCCATCTTCAGAATGTAAGCAGAGTCTGGCAGGTTCTCACTGCCCGGTTGCCGCCCCTAGGTCCGAGAACAGTGCTGTTTCTTGGCCTGGATTACGGCAGTGGCATCCTGACTGGCCTCCCTGCTTCCCACGTTGTCCCTCCACAGTTCAACCAGGCAGATGGAGGCATCCTTCCTCTAAGTCAGGTGATGTCTCTCCTTGACTCAAAAGCCTGCAGTGGGTCCGTTTTACTCAGAATAAAAGCCGATGTCCCTATAGTGGCTTTTCAGGCACACGTGATATGCACTCAGCTGCTTCTCTGACGCCTCTCCAACCCCTCTCCATCTTGCCCCCTCGCTCCAGTGACGCTGGCTCTTTGCACACCAAGGGCACGCCTGCTTTAGGACCCACTTTTCTCCCAGATATCTGCATGGCCAATGATCACCTCCTCTAAGTGTTTGTTCAGCTGTCAGGACAGCGAGGTGTCTATCCTGACCAACTCCTTTATGATCATCAAATCCAACAGTCTGTACTGAAACAGTATTTGCATAGCTTTCTTGACCTTGAGGTGGTCACTGACATGCACTTTGGTTAGTTCAAAGTAGGTCGCCTCTATGTCCCCGTTTGCCTAGGATATAGTCCCAGGTGACACTTGTTGCCCCACAGTTATAATAACAACAATAGCATCCCCTTCACTTCCCGGTAATAACTATACCATTTATTGGTATCAAGACTAAGTTCAGTAACTTGCTCCTTGGACATTTATGTCAGAATGGATTCTGAACATCACTTAGCAAAGTTAAACTGGTTTTCAAATTTAAAAAAAAAAGACAATTCAACTAAACCAAAAAATAAACGATTCAACTTAAAAAATGGAAGGACTTTAAATAGACATTTCCTCAAAAAAGATGGAGGGATGGTCAATACGCCTGGGAAAAGACGCTCGACGTCACGGATCGTTAAGGAAACGCAACTCTGAACTGCAGGGAGGTGCCCCGCACCCCCACCAGGATGGCTATTCTAAGAAACAGAAAAGAGCAGGAATCTGTGCAGGATGTGGAGAAATTGGAACCCCTTGTGCAAGGCTGGTGAAAGGGCAAAAGGGTGCAGCTGCTATGGAAAACTGTTTGTCAAGTCCTAGAAAGAATTCCACTTTGGGGAATATGCTCAGAAGAACTGAGAGCAGGTCCATGAAGAGATGCTCATCACAAAAGCAACGCAAGTGTCCACGGGGGCATGGAAGGACAAACATGGTCTATACGTACAGTGGAATGTTCTTAGAAAAGGCGGCAGTGCTGACACGTGATAGGACATGATGCCGGGTGAGATAACCGAGGCACAAAAGGACAGCTCCTGTAGGATTCCCTTTCTGCGAGGGCCCTAGAGTAGTCTAAAAGCAGCAGAAAGAATGGTGCTCGCTGGGGTGGTGGTGGGGGGCAGTAAGGGGGGCTGGGGAGTCTGTATTGAATGGGGCAGTCTGTATTGAGTTTCAGCTCTGCAAGACGAAGCAAGTCCAGAGGCTACCGGCAGTCGCACAACAGTGGGAATGTATTTGATGCCACTTAAAAATGGTTAAGATGGTAATTTCTATGGTATGTGTATTTTTCCTCAATTAAGAGATTTTTAAAAATCCAAGAAAGACATTAAAGGATCAGAAGAAGTTAGAGCAGTATTTATTCCATTTTCTTGCAATCGTATTATCTAAGGCATTTGTGGTAATTATATGGCAAGAGAATACAGTTTCTTTTAAGGCCTCTGTAGTTGGACTTTTGTGCAGAAATATATCATATTTTGTATGCATTTGAGAGAACTTATTTTATTCATGAGAAATACATCTTTGCCTCATTATCCCTTAATCACACTCAGCCACTTGCAGTAGAGGGCACGTCTCATTTCGTAGCTGCTCTGAAGATCCCCTGCTTTGCTGTGGCCCGGCCCAGACAGTACGAGGGGGCTTCGCTGTGTCCCCTGCCCCTCAGGCCGTGCTCTCAATGATAACGGCAATGCCTTGGCCACCGCCGATGCAAGCTGACCCAACAGCGTATTTCCCGCCCCGACGCCTAGAAGAGAAAGCAGTGGCTGAAATCTACTCAAATAAAAAACAGAACTAATTAGAAAATTAATGAACTAGAATTAATAATGATCACATCTGCATTATTCATCCTCATTCAGCTCAGTGTCTCAATCTTTTCTCCAGGCCTCAATACTGATCTACAGTCACAAGGTAAGGAATTCAGGAAACAGTATTTTTATTAAAAGAAGGTGTTAACAGAGAAGAGAGAAGCTGAAACAGATCTAGAAGCTGAGGTGTGCTTTGAGAAAGGAGAGTGGCCGGGAGGTCACAGAGATGAAAAGGAAGCCGAAGAAGGGGCCGGCCTCTTTGATTTTTATATAGTCCAGATTTTCATGGCACAGGAGAGGAAGGGCAATCAGTGAAGTTTGCCCATGTGAACGGGTAGATGATTTAGAAGCATTTCATGTCCCTTGCATAAAAGTTAGATTCCTCTAGATCACGATCTATTCTTGCTCAACCCTAGAAAAACCACCTAGGAACTTTCTGGTGCACATTACTCATTTTGACTCCGTGAATTATTAAATGAGGGGCGCCTGGGAGGCTCAGTCGGTTAAGCGATCATGACCTTCAGCTCAGGTCATGATCCCAGGGTCCTGGGATTGAGCTCCCGGCTCAGTGGGGTGTCTGCTTCTCCCTCTCTCTATGACTGCCACCACCCTACTTGTGCACTCTCTAATAAATAAATTCTTAAAAAAATAAAAAAATGAAATGAAATGAAATGAATTCCATTTACCTTAACCTAACAGGAGCCAGAGTGATTTTTTTTTTTTTTTTTTTTGGCCTGATGTAGTTCGTTTTTTTTTTGCTTCTTCCTAACAGAGCAAAATGGTCCAAACTACACAGTACCAGAAGGAGGAGCTCTTGTATTAAAACTGAGAAGGATCAGACCCGCAGAAGGGCTCTTCTGGAACCCTGGCACCAGTGAAGGAAACACTTAGCTTAGACCCAAACTAGCAGTTTGCTCCGGTTTCTTAACTGACAGCATCTAGCTCAGAATCCTCCCAATATCCTATTTGTTCTCCTAAAGAACCGTATCTCACTCTTGTAACCGGCACTAGAGTGTAAGCACACGACAACAAGCAAGGCCTCGGCAACACGAGGAAGCGTGCGCATGCCCAAGTGTAGAGCCCTAACAAGTCAGCTGGGCCATCCACACCGTCAGCCGCAAAGGGTGCGGCCATGTAACGTGTTCCTGGTGAGCGGCAGTACAGGAGGATAGGAGGACGAATGAAAAATGCTGAACTGTTCTGAGGAAACCCAAATCCACGCATTTTTAACCAAAGATGGCAAATATGAAACGTAACAACTTCTGGCAAATACCTTAATTCATGAACCAGGTGTGCCGTAATTCTCGATCCAGACCCTCCCAGGGGATGACCGAGCGCGATGGCTCCACCATTCACATTGGTCTTACTTGGGTCAAGACCCAAACTCTTCTCGACTGCTAAGTACTGAGGAGCAAAAGCTTCATTCACCTAAAAATAATCAAAACACAGATAAAAATCCTCGCTCATAAGTTGATTTTTAACTGAGAATGTCCAGTCCTACTGACGACTAATTTTGCTCTTTTTTTTTTTCCCTATTTAACCTACCTTTTATCTTCAACCACTCTTTGTAAAGATAATCTTTGCAAAGAGGTTTGAAAATGGGTGTAATTTACTAACCGATACCTCAAGTCAACTGCACCCCTTTGAGAAAAACCCTCAGCAATGTTGTAAATGGATACCTAGTAAAGGCAGTGGGAGATGGCCCACAGGTTCCGGAACCAGAGGGATGGCTCAAATCTTGGCTGTATGCATGTTCTTTAAGCTCTTGACACTCGAGGTCCCTCCAAGAGTAAAATGTAACTGTAGTACATCCTAGGAGTTACTGTCAAGGTTAAACGAAATCATGGGTATTAAGTGTCTGGTGTATTACCTGACACATACCAACCATTCAGCAGATGGTTTCTCCTATGATTTTTATTATTACCCAGTACTACTAGCCATTCTTCTAAGAATAAACTGACACACAACCGAGGATAAACCTGCAGGGCCAGATACACAGAGGAACTGTGACCGTGTTGAAATCTGGCAGATCTGAGAGTCTCATATTGTATTTACTCAGCAAGGTTGGCTATGAGAATTACCTTCCTTCAGGTTCATAGCACTATAGTTTTATATGATCTTAGAAAATTTTATAGGTAAGAAAACTGATTTTAAGAAAGGTAACTTTTACAGAGTTGAGATCAAAATCTAGCCTGTGTTCTTTTCTGCTGTATTTTGTGCTTTTCCAAGATGGTGTTTTGTTTGTCCTTAGGTCCTGCATTATTTTTCCATTTTATATGGTCATGTTTAGGGTGGTACTAAGGGAAGTGGAATATGAACTAGCGAAACTAGGTTTCTGAGCCAAGGTACAACTACCATGATCTTCAAAATCCCAAAGACAATCCCATCAAGGTATTGAGATTTATGTCTTTGAGCACATACACATCTATAAATGATTACGAACAGCTTCACAGAGCTGACATATTTAAACAGAGTTTCAAGTGTGAAATCTAGAGTCAGAAATCCAGGTATATTATTTGCTAATATAAGTATGATAATTAAGCAGCCCCCTTGAGGCTTTAAGAATGGAAGAAGAGATTTAAGGATAAACTGTTTGTCTAAAACCCTGGTTTCCTGGATGAGAGATGATCACACCTGTGCTGAGTGACAAGCCCCTTCTCTACCAATTTAGAGAGATTTCCTTTGTTATATTAGTTATTTCCCAATGTCAAGCAGCAAAGATGTTTAATTACTTAAAATTTTCAAATAGTCCCCAAATGTAAAATGTATATAATCCAGCTTTATTTTCTTTTCCACTCTTCCTTTTAATTATGCTAAATGCTTAAGATGCCTTTGCTCTAAACGAACATTTAAAAAAAAAATCAGGGGCGCCTGAGTGGCTCAGTGGGTTAAGCCTCTGCCTTTAGCTTAGGTCATGATCTCAGGGTCCTGGGATCGAACCCCACATCGGGCTCTCTGCTCAGCAGGGAGCCTTCCCCTCTGCCTACATATGATCTCTGCCTGTCAAATAAACAAATAAACTCTTTAAAAAAAAAAAACCACCATACTTATAATAATAAAATTAAGTTTTCTATGCCAAAAATTATCACACCCCAAATCTAGCCACAACTATGGTGTAAAAGACAAAGTTAAGTCTGGGGGAGGGAGAGTTTTAACTTGATGAGAGGGCAAGAAACCAAGAAACTTCTAGATTTGGCACCAGATAGCAATTTTTCTATTATGCCAATTCTTTCGCTTATATATTTTTTCATTTTAATGCATCAAAGGTCGAAGTTATTCTCACCCACCTTACAGAATATTCAATTCAACAAGCACACTAGTAGTCTAAAATGAAATATTCTTGTAAGGTCCTAAGGAGTTTCCAGGAATTCATATCTTAGTAGGAGAAATCAGGCTATTTTAATTATTTGAATATACATATTTTAATCGGGTAGAGAAAAGTACCCATCCAAAGCACATAACAGAAGTAATACGTGGACACATGTCATCTGGAAAGGCTAATAGCACAGAAACAAAAAAAGCTACAAAATACCAAATTAAAGCCATTCGTGCTATACATGTTAGTAGCTTATTCATGTAAAATAGTCTTAACACTTACCTCTACCAAATCCATATCCTTAAGACTCAGTCCTGTTTTCTTCAGTGCCCCGCTGATAGCAGGGACGGGACCTACATAAGAACAAAATCAGTTCCGTCTCATGTGGCAGTTTTTAGTAGCCACAGATCTTACCGCCTTGATAGCACATTATGCAATGATGGGACCATAAAAAACCAGAAAACAGAACCAAAGTGAAAAGCTGGCTGTGCGAAAGTGCAAATGAGAGGCTCACATGGAAACTTCTGCCAGAAACAGCTTCAAGAGCTCAGACAGGGGCACCTGGCTCAGTAGGTTAAGTGTCTGCCTTCGGCTCAGGTCATGATCCCAGGGTCCTGCGATCGAGCCCCGCACTGGGTTCCCTGCTTGGCAGAGAGCCTTCTTCTCTCTTGCCCTCTGCCTGCCACTCTGCTTACTTGTGCTCTCTCTCTGTCAAATAAATAAATAAAATATTAAACAAACAAAAAAAAAGAGTTCAGACAGCCAAAGGAGTCCTCTCTGGGGTTCTGCAGTCATTGACAAGATCATGCCTCCTACCGAAGGTCAAGGTAGACTGAGTGCTCTCCTGAGTCACAAGTAATATGCATTCCCAGTACAGAATGACTGTGGCCACTCTGAATTTTGGGGTCCATCTGGACAGAAGACAAGAAACAGCAGCTGTATCTCCACGTGGGCATAGCAAGACAGGAAACCACAAGGCACTTCAAGGAAAAGATACCTGAAGCAAAGAAGCGTTTCTATTGCCAGTGGTGGGCAGAGATTTTAAACAAAACCAAACCCCCGTGGCAGAAAAGCAAATCTACCTAGTAAGACTTCTGAAACTTTAGCTCCCAGATTACTGACGATCACCAAGGACAGTTTAATGCTGCTCAATATTTTCAAGTTATACTGATATTTTGTCCTAAAAGGTAAAAAAGCTGGCTGAAGAAGATTATCTACTTCACTATTCTCAGAGAATGGAATGGCCATGTCTAAAAAAATTTGTGTGTTACGTTCCATTGAGTTTAAGTAGTCAGATATTTTGCAACAAGTGTCATACGTATGCCTAAGGTAATATGGGAAACCGGTCTTCACAAGAAAAGCGTGATGCAATCTAAACACAGTGTACTTTGTTTTGTCACCTAGTTAAAAACGTTCTTGGAACAGCCGTCTGCTCACCAGGGAAGGGCATCGGGTTAGCGCTTTTCAATCTGGCTACCGATTTAACATAAAACCTAGTTCTAGATTCTCTTTGAATGTCTAAGGCACAAAAATAGGACAGTGAACAGCAGAGCCAGCAGTCAGCCAGCATGGCCAGGGATAATGTACTCTACAGGGGTCAGAGACACACGGAACCAAAAGCTGAGGGTCTAACTCCGCTCTACACACCTCCTTGTCTTCATCTCCACAGTAAGCGTGACTCAGTGCATTCTTACTAACTCAGAATCCTTACAATCAATTGTTAAAATACGTGGGGCCACAGCCTGAGTTTTAAAGGACTGTTCCCGTAACACTGTTATGGGACTTCACTGGGACCCAGAAAGTTATAATAATCTTGTTTCTAGTCCTGCCACTAATAGCTACGTGACCCTGAGCACCTCTTTTGGACTGTAAGCTTCTCATCACAAGTGCTCTGAACTGGTTTTTAATCATCTTTTTAACTACCGGAATCCTCTCTACAAATTAAGCCCAATAAAAGATAAAACCAGGGGCACCTGGGTGTCTCAGTGGGTTAAGCCTCTGCCTTCAGCTCAGGCCATGATCCCAAAGTCCTAGGATCGAGCCCCACGTCGGGCTCTCTGTTCGGTGGGGAGCCTGCCTCCCCCTCTCTCTGTGCCTGCCTGTCTGCCTACTTGTGATTTCTGTCTGTCAAATAAATAGGTAGGACCTTTTAAAAAAAAAAAAAAGATAAAACCAGAGCTGCTATAGCTGCAGAGGTTCAAGGCTTCCCTCACCACTACCACCACTGGGGAGTTCCAGGGAACACTGACTGTCTTTCCCTATGTGTCCTTCCTGGGAGCCACTACGAGTCCCAAGTCCCCACTTTCCTCCCTCTTCTGGGTCAGCAGCTTCTCTTGCAAGGCTAAGGATTGCTTGATGTTGGATAACTCCATAACCGAGGGCACTATTCTTAGGAACTGGAGTGATGAATCAATCCCCACCACTCAAAAACCACTCTCCCTTGTTTATTCATGTGGGGCACTCCGTGCAGTCACCTTGTTTAATCCCACACAACCACCGACAGACAGCCGTCTAGTGAGGGCACACCTGACACTGGGGCATCTGGCGTTTACGGCTCTGCTCAAGCCCTGAGGGAAAAAGCAATCCTTCCACAATGGTATTCACTGCACTGCAGGGCCAGCATCCAGACGCTGGAACAGAAGAAAGGAAAACTACATTTTCTTCTTCTTTTTTTTAGAGACACAGTGAGAGAGGAACACAAGCAGGAGGAGTGAGAGAGGGAGAGGCAGGCTTCCTGCTGAGCAGGGAGCCAGATGTGGGGCTTGATCCCAGGACCCCGGGATCATGACCTGAGCCGAAGGCAGACGCTTAACGACGGAGCCACCCAGACGCCCCGGAAAACTACATTTTCTTCGCTATGTTAATGTATCAGAACCTATTCAGAGATTAAACTGAAAAAGAACTATAAAATAACTACTTACCTGTATCAGATAAATTTGATTGATCATCAAGACCTGCCAGGTATACTTAAACCCCATACTCCCCAGGCTCCACCCTGGAACTACTGAAACAAAATCTTTTGGGTGGGGTTATGGGTAGATTTTGATCATTTGGGGTCTGGGAAACCACCGTTCTAGACACTGAAGCGATAAATACCATACTTTTTTTTTTTTTTAAAGATTTTATTTATTAATTTTGACAGAGAGAGATCACAAGTAGGCAGAGAGGCAGGCAGAGAGAGTGAGAGGGAAGCAGGCTCCCCTCAGGGCAGAGAGCCCGACGCGGGACTCGATCCCAGGACCCTGAGATCATGACCAGAGCCGAAGGCAGTGGCTTAACTCACTGAGCCACACAGGCGCCCTAAATACCATACTTTTTAAAGCTACTTCCCATCTCTAAAACAAAAGCAGTGTTTTGGTGAAAGCAAGGAGCTAAAAGCTAATTAAGCTTTTAAGCCTGAAACATAGAAAAAACTGACTTTTAACAGATGGTCACATAGCTTATGGTTTTGGTTCAAGTAATTTGAAACACAGTGAAAGTGACAAAATATGGACAGATATGGTTGGGTATTTACTATGTCCCCAGTGAGCACAAACGCTATTACTTGAGAAGAACTCTGAGGGACAGACCGAAGATCTTTGAGAACACAGGTCAGCAACAGGTCATTCCCCTTCTACCCTGGATCCTGCTTCAAAATCCAATTTAGTTGGAAAAGGCGTAACTGTGCTCAAAGAAAAACCTCTGGACCCATCGAGAATCTGAATCTAGCCCCAGGGTAGTCTTTTCTTTGGGGTATGAGGGTTCAGATGGGATAGGACAAAGCCTCCAGCACTAGTATTTTTTAAGTGAGGCGCCTCATCAATTCTGTTTCCTGGAGAATGATGACAGACATTACTAAAATTCAGCACTCTGAGGTTCCTAGGAGCACATCCAGCAAAAAGCTGTTTCTTTTCCTAATTCGTACCTTTCAAGCCAAAAAGAGCATACAGTTGGCCCTTAAACAGCACAAGTTTGAACAGAGCAGGTCCACTCTGTGGTCAATACAGTACAGTACGATGAATGTATTTGCTTACAGTTTTCTTTTTTTTGAAGATTTTATTTATTTATTTGACAGAGAGAGATCACAAGAGAGGCAGGCAGAGAGAGAGGAAGGGAAGCAGGCTCCCTGCTTAGCTGAGAGCCCAATACAGGGCTCGATCTCAGGACCCTCGGATCATGACCCGAGCTGAAGGCAGAGGCTTTAACCCACTGAGCCACCCAGATGCCCCTACTTAACAGTTTTCTTTTTAAAAGCTTTTATTTATTTATTTGACAGAGATCACAAGTAGGCAGAGAGAGAGGAGGAAGCAGGCTCCCCGCTGAGCGGAGAGCCCAATGTGGGGCTCAATCCCAGGACCCCAGGATCACGACCTGAGCCGAAGGCAGAGGCCTTAACCCACTGAGCCACCCAGGCGCCCCTTAACAGTTTTCTTAAGAACATTTCCTTTCCTCTAGTTTACCATGAGAATACAGTGCAAACTCCATGTAACATACAAAGTGTGTGTTAAAAGCTTATGTTACGGGTCAGGCTTCTGGGCAACAGGAAGCTCTCAGTGGTTACATTTCATGGGAAGCAACAGTTGTACTTGGACTCCGGCTGCGTGACGGTTGGCACCCCTCGTCCCCACGTTGTTCAAGGGTCAACCATACACACTTGTAGGGAGCTCTCCTGCTCATCTCTGCCAAACTGAGATCCACTGGAATCCTTCATTTTCCTATCAAGCGGCAGCTGAGCCAGGTGGGCGTGGCTCTGACTCCCGGGACAACACAGTGGGAAGAGCACTTGCATGAGAGAGGCCCGGTTCCCATCCTGGCTCCATCACTCACCCGTCCGGAACTTGACAAGACAACCTCCCTAAGCCTCCATTTTCTCCCTCACAAAGGGGTTGTGGAAGAGGAAATGAGACATACCAGTAGCCGCATGCAGGACACCCAGCATTCAGCCATCTCTGTTTGGCCCCAGGATCTCTCCTTGCCTATTGTCTCCTGTGGTCAGCACCTTGTAATTCTTCTGTTATATGCTGGGAGCCAGTCTTAAAAGCTATTTTTTTTTTTAGTATTTTATTTATTTATTTGACAGAGAGAGAGAGGTCACAAGTAGGCAGAGAGGCAGGCAGAGAGGCAGGCAGAGAGAGAGGGGGAAGCAGGCTCCCCGCCGAGCAGAGAGCCCGATGCGGGGCTTAGATCCCAGGACCCTGAGATCATGACCTGAGCCGAAGGCAGAGGCTTAATCCACTGAGCCACCCAGGTGCCCCAGCCAGTCTTAAATATAGACAGTGAGAGGTGATTACTGCCCATGAGCAGTCTTAGTTTTCCTACTGGGCCCGGTACAGGTTTTCTAGATTTGTTTAAATGACTAATGACCAATCTCCTTTTCTCCACAAGTGACCTTGATCTGGCTACTGTTTCAGGTATCTGAATGCCAAAGACGATTTCTCTCCAGAAACACGCACTACAAACTTACCAATACCCATGATGGAGGGATCACATCCAGACACGAAATAGCCCACAATTCTTGCCAGTGGTGTGAAGTTATGTTTTTTAACAGCATCTTCACTAGCTATGATAACAGCTCCAGCACCATCGGACACCCCCTTGGAAACAAACACAGGAACACTGACTAGAGGGCAGAAGGACCCAGTTAATCAAGGTTTGAACTAAGGCGGTAGTGTTAGGACTGTGGTACTACGTAAGAAACAGCATCACAATCTGGGCTACGATGAGGACTTGCAGTGCTCCAGGAACTGTTTTAGGCACAGAATCCAACCTCACCAAGGGAAAACAGGAAACAATGTCCAGGAAAAGATTATGTCCAGATGTGGGGAGACGTAAGAAATCTGCTGAGTTGTATACATCAGAAAACCAACAAGTCAACCAACGAACCCAGGAAAACTGGAATAATAACCAAGCAGATTTCCTTCTAGAGTCCTTGTAATATTTTGAAAAGACTAAGAAACTGGAAGACTATTATACGTGAGTTAAAATATTTTGTTTGGGACTATGAAACCCCCAATTAACCAAATATGAACGCTGCCAGTTGAAGGTAAACAGCTAAAGACTAGTACAAGTCTCCAAAAGACCCCACAGGACTACTTTGCACTGAACACGGCAGCAAGAGTCCAAGGTGGGCTGTGGAGTCACCTACCGAGGCGTTCCCCGCGGTCACGGTTCCCTCCTTCTTGAATACTGGGGGGAGTTTAGTTAACTGCTCCAGGGTCGTCTGGGGCCGAGCGTGCTCGTCTACCTGCATTGTCTGTTTCCCCTTCTTCGTCTTCACCTCAATGGGTGCCATCTCATTATTAAAGTAGCCAGCATCATTAGCTGAAATAGGAGAAAGACCATGGTGAGAATGGGAGAAAAAGAAGATACAAGAAACAAAATCAAACACATTCTTCAGTTTCGGCTCTATCCTTTCCTCACAGCCTACTTTAACATAAGCCTTTGTTACAGGTACAACTTATGTTGCCTCTCGAAGGACTTAATACGCTGCCATCAATCTATGCAAACGCATTCTGCATCTTTTTAAAATTGTAATTTTGACCTCTTTTACTGTAATTTTTTTTTTTTTTACAAGGTATCACTAGACTATTAGCAGTCCTCCTCTGTTAGCTACAGATAGAACAGCACTAAGTAAACTTAATGTCTCATTTAAACTTCTCTGGGTGAGGTAAGAAGTAAACTTAAAAATTACCAGGTCGTACAACAATAACGTATTGTGCACTTAAAAAAATTTGTTAAGGGGGCAGAGTTTATTTTAAGTGTCTCTCCAAAAGAAGTTACTGATCTAGGTTACCAAGTAATCTATGACTGAAATTTAATGACAAGCAACTCAAAGAAATTCTACGAGCGATTACCGACACAGTTCTAAGTGAAACAGCTGACCTGCTTCCACCTCCCTCGACTACAATGGACTGCAGTAATCTACAGCTTCCAGAAACAGAATATGCCAGGAGTGAGACCACCTTCCTTCTGATAGCCCTTTACAAGGGCAGGCTACACACTTCCCTTATTTGGTTTTCACAACTCTTAGGGGAAAAGGGGAGGCAAATCTTCTGTATCTCAATTGTACAGACGCCCAGTGAAAAAATGACTTGGCAGAGGTTGGTTAACTTGTACACGGCCAAGGTAGAAACAGAGCTGATGACTCCTGGCCTCTGGACCAGCATGCTCCCACTTTACTGTGTAAGACAAACACAGAGAATGAGTTGGCTGGCATCGGCTCCATCCCACTTCTCCCTCTGAAATGCTAAGACAGACTTCATTCTCACCACTCGGAGTACTTAACGCCCCTGAAGTAGAGTTGCTGCTCATTTATAATAGTTTAATTTAAAAAATCTTTTTCAAGAGACTAAAAAATGTCTTCAACTCACCATACTGTCCTGTTGCCCACTTTGGACTGGTCTGACAGTAGTGAGAAGTGTTACACCAAGGGCACCAGAGCTCTGGCCGCAGAGAGTTCTGAGTCTTTGAGTCAGCGCGCAACGATTCTCAATTAGGAATGGGAGGAGGAAGGCACACAATGGGTCCTTTCCAAACATACCATCCCTTCCTCGTAACAGGGTATGCCTCACAGAGGAGAACACCCTCTCTGTGCCAGCAGCCCCCGGGAACCATCGTCTCTCACAGAGTGTCAAAGCCCTTGCAGCAGAGTGTTCTCCGTGTTCTACTGACATCAGAGCCACTGAGGACAAAATTCAAGTGGCCAGGTAAGGTCAATCAGCAATGCCACTTTTTAGGTAGCATTACTGTATTTCAAAAGAGAAACTCCTGGTTAATTTCGCAATCATTCACAGAACATCTACTCATCTAAACACAAAGGAATGTTGAAAAAAACTGATTTTCAAAAGGTACAATTTTAAACAAATATTATTATATGACCATTATAATCCGAAAATGACCAAACTCTTCTCTATTTTTTTAAACCCAGGTATAACTGACATACAACATTACATTAGTTCCAGGCCTACAGCCTAAACATTCGGTATTTGTGTATACAGGACTGCACAATGATCACTGCTCTAAGTCTAGTTAACATCTGTCCCCATACACAGCGGCACCAATTTTTTTTCTTGTGATGAGAACCTTGAAGACCTATTCTACTAGCAACTTCACGCATGCGCTCTACAGTGTTATTAACTACGGTCACCATGCTGTACGTTACATCCCCGGGACTTATTTTATAACCTTTGACTCCCTCCACCCATTTCACCCCCCCCCAAGTTTTCTTCTGTTGACACTTCTAACATGCATCTCACTGACCAGCTTTCCACCTCTGCTGGGACTGAAGGGCGTACTTGTCGCAGTCTTCTCTGCTTATGTTATGTTTTGCAGCAAGATTCTCTGCGGTGATCCCCATGGGGAGTCGGATGTGCTCATCTGTTAATCCTGACCACAAAGCATCCTCCAGCTATTGAAAGACACGAATAGTAAGGTGATCTTTAAAGTGTATCTTTTGAAAGTAATGTGCTGTAATATCTTTACATTTAATTAATTGTCCCATAAATGAAAGAAAATTATGTTTTCTGATTATTGTTATTATTATTATTCTTCAGTTCTGGGACATTTTAAAAAACACGCAATACCATAATCAAATGCACGCATCCTCACTGTTCAGGGAGGGGACACAGGAGATCATCCTACAATCAAAAACGAAACCGCTGGGGCACCTGGGTGGCTCAGTCGGCTAAGCGTATGCCTTTGGCTCAGGTCATGATCCTGAAGTCCAGGGATCGAGCCCCATGTCAGGCTCCCTGTTCAGCAGGGAGTCTGCCTCTTCCTCTCTCACCCTCCCTCTGCATACTCTCTCACAAATAAATAAATAAATAAAATCTTAAAAAAGAAGGGGCGCCTGGGTGGCTCAGTGGGTTAAAGCCTCTGCCTTCGGCTCAGGTCATGATCCCAGGGTCCTGGGATCGAGCCCCAAATCAGGCTCTCTGCTTAGCAGGGAGCCTGCTTCCTCTTCTCTGTCTCCCTCTGCCTGCCTCTCTGCCTACTTGTGATCTCTGTCTGTCAAATAAATAAATAAAATCTTAAAAAAAAAAAAGGAAAGAAAGAAAACCTCAAGGCTACATTTTTAAGAAACCTAACACGGGGTCCTCATGCGATGTTTCCCTGTAGCCACCTGCAACCTGCGATTCTGTGCTCCGCAGGAGTGTGCCTGAGCACCTTCAGTGACAGGAACAGCTGGTTCTGTCAGCTACTGGGAGGTGGAAAACCCCACACAGGTTCCTTGAGGAACAGAAAAGGTACTTATTATCCAGTGGGTCAGTCTCTGATAAGGGTGCCCCCTTGTGTCTTCTCCACTGCCCCTCATCATCTTCGAGCCACTGACGGGTCTTTCCAAAGGTTTTCTTAATACTTGGTGTCTAAAATACTATTTCATATTTTCTAGGTCTTATTCTTTCCAACTTTCAAAAACGCCAGGGGATGAACCAGGTGAAGTGTGAACCAATCATTGCTGTTGGAAACTGCTAACAACAGAGAATGTCATTAGCCCTTTCCCACGGGAGGGACAGCACTGGTGCCATTCCCCGGCCTGAGCTCTCCAAGATGCGAAGATCAGTTTTTGTCTGACTGACTCACGACAGTATCATCTCTATTCAAAGAGAATCTTTAAAAAAAAAAAATTTAAAGAGCAAAATAAAAAAAAAAAAATCAATAAAACAAAGAGAAGGTTTTCTGTGAAGAAGAAGATACCTATTCAATGGAGACTGCTCCAGGAAGAAAACTTCCATAAATCATGGTAAAGATTTAATTACAGGGTTTACCATTTATTCAGTAGAGAAATTAATTACTTCAACCTCCGCCTATCTTTTTGATCTGCCTCCTCCTTTCCTCTGCCTTCCCAGTGTATTAATTCCATGATCAGAGGCGTGGTGAGATAAAGTCTATGTGGATTTTTTAAATGCGGGTTAAGACGTCAAAACTAAAAACCAGACTGGCGTTTTGAAATAGTTTGCAAATTTCAAGTCATTTTTGTATTTTGTCAATCCCCTATTAACGAAACTCGTTTCAAAATTTGTTTTCCCTCTCCCAAAATGGTGTTATTAAATTTATTAGCATAGGGGTGCCTGGGTGGCTTATTCGTTAAGCAGGTCGATTAAGACCTGCCTTTGGCTCAGGTCATAATCCCACGGTCCTGGGATCGAGTCCTGCATCGGACTCCATGCTTAGCAGGAAGCCTGCTTCTGCCTCTCCCACTCCCACTCCCTGCTTGTGTTCCCTCCCTCACTGTCTGTCAAATAAATAAATAAAATTTTAAAAATATATATTAGCATAAATGCATGACCAATAATTTTTAAACATTTGAATGGTTCCAACCTTGAGATCTGATCCAAACTTGGTTCCAAAGCGTACGTTTCTGACACAGTAGGGAGACTGGCTCATGCTTTCAGTTCCTCCACATAAGACAACTTCGGCCTCTTTAACACAAATTTCCTATTTGAAAATGAATGCGCAGCAATAACAAAAAAACTTTTATTGTGACAGAGGTTTGTACTAAGCAGTAAACTAACAGTAAATGTAATGATTTACAGTCTCAAAAGGAAATACTTGTCAAGTCATGGTAAAGCACATGCCACAGCACCCATCCCCCCAAGACACAAGGGGAGAAAAACCCAACAGACTTCAATTGTGTGTGCACAAGTGACAAATTCTACCTATGTTTTGGCAAGAAATGATAATTCTTACCCTCGAAATAAATCTTGAAAATCAGTAGAGATATTAATGCCTGGCATAATATACAGATTATCAGCTGAGGATAAAGAATAAATCTTTCAAAAAGGCGGAGTAGAATTTATCCCATTAATGCAGGAGTCTGATGCAAGTAACAGACCACACACGAGAACTGAGTTAACGGAGGAGGATCAGAAAAAGAAACCCATTTCTTCCTTCTAACACCTCCCACTATTTGCATTTCTCAGAAAAGAAGCAAGGAACAAGCCTCCAACGCCAGTGTTCACAGTGACTGCTAGGGAATCAGGACCACTGTTTCAGATACACTGTTACAGAAATAAATTAACATGAAAATTATTCATCACAATATGTCCATGTCCTTCATTCTGTAAAAAAATGAAGATCTGGACAAATAAAATTGGATTTCACTATATCCCTTTTCCCTGTGCTCACGGATCAAATGTATTTGTCCAAGTACCCATTCCTTAAAAAGGAATGCATTTCTTACCATCCCCTAAACCCTCCAACTTTCTTCCTAGCCGTATAGTCTTTATTCTTGTGTTTCACAGACCTGCGTTCAAGTTTCGTCTCTGTAAGGTGACTTCATCACCTTACTGATCAGTTTCCTTGCCTGTTAAATGGGAATAGTGATAGTTCCTGTCTTACCGGATGGCTGTGAAGACTAAGTGAGATACTGAATGTAAATCTAGCATAGGTCAGGCACACAGGAAGCACTCGATAAAAGTGAGAGTCATGATTAGCTTTAACAAGAAAAACTGTGATAAAATATACCTAACTTCAAATTTACCATTGTAAACAATTTTAAGTGTACAGATTCACAGTGTTGTCTGACCAACCACCACCACTCATCTCCAGACATCTTTTCGGCACTGCAGGCTGAACCCAGTACTCATTAAACATGAACTCCTCCTTTTCTCCTCCCCGAGCCCCAGCAACCATCATCCTACTTTCTGTCTCTATGAATCTGACTACTCATATGAGGGAGATCATACAGTATTTGTCCTTTTGTGGCTCATTTATTCCATTTAGCATGTCTTCAAAGATCTGTGAACAGCTTTTAAGGAACTGTGGATTCTTGTATCCCTGTGTACTTTTCCAAGAAAAATCAAATATTGACCTTTCCTAACGAAGCATTATAACATAAAAGCCTACGGTGTTCTACTGAAGTGGGGCATTTTCTCCAACAGCTTTTCGCGTATTTTCAGAGAAGTAATAAAATGTTCCCATACCTGACATCCACTCACAATGGACTGGAAACCAGAACCACAGAGTCTGTTAACAGTGAGAGCTGGGACCTCTTTTGGGACTCCGACCCGCAAACCAACGTGCCGGGCCAAATATGCAGCATCTGAAGAACTCTGGAACAGAGGGAGAAGACAAAGAATTGTCCTCTATAAATCTTGGCCAAAAGGAGGACAAAATACACAGAAATGTTGGCAGTCTATCAAGACAAAGAATTGTCCTCTATAAATCTTGGCCAAAAGGAGGACAAAATACACAGAAATGTTGGCAGTCTATCAAAAAATAATAAGCTACATGCCTCTAAGGTAGGACACAATGCATACAGGTATAGCATGTATTTTATGTAATACATGTGCTTATTATTTGAATAAAAACTACAATTTGGTTTGCTAGTTTTTAAACACACAAAGTCCGAAAAATCCTTATATTACTATCATTAAAATAATTCTTGTATTAATATAAGATAGAAATTTCTAACTATTGGAACTGTTTATTTTTATTTATTTATTTTTTTTAAGATTTTATTTATTCATTTGACAGAGAGAGAGAGATCACAAGTAGGCAGAGAGGCAGGCAGAGAGAGAGGAAGGGAAGCAGGCTCCCTGCGGAGCAGAGAGCCCGATGCGGGGCTCGATCCCAGGACCCTGAGATCATGACCTGAGCCGAAGGCAGTGGCTTAATCCACTGAGCCACCCAGGCGCCCCTATTAGAACTGTTTAAAAATAAAATGGGCTATCTTAAAATAGTATGTCCCTTAAAAGAGAAAGTATCCGGGGTGCCTGGGTGGCTCAGTGGGTTAAGCCGCTGCCTTCGGCTCAGGTCATGGTCTCAGGGTCCTGGGATCGAGTCCCGCATGGGGCTCTCTGCTCGGCGGAGAGCCTGCTTCCCTCTCTCTCTCTCTCTCTCTCTGCGCCTGCCTCTCTGCCTACTTGTGATCTCTCTCTGTCAAATAAATAAATAAAATCTTAAAAAAAAAAAAAATAAAAGCACCCGGGGGATAATGTGAAACTGAGGCTGAGACCTGTTGACCTAGGGAGGGGAGAGTTAAACAAGGACCCCAGGTTCCAAAGCAACAGCGCTGGCCCGGCTCTGGGGTCCAAGAAGAGCAGTGATGACAGGTGGCCTGCTACAGACTTACCAGCTGGTTTCAATCTGCACTTCAGTGTTTTTATAGGTTTCCTACCCTATAACCTGTGTTTCCTACCCTATAACCTACAACCTGTGTATTTGTTCTGTGGTTTTGGTCTCCTGTTTATTTATTTGTTCTCTTTCAAGATTTTATTTATTTTGAGAGAGAGCACACTGAGGGAGACAAAGACTCACTGCTCGCGGAGAGCCTGATACAGGGCTCCATCCAGGACCCTGGGATCATGACCTGAGCTAAAGGCAGACGCTTAACCCACTGGGCCACCCGGGTGCCCTTAGTCTCCTGTTTAATGGCACACAAGTAATACTACCAGGTAACCAGAACCAGGTGTCAATGTGTTGAGACTTTTTTTTTTTTTAGATTTTTTTTTATATTTTATTTATTTATTTGACAGAGAGAGATCACAAGTAGATAGAGAGGCAGGCAGAGAGAGAGAGGGAAGCAGGCTCCCTGCTGAGCAGAGAGCCCGATGAGGGACTCGATCCCAGGACCCCGAGATCATGACCTGAGCCAAGGGCAGCGGCTTAACCCACTGAGCCACCCAGGCGTCCCTGTGTTGAGACTTTTTACTGTGTTTAGCATGATAGGGAACTTGTGAAAAAACACATACAAAAGATACAGTGACATAAAATGCGGAGCTGGGAGTGGACTCCCAAGGAGTCAGACTTGGTGTGGGAGTGTGTAACGAGCTTCTCACATGCTCTCAGCCTTCGGGAAAAACCTGGTGGAGTGCGTTCAGCCTAGTGTGGCAGATAGATGGTAAAGGACAAAGTAGTAACTTGATACCATACACAGCAGTGCTAGCTCTGTCTGTACAAAGAGAGAAACGGGCTTAGCCACAGAGGTTTAAACCATCTGGTTGTCCCGTATAGTAACACAAACCAGGGCTCGGATGCACAGTTGTATCTCATGTTTTATGGTCTCCCGGCCTTTCCACCCTAGGCACTTTTGGACCAATCTTTATCCTCGTTCAAGGCTTCGTTTTTGGGTTTTGTGGGTATTTGCCACATTGCATGCCTCAGCTTTGCAGGTAGACAGATGTGATTCAAAACTTGTGTGCTAAGGTGTTCCTTGTTGAGGAGTAATTGCTTACTTGTTGAGGAATAAGTCATGCTTCCCCACTAAAGGGGGCGTGGAGGTGGTAGTGCACAAGACAAGCCATGCCATAAGCTACTAGAACTTCTTGATGGGAAATTTTAGCTTTGCGTTTTGTTGCTTTAGTTCCTAAAATAACTTGGACATGTTCCTCACTGGTCCATCTGATGTGGGAAACAAAGGCAGAAGAAAAAAATATTAAATTTCCTCACTACTTACAGCCCACTGACAAGTCCTTGAAACAGAGCGACAGTCCTCTAGGAACTCAGCTGCCTCGATGTTAGTAGTTTCCCAATAGCAAAACAGCAATGTTTATTCTCTTGCCAAGAGGAATGTGGAAGGGGAGGACATGCTGTACCAATCCCTGAAGCTCAATAATGGCATTTGGAGTTTGGCTGAGCTATGTATCCAGCCAGGAAACCCACACGGCACGCTGCCGCTGACGTGCAGAGCTCCCGAGGTCTCCCAGGACGTCTGTGAGGTCTACGGCAGCATTTCTGAAAAGCTAAGAGACGAGTCCGGTGCCCTTTGGCCATCCTGTGATTGGTGCAAGCCAAGAACTCTTAACTGGAAGAAATCGTTTTGCCATGTAGACTCAGAACCCAAACACGCTGATGCCACACCCCAAGGCAGTGACTAGTCTAAGCTGTGCTGCCATCAGGGCACAACCTGTTGCATAGTTTTAGCTTCTCATGAACCCCTGTAAGCACTGCTTCAATCACTTCCCACCTCTTGTCACATACTGCGGCTACCTGTCCTTACTCGTGAGCTTCTCCATAGTGTGTCAACGGCTGGCGTTTTTGAGCGGTTTGGTATTTTGTAACTGAGAGCTCATTTGGAAAGCAGAAAAGGATAAAAAATATTAAAGGAAAAGTGTCACTGAGGAAAAAAATGCATGAAGCCCTTCAGACTCCACTGCAAACAAAACTGGTTGTTGCTAGAAGCAAAATCTCTCTGAGTCATGGCTCCGGCGCGGAGTTGGGGGCTGGAAATAATGGCACAGCCCTTCTGGAGCCTTATCCCTGCCCCAGGAGCTGAGCACGTGGTGGAGGTGGTGGCGGCAGCCTCCAGTCTTCTCGGCCTGCCTCTCCTAGTATGGAACAAGCCTCTCCTAGAACAATCACTTTCTCTCCTAGAAAAACCACTTTCTGAACCAGCGCAACAGTGACAAGGTACCTGCCGTGGCAATGCACTCGGCGTGGAGCTTCTGTTAAGCCAAGGGCTCGGAGGAAGAAGGGAGCCCCCATCTCTTTGGCAATACTTCAAAGGAATATACAGCTTTCGTCATCTATGAAATGATGTGATCTATTTTGTAGACCTCAACACAGCAACATAGAAGGGAAAGGAGTTTCTTATTTCCCGTAACAAATACTGACCAAGCTCCTGCTGGTTAAGAAATTATAGGGGATGTCTTACAATGACCAGGTTTTCTACCCTCCTTATTGGTACACAGAGAGAACCAACTAATTTTAGATAAGTCAAGGAAATGAATCTGATATTGAGAAGCAATGAAATGTAACCCCAATGGGATAGATATAGAACTTCTGGATTATATGTGGCTTTGATGTATGCTATCACTTCTAGAGTCAAAGGATTACTGAAATCATAAATACCTTTAACTATTAACTAGTTCACTATTAAGACATATTAAGTTATCTTCTTAATAACACGAAGCAACAAGAATGAAGACCACCCTCCCTTCTGCCCTACTGACCTGTATGACATTGCCTACAATGACACTGTCAATGGTCTCAGGTGAGACCTTGCCTGCAGACAAGGCAGCCTTGGCAGCAAATTCAGTCAAGTCGGTAGCCGTGAAGTCCTTCAGAAGACCTCCGTACGCTCCAAAAGGGGTTCGCTTAGCGGCAACGATGAACACACCTGGAAGCAGAGACAAATTCCTCAGTGTCCTGAACATGCTTTAAATAATCTCACTGTGGGGGCGCGTGGGTGGCTCAGTGGGTTGAGCCTCTGCCTTCAGCTCAGGTCATGGTCTCAGGGTCCTGGGATCGAGCCCCACATTGGGCTCTCTGCTCAGCAGGGAGCCTGCTTCCTCCTCTCTCTCTCTGCCTACTTATGATCTCTGCCTGTCAAATAAATAAATAAATCTTAAAAAAAAAAATAATCTCACTATGAAACCTAGTACTAGGTACTGTTTTCACTTAGAACTTAGACATTTTTTGTCCCAGAATAGTACATGGCACAAGTCCCACTCACAGAAGCAGTCCTTTAAGGAAGGGTTATCAGTTGGAGCAGTACCTACATGCTGGCCCCCAGAACTGCATGCTGCAATGTAAATCCATCCTGGTAGACAACATTCTTGTCCTCCGGTGAGCTACAAAGCTAGAAACATTTGTTTAAAACTAAAATACTGGGGTGTCTAGGTAGCCCAGTAGGTTAAGTGTCTGTTTCTGCCTTTGACTCAGGTCATGATCCCGAGGATTCCTGGGATCCAGCCCTGCACTGGGCTCCGTGCTCAGTGGGCAGCCGGCTTCTCCCTCTCCAGTTCCCGCTCTCCCTTCCTCCAGCTTATAAGCTCTCTCCCTCTCTCTGTCAAATAAAATATTAAAAAAAAAAAAAAATAAAAAAATAAATAAAACAAACGCTGGGACAGCTGGGTGGCCCAAATGGTTATGTGTCTGCCTTTGGCTCAGGTCACCATCCCAGGGTCTGGGGATGACATTAAGCTCCCTGCTCAGTGGGGAGCTGCTTCTCTCTCTACCTACCGCTCCCTCTGCTTGTGCTCTCTCGCTCCAACAAATAAAATCTTTAAAAAAAAGGAAAAAGAAAAAACAGGGGCACCTGGGTGGCTCAATGGGTTAAGCTTACTCTGCCTTCAGCTCAGGACATGGTCTCAGGGTCCTGGGATCCAGCCCTGCATTGGGCTCTCTGCTCAGCAGGGAGCCTGCTTCCCCCCTCTCTCTGCCTGCCTCTCTGCCTACTTGTGATCTCTCTCTCTGTGTCAAATAAGTAAAATAAAAAATCTTTAAAAAAATAAAAAATAAAATAAAACAAAAATGAAAACAAAATGTTTCTTTGATGTGCTGAAGTATATTTCCTAGTCACAGACTCAAACAATCTCCAAATTAGAAGATCTCTTGAGGTTTGAGGCCAACCACTCACCCCACAGAAAATTCCTGACACAAGAGACAAAAATTCCTCTGCTAGAAAATTTACAGTAAGGCATACTCCACTGTGTGAAGCAGTGTGCCTATGAATGGACAACCTAAAGTATGATTTTTTCCTCCTACATAGCTAAGCTAGCTTACCCAGTCTTCCATCCACCAGCTTACCCAAAATGTATCCCAAGTCAGAAAAATTGTTTCTACAGGAAAAAAAAAAAAAAAAAAAAAAGAGGAAAACTGTTTCTAGAATTGATAATGTTTTGAATGTGAACTACATATGCCTTTAACTTTAGAGCCCTAGGATGACTAAAATACAAATTTCAAATAATATGAACCATTCATTACCTTTTACAAAGCAGATTATTTTTTACACAGATAGCCCCTCCGGATCTAAAGTCAGCTAACCTGTAACATCTCCCATCTCTTAAGTAAATAAAAGGCATTCTTACAAAACTTCTTTGACATCATTTCTGGCTGCTTTCTTCTGAAGACATTCTAGTTTGCCAATATCCTGTTAAAACATGTCTCTTAGAGTACAACAAAATTTCCTGATCCAACCACAAAGAATATAGGGGAAATTATCTATACATATAGTAATGTAAATTAAGAGTATAAAATTATGGTATCACTATTAGTCCAACAGAGGTCCCTATGCAAATAAATAAAAATTGCTCCTAACTGAGGCATTCTACTGCCACCTCCCCCGAAAAAGGCTACAGAAGTCTCCGATGATGGGAGTGATACTCCCTGGAGCTGTGTGAGGCAAAACTTGCACATCGGGAAGCAGCACCCAGTATAGCCCGTTTCATCCCACTAACATTTATTAAGCACCAACTAAGCACTAAATATTTTATCACTTTTCATTATCTAATCTTCCTAACAATCCCGCAGGTCAAAAGTACGGTGGTGCGTACAGGAGGCACTTAGTATGGGGCAGACCTCATGCTTGGTGCTTTGCATACATAGGCTTCTCCCAAAACAATCTGAGCTGACATTTCGATGTCCTGCCAAGAAATTATGGGACTTTTAACAATGGGTTTGTGTCAAGATACTAACCTGTAATTGAGACCATACAAATATTATACCACGCTTGGTATTTAAGTACAATTCTCCTGATTATGTTAGTGGAGGCTATCTCTTTTGTGGAACAAACTCAACTTATCCTAAAAACAAAAACAAAAACACAAAAACAAAAAAACCTCCCAACCACAACAAAACAAAAAAGTTTCAGCTTCTCCTTTCATTCTTACTTTGAGAAATTCACAGTCTAGAAGAATTTTAGGAAGGGCACCTGGATGGCTCAGTCAGTTAGGTTAGGCATCAGGTGGTTAAGCATCTGACTCTTGATTTTGGCTCAGGTCAAAATCTCAGGGTCCTGACATGAAGCCCTGCTATGGGGCCACTCAGAGTCTGCTTGAGATTCTCTCCCCCTCTCTCTCTCTCCACCTCTGCTCCTCCCCCTGCTCATGCACTCTAATTTTTAAAAATCTTAAACCCCCAAACATTAAAAGATAAAAGAATGTTTACTCCTAACACATGCAACTGTAATTTAGAACAGAACCAATTAATTTTTACAGATACAATATTCAGATATTTACAAGCCCATAAATATTATTTCAGTGCATTAGAGATCTTTTGTTCTGATAGATGGGTTACTCTGTGGCCTTATACCTTCCTCAATTTCTGCAAATGTCCTCTAAACCTCCTTGCTTGGGGCGCCTGGGTGACTGAGTTGTTAAGTGCCTGCCTTTGGCTTATGTCATGATCCCAGAGTCCTGGAATTGAACCTCATATTGGGCTCCCTGCTCTGTGGGGAGCCTGCATCTCCCTCTCCATCTCCCCCATGCTTGTGTTCTCGCTCTGTCATAAATAAATAAAACCTAAAAAAATAAAAAATAAAAAGATAAACCTCCTGGCTTTAATATTTTAACAATTTTTATATTGCTATTTTATTTTATTTTTCTTTCCCCTTCCCATGTCTTCTTCCTAATTTCATTACAGCCGGCATGTGGTCATGGCTCCTATCTGACCACCTCTCCTGCAAATAACAATGATGGTATAGAAAAACGACTATGCAACGACCTTGGAGAATGAACCAAACCAGGCGGGTATGGAGGAGATGTGGAAGAAGGGAACCGTACAGGGTGAGTGCTCAATTTATTTATAGCCTCTGACTTGAAGACAAACAGTCCATATTACGTGAATGGCTAGAACTCAGAAACTCAGTCTTACTGGCTTGAAGACTCAGAGAACTGAATTCACGGCAACCACAGCCACTGGTAAATAAGAATGAATGTGGGAAAGGAAAGGACCACAGGCAAGAGTCTAAATCATATACAGGAACTCTGCCTAAGTATCTGGCTGGCCCTTTAACCATGACCTACGAACACCTTAGCTAAGACTAACAGAACTGAACTTAGATTTGAGCTGTTGTCCGCTCCCAGGGAAACAGAGTTTACCAATTCCAAGTTCAGCTGAATTAACTGCCTGCAAAATAAACAGCCAACCAACCAATCAATAAATTAACATGCTTTGGAAGAACATAACAGAATCGGGTTCTACAATGTTTCACATGCAACGTTCATGCTACAATCCAAAATTAATGCACATATGAAGAGCCAAGAAAATGATTTTTAAAATTTTACTTCTTTTATTTTTCTTAACATGATTCATTCTTAAAAGACAATCAACAGAGACTAACCCCAAGATGACCGAAATGTTAGAATTAGCAGACAAGGATTTTCTAACTATGCTCAAGCATATAAAGGAAAGTAAGCTTATAACAAAGGATAGGCCATATTGTTGGGTCCATGGTCAAAGGAGTGAGACTGATACAAAGCGAAGGTCAAGCAAAGCTTTATTTCGCGCTAAGCATCGAGAATCAAACTGACCAGCCAGTCTCTTGCAAAGAGGCAACCTCTCTCTTCTTTACAGACTAGCTTTTAAGGGCAAAGGCCATGTGGTTGGGCCTGGCCATGCACAGTGACCAATGAGATTGTAACACAGAGAAAGCTGCATAGTCCTGCTAGGTCACACATAAGTGAATTGAATTACAATTACAAATTCAATTACAACTGAATTACAATTTACCCTATAGTAGATATTTGAACTAGCCTATCACCTTGGTCAGTATTGGCACCCAAAGGGCACCCAAAGGGCGGGGCCCATACTCCTTGGTAGCTAGGGAGACAGTATGTGCCCCCACTGATTGGATACCTTCACCTGGCCTGACCCACCCTTGTATTTGGGCTTTGTTTTTGTTTTTTTTTTGTATTATTATTTGTATTTGTTACCTGGGACTGGTTTCCGGGACTTGTTTTTAAGTAAGTTCCCTGAAAGGGTGCGGGGCAGGGTTAGGATGGAGTTGCTCTGGCTAAATAGGCCCTTACAATCTCAGTAAAGAAACAGAAACTGCTAAAAAAAAATCAAAATGGAATTTTTTTTTTTCCAAAATGTAAATTCTAAAACTGAAAGGTATCTGAAATAAAAAATTCACTGAATGGGCTTCACAGAAGAATGGAAATGAGAGATTCAGTGACTTTGAACATACAGACACAGAAATTTTACAATCTGAAGGAGAGAGAAAAAAAAAAACATGGGCAGAATCTCCAAGTCTGACAAAGGAACAAAGGTAACTCAATGGAGAGAGGGCAGTCTTTTTGGCAAATGGTGCTGAGCAACTGGACATTAACGTGCAAAAATAAAGCAATAAATTAATTAAAAAATAAAATCTAGATGCAGACCTTAAACCTTTCACAACAATTAATTAAAAATGGCTCACAGACTTAAATGTAAAGTGCAAAACTATAAAACTTCTACAAGATAATATAGGATAAAATCTAGGTGACCGTGGGCTTGATGATAACTTTTTAGATTCAAACCCAGAAGTTTGATCCATGAACGAAAAATGTGGAAAGGTGAACGTCATTAAAATTAAAAAATTCTGCTCAGCAAAAGTCGCATAGAAGGAAACGAAAGGAACAAGCTACAAACTGAGAATATTTAAAACACACTTATTTGAGTAATGACTGGTATTCAATATACACAAATGATGTGGTTTTGGAATACAGGCGAGTTTCGGTGGGGTGAGGTCCGGAGCCAAGAATTCTTGAGAAGTCTTTGGTGCAAAATGGTGGTTTATTAAAGCACAGGGGACAGGGCTGTGTGCAGAACAGCTGCTGTGCCGGGGTCTTAAAGAGTGGCTGATTGGGACACCTGGGTCCTGGGATGGCGTCCCGCATCGGGCTCTCTGCTGGGTAGGGAGCCTGCTTCGTCCTCTCTCTCTGCCTGTCTCTCTGCCTATTTGTGAATTCTCTGTCAAATAAATAAATAAAATCTTAAAAAAAAAAAAAAGTTGCTGATTATCCCCTTGGGAGTTGTAAGGAAGGAATTGGGAGGTTTCAAAAGAACTTTCATATGCTAAAGAGGACCAACCCACAAGGTACCTACAAGATACTACAAGTTCAGGTAGTTTTCCCCTCTAGCAAGGTATTAACGATATACACAATGGAGTATTATGCATCATCAGAAAGGATGAATACCCAACTTTTGTAGCAACATGGACCGGACTGGAAGAGATTATGCTGAGTGAAATAAGTCAAGCAGAGAGAGTCAATTATCATATGGTTTCACTTATTTGTGGAGCATAACAATGTGCAGCATTGTACACATAACAATGTTAATGTGGAGCATTAACGTGGAGGACGTGGGGAGATGGAGAGAAGGGAATTGAGGCAAATTGGAAGGGGAGATGAACCATGAGAGACTAAGGACTCTGAAAAACAACCTGAGGGTTTTGAAGGGGGGGGTTAGGTTGGGGGAGCCAGGTGGTGGGTATTAAGGAGGGCACGTATTGCATGGAGCACTGGGTGTGGTGCAAAAACAATGAACACTGTTATGCTGAAAAGAAATTAAAAAAATAACAATAAAATAAAATGAAAAAAAAAAAAAAGATATTAACGAGATGACAGTTGGGAGATTCCCGGAAGAACATCACACAGGTCCCATCCAGGAGTAGGGGCTGGGGGAGGTTGTTGGCTGTCGGCTATGCTTCATCTTCAGCTAGCCTTCTGCTCCCTCACCACATATACATCTTAAAATTCAACAGAAGAAAACCAACAACCCAGTGAAAAAGTGGGTAAAAAAAAAAATCTTAACACACCCCACGAAAGATGATACAGAGATGGCAAATAGCCATAAGAAAATACACACAACAACCTATGTCATAAGGGACATACAAATTAAAATAACAACAAGATAGCACTACACAACTATTGGAATAGGTAAAGTCCAAAATACCAACACCACCAAATGCTGGCGAAGATGCAGGGCAAAAGAAACTCGTTGCCGCAAAAGACAAGCACTTTGGAAGACAGTTTGGCTGTTCCTTATAAAACTAAAACAAAACCTACCCTATCCACATGGATCTAGGAATCACTGTTCCTATGCATTTATACAAATGAGCCGAAGACTCGTGTCCGCACAACCTGCACACGAATGTCTACAACAGCTTTATTCTAAACTGCCAAAACTTGTAAGAATCCAGATGTGGTTCAATAGGTGAATGGATGTGGCACATACATACAACACACATTCAGCAATATAAATAAATAACCCCGTCAAGTCAAGAAAACACACGGAGGAAGCTTAAATGCATACTGGTAAGTGAAGGAAGCCCATCTAAAAGGGCTACAGACTATGATTCCAACTATATGCCACCTGGAAAGGGCAAAACTATGGAGACAGTATAAAGATCACTGGTTGCCAAGGGACTTGCAAGGTGTGCTGATGTGATGGCACAGGAAAAAAAAATCCCACTGGAATGCAAAACAGGAACACTGCCTTCCTGTCTGTCTCAGAGTAAATTTTTTTTTTTTAAAGATTTTATTTATTTATTTGACAGAGAGAGAGATCACAAGTAGGCAGAGAGGCAGGCAGAGAGAGAGGAGGAAGCAGGCTCCCTGCAGAGCAGAGAGCCCGATGCGGGGCTCGATCCCAGGACCCTGAGATCATGACCTGAGCCGAAGGCAGCGGCTTAATCCACTGAGCCACCCAGGCACCCCTGTCTCAGAGTAAATATTAACTCATTTAATTAGAGCAATGACACACAACAACCAGAACAAATTAAGGGAAACTGCTGCTACAGCATCCATTTCAGTTTCTAGATTAATTTGGCAGGCACGCCTAGCTGACTTGAAAGGATATACAATCCCCAAAAGCGAAACAGCAGTAAGAGAACGATTTCTTGGGCGCAACGGGATGCATGCTAAAAAACAAAACAAAACAAAACAAAACAAAACAAAATGCCCTGGGGTACTGGTTCTTGATCCTGAAAATTAAAGTTCTATTGACTGTGACCATTTGTTATGAGACGAGAGTTTACAATTCTTTTTTTAAAAAGGTAGTAACCCTAGAATTTATGTACTTAGTGATTGCACTTTCCTAGAGTCAACTTAAAGTAATGGAAGGGAAAGGGAATAAGCTAGTCTTCCAACAGAATGGCACCAAGTATGTGGCGGAGCAGGTCACTTGGGCAGAAATTCCCCGGAGACCCCAAGGGACCGCCAGTTCGTCCCCACAAGAATCTGCATCCCAGACCTGTTCAGAGGCAGGGGCTCCTCTGCGAAGCAACCCCCCGCCCCAGGCCGCCCGGTGCTTCCGGCGCCGCCCGTTTTCCTAACTGCTGCAAAACTCCGGACGCGGGCGGGGTGGTCCGCCAGAAGAAGGGTAATGACCTTCAAGGTCAGAAGCAAGCCTTGGTTTCGACCCTCAGCTAGAAACTGCATCGGAGTCGCTGTCGCTAGTGCCTTACAAGTATGTTCTCTCCTAGACCCGGGAGACTCCTTCAGGTTGGGCTTTCATCAACCCCCCCCCCCCCCCCGCCACCCCCTTAAGAGAGACACCACCGACGCTCACCTCTGAGCAGGGACATGGCTGCGAGCGGGGACAAACCAAACGCAGGGCTTCCCCTCCAGCTATGAGGAAGGGCCCCTTCCCACCTCCCCGCCTTAAAGCCAGGGGCGGCGACCCGCGAGGCCCCGCCCCCGCCCTTTCACCCACTTCCCGCCTCTCCCGCGGGTAGGTGCTTGTCGCCCCGGGGCGAGACACCACCCTCTGTGTGGAAACCCCAACTCTGCCAGCAGCCGGGCTTGCAGAAGAGAGCGTTGCTTGCCGGCGCGTTTCCTCCTCACTCTTGTCTGTAAAGACTTTATACTCTTTTCCCCAGCGAGACAATGACTTGACTCTGCCTTGTCCCCCCTGTCCCTGGCCTCTATAACCCGCCCCGTAAACCTGTACTGAAGTTCCCTTTCACCCCACACCGGATCGCCTTAGTCACTGGACCAGGCGTCCCGACACCAAGACGCCCCCCATGTGGAAGCGACTCGAGGGGAAAGGGCGCGGGGCCGGAAGTCGGGTGGGCCGGGCGCGAGGTCGCCGCGAGGGGATTGGCTGAGCCTCTGTCGCTGGCTGCGCGGTGCGGCTGCGCGGAGAGGCCGAGGGCGGCGGGGCCTGAGAGGGGCTGGGAGACAGTGCTCCGGGTGGAGGTAGGGACCGGGCGGACTGGCGAGCGGGGCGGGGGCGATCGCAGTGCGAGGGAGTGCAGCGAGTGTCGGAAGGCAGGGAGTCCCCAGTGTAGCCCGCACATGAGCTCGCAGTATTTTCCTTATATGATCGGGCCCCGTTGCTGGCGGCGCCGCTGGCCCGGAGCCCGAGAGGATTATGAAAACGCGTCAGGCGAAGTGTGGCTGGGGACCGGGGCGAGGAGATGAGGGGCAGCGGGCTAGGCTGGAGATGAGGGAGAGTTGGGGAGGCCTCTGCGGCTGTGACTGTGAGCCCTGGTCGATGATGACGTGACCACTGCGCAATCTGAGTTCTAGGAACCAGGTGATGGAGTGTGTGCTGAGAACCGACTGAGACCGGGCGAGCAGCACAGCGGCGGCGCCAGAGCCGGGGCGGCCGGGCGGGGGGCGGCGGTGTGTGTGTTGGGGGCGGTTCCTGTGCCTGCGAAGCTGCGGCGTATTGCCTCGAGGTTTTCTGTGAACCTTTTCTTTTTATGAAAACATTTGAACATACAGAGCAGTGGAGACATTTCTGCAGAGAACACCCATACATCCACCACCTATATTCTGCAGTTGTTGACGTTTTGGTGTATTTGTTATATCACATCTAACGCCAAACTACCTTATTTTCCTAATGCAGAACTTAATCCAGTAGTCTCTGCCCCCCACCCCCGAATGGGGAGGGAGACATGGTCCCAGACCCCTAGGGGATTCCTGCAACCAGATAGTGCCAAGCCTCGTGTTTTTTTCCTGTATGTACATATCAATGATAAAGTTTATGATTTAGGCACAGTAAGAGATTAATAGCAATAATAAGACAATAATATACCGTAATAAAAGTTATGTGGGGGCGCCTGGGTGGGTCAGTCAGTTAAGCCTCTGACTTTTGATTTTGGCCCAGGTCATGATCTGGGAGTGGTGAGATGGGTCCCTGGTTCAGGCTCCCATCTAGGGGTGGAACCTGCTTAAGATTCTCTTTCTCTTTCCCTCTGCACCTGCCCCTGCTCTTTCTTTAAAAAAAAAAAAAAAAAAAAAAAGTTATGTGAATGTGGTCTCTACCTTTCCTTTTTTTTTTTTTTAAATTTAAAGATTTTATTTATTTATTTGAGAGAAAGAACAAGAGCACAAGCAGAGGGAGGGGCAGAGGGAGAGAGAGATGCAGACTCCCCGCTGAGCAGGGAGCCCTAGGTGGGACTCCATCCAAGGACCCCTGGGGTCATGACCTGAGTGGAAGGCAGATGCTTAACCGACTGAGGCACCCAGGAGCTGCAATATTTCTTGTACTGAACATTTTTATGAGGATATGAGGTGATAAAATGCCTACCTGATGAGGTGAAGTGAAGTGAATGCCTTGGTATTGTGACATAGCCTTAAGGCTACTATCGTCCTTCTGACACCTCAGAAGAATCTTTGGTTTCCCAGACCCTGCTTAGCTACAGGTGACCTTGGGTCACTGAAATGGAGGAAAGTGAAATGGCAGATGAAAGGGTTAAGTTATACACTTCACTCTAGGAACACTTGGCTTGGGTCCTATTAGATATCAATATTTATTTCTGGGTTTTCTTAAGGCAGAATTTCCATGTGGCCATACGTGAAAATCTTCAATTGGTTGACTTTCACAAGTGTATATACTCTCGTAACCTGTTCTACCATCAGCTGTAAAACTATAATTAAAACATGTCCATCATCACAAAAAATCACTTTATTCTTCTTCCCACCTTCTACCTCATCGCCCATTGTTCTGTTTTTCTCACGATCTACTGCAATTTGACCCTCAGATTTATTCCTTTTCTCCTTTCTGTCACTTTAATTGGAATGAATGCAGGAAATGGATAGCTGATTTAATATGTAGGTAAGCTCTGAGGGTTATTAACTTTTAAAAATATGTAAACTACTTTCTCACAACGAGTGTGTATAGTCAATAGAATTCTGACTGAGATCAAAGCTTCTCACCAGATGAAAAAATCACCAGATGATTTTTTCCACCTGCATCTTCTGGATGATGAACAGGGAGTAATAAAAAAACTACCATTTTTTGGATACTGTGTGCCCAGCATTGTGCCAGGCCCTTACATATAGTGTTTGTAAATTTCATACCCAGGTGATTTAATAATCCTATAAAATGGAATAATATACAATTCACATATGTTGGGCAAATCCTGACTGAGGGACAGTCTACAACCCCATGAGATAGGTGGGGTTTTTTTCCCCCTCTCATTTTGTAAATGATGAAGCTTAGGCTCAGAGAAACCAAAGACCTTGCCAAGGCCTCCAATCTAGAAATTGCTGAATTAGAATTTTGAACGTGTGATTCTCAAATGCCCAAGGCCTGTTGTCTTCAGGACTCAGAGGATATGGAAATATAGCAGTGGGGATAGAGAAGCTGACAGGTATCATTAGCTAAGGTCTCTGTTACACAAAATGAAAGGAGGTGAATGTTAAGTGAATCTTCCTTGGAGGAAGAAATAAAAGCATTTGGGAAGAAATCCTGTTAAGGATGACTTTCTATATTTTCCAGTGTATGGTGGCTTAGGTTCTGAAGATTTATTTCCTTTTTTCTGCAGGGGAGGGTGTGTGTGGGGGGATGGGGGGGATAAAGTGGTTTCAGGTAGGTGGAGAGGTAAGGCAATGTGTCAGCAGTAAATGTTCACCCTTCCCCAGCCAGAGCTCCTGCGGGAGACAATATGAGTAACTTTTTTTTAATCCTCTCAAGGATGATACAGAGCACGTACTATTCTAGGTGGAGGAATTAAGTTATTACATTACATATAACGGAAACCTTGGACTTGATTTGGATTTGACAGTAACTCAGTTCTAATATTTTTTTTGCCATCGTAGTTGCTCTGTTAAATAAAGTCTTATTTTTCCTTTAGGGCTAATTATCAGTTGGGCTGCTTTTGGTTGCAAATAACAGAAGACTTAAAATGGCTTAAACAATAAGGTTTTTTATTGTTTCACATAACATGAAGCCTCCAAGTATTACCATGTCATCAAGTACCCAGGCTTTTGGTTGCTACAGCTGTAGGCATGTCTGCACCAAACCATGTTCAAATGGGGGAAGGTGGGTATTTATTGATGTGGTATGGAGTGGTGGGGTGGTGGGATTCAGAGCCCATGGCCAAGAAAGAATTCTTGAGATGTCTTTGGAGTGAAGAGGTAGTTTTATCAAAGCATGAGGACGGGACCCATGGGCAGAAAGAGCCGCACTGGGGTGTGAGAAGGGACTGTATGTGAAGTTTTCTATCCTGTGAAGGGGAGGGTAATGTTAGGGAGATTGAGTCTATAGGTTTCTAGAGATTGCTTTTTTTCTTATAAATCATTAAGACAGTTGCAAACTGTTGGAGACTGATATCCTGCTGTGATCTCTATCATTTAACCATTTGCTTTCCCCTTTCCTTTATTGGAGGGCAGCCAGGAGTGCCTGGGGAATGTCACATATAGGGGTGTGGAGGGGTCGGGTTCTGTCTGGAAGTAGGGACAACTCTTTGGATAATATAATCCTATCTAGGAGGAGGCAGATCCGAGCTAGACTAGCTTGGCTGCTGGTGAGGCTGCGTTCACTCCTATTGGCTGGGAGAGGCTGGGTTGGGATCGAGTGGTTTGCCTGTAGTCTTGTCTCTATACTTAGACAAAACTATCAAGTGGTCTTCAATCAAATGTCTCATTTCATCATAGGCACAGAACGACCTTGCCTGATGTTGGTGTCTTGTTGGCCTGGCTGGGAGGGCCAGTCCAGCTTCTCATACCACCAGGCCTCGCCCTAAGTGCCAGACCAGGTCCCGATGTTGGGCTTCTTTGATTTCTCAACTCTAAGTAGTTAAGTGTGTCTTGATGAAATTTGACTCTTCATGGACAGTTTTCCTGTTGACGCCTTGATGGTAAGCCTAGACCTCTCTGGGTGTGAGGGGAAGGATTTCCTGAAGAGCGACCTTATTCTTCCATTAGCCACCCAGAAGAGAGGTGAGTCTATCCTTAGGTAGGAGGTTGGGTTTTTGGGTTTTATTTTTTTAAGGTTTTTGAGAGAGCACGTGTGTGCATGAGTAGGGGGGAGGGGCAGAGGGAGCAGCTGACTCCCTGCTGAGCAGGGAGCCCAATGCGGGGATCACCAGAGCCAAAGGCAGATGCCCAGCTGACTGAGCCACCCAGGCACTCCATGGAGGTTGATAACTTTTAGAGGTAACTTTTTTTTTTTGAGGTAACTTTTCACCGACCAGTATTTCAGTATCATGAAGTGTTTCATGGTGGTTCGTAGTGACGAGTGTTTAAGGGCACCGTCCCTGGAGAAACCTTAACCTATACCTACTGGTGGGGCTGCTGACCTAGGTTTTAAAGATTTCCAGGTGATTTTGGTGTATGCTCTTGTAAGACACAGCCTACCCGTGTTTCTGTATATATGTTTAGTTTCTGGGCTCTCTATTCTGTTCCAGGGGACAATTGGTCTGTGCCATTTCCACACATCTCACATCTTAATTACTAAAGTTTTATATTAAGTCTCGGTACTTGTTGGGAAAGTTTTCCCTTAAGGAAGGTCTTCCTTATCATTGGGTCTTGGCACTTCCCCTATCAATTTTAGAATAAGTTTGTTGATTTCCCCACAAGAAAACTGCTGTTTTTTTTTTTTTTTTTTGGTTCTTTGTGTAGATCAACTTGGAGACAACCAACCACAGTTTTGTGGTATTTAAGTCTTCTTATCCGCAAACGTGATATAATTTCTCCAGGCTGTCAATATTTCACTTGTTATAAACTCCATACCGATCTTGTAAATATTTTCCCACTTTTTTTTTTTACACATATGCAAAGTTATACATGTGACTGAGTCTGTCCCTGGTCTCTGTGTCCCGTGCCACTGATCTACTTGTCTTTTCCTCTTCCAAACTACTGTGTTTGAATTCTGTGGCTCTGAGGCAATTGCTCAATAAGTCTTGTTATTTTACAGGGAAAGTTTCTCCCCACCCCCTACCGACAGGCAGAAGTTTGCCTACCCCTGGTTTAAGTGATCATGATCCATGTTTGAACGTAGGCCCCTAAAATCAAGTTTCTCAAGCAGGCATTAAAAATAAGCTTTTCAGCCGATATATAGCTGCAGAGTTTTAAATTTCATTTAGATTTGGCACACCACTTTCTTCAAAAGTATTTATTTCCACAAATTTTTATCCACAGCTGAATATTACAGTAACGAATACAAGCATCTTTTTCTATAAACAAAGGTGTACTTTACAGATTTGTTCAAAATGAAAAAATATTTTTATCAGTAGTATTTCTTCTTACAATGTTAGATTTACTCCGGCATATGATGTGAACCCTCTTTGGAGAAGCAGCCTTTCATCTAAATAATAGTTGCTGGCAAATATGGGTTATTCTGATATAGTATCATCTTAGAAAGTCGCTTAAAATCATTTGATTGCTTTATTAGAATTAGAAATTTCTTTAGGAAAACCAATATTTAGTATCAACCTAGTAAGTGGAAAGAACAGTCCTATATTTGTCATTGCCAATAACCTCTAATTTTTCTATACCCCCTAATTCTCTAATTATGGCACCAATGTGTGCAAAAAAATGAATTTTGGCTATTCGGCTCATGCAGCAAATTAATTTGAGAAACTGCCTAGGAATACTCTAGGAGGAAAAAGGACAGGGACACGCCCCCATGCTGTCACACTGTAGTGACTGTCCAGTCCCCTAGGCAGGAGACAAGTGCTTCAATTCAGGATACCCCTGCTGCCTAGAAAGAGGTCAAATGTATGACAACTGTTCCCTATATTGTAGGCAAAAGAAATGAATTCTAATTTATTTCCTATAATCTTGATGCGGTAAGGCTCTAAGAGTGGTGAATTGATGGTAGCAGCGAGGGTTCAATTTTTCCTAAGTGTTCCAAGTTCCTAGGTTTCTCTTTTGTCTTGTTTTTACAAAAGCCTGAAAATTTTGAGTGTAGGATAATCAAGGGAAGGAGCTCCTACGGACATGCCCCATGGAAAGCGGAGAAACAACCTACATAAACTTTGGGTCTCATCTGCTGTTCAGATGCCACAGAGCAAACTGCAGCTGTGAAGACCCAGGGAGAACGCATAGAGGGAGTACGCTTCCCAGCTCCAGCAACAGTGACTAATCTGCATTACTACCTGCAAACAGAGGTCCCCCGTGATACTGAAAACACAGACTGTTTATAAATATTTGATTCTTAAATAATCGTTAAAATGCTCTTAATGTTTCAAGAGACAAAGGAAAACTCCAGCATGATGTCGAACATTAAAATTCTTCCCTCTGTAACTCTTGTTTCGAGAAGTAATTGACAAGTCAGTTATCTTAGTAACTGCCCAAGGCACGTGGTGAGAGGGGGTGTCGACTAAATTTTAAATAAAAAGGAGAGACAGGTATTCAGTGCTGACAGAGGTCAGACCTTGGTGTTGAATTAAGTTACACGATTTCCCAGGAATCGTGTTGATTTCATTGATTTCATGAAGAGAGAAAATGTTTAGCTTTAAAAAAGCAAAAAATAAAAATGCTAATAAGTGATTAAAGTTACTCTAAAGGTGCTTCTTTTCAGTCTCCAAGTGTTAAGTTAAATAGGGCTGACCCCAACATTAACCAGTCGCTGTTATTTCTCTGTTGTTGGTACTCTATTAAGTACAGCTCCAGTGAAATGCCCCTCTCTCCTGGAAAAGGAGTATTCATACTCCCCTTCCCCCTCCGCTGCCACATTTATTCTAATTGCCAAGCTTTTATTTAATGAGTCCTTGGCACCTATGATTAACAGGGACAGTAGTAGTGACCCATGGAGATGGAAAGCGTGAGGGTAAAGACAGAATGTAAGGACAGCAATCACCGCATTTATAGAATCACTGCTTTTCAAACTCCTCAACACTCTAAACAAGGCCATTTGGGGTTATCTTGAAGATGAAGGTCAGTCCTTACATGAAAGCTGTTTTAAACTAAAGTGCAACAACAAGCAAATTATACTTAATAAATGACTTTAAAAAGAGGTAGCCATAGACCCACAGACTGGCCTTCCCAAGGAAGTCACTGTGTGGGCTGGGGGGGTGGTGCATTGTGGGTTTCAGAGGACATAGATGTACCCGGTGAAGGGGGGACAGGCACAGCTCTGTGGATACCGGAGAGTGGCCTGCCGTGGTTTCTGTGGACGTGTCATGCTGGGGTTGTAGATTTGGACAGGATGCTCCACATTCTGCCCGGGCGCTGGGCCTTGTGCCCCAGCAGGCCCAAGAATGGCGGAGCAAGTGGAGCCAAATGGACACAGGACCATTCGGGGCTTGGGGTGTGCGGTGTTTCCAGGAGCTTTTGGAGTTGGCTGGCTGATGGACAGGTGGTGCTTGCATGTGTGTGTGTGTGCGTGTGCATGTGTGCACGTAGGGGGATGTTCTACCTGCCATTCATGGGGAAATCTTATCTTCTTGATGTCATATAGAGGCTCTTCTCATTTTGCAAATACCATCTGTTCTGGTCATGGGAGCAACATACCGTTATCTATTAGAAATACAGAAAAAAAAATCACCAAAAAGTGGGTGTAGAGAATGCAGGGTTTTCTAATTGAATGCCTACTGTTGAAGAGGCAAGGAAAAAAAACCTATAAAAGCAGCGAACATAAAATTGGCTGTCATATTTCACTGAAAACTCTGTTTTAATCCTTTTTTCAAAGCAGAGGTATTTGCCATGTTTATGTGGTAAATTTAAAAATTGTTGAAAACGAGCGCCTGGGTGGCTCAGTTGGTTAAGCATTGGCCTTTGGCTCAGGTCATGATCCCAGGGTCCTGGGATGGAGCCCCACATCGGGCTCCCTCCTCCACGGGAGTCTGCTTCTCCCTCTCCATCTGCTGTTCCCCCTGCTTGTGCTCTCTAATGAATAAAATCTTTAAAAAATAAATAAAAAATAAAAAATGTTCAAAATAACCTGAAAAGGGAGTGTTGACCTAAGCTATTCTCACTCTTTAAAAAGAATATACACCTATACACATATACAAACCCCCAAAGACTTTTGGATGATAATAATCCCTGAACTGAATATTTAGAAAAGTTTTTCAAATAATCGGATTCTCAAGTTCGTTTTCCTTTACTGTTTCTGGTTACCTGGAATTACAGAGCATTACATGATGTTCTTGTTGGAAGTTTTATGGCATTAAGGGATTGATTACAGGCTTTCATACTGACTTGTTTGGGTTTTTTTTAATCTGTAAATAAAACCAAAGTTGGTATTCTTTTCTAATATTTAGATTATGTAGATTTTTGTGAAAGTTTTATGGACTCAGGAAGCACACAGACTAGCACTGGAAACAAAGACTCTCTTTCCATGTTGCTCACACTTTAAGTTTGGGACCGGAGCATTTTAAGCAGGACTCTTCCATAAACCCAAGACTATGCAAAAAGGGTTTAAGCATATGAGGGACAGAGTCTTCTAATTTTGCTTTAGAAACCTTCCTCAGAATGTTTGGAGGTTAGTTATACCACTGTCTCTGCATCACCAGGCTTTCAGAATACTTTTGAAAACTTCTCAGAAGGCCCAAGCCCTCTATTTTGTTCTCCGAACATCTCCCCACAAACTCATTTGCACCGGTGGTTTGTAGACCTCAGGAGATGGCCCCACTGTGCAACAGCTTCATGTTATTAGTACCATTATTTGTTCAAAGTCCTTTGAAGGCAACTTACGTGGCATATCTTTCATATTATTTTACTTTGGGCACCCTCCAGTTATATGCAAAGATCAAAACTGGGCAGTTTTCATTTTAAAGACTGACACCTTTTATATGGGCCATGGCAGCTGCTGGGTGGCAGGAGAGGATTTTAACGTGTATTCGTTTACACTGAAATCATATACTTAAAAAAAAAATCTTCCATACTTCAAGTGTTTTTATTCTGAGCAGTACGTACAAAAAAATAATGCCAAATGTGTCTTATTCCGTATCGTTCAGCACTCTGTACGGGCTCTCAGTCTTTTACAGATTAACAGACCCCTCACTTCACTGTACATAAGAGGCTTCCTTCTTGCCCTCACCGGAAATGGAGCCACGGGTTGGAGGGGGGGGGGTGCGCCTCATCAGACCTCGCTGAGGAACTCCAGGTTCAGATAGGCCGGGATGTGGATTGAGTCCATGGTCAGTGAGGATGGGTTGAATGGAAACAAGACGGGAAACATGTGCTTGGAGTCTAACAGCAGCTGCTGAGGGTCATTCCGCTCTTGTAGCTGTGCCTGTGGGGGAGACGACAACCACATGAAAGGCCACCCCCGAAAGAGCTGGTTTAGAGGAACTCACAAAAGTGAAGTAGCGTGTATCATGGAAATATTTGTTAAGACAATTAGGGTGGGTTTTGGGAGAACATGGCCTCCCTGTCCCTGTGGCATTTGGCAGGGAGAGGAGCCCTGGTTTCAGCCTGCTGGAATCCAGATGACCTTAAGCTCTCCCCAAATTCTGGCAGTCTTTAAAATAAATTTTCCAGCTAAAGGAGAATAGAAAAATACATTTCAGGTGCAAATTGTGTGGAGAGGTACTGTAGTGAAGGGGTTAAGACCACAGGCTCTGGAGACAGACAGCCTGAGCTCTGATCTGGTGGGCAAATTCCTGAACCTATCTATGCCTTAGTTTCCTCATCTGTAAACCAGAATGGGGAGAGTGACATCACACAAAATGGCAGAGTGAAAGCACTGGGCCTCAGTCCCTCCATTGAAGAAGCCATTGAGCTGGAAAAAGCAATTGCTCTCAAATATCTTAGAACTCTGGAACCTGAGTAGACACTTGGGACCAGCAGGAGCTGAAGAAGGGGGAGGTTGCTTATCTCTGCTAAGGGAGCAGTCTATGTGAACTGGCCACTAACCCAAGTCTCCAGACCCTGTGCAGCTGAAGGACAGAGGCCCACACTCTGGGAGAAGCTGGCCAGTGCAGCAGGCCAGGCAGTGGGACCTTGTCCTCCAAAAATCTGAGTTCCTGCCCTTGTTGGTGTCATGTTCCCTGATGGATGGGCACAGATGCCTGCCTTGATTTTACCTTCTCTTGGGATACAGTGGCTTCCTCCAATGGCATCAATTGGAAGATGTAAAGGGACACAACCCCTCTTCCCCCCCCCCCCCCACCTAATTTGGACCCAAACATTTTAGGAAAAGTATAATAACTCAAATGAAAGTTTTCAGTTCACTAAAGGGGTTCAACAGCAGACTTGAGCAGGCAGAAGAAATGATCAGTGAACTTGAAGATAAGGCAATTGAAATTAGTCCAGTTTGAGGAACAGATTAAAAAAATGGATAAAAGTAAATAGTAAATAGTAAATGTGGGACAACATAAAGCATACCAACATATACCTCATAGTAGTCCCAGAAGAGGAAGAGAGAAAAGGGCAGCAAAATATTGAAGACATAATGGCCGAAAACATCCAAAATCTAATGAAAGACATATACCTGTCCCCACTCCCCAAGACTCTCAACAAATTCCAAGCAGGAAAAAAAAAAAAAAAAAAAAAAAAAAGACCGAAATGGGATAAAAACATTCACACTGAGACACATTATAGTCAGATTATCAAAGCCCAACAACCAAGAGGGACTCTTGAAAACAGCAAGAGAGAAAGGACTCCTCACATACAAGGTATCCTCAAGATTACAAATAAATTTCTCATCAGAAACCACAGAGGCCAGAAGGCATAGGGTAACCTATTTAAAGTCCTAAAAGAACTCGTAACCAAAAACTATACCCAGCAAAACTATCCTTCAGGAATAAAGGAGAAATTAAGTTACTTCCACATCGACAAAACAAAGTCCTGCAGGGGTGCCTGAGTGGCTCAGTTGTTAAGTGTCTGCCTTCAGCTCGAGTCATGATCTCTGGATCCTGAGATTGAGTCCTGCATCAGGCTCCTTGCTCAGTGGAAAGCCTGCCTCTCCCTCTCCCCCTGCTTGTATTCCCTCTCTTGCTGTGTCTCTCTCTGTCAAATAAAATTAAAATAAAATCATTAAAAAAAAAGTCCTGCAGGCTGACACAGAAGGATACTAGACAGTAACTTGAGGCTGTAGGAAGAAATAAAGAACATAGCCAGCATTGTACTTTTGCTTGTAGCTTCTTCTTATATCATTTATGCAGATGTAGAAAACAGTTAAGCATTGCTGTTAGTGGGAACATCATGTACAGCAGCTGTGGCAGTAACAACACAGTGGCAGAGAGAGGGACAGAGGTGTGTATGCAGCAGAACATGTGTACTATTGACCCAAGTCGGGATTATTTAAACTAGGTGGTTCCAAGTTTCAGATGTGAGTTGTGATCAGCAGGGTGATTAAAAAAAAGGTGACAAAAAAGGAAAGTAGGGAATCACAACAGTACACTACAAAAACTAAACACACACAAAGGCAGTAATGAGTAACGCAAAACATGGAAGGCATACAGAAAACCAGTGGTTCCCTAGCAGAGGTGAAGAATGATGAAGAGTTAACTAGGGTAAAGCAGAGAATGGTCTCTGGCAGCCAACGTGGGGAGCATGCCAACAACCCGTGTTGGCGGCTAACGCTCCTTTGTTCCTTCTGTTGGTTCGCATCCCACCAACCTCTGAACCAGGAACCCAGGTGGAGATGTCCTTATACAAAGGCCACAGAGACTAGTTAGCTATGAGTGCTACCCAGAGGAAAATCAATACATCCCGATCTTGTAAAAATACAGGCCATCACCTACTAGCTTAAGCTATCGAAATTTTTTTTCCTCCTTAGGAAAACTCACCCCTAGGCAGTTGTAACATTTGGTAGGTTGTAACTTTCCAGAAGTTTCATCATTATCCCATTTTAGCCAAGACCAATAAGAGATCTTCTATGAACTCATTAAGCCTTTGCATGTCACAGGTGACGATCACTCATAACAGCTCTGTGTTTCTAAAGCCTTCAGGTGGGGCTGAGGTTAGTAAATAACGCAGGAGCATTTGAAAAGTGCTGGGAAACAGATTTTTAGAACAAAATCTGTGTGAGCATAGGACTGTGAGTTGATTCTATAGTGGCTGTGGAATGCAAAAACGTGAACCTGGATAATGAATGGAAAACTCTTTAAAATTTCCAGTTGTCAATTAAAAAACCTCTATGTGTTTGGTATCACATGAAAGGTGGGCGCATATATATATAATATATATATTTATTTAGAGGGAGGGAAGGGGGGAGGGAATTGTGTGTGTGAGCGGGGCGGGGGGTGAGAATCTCAAGCAGACTCAGTGCTGAGCACGGAGCCCTCTGTGGGGCTCGATCCCATGATCCTGAGGTCATGCCCAGAGCTGAAATCAAGAATCAGATGCTCAGCCCACTGAGCCACCCACATGCCCTGGGCCAAAATTTTGAAGTAATTTTAACAGTTTGAAAAATAGCTTGAAATAATGGGAACAGTTTAGCAGAAGAAAGGACATTTAGAGACACATAAGCAACCACTGTTACTAATTTAAGATACCAAATGGTGGCTCAGTTGAGAACCTAACATAATGGTCTCTCTAGGACCACTGAAGTCCAAAAGTGAACTCAGCTTGGCTGCATTTATTATTACAAACCCGGTCACACAGCCTATAAAGGTGTACATAAAATGTGAAAGGGCAAAAGGTTCTTAAAAATTGTTCTGTAGCACTTAAATGTCCTTTTATTTCTCAACCTCAGATCAGCAGCCTCTACTCTTTAAAGGGTTTGAAGAAATTGTAAGGGATTGAGAGGAGGGTATAAAAATGGAGAAAAGTTAATACCTATATTATTTATAATTCATCAGCAAAAGGTGCGCATACTTATTTAAAATTAACAAGGTAGTCATTTCATAGGCATTATCCTGTGAGTCCTTCTGTGAGTTTAAGAATTCCCTCAAATTCACATTTTTAAAGGTCAGCATGTTCTGCCCATATCACCCAAGCAAATGGTTTGCTTTAAGGACCAAATAGAATTTATCCCACGTTAGATGTGTGCAAGTACAGAAGTCGGCACAAATCATTCTACCCTTTCCTCTGTCTAGGGAGAAAGAGAACATAAAACTACAGCTGGCAAAACAAAACAAAACCCCAAAAAAACAAAACAAACAAAAAAAAACAGAACAACAACAACAACAAAACACCAACCAGAATTTTTTCATCGCGTCACCTGCCACTCAGAGTGGCGGCTGAAGCGACTCAGAACCTGATTCTGGCTTTGCAGAGACGATCTGACCAACCTCTGCTACCTTTTTCCCCTCTGCCCTTAATTCAAAGCCAAAGTCTGATGTGGCAAAAATTCTTTGACCTTTGGCTTGACTTGGGACTCTTCTAAACAATGCCACTGTCAACCCAGCAGCGGTTCCAATTCTCCCTCTGATGTGTGTGCTAGTATTTAAAACCAGGTAAGACTTTCTGAACTTGTACTTTGATTCATGTAAATTATCAGTGCTCCACAAAAATCTGTGGGGACTCAGAGAGCCCAGTGGCTTCTCTTTTGTCATCGAAAGGCTTCCTCTACTTTCAGTAGTGAACGGTGGCTGTGTCCGGACTGGATCTTTTCAATCAGCACCCCACCTTCTCGACATATCTGTGGTGCTCACTCTCTGCCTGCTTTCCCTGTGCTCCGCATGTCACCGTGTTTCCTTTAGAAGAACGGCCTTCCACCTGACCTGGCATCCTTCCTTTGACCTCAGCCTCTGGTTTCTACTTAGACACAAGGCTGAAATGTTCATTTGTCCTTAGACACGGCTGACTTTCTCAATCTCTGGATCTCTACGTGGCCATGGTGTAAGGCGCTCTGAAGAGAAATCCCAAGACTACACCAGAGGAAACAGCGTCTCCTACCCCATGTGTTCTCCAGGGTTTTGAGTGTCTTTTTGATAAAGCCTCGTTTCAATTCCCCTTTTCCTGCCTCCTCTGCTCACTTTTGTCCATTTCCTTTGATGGCATACTGGGATCACAGTGCATTGGCTGGCTAAGGAGGCTTAGGCATTGAGAAAGTGTTGTATCTCTTCAAGGTGTTCCCCACGGTGGGTAATGGGAGAAACGGTCACCGTCCTTCTGAGTCATCTGGATGTAATTCAATTATGCAGGTGCGGTTGGCTATAGTCACACTAACAATTCAGGCATTCTACTATTGCTACACCATTCGGGGCATGGAAAATTTCCTCACATGTTGTTAGGACATTACAGTTAACTCCTGCAAGGTGTCCCAATTAAGAGGGGACATTTGTGATCCATTAAACATGACCAAGATATCCACTGATCTATTTGAAAAAATTGGTAATTGGGGATCTTATCTAATTTATCATAATTTGGAGCCTAACTTGTTTTATGTTTCTCCTTTTCCATGTGCTGATGCCTGTACCATTTACTGGCCATCGTGACCCCTGGAGCCATACTGCAAGCCCCTGGACCGACCCCTGGATTGATTCTAACTGCCTCACAGCCCACCGCCCCATTTCAGCAGGAAGCAGCCAGAGTGGTCAGGGCTCCCGTCCCTGACAGCAGTCCTTACTATTCCAGGGGGAGGGAGGAGGGAAGATCCGGTGGGGCTAGGTAGGGAGAGAGAGAAAGAGAGCTATGTGATCAGGCTCACAGAAATTCCAAAAAAGTGGAGGTGTGGGGAAACCAGAGAGACGACAAACCGGACCACGCTACCCTACGTGTGTGAGGTGGGTAGTGTCTCTACGATAATCACCTGTGACCGACAAAGAATAACCAGGTCCTAAAAAGGAAGTAAGCAATGGAAGGTGTTATCAATAGAGATGTTAAAAGGATTTAAGTTCCCTGGTTAGCTTTCTAGAAAAGACAAACCCTAAAGGCCCTCATTGGCAACCCTGTTAGGACCCCTCCCACTCTTGAGAGCTTTTCTGTATCTTCACTTAACAGACTTCTATCAATTTACTTTAAAAAAAAAAAAGAAAAGAAAAAAATTTTTTTTTTTGTTTAAGGCATTTAGCCAAATCACCTAAGGCTCAGCTTTAGGAAGCTTATCTTAAAAAATACCAAAAAAACCCACAAAGAACAAAAAAAACCACCCACAATCTCAAGACAGATTTAAATAATCACTTCCCTAATACATTTTCTTTTCTTTCAAGCATATACTTAAGGGCAAATGTTATGAATTTTAGACACAAGACTGAGAGCTCAAATTGTTTTCTTAAAATAATATTTCTTAGTTTAGTTCATGGGTGGGGTTGATATTCTGCTGACTTTGTTAATTCCACTTGGTGCTCTAATTCAGTGACATGCTAGTGGCAAATACGACACCTAAAATCCAAGAAGAGGTTATAAATTTCAGTCTTTTTTGTATATAGCTAAGTTATTTATGGGCGATACAGTTAGTATTTACCCAAAGGGAAAGCCTTAGGATGTAAGGTCTTTTGGCTTAGAATATAACCAGTGATTTATTAATACAGAGAAGCAAAGTTAAACTCTAAACTTTGATTTCCTTTATTAGTTTTAGGTGAGAGCTTTATAAAATTGATCCTAGTTTTGGTCGAGGACTTTATAAAATTGATTCACGTTTTAAAACTCACCTGGATTGTTCGTATAAAGGCCACGGTTACCCGTTCTTCAAATTCATTCAGGGGAGTATAAAGGTTTAAAATTTTGACAATCTGTTGGAATAAAAACAAAAGCTTAGCACAGACCTAAAGGAACATATGACAACTTTTGGATTTCAAAGAATACAGGACACTCTCACAAGACTATACTCTTCTTTACACAGGACCCATACCTTGGAGCTGGAGTGAAATTGAGGAGAGGAGCCTACAATTTGTAAACTACAGACCAGAGGCTTTGCCTGCTAGACCTGAACCCTCTTACTGCACTCCTGTCTCCATCACGCCTCCCCACCCCACCTGCTCCTGGCTTAAAAGATAATTTTATCTTTTAAGGGAAACCTGCCTGAAATCCTCAGACTCTTACCTACTAGTCATTTAAAGATTTCTTAAGAGTACTGGAGATCTTACCTTAGATAATGAAAGTTGTTTTACCACACCTCCCTACCTCTTCCCACCCCCCAAATCACTTAATAAAAGGAACAATTTTTCCTAATTAAACAGAGAGGATAATCTTCTGTCTGCCTGCCGACTGTTGGGTGGAAGTAGCCTGCCCAAATGCAAAGCGAGGCCAGCTGAACTCTAGAAGTAAACTTCCGAAAGCAAAATATATTTAAAAGGGGGATAAAGTTGGCAAACTTGCAGTATGTCTATAGAAAGAAGCAGTTCTCTGAAGAGTTTGGCATTTCATCTTATAGTGGTTAGTGGGGAGGTAAGGAAAAGTATATTTACAATACCGAGTTTGGATTTTGTTCTTTAGGTGCTTGACAGGGAGAAGAAGGTTCATGATCTAACTTAGAAAGTCGGATTTGGGGGCGCCTGGGTGGCTCAGTGATTAAGTGTCTGCTTTTGGCTCAGGTCATGGTCCTGGGATCAGGTCCTGCATCAGGCTCCCTGCTCATCAGGGAACCTGCTTCTTTCTCTCCCTCCGCCCCTCCCCCTGCATGTGCTTTCTGTTAAATAAATAAATAAATAAATACTTTAAAAAAAAAGGAAGAAAGAAAGCCTGATTTTCTTGTGCTGGTCTTATTTTGTGAGGCCACTTAGTGCTGGCCCATTTCTAAATAGGCATACTCATGGTAAAGGGCAAGCCACCCCAGGTGTGGACAGAATTTATCTTCTGACAGTCTGGTCACATCTCTGCAACCGAGCCCTAGTAGGAATACAGTTTGCTGGGGGAGGGCAGAGAGGAGAGGCACATTCTAATGCCTCTAGGTTCTTAATGACTGTTTAAAAAGATGTCAATGGATTCTCTTTTTTTCTTTTTTTAAAAGATTTTATTTATTTGACAGAGAGATATCACAAGTAGGCAGAGAGGCAGGCAGAGGGGGGGAGGGGAAGTAGGCTTCCTACTGGCTCATCCCAGGACCCTGAGATCATGACCTGAGTGGAAGGTAGAGGCTTAACCCCCTGAGCCACCCAGGTGCCACAATGTCAACGGATTCTAAATGAAAACATGGCCACAATGGAAGTATATAGTTGTCAAGAAAATGATTTATTTAATGCCAAAGGCATGATGCTGCCCATTTCTGAACAAAATTTTAAAATTTCTAGTTAGAAACATTCTAGAATTCATTGTGTTTAAAAAATGTTTCTACCTTAAAAACAAACCAACCTGGGGCACCTGGGTGGCTCAGTCAGTTAAGTGCCTGCCTTCGGCTCAGGTCATCATCCCAGGGTCCTGGGATAGAGTCCCGCATTGGGCTCTCTGCTCAGCAGGGAGCTTGCTTCCTCCTCTCTCTCTGCCTACTTATGATCTCTGTCAAATAAATAAATAAAATCTTAAAAAAAAAAAAAAAACAAAACCAACCAGGTGTGCCTGGGTGGCTTAGTCGGTTAAATGTCTGACTCTTGGTTTCGGCTCAGGTCACGACCTCAGGGTCGTGAGATTGAGCCCCACGTGGGGCTCTGCATGGAGCCTGTTTCAGATTCTCTCTCCCTCTCTGTCTCTGCCCTTTCCCCTCCCCCTAACCACTCCGGTGCGTGTGCACTCTCTCTAAAAACAAAAATACATTTTTACCCAAGCTTAATGTTGTGTGTGTTTACTACCTTTCTGTGTGAGCAAGGGGGCCCAGTATGTTACCAGGGGAACGGTGGCATCTTGTCCCAGAGACCAAGGTGGTCTTTGGTTCCCCGAGGAACATTCTGTCTGCAACAGCTTCTGTTGTGTCACTGGGGGCTAGGAAGGCTGTGCTTGTACCCCCCCACACGGAGAAGCCTTCCCCTTGGATGGGAAGGCGGGCCGGCTGGCTGCTGGGGCCGTACCTGCTGTGTGCTGAGAGAGGTGCACAGGGAGCAGATGGCCTCCGCGTCCTCCGAGGTTTTCTTCTTTAGCTGCAGGAGCTGGGCTGCTTGGATCAGGGGTTCCATGGTCTGGACGGCTCCGCTCTGATGAAGGTTCCTTCCCCGAAGCCACTCTTCAAGTTGGCTTATGTTGTACCTTAGACACAGGTCAAAGGGAGCTGAGTTAGGCCGGACTCCTAAGGCCCGGGGGCGAGCACACCTGGCATGCCTGTGGTACCACCCGGCTGCAAACAGTGGGATCGTTCTCTTCACCCTCACGGGCTCACGTGTGGCAAAAGCTTGAGGAGCACTTTGCTGAATGAATACAGCAACGAATGGGTGTTTAAAATCAAGCAAAGCTGAGGGACGTGAAGTGTCTGTGTATTCGATCTACTGAACTGAAGCGATTGGTACTTCACCTTCACAAACAAACTTCTACGTGGGCCTTCGCCAGTCTCTAAACTCTCCGAGGTTTCCCTCTGACCTACCCACACTGTCTTTACAATCTTTAGAGTATGTCAACGTCGTTAAAGCTCTGAACTCATTTGTTTCGCAGATTACCATCTTGATGTGGAATTCCACCAACCAACGAGCAGGTGATGGAACTGTGTCTCGCACCGACTGTGACAAGGACCAGCAGTTAGGTCTGGATGTCACTGTCAGAGAAAAAGGCCCCGAGCTCTGACTCCCGCCTATGGGGGAGGGCCCCTCTGGCCACGCGGCTCGGGCAGGGCGCCCTGCTCCTACCTGAGCTGCATGCCGGTGCTCCATGAGCAGACATCCTTCCGCAGCAGCAGGTTGTTGAGGGTCACGGCGTTGATCATGTAGAACAGCTGCTTGAACACCTGCAGGATGATCTCAGGGTCCAGGCCCTGGTCTCGCATGACCGTGTGGAAGGAAGTCATCTGGCGGATGACGGCTTCCAGGCAGTAGGAGTTGTCCCCGTCCACCATGCTGGAGGAGCGCTTCCGGTAGCCCGTTGGCTTTACACCAGAGAGACCCTGAATGCTCTCATTTTCCAACATGGCAGAGACTGAAAGAAAAGCATGGTTGGAGAAGCTGGTGTGCTCCCCACGGAAGATCTGTTCTTGGAACACTAAGATCATTCAGCGCCTTGGGCTTTGGTGATGGCACCAGCCACTGGCCTCCAATGTTGATGTGCTCAGAAACTCACAGCATTGAGCATCGGATTGCTAATGGGTTGGAGTCTACATGGAATAAGGTTTGCCTATAGAAATCTTGGACCAAATTTGCGCTTAAATTCATTACTGATGGGACAAAGATAATGGGCATGTACCAACTCAGTTCTGTACTGGTTTCTGCGCTAAGGCCAAAGTTTGAGAATTGAGCAGCTTGGGTATAGTACTGGCTCAGCCCTTGACATGGCCTTGGACCCTGAGATCATCCTACTCATTTTCAAAAAGCTCTTTTCCATGAGCCACTGACCATATAAATCTCAGGTTAGCTGGTCTTATTATACTTTTTACCCAGTGTCTAACTATGTGCCTGGGGCTTTATGTTCAGTATTTCTTTCCATCTCCCAACAACCCATTTCCTGGTGAGGAAACTAAGGCACACAGAAGTTAAATTACTTGCCCACAGTCACACCGCTAGGAGTTGGCAGGGCCAGGATTTGAACCCAGGTGTGTCCAACTCCAGAATTGCTGCTATGGGCCATCACATGATTCGGAATCACGAAGCACCCCCAGTGTTCTCTACACCCTGTGCCTCATAAGAAGGTTCTCAGGAATAACAATGTGGAATGAACCTTACGCTAGATAAGGTTCTGGATGGCATGGAGTGCTCTGTCCAACTTGGAATCCACATATAACCCACTTGTGTTGTAAGAACCCAGGGGAAAGCTTTACAACACAGGCACAAGGGACAATTTCCTCCCCAGCCGTCTTGGAGCATCCTGAGTGATGTGTGGATGTGTCATTCCTGACTCAAAAAACAACAGGCCTCTCATGTTTCAATTCTGCTTTACTGCTAAGTGCCCAAGTCTACTGCTTTGGACAGAGTGTTCTGCAAGTACTTACTGTATGACTACTTGCCACTGTGTTTCTTCACGTGCACCTGCTTAATGCTTTTATTTTTTTCATGAATAAAGTACACATATGGGCATGAGGATTACATTTTTTACTCTATATGCATTGATAACCTTTTGGATTTATACTTAGTACCTATGGAAGACTTCATAGCTCTTCCTGAGCACACAGCACACACCTCCTTGCTGCCTTCAGTGGGAAGGTTCTAGTTTTCTGGAGGCCACACCTAAGGTACGGGCTTCCCTGACAGCAGGCGGTGTTCCCCATTGTTTCTGACCCCACAATGAGTGCTGGAGATCTGCTGCTGCCAGCTTACCTATCATAGGCTGCAACACACCCTCGGCGATTTTAATGAGCTGCTGGTAGATCTGAATGGAAAGGTCACTCAGCACCTGGCGGTATTCGGTGAGGTCGAAGTTCTTAAGACAGTGCTCATTCTGCTTGGGCGTATTCTGAGTCATGAAGCCCTGCAGAGAGAAAGGGTGTTTGAAGGAGGCTCGGCGGTCTGCCGGGGCTTAGCAGGACTTCCGGGTCTCTGTCTCGTCCATGACACCCTATCTGTGGAGTTCCACCAGCCTCTGTTAACATGATGGTCCACAAGAGCCTGTCGGTTTCTTGAGGCCTCAGTGGGAGCCCTTGAATCTGAAGGCAGAGCAAAACCTCAGCATGATAGAGAAGTCGGAGCTGTTTGAATTAAAAGGCCGAACCACTCAGTCCACATCATGAGGTGCTGATTTCCCTGAATTAATAGACAAACGGAAATGATCTCACAACTACAGCACCTTGTCCCCTTAGCTTTCTACACGAACAAGAGGAAATAACGTCGTTGAGAGTTGCTAGTATGGAGAGGAGTCTGGGGACCAATGGCCCTTTGTATTCAGACCAAGGTACACCAAAGGCAGCCAGAAAGATCAAGTCTTCCAAAAAGTGACCATCCCCAGCAAAGTCTCTCAAAGCAGGTCCTATTACAAAGCATTTTTAAATAAAAACTAAAAAGCAGATGATAGAAGGAATCGCTGTGACAGCTAAGATACATATTTTTCTCTGTCTTTATTTACACTACACCGATCTGGCTATACTGTGCTTCAGGTCTTATGCCCCCCCCAATATATTATTTTGAATAAAAGTGAAAAAGGAAGGGCAGAAAGGAAAAGTGGAGGCACACCCCCCTCCCCCCCTCCCCGGGGCCTGGGAGTGGTGTCTGGGGTGAGGTGGAATTTTTACTGGAGAAGCCAGAGCGAGGACATGGCCTGGGTCACCGAGCTATGGGGCTAAATGCAGAGTGTGGGCACAGTTCTTTCAGGGACCAGTGTGGGAATGGGAGGTTGCAGACGAAGCTGGGCTCTCGAGGGCCAGAGCAAGATAGGAAATAATGCAGTCAGTTAGGCTGCAGGTCAAGGAATCAAATTTTGTTAGAAGAAAGAAGCTGGGCCTCCAGGTCAAGGTGTAAAAATGTGATCTCATCACATTGTGCCCCTTCTCGGTGTCTGCCTTAAAATGGACAAACTACTGGTTGGCTTAAAAGACAGTCTCACGCATTAGACAACTGACCGGGCTTTCTTCTGGCATTCAAGGAAACGGGGCTCTTCCACGGATGCTTCCGAAAGTTAAGGTCACTAGGCTCTCCCTGGAGAGTCCCAGGGCTTCTTAGATAAAGGATGGGTCACGTAAACTCATTTCCCCACCAATTCTACTTATTTGATTCCAGGTGCTTTCTGGGGCTGCTGGGACCCTCAAGGCCACTTAGAGGACAGGTGTGCTGTGGCCTGCCTATCCCTGTGTCTAGCTACCAGGTAGAGGAAGGTGTGCCCAGAGCCCGAGGTCCCAGAGGGCACTCGACAGACCTGACATGCTCTCCTCAGGGTAGAACCGCATTTTGGTAGAGCAGGGCTGCCCTCCACGACACCCCCGTCTCTGAGCTCACATCTGCTCTGAAGGAGGACACACATTGCTCTGTCCAAGGAAGCGAGAGTCTGGCGGGGGATCTGGGGTGCTTTAATGGTTTCTGAGTGCCCTTCAGGCATTGGATTATCTCAGCACGCACCTCATCCCCGCTGTACTGCTTCAAGCAGTGAAGGAGGCGGCAGGTGTTGGATAACCAGAATGATGTCATCTCGAAGTCCTCGTTGTGCTTCTGTGGAAAGAAAAAGACATCCCTCGTTAGTAGGGGCTCCAATCTGGTTAAACACTCACCTGCTACCTGTCTTTCCAGGTTTCCAGAATTACTCAGCATGCCCCAAGCAGACACGAGGGCCTATTACGAAGAGGAGATCCACTGTCAAGGGGCTGCGTTACCATTCCTCCACTGCTGGGAGGGGCACAGAGGCCCCCACCCTGGCTCCCTGAGCAGTGGCCCACTCCTGTGCAGCCCTGGCTGTATGCCGGGCCCTGGGCAGCTGGACCCAGCAAGCTCCAAACCATCAGCGATCCAACCCAGGAAATGGGAGGAGCATGCCAGTGAACTATTCTGGCACTCCATTTATTGAGAGAGCGGATGTCCAATGGGTTCAACCCTCTGGAAAATGACTATAAACCATAACTTGGTGAAAAAGGCTGTTGCACAGCCCAAAGAGCTGAGGCACAGCATCTGCCCTAAGGCTGATGACTGCACAGAGTTCGTTTTGTCCAGTAACACCGCCCCTGTTTAAACATCAGAGATGGGAGCTTCGATGGCAATAAAACAAGGGGGTCAGACAGAGAGTGACAGGTAGGGCTGGGCATGCCGGCAGATCCTGGTGATTAGGGAGGGTTCTCCTGAGGCAGTGACCTCTCAAGTCAGCCTTCGACTTGCCCAGACCAGCACAAGCTTCTGACGAGCTCAAGTGAGGGGTCGAGGCAGGAGACTCAGACCCAAGAGTTGCCAGCAAGTCTTTAGAGCCAGGAGTGGATAAAATTGGGCAGGAGGTGCGGTAACTGAGACACAGCTGGCACGAAGCCAGAAGCTACAGGCTGGTGTGTGACACACTCCCAGAAGGGAAGGGGGGCAAGTGACAGCGGTCTAGACTCCATGCTTCTGAGGATGGCTTACACCGCCGAGTGGCAGAGCGTGTGAGAACGGAGGGCAGTCTCTGAGAGCAATGCCGCTTGGAGTGTGGGCCTGTGCGGAGGCACAAATCTCTCTCACGGAGGGCTGATCTTCCTCAGAAAGCTCACCTCTCCCCATAGCTTCCATGTGGCCTGGCCTCCCCTCCCTGCAGGCCAGCCTCCTTCTGCAGAGGCTGTCGCTACACTGGGAAGGGGCCTTGTGCCCTTAGGAGGAGTTCCTCCAATGAGGGCCCGTAAGCAGCCCTGTCCCGGCCCGGGCCTTCTCACTTCGGAACCTGATGTCTATACCCTTCCTTGGGCCATTGCCCTGCCTGGGCAGCAGGCAGCCAGCTCTTCGGAAAGGTCTGGGAGGAAGTCTCTACTCAGGCTGTGTTCCTGAATGTCAGTGCAGGGCAGAGTCAGCCTGCCCTCGAGTGGAGCACAGCATCCTCCTGGCACCACAGGTCAAGGCTTTTGAAAGCACCAGGATTCCCTGGAGGTGGCCGGACAGCAACACTGGGTTTCTGGGCGTCCCACCGTTTCTGAGCCTGAGCATCCTGGCTCTGTGGGCGAGCTGCACGGCTATCATCTTCCTTCAGAGCTGGAGATGCGAGGAAAGCCCAGACAGGGCCAAGCTATGGGGAGCCGTGGGCGTCCCTCCGTCCACCGCCGACCACCACCTTTGGCACGGAGCACCTACCTTCAGGACCTTCTTAATGCCATTGATGGTGGAGGTCAGCAAGGAGTGCACCTTGAGGTCATCGTTGACGTAATCGGCATGCCTGATACACATGTAGAGGACGTAGGCAGGAAGGCAGGGCACGGTGCCCGCCAGCGTCTGCGGCTTCAGCTCTGACAGCAGCAAACACCAAGAGTTAGACTCTAGCAGATACCTGGGGCTCTGAGAAGCCAGCTCTGAAATATTTTCTTTCTTTTATTTTTTTAAGATTTTACTCATTTGAGGGAGAGAATGAGCAAGAGGGCGCACAAACTGGGGGAGAAGCAGAGGGAGAGAAAGACCCGGACTCCTTGCTGAGCAGGGAGCCTGATGTGGGGCTTGATCCCAGGACCTTGAGATCATGATCTGAGATGAAGGCAGATGCTTAGCGGACTGAACCACCTAGGCGGCCCTGAAATCCTTTCAATAGTATTAGCCCTGAGTATTTTCAATATTTTCCTGGAGTTCCTTTAAGAGTGACCTTTCATAGGGCCGGGCGGCGGGAGGAGGAGTAGGGGAGAAGTGGTCAGGGATACACAGACACCTTCTGACCCCGAGTACTAGTTTCAGAAACTGGTTAAAAGCTCCAAACGCACAAAAGCACATTCCTCATAGTTTGGACCAGAACACTAAGACAGGCTCCTAATGCCTGGTCCTTACAACATGAAGGAGAAGAGCCCACAGGTAGCTTTCCGCTGGGTTTCCACACAGAGGGCCCGGGGCCGGGGCCAGCCGAAGGAAGGAGCCGCTCCCCAGCCAGTGAGAGAGCTCGGGGTGCTTCCTGCTGCGGGCACACCGGACTCTTCTGCAGTGGATTGCGAGAGCAGGTTCTGGGAGAAGCTGCCAGACCACAAATTCCCAAAGCCAGAGCCCATGTGCCGGGGCCCAGAAGGCCACAGGGACCTTTAGCCCACTTAACTGTCCGTTTGGAAACTATGTACTTGGCAGCAGCTGCCTAGACCTCCTCAGAGCCAGGAATAGATCAAGTAGGCTGCTGAGTGGCCATGGCCACTCCCCCACCCCCGAGGGCCACAGGGTGACACCTGTCTCCCCAGCCTCTCCACTGACGGGTGGCCTGACCTGTGTACAGCTTGTCCTGTCTTGGACTGTCCTATCGTGACCTGAGTCCCATGTCCCATAGACTCGCTTGATCTGCCCAGCTAAGTGTTAGCGTCTGGGGCAGGACCAACAGCTCGACACCTCTCTATCCTCCACAGCAACCAGCCTGTGCCGGGGACCTAGAAGGAGGTCAGATGGAGTCTAGGCATTTGTTTGGATGACGAGAGGGAAGGGGACTGGGTGTGACATGCAGGCAGCTTAGGGAGAAATGGCCTTCTCTGGGGCTGCCTGAGCTGGGACAGTGGGGAGGAGCCACCGTCCGCTGGCACAAGCAGTCCCATTAGTTTTGGACTCTATTGTTGGGAACTTTGACTTTCATTCCTCAGAGATGAAAGGCTCATTCCTAGAAGCCTTAGAATCAGATGCAGCCTGCTGAAGGCAGAGAGGCTTCCCGTCAGATACCTGGGCAGTTCCAGGGGGGAGTTAGCCTTTAGAAAAAGAGCCAAAGCACTCAGTTGCTGAAAATACCCAATGCAGAGAATGGAGGGAAAGTCTGCCCTAGGCTAGAGTCATCCCAGCTTCCGCAGCACTTGGCCCTCCGCAAGGTGCTCAGCAGGGTGCGACTTTGGCAAACTCACATTTCTCTAAAACAACCTTGACCTGCTAGTGGACCCTCCGACGCCCCTGCAGAAGTGACCACTTCTTCACATTCGTCACACTGAGAAGAGTCTGTGACTTCAGCATAGCACTTTCTCCGGTCATATTTCCTTTCCCAGCTATTATATTTCCCACGTCCCCATTTTACGGAACACCTAAGGCTCCAAGTAAAGGAGCTCGTGGCTCAGGATCCAGAGGACCGTCTACCCAAGATTCTTCCTTTTTTTCACCCAGGACTCTCTCCTCCAAGCCTCCTCCCCCTACTCTGCAGGCAGCTGCTGGACTGGGCTGGGCTGGGCAGAAAGGCAGGCCTGGGGACGCCAGGTGGAGCAGGACCAGAGGGGAGGGAGTGGGTCACATGGCAAACCAGGCCTTGGCTCAGGGTGGCAAGGAGAGCCGCACCCAAGAGCCTGGAGTGTGGTCCCCATAGCATCACAGCGTGAGCATGGCCTGGGGCGGGGGGGTGGGTGTTGGGAGCTGGTTAGAGAAGCAGCTGTGTGAACAGAGGTGGACGGAGGGCCAAGGATGGGTGGGAGGTGGGGGGGTTCAGAGTGGGGGGTGGGTTATGCTGGGTTGGCCATGGAGTTGGGGAAGGAGCTGAGTGGGGGTGGGATGCCACAGAGGGTCCTGACCTGTCACCAGGTTCCGAATGAGAAGGGCTTCGTCTTCCTTGTGGTATTCCAACATGCCCTGGAAGTCCTTCTCCTTCCGTTGTACAGTGACCTGCCTGTTGAGCTCATGTCGCTTCCGCTCACTCTGGGCCAGCGCCTGGGTAGCTGGGTAGGAAAGAGACAGGGAGCGTGAAGAGAGCTCCAGGCTGCAGGCCCGAGAGGTGGGGATGCCTTAGGTCAGTGGTGCTTCGCTCTGGGGATCCAGCGTTCCAGGTCCTCTGAGCTGCCACACCCTCATGTGGTCTGTCCTTGCAGCCCAGACCGACACTCCAAGGAGCTTAGCACCAGTCACTGGGGGCCCCGCAGGATAAGAATTCAGGAGAACAAATGACAGGTCTTCAAGACTGAATGAGAGAGAGAAGCCTGAAGCCTGAGAGACCAGGAGAAGGAGAACTCAAAGACAGCAGAGAGATTCAGGGATGAAGAGGGGCTGAGCAGAACACATAGCCTCTCCTCCCAGAGCCTCCTCTAAAGCAGCAAGTGGACATAACCAGGTGAGTAAGCAAATGACACCCGTGCTGGGTGCTGTGCCCAGAGGCACTTGGTATTAGGATGAGAGATGGGACTCAACCCTGGGGACACAGCTCTTGAGATGAGAGTAAAAGTATTGGGGTGGGGGGGGATCCAGGCAGTGGGGGGACCCAGAGAGGATTCCATGCCAGGTGGCATGTATCAAGGACTGGGGGCTGACAGATTTATAGCAAGGGGTCAGAGAAAGCACATTCTGGATGTTTCTGGAAGAAAACTTAAAACTGCCTGACCTCTCTGGGCCAGATTCCAGGTTGGAAATTTAATCATAGGACGGATCCTGCTCCTTCCTGACTACCCGTCACATGGAGTGAGGCCCCTCTAGTTGGGTCTGTGTGTTATGTAGCATTTTTTTCCCACACCAAAAAGCTTCGCCTCCCAGCTCCCTTGAGGGCAGGGCCACAGGGCCACGGTCTCAGTGCAGAGCTCAGAGGAAGCACCCAAACACCTGCTGGGCTGACTTATCTTCGCCCAGATTCTGGCCACCGGAGAACGTGTGGGCCTGGGGGTCTGCCTTGGTCTATCCCACAGCTGGACTGGGCACAGGCACCAGAGGATGGGGGAAGCAGTAAGAGTCTGCAGAGGGAAGCGGGCCATCCGTTCCCTTCCCTCACTTGTGACTGAGCACACACACACACCCCCCCTCCCCACGCTCCCCCCAGGGGCCTTACCTTCTAGGTCCTGGACCTTCTTCATGTAAATTTTCAGTTGTTTCTTGAGCTTCCTCTCATTCTTTTCCAGCTTTTCTACCAGTTCTTTGAGGTCCTAAAATCAAAGGGAAGCAGTTTGAGAACAGACTTAACCCGGCCCTGGAGGGCAGGGGCTAGAATCCTGGGGCCCGGGATGGCCCTCGGTGGCCTAAACCCGCGCTGAAGGTGGTTTCTAGATTCTCTGTTCCTGCTATGGGGCCAAGGATGCAAACCTGGCCCGTTTAGCTAACGGCCATCGCTGGCTCCAACTGTTTCCAGAACGTGACCTTCCAGAGTGCGATCCGATGGGCAACATCACTCACCAGGTTCTCGTTGGTCAGCCGGGAGATCTCCTGCTGGACACCAAACTCCACCTGGGCCTCCGGGGACAGCAGCAGCGTCTGGCAGAAGGTCTGCTGCTGCTTGTCCAGCTCCTCCTTCAGGGCTTCCACCTGCGCCTTGAGGCCCTCCACCTCCTCCTCGTGCTCGCGGCTCTGGGCCTGCAGCTGTGCCTCTAGCAGCCTGCACCGGGGCGAGAGGGGCCGGTGACCGTGGGGCTCAGGTTGGCGCCCCACGTGAGGGGCCACAGAAGGACACGCAACAGGGAGCAGCCAAGCACACAGCAGCAGCAACTGCACAAACCCAACAGGGGAAGACGCCGAGGGGAACAGTCTGGCAAGCAGCCCAGCCCGTCCCGTCCGAGGATGGGAACTTGGGGCCAAACGTGCACCCCTGGTCCGAGGCCTTTTCCTTGCCACCCCCTCCCCCATTCCGTTCCTCATCCTACGCAGGTGATTGGTTTGGGATTGAGAGATTGTCTCCATGTCAAATCGCCATCCACAGAAATAAAGTTCTTACAGCATCATTTACAGAAAAGTATCCACATCTGCGCCAGCTTCTCAAGAATCCCCTTGTTAAGACAAAAGCCTAGTAGACTCAACTAGTGCCTGCGTATTTCTTCTATCGTAGATTATCTGCCTGTCTTAGAAAGGCAAAACCCGAGCGCCCTCCTTTTTCTCTTCACCACCACCTCCACTTTGTCTGCGGCCATAAATACACAAATTTTTCTCTAGTCAAAACAGAAATTAAGACTCTTGGCGAACCATCTGGGGGAAGGTTTCAGATCAGCTGGTATCATGAGCAGAAGCAGAACGATCTTGAGAAGATCTGGGCAAGGTTGGCGCGAAGTCTCAGAAGACTCTGAGTCTGGTGGGTTCCCAGGCAATTCTGGGAGATGCCTGTTCCATCCGTCATGAGAAGGCAAGGGATTTGCGAAGCTTCCCAAGCAGCTTCCTCCTGCTCGGGAAGTACTAATGGGAACGAGGTGCTACCTTCTTGGGCTCAAGAGCAAATGTTCTGATTCAGGGTAGTGAACATCACATGAAAGAAAGGAGGACATTCTGGATGAAAGGTACACCAAAAACTGTCTGACAAGACCCACATGCTTGAAAATTCTCCCCAGTCTCTCCCAGGGATGCCAAGACAGTGACCAGAGCTTAGAGTCAGGAACCTGGAAATGCCTCAGAAATGCCAGGAAGAGTCCCCAGCTGCCGTGGATACACCTTTTTTGTTTTGTTTTGTTTTACAGTTGTGCTAGTTTGGCCACAAGAGAGGAGGGACCAAGTCTCTAGGGGAGCGAGAGATGGGGAGTCTATGCTGTCAACGCCCCGATGGCTGTGCCCATGTCTTCTGTAGCTCAGTCAGCTCCACAGTGGCACGGGGAGCAATGCCCGACTCCCAGGGGCTTCTCAACAGATTCATACAAGTGAAGAAAGGCTGGAGGAATGGCTGACTCACCCACGGCACACGCAGCGTCATCAGCTGAAAGCACTAATGTCATGAGGAATGGGGGGAAGAGCTCTGCGATTAAATTAGCATTTTAGAGGACGTAGCATCTTTAGAGAGCATCCAGTCTTGGCTACAATACACTAAAAGCATCACCAGAAAGTTATAAACCTCTCAAAAGGGAACAGAAACCACTAGGTTCTAGGGACGCTCCCCCAGGATTCGGTTCCTGACTTGTGCTGTGAGTTTGTGCCCACAGCTTTCTTATTCTCCACATAGACTGTAGTTGGGTGGCTTAGGTTCTGGGCAAGATATGGGAATCCCTAGCCAAGCACCGGGCTAGACACACTTCCTTTGAGGCCAAGAGTTCAGAGACCACAGCCAGTGACAGAGCTGGTTCTAGAAGCCAGGTCTCCTGAGGGATAGGTCTGAGCTTTTGGTATTGTTAATGCACTCATATGCTTATTTAAAAAAAATCCAATCTGCTGATAGAGAGCCACAAGGAATCACCTGGTTTTACACGGGGGTTCCCTCCCCAATAAAACAAACTTCTCGGTGGGGTAGGTCTTACTAAACAATGGCCATTATAACAGAAATGTCAGCTAATATGGATTCTGTGCTTACTACGTGCCAGGCACGTGCCAAAATGCTCCAACTGTTTTAACCCTATTTCTTAGAATGACTCCACGAGGCAGGTCCCATTCTGATCCACATTAGATCAGAGGGAATCTGATGGGAAGAGACCAAGGTCACCTTGCTCACAGGCAGTGGGGCCACTTAGCAGCCTAGAGCCAGGAGGCACGCTGCCTCGAGGACTAGCTGATCTGGACTTTCTTCTCCCAAGAACAGATTCTTGTTGCTGTAATGGGCCCTCCAGCAGGTCATGGGCAGGTAACGCTTTGGAGGTAGTATGGGAGGGCTTCGGGGTCCCACCTGGCCGCACCACCGCCAGGCTGAGGGGCCTGGGCCAGCACGGACTCCACCGCCATGGCTTCTTCTGGGACACAAGCCTGTGGACCATCGCTACTTTGGTTGCTGGGGGCCTTGAATGTGCCAAGCTATGCCACAGCCCAGAAGGGCCACACGCAGGCAGCCAAAGTGGGACAGGACCATCACATGGTGCGTGTCTAACCTCCCTTGGTAAACTGCTCACCCACAGCTCAAGGCCAGTGGCTTATTCAGATTTTGGTACCACGTGGAGCAGGATTCAGGTTCTGGATCTTCTACTGAAGCAGCAAGTTCCTTGAATCCTGTAAGCATCAGTGTCCTGACCCCAGGAAAGTTCCCCTGAGCCATCAGCTGCTGTCACCTAGACCCCTATGACAGCTCCCGGGCCTCATCCACACAGAGCCCGGACACAGAGCACCAGCCAAGTGACCCGAGGGGCAGCCCACAACACCCCGGAGACTCAGGCCCTGGCCTCTACTCCAGCTGAGAGACAGGTAAGCGTAGACACGAGCAGGCGGGACAGACAGAGCGGGCACAGGCAGGAAGGCGTATGCGTGACCTGGCAACTTGCTTTAGGCCTTGGTAGGCCAAGCCGAGCTCTCCATCTTCATTCAAATATCCCCAATCCTCAGTCTTGCTAGAAATAAAGGACAAAAAACAGGGCATCGAGTGTAGAGGGAAGAGACAGGGAGGCAGAACATCCAGGAAAGTGAGGCCATTCCAGCCAAGCGTTGGAAACCAAAAAAAAAGGGAAAAGCTCCAGAATTCCCAGCTTCCCTTCTTCCTTTGCGAACACCAGCACCTGAGCACCTAAGAATGTCCCCGTTCCCCAGGCCGGGTCTCAGAAGAAGATAGGGTTCGGGCGCTCTCATGGGGGATTGCGGATCACGACGGGAGCCAAAGGCTGCACTTGCCCCAATAAATTCTGTGAACAGCAGTGGTCGTCCCCCTCCCCCCCCCCCACCCCAGAAGGATTCAGAAAAGGAAAGAGAATCAGGATACCCGCAACCAGGGCAGGGAGGCAAGGTCCGCGCTCAGTAGAAGCCCCAGAGGGGCCCCGGGGAGGCGGCATCTGCTGTGCTCTAACCGGGGACACGAGGCTCAGTGACACAGGGAGACAGGTCCACACTGTCTGCTTTTCGATGCCATTCTCCACTTTGTCACTAAGGACGCAAAAGCATCAGCTCATCTCACCTCTAGCCCTCACTGCAATTGCACATAAACCGTGAATAAAAGCCAAGCAGGATGCCCATGGAACTTTCTCTGCCCCCACCCCAGGGACTGGGTGACATCTCTCCTATTCACTCAACCTGGAAAGCAGATGGCCAGCTGCCATCTCCTTGCAAATCCTTTGACTCTCCCCAGGGGCCCAGTGCCTGCCCAGCACCAGACGAACCCCTCCTGGAGGTCAGGCCCCGTACCCCCAGCCAGGTACCTCCCCAAGGCACACACAGGAGATTCTCAAGGGCTGGTGGGAGGGGGCGGTAGGCGGCAGACTGAGCCTCTCAAGCCTCTCGCACCTGCCAGGAGGCTGCCCCCGACTCTCTGTGCTGGGGATCCTCCTCGTGCTGGCTGGATCCCCATTTTCCTGGCAAGAATCCCGGAGGAGCCGCAGGCGGTGTGCATGGATTGGCAACCCCGTCCTCACAGCGGGAAGACAACCTTCCCCCCCCCAGGAGAGGAGCTGCTGTGTTGCTCCTGCTGGGTGCTGGGTGAGGTCTGGGGCAGTACCCACCCTGTTACTCCCTCCCCAGAGCACAGCCTCAGGATAGGCTGCTCCAGGCCTTGGCAGGGCTCACACAAGCTGCTTCTAGAGGGAAGCCTGTCACACGGCTCCCAGGTCCCACCCTGAGAAGCTTGGAGGAGAGGGAAGGGGCAGGGACCGCCCGGAGCATGGGGGCTCCACGCCTTCCTTTCAGGGCTGTGCTGCCTCCCGCTGGGCAGTGAGCGGATTACTGCCAAGTCCGCTGTGGGGGCCTCTCCTCTTTAGGACTCTGGCTTTTCAAATGTCCAGAGCTCTCACCGAGGCCTGGCCTCCCCAGAGACTGCACTGACTGGAGACTTTGAGCAGTCCCCTCCAGTTCCTAGCACGGAACTCACCTGTGTGTTCCACTTACCCCAGCAAATCCAAAAGGGACCCTGGCCATGTCAAGTGGGAGCTGGCAGCCTAGTGCCTGTCCCTTCTCCGCTCCTACCACATTTAACTAGGGCTGTTAGTAGCCAGTACTTTGCTCACCAGGAATGCGGGACCTTTTCCGTCACCTTGTTTGCCATGAGTGAAGGGACCCCAAGAGGGAGAAGACCTGCCTGGCCCGGAGAGCGGCCCACCCTGGCTGGCCCTCCAGATGTCGAGGCGGAGGGAGGGGGCTGCCGGCTCTTTCCGGGAATGTCAGGGTATTCCTATAGTTCCCGTGATGGCACACGGAGTCCCACCTCTCACCCTCCGGCGGGTGCCTGTGCGTTGTTGAGTTACACAGAGAGGAAGTTAGCATTAATCCCTTGCTCAGAGGGAGACGCTCTCAGAATTCTTAATTCTGGAACAGGCCGGGCATGATGCACAAAGATAAAAGTAGAGACTGTGCGGGCCAGTCATCACACAGTGCTCTGGAAGTCCCGCATGCCGGCTAATGAAAATGCAGTCAGCCAGCTCCAGGTCCGAGCCTTTTTCCTGGATGAAAGAGGACCGGTTCCTCCATGGGGACTCTCGCCTTCGCGGGCCCTCATGGGGGAGGCCTGGGAGGAAGCGCCACCTAGTGGCAGGAGAAGGAAAACCCCAAACGCCAGTTTACGGGAATTTAAAAAAAATAAAGTACAAGAGGTCAATGAACGTATCAACAAGCATTCATGGAGGATGTGCTGTGTACACACCACTGTGCCAAGCCCCATTTCTGGTGAGTCTACAGACACGCTTGAGCAAGCACCAGGTAAAGTCTCCAAGTTGCTCCAAGAAGGCAGCAAGACCGCACTGAGGAACTCGGCTGGAGAACCAGGCACCCCAAAGGCGTGGTGGTGGTTGTCGTCTACATGTCCTGGACCTGTTTCATGTGTAAAATGAAAGTGCCCCGCTGACTTATCTGAGGTTCTTTCTAGATCTTTAATGACTTAATCTTGTTCACTGTAAAGCTCATGCAGCCGAAAGGGCCTGGGAGAGTATTTGCTTTCTCTCTGTAGACCCTGTCCACAGAGTGCCATCAGGACTTTGACCCAACCGCCATCCCTCTGTCCTGGCTGGAGGCCCTGCCTCCTTGTGGACGGGAACAGGCAAGGTTCCTATGAGCACGAAGATGGTCCGTTTCCAGTCTCTAAAAAACTGAAAAAGGTCCTGTTCCACGGATGTCCTTATTTCTGAAGCTCACAGCTGGACGTTCTGCCCAGCTGCCCAGGACGCGCCCCACAATCTCTGAGAATGGGAGGCCGTAACCCCAGCACCACGAATGAGAATCTGAGCTACAGGTGGGGCCCCGGGAAGGTGAATTGTCTCGGGATAAATATGGACATGCCTCTGAATTACAGCAGACAGGAACTGTGGTGATGATTTGGGACCCAGTGAATTTTGGGTACCCTTATGAGGGAATCATCTCCCCCCAGAGTTTCCAGCTGGGAACAGTGACAGTGAGGATTCATGAGAAGGGAGCTGGGGAGGCAGAGGCTCTCTTCTCCCTCCCTCCTTTGCTGTCTGAGCAAGACATCCCACAGCAGCTGGGGCTCAGGCTCAAATGAGCCATGAACACCAAGCCTATCCTAAGAAATGTGCACACACCCTTTTCTGATTAAACAGGATCTCCCCTGTCCCAAGCAGGCTCCTTGTAATAACCCTGGCTTTGCCTGTCCAACAGGCAAAGCTACCTTTTGTGCCAACGGCCTCCTGTTGTTTCCTGGAACCTGCTGGGTAGAGGGATGGCAAAGTTCCTGGCACCCAAGCAGAGGTCCAATAATGCACTCTAAGTTTCTCTTTGCAGTTCCACAGACTTGAGTGGAAATAGCCAGTGGCCAAAGGTAAACTGTTTCCAGAGCTAGGCCTGAGCCCTCACCACACACCTCCTACCTCGCTCTGTGACCTGAGTGCACGCCTGTTCTGCTACCCACTTCCCCAGCTTTGCCCCCCAAACCCTCCAGACACTCACCTGTGTCTGCAACAGCCCATCCTGGGGGGCAAGGACCAGCCCTCTCTTTAATTTGATTTTGGCCACAGATGAAATGGTAATAATGTTGCTGATTTCTCTTAGCTCCCAAAACGTGGAAATGAAAGCACTTTCTGGAAGCAGAAGAGCTATCCATCTTCCTGCAGTTCCTTCCCAGAACAGACCCTCATTACTGGCTTCCCTCCCAAAGTGGAGAAAGAGGCACAGTCATAAAGATGAAAGAGAACTCTATAAACTCTGGAAGTTAGCACGTGAAAAAAATTCCAAACTGGGGGACCCTGGACTCTCAGAGGAGCTGTGATTGGGTGTGGGGAGTAGCCCCCCAGAAAGCTAAGCAAAATCCATTGCCTGGGAGTGTAAGCTTTTTCTAGGTAGAGGACAGATTGCTGTAACCCCTCCACCCCAAAGCACAGATGCATTCATGCAACTTCTGTTCCAACCATAACTCTCCGTTATGGGGAAATCGCAGGCTGGGTCTTCAGAGCTTATGGGCAGGGGCTGCCCTTGTAAGAATTGATGGCCTCACTGCCTGGCCCCGGGAATCGCCGTCTGCACCCCTCTGCCTGCATGCCCCTTGCGCTCCTTCCTCACTGGTGGGGTTACCAAACCGCAACAGGCACAAACCCACCATGGTCTGGTCGGGTCACTTTCCAGCTGTGGCAGGCACTGGGGACCGGGTTCTACAGTCTTCCCTCCGTGAGGCAGCTTTCTGTACCTAACTGGGGGTCACAGGCTGGGAGTCCCCTATTGTACCCTGGGCTTGCAGGGAGCGCAATTCTTTTAAGATATAAGAAAAGCTATTTTTACTTTACCACACCATGATTATTGCTGCAAAGGAAGACAAATCCAGGGTAAGTAAGCAGCCTCCAGGACTGGATCCCCGACAAGCATCTGGGTGAGTAAGAAGGGAGTGGACAGTCGCTGAGAGCCATGGTGCAGATCAGAAAGACCTGCACTCACACTCCCCCATCAGGGTCAAGCTCGCTTCCTGCCTTCCTTCTTCCTTTAATTTCAAATACTATACCTGTGTTCTGTTCTCTTATTCAGTGCATTTCTTCACTCAAGATATATTTCAAATGACTAAATCTCGACTCCAGTTTCAGCACCGAGAGGCTCACCTTCAGTTCCTTCTCTCTCCTTTCAGGGACAGAACCGCAGCATCTGGGAACGGACTCTCCTCCTGGGGGCCCACTAAAAGGCCTTCATCTTCTGATTACCTACACAGTGTGCTGGGAGCAGCCCAGCCCGGGAGTCAGGCCTTCTGGATCGTACCTCGACTCGGTTTTGGGCTGGCCGCACGCCAGAGCCACTCACCCCTTCTGGGCCTCAGTTTCCCTATCTGCAGAAACGGGGGCTGGAAGACCTAGAAATCATAGCACTAAGTCTGCAGGTCATTTTGTGACGTTCTCATGAAAACATCAGGCCGCATTCCCAGTGACACCTACTGACGTTTTCCAGATGTGCTTCCGGTTTTCAACAATTCTGTAAAACGCTTAGACTGATGGGACATTCGGTTGAGGCGAGAGAGAAAGGCAGCCAGGGGCAAGGCCGGCTCTGCTCTGATGAGCCGGGGGCACAAAGAGGCAAAGACGTTAATAATGGCGGTCAGTGTTCTCAGCGCACTACACAGACCAACTCACATGGTCTTCTCCATCACTGTGCGTGAGGCGCACTGCTGGGACTGTCCTCAGTACAGAGGAGAGACTGAGGCACGGAGCGGTTGCGAGTCCCTGAAGGAGATACTGCACAGCTAGTAAGCGCGTGGAGCCCCAGGGGCACACTTGCTAGGTGCTCTGCCACACTGTCTGGGGGTCTCCTCTGGGCCCTGCCGACTCCCCCAGTCACACTCTGTTGCCTTAACCTGGGGGAGCTCATCCTTAAGGAGGGACTAGAGGTTGGTTCAGTACAATCCAGGGAAAACTCATGTTCGCCCATCTGGAATGGGCGATTCTCCCGTCCAGCCTCTGGGGTGTCTAGCTTGGGTTCCAGCTCTTAAATGCTGGGCACTGTGGCCCACCAGCAGGATTGAGTCTGGCTGGTATTAAAGCAAAGAGCTGCAGCCGGCCCCTCCCACAACTTTGTCGGGCTCATTTGCGCAGGCTTCCGCCTTAGTGCAACGAGCCACTCTCAGCTGTCTTCCCCGCTCCTCCTGTCAGCACTCCTCCCAGGGAGGGTCCCTCTCCTCGGGTCTGTCAGAGGGTCTACCCTCTGGAGGCTCCAGCTGTGCTCCTGGAGTCTTGCAGAAGCTAACAAGTGGTTTCCTAAGGGCATGGGATCCATGGAGTCTGTTCCTTCTCATTTGCCTCCAGTAAGAAGTAAACCCTGATGCTGAAGTACGGGTTCAGTGTCCGAGCAGCAGACATCATGCAGCAGCTTGGGTAAGACCCCTTCCCATTACCTCCTCCGGGCAGAGTCACCGTGAGGCGGGACTTACCGGTTTGTCTGGCAGACCCCGTGATAGGCCTCGATGGCGTCTTCCTGATCTACGTGCTTTTCACTGTTAGGCCAACTTGTTCTGGCATTAATGTTCGGCTCCTAGAAGGTCCCAGATTAAAATTACACTCTGGTAGTGTAAACAACTGTCATGAAACAACTTCATGAACTTTACATACAGAGGCATAAAAACAAGTTTTTGGGGTAGCGGGGTGGGGCGCCTGGGTGGCTCAGTCGGTTAAGTGTTCCACTCTTGATCTCAGGGATGTGAGTTCAAGCCCCATGTAGGGCTCCCTGCTGGGCCTGGGGACTACTTACAAAGAAAGAAAAAAAAAACCCAAGCTTTTGGGGAAAAAACAAAGGCCCAGGACGACCTCAAATAAGAGCAGTTAAACCCAGGCAGGAATGTGACTTCCAAAGGCACAGAATGACAAGGCCTGGCTGTAAAAGGCCTTGAATGTGGAGTGGTGGTTTGGGGGGGGGGGGGCTGGGGGATGATAGTGACAGTGTCTCTGGAGGTGACAGCACCCCAAATCCAAAGGCCAGGGTGACAATCTGTCCCAGCATTGATCCTCCACACTCATGACTACCTAGGACTACCTACGTTTCCCCCCATGTCACCCCTGGGCCATACCTAGAGTGACCCAGATCCTCTAGGGTCACTGTCCCCTCCCCCTCCCAGTCTCCAGTCTGTCCCAGAAGATGAAACTATAAAGAACAAATCCTAAGCCGGACTTGCCCCACTGGGGAGGCTGAGAGGAAAGACCTTCTCTACCTCAGAATCAAAGTAAACAGCAAGGGGCAAAGCACGAGGTGAAAAACAGGACTGAGGGGGCTGCTCAGACCATAGCTCTTGCTTCTCTAATTCTCTGCCTTGTTCTTTTTGAACATATTCATACTGAGTAACTTCAGAAGATTCCAGAAATTTCCAGCAAAGTCTGCCATGAAAGGTCACGCTGAAAGGGCAGCAAGTATCTTGCTTTGCCATTAGGGGAGAGACCCCTAGAGCAGGAGAGTTTGCTCTTTTAGGTTTAAGGTTCTCGCAGGTAAAGATATGTAAGAAAAACCCTGCCTGTATTACCAAGTGTCACACCCCACCAGCCCGGCTGGGGGCTGCCGGGTTCTTACCGTGCTCTTGCCGGAGAGTCGGCGCTGGTCGGCGCTCACGATCTGGGTCCTCAGGATGAGCACTTCCTCCTTGCGAACCTCCAGCTCCTCGTTGGCCAGCTTGAGCTGGTTCAGCAGCAGGTGGTAGCTGTCCGGGGAGCCGTGGGTGGCGTTGTTCTGGGTGGCTTGGTCGGCCACCGCTTTCCTCAGCTCATTCAGGTCATTCTTCAGCTTCTTGTTCTCCGACTCCAGCTCTTGCCTCTGGAAGACAGCCCAAGCGACACACTCCCTTTCTCCCTGGACCTCGGGGCGGGGGGTGTCTCCCCATGTGGTCTTCCCCCTCCCCCTTCCTTAACCAACCTGCCCTGACTCCCACGAAGCGAACAGCTTGGTTCTAACAAGAACATGCACTGCAAATGCTCTGACTGGCGAAAGGCCAGTAGTTAAAACTGGATTTGAACCCACAGTCCTAAGTTACTGGCATGAAGCATCACACACGAGGCCTCTATGACTGCATTCCCTGAAGTGACTGACAGTGTTCATATTTCTAAGTTTACTTGGCCATGAAACCCCTACCCTCGTGGAAATGTCAGTTTAATTTTACAGAACATGCTTTTAACACTGGACTTCCTAGAACCTTAATACACTAATGCACTTGGTGACTTTCCAGAGAACATATGGACTGCAGGATTTCCTAAACTTATCTCTCAAGAGATCACTGTCCACCTCCCTGCCCACCCCCACCCCCCTTCTAAGGAGCACCACGTGGACTAAAGTTTTGGAGTATATTTTGGAGTATACCAGGGACACTCTTTTGTTGGTTTGGAAAGCCACCAACAGTCAATGCCAGTGGGAGAAAAACCACTTGTGTATAGAGTAAAATATACCACGAAACTCAACTTTAGGATGTATTTTTGAGTTTTCTGGGTGTAACATTTAACTTGGCGTTGGACAAAGTCAGACCATATATAGTTTGATAATCACACATATAATGCTTTTAAGGTCTTGCTGTATATGGGATTCAAAATTTCCCAACCCCAACTGCCGGCCCCCCAAAAGTGGATAAGTGGGGGACTGGCTGCAGATTATAGAAGCCACAGGACCACAGAACTAGGAGACCATATGAAGAAACAATGTCTTTGTTTTCTGAACGAGGACAAGAGAAAAGAGCTGAGAAGGCACACAATAAATTTAGAGGCCCTGCCAGGACTAGCGCCCAGGATTCCCAGTACCTGGTCCAGGGAGTCTCACCTTCCAGCCCCACTACATTACATCAGGCCTCCTTGAGCAATGCTCTGCAGGTGTGGTGGGCCTGCGGACCCCTCCAGTCCCTCTCATCCCACAGCGGGGGGATGTCTAAGCTGGAGCCCAGTATCCAAATGGTGTGCTTCTAGCCCCTTCATGCACTAGAGAAGGATCAGGACCATTTCCAAAACTCTGGTAGGGGGAATTCAGAGTATCAGCAAAAACCACTACTCATCGGGGGAGGGAGGGTCCTCCTGCCGTTGCCTCATCCCCCCCCTCCGTGCACTTGTGGGCAGGTTTTTCAAATCCAGTTTGCTGAGGATTGGGTCAGAAAAGATGGCTCAATGGCCAAGTGTGTAGAACTGCCATCTGTTCAGGCCAAATCTACACTCTGAGAGGGCACGGTTCACCTCCTGCCCTCCATGCCCTCGGAAAGCAGTTGCCTGCTAGATACAGGCTGGCAAAAGGCCCCATTTTTCCTCCCTTCCCTCAAGGTCTGGGTCTGTTAAGTGAGAAGCATCGCAGCCAGCCTCCCCAGCATTGGTCTCTTGCAAACCCAGGGGTCCCCAGGGCCAGCCTCTGGGACCAGGGGCACAGGTTGAGCCCAGTCTCACCAGAGACAACGAAGGGAAAACCAGGTCTTGTAACCTCAGAGCCCTGGCCTAACAGAGCAGAGGGGTCATGGAGCTTTGGGAATTTGGGACAAGTATTTGTTGAGACCTCCGTGAGCCCAGCCCCACACTGGCAGTGCGATGCAGCCTACAGGACCCAGAGGAGTACCTTCCTTAGTGGGCGGCTAAGAGCAGGGGGAGCTTTTGAGCAGATTGGGAGATGGGAGCCCTGGGAGCAGCACTCTGTACTTGGAGTAGAGCAGTGCTTCTCAGGGTGGCGTGGGTAACAGAAACCTCTCGGTGGGGGGTGAAAACTGATGGATACGGCAGGGCTGGGCTGGGCATTCGCCTTCTAGCATGTCTGCAGAGATGCCGTTCCCAGACCACTCCCGGAGACCCGCTGGGCTAGACTGTCTTACCGGTTCTAACGCAGCCTAACAAGTTCGCATGCTCGGGGACGGCTGTGGAAGGATGGCGTGCGGAAGGCCCGTACCGCAGGCATCTACCACCAACACCCCCGCAGTGCTCTGAAGCTTTTAAATATCACACGAGAAAAAAAAGTCCGGTCAATAATTCAGAAAAGAAAGCCCCCACACTTCTGTGGCTGCCGTTGTTCAAAAAGCCATGGGCACAATTCTGGGCTGTTTTCCTGGGGCAATGAAGCTGTTGCCAGAGATTTCCATGGTCCCACGAGTGCCGCCAGACCGACCACAGCAGAATGGATAAGTTCCCAATCCCCAAGTCTCTGGGAATGGGAGGGGCGGTGGGGGAGTGCTCTGATGCCCCTTTTCTGTACATTCCCTCCCGGCCCCAGAGCCTAGTCCTCCATCACTGTAGTCAACACAGGCCGGCTTGCCCTGGGACCTTCCACTCTCTGACCTCCCAGCTCTCATCAGGTCAGCCCTGGGTGCATGGGGACATGTCTCCATGCAGGTCTAGATATTTTTCAAAGTGAATTCATCCCACTGGTCACCTACTAACTTAACTGGAACGCTATCAGGTAGGTAAAGACATATGACATAACAAATACATATTTGGTTCTGGCCCTGGTTCCTGGCCCAGAGCTTCTAAAACTCTTGTGATTCCTACTGATAGAGATGAGAGGAACAGCTTTCATTATATCTGGTCTCAGGGCCTGGTTCCAGACTCAGGGATGCTAAAACCCTTGGCATTTCTTCTAAGCCCTAACAAGCCCCTTTCAGCCCCACCGAGTTGATGCCAGGCACCAGGGAACCAGCCCTGAGAGCACTGCAGTTGACCGCCCCACCCCAACCAACGCCCTGAAAGGGAAAGAGGAGGGCTGGAGATGGAGCTAAACACCCAAGGCCAATACTTTTATCCCTGGTGGCTGTGTAATGGAACTCCACAGAACCCTGAGCAAGGAATTCGGAGGGCTTCGGGTTGGCGAGCACAGGGAGCTGGTGGGGGGTGGGGTGCGCACCTGGAGATGGCCTGTGAGCTCTGTGCCCCTTCTCATACACCTTGTGTCTCTTCCGTTTGGCTGTTGCTGAGTTGTATCCTTTATAATCAACCAATAATGGTACATAAAATGCTCTCCTGAGTTCTGTGGGCTGTCCTGACATACGGTCAAACTTGGGGAGGGGGTTATGGGATCCCCCGATTTGTAGCTAAGTTAGACAGAAATGTGGGTCACCTGGGGACCCACCCGTCTGACTGGCATCTGAAGTGGTGGCCGTCTTGTGGGGCTGAGCCCCTAACCATAGGGAGGTTTGTAGGGAGCCAGCACCTCGTTGGTGCTTCCTATAAGTGCAGACTATAGCTGCTTGTGGTGAGTACACATTTCTTCCATTTCCGAGAGGCAGAGACCCACAGGGGCCTGCTGTGCTGACGGCTCCACTCGAGAACAGACTGTCATCCATCCTCCGCAGGGGAGAGTTCGAGGACCTCCTGCGCTGACAGTCTTACCTTCAGACTATTGTAGGCTAGATCTGCATCCTGGTCCAAGTCTAGGTCATTCTTCGCTTGCTCCCCCTGCACAGATGAGGAGACAGCAGGTGAGCCCGGACCACATGCAGGGTTCCACAGGCGTGTTTCCACCCATGGTCCCCGGGCTTGTTTGCACAAGTGCCCATACCCGCTGCCCCTGCCACCCAGCAGGACCACCTCCTTCCCACCTCAAAACACAGCTTGCAACTCCAGACCACCAGGAAGCTCTCCACAGAAGACCCCTCCACTGGCCCTCACCCCCTCCATGACTTTATTCATGGGATCCTCATGTATACAAACATATACATGCTGTGTTGTGGGTTGAATTATGTCCCCAAAAAAGAGATGTTGAAGTCCTAACTCCTGGTCCCTGTGAACATAATGTAATTTAAAATGGGGCTGTTGCAGATCAAATCAAATCAAGATGAGGTCATTAGGATGGGTGCTAAAGTGTCCTCACAGGAAGAGAGGGGGCGCACGCTGGAGCACACGCACGCCACACGCACACGGGGAGGAGTGCCGCGTGAAGATGGAGGCAGAGACTGGAGTCCTACGGCGCCAAGCCAAGGAACTGGAGCTGAGGCATACCCAGGGTTTCCAGCAACACCAAATGCTCAGAGAGAGAGGCATGGAACAGATTCTCCTCCAAGGCCTTTAAGACAGTATGGCTCTGCTGAAATCTTCATTTTTGACTTCCGGCCTCCAGAAGCATGAAAGAAGAGATTTCTGTTGTTTTGGAGCCATCCCGTTTGTGCGAGTCTGTTCCAGCAGTGGAGGAAACCAGCACCATAACACGTATGTACTTACTAAGAAGGTTAATCAATAATTTTGTCCTTATTAATGGAGTTACTTTGGGGTGTTTCGGGATGTGTGTGCACAGGTGTGTTGTTTTTCCAGCTGCTCCCTCCATGTCCCCCTCCAGGAGGGGGTCCAGCACAGCCGGCCCCTACAGCACTCAAATGCTGCCTGATACTAAGCTCCGAAGGATGTGGACAGCCTGTGGGCACCCAGAATGCTAGCCCATCAGGACTCAAGGAACCCAGGACTCCTATGGTTATTTGGCAGCTATTGGACTTGAACTGTCAATGAGAAGGGGCAGGAACACCCTCGTAAAGGGGGTGCTCAGGGTGATTTCAAGCAGTGGGTGATGGTCCTTAAATAAGATAGGTTTTGGAGCTAAAACCTGACAGTGCTTCATTGGACTATCTGCGCATTAGCAGCCTTAGGTCCAGGCTAAGGCCACCACTGGCCATGCATGGATCAGGTGTGCCCAGGCAGAGTACGCCGAGCACCTCCTGAGGACGCTCCGGGATTCCGGGTTGCCGCGCTGACCACTGGGCTCCCTGGGAACCTGGGAAATCTGCTGTCCAGGGTACCAGTCTCTGCCTCGCCTCCCGCCTCAGCAGTGGTCTGGGTCTACTCTTCACCCGCTGCCCCAGTGAAAGGCCTGCACTTGCGTTCCATGGAGTGGGGATGTGACGCGTGGCCATGGATCACCGTGGAGTGCGTTTGGTTCTGGAACATGGAGATCGTCTGCAGTCTGGGGGGCTGCGTTAAGGTGGATTGGCAGTTATGTTTCTAAATGGGCAGCCTGTTGGGATTACCCTGGTGGCAAAGGTGACTGTGCCAGCCCTGGGGAAAGGGAGCTGGAGGGATGGGAAGCCCAATACAGGGACAGCCTGACTGTCACAGAGGCCCCCTCCTCACAGCAGGCTATCACTCCCACACTCATGGCACAGGCTACAGACGTCTCTGTCCCTCCTCCCCCACAGCATGGCCTCTCTCAAGAGCTGACACCCCGGGGCACGTCTCTCCAGGGGAAAGACCCAGTGGCTCAGGATCCCTCTTGCAACCAAAGGCAGATCCAAGAACATGATCTCTGCAAGTTCAGTTTCAGGGTGCTTTAGAAGGATTCCAGAACTTCCATCCCCTGCTCCACTCTTGCCTTTCTTTTTTTTTTCTTTCAAAGATTTTATTTATTTGATAGACAGAGATCACAAGTAGGCAGAGAGGCAGGCAGAGAGAGAGGGGGAAGCAGGCTCCCTGCTGAGCACAGAGCCCGATGTGGGGCTCCATCCCAGGACCCTGGGATCATGACCTGAGCTGAAGGCAGAAGCTTTAACCCACTGAGCCACCCAGGCACCCCCACTCTTGCCTTTCTTACTGTCAAAAACAAGGTTCTTCTCTTTAAAGAGAGACCCTCAACTTACATCCAGGGCTGGGTGGCAAGCCCAGGTTCTAATTCTTGTTCAGTGATTGCTTTCAAAGAAATGGATATCTTTTTTTTTTTTTTTTTTTTTTTTTTTTTTTTTTTTTAATTTTGGTATCAAAGAAAAATCCTAAAGCCAAGATTTCAAAGTTACTCAGCATTTCTGTGGTGGGTGAAAGTCCGGAGATCGCTGGGTGGGCTTTGAGGTCAGGCACTATCTGGTATCGTCGATGTGGCTTTTCATACATTTGACTTGTGCTGCCTGTCAGGGAAGCTTCTCTTCTAATGGACTGAGTCATTGGTAAACCTAATGCTCTCACTCTCCATTAGGAAGCTAATCGACCTTAGAGACTCAAGTCCACCAACAAGATTCACCTCCCCACTCAGTGCTCAGAATTCACCTCCCCACTCAGTGCTCAGAATACCCAAGAACATGCTAGCGATACAGACCAAGGTCTGTATTACATCTGAAGGGAAAGGAAGCCAGGTGTTACCAAAAGGAGACAGGGTGCAGAGGGAGGAGTGGGGGCAGGGCTGAGATGCGGGAAGGGGGTCAAACCCCACAACGGGCAAGTCAGGCCTAAGAACAGAGCACAGGCCTTTGACAAATCCACCTGGAGGTGAGCTAACGATATGACCCATGTCAGAATCGGCCTTCCACCCCATCAGAACTGGTCCTCCTCCTTCCCAAGACATGTGCGGCTCCTGCCTCCATACCACTGCTCACTTCCATGGGCTCTGTCCACTCCTACAACACCAGTCCGCACCCAACCTTGCATGGGTTTGAGCGCTACTGATGTTTTTCTTTATTTTCCACCCGTGTTATGCCTGGTCCTCCCAACCTGGATCACAAATTCCTCGATGGCTACGGAGTTTTCTTATATTTTTTGTGTCCTCTCCTTTCATAGGCATTTTGAATATCTGCTATGAGCACAGCGCTGAGCAGGGGCCGAGCGGGTCCCCGACAGAGAGGGGGCTAGATCCGGGGACACTAAAGGTTCAGGCAATATCCTTTCGAGACCCAAGATACGGATGATCATCCGGGCTGAGGCCAGGGGGCTATCATGGGACAGCAGGGTGAGCGACTGCAAACCTAGGCTTCCCCACCCGAGTGCAGCTAAACTCCAGTCCACGCCAGATTCCACATAAGGGGTGATCACTCTTCTCTGCTAAAATTCAACTGTGGCTTATATTTATACTTGAGTCACACATTCCAGTCCTCTTGGCGAATAGGGGCCAAGGCCACAGTACCTCCCCCACCCGCAGCCCAGCCACTTTGCCTCTGGAAATCCCTTGCCCTGGGGGTACTTGGCAGAGCCTCCTCCTTTCCACCTGGGGTGGTGTGGGGCCACCGACAGGCGGAGAAAACTCAACAGGACACCTACAGGAGAAGCAGCTCTTCCCTGCTCCCCAACACCCGCAGGACCCCAGCGGTCACAGCCTGAGCCCCAGGAGGACGCGGGGCCGCCCTGCAGGCTTGCTGCCCCCGCACGCACCTGCACCTTCCTGCCATCCTGCTGCTCTCTCTTCTCCAGCTGCCCCTGCAGCTTCTTCCGCTCCTGCTCAAGCTCCCGCACTCTCTTCTGCAGCTTCAGGAAGACCGTCATGTCCATGGCCGCCTTTTCCAGGCCAATGTCCTTCGGGGGAACACAGGGAGCCGGGAAAGAGGTTTCAATAGCACCAGTGCCTTAGGGCACATACAGCCTGCCTCTCTGGCTGCCTGTCTTCTCTCTCCGCCCAGACATCAATCCACGCCCCAGAGGCAAAGCCAGTGCCAACCAACCATCAGTTCTCCTAGTGAAGTTGGCACTCCAGGCTCATTTTCTGTCTCGGTAACATCTGAGCCTTGGCCATTTATATTCCTGTGAGAGCCACTTAAGATAACCACTCATACATTCCCAGAATAGATAAAGACACAGCCATTTTATTTGGGAGTTAAAAGAGCTCGCTTATGGAAACGGTCTCATACCAGAGAAACGGTAAAACGCAGGCTTTAACGCTCCCTGACCAAGAACCGATGCGGTTACTGGTCCCTGCAAATGTGTTGTCCAAACTCCACTTGCTGGAACCTTGAGACAGAACCAACGCGGCCCAGCCACAGGACCCGTTTCTTCCACAGACTGTAGAGCCTCAGTTTCCCGGATTTACTCCCTTTCGATTTGGGCCTGGCTTTGCCCTCTGGGTTCTGTTGTGTGCAGGTGTGTCTGCACGAGCATATCTACGTGGACTTTTAAAGTCCACGTGCCCACATGGGGGACAATAGAACTTGTTCAACATGCATGTCAGGAGCGCACAGAGCTCACTGCTCTGGCTCATCCCAGGAATCAGCCTCAGTCTCCCTGAAGAGTGAAGTCCACCCGCGGAAGTGCTTACGTCTATGCAGAAAAGGCCACACGTACACCTGGGCGGCCCGTCTGGAGCTCGAGTGGCTGAAGCCTCCGGGACCCAGACTTAGGTGATCGCAATGGTAAAATCAGGGGCCCCAGTGAGCATGTTTAGGCACTTGCCAGGCGTTCATGGCCAGTAGCCTGTAAGACAGACCGCCTTCTTGTCCCAGGGGCTCCTTTTCCATCCTCCCCACCTTTCCTCTGTCACCCGCTTCTCGCATCATGTGCACCACACGTACCCACAGTTATACTCCAAACTTCCCCTATCACCTGACTGTCCTCTGACTCTGTACCCGACAAGCCCCGAGAGGGCAGAGGCCGTCTCTGGCTCAGTGACTGCTCCTTCTCCGGGGCTCACCCGCGGTGCATGGCACCAAGATGTGCTCAGGGCACATTTGTGTTCGTGACTGTCTCTCCTCCAGCTCTCCCATGTGCTCTGCAAGGTCTCATCTGCTTGTGGATTCTCTTCTCTTCAAATGCCAGGGGAAAAACTGTGTCTATGCACCCTTGACAAAACCACACACAGGTTACCAAGGCCACTGAGTGGCACCGTATTTAGAACAAAGATGTAGTCACTCAGCAAACATATGTGGCTCCAAATAGTCCAAATAATTCTTCTCTGAGTTTGATCCGCTTCTCGGTCAGAGAAAAAAAAAATTCTTGCATAGTAATGTATCCCTTTGCACAGTAAATATTAACTCCAGGGTCTTGTAAGTGCACTGCAGGCCAAGTGATGCCTCCATCAGGAAGAAGCCCCAGCCACCAACAGAGGAAGTCCCCGTACAGCTGGTAAACCTCAAACTTTGCCCCCCACCCCCAGCTCCCAGAGCAGCTGCTGTCCTGCCTTACTCACCTCCACCTGCTGAAGGGCATCCTCTGTGTCTCCGACCTCAGATGTGGAGATAGAGGGGTAATTGGAGTCAGACTCCAAGCTACTTTGGTTTGATGGGTTCCGCCTGTGGCCTGGGGTTTGCTGTTGAAGGAGAAAAATGGGAGTGCTCATAACGAACTAATGTTCATGAGAACGGTTCCTTTTCAAAGGCCAGTAGATCCTAGAATTGGACTTTTGCCTTATTGGCCAACAAGAACAGGTGTCCCTGTTTCTGGGAACAATGGCTAAATGGAGCTATTCCCACACAAACTTCACTGACGTCCATCTAGCCAACAAAATAACCATGAGAAGGGAACCCCGTGGCAGGACGGAACTCCCTAATGAGTCTCCTCATGACATCCAAATCCCTGACACTGGCTGCTTTCTCTGAAGGTCCTGTGGAAACAACCCGTATCTCCTGGTCTTGCCCTGAAAGTGCAAACACACTGTCCTGTCATTGGTCCCCACCCCCCGCCCCAGAAAAGAATGTTACAGACCTGCCCCAACTGGCTCATACTGCAACTTGTGCTCCCCCAATTTTATGAAAATAGTAAGCATATTAGAAATAGAGGTTACCATTTATACTGTTCATCTAAAAATACTTTTCCCCCCTTGCATATGATTTGGCTTTGAGAGTAAAAACTGATCTTGGTCAGAAAATTCTGTATTTATATATGTTCCTATTTAGCTTCTCTTCCTGGTTTCTATGCAATTAACTTATCAATCTTGTCTGAAGACGCATTTCTGGAAGGAATGTTTACGTGAGGTAAAAAGGAATGATAAATCCTGAAATAGGACATTTCTACGTCGACTGCGTTTCATCTAAGATTGGGAAAAACAATCAGACCCTGGGGGTCTCTCTGCAGTACATGCCAGGGATGCAGAGGTCAGAATTCGCCCCACACTGTCACTGTTCCAACTCAGGAATTCCCCCGAACAGGGAACAAGACAGCATACACCTTGGTGGGATTTTCCTTAAGCTCCCGAGATCCCGATAAGACGGCAAAGCTGGGAAAGGAGCCATCCCTGGGAATGATCACCCGGCCCCGTTACTTCCATGCATGGCATGGAAGGGGAAGGACAGGGGCAGCGTGGTGGCTGGACGGCAGTGCGGGGGCCAGACTGTGCAAGAATGGGGTGGAGTGTCAGAAGCGGGGCTGGCTCGGGCCGGGGCCAGGACTGCCCTCCTTGCCTTGATGATGCTCATCTCATCCCGGAGGTTGTCATATCTCTGCTCCAGCCGCGAATATTCCTTCACGAGGTTCTGGTACCGGGAGCGCTCCTCCTCCAGCTCTCTCTTCATCAGATTCTCCTTGACAGAGGTTTGGGCAAATTCATCTGGAAAGCAAGCACACTAAGCTGCAGTTTGGCTTTCTGAACGGATTCCTCTCATGCGTATTGATTGACTCGTGCTTTCTGATTCATCTCTTTTTAAAAGGCTGCCCAGGATGAGCTCCTTTTATGGACCCCTGATGCCTTTATCCAGCAACCTCACCCGCCTCAGAGCAAAGGGCTGCTGCTTCTGCTGGTCTAAGTCTTCAGAGAAGGGGAGAGCCCACCCTGCTTTCGGGAAAGTGCGGGAGAAGCAGGCAGCCTACATGATGTTCCTTCACTTAACACGGGCTTCTCTCCTGGGACAACTGTCCCGGCGGCGGCTAGCACCGTCCCTGGGAGAACCCAGGCTTTGTTCCCCAGTTCTGTTCCCATTCCCGATCCTCCGTGTTCTTGAAGTGTAGGGAGACCGAAGAAGGGAAAGCAAATAGGTCACATAGATGGGCTTTGCCCCCACCCGAACTCATTATTTATACCAGTAGAAAGAAATCATTTTAAAAGGGAAATTTAAAAGTATAAGTTTTCAAGGAGATCTCAGGGTTCGGGTGGGGGATAGACCTAAGGATGGGAGAAGGTGGGTGACTTGCTTAAGGAACCCACTGAGCCTGGCAAGGACTGGGGTCTGCGGAAACCCACCATTTCTCTTAGGCCAGACGGCCCATGGGGGTTGATGGTGGTGCCAGGTTTGCTGGGATCAGACCCCTGATTTCACCTGCAGCAACATTAACAGAAGAAATCACAACATGCGTTATGGATGTTATAGTTAAAAAGAGCAGTAATGAGCTTTAGGTGCTCATTATGGGTCAAGCAACAAGCTAAGTGCTTCAGACATCTGAGGTCTGTACTTTTATGTCCATTTTGCAGGTGAAGATGGAGGACTGCAGTCATTAAGGGACTTGCTCAAAGCCAGGCAGTCACATATGGTAGTCATTCTTCAAGTGCAGGTCCCTGGGCTCCAAAGCCCATGCACTCCTTCATCCATTATGTGCACGTCTCACTGCATTCAACCCTTGAATCCAAGAGTCACAGCAGCGTCATGAAGACCACCCTTCTTTCATATGCATTAAAGCCTTGACTCCAGTGCACCATCTTGACCATGTCCTTGCTAGGAGTTTTCGGGGGGAAAAATCAGTGTGGAAAAGAAATTGAACTCCGAAATGAAAAATCAAGCACTTTGCGCTTACCTTTCGCTTGGCACAGGATTTGGTTGTTAAGCTGTTCTTTCTCATCTTTTAAGACAGCGTTTTCTTGCTCCAGGACTGCAACTTGCTGAAAGGGAGAGCAACAGGAGAAAATGTTTGCCCTGTGCAGCTGGACGAAGAAAGCCTCCTTTTGTCAGGTCTGAAGTTCACCTGGTATGTTTAAATGCATTTTTAAAGAAAATCAAGTCAGCTGATAGAAACGGCCAACAGACATGAAAAAATGCTCCATATCACTTGTGCTCAGGGAAATACAAATCTAAACCACAATGAAATGCCACCCTACACCAGTTAGAATGGCTAATTTTATCAAGGCAGGAAACAACAAATGTTGGCAAGGATGCAGAGAAAGGGGAGCCCTCCTACATTGTTGGTGGGAATGCAAGCTGGAGCAGCCACTCTGGAAAACACTGTGGAGGTTCCTCAAGACCTTAAAAACAGAGCTACTCTATGTCCCAGCAATTGCACTATTGGGTATTTACCCCAAAGATACAGGTGTAGTGAAAATAAGGGGCACCTGCCCCCCAATGTTCATAGCAGCAATGTCCACAATAGCCAAACTGTGGAAGGAGCTGAGATGCCCTTCAACAGATGAATGGATAAAGATGTGGTCCATATATACAATGGAATATTATTCAGCCGTCAGAAAGGATGAATATCCACCATTTGCATCAACATGGATGGAACTGGGGGGGGGGTTGTACTAAGTGAAATAAGTCAAGCAGAGAAACACAGTTATCATATGGTCTCATTCATATGTAGAATATAAGGAATAACACACAGGATCTCGGGGAAGAGAGGGAAAACTGAATGAGAAGCAATCAGAGAGGGAGACAGACCATGAGAGGACTCTTGACTCTGGGAAACAAACTGAGGGTTACAGAGTGGGGAGATGGGTGGGGAGACAGGGTAACTGGGTGATGGGCATGAAGGAGGGCACATGATAGGATGAACACTGGGTGTTATACACAACTGATGAATTACTGAACATTACATCTGAAACTGATGATGTACCATATGCTGGCTAATTGAATTTAAATGAAAAAGAAAAAAAATCAAGTCAGCCAAAACAGCTTTCATTTCGAGGGGAAAAACAGACCGAAAGAAAAATCCCATTACAACAAGACAGATGAGCTCCCCACTCTTTATGGTCCTCCAGGGCCCACAAAAACCTCATGAAAAGTCAGCACCAGGCTCACATGCCGTGTGTGGGAACTGACGATAATAGGCTTTCACCTCCTGTGTTTGATTGCTTGTCTTGGTAAATTTTGAGCTCTCAAGTCTGAGTGTCAGGAGAGCCCAGAGCTCGCAATGATGCATCATCTCCGGCCTTCATCCCGCTTGCCCTCGCCTGTCCCATGGGGCCAGCACACAGCCCGGGTGCTGCAGAAGGAAAGGGCGCTCTAGGGTTTAGCTTCTGACTCCCAAAGGAAGCATGAAGTGAATAGTACTGAAAATGGCACAGAAAGAAGATAGTAATTAAAGAAAAATCCTCGTCTGCTCATAGAACGAAGAATTAAAACCACGTGTGGCAAGCTTTTTAAAAAATGAAAATGTGTGGCTATTCAGGATCAGGGCAAATATTTGTATAGATTTAAAAATGGAACAATGCAGGGGCGCCTGGGTGGCTCAGCGGGTTAAGGCCTCTGCCTTCAGCTCAGGTCATGATCCCAGGGTCCTGGGATCAAGCCCCACATTGGGCTTTCTGCTCAGTGGGGAGCCTGCGTCTCCCTCTCTCTCTCTGCCTGCCTCTCTGCCTACTGTGATCTCTGTCAAATAAATGGATAAAATCTTAAAAAAAAAAAAAAGGAACAATGCAGACGTGTTCCAGGAGAACTAGAAATTATTAGTTTTCGTCCAGAAGAAGGGGAGGGGCCCATCTCTTTGGTAACACGGGCGTTCGAGTGCAATGGCACCACCTCCGCATTTTCTCTCAGGACCCCCCCAGGGACCCACTTTGCAAAAGGGCACTGAGTCGTTTTCCCCACCAAGACTGCATCTCTGCCTTCATGACAGAGGCAAAGAGGTGAGCGCTGCAGAAACTGGACGGGAAGAGGAGGAGGAACACGTGCCCTTATTTCAGGCATCCAGACTTGAGTCCCACTTCCCCAGAGGTCTTCTGAACCACTGCCAAGTCAGCAGAAAAAAGACCCCTGTGATCACACCACCATCAAAGCACAGCAGGTCTGGCCAATGGCAAAGACCAGGAGCTTCTCAGCCACAGAGTGCTCCCTCTCCACACCGCAGCCCCCCTCTGTGACATGGACATGGAAAGGGCATCCGTAGAAACCCACGACGTTAGACTTCATGGTGAAACACAGACTGCCTTTTGCATCCATGGTCAGGACAAACACGAGGATGCTTGTTTTCGACGAAACCAGTCAATACTGTACTAGAGATTCTAGACAGGCGACTGAAGAAGAAAAACAATTCAATTAGGAGAGAATAGTCTTCTCAACAGCTAGGACACTGGATGTCCACACACAAAACAAAACTGGACTCCTACCTCACACTATATACAAAAACAAGCTGACATTGTATCAAAGACCTAAATGTAAGGGTTAAAACTATAAAACTCTTGGCAGAGAACATAGAAGCAAATCCCTGTGACCTGGAATTAGTCAGTGGTTTCTTAATACATAAAACATTCCAAACGCATAAGCAACCAAAGCAAAAAACATTTAAGTTGGACCTCATCCCAATTAGGAACTTCCATGCTTCGAAGGATACTATCAAAGGCAAAGGGCAACCCAAGTATGAGAGTAGATATTTGTACATTATTTATCTGAGGTGGCACTTGGACCCCGAATATACAGAGTATTTACAACTCAACAGAGAAAAAGAAATCCAATCAAAAAAATGGGGGGGAAATTGAATAGACACCTTTTTATGTGGCCAATAAGCACGCGACAAAAATGTTCAATGTCATTAGGGAAAGGCAAACCAAGGTCGCAGTGATTTATCCCCTTACGTATACCACGATGTTAGGGTAGTAAAAGATGAATTACAGGTGTTGGCGAGGGTGTGGAGAAATCCAAATTCTCGTCTCCCCCTGAGGCAACAGGAACCAGTGCAGCAGCTTTGGTAGCTCCTTGAAAGTTGCATTTTAACTCTAGTAAGACCAACCATTCCATTCCTAGGTTTCCAGGAGAAAGGAAAACCCATGTCCACACAAGAACATGGACACCGATGGCTGCAGGAGCATTATTCAAAAGGGCCAAAGAGCGGAAACAGTTCAAATGTCCATCAATGAACCGACGAACAAACTATGGCGGGTCCCGGTGATGAAATACTTTTTAGCAATAAAGAGAAATAAAGGGGCACCTGGGTGGCTCAGTCGTTAAGCGTCTGCCTTTGGCTCAGGTCATGATCCCGAGGTCCTGGGATTAAGCCCCACAATCGCAATCGGGCTCTCTGCTCTCTCCCACTCCCCCTGCTTGTGTTCCCTCCTTCACTATCTGTGTCAAATAAATAAAATCTTTAAAAAAAATAAAGAGAAATAAAGTACTGGTCCATGCTACAACAGATTAATCTTGAAAACATGATGCTCAGTGAACAAGGCCAGTCACAAAAGTCATGTATGGTATGATTCCATTTATATGCAATTTATATGAAATGTCCAGAACAGGACGATCCATAGACAGAAGTTGAGCTGTTGCCTAAGGCTGGAGCGGGGAGTGAGGGTGTGGAAGAGGGTGTGACTGGTAATGGATACAGAGTTTTTTTGGGGGGGGGGATAAAAATATTCTAAAATGAGACTCTGCAATAGTTGTAAAACTATTTTTAAAATACTGAATTTACACTTTAAATGGAGATGAAAAGAGGAGTATCAGACAGGCTCTGAACGACCAGCTTTCTCCACAGACAGCTCCGAGACTGGTGGGTGATGCAATGAATGACCTTGTTCCCCGGTTCAAGTCCTCACCTCTGCCTTGTTTGGTACATTTCATGATCTACCAGTGGTGGCGAGGGTAGGGGGAGGGGTTAGGACTCCTCCCAGCCTGTGTAGAAAGATATCCTTGGCACCACACCATGTTCACTGTAGCTGAGCCTAGAGGGTGACCTCCAGGGACCGTGGTCTAGGAGATAGGTCCCTGATGGACCGACCTGCATCCCCGTCAGAGAAACACCTTTCAGACTCTGCCAGAGCCCTGTGGCAGTAAAAGCAAGAAAGGAGGTCCCAGGGATTCTGGCTGAAGGGCAGAAACCTTCCCGATGTCTGAATTTCAACTATTTATGAGTAAATGCTACCCTCCCTTCCCCCTAGCTTTGAAGTTGAGCTTAAGGAGCTGGGAGGTGAGGTACGAGGACAGCTTCACCCTCCCACCACCACCCCGCAATGCTCAGCATGGTGTGGGAAGGGTCAGGAGAGAACTTCAACAAGGCTGGAGTCCAGGAGTGGGGTCCCCTGCCCTCCCACCTCCGTGGGGCTTGGAAGGCAGCAACTGTCTCAGGTGTGTCTGCTACTCTGGGGGACGGACGGTTCTGCAGACGGCTGGCCGTCCACGGCTGCAGAGAGAGAACTGCAGATACACAGCATCTTTGGAGGCTTACAAAAAGCTCCGAGTACTTACTTCATCAACAGTCTTTTTACACAATCCAGAGCCTTCCAATTTCAGTTTTCAACGCCCTTCAACAGGTGACTCAAAACTATGTCCCAGGAAACTGTCCCTTCTCTGCCACACAGCGTTGCTGCTTTTTATTCTCTCTTGGTTCAGAGGGACTCGGTTTCCAGCAGGAGTTCTCCTGCGGATGCAGGGTTCCGAGCTCCAGGAACGAGGCTCTGCCCGGTGCGGGTCACCCTGACCCCACTATAGGTGTCTCACAGAGCCCTCGCCCGCCAGCCAGAGTATGAGCCCTTTCATGGAGACTCAGCGAGACGGGTGTGCTCTGCTGCCCCCCACCCCCACCCCCGGATTTCCAACGAGAAAAGGCTGGTAAAAAGACTGATGCATGTAACTAACGGCACCACACTCTTCTTCATCAGCAAGTTACTGCCTATTATGATGAACACAGCTGATGTGTGTCTGCAGACACTGCAGCCTCCTCTGCCCGGGAGGGCCGCCTCCAGAAGCAGTGGCTCCAAACGACGCCCTTTACCGATCTGGGCGGCCGCACCCCGAGCCTCGTTCTAGCCCTCGGGCGGACCAGGGCAAGGTCGTCCCTCGTCCATCAGACACTTCCTGACATGACTCTCCGTGCCAGCAGCTGGGGAGGCAAAGTGAGCAGCACTCCGGGTAGCCGCCTTCTGAGAGCGTGTCCCTCGGCGGGAGCAAGGGACAGGTGTGCGGCAGCAGAAAACCAGGAAGGTCCGCAGCAGACTTCTGTCCATGGGGTTTCTGAGCATCAGCACCATGGACATGTTAGGCTAGAGAATGTTTGTTGTTGGCAAGGAGTGCTGTCCTGTGAGACACTCCGTGGCATACTGGCCTCTACCCACCAGGTCCCGGTGACTCTGTGGCTCCCCTACCCGCCAGCCAGCTGTGACCGCCGAAAGGTCTCCGGACATTGCCGAAGGTTCCTTGTGGGCAAGGAACCACTGCTATGAGGGGATTTAAGATGAACGGAGGTCACAAGGAAGAGAGGGAGGCCCCAGGAGTTCTCCTGGGGAAACCCCAGGAGGCGTGGGTTGTCGCAATCAGACACACGGGATTTGTAGGCAGCCGAGGGAGCTCTAGGTGGGGCAGAGGGATGGTAGCCATGGTTTGGGAGCAGAATGGCGTTGCGCTGCTCATGTGTGGTTTGGACGGGGTGGGGGGCAGAGGTGGGTAGCTGAGAAAGGACAAGGCTGGGTGGAAAGCAGAAGTGAGAATTGGAGAATGCTTCACTCCCTTTGTCCTCAGGATAAACTCAACTCCCCCACAGACCTCCCTAAAACGGGCTGAGCCGGGCCCAGCTTCTCCCGGTTCTGGTTTCCACCCGAGTGTCCCCATTCCCCTTGCTGAGTTCTCTTCCCCAGCCTTCCTGCGGGGGTTTCTCCTCCTCGTCTAGCTCTGGCCTGTGGTTCATTCTTCCAGGAAGGCCTTCTAGCCTGCAGGCGTGGGGCGTGCCCCCCAGCTCCATGCTCAGCTTACGGGGCCTGCCTGTCCCTCCGGAGACCCAGCCAGACTGCTCTATAGCCTCACCCGCCGCTCAGCCTGGGCCCACGTGGCATGTCACACCCAACGCTCCCGAGCCGGCGAGGAGCCTTGCACCGCCAGTCAAGGGGCCTGTGCTTTTCTCAGTTGGAAAAAAAATTTCCTTTGGTTTTTGTTTTGTTTTGTTCTCAAATGAATGAGTTTATGGTCGATTAAAACATCTAGAACACAGGAGCTGCTTAATCAAATGACTCAAGAGAATCACAATCTGGGGGAGAAAAACACTCCGCAAGCACATCTGATTTCCTATCACTGAAGACAGCTCACCCCATGAGCACGTTTAAGTTAGCTTGGCAAATCCTCAGAATAGCTTTCCCATTCCTCAATGCACATGCTGAAAACAGCCCTCGGAAGACCACGAGGGGCGTGGCGCTACAAAAGAAAGTCTCAATGGGGCCTCACGTGAAGCTTCACCAGGCGCCACGTCCAGAGGGCAGGACTCCGGTCACTCTCGGCCAGGAACGAGGCACAGGGCCGGAGCCTCTGAGTGACCCGGTTGAGCCACTGTGCATCAGCTCACCAGCCTGCTTCGCAGGACCCACTCTCTGAAGACGCAGATGGCTTCCAGGGCACGTGGCCACCGCGCAGGCATCCCAGCTCCCTCAACGTCCTCACCCCCCCTTCCTTAGGGCATCTACAGTCGGTCATTGTCCTTCTGCAAGGGAACACAGAAGTCAGGCAGGACTGGGCAGGACAGCGTGCCTGCCACCACCACTAGGTTGGACCCCAAGCCCCCATTCCTGGGAATGTAGTCTAAGATCACATAACTTTATTGGAACTGCTTATGATCAAGGGGGAGACTTGCGGAAGCAAGCCACGGTCAATGGCATGTACCCTCTGACTTGTTCTACTGTGCCGGAGCCTCCTTTCTTCCCTCCGTCTCCCTCCAAGGCTTTGATTCATGAAGGCAGGCCCCTGAGGACCCCAGCTTTGGTATTCTGAGCCGTACACTACAGAGACAGCTGGGAGCTTTGCTCTCTTCCTGCCTTCACAACTCTGGAGGCAGCCCACGCTCCTGCTCTTCAAGCCCACACTCCCTCTGCACCCCGGGGGGGGCAGCACGAATGCCTCCCCATCACATGTCCCCAGCTACTGGCCACCTCTCCGTCTTCCCCGCCAGCTAGCTCACTGGCAGGCACAGCAAGTGACAAACTCCTGCAGCTAAGCGGCCTCCTGCCAGTGGTCAGGAATGCAGGATAGAGGGAAAGACACTGGACACAGAACCAGGCAGGTGTGCTCCCTTCGGCATGATAAAGAATACCTTTGCTCGGGTTGGGGACTCAAACATCATTCAGCAGCTCCATTTTCTCTTGGGCTGGGGCAGGGGGGTGGCGGCAGGCGGGTCTCCCCGCTTGCAGGGCAGTGTTACCGGGAGGGTTTCTTCTACAAGGTTACTTGGGACAGATCATCAGAACCAACGCTGAGGCTAAACCCCATCACGACGAGGCTAATTTAGCTCCTGCTAAGCTAAATGAAGCAAATACCCCAGCTTCATGTTTAAGAACTGCCTTTACTAATTAATCTTTAGGGATATGAATTTATCTCTGAGCTTTTGGTTTTGTCTTTTTCCAAGTTGAGTTAAAATTTAAACTGTAAAAAGGGCCAAGGGCAAGGTTTCTAGTAGAAAACCACGGGAAGAACTGGTTAGAGGACCAGTTAGAACCTATCAGAAAAGGTTCTTCTGCCCCAACAATGAGCCCCGAGTCCTCGGTCCTCCCTGCTGTGCACGAATCACCTAGTAGAAAGTTACAGGCATGGCCCTTGGCAGGGACGACACTTCTAATTCTGCAAATTCCTGACAGGGTTTCTTGTCTGTCCTGAGAGGAAGGTAAATGGCAAGCACATTCTAAGTGGGAAGTTATTTAGTCAAAGGGAAGGGGGCCTCAAGAGAGGAGAGAGGTGAGGAAGAACAGACTCCCCGCAGAGCACTGTGCAGAAATAAAGTGGGAGCTCACCTGGGACGCACGGCTGTATCAGGCACGAATTCAGCGAGAGAGACGAAGCCAAGGGGCGGACGCCCTCACTGTTAGAAGGAAGCGGCTGTGCCACCATTCACATAAGAGCCCCATGGAGGCCCCGGCAGAGTCCAGACCCCTGGGCCCTGCATCCTGGGTGCTCCTCCTGTCATTCAGCCTCCACTGTGCCAAGGCCTGGGCCTGAGAATGAGGGTGGGGCCCACGCAGGTTCAGGTCGGAGGGCACGACCTCCACACGTTACAGGCGAGGGGAGAGCGCATGTCTACTGAGCTAGCCCATGTCTCGAGCACAGTTGTAAGTCGACTTACTACTTTGAGGTAGGTACCATCCATGTTTGCTTTTAGGGAAACTAAGGCACAGAAAAGTTAGAGACCTTGTCAAAGGCCACACAGCCAGGCAGGGGTATAGCTGGCCTTTGCCCCGAGCCATCTGGGTGCAGGCCCAGCTGTTAACTACTGTGCTACCATGTGTCCCGACGGTGCAGAAGGCTGGCGTCCGAAGAGCGGTGACGTCAACAGCCTACAGCAGGCCACAGACCACTGGTTCCCATAGAAGAGTGACAGGAAGACACTCAGGGCAGGAGAGAACTGGTGTGCACTCCAGGGCCTAGTGCCTGAGACAGAGCAGTTCTCTCTGGTTGCTTCATAGCTAATGGTGCCCTCAAGGTCAGGAGGTCCTTCAAGGTCAGAAGGTCCTTCCCAATCTGTCCTCCTTCTTCCTCATTCACTCTGCCTCTGCCCAGTGGCCTCCTTGTAGATCCTCTAACCTGTCCAGCCTACCGCCACCTCAGGGCCTAGGCACCTGCTGTTTGCACTTGTTACCTGCCCCTAGAAAGGCTCATGGCTCAACCTCAGAGAGATGGTCTCTGGCCACCAGAAGCAAAACCATACCTCTCCCTGTCCCCACAGGTCCCGCTCTATCCCCTTCACTTGGCTATTTTTCTTTATGGCACATGATGGATAATCTGTATTTGGTTCCTGTCTGTACATTTTCTCATAGCCCCCAATATTTGAGCTCCATGAGAAGGACTTTAAAAATATTGTTTCCTTTTGCCCCAGTGTGTAGAACAGTCCCTAACACACACAGGCACCCCATAACTATCTGTTCAGTGAATGAAGGGCCTGGACTTCCAACCTGTCTGACACAAGATGGGGTCCTTCCACACAGTGGGCGTGGGGTCCTCGTTCTAACCACCACCAGCCTCCTCACACACCACAAGCCCTTGAGCTCTGGGAGCACAACTGTGTGTCTCCACTGGCCAGAGAAGTCTTCTCCGCATCTTTAGGGAAAGAAAGACTCAAAACAACCCACTGTGAGAACCCTGCTATCCCAAGTCAGCTCTCTCCCCTTCTATTTGGAAAAACCCAAAACCTTGACCCTGGAACTTCCCAAGGTCCATAACCAGTGGCCGGCAGATCTCGACAGATGATGAGGTACAACTTAGCCCAGCTGCCGAGCACCCAGACCCAGGCGCTGTTCTCCGCCCCTCCCAAGCATCAGGGACCCTTGCTCAGGGCCCACACCCCCGCACTGAGCCAGGCCATGTTGGCTCCACCCGGCAAGCGCTGGGGCTGATTCTGGATAATGAGTTATGAATGAGCATCAAGGGTGGCCCTGGGGGCCACGTCTCTTCCATCACGGACACAGAACAGCTCCACCATGCCAGAAAGCACAACTGCACACGACGGTCGGCAAGGGGGTCACGGAGAGCTTTAGAAAAGAACCCATCACACAGGCTAAGAGGAGGGGAGGCCGACAGCCTGGGTGCAACTGCCCCAGGGAGAGGCCCCTACGGCAGAGACCTTTAGCAGAGAGGGTGTGTGTGGACATGTGCCTGGTTGGGGGGGCTGCCCCAGGTCTGCTGCCATGGGGGAGGGGGGGTGGGAGGGGTCCTGCCCTCAGGGAGACCCAGCGTCTCCCAGCCCAAGGCAGTGTAGTCCCGTGGCCAGACAATGAATATGGTCAGCAGTGGGGAGCCCAAGGTTTTCCAGGCCGCCAGCTCCAATAAAGCACTGGCTGACGGACATATCAAACCCATTAATTAACATCCACCCGTGGTTGGCTCCTCACGGTGCTCTGTCTCATCAATCTTGTTCAGGGCACAGCAGCCTCCAGACAAGCCTGAGAGGAAACCAGCCATCTGGTTATTCAGCATTTGTTAAGATTGGACACGGCGCCTTTGATAAATACTAAATCCTGACCAGACACAAAAGACGAAGGGGGGTGGTGCGGAATAAAAGCTAGCCCCTCTCCCCACCTACTCCCCATGGCCTCCAGAATAGAAAGGTTTGGAAGACCCTGGAGAAGGAGGTCACTTTGCTTCCACTTTCTCTCTTCTTGGAGGGGGTGGACATTGAGCCTCACGAATCATCTGGGGCCAGCTGGGGATTGGCTCACATTTTGGAGTCAGAGAAGGTGCTTTTCTTTCTCGGCCTCTGTGACTGTTGTTCTCCTTCTTCCAGCGTCTTTGAATTGTTTTCTCTTGGCAGTTTCAAGTTCTCATTGTGTTTAAGACCTTGCTCAACACACCCCCAGGAAACAGTCATTTTTGTAAGGAACAGAGGAAACCGCCCTCTTCTGTTATGCTGTGCCCAGGAACAGTTTCCTACCATAAACCCTCAGGACAGGGTTCAACACTGACATTTTTAGAGCACTGAGTCCTCAAACTGCAGCACCCAAGAGGAAGCAGGTAGGGAGGCTGGGCGGCTGAGGAGTCGAGGGCTGTCTGTGGGGTGGAGGCAGGAGATACCCAGGTTTTGTGGGTTCGTTGGGTGAAGACTTCCCACATGCCTCACCGCAGTCAGGGGCTCACGCAGGGAACTTGCTTTTATTTTTCTCCCAAGGTCACTAATCTCAAGGGTTTCCAGTTCTAATCCTGGCATCTTCTCTGCCTTTGGATTCCACTGCCTTGTTTTTCTGTCACATGGAAGGGTCACCGTCCATCTATTCCCGGAGTCAGTAGACACAAGGGAAGAATTCCCTTGTTACAGGCTTATAGCTGTACGTTGCAGCTTATAGCTGTAAGCCTATAGCTGGGTTACAGGCTTATAGCTACACTGTAATGGGAGCTTCCTGGTGCCACATGCTTTCTCCCAAAGAATGAAGTCCACATCTGGCCTCGTGGTGGGTGCGCAGGCAGGTCTGCCTGGGTGACACACTGGGGCCAGAAGCTCCCACTTTTCGTGCCTAGGCCGGCTGCCTGCTCCGGGAAACCCCACGTCTCATTGTATGCATCACCCAGTCCGTACGTGGACCCCATCTCTGATGCTAGGGAAATCCCCCGGCTCAGGCAAAGCAGTGGCCGGTGGTCGGAAGTTCGGCCTGGGACAGGGAAATTGTGTTAGGCAAGCTCGCCATGAGCCGGCCCAACAGCTCTCTGGGCTTGCCTCTCACACGGCAGTCTGAGCGCTCCCCAGCCTGGCCTGAGGGCTCAGGCCAGGGGAAGGTAATAGGGCAGAGGAAGAGGGACGCTCTACAGAGCAGGGCTGGGGTCCTTTCTTCTAGAGCCCCCAAATACCGTCTCATGGAGTCGGCCAGTTAAATGTCCAAAAGAATCCTGAGAAATAATCTACACTTAAAAAAACAAACAGCTGAAGGAACGAAGGCCAGTAAACTTTCCCATGTGCACTTGGTAATGGCAGGACAGGGAGCAGAATCTGGCCATTTCAATGTCTATGCCAGAACACTTTCTGGGATGGCAGTTCGCCAGCTTTTCTTTTTTTTTTTTTTTTAAAGATTTTGAGAGAGTGAGCACGTGAGAGCAGGGGGAGGGGCAGAGGGAGAGAATCTCAAGCAAACACTGCACTGAGCACAGGGCCTGACATGGGGCTTGATCTCATGACCCCGAGATCATGATCTGAGCCAAAACCAAGAGTCAGACACTCAACCAAGTAAGGCCACCTAGGTGTCTCTTGTCTGCTCTTTTTATGAAATATTTGAGAAAGAGAGAGAGAGCATCCACAGGTCGGGGGAGGGGCAGAGGGAAAGAATCTTCAAGCAAACTCTCCATTGAGAATGAAGCCCAGTGTGGGGCTGGATCCCATGACCCATGAGATCACGAGCTGAGCTGAAACCAAGAATGGGATGCTTAACTGACTGAGCCACCCAAGTGTCCTCGGCTCTAATTCTTAAACACTCAAAGTTATTCCAACATTAGAAACACTGAGTCCCTCCCCTGCCCTTAGTTTCTCAAGCCCCATGACTGTCCAGTACCAGAGGCACGGAACAAGTAGGCAAGGTGCCATTTGGCCTGTGGGCTGCGGGTCACTGCAGAGACGCAGGAGCAGACAGCAGTGGCCTGCGTCCATGCGAGGCTCTCCGATGGGCACGTGGCATTCCCTGGCTTGAACAGTTCGCCTGGTCGAGGAGAAGGAAATCTGACTTTTGAGCTGGGGGAGTAGGGATGAATCTCAGGAAGTTCTAATTTATGGAGTACAGAGAAAACCTAGAGAGTCCATCAGCCAGAATGTGTGAGGCAGGCTGAGGCTATCCGCACAAACTTAAAGCAAATCCCCAAATATGATTACTACGAGGTTGCCCCAATCCCTGTGACGTCAAGAAAAGCCACCAGCTCTGTACCGTGCCTCTTGCTTATGAAAACGTGGGCCACAGAGCTGACTCAGCGGCTAACTCTAGGCTATGAGAAGGATGCTCAAAGACACACACGGGCACTCCTTTCATGAGATGCCATTGTGTTCAGCTAACAACAAAAGTTGATCAACATGTCTTAGGTGGATGGACACGTGCTCGTGTGGACTCCCCCAGCGCATGAGCACTTTACGTCTAAATGCAGAGAGATGGTCTGTTCATGGGCACAGGCCCCAGTGAAGCCCAGGGCAATTTTAGAGGAGGAGGAAGAAACGGCCCCGAAGGGGTGCTCTGTTAGCCCGCCCAATGCCACAGCACTCCCTCCGGCCTCGGCGTACCTTTTTCAGCTCGTCCTTCTCCTTGGTGTGGGTATCCTCCAGGATCTTGCGCTCCGAGTGGGCCCTCTGCAGCTCAGCCCGCAGGCTCTCGACCTCCTCCTGCAGCCTCAGGCTGCTGTCCCCGCTGTGGCCCTGCTGGTAGCGGGCCAGCTCCTTCTTCAGCTTCTCTACCTCCATGGTGTGCGTGGAGGTGACCGCCGACAGCTGCTCTGACAGCGTCTTGAACTCTTTGTTCTGTGAGAGCCCCGGCAGAGGAGGAGAGGGGAGAGGGGAGAAAGAGCGGAGAGCAAGGTTATAGGGGCAGGCAGAAACCACGAAGGCAATTAAGGAAGGAGCTTCCAACATGGAATTCGAGTTTGCAATCACGGCACGCTTGAGTGCTCTCCTGGCATCCCCTGGCAGAACTCTGTTGGGAACCTGGGGGCAACAGAGGGAAAGAAAGAACACACTGAAGGGACGTTCAAGAAGTGTCCGTGAGCAGTGGCAGAGCCAGAAGCTGGCTGACGGCGGTCAGTCTTGTGTGTGTGTGGCTGGACAGACCTCACAGCCCATTTTTAAATTGTGGGAACAATTTAATAGCTGGCTTCCCAGATCAGCAGCCTTTGCTTTTCAGGTTTTCGTGGTCTTTCGCAAGGGGCCCTCCTGCCCTTGGACTCGCTGGCACAAAACGCTGCAACCTAATCGCTAGCTCTGAGACAAAGGACCCCTTCAGCATCCCCTTTTCCAAGGAGGCCCTCCATGGGGCCGAGGAATCCTTCTCACCACCTGTCAGCTCGCCCTGGCCGACTCTACGCCACACATGGAGGCCCCAGCAGATTCTGTCCATGGTGTGCCCCCGCAGACTGCGCACGCAGACCAACAACAGGCAAGCGAGCAGCCCCCCAGCGTGCCTGGTGCGGGTTTGGAAGGGGACCAGGCACAGCACCCCAGATGGGCTCACACAAAGGGAGCACGGAGGACCCAGAACCAGTGTCAACCGCTCGTGCCAACACAGGCAAAACCTCATGCTCCAGGAGGTGAGAGGAGCAGCTGAGAGTAGCCGGTGGGGACAGGGAAGAAGGCGTTCTCCAAGTAACCAACAGATTGTCACTCACTATTCTTCATCGGCTGCTTTCTGGGGGAGCTCCTAGTAGACCAGAGCTATTGGCTGAAACAGCAGTAAGCTGGGGCATCAGGAATCAATGACCGATTCACATTCAGGAATGAAGCTTCACGGAAAAGCTGTGCAGAGTAGCAGAACAGCGGCTGGCAGACCCTGGAGGGTGCCATGCCTGCTGTGGGACTTCCAGCCCAAGACCTGCGATGGGAGTTCAAGCAGAGCGTGGCCTGCTTTGAGACTGCAGAGAGAGAGAGAGCCTCCTACAGTCCAGGCACACCTTCGGTTTCAGCCCGACATGCTCCTAGGTCTGTTCTGGCAGCCAGCCTTGCTGGAAGTAATCACAAGGAATCCGGTTAGGGGTTATCTGTTGAGAAAACTCAGTCCTGTCTGTACCTCCCACCCGGACCCTGGCCTGGGTCCCCTGCCCCGGAGGTGAAGGGTCCCTGCCCAAGGAGTGGGTTCAGGGAGAAGATAAGTCAGGTCAACTTGTCCCCACTTGGGCTGGGAGTGGGGTGTCACCTCCAGGTGGCATGCCTGGGTCACGTCACCGGGAGAGTGGCTTAGAGGACTGGGCTGTGGGGGTTTCTAGCTGGCTCTAGTGTGGGGTATGGAAGGAGGCACAAAATGTGGTGGCAGCCAGGTCACAGGCACAGCCTGCTCCTCTGGAAGAATGTGAGGGCGAACTATGTTCTGCAGACAGGCAGATACTGGCACCCTACTGTGAACACAGAGGACAACCTAGGACCCTCATGCAAAGAAAATGTGTCCTTCTGGGAGGCTAGCTCTTTGTGGCTTCTGACACCCAGGTGGACACGGGACTCAGGACGTCAAGGAGATATGAGTGGCTGGAGGCGGACAGAACTGTGTTCCTATGCCAGCTCTACCCTTGATGAGCTGTGTATGTCTGATCAGGTCATTCCACCTCTCTGTGCCCCAGTTCCCCTGTGTGTGCAAGGCGGACTGATAGTAAGTCTTTTCTTGGAGTTTTTATCCAGATGCAGGGAGATCTAGTGCTTTGCTGGTGCTTGGCACATAGTAAGTGCCCAATACACAGGGGCTGTCTTTTGCTCAGTTCTGCAGGGAGTCCCCGGGAGAGGAGCTCCAAACGCTCTGCTGGCCCCCAGAGGTGGTGGGGAGACTCCTAACAGCAGCACCTGGCCAGGTGCTTATTTCATTGGCAGCATCCAAAAATAATCACTGGGGACCCACTGCAGCTGCACAGTTCATATCCCAGAGGTACGATTTCAGAAAGGAAGACCCAGAAGAGCCCAGTAGTTCCCCCCTTTTATCACACCCTGATGTCCACGTCAGGTGCTCACAGCTGTGCAGCTAAGCCTGACATGGTGGGTGGTGTGGCGCACCTTTTCCCTCACAGATCCCAGAAACCCTCCGTGCAATGGCAGGCTGAGCTCCTCAGGGATGCCTTTGTTGGTGTGACCGGGAGACCTGGCCTGCTCTGTCTTGTACAGTGAGGGCCCATTTCAAACAACAGGGCGTGGGGATTTCCAGGTAGACCCCTATTCTCCTTCAGCCTCCTCAAACATCCTAAGAGGATGTTCACTCTGCCCCTACCACTGAAGGACACAGATCTGTCCTCAACTGCTAACAAGGAACCTGTCTGCTGTTCATTACTTTCTCAAAAGCTCATATTTTTTTGCTCTCAAAGATTTGCTTGGTAAGATTTTTTTTATGCTTGAAATGTTTCCCCACTTGAAGGAGATAGCATTCACCTGTTCCTCTGGTCCATGGTCCTAAGCACTCTGCTGGGCTTCTATAGCACTTTTGTATGAACCAGGAAATTCACCACCTCCAGGAAGATGAGCTCCACAGAGCTGCCTCTCTGGGGGAACACAGGCCCAGGGGTGCACAGCTTAGAACAGTGGACACCTCTTCCTTAGGGCAGCAATGCTCCAGAGCTCACAGTCAGATGAGCAGAGGATGGTCTTCTGCCCTATGTGTCCCCACAGCCAACCACCCTTGAGCAGTGTACAACCTGCAGAACAGTATGGAAGAGGTTTCAAGTAGTTCCTAATCAATGGTCTACAGACCCCTAGGGAAGGGGGTGAGCAAATCATTGCAAGACTGCATCATGAAAAGTAATATGCTCCACACATGCTACTAGCACTTCCTGGGTGCTTACTATGGGGCTGGCACTGTACTGCATAATTCATATATACACCAACTCATTCACTCCTGAATATCCTAGGCAGTCAGACTGATTAAAATCCCCATTTCAGTTAAGGAAAATGAGGCACTGGAGGTCATAAAACTGCAAATTATACTATTTTTCAAATGTATTTGGATGCTCTTGTGAATCAAAATATCGGCTAATTTTACGTATCTACTCAGTGCATATTAAGCATACTGAGTCAATCTGATTTAAAAGGCTACCAAATGAATCCATAGAATGCTCTCATGCTTTTTCTGATGAAATATTTAAATACAGCGTTGTGCTCATAAAGGTCTAATAAACTTGACCCTCATTATAAGAGAAATGGTAGACTCAACTGGCCTGGTCATTCTATATGTTGAGCTTGAATAAAGCCAGAATGATAGAAAGCTAAGTTCACTGTCTACATCATTTTGGCTGAAACATGTCACAGCACAGGCCTACATCAGGGGCACCGTAAGAAATGGTCCCAGGAACTGTCACTGTATTTACTGCTGAAAGATATTATGAAGGATGTGTCTTATAATATCACAGATGATGAAAACCGCAGGAAAAGATGCCTTCAGCACCAGGGACAGCTCCACGTCTCCTAAACTGTTCTCTGACCACTCAAGTGAGACGCGAATTTCCTTCTTTCTGTTTGCTTGGGAACTTGGTGCCAGTTTTGTGTCTTGTCCCTTTAGCTGGGTGCACAAAACTTTAGACATGAATTTTGGTGCTAAGCTTACCCTGGCTTTATCCTTTAGTTTCCTCCTTTGCTGACCTCTTGGCAGTGGGGACACCTCTTAAAAACAAACAAACAAAAACCCTCCCCCAGGTAATCCTACAGTGCAGTGCAGCCTGGAGTCGGAAGCGCTGCTTTATCCACATCATGGTATCAGTGAACTTTTGAGCTAGAAGTTAATTTAGAAATCTTGGGCCAATCTCCTCGAAAGAACTCAAGGCTCAGGTATAGATTTGGCCATAATCCCAAGCTGTCAGGTCTGGTAGCAAGTATAATGGAGACAGAACTCAGGCCTCCATCCAGCTGGGACTTTGTCCACTACCCCATGCTGTTCTGACAAATACTTTGGGATGCTTCCACCTAGCCTCTCCTTCTGGCTTAAGAAGCTTGTGTGTCAGTCAGGAGAGCAGTGACCAGAATTCTCTCCAAAGTATGATAGAACAGAAGAACATTCAATTCCAAATGGCTAGCCCCATCGGCCAGGAGACTGCAGTCACCAAGCATCTCTGAGGACCTGGTGCCAAGACCATGCCGGTGATCATGTTGGCGCCTCCTCGCATGACAGCGCACGTCCTTTGATGGTGGATCACACAGCCCTCTGTAAAAGGCCAACTGGGGCCAAGGATGACGCCCTCTATATGTGAATGAACCCAAAACAAAACCGAGTCTTCCTTGGATTGAGGAATTCTCACATGTCTAGAATCTCCAAATGTGCAGGTAGCCTACATTTGGTTGGAGGGGGCAGTATGTTCTCTGGAACCAGACTGCCAGATTTCAATCCCAGCCATGCTACTGCCCAGGGTGTGGGGTTGGGCGGGCTGCCTACCTCCGTGCCTCAGTTTAAAATGGAAGCATTATCATCTCATCAGGCCACGGTGAGGATTAAAGAAATTAATGTATGAGGACGGTGCCTGGTGCATATATCCGGGCAATGCAGGGAGGGGTACCAGGAAGCAAGCTCTAATCCCGCCCTCCTGCCTCTTCTGCTCACCCTCTGCACACAGGGCACCCCGCCCGGGGTGGAGAGCACCTGCCACCGCTCACAGCTGTTTGCCAAGCAGGAAGCTTAAGGCAAAATCTCTTTTTAAAAATAGGCCTTTTAAATCTGCTTCTCTTTGATGTTCTAGCACGTGGGTTGTAAAATATCAGATTTATTTTTAACCTCTCAAGTTAACTTCAGAAGTCAGCAAAGCCAATGCAGGGCCCAACGGCTGGAAACTGAGGGCTGCGGCGGTCAGGCAGCATGTGAGGCTCCTGGTGGGGAGTCCCTCCGACTACACTGTACTCAGTCCCTCCAACAAAACTCGGAAGTTTTGACTCTACAAATATCTTCCGTGGTCCCTTGTCAATGGCCACAATAACAACAATAATAATAACACTGAGGTCCTCCCTGGACTTGGCGTTTTTCAAATGGTCAATCCTTCCTGCTCCTGTCCCCTGGGCAACTGTGCCTCCCACCCCAAGTAGGCGCTGTCATCGCGGGACGAGCAGGGGGGCAAGTACCCAGTATCTCCCAGCCCCACAGTGAGCTTCCCCACTAAGGATCCCAGCCAACAAGACACCCTGTGGACCTCACACAGGGAACACCAACACCCAGGACAGCGCTTCTTCCTGGGAAGCCCAGTCTTCCACAAAAGCAGAGATGCAGGGACATTTTACTATGCTCTGGGATTGCTTCTGGGCTACTGTCTGGGGCAGGTGGTTTAGGTATAAAATGGCTTATTTATGTTCTTGCCCCTACTGGGGTTACGTGAAGCTTCCCAACTGTCTTACTGAGAACAGACGCAAATCAATGGAGTGACCTCCGGGGCCATGCCTGCTGACTCTAACCTGAATTCTGTCTCCATGCTACAGTCTGCTCCCGCATTCTTTGTGTTCTCTCCCTCTCCTTTCCCCTTGCCTTTCTCAGGAAGCACCTGAAGCCCTCGAGGGCACTGCAGAAGCCTCCTCCTCTGGTCATCTTGCCACCCTGCATGAGCAAAGTGGCCGTGAGCCAGCTTTCAAGGCTGGGAACCCATCTTGGCAAGGACAAAGCCCAGGGAAGTGCTCACAGTTTAGTGATGTTTGGGGGTAAACAACAACAACAACAACCACCACCACCTAGTATCATCCTCTTTCCGGCTGTGGGATCAGAGAGACAGCAGCTAGAATGCTGACTCTAGAATTTTCTAATTCTGTCACCTCCGCCAGGTACTTGATGTCCCAGATCCACAATTTCCTCATCTAGGAAGTGACCTCACAAAGCCACTGGGGACCAAAGGAGAGTGAACATAAAACGCCTGTCACAAGGACGGCATGTGGGGGTGCGCAGGATGTCGTTGGCCACACTGGCAGGATCGTCCCCTTGTAACACAGCATTGACGTGCGTCGGACTCATCCTCTGCTCGCCACGCCTAACAGAGCACCAGAAGCGGTCAAGCACCAGATAAAGTTGTTCCCAACAGGGGGATGAAGGAAGACTGGCCACTGGAGCCACCAAAGAGTGGGTGTACAGGCCTGTGTGCACAGAGGCCTGCCTCATCTTTCCAACCTGGTCACGGGTGCCCAGCGTCCTGTGCTTGGTTCGGATTCCCTGCAGTGCCCTGCACATACTCCACACTCACAGGGACCTGACCAGTGAGCTGTCACTTGTGTGACTGGTGGAGAAGGTGGCCAGGGTAGGAAAAGGAAGAAGCAGGAACAGAAGAGTGGAACGCACTTCCTGAGCTCCCCAGGGCAACCAGACCCTTGGTGTATGTTCAATCACTTACTCGTCTTATAGCCCTAGCAGCCCCCAGTCTACGGTTAAGAAAACTGAGGCTCAGAGGGGAAATCAAGTCACTAGACTTTAGAGCGGCCGCAGAGCTGACTCCAAAGCAAGTGTTCTTCCCACCACACAGTGCGACAAAGGCAGAAGAGCAGAGTGTGGGCCCTGGAGCCGGACTGGTGGGGCTCGGATCGCAGCCTTGCCACTGTCCCCCATGTGCCCCTTGCCTGTAAGGAGAGGAGGATGACACTATTTCCCTTCTGGGGCTAGAGAAACAAAGTACTAGGATGGTGCCTAGTGTTCAGCGAGCCCTCCCCAACGTCCGCTCTCATTACCACCCCAGGCTGCCTCCACCAGGGCAGGAAACCGTGACTCTGGGCGAGTGTGGCCGCTTCCTCTTGCTGCTGCCACAAATTACCATTAAGTCAGCAATACAAATCTATGGAAACACTACAAACCTTCTGACCTTACAGTTCTGGAGGTCAGAAGTCTCAACGGGTCAGAGCAAGGCTGTGTTCCTCCTCAAGGCTCCAGCAGGGAGCCCCGGTCCTGCCTGTTCTAGCTCCCAGAGGTGCCTGCGTCCTTGGCTCACGGCCCTGCCTCACGCCAACCTCTGCCACCACCTCTCTTCCAAATCTGACCCTCTCACCTCCCTCCCACGAGGACCCCTGTGAATATATGGGGTCTGCGCAAATAATTGGGGCTCATCTCCCCATCATAAGACCCTTCACTGCATCACCTCTGCAAAGTTCCACTTCCATGTGAAGTCACACAGTCACAGGCCTCAGGGACCATGATGCAAACATCTTGGCAGGGGGCCGGCATTATTCTGTCTGCCATAGTCAGTGGCCGCTCTTGCTGACGGGGGTGACACCCTCAGGACATCTGTGCTTCCTCAGGTCCCTGGCGCACGCAGTTCCCTGGGGAGTTCTCTCAAACATGCCCCCAGAGTGTCCCCCACCCCGGGTACAGTGCTCCGGCTGCTGACCTGGTCATCGATTTTCCGCTGCAGCTGGACCACCTTGTTCTCCATGCCCACATTGAGGCGTTTCAGGTGCTCTGCGGAGCGGGCCTCGATCTTGAGCGCCTTCAGCTCCTGCTTGGCCTTGAGCATCCGGAAGGCGCACTGGATGACGATGGCCGCGCCCCGCAGTCGCCGAAAGCGCCTGCGTGCCATCCAGCCCCGCACGTGCTTCTGGAGGATGGTGGCCTTATGCTCCATCAGGACCTGGTGGGGGACAAGCACACACCTGCTGGGTTTACCCGGCAGGAAGAGGGGAGGCTCCCGCACGGCCAGAGGAAGGGAGAGCCAAGGCTGGCCTGGGTTTTAGGAGATAAAGAGAAAATACGCCTCCCTAAGACTTCGGAGTCCATGTGTGGTAAGAACCAGTTTTAATGAAGTTCTGCAGCAGTCCACATACCTGCAGAGAATCAGCTGTTGAACTCTTGTTTTTAGTTTGTTTTCTGTTTTATTGGTCAGGGAACCACAGGGTTAAAAACCCCCAAGTTGGAGGGGCTGAGATGAACCGTGCTGATAACGCCCCATTCAGCAGATTCTGATCCCCGCCTGGTAACACTGAGCTGGAGAGGTGAATGGGATTCTCTAGTCAGAGCCCATTAATGAGCCACAGACTTAGGGTTAACAAACTTGACTTGGCAATCTTTTTCCTATGAGGTTAAAGATCACTCGGAAAGCGAAAGCATCATTGCTATGTCAACATAGCATTTTATGTTATTTTATCCCGCAAAATAAATGTTTGTGGCATAAATGAATAAACGAGCAGACATGCCCAGTATGCCAGCTCTAGGAGAGCGCCGGGGTTCAAACCTCGTGCCCCCCACGTGTCGCCTGCCCCTTCCCTGTTGACATCACCAATCTCCCAGGAAAGCTCACAGAACGGGCCCCACTGACGAGGGTGTGCCCCACCCTGCTGTCTGACCACATTTGGTTTTTCATGGTCCCTTCATTGTTTGAGTTTTATTTAGAAAATCAAGCCTCCTCTGGTCACAGAAGAGAGAAATGTTCCTGTTAGGAGCAAAGCGTATTTTTGACATTTCCTTCCAATCCATCTTCTGTCTCAGTTTTGAGCGTCAGCTGTATGGGGGTGAGATGGCAGGATGGATATGCCCCGAGTCCTTCAGCTTCGCTGGAATAATGGCCTGGCACGGAGGCCAGGGTCCCCCTCCCCGACCTCACCTCACCAAACTTAGGTTCCTAACCTCATCGAATGAGGGGGTAAGACCTGATGATGCCCACTATTGCCCCCTGCTCTCATGTCTGAGTGAGCCCAACACAGGTCACCAGGCTCTGCCACTGGCTGACCGAGTGCCCCTGGCCAGGTGACAGCTTCCCCAAGAAGCTCAGCTGTACAAGGGGCACAATGATGTGCACCCGTCCTACCCATGATGGTTACGGTCACACCTTGACTTGACTGATTTCAGGGTGCCCAGATTAAACACTGCCTCTGTGGGGCTGTTTCTAGATGAAATGAGCATTTGAGTCAGTGCACTCCCCTCCCCAGGGTGGGAGGGCATCATCTCTCGGGGTCTGAGGAGAACTAAAGGCAGAGAAAGGAGGAATTCATCCCTTTTCTCCTGCCTCGCTGCTTGAATTAGAACATCTCATCTCTTCCTGCTCTCAGACGGAGATTCATACCATCCGCCTCCCTGGGTCTCAGGCCTTCAGACTTGGGCTGTGTGACATCACTGGCTTTCCTGGCCCTCCAGCTGGTGGACGGCCGACTGTGGGACCTCCTGGTCTCCATAACAGTGGGGAATTTCCTGAGAATCTCCACATATGTATACACACACACTCACACACACATGCACCCTTGCACGTCTCCTATGGGTTCCACGTCTCTGGAAAACCCTAATACACCACACCTCGTGGCTGGAAGCAAAGGTGTGAAATCACTTAGAAGAAAGTTAGGAGCAGCCTACAAATGTTCGTAGTGGTGACAATCTATTTGCTGCTGCTTTAGTTCTCTTTTTAAAAAAGATCTTATTTACGTATTTTTCAGAGCGATCCAGCAGGAGCATGAGTGGGGGGACGGGCAGAAGGAGCAGCAGACTCCCGGAGGAGGATCCCAGGACCCCGGGGTCAGGACGCTTGGCCGACCGAGCCCCCCAGATGCCTGCGGCGCTGGTCCTCAGCCGGCCGCCTGCAAGTCCCCCGGGCGGCTACTCACCTGCCGGTAGCTTCTCCGCACCAGCATGCCGCGGGTGAAGGCCTGGATGATGACAGCGGCCCTGCGTGCCTTCTGGTAGGCCAGGCGGGCCCTCTGCATGCGGTACTGCTTCTGGAACACGACAGCCGCTCGGGTCCTCCGCAGCTGCTCCGCTAGCCTGGGGACGGAGAGGACGGGCGGGCCCCACTGAGGCAGGCCTCGTGGCCCTTTCTTTGAATGCGAGCATCTCCCCATTCAGCCCTGCCTGCATGCTCTTGGCCCCGCCAGCTGGAACCACTCTGACAGGATGCAGCAACACCATGGCCCCAGAAGCTCAGGCTCTCGACAGCAGAACGAGCTTCCTCCATGTGGTCTCAGGAGTCAGAGTGTGACCAGCTCCATGATCCCCATCTGCTCCCTTGGCTGCCACGAGCCCCTCACTCCAACCTGGGCAGCCCCTGACGACACGGCGTGTTTGCGCTTCTGTCTGTCCCCCGTATCCCCACGAGCCACGAGTTAAAAGCTAGAAGAGCCCTCCAATATCATCTAGCAGAGCCCCAGAGGAGGAAGGAGCCCCCCAGCTGCACCCTGCCTGCTGAAGGGAGTTGGTGCTGGGCCAGGGCACTGAGCTGCGGTGCTGGGTTGAGGTGCTGGGCCGGGGCACTGGGCTTGGGCTAGGCCAGGGGGCTGGACTGGCCTCCAGGCTCCACCCCTGGGTAGTTGGAGGTGTTCAGACAAGTCGCACCCTCAGCACCGGCTCCACAGAACAACTCTTAAACAGGACCTCCAGAGATCTTTCCAGCTCTAATTACGAAATTGGCAAGATATTTGGAAACTGGTGCTACAAATCATGAAGCTGAGTGGAAGCTATGAAAGGCGGAATTTGTCTCTTTTTCTAAAAGATTACATTGGGATTTAGGCAAAGGGGAAATGGTGGCTTTGTGGCAAATGCAGCCAGTCCTAGGTTAGTGCTGGCAGGATGGGGACAGACTGGGGAAGCAAGAGACTTGGAACTCGACTTATTCCCTCAGGTGAGAAGGGCACGGGACACAGGTGCCCAGCTCCTGGGAGAAAGCTGGGGTGCAGACAGAACCACTCTAACTAGGCTGAGAAAGGCCAACCAGCTAGGCCTCCCCACCCTCCCTCCCCCATTCTGCTCTCCAGGTGTGCCCCAGCTCAGCTCACCTGCGGGCCAGGTGTCCTCGGCAGAACCTCTGCAGAGTTAAGGTAGCCGCCTTCACCCTGCGGTATTTCACCTTCTGTAGCCAGCCACGGACTGTCTTCTGGATCATGATGGTGGCTGCCCGGAACTTGTCGGCACGAAGCTTCTCTAGGTAGGCCACCTGGCCTGCCCGGAAGAAGATCTTGGTGCGGCCAAACTGGAACTTGTCGGGATCCTTTACAAGGCAGGGAGGGAAGCACCAGTGAGGCAACACACCCTACCAACCCAGTTCTTCGGGGCAGAATTCCCTTGCCAGAGCTCGTGTACCCCTGCTCTTGGATACACACTCTTAGCATCCACTGAGCAGGCTAAGTCCCTTCTGTTAGACTCAGGGTGCTAAGGTGTCCAGGGTGCAGCAGGGAGCAAGAAGCCTACACTCAAGCAACTGACATCATGGTGAGAGCAGAAGACAGCAAAGGCTGAGTAAGTTTTCAGGGAGTAGTGAAGATTACAAAGACACTAAAACTGGGGACTTTATAGGTGGGATGGGGATGGGGGGTTTAAATAGGATAATCCAGGAAGGCATTTCTCTGGAAATGATATCTGAACAAAAACCTGAATAAACTCAAGGAGGCAGCCTCGGGAAAACATAGAAGAAGAAAGTTTCAGTAGATGAGCAAAGCATATGCAAATGTCCTGTGGCAGCCAAAAGTGAGGTGCGTTTGAGGAACAGGACAGCCAGGGTGGTTAAGCGTGGAGGAAACGAGGGAGGCTGGCAGGAGAAGCTAATCAACAAAGGCCTTGCAGGCCACAGCACACAACTGAGATGCAGAGTCCCTGGCGGTGCTCTGAACACGGAAATGACCTCTTGGTTCATTTAAAAAAGACTATCCTCGGGGCACCTGGGTGGCTCAGTGGATTAAAGCCTCTGCCTTCAGCTCAGGTCATGATCCCAGGGTCCTGGGATCGAGCCCCACATCGGGCTCTCTGCTCCACAGGGAGCCTGCTTCCTCCTCTCTCTCTGCCTGCCTCTCTGCCTAGTTGTGATTTCTGTCAAATAAATAAAATATATATATAAAAAAAAGATTATCCTCAAACAACCACCCTGTTGTATGCATAATTCCAGATTGCAAATAACCCTCCAAATTTTTATTTGATTTCAGACTATATTTGAGATATTTTTGACATATAATTACTGTCTTAATTTTATCTCCTTAGATTCAAATTAATTACCCTTCCCCATGCTCACCCCCATGGATAAGGAACGAGGATGACCCAGCAGTGTGCTTGTGCACAAGCCTGGGATAGAACCCTTGAGAATTAACCCACTGTAACCGAGTACCCTTTGGAAATAAACTTCTAATTTTATTCACTGGCATGGAGACTATAAGGAAGGAGGAGCTAAGGTCTAAAGAAAACACACACACACAGGAGAATGTTTCAGGTTGACCAATGGCTCTGCAGTAATGCTGAATCACTACTGTGTATGGGCTCCTCGCACTGGGACGAAGGGGCTGTCTAAGCCGTCTCTGAGGGTCTCCTTCACAGCCAGGCCACAGGTGAAGCTGGGAGGGGCGAGGGGTGGGTCTGGCTCTTATCCCTGCCTCTGCTCAGGGCCGTGCACCTAAAGGGCCCCAGCAGATGCTATGAGGAACAGGGCTGGATCAGGGTGGGAAGCCTCCAGGCAGCCAAGGTCCTGCCCTCCTCACCGCCCTGCTGGCAGGGCCGCTTCTCTGTGGGGCAGGGGCAGGGGCAGGGCCAGGGTGGGCGGCTCCACCCTGGCAGTCAGAATGAAGCCCGGCTGCTTGGGCTTTAACCGCGCCAAGGCCGGGGGGGAGCCTGGTGCACCCCGGGAACCAGAGTACACACGTTTATTTCCTAATCTGGAAAAGCCACCAGGAAGCGTGTGATCTGGTTGTGAAGCCACTGTTTTCACAAATAAGGATCCTTCTGAAAGTTCTACCTCGGCAACCAGTCAGTTAGACTGATTGCCACGCTCCCTCAGCACCTGTGTCCTGAGCACACGTCCTGCCCTGGATCTGCTTGCTCTAACCCCGAGAACATGCGGACTCCACTACTCACATACCAGGCCATCAGGGGTCCTCTCCCGAGAAGCTTCTCCTACAATTCCAGACTGAAGGAGCAGAAAGGAATCTCAGCAACCATCCCAAGCCACCCTTGTTATTTCACAGACAGCAAAACTAGCGTCTGCAGCGGTGAGGTGACTTGTTCAAGGTCTCACCGGAAATACCGAGCCCCAGGAGTCCCGGGCAGTGGTCTCTCACGGCACCAGGCCCCTTTTGTGACCCAGTCTGCTCTTCACACACTCACGGACGGAGTTCCCTGTGCATTCCCTGAAAGTCCTTGCTAGAAAGACTCTGCTCCCCTGTCACGATCAAGGTTCAGGCTCCCATGATCGGACTCCCTGCAGAGAGGTCCACAATCAGGTCCGGGATCAGCGGTCCTGGGGGGCAGGTTCGAGCATCGTGCTCTTCCTCTGGGGGCCTCCCAGCCACCACTCCAGGGTAGAGCACATAAAGAATGTGGTACATCACAGGTGGGATTCAAGAACTAACTCACAGTGAGATGAAGGCTGTTTGCACAGTCCCTGCGGAACAGGGGTGAGGGAAACAGATGGAATATAAGGTCTGTGGAGAAGTCCTGAAGCACTGATCCCAAGTCCTTCTCCAGAAAGGATAATTACGCGCAGTGACATTCATCGCTTAGACTGGCTCAAGGGGGGGGGGGGGTGTTGAGTAGGTGTACCTGTAACGCCTTGGGCAATCTTTATCAGCTTTTTACTCCTTAGTTCTCTTATCTGTAAAATGGGGAATGATGCCTGTATCTTCCTCATGAGGCACCGTGAGGATTAGCTGAGGCAGGTACGTGAAGCAGTCAGGAAAGGGACTCCTGGGTGCTTCATAACCACGAGCCACTACTGGCAGGTGACATTCATGACAGGCCCACCTCGTTCGTCACCCATGCAGCCACCGGCGTGAACTCAGAGCCCCTGAGAACCAATAACGGTGCCAGGAACACAAAGACAACAGGATCCCTGCCATTTCAGTGTTCCCAGTCCAGGAAAATGACAAACTCTTGATTGCAAGACAAGGGGACAGATGCAGTGATAGGACAGAGAGTGAGCACTGTTGGCCAATAAAGGTAGGGGTCACTAACTCCACCTGGGAGGTCAGAACTGGCTTCACAGACCAGAAGGCATGCTAAGAGCCCAGCTGCGAGGGAGGGAAGAACCTAGGCAGACCAACAGAAGAGGAGAAAGGCCTTTCAGCCGAAGGAAACAGCACACATTCATGTAATTTTTCATTAGGGAATTCACTTAGTTCATCCATTCTACAAATGTTCCTTCTGTGTTGGGCTCGGTGCTTCCAGCTAGGGGCTGGGGGCATTAACACAAGCATTGTCCTTGGTAATAAAGGATCCATGTGTCTCCAAACAGGGCACCATGCCCCAGGCTTCTGGTGAGCCGTAGGCTACTGGTAGTTCAGTCTCAGGAAGCCCTAAGGTATACGTGGCTTTTCTACTGCAGTGGGATGGGGGTAGCGGTACCCCTAATGCCCACGTTGTCTGAGGGTGAGCTGTACTGGGATTCTGCCATTTTTTGGATGTAGTTCTCTCCGTTACACTACCTTCTGAAAGGGAAGGAGTTTGACATACCCTTTACTGAGACCACCTGGGCCACGCCCTGCTGCAATCCCGGAATCCTGGTATTTCGGATCTGTCCCACCAAGAGGCCACAAAGTAGCTCCAAAATCAAGACTCAGGTTTGAGTTCGGGTTGTTTTAACTGTAGCCTTTGCCTTATTTACAACAAGCGTCTGGGGGAAGGTCTGAGGCCAGTTAGGCAGTGAGAAGATATGAGAAGCACACCTGTTTTCCCAACCGCTAACTTCCCAGCTGTGCCTGGGTTCCAGACTGGAGCCCCTGGGCAGCTGTGCGGTGCAGACAGGGGCATTGTGGGCAGAACTACAGAACCTTGGGCTTTGGAGAAGCCAGAGTCCTGGGCCAGCAGCAAACCCCAAGGTGTTGTGCAAACATTTTTTTACTTTCTACATGTGCAGAGATGTGAAAAAAGGTAGGAAGTACTCTATATACATGAAGGGACTTCTCTTTTACAATTGCTGATGTTGGGAAACAGATGAACATCTCAAACAGTTTTAAGAGGAAGGATGAAGACCAGAGCACGCTGTGAAGCCCCCACTCCCCAGTTCTCTGGGCATCCCGGGTAAGCCTCCAGGGGTAAGCCTAGCTCACCTTGATGAGGTTCTCCAGGACAGACCTGCAGATGGCCTTTTTGTCTGTGTTGGCGAGCTCTCTCTTCTTGACCAGCACTCGATACCGGTTGAAGAAGTCATGGTAAGCCCACCTGGAGGGAAAGCAGGTGCGTCAGGCGACGTGTCCTGCCTCTCAGCCACACAAGGGCCACAGGCCGTCACAGACCGTGCCCACCCCATGGGGTCACAACTCCCGGCACAAAGCTGTTCTCAGAGCAGCAAAAAACATTCCAGGGGCTGGTCTTCCTCCAGTCCCTCTGAGAATTTCAGTGTGTGGCTGAATTACACAATCATGAGTGGAAGAGGGAAAGGGAGGCGTCTGCAGATCGCTCTGGAAGGACCGACCAGAGGCCGAAACAACTTACAGGGCTTCTGCCCACGCAGACACGGGGCACTCTGCTACCCTGCTGGAGGAGGAACCTTGCCGGGAAGGCGGCCTGGTTTTTAAATGTTGGTTTTTTCTTATGACATTAATATTTCTCATTGAAAACTTTTTAAAAATGTAGAAAAGTAAACATTAGCCACTAAAAAGTGATATTCTAACCCCAAGGAACAACGCTGTTCACACAGTCTGGCATACCATAGAAGGAACCCTTTTTCTCCCCAAAGTTCATTTCCCTTAGGAGTCCCTCCTCCCCGCTCCTGCCGTGCATTAGAGAAATACGAGCCTGCTGTGAAGGAAACGTTCAGCAACTCACATAAGAAAATAAAAATTGAAGAGCTCTTCTAGTCCCACTACCTCTTCAGCAAGTGTGCTCTGGTAGGTTCTGGAAGGGAATCTTCCAGAGGGCCTTAGGTCTGTCCCTTGGCCTCTGAGGAGAGCTCTACTTAAACAAATGCAAGCTTTTCAATGAGTGAGCTATTTCTAGTTCTAGAAAGGGGTCCAGCCCCTTTCCCTTCATAGAGATGTTCACGCTCTCTCTCCTGGTTCCTGACCTGGGGTCGGGGGAGGCTCACAATTGCCTCAGGTCACTGCACGTTCTGTTCCCACGCTATGCTGCTCTACGGAGCCTCAGCTCCCAATCCAGACCCCTGTGAAGGGGGAAGCTGGCCCTCCAGCCCTCCCCTCACCCCGTTCTGTGTCCTCAGCAGAGGTCCCCATCAGCCCCCACTCACCCCTTCGGAAGCACCAGGAGGTACGGCCCGCAGCCTGTCCCCAGGCACACGTGCGGTCCTCGTCGCCCGCATAAAAACCAGTTAGGTGCTGCTTTAAGGTTGTGCATCTACCACTTACCATCACCTGGGGCCTCGCAGAGTGATGGTCTCTCATTCTATAAAGTACTAACTGGGAGTGATCGAACCCCTTCTCCCAGAGCACGTTTGCCTTTAAGGGAGGGGGTCCTCTAGAGGTTTCCTGTGAAAAACTGAGCACTGATATTAGGTAGTCCTGTGGCAGGGGGGCACACCACGTGCCCGGGAGGCTTGTTCTTCCAGACTGCCTCTCCTTGCGCTCCACAACCGCCTGCCAGTGTGGGCCTCGGGTCCCCCTTCCCTCCCAGGCCGTTCTCAGTGCCCTGGGAGGCAAAGGAAAACCCAGACTGAGCTCCTGCCTCTCCGCCACCTTGGTCACCGCTTCCCTTGGTTTGGTAGAAATTTCTAACCAGGGTCCAAGTCTTCTCGGCCCTCACGCCCAGTCGTCCACCAGTGGCTCCTCCAAGCCGCTGTTCCCGCCCGCTCAGGGAGGCGTGGGCTGTCCCGCAAAGGCCGCTCAGCACTTTCTGGATGACTTTCCGAGGGCACCTCCCCTCCCTGCAATAGTTATTTGTGTACTCATCTTATTTCTCCCGACGAGTTTGCAATTTCTCCGGGGGAAATAATCAGAGCAGCATTTAGCTGGGCTGAAAACCTTAAATGGTTCTAATTTGAAGACTTCTTACTGCTGACAGTTCCAGAACTCAGGGAGGTTACGGGCTCAAGGAAACAAGACAGTAGGGAGATGCGACGGCACACATCCAGGCGGGTCCAGAACAAGCTTGGGGTACAGAAGCATGGAGGCCTCCTCCGACGCGGCCTGGCCTTGTGACCTCAGGCAAGTTTTGGACTCATCCCACGTGGAGCTCTCCGAAATGGAGAGACCACCCCCCACCTCACGAAGTACCTCCAGCATGGTGGGGGCCAAGGAGTTCATGCATGTGGAGAGCTTAGAAAACTCCCCCCCCCATCCAAGTGACCCTCCCTGCCTGCCTGACCCCTGCCCCTTTCCTTACAAAGGCTTCACTGCTCCAGGGTGGTACTGATGCAGGAGGAAGGCGGCCGAAGAAGCCAAGCCATCTGCTGCGGGGGCCGGGGCGGGCTCTCCCTCGCGAGGAGCACACGGCCACCATGGGAGCTGGGTGTGTACGAGTGTCCTTCAGCTGAGGGCCCAGAATGAAATGGGGATTCTCTTTTCTGTGGGCCTCTGTGCATTTAGAGAGAAAGGCCTTGCAGGAAAGGCCCCATCACTTGTGAAGAGAGACCTCCCAAGTGAAGCTAATCAGAGTTTGTGATTGTTTTTCAAAAAAATTGAATTTCTTCAGAGAACTTCCTGATTTGGTAGGGACATCTGGATGGAGATTTTTTTGTGGCCATGTAAAAACTGGGAAAGACCCCTCTGTAGGACCACAGCATGTCCAGGATTTCCCCATGAAGTAATCCACGACCACAAATTGCTCCCTCCCAGAGCATTTTAACGATTCCTGTTTCCCTGTGAGATACAGAGCTTTATGCCTTCTCTAAAAGCTAGTTTTTGTACATGTGTTAGCTTCTCTGCTCGACTCTAGCCTCCTCTGGCCGGGCTAGGATACGTTTTTAAACTTTTCAGCCCCTAACACGGTATCTTCCTACATAGTTACTTACATTTTAAAAGAATGGGTATTTTCCTGACCAATAAAGAGGTTGGAATCCCAATGTTAGACCTTTACGTTCTACTAGTGTTTCTTGAAAAGAACACTATTTATTGGCTTTGGAGCAGGACGATCCTTTTGTGCTCCAACAGACAAAGAGCCTCTTCAGGCCATTCCTTACCACGCCATTCCTTGCGATACGCAAACATGTTTGCAAATACCTGCAGAATGTTTCCTATAGAACATAGTTCTAGCCCAGAAAACCACCATCTTGAGACCAACCAACCATGCCTGCCATCTTCCTCCACAGTCTAAGTCCACTGCTTCTGTTCGTGCTTTCCGCCCTCCTCAGGTGGCCCTGGACAGGTCTTCTCCCACTTACACTATGGCTGTGTGATTCACTGGCCTGGACAGGTCTTTTAAGCCAGTCCTAGGCCTGGCTGCTCCTCCGTTCCACATCACATTAACAGTGGGAGAAGAGGGCCCATTCTTAGTCTGTTACTAGGCCCCCGCTGTGGCCTCAGCCCTGGGCTACATGGAGTCCCAGCGGCCTCAGGGACAGAATGCACTCAGCCCCACTCTCCCTGGATTTGGAGTCCTAGGCAAGGGGCTTGGCCGAATGTCCTGGACTTCAGTGCTGTGCTTCCTGTGGAAACAAGGCCTGCATGACCCCGGCCGGCTAGGGAGATGTGCCCACCTGGTAGAGTAGTCACAGCCAGGTGTGGGGTGAAAGCCCAGGGCCTAGGATCGCTCCTGGTGAGAATGGGGAGATCAGAGGCAGAGGCAAGGTCGGAAAGGTGCTTCCTTACACTAAGCTCCTCAGGCTCGAGACAGCATGTGGTGAACACAGCTGCTGTGCGTGGTGGAACAAACACAGTAGGGTGATGTTCTGGTCGACTAAGTTGCTATCTAGTGCCCCATAATGGATGTAACCATCTGCATGTGCGAACATTCTAGAGAACGTGCCTCCCTGAGCGGTCCTCAGTGGATGGCTGCGAACAGATGGAGAACAGTCAAAGTGATCGCGCTGTGTACTTCCCTTCTCTTGGACATATTCCCTCAGGCAGGATTGGCTGGAAAAACAAACTCTAAGAGGCCCCAGGAAGAACCCTTCAAGATGGCAGGTCAGGTTATCATGAGGGTGAAAACAGCGAGCATGTTTGCAAGTCTTATCCGATATGCAACTAATATCTCGAAAATATAAAAAACTCCCACAGCACCAAAGGGACAAATAACCCGGTTAAAAAATGGACAAAAAATCTGAATAATTTCTTCAAAGACGGTATACAAATAGCCAACAAGCACACGAAAAGACACACATCATTAATTATCCAGTAATTAATCCATTAATCATCCAATAATCATTGGTTGATGATTAATCATCAACCCAAATCAAAATGGGATAGCACTTGACACCCCCTAGGATGGCTATAACGAAACAGACAGACAATAACAAATGTTGCCAAGAATGTGTAGAAACAGGAAGCCACATCCAGTGCTGGTGGAAACATAAAATGGTGCAACCATGGGGGTAACTGGCGGGTCCTCAAAAGGGTAAACAGAGTTACCATGCCAGCCAGCATTCCCACTCCCAGGTATATCATGAAGAGAAAGAAAAATATATGTTCACACAAAAATACACACATGGATATTCAGAACAGCATGATTCATACCTGCCCCAAAGCGGAAATAACCCAAATGTCCATTGACCGATGGATAAAACCCAGTGTATCCTTACAACAGGATGGTATTAGGCAACATAAAAAAATAAAGTTCTGGTACGTGTTAAAACCCAGATAACACAAAAAGTCACTTATCATAGGCTTCCATTGGTTTGAAATGTCCAGAGTAGACAAATTTAGAGAAAGAGAAAGTCCGTGGTTGCCAGGGTTGGGAGGAGGGGGAAAGAGGCAGTGACCACTAACAGGAACAGGGGTTCCCTCCGGGGTGATAAAACACTCTGTAACTGGTAGTCATGGTTGTACGATGCTGGGAACATAATGAAAACCACTCTAGGATTGCCTACTTTAAAAGGTATTTTTATCGTACATAAATTATATCTCATTTTTTAAAAGTCAGTGTGATGAACAAATGAGATTTGGGGAGGGCCTTTGTAAGGCAGTACATGAAACCTGGGACTCATCATTATTTCAGCACTGATGCAGCGAAGGGGCTCCCAGCGCAAACGCAGCAGGGTGTGGGCCCACCATTCACATCAATGCTGATTAGCTTCTACTTGCCTTCCCCGCTGTCCCCACGTACATCCTGGGAAACACAGCCTCAGAGTCAGAGGTGACCCGGGTCTGAAGGTTGCTAAGCTTTGCTGCCGAGGGAGGGAAACTAATTCTTACCCACTGGCTCGGAGCTGGAACCGAGTTATAAAGCGAGGAGCAGAAATCCTCCGTGTTGGCAGGGCCCAGAGACAGCCAAGGGGCTGCAGCTGACCCGCAGCCCACAGTCTCCTCCGACGGAGAGTTGCAAGGCAGGGCGCGTGTGCAGGCCAGCTGCCCGGTGGCCGTGAGGAGCAGCCCCGCCGAGGACCCTGGGGCAGACTCCAGCCCAAGGGAGAGCGCGCGGCCATCAGGCACAAGAGCCACAAAGAAGGGCTGTGAGATCGCGGGCAAGAACGGCTTCGCACCAAAGTAAGTTCTGCGTTACTAGTTTGGTGGGGTTTTTAATCGCAACACAAGCGACGATGGGTCTTTAGTCCTGGCTAAATGGGCAGGCGGACTGAGCAACTTCTCCAGACTCCACCCTCCTTCCACGGTCCTGTGTTTTGTGCACGTGGCGGCCAAGGGACGGGAGGCGAGCAAATGACAAGTCTTTTCGGTCGGTGCCGCTGAGTTTTTCCGAGTTAGAGGAGACGCATGGAAGATTTAGGCGTTTTGTTTTTACATATAAACCTTGCATACTCAGGTCGTCCTCCCACAACATGTGCCTCGTGGTTAAATGGCGTTTGCTTCACAAATCCTCTGGGACACAAAGCTGCGTTGAACACGTCCCCTGTTCCCTACCCCAGACCGAGCATCGTACAGGCACAGAACACGGTGGGTGGGGGCAGCCGGGAGCCAGGTGACGGTGACGATGGCCCAGCGGCTCTTCCCAGACCCGCATTCAGCACCATGCTTTCTGTGTGTGCTAACGGCCACATTTCTTAGCCACGGCAGCGCATTTCAAACGGAATGATACATTTTCATTTTCAATCAGACTCTCAGAGAGCCACAACTCTTAGGCAGATAAAAATAGACAAGCATAGAGGCTGAGGGTGGGATGAGGGGTCTCCAGAGAGCTGTCGCCAGCCCACCACTCCGTGTGCGTCCTCCTGGGCTGGCAGGGCTTGGGGGGCACTGGGCACGTGTTCGCTTCAGAATGGGGCTACGTGTCCTGCACCCAGGGCATCAGTAGGCTGGATGCAGGAACTTGGCCTGAAATCTCGGCTGCAAAGGGCTGGCCTCTGCATGGGCTCCCGGGGAAGCGGCCTCCGGACATTTCACCGTGAGTCCCTGGGATCCCGGGCCATGCATTCTTCCTCTTTGCCGTCTTCTTCCCTGGAAAGAGTTGGCGTGTGCCCTTTGGCCACTTAAATTGGAGAAGCGTAGGAAAATGTTCTGGATTGTAGTCCCTCCTCCTCAAAGAAGCCGCTGAAGTTTCGTTGGGCAATAGCTCTGCAAAATCGTGTCACCTGACAAGCTAAATCAAGTGAAATCATGTTGCTGTCTGGAGTTCTAGCCCCATGGAGGCGAATTCTTTCTGAGACGAGCCCCCAGCCTGCTCAGGCCCCTCGGGGCTCCCAAAGGTCTCCCAAAGTCAGGCTAACAAAATGGGTGCTCGGCTCTACATTGTGAGGTTACGCTTTTGCTAGCTTCAAAAGCTAACACCTTGATGGGTACACAGTAGCCGTGCCACCTTGTCTGCTTTATCCCCGGATACGGCGGACACCCCAGCCTCCGGGACAAAGCAGTAAGGGAGAGGTTTAAGTGGTGAGCTCCCTCCAAATGCTGTGACTGGCAGGTGCAGACGGGCAATGTGTGGACTCACAAGATCATGGGCTCGGTAGCTCTGCTCCCAGCCCTCTCCCCACTGCTCAGCTTTCAAAGAAAGGCCACCCTGGGTGCCTTGGCTCTGGGAGAGGGGATTAGCATCAAAATGAAACAATATGGAGGCTTCAGCACTATGGCAACACCAACAAAAGTGCCGTAAAACCATGGCACTTCTTTCCGAAAGAGAACACTTCAAATGGCCATTTGGGGAGGGGATCCTCCCTCTGAGGCCTCAGCAAAATCTGCTAAGACAGCAGAGGCAAGGCAGCACTCTGGACCCAAGCCCAAATGTGTAAATCACAGCATTAGGTAACATTTTTTGTGGAGCAGAAAATACCAGGTTTTTTTTCCTTCCCTCCCTACACTCACCACAATACTTGCAATTATGAAAACAAAAGGTACAGATGCCCTTGTGATTAGGTACTAGAAAGAAGTGTGAATCGATCAGGACGGCAGAAGGACACCCATCGGCTGCCCCACAGGACGTGAGTCTGCGGGCCCGTCAGCATTGCCGGCAGTGATGGAGTCAGGTGGAACGCACGGCAGGAAAGGCCGTTTCCCAGGTAGGTCCAAGAACCTGGAGGCAGTGTGCTCTCTCCGCAGCCAAGGCAGGGGAGGTCTGAATGAGGACATAAGCCAGTCTGGCCTGCTAAAACTGGGAGACTGAACAGGAAGAACGAATGAGGACTGACTGGCAGAGAAGGTCTCTTTCTGGATCGCTGGGCAAGAGATGTTATCGTCCCGTCTTGTGCCTGCACGTGGAGCTGCTTCCGGGCTGGTGGAATCATCCCACTGCCTCCCGGTCCACCTGAAGCCTCCTCCCCTGCTTTGAGGCCCACCTCAAACCTCACCTCCTCCAGGAAGCCACATTTCCTTCCAGACTTGGCCTAATTCTATGCTGCTCTGCTTTAGGTTTTTATCCCTTCTCCTGGACTGTGAACTTCTGATGGGCTGAGGTCATGACGTAGATCCTTGATTCCCTCCCGGCCATCGGCATAGAGCCAGAAGGTCCACAGGTTAACAGGAGAGGAGACATGGAGGCAAGAATACTTTCTCATTCTATAGCAGCTCAGGGAAGACCATGGGAGTGAAATCCTGTCCCCCTTCCTCTTCCACTTCCTCTGACAGAGGATTCTGTACCATAGCGGCAAACTAGCAGGAACTTAGGTGGGACGTGCGGTCACTGATTTCACTGCGAGGTTGCAAGCAAGTTGGGTGGGTGAGTCCAAGGTGACAGAGAGGCCCGGGGACCTCTCCTAGAAGCAGAGCCTAGAGCTCATCACATCAGACCCAGACTCTTGGCTTTTGCTGGATGGTCTCCAAGACAAGAGGTTCACACCCTCTGCAAAGCACTTGTCCTATCAAACAACTCATTGTGTTAAAAGTTCCCAGTAAACAGGTGGCTCCTTACATCCTGAGATGGAGCCCCAGGGTCTCAGCTGCCCTAGAATAGCTCATTTTCACACGCTTCCCTGTTTCCTCTCCCCTGACGTGGCATGGTCCCAATGTTCATGCCTCCCACCTGCCAAGCCCCCCAGCAGCATCAGTTAGAGTGAGAGACAGAGGAGCACCTGGGCTCCTCCGCTCACCTGGAGTCTCTGTGCTGCGCAGCACAGGTGTGGCTGCGAGGACCCATGATCCCCAAGGCTCTTGCACAAGGACCCTCAACAGCTGAACGTGGAGCATCTTAGGTAATTCTTAGACCAACCTTTTTAATTCCTTAGAGAACTCTGGAAAGCACTTTAGAGGTGACCAGACACCAGGTTTTCACAAAAATAAAGCTAAACATTTCTGGTAAAGGCCTGTTTTACCCTGTAATTGTATCCATAAGGATGCAGTTTCTTGCTTGTATCTGAGTGAGTGATAAACATGTTATTGAATGTTTAAGTGCCTAGCACGGAGTGCCGGACTTTAGAAGCCTTATTTCACTACAACCACCTGTGATGGAAGTACTCAGTGATAAGGGAACCCAGGCTCAGAGATGGACTCATTTGAGGTCGCCCAGCCAAGGAGGATGGGAGCTGACCATGCAAGCCACGCCAGACTCCAAAGGCCAAGGGTTCAACCACCAGGCTCCTCTGGCTCTGGCCCAGGCCCTGCACCGTTGGGCAGTTTGCGCCTCCATGCACCGGCCAGAGCCAGCAGGGTGCAGTCTTACTCCAAGCCTCAGGTATGGGCCCAGTTCTGGGAGCACGCAGAAAAGCCCACCCTTGCTCCTCACCCCCCTGATCCCCGTTTGGATGGTGCCTCTCACCGATGTGAGCAGTCGGGTGCTTGGCAACAAGCACACAGTTGGGCAGAGGAAGCGGGGTTCTAAGTCCTCACTCGACCACAGCCACAGCGACCTTGAACAGTTCACTTCCTTCCATGGGCCTCATCAGCAAAAGCGTGTTGTACATCATGACGCACCCATGTCTATATATAAAGCTGAAGGGAGGTCACATTCTAATACCCTTTCTACTGCAAATTGCCATCTTCTATTTTTCCATCCTGGGTCATTTCATTAAATAAACAAGATGCCGGTCATGACCCATTACGTTGATTTCCTGACCCACTGACGGCTGCAAAGTGGTTCTGAGAACCAGCGGACTGGTTCTCAGAACGAGTCGACTAGTAGACTAAAGAACATTTTTGGGGGAGGCCAACAGATAAGGGAGCTGGAGCAGGGGTAGAGCCTGGCTGCCTGGGGAGCACGCTTTATAAAGCAGTGGCCAGGCAGCTCCCTAAGGCCCTTGCCACACTTGCAAGTTGTATGAACCATGTCTGATCTGGGTGCTGTGTTTGGAGCAGCCACGGAGGGTTGATCCGATTGGCTAGACTACAGTTCCTCCAACTCGAGACAGACCAGCTGTGCCCATGGCCTGAGCCCGTGCCCTCAGTCAAAACATTGGTGCTGGGCCCCGCAGGGCAGACAAAGAGAAGGCAGGCAGAGCCCTCACCCGGGAAGGGAAAGCATGGCTCACCTCCTTCATGGAGCCGTCAGCTATCTGTGTTCAGACCTGAGGGTCAGAAAAGGAGATGGAGCCCAGGACACTCCCTGTCTTTCTTCTAAGCGGGGAGAGACATCATTCAAAGCAAACTGAAGAGTCTTCCTCTTGGGCCAGAGCACACTGTTAGGAACGATGCTCCAGCCTGTTGGGTTTTGAAAAGCTGCCTGGAGGTTCCAGATCAGTGGTAGTTCTTGTACTCTCCGGATCAAATGCAAACTCCTAATTCCATCACTAAGTCCCTTCCCAGGTCTAGCACTTGGGAGCTATTGATGGTTACGTTGTTTCGTGGTCACTACCTGCTGCTAGGAAGGCATTCCTCCACTGCAGTGGCCAAGCTCCAGCTGGAGATGGCAGGGAGGGCGGAGGGAGGCCTGGCCTGCTTGCCCACCTCCCGGTTTCCGGCTCCCTCCACCTCCTGACACACACAGGACTTCCAAGGACAGGGGCTGCTACACTGGCTCAGCTCCAACTCACGGCAGAGGACGCCTAGTCTGTGAGATGCTGGTACGCGGTACGACCTCACGAGAGCTCGCAGGTCGCCATCCACACCTCCCTCCTACTGCACGCAGGCATCTAGAAAGGATCCAGGACTGACATGGCTTCAACAGGCTCTAGGTGGCTCGAGGACCCATCCGCAGTGCAAGTTAGATCTTGATGGTGGTTTTTAAATTCAAGACTATACGTTCATGGGGCGCCTGGGTGGCTCAGTGGGTTAAGCCTCTGCCTTCAGCTCAGGTCATGATCTCAGGGTCCTGGGATCGAGTCCCGCATCGGGCTCTCTGCTTGGCAGGGAGCCTCCTTTCTCCTCTCTCTCTCTCTGCCTGCCTATCTGCCTACTTGTGATCTCTGTCAAATAAATAAATAAAATCTTAAAAAAAAAAAAAGACCATACGTTCCATCATGGATTTGATTCTATTTTAAAAGGTCTAGGAGTCCATTAACAAATGGACAGATAAACAAAAAGTGGTCCACGTGTACAATGGAATAGTATTCAACCTCAGAAAGGAAGGGAATTCTGAGCCATGCTACATGGGAGCCTTAAAGACACCAGACTACGTGAACAAAGCTGGTCCCCACCACTGTAGGAGTCCACACAGATGGCTACAGCGTCATCAAAAACAGAGACCAAGTAGAATGGTGGCTGCCAGCCATTGAAGGGGGAAGGAAACGGGGATTTAGTGTTTAATGGGCACAGAGTTTCAGTTTTGCAAGATGAAAAGAGTTCTGGAGAGGGGTGCACAAATACGAACGTACTTACCACCAAACTGTACACTTTAAAATGGTTCCGACAGGGAATAGGTGTATAAAAAAAAAAGTAAAGGGCACAAGGTGTGAGTAAAGGAGAAATCCCCTCTGCAGCTCTAGCTGGCTCCTCACCCAGACCAGTGCCAATCTGAAATGGGAAAAGCTTCCCCAGAGGATGCCACCATGGGTTCCCAGGCTTCTCAGGCCAAAAGGACGTTCTCCCCTCTGTCAGCATCCTGCTTGGGCCCTTAGCATTCGGGAACCTCACACAGGATGGGTCTCTGGCTGACAGCGTGTAAAAAGGTTCCCTGGGGAGCCAGGCTCCGGTTGCCCCAGGAGGGCATTACCTGGACGGGTAGCCAGCCGCGCTGATTCGGATGGTCTCCAGCACCCCGCACGCCCGGAGCTGCTGCACCGCTCTCTTTGGGTCAAAGCTGCAAACACAGTAAGACAAGCTGTGAGCGGCCGTGCTGGCAAAGAAATGGAACTGGAGAGGGACAGATGACTTGTTCCTGCACCGAGACACAGACCATCATGCACCTTGAGCACAAGGTCGGGGGCCAACCACTGACTAAAATGCAACGACTGGCAGGCGCGTGAGCCATATCAGTACCCCGGTCCTGTGCACATTTGTGTTCTCACCTGGGATACGTCATCATCCTCGTGGCATGACTGAATTCTGTCTGGCTTCCAAGCCCCATCAGTGCCTCCTCCCCAGGGTCTTCCCTTATTATCTGCACCCATGGGGCCATCTGTGCTCAAAGGCCAAATCATATACACTCGCCACCACCAGCAGCACGTGGCTCAGTAGTCAAAGGGGAGATTTTTGGGCCCGCAGAGCTGGGTTTGAACTGGGACATGGTCACTCACCAGCTGCGTGGGTCACTTGGGGAAGGCAACAGCACCTCCTCAGGCCTTAGTACCCTCACCTATAAAATAGGGGTAATAGTAGGACCCCTTTTTTAGGGTTAGTGCTAAGATGAAACCTAACGGCCCGGGAAAGCAGCTCGCCCAGCAGCGAGGACATCAGCACGTGTGCAGGGTCGGCTGTTGTCACAAGAGCTGCTCGGTTAAGACTCCGAGACCGATCTTGCGGTCTTCAGGGACATGAGCCACATCCTCAGCAACTCCTGTCCCCTCAACTGCTTAGCCCTGAAAACCCAGGATGTCCGCCGACATGTACACCGGGTAGCGCACTGTACAGTCAGCAGTCGGACATGATCTGAGTCCCCCCCCGCCCCGGGAGAGAAGCGTACAGAAGTGCACAAAGCTGTAGGTGAGAACCACAGTACCAGTGCAGTGAGAAGCCAGGGGGAGAGCAGCCAGGGGTGGCTGTGGCAATCGGGGGTGGGGGCTTCCTGGGGAAAGAACTCAGCTGAACTAGAGTTAATCTCTGTACTTTGCTAAGACCACTGCCCCACTCAGAGAAGGGGGGGGAAGTAAGTGTCCTCTTTCTTTCTGGCTGATCCCAAGCTCCGTTCCAGCCCAGGGCCACGCATCTCGTGCTCCTTCCACTCTGGGAAGTGGGTGGCAGGCGGGGCGGAGGCTCAGATCCCGGGATTCTGGAATCCCATTTGTTGGCTGTAGCACACACCTCAGGCAGCCTCTCCACCCCGTGGAGAGAGATGGGCAGCTTTATCTCCAGGACACCAGGGGGCACCCGTGCCTGCCGCCTCGCTAACAACCCTAGGAGTCTTCCCAGCAGCCGGGCCCCTCAGGATTCCACAGGATGGGTCAGGGTTGGAACCTGCCGTGCTCGGATCACAGCTCTCCACAGGAGACTTATCCTGCCCTCCCACTTCTCTGCAGGAGCAGATCGGCTCCTAGTGGCAGCTGCCCTCCTATGCCAAGGACCCAGCAGTCCCTCCAGGCAGATGCACTGGGCCAGCAGGCACCTTCCAGGTGACTGGAGACCACAAGCTGACCTTGAGTTGGGACTCTTCTGCATTCCAGGTCAGCCCTGGGGCTCAGTGTCCCGGGAGACACCCACACCCTCCTCCAGGCCTGTGCCCCCTCAGCCTTCTCCTGCTGCCCCCAAACCTGCCCAAATCCTGCTATTTTGGACACCCAACTCATCCAGGAAGTCCTCTTGATTACTCTGGTCCCAAGGTGCCCAGGGCTCTCGAGTAAGGGACAACTGAGCACTCAAGTCTGCACAGTCCTGAGCAAGCCAATTACTTTAGGGGAGCTCATGTTTTCAGATAGGCGGAAAGTTCCTCACTAGAACGTCTTACAGGATGGAAGAAAACCAAAGGAGCACGCGTGGGGAGCCTCCATGGTCCCCTCTGCACCAGTTACTGAGGGTCACCAGGACGCAGCACTGCTCTGGGGTCCCAGAAAAACAGTAACGCACGTGCAGTGGTACTGAGGAGTCTGAGAACACGGGGCATAAAAGGATGCTTGTGATCTGGAGTGACCTGAGGCAGCCTTTGGGATGCAGGCTCGGCTGCTCTCGTCTTGAAGGCGGCCGGCTGGGCCCTGAGTTCGGAATGCACGGTGGATGTGCTCACACTTTGGGGAGGGTTTTCCGTGGGCTGCGGACCTCTCCCCCGAGGCTCTCTGCACCTGTGCTCTCCAGGTCTGATTCAATGTGCTGTGTGTGCCGGGGATGGGCAGCATGCTTGGCAAGGCTCTGCGACCGCTCGTCCTTTGTGGACTGCGGGCCCACCTGTGGTCCACACGCTCACACGCGTGCTTTTCCCCTGAGTTGGCCACATTCTCTTCCACACAGGATGGAGGAAGAGAGCAAGGGCAAAGCAGAAAATTCGGTGTGGCTGCTAACAGCTTACACCACTGTGGGCAACACATCCTCTCTCTGGAGCTCCCTCTCCTCATTCATTCAACAGAGGCTGACAGTATCTGCCCAACCAGAGTTCACCGGTTGATCGTAAGGACTAAATGGTCACGAAGAAGAATGCTATTAAGAAGAAGCAAGCAGACCCTCTGCTGAGAAGCTCTTGCCACCCCCTTCCCTGCCGGCAGCCCCCGGGGACGCGTAAAGCCAGCCAGCCTCCTGTATTTCAATTTTATCTCTTCAATGGTAAAGCAAGCTGTCACCAGCGTGTCTCCATCAGCCTCCCCGTGTGTGTTACCAGGCGAGCCGGAGTGGAAAACTAGCTCCTCCTCGCTAATAAATTTTGGAGGACCCCAGTGAGGACCAGCAACACTTAATTCTGGATTGAAAAGTCGCCAAAGATCTAAACGGTCCAACCGCTGAAACACAGAGCTGCGCTTTCTCCTTCCGTCACTGTGCAGACTCAGCAGAGCCCGGAGCCGAGAACCCGGCCCCCTCGGCAGCCCCGTGCCACTTCCCTGATTTTCACACACGCTGCCAGCTCCCACCCCGGTTCAGCACCCCTCTGCGGCATGCTGACGTCACATGTGAGGACCCCGCGACTCTCAGGATTGTCCGCGTCCGAGCTCAGGGATCCGTCTAGTTTCTCCAACTAGCGAACCCAGGCAGGTCACACTCCCCAGGCCACCTCCTCCCCGGACACTTAAGCACCCCCCCACCCCAGCAGGCTTCTCTGCTCCTACAGCACTCCCACGCACCCACGGACGGTCCCTTCTACACTGCTGTCCGTGACTCGTGACCTGCAACACCTTAAGGATGAGGGACATTTCTGTCATTCCACTCGTCCTCACCCAGTGTCCAGTGAACAGTGGGTATGATGGCTGTTTTTGGAATAAAGGAAGAAGCAGAGGGAAAAAGACTTTTCTACAAGGGATGCTATCAAAGCATGTAGTGTAGGATAGTGGTCCTCCACTGGGGGTGCAATTGTGTCCTCCAAGAAACACGTGACAATCACAGAGTACCTCTCGTTGTCCCAATGATGGGGAGGCTACTAGCACACTACAGTGGACAGGACAGCCCCCACAGTAGCATATTACCTGGCCCAAAATGTCAAGGATGTGAAGGTCACGAAAACAGTTGTAGGGGATCAAGGGGAGGCATACAGAACTTTCTTTCTGGAATAATTATATATATTTTTTTATAATAAAATATTTTAAATGTTATATATTTTACTCATCAAAATTGTTATGCCTCTCACAAATAATCCACACCATCTCCTTGATTTCTTTCATCAGGATGACCTGCTTTAGTTACAGTTAGCAGATGAAGAAATGAGGCCAGCAGTATAGGGCCAGCTCGTGGAATAGCCCAACAACTGGGAGTAGAGCCCAAACTAGAATCCAGGTGCTCTCACCCTTCACTATTCTCCCCACTTTATTACGGAGATCTTGGTCCTGAAGGCAAAGAAAGGTCTTAGGGCCATTAGGACTAGACAGGCATTCTGAAAGCCTCCAGCATCTCTTTTCATCTGGGAGGGGAGCTCCGGGAGAGAATCCGGCAGGTGGCAGGCACCAGGCTCTGAGGAACGAACTGCGCAAGTCGCAGCTGGCACCCAGCCCCCGACTCTCCTCTCCGGGGGCCCGGCACGCCACCCCTGCCCTTCACGCATAATCCAAGTCTTTCACGCACGCTGCCCCTCTAATAGCCTCTCTTCTTCTGGAGTCAGCTCGTAAACAGATGTCACACAGGGGGAACTCCTAACCACTTCTTGGAAACTGGGAGGAAGGGAAAAGAGTCAACAATCAGCAGGCTTCAAAGAAGGCTGACTCGGTGTTGTCTTCCTGACCTTTTCCAGCATGCCGCCCACCTGAGTGCGGGTCAAGCTTTATCAAATAAGAGGAACGGCCCAAGGGAGTTCAGATATTCACTCTGACAGAGCTGCCAGAAGAATTTATTTCCCAGAAAGACGTTATGCTAAGACCAAAAGAGAAGTCAGAATGCTAGGAATCAAGAGCTTTAAAAATTTAGAAATAGATCTTCCCTGACCAGAAGATAGAGCCTGTGTGCTGGCTCAGGGCGGTTGGAATAAAGGGGCTGCAGAGGTAAGCAAAGACTTAGGGCAGTATTCCAGGCAAGTACCAGAGTCCCAAACAAGGTGACCAAGGAAGAGAAAAGGGAGACCAAAAGAGCACCTTTCCAAGCAGACTCCATGAGACTTTGACAATGACTTGTCATTGGGGAGTAAGGAAGAGGGAAGAATCAAGGCTTATGCCATCCAGTATGGTAGTCATTAGCCAACTACAAGTACGTGACTATAATAAGAATGGTAATTCAGTTCCTCAGTCATAGCGGCCACATTCCACAGCCCACAATAGCTGCACGTGACTTGTGGCTACCATGCTGGACAATGCAGGTTATAGAACAGTCCCATCCAACACAGAAAGTTCTATTAGATAGCACTGGTTCAGAGCGACTCTCAGGCATGGTCAGTAACGAGCTGTCAGGAAGTGATTATGCCATTTACTACATAAGAGACCAAAGACAGAGGAACCATTTTCGGGGGGGTTGGGGAGGGACAAGAAGTCTGATTACGGACACTGCTGAATGTGACTCAGCCAATGAAATGCTGGAGGCAGTCAGAAACTCTGGTCCGGAATCTGGCAGAAACCAGAGCTGAACAAAGACACTGAAGAGTCACTGCCATACAGACTTGGGTGGGGTCAACCACATGGGCATGGACAGAGTTGGAAGATGATACCCAAGACACAGGTAGAAGCAGAATTAGACTAGAGGAGTGGGGTAGGGGAAGGTGAGTGGGTATGAATAAACCCGGAAGCTCAGTGGTAGAGGGGATGAGAGAAACAGGACCATCTTCATGTCTCCTCACTCAACACGTCGTTTGAGGTGGTGTCCCCAGTGGAAGACGTCTCCTCTGACCACTCCAGCTATCCTGCCACCTCTGAATTGAGACCCAGGTACACCTACATTTCATGACACACTTTTATGTGGTTCTCTGATTCAGGTGTGCACATTCCTCAACACCACTGTAAACCTTGCAGGATGAGGGAACTGTACCCTCTCATCCTCTTGAATCCTTCTAGACAGCAGACAGGCGGAACCTGGTAAATGTCTATTGGCCTGTATTCGGCAAGTAAACCATCTGTGAGGTGTGAGATCAACTATTTGTCCTGTTCTAGACCCCCCCAAACCCCACACACCCCTCAAAACTGTCCTGAGTCTCTTCCACCTGAACTTATAAGGAAACGTGAAGAGACCAGGCTTGATCAGCCTGACCCCGGCCGAGAAGCGGCTGGCCAACACCCGCGGCAGCACTTACTGGAAGGGGAGCTTCTCGTCGTTGGGCTTGATGCAGCGCACGTAGTGTGGCGTTGTGGCATTCAGGGTCTCCATGAGCAGATGCAGGGAGGTGCGGAACTGGAGAGACAAGAGTCAGCACCCGGTCATTTTTCTCTAACATGCTGCACATATGTAATTAACCAAGAAACTCCCACAGACTGGTGGGTTGCTGACACGGTTATGGATCCAGAAGGACAGAACGAAACACAGAGACCCGGGGTCAGATTCCATCTCACCCTCCTGCCTGCCTTGCTGTAGATCCAGAATCGAGGCCCTCCTACATCCTGCCATTAGGGCTGTTCAAACTCAACGGGGGGAGCCCAGCGGCTAACACGTCTGACCCAGCGTGGTAGATCACATGAAATAAAAGGGGGGGGTCAGTGCTGGGAAATAGGACAGAAGTCATCACAGTCACCAGAGGCTGATTATTGGTAAACCAAGGTCTGGCATCCCCAACATTGAGTGCCTGGGCATCCTAGAAGTTAGGACAGTGATGTGAAATGTCCAGAAGAGGCAAGTCCAGTACAATGGAAAGGTTAGTGGTTTGGTAGGGCTCAGCAGGCACTCCCTTCTCTTGGGAGAGACACTGGACATAGACTCCGACAAAGACCCGCAGAAGGGGCCTCAGTTTTTGAAGTCCCCAGGCTTCTTTAACTCAACCTGAAGATTCTGGGACCCTCTTGTCTCTTCTACCACGTGCCTGTGATCCTACTAGGGGAACTAAATGCACTTCTTGGGGCGATACTCATCCCCTTTCTCAGTTCTCTCTACAGAGGGCTTCCAGTGTCCTCCTTCAAAGAGCACATATGGGCTGAGCTGGGGGCTGAGGCTGCTCTGGCCCCCTCTGACCCTGCAGCCGGCCTTTGTCTACAGAGAAGCTGGCCTGGCCACATGCATCCTGACCCACAGTGTCCCGCCAGAGGCTGACCTGGTGGCCCACGGTTTTCTTGTGCTCCTTGTTGGATGCTTTCAGGGGGGTTCTGGCGGAGCGAATGTTGATCTTTGAAGATGAGCCCTTCCCAGAGGTAGTAGCAGCAGGAATGGAGTCCTTGTCATCATGAAACAAGTCAGCCACTAATGGAAACTAGAAACAAACACAGGAAGAACACTGAACTCAAGATCTCTTGGACTTGCCAAGTAGCTTTCTGGTCCATACCCAAGACAGCTAAAAACAAACATCCTTACACAGACTTGTGCACCAAAGTCCATAACCACATTATTCACAGCAGCCACAAAGCGGGAATAACACAAGTATCAATCAGCTGGTAAATGGACAGAATACGGCCGGCCCGTACCATGGAATACTGCTCAGCGACCTAGAGGTCCCGTACCATGGAATACTGCTCAGCGACCTAGAGGTCCCAATGCCCCACAGCACGGATGGGATGAACCCTGGAGACATACCAAGTGAAACAAGCCAGACACAGAAAACCATGTTGTGCATGATTCCATTTACATGAAATGTCCAGGGAACAGAAAGGAGTTCAGTGGGGGCCAGGGACTAGGGGAGAAGAAAGTGGAATGACTGCTAACAAGTACAGAGTCTCTTTTCAGAGTTATGCATATTTTCTAGAATTTAGAATTTCTCCTCTCTGGTCATTCCAAGGGCCCCATCTCTCAAGGCCCAGCCCTGCCTCCTCCATGGACTTTCCCTGGTCTTCCCCTCATGTCTCCATCATGACTCAGGTACGAGCCAAGGTCCACGCTGGTCCCTGAGCCCCAGGCTTGCTGAGCCTACATATGGCCTCCTAGCTTCCCCCTCGATGGAGGAGGAGGGGGGCCTGGGAAAGAATTAAAGGGGACAGTCCACGTAAGCATGTAGTAGTGTGCCCGGGATATCACAGACACTTAAATATTGCCCAGTTCTATTATCTTTGCTGGGGGGATATACATGAAAAATCTGTCCACACAGAAGTTTTGAGCTACAGAGGAGACTCAGAATCATAGAACTTTAGAGATGGAACATAAAGCATAAAGATCACCTCTTCAAGGGGCAGGTGAGGAAAGAGGAACTCAGGGAGAAGGGACCCTCCGGAATTCTGTTTCTATCTCCATTCCTCCCCGCACTGGCAACGGTGGCCAGTATCAGCTCACCAGGGGCTGCTGGCTAGTGACTGAGCCAGGGCCTGAACCCCAGCCTCCGATGTCCAGGTCAGAGCCTGTTTTAATAGACAATGGTCTTCTGGTCATTTACACCAGCAGTACCAAGAAACTGGAAATGCACTGGGTTAAGATACGCTCTCTGATACATCTGTGCAGTAGCTTCCTTATTGGAGGCTTTTGGCAAGGGGGCAGTGTGGGGGGGCTGGTGGAGCAGGCATTGGTCTTTGAAGGTGATCCATTCTCAGAGGTGGCCATTGGCAGGAACAGAGTCCTTGTCATCACAAGAGGAGGAAGAAGACGTAAAAGGGAACTTCATGAAACGTCCCAGTATCTAACAGTATCCCCTGGAATTTGTAGCAGGACACTCAGGCTAAGGAGAGCTTGAAGGGCAACATCATCTCCATGGAAGGCTCCAGGTTCAAGAGGGCAGTGACAGTCCATGTAGGCTGACATCATCCTGCATTTAACTTCCCCGACCGTCCACAAGTTCAGTCCCCGTTTAAGGGAGTATCTACTGAGCACCAAGCCAATAGCTCATGAAGTCAAAGAATCCTATAAAGCAGAAACCCAAATTTCACAACTTAATGGCATACTCCCATCGATACCCCGTGCACCCGTATGTCAGGAGTATTCAAAAAAATCATGGAAACCGTATTGGGCAATACCAGGTGGATGCAAATGTGTTCCTCGCTGTACATGCTTCAGTTTGGGAACCTCTGCTCTTCTCTGCACATCAAGGTAACTAGTAGGACTTCAATAGGTCAAATGTCTGATTTCACCAAGCCTTATGTCTGGTCCCGTGCAGAGACATCTCACGGTCACAGACAAGTGTAGCATGTGTGCTCACCTGCACACAGAAGGCTGTGATGCTCGATGCTGAAAACCAGCATCAAAGCCTGGTTCAATTCACAATTTCTGCATCAAGATTTCACACGAAAACAGAGAAACACATTACTTCCTCCTAACCTCACTCTTAGGTATTATCAGTAAACACTTTTTAAGCCTTCAATTTTGGAGTCAAAAGTAATTGCACATCACAAGTTAATAATTTTATACCACCCATCAGCTCATCATACGGGTTACAAAGCAGTTAAATAACTCCGTATGTGCACACATGGGCATACACGGAGTCAACATGCACTCTGGAAAGTTCCGTTCGCACTCTGCACTTTTCACTGATCACAAACACACCAGTCATCAGAAGCTCCCAACTTCCATTTTTAAATTTTTTAACAAACATATAATGTATTATTAGTGCCGGGGTACAGGTCTGTGAATTGCCAGGTTTATACACTTCACAGCACTCACCATAGCACACACCCTCCCCAATGTCCATAACCCCCCCACCTTCTCCCTATCCCCCCCCCACCCCCCTCAGTTTGTTTTGTGAGATTAAGAGTCATTTATGGTTTGTTTCCCTCCCGATCCCATCTGGTTTCATTTATTCTTTTCCTATCCCCCAAACCCCTCATGTTGCATCTCTACTTCCTCATATCAGGGAGATCATATGATAGTTGTCTTTCTCTGATCGACTTATTTCGTTAAGCATAATACCCTCTAGTTCCATCCACGTCGTCACAAATGGCAAGATTTCATTTCTTTTGATGGCTGCATAGTATTCCATCGTGTATATATACCACATCTTCTTTATCCATTCATCTGCTGATGGACATCTAGGTTCTTTCCATAGTTTGGCTATTGTGAACATTGTTGCTATAAACATTCGGGTGCACGTGCCCCTTCGAATCACTATGTTTGTATCTTTAGGGTAAATACACGGTAGTGCGATTGCTGGGTCGTAAGGTAGCTCTATTTTCAACTTTATGAGGAACCTCCATGCTGTTTTCCAGAGTGGTTGCACCAGCTTGCATTCCCACCAACAGTGGAGGAGGGTTCCCCTTTCTCCGCATCCTCGCCAGCATCTGTCATTTCCTGACTGGTTAATTTTAGCCATTCTGACTGGTGTGAGGTGATATCTCATTGTGGTTTTGATTTGTATTTCCCTGATGCTGAGTGATATGGAGCACTTTTTCATGTGTCTGTTGGCCATCTGGATGTCTTCTTTGCAGAAATGTCTGTTCATGTCCTCTGCCCATTTCTTGATTAGATTATTTGTTCTTTGGGTGTTGAGTTTGCTAAGCTCTTTATAGATTTTGGATACTAGCCCTTTATCTGATATGACATTTGCAAATATCTTCTCCCACTGTGTCAGTTGTCTTTTGGTTTTGTTAACTGTTTCCTTTGCTGTGCAAAAGCTTTTGATCTTGATGAAGTCCCAATAGTTCATTTTTGCCCTTGCTTCCCTTGCCTTTGGTGATATTCCTAGGAAGAAGCTGCTGCGGCTGAGATCAAAGAGGTTGCTGCCTGTGTTCTCCTCAAGGATTTTGATGGATTCTTTTCTCACATTGAGGTCCTTCATCCATTTTGAGTCTGTTTTCATGTGTGGTGTAAGGAAATGGTCCAATTTCATTTTTCTGCATGTGGCTATCCAATTTTCCCAACACCCCCCTCCTTTTTTTTTACTACAGCAATCTACATGTAAATAAAGGTGGTGGTTCTTTAACTCCACAGTCTGGGTTTGAAGTTCAGTCTAAAAGCACTGACTATTGACTGTAAGGCCAAGGATCGCCTCGGATAAGCGGCTCAAGCCCACCCTCACTGCTGGCTCCTCGGGGCTGACATCGGCTGGTGGCACCACAAAAGCACTAGGAAAAGCTACCATATTCCTGAGTAAAACACACCCCAAAAATCCCTGTTGGAGGCCCCGGTCATCAGCCTGTGGCTTGGGAGGTCACCCAATGAGATTAAAAGACGTCTCCTAGAGGCAAGTGCCAACAGGTGACAATTCGATTCCTATTTCAGCATTTTTGAAACAGATCAACAACTTCCGTCCACACATGGTATTTCAAAATCATAAATATTGTCCTTCTCCAGGGGGAAGTAATGTGGCTGTCAGAGGAATAAAGACGACTCGGAGAGGATTTTAAAAATCCGTGGCTAAAATGGGCACATGTCAACATCATAAAAATGATACATTTATCAACTCATCATTTTCACGTACTTTCAAAGAACAGGAAGTAAATATTAGGTCCCTGAATGTCAAGCAACTAGATGGACTGGGTCGCTCATTCACTCAACAAAACTTAACTGACCGCCACACGTCCCACAGAGAAATACTGTGGTCGGAGTTGGGGACACAAATATGAGCAAAAACAAACAGAGCCTCTTAGGTATCATGGAAATTATGATCTAGCACAGAAGGTGAAACCTTACCAATTAACCCCATAATGAAAAACTTAATGCAAAAGATAATTTCCTCAAGGAAATAAATAGATGCACATGACTGAATGAGGACCCTGGGGTAGAAATCAGGAAAGGCTTCTTTTAGGAAGGGATGTTTGAGCTGGTGGGTCATTGGAAGGAGGGCGGTTAGGAAAGCACGTTAGCAAGTATCTGCACATTCAGGGAGCTAATTTGAAGGCACTACAGCTTTGGTACACACTCTGAGAGGGAAGCATGAAAGTCCAGCTTGTGCAAAATCCTCTTTATCGTAAAGGCAACATGAAGCCGTTAAGGGTGTTTTCGGTGTGCCTGTGCATGCAGGGCGGGTGGCGGGGAGGTTTAAGTAAGAGCAGCTAACATTTATGGAGCACTTAGAACGTACCAAGCATAAAATTCATTCAGTTCTCCCAATGACCACATGGTAGGCCATCCCCTTTTACAGATGGGGAAAGAGGCTCAGAGTCCTAGATCACAGAGCTGGTCAACAGCAAAGCGAAGACTTGCACCCAGACAGCCTGGCCCCACAGCCCATGCAACGGAGGGTCACAGAGGGGAGCAACAAGCAGGGATCTTTCCGGGAAGATCGCGCCGGGTACAGCGTGACCGAGCGAAGTCCGCCGCACAGGAAGCTCTGGGGTAGAGCAGTATAGAGAAGAGCCCGCAACCTAGCAGTTCTCTGGGAGGTACAGTGCTATGGGGCCCGCACTGAGTGAGGGTCATGAGACATTTTAGATCCAACTCTGCCACTGAATTAGCTGTGCGGACCAGGGCAAGCCTCCTACCCTTACTAGATTTACAATTTCTCATCTGTGAAAATGAGGGAATTGAATAAGAGGATTTCTTTAAGTTTGACCTGGACTCCTGCATTTTCTTCTACCTGTAATCTCTCCCCGTTCGCAGACGCCCTCTCTTCAACACGCAGCTAGGTTCAAGTTCCTTCCGTGCAGGACCACCTCCCGGTCCAGCCGGATATCCCTGTGCCACGTCCCCCCCGACTCCCCACTCCGGCCATCTCAAGCAAGGCATCTGTGGACACCACCCTGGGTCATCCCTTCCGGACCCCTCCCTGACCCCACATGCCGTGTTCCACCCCCACACTGCCTAAACCTGCCCTGAGAGTGCCTTCTGGGGACCCTACTTGTCGGATCCAGTGGCTGCAAGTGGTCCAGCTTCACTCACCGTCCCAACTTGTGGCTGGTGAAGGACCCAAGTCCCTCCTCAGAGGCCCTCCTCCCTGACTGGGCAGCTCTGCTTCCCCTCCCTCCCACAGCTCTTTCCCGGCCCCTCCCACGGGCCCATCTTCCTGCCCACCTCCCCGCAGTGCTGCTGTTTCCCAGGACAGCATCTTCGCCATGTATCTTTTCTAATCCTTGCTCCCTGCACCGTCTCCTTCACACCTGTGGCTTCAACCACCCCCTTCAAGCCTGTCCCTCTAGTCTTGCTGTTCTTCCACAGCCACGACCCGCAGTTCCGATGATCTGCTCTGTGCCTTCCTCCCTGTGTGAGTTCCGCTGGAATCTCCAAATCTGACATGGCCTACACGGCCCTCACCTCCCAACTGCCCAAACTTGTATCAGAGAGCCTGCCAACACCCTACTTCTTACCCCCATATCCTCAGGTTGTGTCCACGGCCAAGCTCCAGCCGTCCTGAATCACCGGAATGCCACTGCCCCAGCTCAGGCCTTCCCAAGCTCTCCCAGACCCCTGCGCGTGCTTAGAACCTGAGGGCCCAGCTCCAGACACACCTTCGTCCCAACATAGCCTACGCGCCAGCCAGAGTCTTCTCCAAATACAAACTTATCCAGCCACTCCTTGTGTAAAGAAAGACTCGTGGGTCCTTCCGGTGTGGGGCAGAAAGCCACCATCACAAACAGTGAGTGAGAACACGGGGAGTGGCAGAAACAGGAGGGCGTGGGAGGCGGGGAGAGGCTGCCCGGGCATAGGAGGGATGGGCGACTGATGGCAGAGGCGCACGCGAGAAGGGTCAAGTGCCCAGACCGCATCTGAGAAACTCCCCAGGGAAAGAACCAGAGGCTCGAGGCAGGTTCGCATTTTTTTTTTTTTTAAGATTTTATTTATTTACTTGACAGACAGAGACCACAAGTAGGCAGAGAGGCAGGCAGAGAGAGAGAGAGAGAGAGGAGGAAGCAGGCTCCCCGCCAAGCAGAGAGCCTGACGCGGGATCCCATCATGACCTGAGCGAAAGGCAGAGGCTTTAACCCACTGAGCCACCCAGGCACCCCAGGTTCGCATTTTAAAGACAGTGATTCATCCGGTCCATGGTGTCTAAACACGATCTGACTAAATTATAATTCACTTACTTTCTAAAATGGGTTTCTAAGACAGCCGAGTCAAGAGTAGAAGTTACCACATGCATGATGATACTGTTTCAGGAGTCTAATTTACAGAAATCATTAGTAGTGGCTTTTTCTTTGAAAAATCTATTAACTTCTAAGGTCAAGAGAATGTATTAAAGCCACACATGGAACTTTGAAATCAGGTTCAACAGTAAGACGACTTTAAAATGGAAGGCCCCTTCTCTTGCTTCTATCAGACACTCCTCCCCCGGCACCAAGCTAGAATGTGGGAAAGAACACGACCAAGGTGTAGTCTGGAGAACTTCAATTTTATCTTAGAAGCTAGGTTTTAATTCTAGGTCTCGGCTATTGAGACTGTGTTTGGAAATGGCAGGATATCTGGGGTGGAGAGGGAGAGGACTTGGTTGAGACCTCAACTCGAAGAAAAGCAGTAAAAAGAACAGTCAGGAAGTACTGATGACTGTACCGTCTTACCCCCGCATCCAGCCACTGGGTCATAGCGCCTGGGCTAGACAGGGACCTCCTGGTCTCAGCAGCGTCCCAACCATAAACCAACCTCAAGTCTCAAGGAAACGTAGTCATGCCCAGCTCCTGCCGGACTAACAATTCCTGCAGAAGAATGAGCATTCGAGAACGTTTTTTTTTCTTTCACTGACTCCAGTTACGCTTTCAAGGCACTGGGAAGTCTGTCTATGAGATGAGTGACCAGGAACGCAATGACTCCAGCTCGTCTGGGGGCAGCCCTGGCAAGCAGCATCCATGGGGCCTTTCTGAGAATCTGTCCCCTCCAACCATGAAGACACTCAGACGATACCTCCAGACTAACCAAGCCCTTGCCTGATACCACTGGTCACTTACTTCCAAGTGTCCAGCGATAATGGCTTTGGTACTCTCTGCTAGTCAGGGCTAGAGCTAAATTTTTAAAAGCCTGAGGCAAATCTATTTGAAGAGGGATTAAGACAAGTATGAAACGCTTTGTGAAGACCACGCGGTTGTTGAAGAGAAATGTCCATTACAGCTGTATACATAGCTGTTACCTTGGAAATCATGCCTGTTCATTTCTGTAGGAACATAAGACACCTTTCCTGTAAAACAGACGCATGAAAGCAAAATAAAGACGTGCTCAAAAAACCATTTGATTGGAATCTATTGGCTAGAATCTTATCCATGAAACCTGGCTGCAGACCTACTAAAAAATACACTTTCTTTTTGGGGTGGTTTTCACACAAGCACTGCTGCCCTTTGGGGAAAAAAGCTCCCATTTTTAGTTACAAAATATTTTGTTTAAAGGGGTTTTAAATGGGCTTTGGAGGAAAAGTCTCAGCACTTCTTTTTTGGTTCAAATGGGCTTTGGAGGAAAAGTCTCAGCACTTCTTTTTTTGTTGTTAAAGACAAAATTGGACCTTCCCGTACTGGAAAGAGGATGATACGGTTTTATCGACTAAAGAGTTCTCTCTTCCCTAGTGACTTCTAAATACAGTCGGAAGCTTTTTAACTACCAGCACCAACTCATCTTAAACAGGAAGCACTTCGAATGCCCTTGAAAGTGTTATATTGTGTGTCAATTATATCTTTAAGTGGTTCTATGAAAAATAGGTTTAAAAATGCTTTTTAGATTGAAGTAGGATGAACGGCGGCACGTTAGTTTCAGGTGTGCACAATGAGGATTCAACCATTCTACGAGTTACTCAGGGTTCACCATGCTAAGTGTCTCCCCGATCCTTTACTTCTTCCCTCCCCTTGCCCACCCACCGAAGAGAGGGGATATCTGCAAGGGATGGGGAACTCAACATCAAAAATAATCGATTTAAAACATTTAAAGATTCAGAGAGCCCGAACAGACAAGTTCCCAAGGACGACACACAGATGGTAAACGGACACATGAAAAGACGCTCAGTATCACCTCTTGTCAGGGAACTGCAAATCAAAACCACAATGAGGTATCACCTTCCACCTGTGAGAATGGCTAAAATCAAAAACCCAAGAAACAACAAGGGCTAGCAGGAGGACGACCCAACAAAAGGGAGCCCTCGCTGGCTGTTGGCGGGAACGCAAACTGGTGTAGCCACTGTGGAAAACAGTATGGAGGTTCCTCAACAAATTAAAGTTACCACAAGACGTAGTCATTCCGCTGCTGAATATCTACCCATAGAAAATGAAAACACGAATTCGGGGGAAAAAATACTTTAAAAAAAAGCAGATGTATTTGCTCCAAATGGGATGTGTCTGTAACCCGTAAGAAACCTAGGGTGTGGAAACAGACACATGCACAGTGTCGTTCCCTGAGGAGCTGAGGTCGAGCCAAAGTGGTAGAAGGAGACCCAGAGCACACGCTCCCGGTCCTTGTCTGAGGTATGCCATTGCCAACTCTTGGACCTCCGGGATTGCCACGGCTCAGAGTAGGTGGCCGTGGCCCAATACGGTCTCGTTGACCTCTACCATATCGGTCTCGAGCTCCCGTCTGCTGGGATGAGTGAGGAGCCGGCCTTGGGACTGCCGGCCTGGGAAACAGCACCTGGGACGGCCCTGGCTGCCCAAGGCTTACGGACAAACCCATCAGTGCGGCTCTGGCACAGGAAATCTTAAATATGTGCTCCTTTGGGATTTTTTTTTTTTTTTGGACAAAATACTATTTTTTATAATAAACACCGGGAGGGAGAAACTTCCACTTCTAGTACCTAAAACAAATCAGTCTGTTAAGGACTTAAAGTCGTGTTTTAAAGAGGCATTTCCCAAGTCTCTATTTATAGCTCTCCAGTAGCTGAGAAAGCAATTAGCCACATTATAACCTCTTAGGCGGTATAACTGGCTTTACTAATTACATTCTCATTAACACTGTTTTATTTCACTGCTCTTGGTGGGAGGGCTTTAAACATCCCTCTGGCTGGTAGGCTACACGGGAGTCTTCCGTCCCATCCTTCTTAATTATTCACAATGATTTCTTAATTTCTTATCAGGGGTGCCACACAAAAGAAAAAAGCTAGTAGATGTCCCATAAAATAAAAATGCTCTAAGTAAAATTATGGATTTACATATGGGATTTGAGATTTATCTACACTCAGAGAGCCAGCAATGGGGCACTAACTCCATGTCACAGGGCCTTACGTCTCTCTAGGTCTTTATTTTACACGCTCTAACACAGAGTTGGAAACATAAACCTCATAAGACTTCTATAAAAACAAAGTTTTAGATATGACAGGGGCTCAGGGAACAAAACTTCAAAAATGTCACCATGACAGGTGCAGCCAGACATGTCCACCTGTCCAGAGAATTTAAAGCACAGGGAGAACCACTCTTTGATGCGTAGCTGCAGTCTGGGTTGGGCCCATTTGCAGGTTTATAGGGACTTAGTTTCGGTCTTTGCTTTCTGCTTTCTGGGATGTCTACAGTGGGCGCAGGGTGGAAAGTTCTTAGCCCTCCCCCCCCACTAGGGTCTGATAGACCTGGAAGCCCTCCCAGCTAATCTTGAATGCTGTGAGGTGCTGGGAGGGGGCTGAAGGTTGGCATCAAGGTCACCGGCTCTTTAGAAAGATTAGTTGGTAAAGGGGAAAGCTAGAGTGTGGCAGATGGGTAGGGAAGGATCGTTATCTTTTAAGAGTAGATCCCAGACCTACCTTATACTCCTTATTTGGGAATATCTATAGACTTCTGATGTGCATATTCTTTGAACCATCCACCTCACTTCTAAAAATTTACCTGACTCGTGTAATTGCACAAAGATGTATGCAAAGGGCATTCGTTGCAGCATTATTTCAATGAGCGAAATACTAAGTGTTTAAAAAAGAGAAGAGATACATGGTCGTGTGGGAAGACAGCGAGGATGTAAGAGGAAAGTCAGACAGACCTGTGTATACTGCGATTCGTTTCCGCCACACCAGTGTGCTCACATGTGCAGAATGGCACCTGCTGAAAATGTGGACCAAGGGATAGCAGAGAATGCTTTAAAGCTATTTAATTGTTGAGTCTATATTACATTTCTAATAAAAACCCAGTCTCCCCAACCTAAAATGACAGCCCCTGTACAGAAAAGAACTAATGCAGCAAGCTTGAGACAATTACCCCTGGAAAGGCCTGCTTGTCAGGCTGACCCCTGGCTGGGGTCTGGGAACTTGGATTTGGGAGGGGGGGTCACCACACTCTGGTAAGAATGGGTCACTGGGTCTGAATGGCTTATGGAAACAATTTGGTTTATGTTGAACACCTGCCTTCCTTCTGGGAGTCTGGAATTGCGGGACATGCTAGGTCAAGTGTACCTGTGTAACAGACTCCCAGTAAAAGCTCTGAGCCTCAGCTCAGACAAGCTGCCCTGGCCGCTATGTCACATGACCACACACCACAGTGGGAACGACGCCCGTGGGCACTGCGCCACTGGGCAAGGCCTTCTGCGAGCATGGGCTTGGTTTCCCCTGGACTTTACCCCACACATTGCTCCCTTTGCTCACTGCTCTGTATCCTTTTGGTCTAAGTCATCACAGCCTCAAGTATAACTATCTGCTGAGTTCTGGGAATCGTCTTCGTAAATAATTGAATTTGGGGGTGGCCATAGGGACTCCCAACTAATTTTTTTTATACCACCTTCTTGACCTTCATGGCATTACCAAAATTTGTAATTACACTACATTTTTCACTGGACTATAAGAACCATGAGGTTAACTATATGTATTCGTTACCACTACGTAACACATAGATACCCACTAAAGGGGGGAAAGTGTCAGTTACTAATAAAAGATGATCTGCTGGAGAGATGACTCCTTTACTTTTCAAGATCCCTGAGAGACACTCCAAACAAAAATCAGTACACCGGCAGAACCCGACTCTGTACTTAAATGGAAAGTACCAGACTTTCTCCCTGACACCCACCCTTCACTTATGCTCCTTCCTGAGAAGGGAAACTGAGAACAAGACATGAAGTTTCTCAGCATCTGAGGCCACTGTGTCACTAATAGAGGAGGCCACAGGGCTCTAAGCCTCTAAGAAGCAATGGGGCAGCGTGCTTCGGGAGTTTGTGCCACCCACGTCCTCTCTCCCTGTGGCTTGTGCCTCCTTGGTCCCCACCTCCCCTTGCAAAGAATGGAAAAGTCCTATAACCCACCATGGACGACAGTGCCACTACTTGACAACCTGAGAGGTTAATCTTGCGTTGAATTTCAAAGTGATTTTCACATTCATCCAGATTTCCCTCCAGGACGACTCATGCCCAGACACTGCAGCTCTCCAGAGGACCCTGGGCGGAGGGGTCTGCCCTGAGCCGGTCATGTGTCTATACTGACTCAAAGCCTCCCTCAACCCCTTGCCTGGGGCTATGGCATGCAGCCGGCTACACTCACCCTTCTGTCCTTGGGTCTGTTTTGCCGGGTGTGTTTTCTCCATTCAGGCATCTTGCCCTGTTAATTCATCTGAAGCTTATCACCGAGCCATTAATCCACAGTTTCTAGCATTATCAGGCCCCTGCAGCCAGTTCAGGGGCAGGAGGTCCAGAGAAAGCCTCCCAAACCCTGGAGAGGCCCTTTCTGGGTTTTCTCCGAAGGGCTGCAGCTGGCTCCTGGGAATCGTGGTGCCCAGACTACCCGCCCCCAGCTGCCGGGCCCTCTCCCCACGCCTCCCCACTTTTTAGCGACCATGTGATTATGGGCCACTCATAGCCCACGAGGATGTGAGCACCTGCAGGGCAGAACCAGTCTCATCCACCTTTGCAGGATGCTGGCTGGATGTGGGGTAGGGCCTCACAACACAGGCACTTACTCTGTGTTTAGGTGAATCAGTGCCTTGTGTCCTCTGCCGGTAGAATGGACACAGTCCTTGCTATCTTTCTGTTATGCTCATGAGAAGGAAATAAATTCTGGAGATAAATCCATTTTGGAATGTTAGCTATTAAGTGTCCCTCACATCCTACTCTCTGTTCCATTGAACTTTTTGCTTATGGGAGGCTCTGTGGGCACTGCACAGAAATGAAATGCATGGATACCAGGATTTGAGGCGTCTAAATTATCCTACCACCTGCAGGGAAGAGAGGCGACAAATGACACAATGGCCACAGTAACGTTCTCCTTGCTACACTTGCTGCTGACTCCCCTCCTGACAGTCACCTCTCTCACGTCCCCCGTCCCTCACCATGTCCTCCTTTCCTAGTCACCCCTGTCCTTCACCGTCTCCTGCTCTCTTCCTTCCCCGGGGCCATCCTCAACTGTTTTCAGATGGAAATAACCCACAAGCCTCCTCACAGTTGCCCTGCCGGGCATCTCTGCCTTGCCCCATGCTCCAGACTGGGGCCACCACTACCCACGCCCAGTCCTGCTGGGTCTTGCTGTGGGTGTCCCTGCTCTAGCACGCTCCTCGGGTCCCCTTTACCTTGCTGGCCTTCAGGATGTTGATCTGCTCTTCATACACCGTGTCTCTGTTTTTCTCCAGAAAACCATCCGAGAGGTACTCCACCTGGGGCCCCAGAGGGAAACAGAAACAGGGGTCAAGTGCTTCAGCCTGACCGGGTGCCTCCTACAGCTACTTGATAACCTGAGACCTTTCATCTCATCCATCCGAGTTTTCTGACGAGTGGTGAGTAGCCGGTAAACCCACAGTTGTTCCCATTTAAAAACCCAAGATGTGATCAGCATTTATACAGAGGCAGTTGAGTATTCATTTTGTGGAAAAACAGTGTTTTAAAAAAGGAATTCCCATAAGAGGACTTAAGGCCTCCTTTGGGGGATGAAAGGGCCATCAAATTAGAATCTGCATTTTGTCTTTGAGGATTTTGAGTGTGCACACATGCAAGTGTGTGTGCAGAGGGGGAGACGGATAGAAAATCTCAGAGTCCTCGCGGAGCACAGAGTCCGACGCGGGGCTCGATCTCACAGCCCTGAGATCATGACCTGACCAAAACCGTGAGTCGGATGCTTAACTGGCTGAGCCGCCCAGGTGCCCCTGTAGTCTGCATTTTAAGGCAACCCCAGTGACTTATGTGCAGATTACTATTTGGAAAGCAAGGGCTGGGGAAAGCAGAATAGAAATCCATGTAGGAAAATTCTGTGTACACCAGGTGTCGGAAAGGAGCCACCCAAAGAAGAGCACCATTCTGTTCTCATGCCTCCCTTCTCCCTCCAGGGTAGACTCATGGCTGTTATATGGGCTCCTGTCCTCCCAGGAGAGAGACGCTCAATAAATGTTTGTCAGCCACATGGTTGGGGAGCTGCAGCACAACCCCCCAGCACCTGGGGCTCTGCCAATGTAGTGACAGTTTGATGTACTACAGAGGGGGCTGGGAAAGCAAAGAGAGGGTAGACAAAGACCCTAAGAGACTCTTAGCCCACTTGAATTCAAAAGATCCCACATTCTCTTAGGCTTGAGTCCCTGTAGGGTGGGGCTCACAGCACACCCAAGCCCACAAGAGACTCACCTTGTCAGCAAAGTGGACGACAATGAAGGCTGTGTTGGACATGCGGGGTTTCTGGAAGTGCTGGCTGCCAGAGTGCCGGTCATAGAGCTTCTGGGCCCAATTCTGGTCAGTTCCTTTGGGCACCTGCAGAAACACGTAAGAGGACAGAGTGCTCTGTGAAGAGGGAAAAGCAAGCAGAGAGCCGTGGCAGAGGGAGATGGAGTCCACCAGTAAGTCGATCTCACAGGGCCCGGACCCCAGCTGGACAAGGAAAACAAGTCCTGGCCATGAATGCTTCGGACCCCGCGCGGCCTGCTCTCAGTGCGCCAGGTGGGCCGGCTGCAGTGGTGTCCGCAGGAGTGCGCTCAGCCCCAAAGAATCTTCTGGTCGACAGATGCTAATGGGGGAGGGGAGCATCAGTTTGGAGCCCGAGGTCACAGGAGCAGCGTCACAACAGTTCTGAAGATGGGGCTTCCCCTAGCTGGGCCAGTGGCCTCAATGTCATGCCCACCCCTCGCGCTCCCGCTCACTCGGCCCAATGCCTGCAGCAGGAAAGCCCGCCCTCTCTTGCTCACCGAAACACCACTGTCTGGGCTCAGCTCAAGCCTGCCCTCCTCTCTGAAGCCGTCCCTGGCTACTCTTGATCTCACCTGGGAATGCCTCAGGATTATGCTCTTACACATACACAAATGCAGTCCATCACTGGGTTTTGTGCATCGCTTTGTCGCTACAAACTGTAAGCTTGTTGGGCTCAAGGAGGATGCCTTACTGCTTTTTACCTGCTCCTCAAAGCCCTTGGAATTGGGTTCCAGGCACACACCAGGTATTAAGACCTAATAAATGAGCTATGCAACACTTTCTCCACCATCCTCAAGTTTATATATTTTTTAAAGATTTTATTTATCTGTCAGAGAGAAAGCACAAGCAGGAGAAGCAGAGGGGAAGCAGGCTCCCTGCCGAGCAAGGAGCCTGATGCGGGACTCGATCCCAGAATCCTGGGATCATGATCCGAGCCAAAGGCAGATGCCCAACCAACTGAGCCACCCAGGTGTCCCAAGTTTAAATTTAGAAGTTTTATGACATTAAGCATTCTGGGGCAGCCCCTTTCAGTACTTTCCGGGCTGGCTTCAGAAGTGAAACAGCATCAGGGTGCCTGTGGGGCTCACAGTCGTTAAGTGTCTGTCTTCAGCTCAGGCCATGATCCCATGGTCCTGGGATCGAGCCCCATATTGGGCTCCCTGCTCGTCAGGGAGCCTGTTTTTCCTTCTCCCACTCTCTCTGCTTGTGTTCTCTCTCTCACTCTCTCTGTGAAATAAATTAAATTTAAAAAAAAGTGAAACATCTTGTTTTGTTGAAAATATAACAGTCACTGTAGCCACCATTCGATTGTCCAGCATGATGGGGGGAGGTGCGTCTGCCACTGTCATCCCTGAAGGCCACTGCACACACCGAGCCCTCACTTACAGCTCACAGCTGGGCCTGGCCTCCATTAGTTTACATGGTACATGTGGACGAAGCCGGCTTGACCCTACACCAGCCATTTAAAAAGGGTTTTGTTTAGTAAACTAACAAAATATGTGGCATAAGAAAAATGCCTACATGCTTAAGCACATATTTCTCAGCTAGTAAGTAAGCAAACCAGATTTTTCTCCATATCCAATTTAGTGCGACCATTATTGAATACCCAGTGCCAAGTGCGATAGGTAATTCAAGAAAAGAAAACTTTCTTTTGAAAGAAGCTATTAATTGTGTCGAGCGGACAAAATACATTGGATTCGGCACTTTCAATACACTCTTTTATATTGGTCTTCAAGCATCCTGGGTTTAGAAACACCAGGTACAGGGGAAGGAACAGGTCAGCACAACAGGGCTATAGGAGGTGAGGCAAAAGGACAGGAACCCAGTGGACCCACCACTGGCAGGACCGAGACAGACAGAACAGGAAGGGTAGGATGTGAAGACAAGACTCACTTAGGTCAACACATTTGCCAGCATCAAAATCATCTTGTCGGGGCACCTGGGTGGCTCAGTGGGTTAAGCCACTGCCTTCAGCTCAGGTCATGATCTCAGGGTCCTGGGATCAAGTCCCGCATCGGGCTCTCTGCTCAGCAGGGAGCCTGCTTCCCTTTCTGTCTCTCTGCCTGCCTCTCTATCTACTTGTGATCTCTGTCAAATAAATAAATAAAATATTTTAAAAAAAATCATCTTGTCTTGACAATGAGAAACCGGACTTCGTTAGTAGACTGACTCTGTAATCCTACATCTTCCCTACTTCAGCTTGGCATGCATCAGGGACCAAAGCAGGAAAACAACATGCACACACATTTCGTAACCACCACCCTTAATGAAAAGTAAGGGCCAACAGAATTCACAATTAAGATTCTCAGATAATACTAAGAGTGAATGCCCATGGCACTTACCATTGGTCATTTTTCTATACATTTTAGACGCATAGACTCATTTAATTCTCACAAGATTCCTATCAGCTAGGCACTATGTTCATACAATTTTACAGATGAAGAAATGGACACAGAGAGGTTAGGGTACGTGCCCAAGGTCACAACTGGGAAACAGCAGAGCTGGGGTTCAAGCTGGCCCAGGTTGACTCCGGAGCCCATGCTCCCTGCTGCTGTGCTTTCCTGCCTGACAACAGAGATTCAAAAGGAGCCACGAAGATGCGGAAGATGCGGTTAGACGGAAGGCACTTATCTCCAAAAAGGATTCAAAACAAGCACAGAAGAAAGCAAGCACATCTTGTGTTTTGATAACATCTGGGTTTGGGATCAGTAGCTCTGGAATGTGCTGAATCAAATCCTTTAGAAAATACTACATGTGGCTTCATGCAAGTGGCCTTCCTCTCTTCTCAAAATAACATGAAGAGCCTGGATCCTAGCTCTGTCCTCATCTACGTGAGGACAGTCCCTCAGAGATCCAGTCCCCCTGACCTGCAGGGTTGGCCACTGGTCAGATCAAAAGTGTAGGTTTGAATGCATAGGAAATGTCCAGAATAAACCAATCTTTAAGACATTAAATAGATGAGAGTCTGCCTTGGGCAGTGGAGGGAGAGTGGGTGGTGGGGGGTTGGGAAAGTGACTATGGGGGAGGGGAGAGTGACTAGCAGTGGGTTCTGCTCCTGGGGCACAACTCTTAACAGACTGCCAACCAGGGGTTGTGTATTTTAAATGAATGAATTTTATGGTATGTTAATTGTATTTCAATAAAGCTGTTAAAATGCATTAATGCCTGATTTTACTCTTTGTTATTGAAACTGTAAAATTTAAAAAAATAAGGAAGAGGGAAGAGGGTGAGTCCTCAGGCTCCCCTAGCCCCTCTCCCCCATCAGCCTGCATTTCAAGCCCATTGGCTAGGGTGCTCGCTGGCAGCTGGGGGCAGAGACGGGCTCCTTCCTCTGCTCCTGGCTGCCATCCCCAGTGCCTGTTCCAGGATTTTACTTTTCCACCTTCACAAAACGCCCCTCTGTGTGCTCAGCAAAACATTGGGTTGGGCCGAGTCCACACGTCAACTCCTCTTTCCTTCATCAAGTCCTGCTGGGCACTTAGTACCATACAAAAAAAAGTACCATGCCCCCCCCCCCCCCCCAAAAAAAACTACCATCACGTTTCACTGAAAGAGGCCACCTCTGTGGATAAGGACACTGTGCCCAGACAGAACTAGGGGCTGGCCTCAACGACCCCCATCTTTCCATGGTCTTGGCCTTCCCTGTTGACAGGACAGCCATTCCCCTGTTTCCTGCCTTCTCCACCAGCCCCCAGGCTGCCTCCTCCTGCACACTCATTCTCACCTTCGTGGGGAAGCAGAGGGGCCAACCAAGCAGGACCCAGAAACGGAGCATCCATGCCGCCCGCCCCTCCTACCTCCCTTGGGAGGGAGGCTTCTCCCCGCCAGGGTCCTGTGCACTCACCGGCTGGCCTCCTGCAGCCATGGCCTGGGGTGGGTGGTGGTCAAACTTGCCACCTTTGCTGCCTCACCTCATCTCCCCATGAAGTCGCAGAAGCCAGGCTCTGCCCGGACAGCTCCCTGACCAAATTCTCTCACTCAGTCTTGCTGCCAGAGGCAGGGCCCTGTGAACCTCTCTGCGCCTCCCTGCAAGTCTTTTGTTTTCCCCACCTGGACAAAGGAGAGCAGGATGCCTCCCTGCCCCCCTCCTCTCCTGTCTCGCTCTACCTCGGCTTCCCCACAGTGGCTGGCGACATCGTAAGAAGTGATCACACCTGTCCCTGCCTCCCAGCCCTGCACCCCCAGAGCCTTCAGAGTCCGGTCCAAATGCCCTCTCTGGACAGAGCCTCCCATTCTGATGGTTCTCATTTTCCAGTTTCATCTGCCACCACCACGGGGTCCAGACAGGTTGGACCACTTCAAGTTCTCCCAATGTGACACTCCTTCGGCCCAGAAGGCCACCCCACTCCTGACTTCTCTGCGTCAACAGCCCTTTGGGCTGAACGTTCCCACCCTGTCACCATGGTGATGACTGCGGCCCTGGCCTGACCCCTTGAGGTACTGTGTGAAGGACAGGGACTCGGTGGCAGGAACAAGGGGTTCACTGGGCAGGTGAACGAGCAGAAGTGGGAAGGCCCCTTCATCTCCCCCTCAGGTTTCAACCTGTTCGCAAACATGCAGGACAAGGAGACCTCGGGGGCAACAAAGCACTAACCCTTGAGTTTAACACGGAATGGAGCGAGCTCTCCTGAGAGCAGGCTGGACCCAGGTGAGGAAGCAGGGGGGCCTTCAGGATGCCATCCCTCCGCCACCTCAACAGGGAATTACGGAAGATCTGCCCTTCGCCAGCTTTTTAGGCCAGGTCCCGAAAATGGAAGAACCCCATTCCCCAGGGCTGTGCCTGCCTCTGGCCTCAGGACTGCCCTCGCGTCCCCAGATTCTCCCCAGACGGAGCACCTCTGTGGTGTTACTCGCAAGCACTGCTTCCAAGGGTCAAAGCATCACTTTCAGAAATTTCCTGCTGATGCCCATGTGTCACTTACGAGGAAACACCCATTGATTGACCTGTCCTATCCCATCAGCCCCAACTGGTTGCTCCCCCCGAAGAGGGAGGGCAGAGAATGCCGCTCCGAATATGGCCTATGTCATGCCCCACAGCAGCCTTAGAGAGCAGTGGGCACAGGAGAGTTTTAAGAGCAGCCTGGAAATAAACACCAGCTGCAAGCAGACCCCCGCGTCCTCCCCCCGGTAGCTGATGCAGCGGCCTGGGGCGGACGGACCACAGATCCAGGATGGCAAGAAGGCTCTTCCCCCTGAAGGAGCCCTGGGGGACTTAAGTTTCTGCTCCATGAACACCCCTGTGGCTGCAGGCACCCATCACGGGCTCTGGGGGGAGCCACGCCTGTGCTGCTCCTTTAAATCCGGGGTCACCCCCCCAAATTTCTAATTTAAATGCTAGCCCCCTGGCTCTGCCTGCCGCTGTGTGTCTTCTCCAGGAAAAGCGATTTCCCAGTGGCTGCTTTTAGAGCATGAGTCTTTCATGTGGCTTTGTGTCCTGTCACATGGGGGTCACAGTGCAATCCCATTCTTTCTCATTCTGTGGCGTGTGTCTGAATGGCAGTGGAGGGAAGGGACATGGTCTGAGGCAGCTCGGCTGTCCCACAGGACGGTCCCTGAGGGAACGCTGTGTCGCCGGGATGCAGCCAGCTCCGGGGGGACTCCCTTCCCCGCTCAGGCTCACAGCTAGCGGTGCTCCAAAGGGTGCAGCAGGCCCCCGGCCCCCATTTTGTGGAGCTGGGCGTATCACGGTAGGCTCTCCCTACAGCAAAACACACCCTATCAAGGCACACGAGGCTGAGGCCCTGAGTTCTGACAAAGGCACCACCTGTCGTTCACCCTCTGCCTGCTCTGAGCAGCTACTGCGCTGAAGCACTTACCTCAGCGGGGAGGGGAGGGGGAAGCTTTCCACACTGGGGCTCTGTACTCCTCCTTAATGCGGTGCTTGTCTTGCCCGCCCTGCTCCTCCCGACCGGTGTTCTCAGCCACCACAGAGTTTCACCAAGTCCCGCTGGCAGGAGTGACACCCCTCTCAATACCAGCTGGACAGACCGGAAATCCGGGTTCTCCTCAGACCTGCCCCTCTGAGGAGCCCCGGGCACAGGGAAGCAAGGAGACCTAACAGAATGGCCCCCTTTCTGCATCACCATTGCCGTCCCCTTCCCTTGATTCTGCTTGGGTGTTGCTCTGTGGCCCTTGAGCTGTGGTCCAGGCCTCTTCCAGCCTGCTCTGGGCCCGGGGGCTCTGGGCCCGGGGGCACTGGGCCTTGCCCACAGCCCTCCTGGGCCCCACCCCCACCCCCTCAGAGCACAATCTTGCCCCTCTCCATCCCTGCTGGCCTGTACGGAGAACCCTTCCTCCTCTCCTGAGACCTGAGAGACAGCAGGCACATGACACATTCGGGGTGTCTGACGGATGTCAGGGGCAGAATTCAGGCAGATGCAGTCTTCAGCTGAAGTCACCTAATTTTTATGAATCTGACCCAGTCAGAAGGCTCCACAGAACATGAAGGCAGAGATCATCCACCAAGAGAGTTTCCATTAGCTTCTCAAAGTAAAACAGATTCCGCAGGGAGGCTGCAAGTGGTTTGCACTTGGCAGGGAGACAGCACTGGGAATATCCAAGGCTGCAAAGTATAGGGGTCTGGGCTGTTGAACACGGCTTGCAGCCTGGGCCTCCCGGCGACCACTCTGCTTTTCTGCTAAGGATCTCCCACCACCCTGGGAATCACCAGCTTACCAGGCCCAAAGGACTCCGGTTTCCCCTTGCTGGCTTGGCTCCTAGCCTGTGGACAGAAGTCTAAGGTCTCTGCACCTGTGTTCCTACCACCCTGATTTGACATTCCTGGGACCTGTTCCCTTGGGTAGTGGCACCTTTCAGATCCTCAAACCATAAGCCAGAGCAAACCCACCTCGATTGGTCTTTGATTGTCTGCTAACAGCAGATAAATCACTAGAAATCAATTAGGCAGCTGCTTGATCCAGAGAATCCGTCATCCTGAAGCCTTAGGCGTTTTTCTAGGTGTGTGTACCCAGCAAAGGAGCGACCATGCCCCGGAGCTTTATTTATGTCAGAGCTGTGCTCTCGAAGAGCTAGGTAGAGCCATGCAAGGTAAACCACCCACTTCAAGAGCCTCCGCAGAGCCCATGGGTCTTAACCTTCACCCCAGGAGGGCCCTGAAGAGCTGGAGTCCCGGAGCCAGGGCCTGGGGTGAACACAAGGACATGGTGGTGCCTTTGGGGTTGGGGTGTGGGGCAGGAGGAGAAGGTTACGAACAGGAGCACACACCATACTAGAGGAGAGGAGGAGGGTCCCGCTGAGCTTGAAGGTAGCTGTTGGCAGTGGACGCTGAACCCAAGTGAAAGAATGATGAACAAAGGGCTGGGGGAGGGGAGGAATGACACTTAAAAGTTGGGGCCATGACTTTGGTCATCGAGCCAGTGGCGCTCCATGCAGGAACCAGTATCCTATCAGCTTCACCGCTACCTCCCAAGCTGAGCAGGCCCAGGCACACACCTTACACACTGAGGAATCAGCCCTGGCCAGAGCTGACGTGGGGCAAGGCCTGCAGCTCAGAAGAAATGCTGCTAACTATTAGGAGTGAAGATGTGCGAGCTGTGGACTTTGGCATATCTCCCTCCGTCTTCCACTGTTCCATCAACCACTCCTCATCATCAAAGACAATGACACTGGGAGCACCCTCCTGGAAGGGAGAGACCTTCCTCCTCTAAACCATCCAGCCACGCCCAAGCCTTCACAGGCAAGATGCGGGAGCCCAAGGAGGAAAGGAAACCAAGTACTTTCCTTGCGATCCCAAGAATTGTGTGTTTCTACACATTTGGATGAGAGTTTCCACTGCCCGAGGAATGTTACCCTCTTATCAGCAACCATCGAACTGGGTGAAATTCTGAAGATCATCAGATCCAAACCTTCTAATCCAGGAAACCAAAGGCCAAAGCAGTTAGGTGATCAATAAGACCCAGATCCTTGGTGCGCCTGGGTGGCTCAGTTGGTTAAATGTCTGCCTTTGGCTCAGGTCACGGCCTCAGCGTCCTAGGATTAAGCCCTGCATTGAGCTCCCTGCTTAGCAGGGAGCCTGCTTCTTCCTGTGCCCCTACGCCCCTGCTCAAGCTCCCATACATACAATACATACACACATACGTACATACCTTAAAAATAAAATAAAATAAAACCCAGATCCTCCTAAACCACATTTTCAAGGCTGCCTGCCTTTGCCCTTGCTGACCACTCACGATATTGCTGTCCTACCAAGTAGAAGCCACGAAAAGCTGGATGGGGGACCTATGGACCTCACCCGCCACCAAGCTTGCAGCTCCATCACTCATAATGCATCTGGCCTGACAAACATGCCCCTGGGCTCTTGGTCTTCACTCTCAGGGGATGCCTGTCTAGATGTGAGGGTCCTTCTCTCAGCGCCTAGGATATCGGGGCACCAAATCCATACCACCATTCTATGGTGCCAAACCATACCATCCAGTCTCTGCCAAGAGAGGTACAGATTCACCTACGCAGTCAGCTTCTAGCGTGTAGAATGGACATCAAGGCTTCTCTCACCACCCTACAGGTGGGCTAAATGCCCATGAAATCCCCGCTCTGAGACCTCACGCACTCCCTGCGGCACAGAGTGGGCTCTGGCACCCCCCATCCCCACCCACCCCCAGCATCGAACTAACACAATGAGCATGTCATCAGTCTTACCTTACACTCTTCATCCAGCAGGTCCAAGATGCCCAGCTTGGCTTCTATGAGGTCAATACAAGGTTGGTTATCATAAAAGTCAATCAAGGTCCAAGGGATCTGCTCCTTCATATATTCTTCTTGCTCTAGTTTGAACACATGCTAGGGTAGGTGAAAGGTCAAGGTTAGTAGTTGCAGGCACATCCCAACGTTTATCTCCCCTGAGCTTCAACCACGTGAGCTTGGAGTCCCAGAGAAGGGGTCATGGATGTATACCCATCAGAAAAGGTTTGAGCACTAAGTCACAGTCGTGACTGCAAAAAAGGAGAGCCTAGTTAGGTGATCCCCATTCCCACGTGATCCCTTCTCTAGAATATTCCAGTAATCAACTGGCTTGCAATCCAGCAAATAGCCCAGAAGCCCTGAATCAGGAGGTGGGGAGTCAAAACCAAGGGGAGGATCATTTACCTTCTCAACCCAGTTGCCCCATTCCTCCTGAGCAGCAGAGAATGCCTTCCGAAAGCTGGGGCACCACCCCCCGCCCAAGACAGTAAGAGAAGGCTGGGGCAGAGCTAGAGCCCACTGGCCCTGGATGGAAGAGAAGTGCCCCAGGCTGCTGCTCCCAGGGCGAGAGGTCCCCCCACCCAACACCCCGGGTCCAGGAGCCAGGCCTACCGAGTTGAACTGCTGCTGCAACTTCTCGTTTGCATAGTTTATACAGAACTGCTCAAAGCTGTTGACCTCAAATGTCTCAAACCTGCAGAATGGAAGGGGGGGGACAAAGGGGCATTCGTCTTACCGAAGGAATCATTGGGACTTCCAATGAGGCTACTCTCATCTCCTCTCTCCCTGCATCCAGCTCCATCCTCGACTCCAGCACAGAAGTCCCTCACAAGCCCAGAAGGGGGGCATTCCACCCAGAGGGGGTGCCTTCTTCCAATTCACACAACAGCCCCTCATGGGCTGGCAGCGTCCCCCACCAAACACAAATGAACCGCAATTTAACCAATCCCCCGTTAGAGAACGTTTTGGTTCTTTTCCTGATTTTTAGTTGCTATCAATGCTGGGGCAAATGTTGTACATGCATCTTTCATGGTTCTTTCTGTAGGATGCAACCATCTTAGCAGAATCACCGTGTTGGAATATGGTTTCTTAAAAGGGAGAAGAAAATGAATTTCCAGAAAGGTGAAACCAACTCGTGTTATCACCCCACAACCACCTCAGCCTCCCATGCATTCAACTGTCCGGTTGTCCTAGTACTGGTTAAAGTTTTTTTTTTATTCATTTCCATGAAGTTCGAGTTTACACACAATTCGAAGAAAATCAAATGTGCAGCTTAGAAACTGGCAAGAGGGTGGAGAACAGCTGATTTGGGGGAAGCTGTGCAAGACCAAAGGCTGGAAGTCAGTAAGGCAATTATTACTGCAGTAATGATCCTAGAAGACCAACTGGGGCGTGACTTAAGCCGGTAGTGACCGAGTAATGAAAAAGGATCGAAAGACACTAAGGGAGGGACAAGAGAGAGGGCTTCAAGTGACCAATGGGGCCCAGAGGCGAGATTCACCCCCACAACTAAACGGACGTGGTCAAGCTCTCCAGGCCAGAATGGTCTAGCAGAATCAGCAGCATTAGCTACAAATGAGTGGGGCCGTCTTGCACACTGGGTAGCGTCATCGGGCTTGGGCAGTGGAGGGGCAGAAATGTAGGAGGAAGAGGAGCCATTTTCTCATTCACACCACTGGCTGAATGAGCGCTCGGCCCCCAATGCTTCAGGAGCTCCCCCTCACTCCATGCCCACGATTCCATGCTACAAGGGAAGAAACGAAGGCACGGGGAGATGAAATAATCTGGTCCAAATCAGAGTCTGTATGCAGAAGAGCTAGTATGTGAATCCAGGCAGTGATTTCTGAGGCCCCATTCGTAGTTTAAAAAAAGTTTCACTAAGAAAAGGAGGGATGGGGAAGGGCAGGGACAAGGATACTTCCCAGAAGAGGAGTGGGAGTATCAACAAGAGACATGAGGGCGGGGTGTACAGGCTTCAGCCTTCCCATAACCTTACACTGTTACCCCCTCATTCTTCAGTATACACAGAGGAAGTTTCTTAATCTTATATAAAATTATGTCAGTCCTCCCCAGTAGACAGTCCTCCCTAATTACCACTCCCAAATAGAAACGTCAGGGCTGTAGGCTGGTGGTATTGGAGAAGCAGCACCCAAGAGAGAATAAATGCATCAGACAGCCAACAGGGCCATGTCGGGGCCCAGAAAACATCAGGCTTCTCGCATCCACCTTCCCCACCCAAAATATAAAAACATGGAGAAGTGGAAAGTCCTTTTGAGATCAAAGGAGTCAACTGTTTGGAGACAACCATATTAAAATACAGCCTTCAGTCATGCCCACATAGGAGAAATAATTGTCTAAGTTAATCAAAGAAGACTAAGGATGGGAGCTGCGCTCCGGGCCGTGTGGGGGTTGGGGGTGGGGGGATACTGTACCTTTCAGTTCTCCTGCTGCCCTGGGGCACCAGTCCAGGGGATGGCCCTACACATGGAGTTCTGTCACTTAGAACCTCATTTCCTAACCCGACGCAACCATACCCCAAGACAGGCTGCTGACACCATCAAACCCCCAGAGGAAACTTAATTAATAAACCTACAGAGAAGATAAAGGAGCCACCCTAGCAAATGGCCAGAAAATAGCGATCAGGTGGACGTGCAGGGCTTGGACTGAGCTCCACAGATAAAGGATTTAAGTATCTCCCATTTGTCATTTGTTAAAGGTTTATGTTGGTAGCACTCCACCAAGAATGTTCTCATTAATTTGAGGTGGCCTAAAATTAGCTCATAATTCCCCTATTTCTAAGATATGATCTGGTAACAATTCCTCTGGCATCTAGTGTAATTACTGTAATGCCCGCTGTAGGGCCGGAGATGAATGCAGGGTCTGGGTAGCTTGGAAAATGTCTAAGAGAACTGACCTCAGAAAGCCTCAGCCAGGGAGACAGGGCAACTTCTCTACAATAGGAGTCTATCTGTAGCAATTCTATCCATCAACAGAGATGATTTTTTAAAATAAACACAATGGATCAATTTATAGTTCACAGCATTAAACTGTCACAAAGAAATTTATATCTGAGAAGGAATTGGATTTCTTCTGTATAATCCATGTTGAGAATAGTTAGACCAGAATCCTTAGGTGGGAGGAAGGTCAGAATGCAGAGTAAGACTTGATGCTGAGACCCAAGGTCTGAATTCACGGTGGCACAACCATCACCCCTACCTTCACTAGCCTCCTCTCCCCGAAACGTAGAAGAGGACAGAATTTCCTTCTGGTTCTGCTCCAATTGCAGGGTGTGGTAAGGGCCACAGAGGTCTCTAAAAATAAGGTAGTGTCTGCTGGAAAGTGAAACCACAATGAAAGGACGTCAACCAAGCCCTGTGAGTTCATTACTAACCTCCACAAGCCTCTTGCTTCAGAGCAGAGGCCAGGCAGGGCTTTCAAGGCTGGGGAAGACTTCTTTCCCCTGGAATGTGGCTCAAAGGAACCCAACTTCTTGTCTCAGTCTCCTCTCTTTTACCAAGATCACTCTCTAGCCTTCTACCAAAGGTTAAAGGAAAAAATATACATTGTAGGTTGGACATAGAGAGGGGGCTGTCAGGGAATGGTTATTAAAAGTTAGACAAGTCCCATCGAGGTCTCTTTCCCTACTAAAGCCCAGGAAACCTCAGAAGGGCACCCTGTGGTCTTTTCACGATGCCAACTCCTCTGATCTCTTACTCAACCGTCTTGGGATGCTGGCTGTACCCTAGAACACCAGGACTTGAACTCTGTTCCTGTGCTTCTCTGGGCCTAGATGTCCCCACACGGGATCTGGCCTTCAGGGAAGGCGCAGTACAAGGCACTGCTCACATCCTAAGGCCAAGAACAGTTATTCTTCTGGAGGACCTCAGTCCAAAGTCCACTTACTTTGCAGTGTGCTCCAACTCCCTGCTCCTCTATGTGCCAGGAACCTCAGGGCGGAATAGAAAAATGCCGACTGTACGGAAACCCTCTCCCCGCCCATCAGTCAACTGCCTCAAGGATTGCAAGGTCTGCGAAAGAGCTCTCAGGAAGACCACAGGAATCCAGTACACACAGCCTTCCAAGGAATAGAGATTTGATGCGTTTATAGGACTTGAATGGTGGGTCAACTCAGAGGGGTGACGGCAGGTCAGAGAGACCTGTGACTTTATCTGAACCTTAAGAGTATGAATGTGTGTCTGCCTTTAGGCACAAGCCCAAGAGCTGTGTAAGAGAAATTCTGGAAGGTTGAGATGGACTTTAGAGCAATCTGAGTTACAAGGTTCTCCTGGGAGACTCAAAGATTCCAAGGCAAACCCAATGGCTTCAGGGATCTGTTAGAGCTGACAATCCTGGGGCCAGCCGTGCATGTTCACCCTGAGGACGACATGCCCAGGGATCTCCTGAGCTGCCCACGTCTGGTCCACTGTTTATAGGCTTGAAGGAAAAGATCACTGGCTTTTCCCCCTCCATTCACCATGAACCCTTTTCATACTGGTCAGAGAGGAGCTAGGTAGTCTTCTCTGAATAACTAAATTGGAACTGTAAGACCAACACCAAGAAAATAAAATATCCGTTAAAACGAAGGCAAACCACCTAAGAAATTTACTTAAAATAGATCATTGAAGGCAACCTATGAACAGTAGGAAGCATTTGCAAATCATATTTCTGATAAGGAGTTAATACCCAGAATATACAAAGAGCTCTTACAACTTAACAACAAAAACCGAATAACTCAAAAAATAGGTGAAGGCCTTGAGACAATTTATGAAACATGAACAACATCACTAAATATTAGAGAAATGCAAATCAAAACCACAAGGAGAGATTACTTCATACCTATCAGGAGAGTTACAACCAAAACTCTCAAAATAACAAGTGGGGCGCCTGGGTAGCTCAGTGGGTTGAGGCCTCTGCCTTCGGCCCAGGTCATGATCCCAGGTCCTGGGATCGAGTCCCGCATCGGGCTCTCTGCTCGGCGGGGAGCCTGCTTCCTCCTCCTCCTCCTCCTCTCTCTCTCTCTCTGCCTACTTGCGATCTCTCTCTGTCAAATAAATAAATAAAATTAAAAAAAAAATAACAAGTGTCGTCAAGGATGTGGAGAAACCAAAACCCTTGTGTGCTATTGATAGGAATGCAAAATGGCGCAGTCACTATGGAAAACAATCTGTAAGTGCCTCAAAAAATTAAAAATAGAATTGTCCTATGATCCAGCAATCCCACTTCTGGGCATATGTTGAAAATAATTAGAAGAGATATTTGCACACCCTTGTTCCCTGTAGCATTGTTCACAATAGCCCATGGCTAAAAGAAACCCGAACATCCATCAGCAGAAGAGTGGGTAAACAAAAGGTGGTGTGTACACACACTAGAGCATTACTCAGCTTTAAGAGAGGAAATTCTGTCCCGGGCTGCAACACCGGGGAGTCTTGAGGACACTGAACTAACTCACAGAAGCCAGTCACAAAAAGACAAATGTTGTACGATTCCCCTTACACAGGCATCCAATGTAGTCCTAAGTCACAGAAACAGTGTAGAGTGGTGGTTTCCAGGGAAAAATGGGAGCTGCTCAATGGGTGTAAACTTTTAGTCTTCCACCATGAAAGTGCTCCAGGATTCTGCTGTGTAACAATGTGAGTATACCTACCATCACTGAACCGTACATTTAAAAATGGTTAAGATGGCGGGGTTGGGGATGGGGGGCGCACCTGGGTGGCTCAGCTGGTTAAGCGTCTGCCTTTGGCTCAGGTCATAATCTCAGAGTCTTTGAGGTGGAGCCCGAGTCAGCTCCCTGCTCAGCGGGAAGTCTGCTTCTCCCTCTCCCTCTGCCCCTTGCCCTGCTCCCAGCACATTCTCTCTCTCTCAAACAAATAAAATCTTTTTTTTTTTAAATGGTTAAGATGCTAAGTTTTATGTTAGGTGCTTTTCCAGCTACAGTTTTAAAAAATTATTTTAAAAAATCCATATTGTTAAAAAGCACCGAGTAGAGATGGGCGCTAGTTTAAAGTCAGGAAATACCATAAGAAACAGAAAATAATGTGAGAGCTGAGAATAGAAAATCCCAGCAAGCATAAACAATGACTTCTGGAACACTGAAAAGAAATAAAATACAATGGAAAAAAAAAAAAAAGAAAAAGAAAAAAAAATCCCAGCAAACCCACTTCCTTCCTCTGGGGTCCTGCCTGCTCCTCTCCACCGCACCCCCCTACCCCCGACCCCTGCACCCTCTCTCCCACTGTCCCTCCACATGAGGCATGAATCTCCTCTTCCCTCCACAGGTCTCCTAGGCCAACTGTCCTCGTCAAGAACAGGCCAGCCCCGGATGCCTGGGTGGCTCAGTAGGTTAAAGCCTCTGCCTTTGGCCCAGGTCATGATCTCAGGGTCCTGAGATCGAGCCCCACACTGGGTTCTCTGCTCAGCGGGAGCCTGCTTCCCCTTCCTCTCTGCCTACTTGGGATCTCTGTCAAATAAATAAATAAAATCTTAAAAGAAAAAAAAAAAAAGAGCGGGCTGGCCGCAGCCAAAGCCCTTGCCACCCTGGCATGTCAAAGGCTCAAATCAAAGACAAATAACTAACTGCCTTTTTCCCAAATTGAAAATTGAAGCCATCCATTTCTTTTTGCCGTGAGGAGGGAAGAGGAATGAGGGATTACAGTTACAATTCCTCGAGCCTGGAGAGGCAGGCGCCCGTTAATTTAACATGAAAAGGAAAGTCCAGCCACAAACTGCCTGGCTCTGTCTATTCATTTCCATCCCCTGCCTGGTAACAAACACCCGCAGGCAGGCAGGCAGGCAGGCAGGCAGGCAGCCACGTCAGGGACCCTCGCTGAAGGGATGGAGCTGGGCTCAGGCTGGCTAAACTGCTCCATGGGTATTGCTTGCTTTGCACTTTTTGGAGCTGAGACAGGGGAGCAAGCTGGAGGGAAACCATCCCTCCTGCCAGGACACCGGGGGTCTGGGGAACCTGGGGACCTGGCCTCTGAGCAGTGGCTCCCCACCGTTGTGCCATTTATGTCAGGGTTCACAGCCTTTCCTACCGTCCAGACCACCAGTCAGAACATCATGTTAACGGCGGGGTGCCTACGTATGATGCTGGTCGTTGCACTGTTCTCTTATCTACAAGGAAAGGAGAGTATTTACTCTGGCAGCAGATTCTGTACTAACATTTTAAACATTTATGGAAAATTCTGGAGCGGCTCACACATCCAACAGAACTCTTTTCAGTTGTTTCCAGAAGGAGCTTGATTGGTGAGCCAATAACTCCCTGAACAGGGGCTAGAGTTCATCTGGGGACAGTTACCCCACTAATTACTAATTAGTGTCTCCTTGTCAGGGAGGGGGTGGCAATCCCATTCTCATTGGCTAGCTTCACACATTTCTAACCTGATTAAGAGGCAGATAATTCCTTATTCCTTTCTTCTTAATGAACGAGGCTTAATACATTCAGAAGCACATCCCCACCATCCTTCGCATTCTTTCTAGCTCCCACATGCCGCCGTTTTTGCTCACAGATGACAAGAAAGAAGACTATCAAAGAATTTAGGTCATCCCAAGGGCATCTTATATGTGAACCACGTCTCCCCAGCCTAGGGCTGAGACACAATGAGACCATGGAGAAATGCTCGCTCCCTCTCCAGCGTTGGGTGGTCAGGGATTTGGATGGAAAACTCAAAAAATAAAATCATGCTGGACTTTTCTGAAGTCATGGAGGATGAATTGTCCTTAGAATCACTTTCCCTAGTTACATTACGAATGAAGCAGAAAGACAGGAATGAGTCTGGCAGTTGGGGGCGGGGGTGTTGGTTGGAGAAGACACCAGGTGGAAGAGGACAGGTGTGACACTGACCCAGATAGCGGAGGGATGGCCACTTTAAAAAAGACCCAGTGGCTTTCTGTAAAGTGTCTGGAAGTCCATCAAAAAGGAGACAGATACCAGGATTGCAAAAGGGAGAGGACAGTAAACAGCTCCATTCAAGGTCAGCCCAGACTCCCACCCAACACTGTCATTTTCTTCCAGATGAAGAAATGATGTCTCTGACCGGACGGAGCAGATGCAGTACCAACAGGTCCAAGTGATCTGCTTGTGGGTGGTGAAGGTTTTGGTTCTAATCTCCTAAGAGTTCATTACATGCCTTCTGGCCAGAGAAGAGAGCCTCGGCCAGCGCAAATTCTTAGAGCAATTTCTCGGCAGACTCGCACTGCTGAGGAACAGGCTTACGGACATCCAGGGAAAGTCTCTAAGTGCTTTCTTGGCAACAGATGGCCCAGACAACCAGCCAGCTCGCGAACTCTGAGCCCGCCCCAGCCCTCACCTGCCATCTCGCACTCTGCCTCGAGGGCGCGAACACGGCACTGCATGGAGCATGTGTAAGAGTCCAGCACTGGACCTCTGCGAGGGGAGGGTGCCTTGCTGTGCAAACAGGACTACTTCCCAGCACAGTGTGGAAAACGAAATGAGCTCCTAAGAACACGGATTTTAGAAAGAAAACAAGGCAGCACAGCATGTCTGAAGGAAGCACAAAGGGTAGAAAACTTCTGAAGTACCTGGTCTGTAGCCCTACTGTGGAACCCCGAGGAAGCCAGGGCCACTCCAAGAGGACAGGGGAACGCACGGGTCAGGAGACCGAGTTCTCAGGACCCGCACCTAACCACAGGCCCGATCTCCTCAAACCACAGACAAGCCTTCCCTGAAACCAATTTCTCCCCTCTGGGCAGTCACAGGACTTGAGGGAGAACAGACTCAATGATGAAAAAGGTAAACAGCAAATAGAAGCACAAAATCCAGCTTGCCCGAGCCCAGTGGCATCTCCAGACCCAGCAGCGTGACAGGCCAGCAAGGGGCAAAGCCTCTCACTGCAGATGCCGGGGAGGGAGGGAAGGCCATGGTGTCTCGAAGACAGCAGGGGACCATGACAGTGGTGAGTAGCAGTAGCACCAAAAGTCGCGATGTTTTTGTTTTTTTAAATGTTCAGTTAGCCAACATATGGTGTAAGCCATTAATTTTTGATGTAGTGTTCAATAATTCCTTATTTGAAGTCACGATGTTTTCCCATGCTATTCACAACACTGAGCCTACCTGTTCATCCTCCCTGATCAAAAACGCAATAATTTAGATTCTTGCCCAGGTAAAGTCAGGGAATTGGGTCCAATGCTGTGGCCGGGGTTTCTCTGGGTCTTCCTTCAGAAGGAACATGAAAGGTCAGATTTTCAGGGGAACCCAATTTCCTGAAAATACTCATGGTGAAGAGAATAATGGAATTACTGACAGCAAGGAGGAAAGTTCCCAGAGTAGGAAATGCACCATGCTCTCCACAGAGAAATGGGAGGGGCTGAGCCCAAAGCAGGCACTCAGTGGCCAAGAGAAATGGCCTGGACCCAGCCGCTCAGATAAAACTCCGAACAGCCTGGAGAGGACACATCCCCCTGCTTCCTGCTCTCGGTGATGCCCCACTGTGGTCTCACCAGCTAGTAGGCTTCCCTGCCACACTTTGCTTTTTCCCAACATCATGACAGTGCTCCCGGGTCAAAGCTGCTGCCCCCACCTCCCGTGTTTTACTCCCTCCCTTTAAAAGATCCAGTCCAAACCCCGCCTTCCACATAAAGCTTTCCCTGATGGTGCCAACGAGCATGCCCTCTCCTGCCTTGACACTCATCCCACACTGAGAGTCCAAACCCTCAAATGGACTCTGCTAGAATTTCTTCGGTTGCCTTTTGTACTATGTGGCTCATGTATGTGCATTAGTTCCTCAGCACGAGGCCTTGGTGATACCAGAAATCAAGTCTCCTCCTTCCATGTCCTCCACACCCTGCAACGTGATTCCATCGGAAACCGACCGTGAACAAGTGCAGCAGAGCTCTAACGAGGACAGCCTATCTTTGCCTGGGGACGTGGCTACTTCTAGGAGGTTCCCTTTGCCCTAGTCTCAACATAAGCCCCAGCCCACCAGCCCACTAAGCAGTTGTTTCCACCAAAGCAGCCCTGCTCTTACAACTCTGCACTTCCACGGGTCTGAACTTCTATTTTAAGACAGAAGCCATAACCTTCTGTGATATAAACACCCAGGAGGATTCAATCTATTATTAGCTTAAAGAGGGCAAGACATTGATCATAAAAGACGTGCAAAGGAGGTTGCAGATCAGGACGCAGAACTTCAAAGAACTCTAGAAGGATTTGGGAAGAACCTCAGAGAGACTGTGGCTCAATGCTTTCCTTCCAGCGAGGGAAACAAAGACCAGAAGGGGGCTGTGAGGTGTGGAGTGAGCTGGGGCCAGCCATGAGTCACCACCCCTGTCTCCTGACGCCTAGTCAGGGAGATTTTCCGCTGAGCCATGTCGCCTCTCCCTGCAGAAGACGCCGTTATAAATAACAGTGCTTGCCGTTAGGCTAGAATTCTGAAAGGAAGAGAAGCCTCAAGAATGACCGCACATGAGTCTTACAGTGCTGGGCAAAATCGTGGTATTATAATAACCATCTTGATGGGGAACTCAGTGAATGAGGTCAGATGGTAGATTTGAATAAAAGAGCTGAGACGCAAAACCTGAAATTGTGTTCAGAGCAGCTTCCGGTCCAGTTCTGGGCAAGACCCTTCCCTCGCCAGGCCTGTTTCCCAGTTGGGAAGACGGGTATGTACACGGCTTCTCCACGCAGGAGCTAGCGGGGTCCTGACAGGGGCCACTCTTCCTTGGAACTATCTTCCATATTGTCGGACACCTAGCATCCCCGACCTCAGGCCACTAGGTGCCAGTAGAGACCCCAGTCGCTGTGACAACCAGAAAATGCTCCCATGTGTCACACTCCCTGGTTGAGAATTGGGAAGCAAGGTCCCCTGCCAACTCTGAAATGCTAGCAGGAAGACGCAATCGGGGCACCTGGCTGGCTCAGTCAGTTAAGTGTCTGCCTTTGGCTCAGGTCATGATGCCAAGGTCCTGGGATCTAGCCCCACATGGGGCTCCCTGCTCTGCGGGGTCCCTGCTTCTCCCTCTCCCTACCCCCACTCGCGTTCTTTTTTGCTCTCCCTTTAAATGTTTTGCTTGTTTGCTTGTTTAAAAAAAGGCCGACATGGCCATCAGGCGGAGGGAGAGGAGGCGGGGCATGGGCCTACCCGTAGATGTCCAGGACGCCAATGAAGGAGTGCTGCTTGAGGGCGGTGTGCAGCGCCTTGTTGACGTGCTCCACGATCCAGCTGAACAGCTGTGCGTAGATGTGCTTGGCCAGGGCGCTGCGCGCGTTGGCCACCTGCTGTGGGGACATGGTCTTCACGTAGGTCTCAGAGGTGGTGACCAGCCTGCGGTGGCAGAGCCAGTGCGCCATCTGACTGTGCTCCACCCCCAGCAGCCGGCAGAAGGCGTTCAGGTGTGCGTCCTGGGGCTGGAAGAGACGTGGAGGGCTTCAGGAGGGAGCGGAGGGCAAGCCTGCCTACCCTGCCCGCCCCCCCAAGCCAAAATGAGCCCCTTTCCCAGCACCGCAGACCCACGACGCCCCTCACCACCCCTTGCCGCAGCACCAGGAGGCTCGCGCACTCCCACACCACTAAGCGGAGGGACAAACAGGCCCCCACGCGTGTTGGTGCAGCTGATCATCGTTACACTGAAGGATGAGGGCTTTGCAAAACAAAAGCTTTCTCAACTTTTCCTCTGCCCTCCTCCGCGGCCAGTGGGCTGCCAAGTCACAGGCTGGAGAGAATTCCTTGAGTGAAGGGAGCAGAATGAGAACTGATAGCTTAGGGATGGATAAATCCATGAGGAATAAGGAACCAGAAGGCAGCAGGAACCATACAAAGCAGCAGATGCAGAATCACGGTAAATGTACAGCTTCCATCTGCAGAGCCCCGCGTGTAGGGCTGAGCCCACAGCCTGGAAAGACGTCCTCACGGGCAAGCATTACCCTTGACCGGTTGCACCCGGTCCGACAGCTGCATGTTCTGGAACGAGCACAGAGCTGAGCCGACGGGACATCCTTCCCCACACTGACACTGCAATGCTCTGAGCAGACTTTCCCGCACCTTAGCCTCAGGGAAGGTAAGTAACACACACTTGGTGTTCTAGTCTTAGAGCCCTTGCTGCCTGGGGAAGGAAGCCCATCGAAGTGGAAAGCGAGGACAAACAGCAAGAACGGAGAACAGACTATGACTGGGGAAGAGCCACTTGGAACATTGCAACTGGTAACACCGCCCTTTTAGACCTGGAGAGAAAACGAGGAATTCCTCCTCCTGAAAACCCTTCTCTAGAGAGAGAAGCAGCACCTTCCACCCAGCTGCCTCCAATCTCGACCCGCATTTACCCAAAGTACCCATCATACCACCTGGCCTTGCGGTCCCCGGTAAGCACGTCCCCTGCAGCTCTTGTCTTCACTTCACCCCCATGTGTAAGTCACATACTCGTTGCTCTGCACTCAGGGCACCCCACAAACCCCCCTGTTCTTTGCTCTCTCATCTAAATGCCCTCCCCCCACCCGGAAAGCGGATAACCAAACCACGAGCTTGCCAGATTACTTATTAAGTCTCAAGCAGAAAGGGAATCCTTCAGAACACGATGTTGCCACCTTCTATAATGGCCCTAAATTGCCTTTGCTTGTGGGACTCATTTTCTGATGAGACAGCTGTAGAGGATCTAAATGAGAGTTTAAGCGTTCAAAGAAAATTAACGCAGATAACTGTACCATTTCCTCCTTAACACCATTTCCCCAGGCCAGCTTTTTTTTTCTTCTACAGATATTTAAAATCCATCTACCCAAAGCAAACACAATTACAAAATAATAGAATGTCAGAGTAGGAAAGAACCTCCAGTAAGGCCGGTGTTCTTCCAAATGCCGTCTGTGGAGCAACAGCTACAAAGCACTTTAATGGGCTTTACCTAACAACAGGGGCCGAGGGACGCCACCAGGTTAGACACAGCTGAAATGGTGTTATTAACGGACCCTGAGAGCCCCAGGAGACATATTTTATGCGGCATTTCCTGAACTTAATTGACCAAAGAACCCCTAGCTTCTTAAGAAATTGCCTAGGGCTAAGGTTCCCAGGAAAATTCCCTGGGAATCATCATTCTAACCCAATCCCTCTTATTTTTCAGGTGAAGAGGATTGGGGGTGGGGAGGCAGCCCTGACTGTGGCCCAGAGCTCCTGATCCAGCTGGGGAAGAGAGTCAGCTTGGACTGAGTGGGGAGGGCGAGGCCCTCCATCTTTTCACACAGCAGGCGGGGCTGCCATGGCTCCTTGTCCTGACGGGCAGCATTTCTCTTGGTGGCAGCCTGCACCCGCCCGCCTCCCCCTGCCGTACCCCCCTCCCAAGAAAGCCACCCGCAGTGCTGTTAAATGCCTGGGGACTGCCTGGCAGGCAACAGGTTCGGAGGTCGTGAGAGTCCAGCTTCTCAATCTGACCTACTTCCAAGGCGTTCTTAATTGCCCAGCATAGCATTGCCATTGGATTCCCTGACCTGTAGATGGCCTCCCAGCAGCTGACAGGACAGCTCGAGGCCTGCCCCCTGGAGCCCTGCCCCGCCACCCAGCACCTCCCCGGGGAACGCAGTGGAGACAGAAGCCCATGTCCTGACACTGTTTGAGGCTCATCTCAGGACGGGTTCCCGGCTGCTGCGGTGGCCTGGGGCTTGTCCCTCTGTTACCCCCTTCTGACTGATGATGAAAGGTGCTAACTGCGACTGATTGAACATCACGCAATGACATTTAGGCTTAATTAAATGATGCTAAATCCATTAAAAATCACCAGCATCATAGGTAGATTAGGTTTTGTGGGCCCATATTGCCAAACTCAAGAAACAAATTGCCTCTGGTGCCCAAGTAATTGCACTCTGTTGCCTCTCCAAGATAACTCTGGCAGTCGCAAACACAGCTTCACGCTTTAATTAAAAATCAAAACTACCGAGCAGAAGGCATACTGCGTCTGGACAGACAGCCTTTCCAGCAGGAGGCCCACCCCTCTGCACCAGAGGAATAAATCAAAATCCATCCGAGAGAGACTTTCACTAGCAACTGCTTCACGAAGACTTTGTGTGCACACCGGATGCCCAGCACTGGGCTTGGCACCTGCTGGGGAACCCTGGCCAGGGAGGGTGGCCCAGCTCCAGGCTGGCAGTGGTTTGGGGCAAACGGCACTGGCTGGGGCCTGACATGACCATAACAGTCATGTTAATGGGCCTTAGTTTCCCCACCCTGTGAAGTAACAGGGATGTCCACAAGGTCCACTCTGCCTCCAACAAATTGTTGGGCATAAGAGTCAAGAGAGATGGGAGCCCCGGGCTAAGGTAGGTCGCATCAGCCCCCACTCCACAGATGAGGAAGCAGACTCAGAGAGGTTAGCTATCAGGAAGCAGCAGAACCAGGATTTAACCCTTGCTGTCCTGACTCACAATGAGTTCTCTGCACAGCCTCTAATCCAAGAACAACGTGCGGCCAGCCTAGACCAAGTTCCTGTGCTCAAAGCCCTGACTTCCTGGGGTGTCTGGAGCCCTGCATCGAGCTCCCTGCTTGCAAGGAGTCTGCCTTTCCGTTTCCCCCTGCCCCTCCCTCCCACCCATGCTCACTTCTGCACTCCCTCTCAGATATATAAAATCTTTAAAAAACAAAAAAACCTGACTTCCTGTTATTGAGAGATAGGGCCTGCTGCCCCATTTGTTAACAAAACCTCTACCTGTCAGCTTCCTCCCTCTTCTCCCTAAAGCACTACCCATGCCCTCTGTCCAGTCTTCTCCAATTTGTGTCTTGGTATTCACCTTCATATAGTCTTTATAGAAACACTGGTGGGTGCCAATGTGTGTCAGGGTTGGAAGGTCATCCTTCCAGACCAGACATGATCTCCCACACCAGACACGGCCCTAGAGTTTAGTGGGGGAAACCAGCACTGAGCAAAAATCCACTCATCAGGCACCTACCAAGGGCTGGGCACCGACCGTCCCAGCTGCTGGGGTTACAATAATTCACCAACAGTAGCTGCCTTCGTAGACTGTGATGTTTCCTGAGGGGAAAGACGTGCAACAACCGCCCCCCACCAAGGGAAAATGTAAAATTACAACCAAGTGCAGCACCATGGAGAAAGACACAGGTGTTGTGAGAATCCACAATGGGGGGGGGCAGGGGAAGCGGAGTGTTGGAGGAGTTGGAAACCCGGGGAATATGTGTCCCCTTTCCTGTATCTCACTGACCCAAACCAGGAGTTTCTCAAAGCACTTGTCCTTAATCTCACCTGTCCCTGACACCAGGACATACATGGCTGCCTAAGGAAGCAAGAAGCATTTACTGGGGGTACACGTGGGGGTTAGGCACAGACCCTTAATATGCCTTCCTCACAAGGAGAATGACATGGGAGCAATACTTCCCTGGCCCGAAGGCCTCAGAACTGGGGGGCGTGTGGCCTGCATGGAGGCCCACTCCCCATCCTGCCAGGGTCCAGGGTCTCCTCGCATAACATGGGCTCTCTCATAATACCATCACTGCCAACCTCCCTGCCCACCCAACACACACACCCAGCATCGTCCGAGGTCTCCCACGCTGCTTGGCTCCAGCATTCCCTCCTTTCACACTGGGCCCAGGCACGTGAGCCTCAAAGCTCTCCTGAGGTGGCAGATCCCATGCTGAGAATGACAGCAGCCTTGATGGGCCCAGGAGACCCTCTGCCCCCAAGACCATTTCTTTTTCAGGAACAATATATGGGGCAAGTGTCCTCTCTCTAAAGGCAGGACCAGTTTCAACTTCTGATAAGCCCTAACTCCAGGCAAACAGCAGGAGGTTAATAAATATTTGTTGAATTGAAAAAGCGCCAGTTGTGAGTGGCATCGACACAAGCCCACGTTCATATTCTATAGTACTGTCTTCTGTCCTTTCCCCGAATCTGGGTTTCTAAATTCTAAGTCGTTGGGAACAAGAATCCTCCTTTGGACCTCCCCAGGACGCAGCCACTGAGGGGCACAAGAAAGGTGTCTAGTCAGCAACCGCAGGCTCACTTACTCAAGGTGGGAACACCAGGGTGGACCTAGACCAACACGCACAGCAGAGAGCACACCCCAGCCGCTGACTACGGGACCACACATCTCCGCCATCTCCCACATCTACCCATTTAGACATTCCGTACCTGGCACATATCTGATGCTACACTGGGCACCGGGACAGTAACAGTCACTGTGAGCATTAATGGGATCATTCACAATTTGCCATACTTTCATAAAGGTGTCTCAATGTTCTGCATCGTACTGCCAGAATCTTGCCAAGCAGGGTCGTCTTTTGTTTACCCAATTACACTGCAAGCTCCGTGGAGACAGCCACCAAATACGGTGTCCAGCGCTCCGTCTCCTTGCTGCGCAGACCTCAGTGGGGAGCTCAGAAAGTATTCATGGACGGAGAACACTTTGTAGAATTCCATGGACCTCAGGGTCCTTGGAAAAGCAATCCATAAGAAAAAGAATTTATTCAATAGCCACTAAATTCCCTGCCCTTGGTGATAGAAATTTGATGGCAGCTGATTTGAAAAGGACTTGTTCTTTTAAAATATTATCAGCAAGAGAACAGAAACCATTACTGTTAAGAATAAATAACCTACGAGTGTCCTCTGAGTGTAAAGACACATCTCAGTCATACCAGACTCTAAGAGCAGAGTAAATGGTGTATGTTTTATCTTGGGTGCTGGTGTGCGACTTACTGATACGCTACAGGAATCGCCATCACGCTCAGCCTGAATCTCCACGTTTCCAAGGTGCAGGATAGAAGCAATTATCTTAAAAATGCTTATCTGATGGGACTCTCTCACTCCTGGGGGGGGAAAAAAAGGAATGAATGACACTCAGCATCCCTGGTAGGATAGAAAGGACATTGTACTCTTTTTTAAAGGACTTTTAAAAAGTTTGATTTTTCCTTTCTGGGCCAGCGACTCCTAAAATGATCCAGGCTCCTCACCACATAATTACCAGTCATAGTAACAGCTCCGAGGGCAAAGGGGCTCCCTGGATTAAAAGGGAAATATCCTCGCTCTGATTGTCCTGATCAAACGAGATGGGTTACGCTACCGTTTTAACTTCTCCAAGAGCAAAGGAGAAACAGCAATCATGCAGAGTCATTTTAAACTTCATTACAACCAAATACTTTATGGATGTTTTTATGAGTTTAATAAGAATGGTCATTTATCTGCAGTCATTTCTTTCGGAACATAATGACCAGCAAACATCTGTGTCCCGCATCCAAAGTGCCGATTGGGGAGGAAGTGGAGGCCCTTCTGGGAGCACTGCTTCAGGAGCTGGACGACCAGCTGGCTCTTGGCCACTGCTGAGCAGGGCCACACTCCACGCCCCTTCATGGGTCCGGACACATCGAACCTCGGACTGCTGGGAGCCAACACCTGATGCCACACTGACTTGAGCACAGGAGTCATCAATGACACGGACCATCTCTTAAAACTTATATTTAGCTTTACGACATTATCATTTCTTTTTGAATTACGAAAGACCAGACCTACAAAAAAAGGCTGCAGAGTAACAGAACACCAGTCAACCTACCCCTCAGTTTAAGAAATAATATAGCGGTCTCCCGCATTTCTCTCCAGATGCAGTTATTTGAAAGGCAGTAATTTACACAGCCTTAAAAAAAGGGACACCTATAGTAACTGGGAGGTAAAGACGGACTGTCCTGGGATAAAAAACTATCCAGGCATGAACTAGACAGATTCACTCTAGACTTCACCAGTGACAAATGACTATTACTGTGTAAGTGTCATAGGGGCCGGGATTTACTTTTCAAATTTTTTATAAAAAGTTTCAAAATAGACAAAAATAGCAATATAATGAATCCCTGTTCTTGCCTTGGCATACAGGTGCTCAGAACCACGAATAATGGAACTGAACTGACGACGGTTACATAGACAGCAAGTATTCCCAACTGTCTACAAGACACACGAGTCACTGAAATGTCTGGCTTTGTTTAACCTGATTAAAAAGAAAAAAACAAAAAAACAAAAAGAGCTGGAGGCCAAAAAATTTAATGTAACTGAGTAAGACTGAAAAAAACGAAGACAAGTTAAAGCCAGAGGTTGGTATCCCCAGACAAGATGGGGGCTTGGTGGTGGTTCACCCATGTGGGGAGTGAAGTCCTGGGCTTTCAATCCGAGCTCGTGTATCCTGCTCTCAGCTAGGTCCTACTAGTCAGGAAGTGGGTTTTGGACCATCTCAAGAAGGACAAATCACTTCTCTCTCCTTCACTCACTCTTAGGAACGAATGCTTTGTCCATTGTTAAAGCCTTCACTGCACAGTCATGGTAGGAATTTAAGTAGTAGATATTGAAGGACTATTGAATCCTAACAACAGTTAGGATTGCTGCACTATACTGACCAGAAAGCCCCTTCTGTATAAATTATCCTAATAAGCGATACTCCACTATGACAAACAGAAAACCAAAAATCAGAATCGAAGGAGTAAAGCAGGGGCTGCCAAGCTATGGCCCACAGCCCACGGCGTGTTTTTATAAATAAAGTTGTACTGGGAAAGTCATGCCCACTCATTCGCGTTCTGTCTATGGCTACTTCCCACAACAGCAGCAGAGCAGAGTAGCTGCTTCAAAACACTGCGTGGCTCCAAGAGCCCCAAATATTTATCATCTTGTCCTTTAAGAAAATGTGTGAGTTAAAAAGTAGATGTGTTTATTGAAAAGTAGGGAAGAAAGGCTTATTTCAATAGATCTTCCTGGGCCATTTGCTTTGCGAACGACAGCACCCGGCCTCCTTGGAGCCTTGGAGGGAGCCGCCTGCTCCTTGGACCCGCGCCCGCCCACCGCTCACAGCAGCCACCAGAGATGGCCTCCTGCTTCCAGCAAACAGGGCAAACTGGTCCCCTCCAAACCTGCTCCCCAACTGAATAAAATGATTCTGGGACATTGGAGAAGTCAAGGGTGTCAGTCGTCGATCTATATCTCTTGGTCTCAAATCCGCCCCACTGTGGGATACTAGAGCGAGACCGGGTGAACACTTCCCCGTTGCCCACCGACAGAACGGCCAGCTTGGCCAAAGACCTCCGCAGGGACCGAGCCATGCAACAGCAGCAAGAGGGCATGTGTGTTCTCGGTTCTTGTCCTCCACGGTTCTGATTCATCGCAGCAGCATAGCCAGGCCCCGGAGGGGCCACTGTGGTGCCCTCGGGCCTTGCTCTCTACATTAGCAGCTGCCTCTGAGAGCTTCTGGTCTCAGCACGTGCTGCAGTGAATGCAGGCTGCCTTGCAGACCAGCCGTGGTCCACACCCTCCGGCAGGATCCCACATGGGCAGGCTTCCTGATCTGCAACCACAGGCTCCCGGGAGTGGCTGGAATGTCTGCCCGGCAAAAGCGCCTCTATCAGCTGTCTTCCTTGCCCTTTTCCACCTGATACTTCTGCATCCCTAAAGTCGTCTTCAACACCTTTTTCATAATTATCAACTACTGCTCTAACTGATATTGTTCATCGGAATAACCGGCGTGGTTTTTAGGTCATTATTTCGTGGGCACGAGAGACAAAGTACGTCTACCCACTGGTTACCCAGAGAAGTGAAGAGCGCTCAGATTTCAGCCCACCAAGCCCTGCTCCTACACAGAGATTAGGGTGTGTCCGGTTTGGCCAAGTTTTATTTGGACACTGGGTAAGACCGCCCAGATTCCCACCAGAGGACCTAAGAAATGCAGCTCTGAAGTCGTCACCCGACTCAGAAGCCAGATGTCTACCTCGGTCAGAGAAGGGGCTGGGGAGAGACACAAGGGTCATCCTGAGCCGCTTCGTGAGCTTCAGGCTGACTTCCCAAGCCCTGTTTTTTTCTGGCTGCAGGTCCCAGGAATTAATTCATTCAATTTCCCCGTGAAGAAAGGCTTGCCTTCCACTCTGCCACTCAGGCTCCTCTTCCTCAAAAATGGCAAGGGGAGAAAAAAAATGTCCGGGGAGACGAGTTTTCTCTCATGAGTCACTGAAATATCTGGCTTTGAAATATTACCCTTCATGCCCAGGAGGACATCTGATGTTATTAGCCAAAAGGCCGAGGAGCAATACCAGCAGAACAGAGAACTCTTGAAGAATTCCACTAATGCTCTCTATAGAAAAAGTGGTGGCAGAAGGGGCACTGTATAGGAGAGAACACTACCAGACCCTCATGGCCTGCTTCCGGCTTGGATCCCAGGACTGTGGTACATGGGTTGGCTTGGTCCTAAAGACATGTCCTTTCTGCTAGAATACATGGTCTAAACCCAGACCACGGCACAAGAAGATGTGGTTCTCTTTCATTTTGTTCCACTGGCTTCAGTGGACTGAGGAAGTGGAAAGGGCCACTTTGCAGTGCATAAGAGCATGACTCTCAAACGCTTATTTTTAAGACACATCAACAAAGGTACAAGTCTTAAACTCTGGAGTCTGAGGGTTGGAATAAACTAAGAGTAGGACGACATTCACTGAGGGCAACAGGGCTCCTTGTGCGCTTACGAAGTTTGGCAAAGTGGGACGCTGTCGTGCTTTTCTACTCTCCATGAAGTCAATGTCTGGGCCTTTTCCCACTCAGAAGCTGCTTACCCAGGAGTGTAAAGGCTTGTCGCGTCTTCTCAAAGTCCTCAGCATCATCGATGCCCTCGATGCGTGTGTCTCCTCCCTGTGATGTGTAGAAGAAGTCCTCGGCGCACGCTGTGGGAGGCGAGGAGGAAAAGCATCAGGCATCAGAAAGAAGCTCGATCCCGGTTTACCCACAGATCACGACCCATGAGGATTTCTGCTCATCCCAGACCAAAATTTTATTCCCAGCTGAATGTGCAACCCTTATAAAATATCATTTTACTGACAATGGCAAACGGAGAGACAACTGGGTAAGGAGACACAGAGCACTATGCTAACAGGATGCATTGCTGTGTTTGTATAAAACCAGTACACAAAAACACGTGACCATAAAAAGTCACAGGTGGTTCAGTTTACAGGATTTACCACAGTTTTGCTTTTTAAAAGGATCTGAGGGGCGCCTGGTTGGCTCTTGGTTTCAGCTCGGGTCATGATCTCAGCGTCGTAGGATTAAGCCCTGCGTTGGGCTCTGTACTCAGTGCAGGGTCTGCCTGAGATGCTCCCTCTGTCTCCCCTCTGCACCCCCCACCCCTGCACACACTCCATCTCTGAAATAAAGAAATCCTAAAAAAAAAAAAAAAAAGGATCTGATGTACAGTGATGTACAGACCTCCAGGACTGCCGATAAGCTGAGTGTGACAGCCTCATTTGACAGAGGCAATGATGTGCCCAAGGTGACGGGGTTTCTGTTCATTTGTTCTACCAAGCTCGGGCTCCCCGGAGCTCTTCAGGCACATGAACCTTGAGACCCTCAAGTGTTTGATCTCACTTCCAGTTCAGCTGCTCTCAGTCAGGCCTCAGAGAGCAGCCTGGGACAAAAACTGGTGAGAAGAAGCCCCAGGTCTGCCTTAGAATTCAGAGCCGACCCTCGCAGAGGGCAGTAACTCAACAAGACGCAGGCAGTATCCACGTAGCAGGCTTGGAGGTCGCCATTTAGGGCAACAAGTGTACCTCATCAAGATTACCCCCAAATCACATTTTCCACAAAACACAGAACTTTTGTGTAAAACAACCCTGCCCAGTATTTGGAGTTTCTAAATTTATGCTGTTTGATTTTGACAAGACGCCAAAGCTGGACACTGGCTACTGTTCTGCTTCTGTAAAGACGGTGAAATTATCTCCCTTGCATGTGTGTGGTCAGACTCATAAGCTCAACAGGCTTTGATGAGTTTTCACTGCAATGTCCAGTCTTCCTGTGACACCTTGAGCTGTCACTCTGACCCCTTACAAATGTCTTGGGTCTCGCTCCTTGCTCCATTCCGACTACGCTGTCTACCTCTGACCTTCAGCACACCCCTGTAGTCTGGGGACTGTTGCCCAAGACTAACCCGGTCTCCCCGCTCCTGCCCTTTCAAATCCACTTTCACGCTGCTGGTAACTGATCGCACTGCACGCCCATTTAAAGCCTTTTAGAGACCCCCCGCTTCTGCCCCAGTGCCCTCAAGACAGAGGTCAAACACCCTTAAAGAACCTCCTGGGCTCTTTGTGAAGCAGCCACAGCCTCCGCATGTCCCTCCAGACTCAGGGCTCGCCTGTCCTCCCACATCTCTTGTCCCTGATCCACCCACTTCCTGACGGTCGTTCCTCAGCTCTACCTACCCACGGCTGATCTGGGTCCATGGTGAGCCCACCTACCTCTCCTTTCTGGTCTCTTCCATTTCCCACCGCGCATCCTCTGCTCCAAGTCACACTCCTCCACTGAGTACACATTGCCAGACCCACTAGGAAGTGGCCCAACTCAGACCCAAACCCTGCCCCACACAACCCAGGCTAGACCACCAGGCTGCACTGTCCACAGGCATGGAGAGCAGGGTATCAGCCGTGGCTTACGAGGGAAAGCTTCCTGGAAGAGTAACCCAAACCCTGATGACTAGAGGCACTTGTGGGGGAGAGGAAGGACTTCCGCCCCAGGCTTGCAGACAGCCCCAGAAAAGGCAAATGGTTATAGAGGGAGTCACAGCCGGTCTCTGTGGAAGGTGGTAAATTGAGCTCTTTTCTATGGAATCCCCCTGCGAGCTCTGGCACAGAACAGAAGAGTTTCAAAGGCTTAAGAAAGCATCATTCTTCCTTTCACTCACCTTTCAAAGTATTTCCTTTGATGATTTTTGCAGGGGCACGTGAGGATGACTGAATATATTTATTCCTATTTTTCAGATAGGCAAACTGAGGAACATAGGGCTGGGAGGGATTACCCGGGCTCCCCCAGACTTTGGCTGGCCTGGGAGCCCATTACCTGACCACCCTAACATGGAGATGGTTGCTTACTGTATGGTTTTCCCATAAACACAACCTAACTCGTTATGGAAAGCTATCAGCTGACACATCAGGAAAATACGCAGGACACCAGACCTCTCTGCCGGAGGAAAGGAGGCATTTTCAGTGTCTACTGAGACCCTTCGTTGCCAAAAGCCAGGACCCCCTGGCTGATGTTCTGACTCAAACTGACCGCCCACCTTCCCTGCTGCTAGTTCCCAACCTCGGGCCCCAAAGGGGAACTTCCTCGGGCTGAGGCTCATCCCTGCAGGGCCCACCCGGGTCAGTCACAGCTTCACTCTACTAAACGACTGGATCCAGTCGGGATGATCATCTCTCAGGCGTGCCATCAGCTCTGTCACCCTCACACTCCAGACCCTCATGAACAGGAGACAGTCCCCTGCCATCGGCTTAGCGGCCCTGGATCCTGGCTCTCCTTTCCAGCCTGTGAAGCCGGTGCCGACTGTCCTGTCCCAGAGCAACAGCTCTCCTCCAGCGTGGGTCTCCCTTTAGTTTGCCTTTCCAAGGAGAAATACGCCACAAAACACCCCAGTAACTGGCTCACCAGATAGATACTGAACTATGCAGAGCCAGAGGGGGCATGAGGCCAGTGCTTGGAGCAGGGGCCTCAGCTTGGGCTTGGGCTGGCAGTTCACCTGGGAGGCTACGCTCTAACTGTGCAAAGCAAGAAGGCTGTTCAGAAGACTATCAACATACCCATGGAAGAGAAACAAAGAATTTACTCCTTATTACCTGAAGGCTCTATGTAAGGAAATAAAAAGCCCATTACACTTCTTTTTACCATGATTTATTTACACTTCGACCCATGATTCATGGGAGTATTGTTTTTTAGAATCTCATCCCGAGGTCATTTTCATGCAACAGAGCACCATCAACAGAGCAGAGGGAAGAACGGACAGACTGTCCCTCCACTCCCCCTCGCTGGGCCAAAGGGTCTCACAGGGACTTCTGCACAGTTGAGGAGCATGTTCTAGCTGAAGGGAAGGGGGAAGGAGGCAAGGCGGTCTATCACTAGGAACCCCTGGCTAGTCTTTCATTTACTTTGTTTCCAACCACCAACCGTCATCATGGAACTCTCAGGCTTCGGAGCTCACAGCCAGTGCACCCATGAGGCCAAACATGGCCTCACCCTGAGCCTGAGAGCTCATCAATGCAAAGGCCTGCATTCCTGGTCACTTGTGGCCATAAACCAACATCTGAGCCCAAGCCGCAAGCTCTGGGAGGGACGCGTCCAACAAGGCTTGTGCCCATCCCTCCCAAGGAGTTTACAGCTTCCCCGAGGCGGGGGGCGGGGGGAGGCTGACTTGCAAACACGGAGTACGGTACAGCAGAAAACCAGCGTAGCATGCCCTCCTGGGCTTCCTCCTCTAGTTCTCAATTTCCTTCCCCTGGGAAGCTCCCCCCCCCCCCCCCGCCCCGCCTCGGTTCTGCTTCCCTCAGCACAGCCTTCCCACCCTGCATGGTAACGGGCCGTGAGCTCAGCGAGGGCAGGCCCCACAACAGGTACACTGAGCGCTTCATCCCCGGCACCTCACAATGCCTCTGTAGGCTTCAGTGAATGGACCAAGGACCCAGTGCTAACCCGCATGGGCCAGGCACCAAATGCGGTGAATCCGTAAGTAAAGCAGAGCGTTAGGAGGGCAGACCCAAGTTTGAACTACCGGGTGTGTGTCAGCCTTGAGGGGTGTGGGCTGGGGCTGTCAGGTCGATCTGGCACTGGGCCCTGAAGACAGCTAGGATCTGGGTCGTGGACAGCCTCAGGGGTCGGTTTCTCTCACAGACACATAAGGGCCAACTGACCCCTGTCTAGACACCCAGCTCTTCACACCATCGGCTACTACTGCAGGTGCCACCGGCTGCCACAGCGCCCCACCAGCTCCAGGGAAGTCCGCACACCCTGGGACCTAACACTCAGCAGCCCTTTCCCCCTCCCCCTCGCCCCGGGCCAGCCACCTTCATCCTGCCCAGCCTCTCACCCCCTCCCTTCCCTCAGCTCCACCCTTGAGTAGGACTTAAAACTCCCAGGCTACAATGACATGAGCTGCACTGGGTCAATCTCTAGATCCTCATGGTGGGACGGACTTTTTATGCTGTCTGAAGTGTGACCATTTTTCAAAATAATGCATGGAAATTCTTACATGCTCTGTAAAATACTATCCCGCCCCCACCTTCCCCTCTCAAATGGTTTTCTGTGGCAGGCTGCCTGGGGACAACTGGCCCCAGTTTACAGGTTGGGTACGGATGCTCAAGGAGGTCTGGGCGGGGGCATGCTCGCATGGGAGGCAGAGCTGGGACAAGAACCCAGGACGGAGGGCTGGTGCAGAACCCCCCACCCCCCCCAGGGCATTACCCTGCGGCCACACGGCCCCTCCCCGAGGACAGGCACACCCACATTTGCATACTTAGCGCAAGCTCTTTGAATTCTGGAAGGCTGGCGGCAGCACAGAGCTGGTGGAAGATGTGGTAATTCCGCTCACCGTCCGCCTGCAGGAGGAAACAAGTCCAACAGCTTAGGGCAGTGACCCCAGCGATCATCCCCTCCCTCGCTCTCATCCCAGCGTCCTGTGGGTGACAGAGGTCAAGACTTGTGCTCGCGTCTGTCTTCCCTCACAGCTCGCCACCGTCGATGCCCGCCCGCAGATGTTCCATTCACGGTTATGTTCCTTCCTCGAGCTTGAGGACTTCTAGCTCTCTCCTATGTTCTTCTCGTTCTCTGCTCTTCCACAGTGGTGGGCTGCCAACTCCCACACACTCGTGTGGTTGTCCCTGCTCCCTGGCTCAGGCCGCACAGACTGTCACTCACCTGCGGTAGGCTCCCTGTCCCCTGGGAGGCTGGGAATTAAGTCAGAGCTCTGCCCTTGCCCATCAGGTCAGGCTGGGGCAGTCACTAATGGTCCTAGATGGAGGGAGGACTCACAGCGGACACTCGGGGGCTTCACCAGCCTTAAACGGGCAGAGTGGTGGTGTGGGGGGGCAGGCGGAGAGTGGCCGGGGACGGGGCTTTAGGAGGCCTGGGCAAAGGAAGAGGAAGGCTCGAGGGGTGTTCAGCGAAGACTCTGGCCAGAGCCACAGGCAGCCCTGACCTGCACCCAGCACAGCCGACTGTTTGCTTTGTTGCTGTGAGATGAGGATGTGGGGCCGTCTAACCAAATTTGGGAGGTGGAGAGAGATCCCAAACAGAAAAACGGAAAAACAAATAAAGCTGGTTAAAAAATCTGTTAGACGCTTGTTAAGCACCAGCCTGCAGAGGGGCATCTCTAAGAAGCAGCTGAAGCTGTTCAGGATGTCCTCTCCGCAGGCAGTTGAATGTCGGGGTGACATTCGGAGTGTGGGGCCACCTCAGACCAGGACGTATGTCATCTCAAGTCGGGGACAGGACACCAAAAGGGGGCTGGGGGAGGACTGTTTTTGGGCTAAGTAGATGAGCAGTGAGCTTTCTTTTGTTTAAATAGGACCTACAAAGTAAGAATGTTCCTGGGGAATCTGAAGCCCACAGCCTTCCCCTAAGACTCTCAAATCCACAAAGAACAGGACTATCTTGTCCCTGTGTTTCCGGTATCCCGTACAGGGCTGGTACATAACAGACACTCATTAGGTTTGTTGACTGAATCTAAAAACAATACCCACTTCAACGCAATACTAGCAGATTTTCCAGGCCTGATGTCCATGGCATCCACATGAATAGTTTTCAATGTAAAAAGAGAAAATGCTAAAGGTCAAGTGTATCCTAAAAAGGAGATGCTCTGGGCACAGGGAGTGGGTCAGGGAGCAAGTAAGCAATCACTCATGGGGGAAAAGTACAAAAAGGCCCAACTCATGCCACTCACCTGGAAGACCACTCTGGACTTCTCTAGCAGGTAGGTCCTCATGTTGGCCCCAATGATGTGGTACCTCTTATCAAAGCCGATCTGAATATACTTCCCAAATCGGCTGCTGTTGTCATTGCGAGTGGTTTTGGCATTTCCGATGGCCTGCAGAGAACACACAAGAGGTATGCAAAACCAGGAAAGCTTTCTTGGTTTCTAGGTGGTGTGTGTGCGCACAGCTCTCTCTCCTCTTCCTTACAGAAGCCCCCTCCACTGTAGGGATGACAATGAGCAGAGCTAAACACAAAACTTCATTCCATGCCTCCTTTACTCCTAAGGATGGCCAGTGAGAGTAAGGAGCTGACCGGTGGACTCTTTCCAGTGATCCCACCTGGAACGTGCGTGGTGATGGCTGCAGCTGGAGCGGTCACCTTGGGACCATGAAGAAAAAGTCTGGAGAATCACATTCTGACAGGCCTGAGCTACTGAACCAAGGCCAGTCTTCGAGAGCTCTCAGCTTGAAGTGAGAAAGGCAGACTTTCCCGTGCTTTAATCAGATCTCCACGACTAAGCCGTCAAATGTCATTCCTAACTGATAAATGGTATTTCCGAGAAAGAGACCAAGATCCACACCAACCTCATCACTAGATCATACCAGGAAGGCCTCACCCTCTGGATACCTTTTCTCATGCAGCTGTAGGGGTACAGTTCAAAACACCTGATGAGAATTTAAAAAGTGAGGGACTAAATGGCTTGGCACGATTACTCACTTTCTTCAAAGCATCGCACTGCTAATGAATCGGTAATGAATATATTACTGTTTTAACTTTAATCCCTTTCACACGTTTACATTTTTAGGTGGTTGAAACACGTGAAAAAGTTGTCTATGAAATTTGAGGGACACAGAGGCCAACAGAAGATCAAAATCCAGATTGTCCCTCTGCCCCTTCTCAGCTGGATCCAAGCCACGGAGCCGCTGGTGCCTCCCAGTGTTCCCAAACTGCACAAGCTCAGCTGGTATCTGTTATAACAAGGCAAACAGGGCAGCTGAAAGCAAATCCTAGCTTACAGATCCCAATAACACATCCTCACGAAAATGCCCCGTTCCCATTTTTGAGATGAGTCCGGTGAGGCCGTGAGTCATGCAGCCGCTCGCTCACAGAAACCCAAGCCTAGCTCCGCACTATGGAACGCATCCGGTCTGAGGGCGCCTGCACTCTACACACCCACCTCCCATCCAAGTCCCCTGGTGTGATGGCCCCAACGTGTGCCAAAAATCCAACCTTAATTTAATCAAGCTTCTGAATTTTACAGCCCTTTTACAGGAAACACAGAGGACAAAGGAACACGTTAATCAGCATCACGAAGATACAATCGGCCAAGTCCGGTTTGTGGAACATTCTCAAAGACCATCTAGTTTCAACAAATACATTTCAATGTAAAAATTTCAAAATATTCAAACTCCGTAATTCGTAAAATGGCAACAAGAGCCTTTACCATACCTGACACCATTCCTTGTGACGGCTTAGGGGAAAGCTTGCCCAGGGTCTAGAGATCAGTCCATCTCGAGAGGTCTAGCCTCCTTACCTCACTAGGCTGCTTTGAGAAGTGACAGATCCAGAAGTACTTTAAAAATACGTAATGGTGCGCACAAAGAGAAGAGGTTATTACGACCCAACCACCAACTCTACCCTAGGACTCCTAGCTCCTGTGCATGAAGGATGCATGGGCAGTTCTGCATCTGTTAAACATTTGCTAGATTTTTTCTGATTCCCCACAGACTCAGGAAACGTCTTGATGAGTTATCATGGATGAGAGAAGAAAAACAGGTTTTAACCTTGAGTCCCACAGACCAAGGGAAAAAAGAGGACATAACCCAAGTGGTTACAGTGTGGAAAATGAGCAAATGGTATAAACAGGAAATTCACGGCAGACACTCACCTGACCAAGTGTTGAGAAAAGGTAACCTCACCGGACATTGGAGAATGGCAGATTCGAATGGGGAGGGGCCGGGACTAGGAACTCAGACACGACAAAACGAGGAGGATGTGAGGACAAGGGAACTCTCCCATGTTGCTGGCTCAAATGGGAACCGGAACCACCGTTCTGAGAAGTCACTGGACCTATCTAGTAAAACTGAATACACACGCACCTCACGGTTCAGCAAGCCTACTTCTACAAATTACCTGGGGAAACACCGAAGTGCACACGTGAGTGAGCACAGGAATCTTTGGCGCAGGTTGTATTTAGTAATAAAAAAAAAAATTCATCCTAAATGCCCTCCAGTAGGGGACGGATCACGCGCAGTGGACTCACACCACGGACACTATAAAGCCGGTATAGGTGAACTAGAGCATGATTCGTGGATAAAAGGTGTTGAGGGAAAGAGCTGCAAAATGACCAAATACGCCACCACTCCCATAGGACATAAGAGAAGCACTTTCTCTGTTGTTCAGGCACGTGCACATACAGAGGAGGAGCGAATGGAGTAGTTTCCGTATAATGAGGATCAAACAACAACGAGGGACGTATCAATGTGTGGAGGCGCAGCGCAGGGAGCAGTTAGCCACGGCTGGCACAACGCGAGTGGCTTGGAGGGGTGTAAGCTGACAAGGGTCTAAAATAGGGAGTCGAGTTTGGCTAGTGGGGAGGAGGAGGGGTTCCAGTTACGACCCTGGCCTGGGTCAAGGGTCAGGGCAGGTGCACATGCGGAGCGGCGAGAGTGTGTTGCACGTGAGACAAGAGACGTGCTCCGTGAGTCTGGGCGCAGACTCTTGTAGGAACAGGTGGACAGCTGCAGGCCTTGTTTCTTTAGCTCAAAAGGAAAAACGTTAAGTCTCCAAATTACATAGTAACTGGTCTTAATTTAGATGATTTTTTGCTCACTGTACCCCCAGTCTCCTCCTTCTCCCGGGATGGGGGCAGTCTCTGGCTCCTGGACTTGTGTGGTGTAGATGCTGGGCACCCCAAGAAGCCACGTGACCCCTCCAACCCGGACTTGGTTCTGCCTCTGCTCTAACAGTCTCTCGGCGACCAGCGTCCTTCAGCCAGCACAGACTCGTGAACAAACCACTCCCGGACGCCAGCAAGCTCACAGCGAGCGGGATCAGAGAGCTCTGGCACTGAGAATGAATCATCCCAACCCACCCTCAAGTCGCCTTTAATTCAAGCCACTGTCACTTAGTGCAGCTCTCGGGGTATTCCATTGCCTTGGACCATCCTCGATGGTCTCCCCAGGAGGCAGCTGCAGAAAGAAGGAGATGGTGCGGGAGCCCGGCGGACTGCTTGGTCGGGACGGGGGCCGAGTCATCAGGAACTGGCTGGCCCCGGGGAAGACATGCCTGGTGTTGCCCCCAACCTTCTCAGGAGTCACAGAGCTGACTGGGCTTCCTGACACACGGGCCCGCCTAAACCCCAAATTGTGAAGAGGCAGGCTTTGGCGCTGCAGAAGCTGCTCTTTCTCGATCCAGAAACACTTTCTAACCCACCCAGAGTTCTTGGCTACGATGCTTCCTTACCATGTTTCTGTCCAAGACTTCTCTCAAAGAGAACACTTAAAAACTCAAGAGATAATCTCCATGATGACCAGGTTCCATCATCTGACTGAAGGAGCCCTAGAGAATTACCCACAGAGTTTCCAAAGTAGCAATTTCTACAAGGTAGAAATTTAATGTCGTGAGCCCAAACCACTGCACCGCTCCTTTATGTGACATGAGGCTCGAGGAGGCTGCTCCATGTACACACTCCTCCTCTAGACCTTAGCAACTGAACCACATCTTGCATGTTTTGGGGTATCCGTGTTGCTCCCCCACCTCTCCCATGCCGAAGTACCCCAAATCCCCAGCAGTGCACCAGTCCATTCACAATGTAAGAGCTACTGAACATGTTAGGTTGTTTTAGACAGACCTCTATCATTTGAAAACCACCCCCAAAGCAGGGAGTCGTAGGCTTGCATGCCTTTGTCCAGTGGCCTTGTTCACACCAGCCAAGAGGTGGAAACCCGAGCAGTTCATGGACAGAGGGATGGATTAACAAAACGTGGTCTTATCCACACAAAAAAGTACCATCCAACCATAATAAGGAAGGGGATACTTCTACCTTCTATAACACAGATGAACTTTGAAGGCATTAAGTAAGCCAGACACAAAAGAACAAATATTGTATGATTCCACTTATATGAAGTGCCTAGAACAGGCAAATTCATGGAGACAGAGAGTAGAATAGAGGTTACAAGGGCCTGGGGGAGGGGGGGAAGAACAGAGTTATTCTTTAATGGGTACAGTTTGGGATGATGAAAGAGTTCTAGAAATGGTTGGTGGTGATGGTTGCCCAACACTACGAAGGTACTTAAGACCCTTCAATTGTTCATTTAAAATAGTGAAAGGGTAAATTTTATGTATGTTTAACCACAATAAATCAATTAAAAAATCCTCTTGTGTCTCACACATATTTAATAATAGGGTGATCTACCTTCATTAAATTCTCATCTCAACTTAAATTACTTTGTCCAGGCACCGAAGATGTAACAGATTTCTTCCCTTCTCTGTTTTGCCCAGAAAAATTACCTTCTCTATTTCTTAAAGGAGGCAGCACTCTGGGTCTTTGAAACCTTATTACCTTAAAAATGGCCTGAGTTTTGAAACTCAGGGGCAAGGGAGAAGTGGAGAGCCTGGTTTCACTCCCATTTGAGATGAAACACGATGCTGATCATAGAGTACAATCTTTACTGCCTCTGTTTAGGTGCAGGGATGGTCTCAGGCAGGCCAGGCCATGGTCCACCATCTCATTCTGAATTGAGGCCATGGCCAGGCCCCTACCTTGGGCTTAGAATAAATGCTATGAACAAACAGGCTACTAACTAGTTGCAGGTCTGACAATATTAATATGCTTGCTGCCAATAAGGTGGTTCATAAAAAAGCTCAATGATATGGAGAAAAAGCTTATGACTATAATATTCAGTGAAAAGGCTGTAAAGAAACAGACCCAAATGTGGAACAATTGTCAGTAGGCTGTAGAAAGGAAAATTGGGGGTACCCTACCCAGACCTTCTGAATCAGCAACTCTGGGGGGTTGGGGCCCAGCAGTCTGTTTTAACATGACCTCCAGGTGACTTTGATGCACTTGAGTTTAAGAACCATTTTAAGAGAAAAAAAGTCTTCTTGTTCCTATCTTTTTGGTAAAAATGCCTCCAACTGTACTAACCATTCTCCAGTCCATGTAAGAATTCCATAGAATTCCAAGTTTCCATGAACTTGCTTTTGTGTAATTGTTAATGATTATGTTATGTCCTGTTAGTCAACAGGGAATCAAAGTTCTCCAGATAATTCAACTGTGTAGGCAGATTATACCCACAAAAAGACAATGAATTCCTAGGAATTGAGACTCGGTCTTAAGTCACATACTTGGTAAAGGAAGGGGTTAGGGGTAGAGAGGGATCTAGGAAGGTCCCGGCAGGTTCTCATTTCCCTCAGCTCCAAAACCACCTTGGCGACTTGGGTCTTAAACGACGCGGCTCAAAGCACTGCAGAGAATCTGATACTATCTTGGCAGCTTTTGGCCTCAACTCAATCTCTTCTTCCTAAAACAAGGAGCAGCCCTGGGCTGGCGGGGGTCCCACCAGACTGTAACCCAGACAATAACCAAGAGCCTCTACTTCAGAGGCAGGAAATCAAAGCTGGCCCAGGGACTGCATACCCATTTAGATCTACTTTACCAGAATTAAGTTTTTATGGAGGAAAGAGAGAAAAAGAGAAATGGAGTTCTGACCCTGACACCCGGGGAGTTACAGCAAGACTGAAGTTTTAGGAAACGTCTCTGACCCTGTACCTGTGCTGACTGCCCTGGGGCTGGGGTGTCGAGGACGGACAGAAGGCCCCGGCCGCTCGTGCCATCTGGGTAACTGCTTCCCGAGGATCAGCAGGTTCCGTGCTGTCACAGAGCTCTTGGCTCTACCTTTCCCCCCACCTGGCCTCCCGCGCCCCCACACTGCCCTCCTGATCCGGCAGGACTTCAAAGCCCCGGATGGTTGGGGGAAAGCAGGGACCTGCTGACACAGGATGGCTGGTGACAGGGGAGGCAGCAACAGCCACAGAGGCGGAGGCAGGATGGAAGGACGCTCACTAGAGCATCCGCAGAGCCTGGGGACAAGGATGGCATGAAGAGGACACTCCACTCGGTACTGGGGATCTGAAGGAGGCTACCAGGAGAGATTACCTCCCAAATGTGTGCTCTTAGGGGCACCCTTGGCATTCTTTCCTTACCGGGAGACAAGGGGCTCTGCAAGAAAGGCAGGAATGTGGACCACGTGAGCTGCTTCCACGGACTCTGGTGGGCGACCGCATGAGGTGGGTCACCCAGCAGTCTGGCTGCCAGACAAAGAAGCTCCAGCCAGAGAGGCCAAGAATGTTTGGAAGGCTTTACCTCCATGATGGGACTGGACGCCAGGACCTTCTCTTCGATGTTGGTGTCACTGGCTGAGCCACCCACCGTGGCAAAGTAGCGCATGGCGTACTTGGCTGACACGGTCTTGCCGGCTCCGGACTCCCCGCTGACTATGATGGACTGGTTCTTCTCATCTCTGCAAGGGAAAAAGCTCTGGTCAGTGGCTGGCTGTGGAAGGGCTCTGTTGCCTTCCACGGGCTCTGTGGACAAGGGCCTGAGCTTGATCAAGATCATCTCATCTTCTCCGAAGGAAAAATACGAGGGACAGCATTAAGACAGTCTGCCCTCCCTCCCATACTTGTGTAAGATCCATGAGCAGGAGAAAGGAGAGTTTGGAGAAGGGCTTACAAAAGGCACACGTCCTTCCTAAGGGCCCTCGGCAAGGGGGATGGGGCCAGCTGGTCACGGTCACACTTCCTCCGGGGAGACAATATGCCCTCCCCCGTTCCTCTATGTGCGCGTGTACACACACACACACACACACACACACACACATCCTGAGAATTCACACACGTGCCTTTGCAGGTACACAGTCTCACCTCTGATTCTGTGGTGTGCCCATCTGGGGCTACAGTGTGAGTTACAACTTTTCAAAAACAAGGATCTTTTCCTCTCGTGTTTCAGCCCAGCGTGCCAGCAGATAGTTTCCAATGTCTTGCTCATAGGTTTGTCTCATAAAAGGCATGCTATTAACCACCAAAGTGATCTTGCTTCAAGTTTATCAGAATTAGATAAAACAGCTGTCAATTGCAGTGAGAAGGATTTCAGTAAGACTAAATGGAAGGCAGAAAGAAGATCCTCTATACCAGATAAAAATGCATCTATATTTATCCCTTTAAAATAGACAGCAGGAGGACAGGCAGGTAATGCAGAGAGCAGCCTATCAGATCTCTAAGGAATGTGCATGTTCAAGCATGGGGTGAGAACAAATTTTGTGGGGGGCGCGGCGCAGGTTTGGCTAACGAATTGCTCGTAAGGGCTATAGTCAGCCATCTACATCCAGCTCACAGATCCACTGACGGGAAGGCAGGCACTCTGCTCTCATCTCCAGTCCCTCTAACAGTTCATGGCATAGAATACATGCTCCTAGGGACTAACCAGCACCCCCTCCCAGATAAGAAAGCCTCGGAGCATGGAGGTGGGTTAATGACACAGCCCTCCTGGCCCCAGCTCACTACTACTTACACCAGCTCCCAGGGCTTCCTGGGCAGAGCAGGCCGTAGCAGAATGAACAGAGAAGCCTCCGCTGGCCGCCTGCCCCACCGTGCTAATCACCAACACAGGTAGACTGTAGCTCACCAGCACAGGGGAGGGAATGTTGGCCCTGCTTCTGATCTGGGCTGACAGCCAAGACGTAGGAAAGCAGCGTGATGACACTGATGTCAACTAGGAGAGGACTGGAAAGATAGGAGAGATCCAGGCTGGGGTTGGGAGCACTGGGCAGACTCAGGAGTGGTAGCTGGGCTGAAGAACCCCTAACCGAGAGCCACTGTTCAAGGTCAGCAAAGGGTGATGCTGTCTTAGCTCACACAAACCACTGCCGCCAGCTGGGGAGGGGTCGGAATAAACGCAGTGGGCTAGTGCACACCGTTGAAGACGGGGAAAACACAATGGATCTTCCCAGCTGGCTCCACAACCAGTTACCTAAGAGCAAAGGCAAGCCCTGCCTAGTATCTGGAAGAGTAAGAAGTGGCTTTCTGAGGTCCCTTGTAGTTCCAGAAGCCTGTGGACAATGCTTATATTTCCCAGGTTGACTCGTTTTCATTGTATACACCCACCAGACCATGGACATCGTGACAGGTGTCACCCCTCCTCTCAATACTTCATAATCAACTCCCTAGAAAACAGCTCAGAAGCACAGCCCTCCTGAATGACTCAGAGTGTAACCGGCTGGACCTCCAGCCCTGGACCACAAACCTCCAAAACAGACCCGTGCAGGACGCCAGCTTCAGAATGCACCCGTAACCACAATAAAGAGAGGTGAACTGCAGGAGCCACACCCCCAGGTCTGAATTGCAGGACATACACCCCTCAGGCCCCTACATTCGACCTAAAATCAATCAATAATGAGCACAGCCTGCGTCTGTGCCTTACTCCTCAGCAGAGGGTCACATGGAAAGCAGAAGTAGAGACTATCCAAGGAATTCAAGCAGGCTCTTTGGCTAAGTACCATATGGATGCTAGGGGAGTATGAACGGGAGTGGCGAGGGCGGAGGGCAGGGGTGAGCACTGTCCGGTTCCCTGCGGCAACAGCACACACACGGCAGACTGGACTAGGCGGAGGCACAGAACACAGCTGGCACAAACAAGAAGGCACAGACCCAGGACACGGGTCACTTTTCCCCTGCAGTGTCAAGATGGCCCTGCCCTGTGCATCACGGGGAAGTGACTGCAGAAGGTCAGGCACTGGGCTCAGGAAAGAGAGCCGCTCCTGCGGGAGGCAGCAAAGTCCGAGGAGAAGCAGGCCGTTCTAAGGCAAGCGGTCAGGAATTCAGGAAGGGAGGCTGGCTGACAGGACAACAAAACGTCAGGAACTCAAAAGACAGAATCAAGGCAGGGAAACGAGATGGGCAGGATGCAGAGGCAAATTCTGATGCTCTGATGAAAATGCGTGCACGTGGCCGAGATACTGACAAGAGTTATAAATCTCCCCAAGTTTTAACAAGTCCTTACACTCAAGGCTGTTGAGCCTGAGGAAGTGCGGGCAATGGCCAGGAGTGCTAACTGCTGCCTAATTTGATGGATATTAGAGGTGATGTTGACATGTAGGACAAAGTCAGGTAAATTTACCTCTTCTCAGACCAACAAGTACCTTCTGACACCTTCCCTGCCTTCGACCATTCTCAAATATTTTTAGTTGGAGAACTTTATGTAGCTTCCCCGCACTTGTGCAAACACGGGCCCCTCCCATCCCTAATCCACTGGCAGGCTAGGGGCACAAAGGGTACAGTACACACATACACTGTTTGGTCACGGCCTGTAAGCTGGCCTGAGGGATGATGGACAGGAGCACTCTCTTGTTCTATGTATATTAGCTTTGCTTCCAACTCAAACACCTGGCAACCAGAACATGGGCATTAAAAACAACTGGGACCTCATTTGCAGTAATTAGCTAGCTGACATTGGCCAAGGTCACTCACTAATTTGACCCTTGATTACCCCAGCGCAGTCCCTCATGAGTAGGAGGCTCAACTATGCTCCTGTTCATCTTTGTGGCCACCCTGAGGAGGGCGCCCAGGCCTCTGATGCATCCCACTCCTGCATGATTCCGCAAGCGCAGCTCGAATCAGGTTTCTCTCACTCAAAACAGCAAACTGCTTGTTTGTTGAATCAAGTCCGGGCACCTTCGTTGAGCATCTGCAACCCTCTCCAACATAGGCCCCAACACCAAAAGCCCTCACAAGGGTGGCAGATCCGTGCTGCAGATAAAACACTGCGCTTTTAGCCTAAGGATCTGGCCTGAGCCTGGTTCTGCGATCCATGGGCTCTTGGAAACCTCACACCACACCACAGAGCTCACGCCCACCTTCCCGACTCACTGCTCACTGCAGGAGACGCTCTCTACACCTCCGGTGGGATGATGGTACTGGAGTTCAGCCCAGCTGGACTGCCCGTCAGTCTCTGAAATCGCACGCCTTCCCAGCCCTGCCATGTGTGCTTGCCCTCTACCTGACCTCACCTCCACCACGGACCTTCTCTCCTAAAGCCCTGTTCCACACAAAGCCCGCTCCATCATGCGTCAGGCAGCCTGGCAGGCTGTTACTTCCCCATCTTCTAAAGCCCACATCGTTGGCTTGGTAGCCTTTTTAAGACACTATTACTTTCCATCTTATAATTGATATCAGTCCTGGTCATTTTACCATGTGACTTTGGGTCATTTCTTTCCTCTGGGTCTCTTTCATTACCTCTAGAGGAGAAGCTGTGACTTGGGACCCCCCAGTGGATCTCGTCCATCTGGGACACAGGAGGATTCCACCACCAAAGTCCTCATAGAAAATATGGGTGGGGAAAGCTCTCTGTTTCAAATTCTGATTATTTGGGGCTGGTTTGGGGTTAGATGTTTTTAAGTAAGGAATTCTACCCAATATCCTTCAAAGACATAACCTATATACAGCTCTGTCCAGTCAGCCCAATGACAGGCAGGACTTAGCTGGCAATGTGGGCCAATCCACTTTTCACTGAATTGTTTCAAGTCCAGTGGAATTCTCTTTAGAAAAAGAAAACAATATCCAAAGGCTTTCACATCCAGCTGTTACTCAGGTGCAGGCAAGTCTGCATTACCCCCAACAGGAAAAGCCCCTCTAAGGCCTGTACCTCGGGCAAGAGCACAGGTTCCTAAGGCCTCTAGCCATCCTCCACCATCCAGGAAGAACGATGACAACCACGAGACAACCAGCCAACACACACACACACACACACACAAACGCGCGCGCGCTCACGCACATGGCCGCTCCTCCATCTCACACAGGACCCCCTCCTCTGCTAGCCGAGAGGCAGAACGATTGCTAAACCACCTCTTGCAAACATTCCCCACTGAACCCCTGCAGGACCTTCAGCTCCTTGAGCAAGGTGATCCCCAGCCCCTCTCCATTTTGGAGCCCCCAGCCGTCCCCGGGAAGGCCAGTGGAGGCAAACGGCTGCTTAGGCACCGGAGGCTGCTCCACTAAAGGAGAGCCCTGCTGATCAGCCAGACACTGTGGGAACTTCAAGAAACCCTGCTGAAATGTTGTCTTGTTTGGGTTTCCTGCAGAGAATGACGGGTCACCTGTGGCCTCCCAATCAGCAACATCACACAGAATGCTCAGGGAGATGTCGTTCCGGGTGACCCTGATGGAGAGAAGCTCCAGAGCAACCAGCCCAGCTGTGGCAGGCAATCCCAGGTGCCCCACCCATGGACCTGTGTGGCACCTCTGTCCTCACATGTGGCCCTGTGTTCTAGCAGCCACAGTCCACCCACACTAGTCACTGAACTAAGGGCACATGGAGGGCGAGCACTCACTTTAACCTTGAATCCCCAGGGCTCCCGGCACCCAAAGCCTCTCTGTCCCTGTCCCTCCTACAGAGCCTTCTCCATGTAAGGGGCACCAGCCTCCCCTCCTGATGATAGCCACACACCTCAGAATCATTGTCCCTCACTTTCCTCCAAGCTCCACATTAACAAGTCCTATTGCATTATCTCCCAACGCAGGCTGTCCCCTTGTCCGTACACCTGGCCATCACCTGCTGGGACATGTGTGACAAGGTCTGCCTTCTGACGTCCACGCCCGCCTCCCCTAGCATGCCCTCCTCACGTGACGTCCTGTACGGGAATACTGGCTCACGTCTCTCCTGGCCCTTCAGCCCTCCGGTGCTACCCTCTGCCCTCAGAGAGCCCCGCTCTGCCGCGTTTAAGGCCCAGCTTTATCGGGGTCACTCTGTTTGCTACATTCAAGCCACAGAGGGCTTCCTTATCCCCTCCTGCTTTATAGTTGCCTGAAGCTTTTCTAGCTCAAACTTCCTTTTATTTGACTTCACGACTCTTTATGCCTGGTACTCAATCACCCTCTGGCTTTGGCAGCTCTTGCATTACTGCTTTTCAGTGCAATTAATTACTGCCTACTCACACCACACTCTGGTGGTACACAAAACCATTAGCCACGCACCCCAGGCTCAGGATTCATAAGTCTACTGGGTGCTAGTCTTCCCATTTTAAAGAAGACAAAGCTAAAGTTTAGAAAAGCCAAGAAATATGCCCAGAGTACTCAGCTAGTGAGACACCAAGCCCAGACTCAAACACAGGCTTCCACGTGTCGGCCCAATTTCCCAGTGGGCTGTGCTGGGCCATCACTATCATTACACCCTTGTGGGAAAGAGCATTCCTTAATGACTTCCCCCTGGAACAAATCTAGCCTTAATATAAGAGATCAGATGTGAATCAGCGGAAGCGTGGCTTCTTCAGAAGCTCTTCCCCGACCACCTTGCCTTCACTGCGTTCACTACACAATTTACTAAAGGTTTACTCGCCTACCCAGTGCTGGACTCACCACCACTGTCTCTCCCACCAGAACTTAGGTCCCACGATGGCTGACGTGGGCCTGGATGGGCAGGCCAGCACCCAGACTGTGTGAGGACCAGAGCCCCAGCAAGGACCATCACGTAGAGTGGTCCATACAAGCCATGCTCAGCCACTGGTGTCCCCTAGAGGTGTGCAATTTACTGCTCACAAAACCAAATCTGGTGGTCTCTGCCCTGGCTCAGCCTTCCGTGCTCGTCCATGGAAAGGGGACCGCAGGAGACAGTCTCAGGTTCAACTCTTGACCTGACTCAGGCTCTTCCTGAGAGAGAAGGGAGCAACATGTGCTAAAACCCTACATCCCCCCACCCCCCACCCACATAGCACCATCGTCGAACGGGACGGGGGGAAGCCTGGCTAAGGCACAGTGGGAATGACACCCTGTCTCTGTACACATCATTAAGCCCCTCCATCGTTTCCTCCTTTAGTGACAAATCATCCAAAAATCTGGGTGTCAGCAGAATGCATTCTGTTCACTAATGGATAATCAATCTCCTGTTTCTTGCCTGTTGGTTGGGTCTCTATATTTTCAACACCCTCATCGCCACACAGATCACCTAGCACTGTTTAAACAAAACAAAACAAAACAAAACTACACTAGAAAACAGGCATCCAAAAATTTGGTTTGGAGCACCTGGGTGGCTCAGTTAAGCATCCGGCTCTTGGTTTGGGCTCAGATCGTGACCTCAGGGTCATGGCATCGAGCCCTGCATCGGGGTCCACACTCAGCACAGAGTCTGCTCTTCCCACTGTCCCTCCCCCTGCTCATACGTGCATGCTCTAAAATAAATAAAAATCTTAAAGAATTTTTGTTCAACAAAGATACTGGTATAAGTTCCATGTACAGAATTAACTAGGAAACAGGCTAAGAAAATTTAAGTGAATCTTACAAGCAATGCTGACTAAAAATATGGTCAGAGTAACATGGCTTACAGTCTTCAGAAGCTCAAATGCAAAAAGCAATCAGTGTTTAGTGCTACACACAATTCTATTAAAACAAAATGACATCAAAAGCGTAGAGTGAAGAAGTTAGGTGAAGTCGGGTGAAGGACAGAATCAGGTTGGGGGAACAAAACTGGGTTCTGTGCAGAGTAAGGCCGGGGGACAGATATCTTTGGACAGAAGTTAGGTTTGGCAGGAAGGACACAGAAAATTACAGGGAGGCGGATTTGGACTCAAAACATCCACGCACTCTGAGTCCATGGTTAAAACCTTCCTCCCAAGGTGGGGGCACTGGAGAGAACATTCTGCTGTGACAAGGGGCTGGCCCAAAAAGCTCCAAGCAAGAGATTCTATGAGCCCTCCCAACAAGAAAGCCAAACCTCAATGTGGGAAGACAGATATCCTGGGCACCTGGAGGGAACACACCTGAGGGGTCCTATAGGCTCAAGGCAGCCCTGGTTTCTAGAGGGAGGGGGCAGACGAGCATCCCTGGGCGCCTCCTCCATCAGGCATGGATTTCTTACATCGCACACCCTCTCCTCCACCAGGCAGGGCTGTGTGCTCTGGTTCCGTCTACAACTCAGGCCAAGTCATTCAGGAAGGCCGCCATAAATATTCATGAGAAACTGCTTAGTTCGCGTTCAGCAGTTAGAGTTCTAAGTGTCTCCTTGAAAAGATGAAATTGAACCTTCTGACAGCGTAGGAGGAGTACTTAGCGCGTTCCACAACCAGGTATCACTTCCCCACTCCAGGTTCACAGCGGCCCGCAGAGGCCTGAGATCTATTTATAAACCTCCGAGGCGTAGCACGACACGGCGCCAAAATGACCCCATCCCTTCCACTTGCTGGCTGTTCCGGAGAGAGGCAGGCTCCCCTCCTACAGGACAGCATCCCAGAAAGAAACTCAGGGGGCTTAGCCAAGTCCAACCCTCACCGGCAGAGAGACAAAAAACCGAGGAGGGGCTTCTCAGGGCAAATGGGAATATCCCCATGTCTTCGCTCTTAAAATAAGGGGCTGAAAGGGTTCCCTCAGACCCGCTGCTTCTCCCACTCGCACAGCTGGGCTGCGGATGAGTTCTCCATTAACCACAGTTACCTGCTGATGTCAATCAAACATCTTGGAACCCAGGAAGCCCGGGCTTAGGGGAGGAAGAGCACCAGAACCAGAGGTTTTCAGGGATTTTATACTTTATAAACTTGTTTCGGTTAAGCAGCGTCATTACCTAGGGTGAACTACGATACACACGTGCTTGTGCCCTCTAGCGCCAAGTAAGCATCGCTTTCCAAACGCTTTCATTTGGTTCTGGAAACAGGTTCTCAGTGAACACATACACACTCTAGTGAACTCAGTGACACGGTTTCTCACGGGTCCAGTAGGCCCCCGAAGCGAAGCGCGTGTGAGCACCCCCGTCTAGAGCCCCTTCCCTCTGTACCGCACATACACTCGGCCACACTACCAGGAAGATCCAAGGTCTTTGACTTCACGTAGATGCTGCTTTACTCACTCATCTTGTAGATTTAGGGCACCTGCGGAGGTCCATGTCAGCATCTCCTCTCACTTCTCCAGGCTGCCTCCAAGGCCATCTCTTCTCCTGTGTTCCTAATTGCCGCTTGGACACAGCTCCCTACCCTGAAAGGCCAACACAGGCGCACACCCCTCCCCGCCCCCACTGCACACGTACACGTGGAGGCTGCACCCGGCTTGGCGGGCCTGTGGGTCCAATACAGAGCTCTCCAGCTCCCCACTCCGCTCCTGGCGTGGACAGTTTGGTGCTCCACACGGCAACAAGCAGGGATCTTAGGAGTGGCCCTTAACTCCTTCCTCTCCTTTACCCCACCAGGCAAAGCTGGTTATACCGCCTTGATTCTTTCTCTAATTTAGACCCAGATCCTATTTATCATCCTCCCCTCCTGATTCCACCCAAAGCATGGTAGCTGGTCTTCTTGTGCTAATTCTACTCCCTCCACTGCCCTCATTGCGGCTGGTATGCTATTTCCAAGAAACTCCTTCGAACGTGCCTAGGCCCTGCTCAGCCCGTTGCAGGAGACACTGCAGCCTGAACGATGCAGTCAGCGTCTTCAGCGTTCCAGGCCTTTTATGATCTGTTCCCGAAGACCATTCCAGGCAGAGGCATCAGGCTGTGCAGAAGGTGGGACACACAATGTTCAGGGAAGAGGCAAAGTTTAGGACAATCAGATGCCAATAGGCAAGCCACGGTCTTTGGCAACACTTTGCAAAGAACCAACATTTGTTCACTAACCCTGACTCTGTTAGAAACACCTGTCCAGCTTATGAACTGACCTCAGCCGGATCCCACACCAAACCAGTCGGGTCACCACCTACAGTGGTGGGGCCTGGGTATTTTTTGGTTTGAATCCACACGTGATTCTTCTCTCGGCTACATTAGTCCTGCTAAGGTTAAGAACCACTGCTACAGACTCAGCAGCTTCATCAAACGGGTCACTATAAAAACATGTTCAGGTACTAGCAGCAACTCACATACCCTGTAACTTACATCTATCAGTATTAGCCTGACACAGTGTAACACTGAACTAAAAAGAAAGCTTAGCGATCAGAGTCTTAGCCATCCTTCCTGGAGGCAGACAACGGAAGCCTTTACATTTAATGCCAGTACTCTGGCAAATGGCTTAGGGTAAGTCACCCAGAAACCACAGCGGTGTCTCCTCGTTAAACTGGATTCTCGTTCGAGGAGTCAGCTCTGGAGATCAGAAACCTACAAAGCACACACTGGTGCCTGCTAATGCCTGAAGCGGGGAAGAGCAAACAGTTCCACACCACCTCCTGTGTCGGGGTTCCTGGCCTGAGCCCCACTACGTAGAATTCAGAGACTCATGAACTTCGATGAACTAAAAACCACACCTTCAGTTTTACTAAATTCTAACAACTTTAACATTTCCTTCAGTTGGGACTAGAGCAAGACAGCAGCTTCACAGACCCTGTGGCTTTGACACCCTATCCCAGCTACTGCTGCTCAATTTTTACACCCATCATGGCAATGACCATTAGGAGATCTGTCACTAACAGTCAAACAGTCCCTCATGTCTGCTCGATAACAATTCCCCCCAAATATTTTGATAACGTTCAAGATAATCTGTTTCTTCTGTAACTGTATATATATTCAATACATTCAAATGCATCATGTGAAATAAAGGTTTAGAACACCTGAACATCATTTCCAAGGTTCCCCCCAACCCTCCCAGTGCCCAGATGCAAAATCAGGCCTCTTTACACAGCACGAGTAACACCAACTTTTAAGGAGACTGTGTTTACATTTCTTTAGATCATTTCCCAAAGGCCAGTCAGAAACACCATTATCTGTCCTGGTGGAGGTGGGGTGGGGGAAAGATGTCAGAGAACCCCAGGATATGGGGCAAGGTTCTCCCCACTGGAAAACAGCTTCAGCCAGAAAGCTGGTATGTAAACTTCCAGGCTTGCAACAGAAGCCTACCAGAAGCTAAAGGACACGGTCATACGGTTTGCATCTTATAGCCCTCAGTAGGCTGATAATGTCCCTTGAGAATGCAAACATTTTTCACATGTACTTCCCCACAGTGCTCATCTGGGCACCTTGAGAATCACTGGACGAGATTTCTCTATCCCTTTGCTGCTTTGACATTTCAGGATTCTCTTCCTTGGCCATGAAACCCTAATTCCTGGACCTAAAGCAGAACCTGCCTTGGTTGTTTCAGGGTGTCTACTCTGCAGGGTAAGGGGCTGGCTCAAGAGAGACCCTGTACATTGACCCAGCCCTTCACCCCTGCTTCGGCTCCCACACGCCTCTATTCAGAGAGGCTCCCTGGGTCATGTGTTCACCGTACCCTTTCATCCCTAGACACAAGCAACATCAGCCTCCTGGCCTAGAGACAGTCTCTTCAACCCTTCAGGTAGGAGCCATTCAGGACTGGGTAAGGGTGGGGATCAGGACGGGTCCTCAGTCCTGGGTGATGGTGGGAACTGAAGGCCCTAGGACATAGTGACCAACCAGAGTCTGGCGCCCGGTCGCTCAATAAATATTTCTTGATGAATAGGTACTGTAGGTGAAAAAAGAACTCAGTTTGACTACGGGAAGGTACTGCCAACTGAGGTCATTCATGTCAGCAATGTAGCATTTACACCTAAATTATGTACTTTCATGATTATGAATATCAATGAACATCTTAGACTAATTTTGCTGCGGGCTTTATTTGATTACAAAAATAAATGTTCAACTCTCATAGAGTTTTGCTTATACAGCTTAAAAAAATTAACTCCTACTTCCAGGCACAAATCCACAGACCTGAAACACAGGGCAGCTAACAGTCTCAGCAATCTCACAGGTGACTCCATATTCTGGTCGCAGGGGCTGGTACAGGAAGCTGAACTGTGAAGGTGCAAATTTGAAAAACTGCACAAAAGCCTACGCAACATTTTTTCATTTGTCTGATAGCCACTTGTATGTCTTCATTGGAGAAGTGTTGTTCATATCTTCTGCCCATTTTCTGATATGATTATCTGTTTTGTGTGTGTTGAGTTTGAGATCATCACTAGCTATTAGGGAGATTCAAATTAAAACCACATTGAGATACCACCTGACACCAGTTAGAATGGCCAAAATTAGCAAGACAGGAAACATGTGTTGGAGAGGATGTGGAGAAAGGGGAACCCTCTTACACTGTTGGTGGGAATAAAAGTTGGTGCAGCCACTTTGGAGAACAGTGTGGAGATTGCTCAAGAAATTAAAAATAGAGCTTCCCTATGACCCTGCAATTGCATTACTGGGTATTTACCCTAAGGATACAGATGTAGTGAAAAGAAGGGCCACATGTACCCCAATGTTAATAGCAGCAATAGCCACGGTCGCCAAACTGTGAAAGAACCAAGATGCCCTTCAATGGACGAATGGATAAGGAAGATGTGGTCCATATACACAATGGAGTATTATGCCTCCATCAGAAAGGATGAATACCCAACTTTTGTATCAACATGGATGGGACTGGAAGAGATTATGCTGAGTGAAATAAGTCAAGCAGAGAGAGTCAATTATCGTATGGTTTCACTTATTTGTGGAGCATAAGGAATAACAGGAGGACATGGGGAGATGGAGAGGAGAAGGGAGTTGAGGGAAATTGGAGGGGGAGACGAACCATGAGAGACTATGGACTCTGAAAAACAACCTGAGGGTTTTGAAGGGGCGGGGGGTGGGAGGTTGGGGGAGCCAGGTGGTAGGTATTAAGGAGGGCACGTATTGCATGGAGCACTGGGTGTGGTGCAGAAACAATGAATACTGTTATGCTGAAATCAAATAAATAAAATGTTTGAGAAAAAAAAAAAGCCTAAGCAACAATGAAGTCCAACGCAAAGCTTCTAAGAAAGAGATGTGTTAAGGAAATAAGGAAAGAAAGTATTTGCAACTTGATTTCTCTGTCTTCCCCTAAGAGTAACAAACCAGACCAGATCAGAGGCGACCCCAGATGAATGAAGGCTCTGAGAGAGCTCAGATAAGGGATCTGACTGGGGTAGAGGATTCGTGCCTCTCTTGGGGCAGAAGTCCAGCGAGAGATCAGTAGCAAACCCAGGAAGCTAGCGCAAGGAAGTTCGAAGATCAATGTCCATGTTCTGGTACTAGATCTGAAGGGTAGGAATTTAAGTTTCTCCCCTCTTGGGGATAATCACGTTGGCAAGAAGTATCTGTTCAGGGTTTTTAAAGAACACAGAATTGGAAAACAGCGGGCAGCATTTTGCTTTTCAAGCGTGGGTGTTTCGGACGTCACGCAGTAGGACAAGAGTAGAGTCTCCCCGGTAGCCAGGGCACTTGAACCATTTCCACAACAGGCTCCAGGTGACAGAAGAGCCTAGTTCTCCCGACACCGTCCTCGCGTCTAGCTTCTACCGCTTCATCCCCATCCCCCCTCCTGCATCGAGCTTTTAGTTACCGCACGCAGTCCCAGGGGAAGGCCCTCACTTGACCAAAGCTTTCCCCCAGCTGTCTCAAGTCCAGCGGCCACAGGGAGCAGCCAGCCAGCTGGGCTCGAGGTAGAATTCCCACGGAGCTCCACGGACTCGAGCCTCACTAGCGACGGCACTGCGACAGACTTGCCCATGCAGGCTTGTGAGAAGCCGGAGCCTAGGAAGCCAGGGCGTGCAAGCTGCAAACACTGAGACATCCTGGGGCGTGGGGAATCAGCTCGACCCCATGAGCTTCAACCACCACCTGGGCAGAGCCAATACCAAGGGCTGCAAATCACCAAGAATCTGTCCAGACGTCTGGGCCAAGTGACAAAATGACAGTAGCTCCAGTCCCGTGGGACCATCCACACTCAGCCACACGCTCTTCATCCTCCTTCCTGTCGTCTTTCCATCACACAGAATTCTTCCTTCATCTCTCTCCTTCAGACTCACATTCAAATGTCCCCCCAACCCCGTGCCTGCACCCCACCCTCTCTCGCTCAGCCAGCTGGAAATAGGTGTTCCTACCATTTTCCTTCTCCCACGGAGGAAACGGGGCAAAGACACGAGAGAACTTGTTGAAAGCCCCTCCGAGGCACAGAGCCCCTCCTGGGCATGCCATCCTGGGCTCCTCCCTTCGGCCAGCCCAGGGCCCCCAGACACACGATATGTGCAACCACAGGAGGGACTGCTTCGTGGAAACCCCTGCCTCAGACCGAAGGTGTCCAGCTGAAAACAGAACCACCCCTGGGGCTTTGTGGACGATGCGCGCAACCATTGTGCTCAGCAAATGCATGTGGAGCGGAGGACTCCAGTTATCGATCAACAGCTCTCCCACATTCCCGATCTCTTCAGCACAAGGTCCCAAGTCTGGATTCTGAGATAGAAATGAATTATACCCATCAGGTCTCAAAACTCAGACTCACTTTAATGGGCTGGAAAAGAATAATGGGAAGCCAATCAATCCTTCACCAGGCTGTCAGGAAAACTTGCTGACTTGCAAACATCTCGAGCAAAACTGAAGTTGTACAGCTACTCCTCCCTTCTCTCAACACATGGGCCTCAGATGTGCACCATCTGGGAAATCTCACCGATGTTCGTGCATCAACCCCCCTCCTCACGGCATCCGGGGCTGAAGTTGGCCAAGGCTTCATCCTCACCTGCACGCACACCTTGAGATTTTAAACTTGCAAATGGATGAAACTATTTCAATAGATGAAAAGACCATACTTAGGTCAAGCCTTCAACATCAGCAACAGCAGCCTCCGGCAAAAAGCAGAATGCCTTCTTGAGAGATCACAGGATCTTTCATTACTTGGGCTGGCCAAGAGAGAAACGAAGATCTTGGTTCTAACAGACAGTTCCTATTAATCAATAGGAACCTCCCTGCCCCCTACTAAGTACTTTTTTATATAGCACAGATATAAGCAGCCAGGAGTTAGCAATAAAATAGAAGACCTAAGTAACATGCATCATCAAAATTCAGAGTAATCAATATCAATTCTAGCCTACTACACAGTTGCGTGGGGGAAGCTCCGTTTAACATTCCGCTCGTACTGTGAGGCAGGTCAGATAACACTCCTCCCCCACTCTGCAGGCACCGTAACCAGTACGAAGTAGAAGTGATTTATTTAACGCCAGGGTTTCCTTCACAGAGGCCAGCACTGCTCCTTCCTCCTCCACGGCCAAGCGCAGCAGAGAACGTGGCACTGAGTACTTTGTATTGATTACAGCCCCAGCGCCCTTGGGCATGGGTAGGTCAACGTGGACAGAGAACCCAGAAGTGAAGTCCGAATTGAGTGCCTACAACCCTCTCAGCATCAAGAAGGGAAGGAGAACAGACATGACAAGGGAGACCCAGCTGCTCACCGGTCGCATGGCAATTCTTTACTGCCCACCTACATGGGGTAAAATCTTGAGCTTATTCCTAAGTATGTATGTGAAATTACTTCCACGAGGGGCTCACACTCAAGAAAGGGACATCTAGCACACCTAAAATAAAAGGGAGGGTTTGTGCTAAAATATCTATTAAAGACCAACAGCCTAAAGCTGAAGGAGACCTCAGAGAGGGTGGAGATGCCAGGGAAGACTCCAGAGGGCTGGATTCCACATTGACCTTAACAGCCCTAACCTTGACCTTGACCAAGACTTACAGGTCCAGAGATGGGAATTTGCTGTGAAGTAGGTTCGTGGGACAGGGACCAGAGAGCTGAACAGAAGAGTTAGAGAAGTTTTCTCTGGTCTTTCCTGTCACAGCAGTTTGAGGGTACAAACATAATTATGTAATGACTTTGTCCTCTGGGTAATAAAGAATCCCTGTCATCACAAACTCTCCCTTTTCTAAAAAATTCAACAATGACTCCCTCTGAAACAGGGACTGCTTTAATGCACGAATGACCACACCTTTGGAAAGACTAGGGGTTCTGAAGCTCTGGGGAGCTGGGTAATGTAATTAAAGCATTCCTCAAGTATTCCCAGGGCCAGTCCTTCCTGTTTATCTTTAAAGCCTCTTTGGACTTTCCCTTTAAGTCTCTCTTTAGTTGTAAAACCCCAAAGGGTTTTCGTTTTGTTTTGTGTTGTTTTTAGTGCTCAGTGTCACTTAGCAAAATCCATAGTTTTTGATTTCACAGTAAGAAATATTCTCCTGAAAGCAGGTGTGTCCAGGGTAAGGGACACCAGACCTGGTGGGAGGTACCAGTTCTCTTTCCCGAGGGTATGTGAAGTCACACTTCTGTGGGTCATTTCCCAGAGCCCTCCTGCTGCAGCTCACAAGGCTCCCCCTCTCTGGCCCACCCACCAAAGAAAACTTCTCCTGCTAAGAGCATCAGATCCTCCTAGGTGCTCTCTGCTGTGAGCACTGTGATTGGAGTCCTCCTTGTGTTTGTCTAACACTGACCTGGAACACAGCAAGAATCTTGCCGGTACCCCGAGGGCTCTCCAGTCCTGGTCTCCTGGCATCCCACAGGCTCCAGGGCCGAAATGGGAAGCTAAAGTCGTCAACCAGCTGAACAACCACAACTTCGTGGAGCATTTTGCTGAGCCGTGTTTTGGTTTCCTGACTGGTAGAGAAGGGACAGAGAAAGGAACAGAGAAAGGGCCAAAGGCGAGGTGTCAGGAAGCACACCAGGCCTCCAGAACCCGGGAAAGCAAGATCAGAGAGCTGTGCAAGCTGCCACCCAGTTGCAAAGATTTTTTTTTTTTTAATTTTAAGAGCACATGAGCAGAGGGAGGAGAGAGAATCCCAGGCAGGCCTCACGCCCAGCACGGAGCCTGTGCAGAGCCGAACGTGGGGCTCGATCCCACAACCCCTCGACCATAACCTGAGATGAATCCAAGAGTTGGACACTTAACTGACTGAACTGCCCAGGTGCCCTGGAGGTTTTTTCTTTAATCCCATTCTCTTTTTGCTTTATTTCCTTGCTGTACTGGACTACCAATGCCACTAGATATATAACAGACCAGACCTAGTCCTAGATGAACCCAAGACCTAAGGTTTTCTATTTAAATTCTTACTTCAGATTTAATAAAGCTTAAAGATTAGCTGTGGTTTGGAAAAATCCTCTTAAATAATAAGACAGATACATAGGCGTGTTGTTTAGCATATGTGGTTCTGAATTCTTCCCGGGGTAACACATACCTACTGACACACCAGTCTTCTGTGGGTGAGATTCGTTACAACAGACTCTTCATACCTGCCTCCCTGCCCACATCTCACCTGTCTCAACCCTATTTTATCACGTCTAGGCTCAAAGGGTACCATCTAGGAAATGTAGTTCCTGTCTGCTTTCTCTAAAGTAGCACCTCTAAATCTGCTACTCCTTTTATTATGGGGGTAGGGGAGTTTTATTGCAATGTCACTCAAATACCATGCAATTCACCCATTTTGAGTAAACAATGGTGTTTAGTACATTCAAGGTTGGGTGTCATCACCCCAATGTCAGAACATTTTCATCACCTCCAAAAGCTGCCCTGGGCGCACTACCAGCCCCTTACAATCCCCCCACCCCATTCACCAATCTACTTTGTCTCTCTAGATGCCCTAATTCTGGCCTTTCATGCAGATGCTATCACATGATCTTTTGACCGGCATCTTTCGTGTAGCGTGATATATGGCTGAACAAGAGAGTATTTCATTGTACGGGTATCCCACTTTTGTTCATCCATTTTTCAGTTGATGGACGTTGAGGCTGTTGCCACTTTCTGGCCACGATGAGTAAATATAAATATTCATGTGCAGGGTTTCGTGTGGACATGTTTTAATTTTTCTTAGGTTATCAACAGCTTTGTGAAGTTTCCAGTAAAATGGATTTTCCGTGCCCATCAAAAAGCTGTTCCGTCAAAAGGTGAGACATAGCCTACTATTTAGGAAAAATTCCCATCACTTTATTCCCCCCAAAAACCCATGTTTGGTGACATTTTAAAGCAGCCAACCTAGAATAGAAATCCCCTAACTCGAAGGTGTTTTATTAGACAAACTAAATACTCTCCATTTCAAAGGTTTATCAAATGTTTAAATTGTCAAACTCCTTCCTAGTAAACAAATGCATTGGACTTTCCTGATTTCTAGAAATGCCAGTTAACATTAAGTCTTATTTGCTCAGAGAAATTTTTAAAAAATCCAACCACCCCTCAACAGAGAATCCCATCTGGGGATTTCATCACGACTCTTCAGGCATTTTGTTTCTGTTTCTTGGATCTGACCTCGAATAGGCATTCAGGTCGGCTGGGTAGAGTGTGTCTTCCCTAGTCACCCATATCCCTCTGCATGCACGACGCCTATATCCTTTCTACTCTTTCCTTAAACTGTAAAGACCTTCACACGTTCCTTGCGTGTACTATATTTCTCTGCATATTCTGCTTCTTTTACAAGATACTGAAAACCTATCCACGTAAAAATCTACACAAAGGTGTTTATTAGCAGCTTTATTTGTAACTGCCAAAAGTTGGGAGCAACCAAGATGTCCTTCAGCAAGGGGATGGATAAACTTTGGTAAATCGACACAGTATTATTCAGCTCTAAAAACAAATGAGCCAGCAAGCTATGAAAAGACACAGAGGAACCTTAAATGCTTATCACTAAATCAAAGAAGCCAATCTGAGAAGACTGCAATCCTGTAAAATTCCAAATACATGACATCTTAGAGTCAAAACTTTGGAAACCACAAGATGAATGGTTGCGAGGGGCTGGGGGGTAGGGAGGTATGAGCAGGCAGAGCACAGAGGGCCGTCGGGGCGGGGGCTGCCATTAGGATCCCATAATGATGGGCATGTGCGATTCGTCATACACATTTGTCCAAACCCATAGAACATACAACATCAAGCTTGAAGCCAAATGTGAACTACACATCTGGGGTGATTATGATACGTCCGAAGGTTCATCCACTGTAACAAATGTCCCGCTCTGGTGTGGGAATGTCGATCATGAGGGACACTACGCAGGTGTGGGAGCTGGGGGCAGGGCACAGATGGGAAATCCCTGTACCATCCGCTCAGTTTAACTGTGACTCGAAGCCTGCTCTAAAAAATTAAAGTCTTAATTTACAAAAATATATATTTGTATATACATACAAAAGATGTTAAGATCTTAACTTCTTAGACCATTCATTCTTTGCATCCTATAGAACTCACTGTGAAAACCTGTGTAAAGACACATTTGAAACCTTTAAAATATCCATGTAAAGCTACTGTTTAAAGATAGGGTCAGCCACGGAATGCTTCAAAAGATGTTAGCACCTAATTCTCCCGCAGCACCTCCTGCAAACTGGCATTTTCCACACGTCCCACAACTGATCCTCAGAACATTCCCAGGAATAAGGTCTTCTTCTGACCATCCCCACGTTACAGAGGAGGAAAAAGACACCGAGCAGGAGGACTCAAGTCAACCAGCCACTCAGAGGCAGTGGGAGGCTTGGGCCTGGGCAGCTGGCCACAAGGCGGCCTCGGGGACCGGAGGGGACCCCTGTGGCAGGGCATCCTGATACACCGGTTTCGTGGGTAACCACTCCAGCTAATAAGTGGTGGGTTTAGTAAGTAGTTTCAAATTGTTACAAGAAGGGAAGGAGGGAGAAAAGGAGGTAGAAAGGCACCTCAAACTAACTGAAGAGGTAAGGCGGTCCTCCCGCTGGCTCCGATGCCCTCCACCCAGCCGGCACTACGGCACATGCCCGAGAGAGAAAGCCGCGTTGCACTCCAGAGTCATTTATTCTTTACTGGGGGAGGCAGTAAAGCAAGCACACACAGGCTCCCAAATTAAACCCGGTGGACATCTGTAAGAGTTCACAAACACGCTTTTTAAATACACCATCATCAAGGCATTAGTGGAGGAACCATAGCTCAACTACAGAACTGAACCTGTAGACGTCACAGTAGTAATATCCTCCGGGAGGACTTGTAAAAGGTGGGCTGAGGGGCTGTTGCTAGCCTACAAAGAGTAGAAACTGCTCGGGGCTCAAGTCGGCTTCTACTACCCTCCTGGCCATTTTTCCAGATCCTTCCAGAACCCCACTGTATCTGCCCTTCTCTCACGGGCCACTCTCTATTGCCTCGGAAGACATTATTGTCTGCTCTAGAGAGACCCTGCCCTTCCCTGCTCACTTCTCTGTGGTCCTGCCCCTTCGAGGCCAGCATTCAGCTGGCCACTGCTTTGAGGAATGTCTCACAAACCACCTCACTCAATGTGATATCCATCTTGGCCAAGGTGCCAGAGGGTTGGGGCCTGAATTCTTCATCCTTTTGCATCAAGATACACTGAGCAGAACCGGGGGGGGCGGGCAGGGGGGATCCTGATGGGGGCCCAGGGAGCTGGCCTTTCTGCTGATGGTTAGGAGAGGAAATGAACCAGGGGGTGGGGGCAGAGGACCCTGTGGGCCTCAGCACAAATTTAGGGCAGTGCCTAGCACTCTTCTTTTTCACTCAGTTTCCTCCTCCATAAAATAAATGAGCTGAGCAAAAATCATCTAGAGATCCTCGCAGCTGTCAATGTTGGGAGTCTCTTACGCACGCCACTGCACCTGTGACAGGTGCAAGGGAATCCAGGGGAGACACCAGTTTTCTCCAGCAGAGTGGTCAAAGGCACCAGGTTTGGAATTAGGGTTCCCAGATTCACACCCCTCTGTTGGGTTTCCCCAACAAAACTATAAAGCAGAGTTAGCATTACAGTGACAAATAACATTTGCAACTATTCCCTTACGGTCTTGAGAAACATACCTGCTTATCAGCGGGCATATCAAAGTAGGGAAATATTTTTGAGACACATTAACACACTTTCTTACCTTTCTTCTAAACATGGCATTCTCCTTCCACTCGAGGCATTAATTTGTCTCAGGAGGATGAGATTATAATGGGAAGGTAAGGACAAAGGACCAAAGTTCAGTTTTTGACTCTCGAAATAAGATTTCTGAGTTTCTAGCAGGGTAATTGTCTTGAAATCCTGTCTGTTGGTGTGGAGAAAGGAATTTATGGTTTAAGTTTTCATTCAGAAATCAAGAACCAAGGGCACCTGGGTGGCTCAGTGGGTTAAAGCCTCTGCCTTCAGCTCAGGTCACGATCTCCGGGTCCTGGGATCGAGCCCCACATCGGGCTCTCTGCTCCACGGGGAGACTGCTTCCTCCCCTCCCTCTCTCTGCCTGCCTCTCTGCCTATTTGGGATCTCTGTCAAATAAATAAATAAAATCTTAAAAAAAAAAAAATCAAGAGCCAGGCCTGGGGGGGGGGGGGTGTGGCCATCAGTTAGTTTCACTATAAGCTGCAGACGGAGGGAAGTCAGGACAGGAAGGCAGGGAAGTCCACCTGCTGAGGGGAACCCGGAGAGGCAGGCTGGGGAAAGGACGCTAGGGAAGCGAGGGAACCATGTAGTGTCATTCCCAATTTGGGCCTCTCACCCCTCATCCCACCTCCCAGCTTAGGGGGCGTCCCATGGACCAACCCGAGGAAGAGGCCTAACCTCCACCCGGAAGCCCAAGTTCAGCTCTGGCATCCCTGGTTTAAGACTGAGAGCATGCCAGTAAAGGAGAAGCAAGCTGTGGGTGACCCACAGGACGGGGCTGGGCGATGCTGGGAAGCAGGACTCGCTTGTTGCTTCCCCAAGTTTCCAAGGGTCTTCCAGAAGGACCTCAAGGGTAAACCAACTGTTCTCCTCTTACAGATCTAAGGGAGAAACTCCATGTCTTGTGAGAAAGTCATTATGGTTATTTGGCTACCACAACAGTAAAGATACCTTTGTTGTTTTTTTAAACTGTGATAAAAATCAGTTTTACTACTAGCACATCGTCCCACAGACTTCATTTTTTAAAGATTTTAATTATTTGAGAGAGAGAATAAGAGAGAGAGAGCACGCACGCATGAGAGGAGGAAGGGCAGAGGGAGAAGCAGACTCCTTGCTGAGCAGGGAGCCTGAGGCAGGACTCGATCCTGGAACTCCAGGATCATGACTTGAGCTGAAGGCAGTAGCTCAACCAGCTGAGCCACCCAGGCGCCCCTGTCCCAAGGTCTTTAAACAGAACTTCATAATTATCCTCCCAGGGAGACAGATCTTTATTGTATCCTATCATTGTATTTCTTAGGCTTTCAATGTTGACAATTTAACCAACCATCAGGGAAAATACACCCGATCCGCTGACACACCCTGGTCTTGGACTTCCCGGCCTCCAGCACAGTGAGAAATAAGTGTTATTTAAGGCACGCAAAGACATCTTCAATTAGTTCTAAGACTATTGTCTCGTCAGCCCAGCTCAGAGAGAGAGGAAAGAGCCCCGGAAAATGGGAAAAGCTGGGTGCAAACACAGACACTACCGCTCAGCTCGGTGATCTGGACAGGGTCCAACACACCTCCCAACGGTATTACACCAAACCATGATCTTCTGTGACCGCAGTGCAGGTAAGAAGCATTAGAGTTCTTTGGTCGACTCACTATCAACCACCCCAGCAAGAAGCTACGGGTAAATTTCTACTAATGCAGGCCCCGAAGATTCAGGCTCTAGGAGAACAGGAGAGGACCCCGGTCTCCCCTTCTCTGGTCAGTCAAGATCTGTACTCCTGGCCAAATTACAGACGTCAGAGTTCATGGGGCTATATTTGAAGTCTAGAATCTAGTCCGATGGCAATCAGAATGAAGAGCTGCTTCTTAGGGAACGCTAGTCAGACGGCAATCAGAATGAGGAGCCACTGCTTGGGGGAACACTAGTCAGACCAGAAGCTAGTCAGATGGCAATCAGAATGAGGAGCTGCTTCTTGGGGAACGCTAGTCAGACCGGAAGCTAGTCAGATGGCAATCAGAATGAGGAGCCACTGCTTGGGGAACACTAGTCAGACCAAAAGCGTTAGCCGGAGAAGACAGGACTGAATGGGCATTCCCAGACCAGCCTGTTCTGGCAGCTGCTCTGGGAGACCTAGGGTGGGACTGAGGGAATACAGATGTCCAGCCACATCTAAGAGTTTCAAACAGTGGAATGGCTGCCTTCTGGGGAGACAAGAAGTTTTTAGCCCAGGCTGGGTGTCCTAATCCTAAAGATGCATTACAAAGAGCCCTGTGATAGAAGATTCGACCTCCAGCTTCCAAGAAGGGCAGTCTCCATCACCCTGTGCGTTTCATCAACACCTACTCTGCAAAATATGATCCAAGGTGCTCTACAAATAAGGGAATAAAATGAGCAGAGTTGGGGCAATGACAGCCTCACCCAAACGGGAAGAAAAATCTCTGCCTCGGATTGCTGAGCTAGAGTTCGGACACGTCGGGTAGTCACGACAGATTGATATAGGCAATGACAAATGGGATAAAAGTCCAGTAGCCCCATGACCCAGCGGGGAAGCAGAACTGGAGCGAGCATGTATTGATCCCTAACCCCCTAACGAAGACCGCTGCTATCACCGATTCAAACCAGCGCAGCTACACTCCAAATAGTTCGTGCACCTCTACTAACACAGCCTCCACAGTCTGTCAGCAGCACAAGGGGAGAGGAACAGCTCTTCTTAGCTGGTAAGGCGGCCAGTCAGAGACGTCACTGGGATCACCCCCACGCTCCCTCTGCTACTGGGTGCAAGGCATTGTCTGAAAAGACATCCCCTAATTCTAAGTACTCATTCTTCTCAATTAAGGCAAGTAGTCTCTCATGGGCATTTTATTCTCTAATTCTGGGAGTACAGAGGACCTAAATAGTCTCCGTTATTTTGGGCTATAGGTGCCCCTCCTCTGGCTTCCAATATCATTGATCTACAACGGGGGCAGGAGCCAGGCAGGCTCAGGAAGAACTTGATTTTAAGTCTGTCCACCGTGCTTCTAAGGGGCCTCCACACGCAGCTTCCTCCTGCAGCCTTTCTGCCGCACTCCTCATACAGGGAAGAGCAGAAAACTCTGGGGTTGACATGGACCAGGCTGAGTACCTGGTCACACAGGTGGCCTCCGTGAAGCTCTCAGCCCTGTCTCACACCAATGAGCACCTGCCATATCTAGAAAGTATGGCCGTTAGAGCATCGGCGGACTGACTTGAGCTCTGCGGGCACGGCCGGGCCATGTGACAGCCTCCTGAGGATTCTCACCAGCAGGCAGGGCCGAGCAGCACGGCAGAAGAGGCCAGACACGTGCTCTGCCCCCGGAGGGTCCTCTACCTTCGACCAGGCCTTCACATTCTGTAACTTCTTTCCCGGATTCAAACCCGCCCTCAGCCGAGATGTCAGAGGTAACCAAGCAGATGTTAAGTGGAGCGGTACTCCTCTGTTCCACAAGGTTCATAAACACTGGTCCAGAGACTTTGCTCCTTTCTGAATCCCTTGCAGAGCTTAAAAAAAAAAGGGGGATTTGGTCCCACCTGTGAGCTGCTGATTCGGGGTGCGGGGCAGCAGTGGAGGAGGTGGGAAGACAGTGGGATTCTGATACAGAACCACTAGGGGAACCTCTGCTTACCCCACCCATGGGCAAGGCCAGACCCGGGCCGATAGCAGGATTCAATTCCAACCATGCCCGTGATACAGGGCTTTCCCCAAGGCGCTCTTCTTCAAGCCAAAATGCTGTCCGCTGCTGTACACTTATGTGCTAATGCAATCAGCTATTGAATCAACCACCCGTCTCTCCTTCCTTCCTTCTCAACACACTGAAAGGAGCCCCACAGGCAACGGCAGGGGGACCCTGTTTCCTCTGTGGATCAGGAACTAGTCTACAAGTACTGACTTAGGCATGGGCTTGGATGCTGGACGTGTCTGGACATGCAGCCCTGTCAGCAAGGAGAATGGCACGTGTGATTTGCTGTTACTGGCCCGCACCACATGCCTCCTTAGCAGCACCGGGCAGGCGGGCTCACAACTCCCCCCAACACCACAGCCCAAGTGTTCGGTTCCTGCAGCGTCGTGTATTTCCTGCTGCGTGAGCTTACGGATGCCATTGCCAAAGGCCGCCGTGTCCCCTTCTAACACGAGTGCAAAGTCACAGTCAATGTAAAATGGAAAGTTGTTGGTTTTCTGTGTAGGAGTATCGAGAGGTTGAAACAATGCAAATGAAAAGCTGTATTTCCTCCAGACAGACTGGCGACCACCTATGAACTTCTACAACCTTCAAACACAGTCCTGTAAGAAGTCCAAAGGGACTTCAGTGATCACATGGGATTGCCATCATTCAGCCCTGAAGGTACTACGTGTTCTGAGGGCGACCTACAAAGGGATGACCACTCCGCTCCGAATTCCCCTTCAGGCACAGCTCTTCCCCCAGCATGACCGCCATTGCCGCCATGATGCCAGATGCCGACCCAACACTTCCTTTGTGCCAGCAGCCATTCTATGAACTTTCCATTGATCAATTCCTTGACTTCTAACACACTTGAGAGTTAGACATTGCCCTCTCTATTTTAGAGACGCGGGCACCGGTGCAAAGTGAGCTCAACTTAAGGAGCTCACCCGAAGTTGCACAGCCAAGTTTCGTGAAGCCAGGCAACCCCCCACCTCCGCCCCCAGCTGCCAAGCCACCTTGCTTCACAGCATCTTCCTTCCCTACTCCGTTCCTGCATGTTGGCAGATGATTTACAGCTGCTCTGTCCTCTGGGATATAAATGTAAAAATACGCAGTTAGAAGTGAAAAAGAAAGAGTGGTTAACACAGCGTGAAAGGCATTACTACATTGTAAATAGAAATGCCACCTCATCGTGCTAGGCTTCACATTTTATTAGCTTTCTTACCGGAAATTATTTCAGACATCTTGAAAAATGAAATCTTATTCCCATGTCACCACCACTAACAATTCCTAAAGAAACCCATGTGAGGTGCTAAGTTTGACTCTGAGAGCAGAAAAAAAATCTACCTAACAAGAAAGGTGTGTAGAGATCGGCAGGAGCTTGGGGTCACTGGGCACTGCCAGGTGCAGAGTCCATGCATGCAGACTGAGAAGGGGAGTGCATACATGTGTCCTCTCGTCCCAGCTGAGGAAATCGAGGTGCGTTAAGTGACCTTGCCCAGGAAGAGGCATGGGAAGGAAGCAGTGAGGACAGGAGGCTAAGTGGGGTCTGTGAGCTAGCCCACCTCCTCACATGGGAGCATTCCACAAATCACATGCAGCCAACCCAGTGTGTGCAGGTTTTAACAAGATTTAAAAATACATGTAAGTACCTGAGTACATCCTCAGTTCTCTGAAGTCATTAGTATCTAGACAAAGAAATGCTCCCAGAATGTTAACAGGAATCCACCCAGATTAACATTTCTTAATCAATGGAAAAGAACAGTAATCAACTCATTAAATTTGCACATGTGTCAAGCTAGGGAGAACTACCATATCAGATGCGGAAAAATCAGGATTCCAAAGGATCCACTCTCTAGCACGGAATGCATGTACAATGATGAAATTTCACATCCGTAACTGGAATCATGCTCAGGACCTAAGAAATCAATTGTGCAAATGCGGAATGAGGGCAACGTATCTTAAAATAAGCTTTAATTTATAGTGACAGAAAGCAGATCAGTTATCTGGGGGTGGAGAGTTCAAAGGAGCAGTAGGAAACTTTTGGGAGTTAAGGAAATGTTTGTTATCTGAATTGTGATTTTGTAGCTATGCACATATGTCAAAACGGGTCAACTTGTTCATGCAGTTTAATCTGTAACCGTGTTTTTAAATGCATCTACTTCATTGCCAGTCGATTAAATCTAATTAAAGTTGTAATAAAATAGTTCTTGTGCCTATGTGGGCAGGTGAAGGGAATGAGGCATAGAATTTTAGTGGTTTGCAAACTTATTAAAATTCAACAATATGGACTCCAGGAAACAAACTGAGGGTTTCAGAGGGGAGAGAGTGGGGGGATGGGTGAGCCCCGTGGTGGGTATTAAGGAGGGCACGAATTGCATGGAGCGCTGGTGTCATACACAAACAATGAATCATGGGGCACTGCATCAAACACTAATGATGTACTGTACGGTGACTAACAAAAGAAAAAAAACAACAATATGAAATGGCTGCCAAAAGCCAAAACAACTCTAGGCTCCTCCAACTGAAATTGTGTGTGAAAATTAGCTCTTCATCTCGTTTGGTAGACCACATCCAACGAGCACCAATATCAGAAAGACCAGATGGGATCTAAGGGTGACCGCCCCAGGACAGGGTCTGAAAACCACACTGGCCAGCAATGGCTATGGCACCAGGATCCAGCCCCACACTGGGGAGAGAAGGGACTTCCAGGGACTGCTGTGTGGAAGGATATGGCCCATCCTTTCCTGCACAGCTTCCTGCAGTTCAGACCCACAGGGAAAAGCAGATGGAGAGCAAGTAGAGCACTGGGCAGTAAGAGAAATTTCTGATGATGAAAGCAATTAAACAAGGATCACATTCTAGAGACACCTGCCCTGGGCACGTGCAGGCAGCACCCAGAGGACCCACTATGGGGACACGGGCTCTAGAGTTCTGACAGCACAACCGAGTTCTACCCCCCCGACTACAGGCTCTCTCCTTTCTAACATGCTCAGACGGGACCCCGCATCCCTAAACTGAAAGATCTCAGCTCTATGATTTTTGATACGGGCCTTAACTCCACAGAGCACGCTGGGGACACCAGAGACGGACACCTGACAACATTCGTCACCCCTGCGGCGTCATGAGCTAGACAGAGTCCGGTCCCGTTCTTCTCTAAACTCGTCGCTTTAAAAGCAGAGGACAGTGCACAAACTTACTACCAATTTCTTTTCACACAGGGATGTTATCAGCCACATTCAGCACACACTTAAATAACTTTCCGAACACTCGGAAATTTAAACAGCCGAACCGGAATCTTAAACATGACAGATAACAATACAAAGAACTAAAGAAATCTAAGGTTACAAAGGGTCAAAAGGCGCTGCAGACCTTAGTGCCATGGTGGCCCCTGGGGAGGGAGATGGGCGCGTGCTGACTGGGAAGACCGGGCAGGAGGGAACGGAGCCGGCGAGTCGGGGAAGAGGGGCACAGATGAACAGGGTCCAGATGTCCTGAGTGTCTCCCAGAGCCTGTCCTACAGCAGCCTAGTCCTGACCAGTTCCAACTTGAAGCCATAATGAATGGGAAGGAAAACCGACCTTCACCCTTTCACCAGGGTTGACCGAAGTGCTAAGTTCAAAATTGATTGTAAAAATTCAACAAGTCCGTTGTCCTGAATTACTGGCCTTCCCGGTGATTCTGTCACTCATTGTATTCAATCAACAACGGCCAGCGAACTTCCACGTTCACACCCCAGGGTTCACAGAGCTCAACAGCACCATTTCTCACTGGGCCCAATGTTCTCTTAAACTGGGAGGATACCAGCAGCTACAGAGGCCCAAGCATCTGTCCCCAAACATGTAGTAGGCGGTGAGCCACTACCAGAGGGTGACCCCCCCGACTCCCCCATTAGGCAAAGAGCTTATGGTGGAATAAAATCTGGCTCTGCCCTCCTCATCAGGACCATGTGCTGTGAACACATGAGCCCAACCCCAAAGTACTTCACACCCCCTTCCCCCTCCTACAGCATAAAAACCCCTAACAATCCACCTTACATCATAAAGGAAGAAACAGATGTCACTCTACTTAAAACTTGATCTCAAAGCAAACTGTAGGTTTAGATCACTTGCGTATAATTCTTTTTCTAAATTACTCTCCCCAATGATCCCAGTTCCCGAGTCTGTAGCTGAAGAGATCCTGCAAAAGCCTGCATCCCTTCTCAGGTACCCAGAGTTCCCCACCCCAACGACCAAGAAGATGAAGTTATCAAATCTACTGTTCTGACCTCCAGAAATGGAAGACGCAGACCTGACTTCCTCTCTTGTGCAACACACACTTCCAGCCTCTCCCTTCTACTCCTACCGTTAGCCCTTTCACTCTTCCTTCTTCTTACCTGAAAGCCTTCTAGGTTTCTGGGGGCCCTTTCCCCCATAGATACTCGTCTCCACACTACATCCATAAAAGGCCTTCAACTGCTCTACAAACTCTATCCTTCTAGGAGCACACACCCACCGAGATACCCTCTCTAGGGACCCAAGCAGGATTTACAAATTAGATTCCTTCTCCCCACTGAGCACAGGCTTTCTGCTCTCATGGAGCTCTTCCCCCATCTCGGGGAAGGCTCTCCACCCCACGGTGGGCCTGCCTGTACTCCCTCTCCCTGATCCCAGGCAGTAGTTGTCCCATGTTGCACTATGAGTCAAGGCTTGGCAACCCCGCAGAGCCAGACGGAAATGTGCGCGCTCAATTACCTTGGCTACCTGAGCAAAGAAACTTGCTTTGCAGCGTCTCCACTCTTTCAGAAAAATAACACGAACGACTCAAAAAAGGGACCGGACGTGGCCATCCCAATAACAGATTCCCACATCCACCAACAAGGCTAGAAAGGGCACTGAAACCCCAGTCTCATTGTGAAATCTTAGACGCTTTTGAACTATGAAGGGGAAAGGTCTCCCCTTTGGCCTTTGTGGCATCCAGAGGACCCGAGTTTGCTCTCCTCTCAAAAACCATCTGGACCAGTCAGTGAGCACCCCACAGGGAGGCAGTAAGGCTTCTCGGCTACTTCAGGGCAAACTCAGCAGGCCTGGCTTCCAGCATCTCCTGTTTACTATCTCCATGACCTTGGAAGATTATTCAACATCCTCAAGTCCCTATCCTTGTCTGCATAGTGGGCATAATAACTGATCTCAGAGAATTAATATGTTGATTCTTTCTATTCTCCCGTGAACACCAATTATAGGCCCTAAGGCAAACGTTAGTGATACTAGAACATGACACTAGGCCCCAGAGTCTCAGACTTCCCTATCAGTCACCACATGGAAATCACCTACAATGGACAAGTTATATCCACAAGACCTAAGCTGCTCACAAGATGTTCCCATTCTCAGAAATAGTATAGGAATGTGGAAAAAGATTATGAAACAGGACCCACTGGAGGAAAAATGTTCTTTGAACATTCTTTGCATCCTACTACTTCCTTACCTAATAAGCTCTGAGATGTCTCCATGCTCTAGGCCAGCATTTCCCAAAGAGCGACAGCAGTCCCTTGAGATGATTCCTGAAAATCCTGTTGTTCTAGGTCTGATCTGCAGACCGAGCCTAACGCATCCCCACCTCGGAGACTCGGGGTGCACGTTGACATCACCGCTCTGAGCAGTTCTGTGTTCAAGTTGCTTCACTCCGGATTAATCCAGCATTTCCCAAACCTCTTTGGCCATCTTTACCCCTCTGATAATATCAAGCGCCCCATTTTCCTACAGTTGACCCCAGCCTTCACGGGTCTCCAGTCCAGCCCCTCATTGTCCAGTCCACAGTCCTACAGACCCTCTCACCATGTAGGTTACACTTACCGGGGTACTGGCCCCTGATTGTACCTTCTGGTTTTAACAGCTTGAAACAAAATTCCCAGAACACACAATTCACTATTTCGAAGTATACAATTCAAAGGGTTTTAAGTAAATCTGTTTAATTGTACATCCATCACCACCATCAATTTTAGAAAACTTTCATCTCCTTCCTCCACCCCCAAAAATACCCATAAGCAGTCTCTACCCATGTCACCTCTAACCTCAAGCCCTAGACAAGTAATAACGTGCTCTCTAGATTTGCTTGTTCTGGACACGCTTAAATGGAGTCACACAACATGGTCCTGTGTGTCTGGCTTCTTTTGCTCAGCTGGCTTTCAAGGTTCATCCACGTGGTAGCCCGTATCAGGACTTTGTCCCTTTTTGTCCTAACACCAGTATATGGATGTACCAGGTTTTGTTTATCCATTCATCAGCTGACAGTTACTTAGGTTGTTTTCACCTGTTGGCTATTACGAGCAATGCTATTATGAACATTTGCATAGTTTTTCCGTAAACACCGTTCCATTTCTCTCGGGTATATATATTTAAGAGTGGAATTGTGGAGTCACGTGGGTAAGTGTGCTTAACCTCTTGAGAAACTGCCGAAGTATTTTCTAAAGCAGCTAACATGGGACGTTCCCACTGGCAGCACAGGAAGATGTTCATTTCTCCAGTCTCACCTACACTTGTCACTACGTCTTTTTTTTTTTTTTTTTTTTTAGATTTTATTTATTTATTTGACAGAGAGATACAAGTAGGCAGAGAGGCAGGCAGAGAGAGTGAGAGGGAAGCAGGCTCCCTGCCGAGCAGAGAGCCCGATGCGGGACTCGATCCCAGGACCCCGAGATCATGACCTGAGCCGAAGGCAGCGGCTTAAACCACTGAGCCACCCAGGCGCCCCGTCACTACGTCTTTTTGATTCGACATCCCAAGGGGCATGAGGCAGTAGGTCATCGTGGTTTTGTGACTGTGTCTTTGATGTCCCACTAGTGAGGTGACGATCGCTCTACTCCAGCCACCCCGCTGCCTTCTCACTATGCACCGTATCAGTTCATCAAGACCCAGCTTAAATCCCACAGGTTTCTTAGACCATCTGTGACCACCAAGGCTCCAAGCTCGATAACAGTGACGTCATACATGGCTTTTGTGTACACTTCCTGCAGTGGCAGGGGTTTTGGCTGATGAGGGCTTCTCTCCCCCACCAGACTGTGTGCTCCTTCAGAGTCCGGGAACGTTCTTCCGTTTTTCAGTGCTCATGCAGCAAGCCGTCCGGCAAGTGGCTGCTAGCACACCAATGCCTGCAGGTACAACTGAACGCAGGAGCTGAGGCGGAGCTGGGTAGGCTGGAAGAGTGGGCACACTGGGTCTCGGACTGGGAGGAAGGAGCAGAAGCAGCAAGTAGTGGAGATGAGTGTCCTCTCTTAGAGGGAACTATAGGTCCTCGTGCAGAGGCTAGAACTAATCAATGTGAGGTTTCATACGATTTCAACCTTTATTTTTTGAGAGAGATTTTATTTGAAAGAGAGTGTGCATGTGTGAGGTGGGGGTGGGGAGTAGGGGAGTGGGCAGGGAGTAGGGGAGTGGGCAGGGGGTAGGGGAGTGGGCAGGGGGTAGAGGGAGAGGAAGAGAGGGAATCCCAAAGCAAGTTCCCATGCTGAGAGTTGAGCCCAATGCAAGGCTCAAGCTCATGATCCTCACATGACCTGAGCCAAAACCAAGAGTCAGATGCTCAGAGCACTTGGGTGGCTCAGTGGGTTAAGCCTCTGCCTTCGGCTTAGGTCATGATCTCAGGGTCTTGGGATCGAGCCCCATATCAGGCTCTCTGCTCAGCAGGGAGCCTGCTTCCTTCTCACTCTCTGCCTCCTTGTGATCGCTGTGTCAAATAAATAAATAAAGTCTTTAAAAAACAAGTCAGATCCTCGACCAACTGAGCCACCCAGGCACCTCTAACCTTTTCTTTACTGTGAATCGCCATTTACTCTCAAGTCTAGCTTTGCTGAATTCAACAGGGGTAGGGGCAGTGACTAGTTGCTGGCTGTCCTTGTGTTTCCTCCCTCTTCCCGCCAGCACGACAGGACTCTGCAGCAGCTCTAGGATGGGGATGATGGTCTGTAGCTATCCCTCTGAGCTCTGACAGGATCCCCCGACCCGCTCAGAGCATCAGGAGCTGGAAAGTCTCTGATGTGAGCCACATCAAGAAAGAAAATCTATAGGGTCAACTGAGTGTAGACAAAGCAGGAAAGAATAACCAATGAAAGAAATGTTTCTTCAACAAATGGTGTTAGAAAAACTGGACAGCAACATAAAGAAAGAAACTGGACTTTCTTACACCACACACAAAAATAAACTCAGAACAGACAAAAGTCCTAAATATGAGACAGGAAATCATCAAAATCCTGGAGGAGAACACAGGCAGCAAACTCTTTGACCTTGGCCACAGCAATTTCTTACTAGACACATCACCAGAGACAAGGGAGACAAAAGCAAACGTGAACTATTGGGACTCCATCAAGATAAAAAGCTTCTGCACAGACAAGGAAACAATCAACAAAACTAAAAGGCAGCCCATGGAATGGGAGAAGACATTTGCAAAGGACACATCTGATAAAGGCTTAGTATCCAAAATCTAAAAAGAGCTTATCAAACACAACACCCAAAAAGCCAATAATCCAGCTAAGAAATGGGCAGAAGACATGAATAGACACTTTTCCAAAGAAGACATCCAGATGGTCAACAGACACAAGAGAGATGCTTAACATTACATGGCAACAGGGAAAGACAGATCAAAACTTCAATGAGATACCACCTCGCACCTGTCAGAATGGCTAAAATCAACAATGCAGGAAACAACAAACATTGGTGAGGATGCAGAGAAAGGGGACGCCTCTTGCTCTGTTGGTGGGAATGCAAACTGGTGCAGCCACTCTGGAGAACAGTGTGGAGCCTCCTCAGAAAGCTAAAAATCGAACTACCTTATGATCTATCAATTGCACCACTAAGTATTTACTCAAAGGATACAAAAATACAGATCTGAAGGGGCACCGGCACTCTGATGTTTACAGCAGCATTATCAACAATACCAAACTATGGAAAGAGCCTAAGTGTCCATCAACTAGTGAATGGATAAAGAAGATGTGGTATAAATACGGATACACACAGGAATATTACTCAGCAATCAAAAAGAACTCAAAAAAAAAAAAAAACTCTTGCTATTTGCAAGGACAAGGATGAAGCTACAGTTTATTATACTCAGCAAAATGAATCAGAGAAAAACAAATACCATGTGATTTCACACCCGGGTGGAATTTAACAAAATGAAACAGATGAACATATGGGAAGGGAACAACAACAATACTATACTCTATGGTAACTAACTAGAATTTAAATACAAACTTGAAAGAAAAAAAAGAAAATCAAATCCACAGTGAATCAAGAGATAGAACTGCTGAATCCAAGGCCAACGGAGTCATAGTCTCCCAAGACTGCAAGTCATTAACTTTGGTTTCTTACACTGATTTCACTCAGCTGTTCCAGAAATCAGACGCAAAGCGCTCTGTGCTAGGCTGTGGCTACTTGAATCACATCATTATTTCAATAGCTACCGATGAATCAAGGAGGAACACAACCCAGTCGGGAAATATGGTTCAATGAATGTGGTCTAGCATCTGGATTGATAGAGAAGGTCCATACTGGAAATACAGCAAGAACTTTTCTGCACAACAAAGATTCTGTTGGGGCTTCCAATGTGTCTCTCGAATCAGTAAGAAACCCTAAGATGCTGACACCAGAACATTCAAAAATAGCTCTCTCCCGTGGCCACACATGCTGGACTTACGCTTCTAATGTGCGTTCATGAGCAAAAATTGCGTAATAATGTCAGCAAAATTATTTGGCTACAACCTAGGACTCAGTGAGTATAATGAGTATAAACTTTAAAACAAAACCCTGAAGGAAGCAATTCTTGATCCAACTTTAACACCCAAACCCCTTAATTGTGAAATTCATAAACCTAGGGCAAGACTGGATCATCACCATCCTGTACAACTGCATCCCCTTCCCTCTAGTGGGTGTGAACATGGACCCAAGCAAATGAAATAACCCAAGTATTGAATAACCATGCACCCAGCTCCAGGCAAGGAAGGTAAGAACAGGGGCATTTAGGCGAGACGATCTATGGTGTGGAGAGCTCCGGAGGCTAGAAGACTCTCAGAGCTATCAGGGCACCCCAAGAAGTCTTCAGTAAAAGAACCCCAGCAACTTCTGATACATCTAAGTGCAACGGGGTAAGAGGAGAATGGGACGGAAAACAATGATAAATGACATCCATCAAGAGACGAGTCAAAGAGCTGCTAAAACTTTTAGCATAGTACAAAGTCATCAGAACCAAGCCACTCACCTGTGTGTTTTAAGATTTTAGAGAGAGATGTTTTAACGTATAGAAATAGAAGTCACTGAGAAAACAAAAAGAAAAATAAAATAAATTCCTTATTTTGGCAAATAGTCTCCAATATAAGTTATACCCAGAACAGTGGAACTGGGGACTTTAAGATATGGGTACTTGTATCACCGTAAATGGACAATCTTCTGTTGAAACACTGCACATTCAAATCAAGAGGAATACTTTATTTAGAATATATGTTGAATAAATAAAATCTTTTAAAAAAAAGATTTGAGAGAGAGAGAGAGTGTGTGTGTGTGTGTGTTTGTGATGTATGCATGCATGCTTTTGAGTAAGGAGAGGGGCAGAGGGAGACAATCTCCAGCAGACTCCCCACTGAGCAAAGAGCCCAAATGTGGGGCTCGATCTCACAGCCCATGAGATCATAACCTGAGCCAAAACCACAAGCCAAATACTCCAATGACTGAGCCACCTGGGTGCCCCTCACCTTCTGTTTTATAACCACAAAGAAGGCATCCTCCAAAGAAAGGAAGATAGTTGAAGACTCCACGTAAGTGAGTCTCCCAAAGCATGGGAGCCTGTCCCAATCCCAGGTCTTTCTCCACTTTGCCATACTCTTGACCTCCCATAGTAACACCTGAGTGGGGCTGCATACTAAAACACCGAAGCACATTAAAACCCATTCTTCTCTCCACATGACCTGACCATGAACCATGCTTTCAGTCAGCAGGCTTGCGTAAGTTATCAAGCTAAGTTATTTCTAGTCCAGCCCTGAAGGAGACTAATGCAGTACGTGGTCTTCTTTATGGCACTAGAGTAGTCAAAGGTAGAGACCATTTTAGCCCCCCAGGTGTCCACCACACTTTAGAGAAATAAAATGGTTCTGGGTCATTCTATTTGTTGAATTGCTCATATCTCCCATCACTGCTCATGTTGAACATGGTCAGTAAATATCCATAAGGAAGTAGAAATGTTTCTACACTGAGTTCTACAACCAGCAAGGAAATACTAAATCAATAGAGAAGTCTACAGAACAGCCTTCTTTCACAGAAACTTTCACTGGGCTGAAAATTATACCCTGAAATCCACTGAAACACAGACCATCTGAAATGGGATTCCCCTCTCACTAAATTAGCCAAAGCAGCCCTCCTCCCCACAAAGGACTTTCCTAAGCTTACTAGCTCCATAAGGAGTTCTCTAGAGATGGCAAGAAAGAGTTGCTTGGAAAGATCCAGAATGTTAGCATTAATAGGAATATGCATTTCTACCAAAACGTGGGTGAATCTATCTATCCCCACCTTATGCCTGAATAGTTTAAGACCATTGGTGTGGTGATTAGTTTTACATGTCAGCTTAGCTCGGCCATAGGACCCAGTATTTGGTCAAGCGGTAGTCAAGATAGTGCTGGTGAAGAGATTAGCATTTCAATTGGCAGGTTGTCTTTTTTTTTTTTTTAACCCATTACCCGTCATAATGTGGGTGGGCCTCAACCAATCAGATGAAGGCCCTAAGAGGGGGGGAAAAAAAAAAAAAAAGGTTTACCTTCCTGGAAGAGAGAATTATGACAACAGACTGGCCTCAGACTTGAAACACAATATTCACTCCTCCATAGGTCTCTAGCCTGCCAGCCTGCCCTGCAGACTGCACAACCACAGGAGACCATTCCTTAAAATAACCCACAGACCCCTCCCCAAACACACACATTCTCCCTCTCTTCTCCTGCTACTGGTTTGTTTCCCAGCAGAACCCTAATATAACCACCTAGCCCACTTTCCAATGAAACAGACCTGTACCTATCTTTCAGAGCTTAAAAAAAAAGCAAAACAGAGGAGATTGACTTAAGTCTCTAAAGAGAACTCTAGGCCCACTATGCATAACTCCTGTTTTGAAATTCCTATTTCAAATGCTTGGTAGCTCAGGAAGTTATCGGAGTCCTGGTTCCTTCAAAGGGAGCGAGACTTCAGTGGGATCTGTGAAACGCATGGTGAGGCTAGAAAATGAATCTGTTACCCCAGGAGGGGAGGCAAGGACATTGCTCAGAAAAACTGAATGAAGTCTTAGGAGCCCCTGCTCTTCAAGGAGAGGTTCAGGTTCATAGGATGACAATGACGACGAGGAGAAAGGCAGAGAGAACTAGAACCTGAGTTGGATCTGTCCCCAGTACTTTCACACAACCCCAGAATCACCACTCGACCACTGGGCAAAAGCAGCCAAGGAAGGCAGACACTTCCCTTTCTGCCCTCCGACTACCCAAAAGGACCGCTGGGCTGAAGTCTTTCTTACCTGGCCATCTGCTTGTAGGCTTCTTCTGCCACAGCAAAGATGTGCGGGTCCATGTCGCCCATGTTTTGGCCGCTGTAGGCATAGATGACATCTTGACCATAGATTGGCAGCTGCTCATAAGGATTAATGGCAACCAGCACAATCCCTGCAAACAGAGAATACAGTCAGATGCTGACAGCAAGACGGCCAGCCTGCACAAGCCTTTTATAGGCTCTGTTTATATACATCAAAACTAAACATGGAGTGGGAGAAAGAATCACAGCCAGTCACTCAACTAAATCAAGATGTGACTGAGTCTCCACCAGGCACTCTGCTAGGCTCTGGCGGAGAAAAGAAAGCCGGGCCTCCAAATACCCTAGAGTGTTGAATAAGCGCGTGTGCGTGTGCATACACAGGTGCTCAGCAAACGGCCCTCCTAAGATACACGTGAAGTGCTGCACAAGCAAATCCTGTCGCAACTGGTATGAACTGGGGACGCCAGTGAATTACTTAACCTCTAGGTGCCTCCGTTTCCTGGACTATAAAACTGGGAATCCTAATTACCTTCACCTGCTTGTCTGGCAGGTAATGATTAATAAAGAACTCTCGGACCAGCATCTTGCATAGTAAGCACAGAGTGTTAGATTTTTGTTAGCTCGTATCATTTTATATCATGTATTATTTTTCACTTTTTTAAAAAAAAGTTTTGTATCTCCTGAAAGTATGTCACAATGACGGACTCAAATACATGTTGCATGGGGAGTCAGCAAACCATCTAACACCCCCGATCTTTCATGGAAAGGCAAGGTGATATTGGAGAACATACAAAGAAAAATGAAATCCCATCTTCAAGAAATTCATGCCTTTTCCTTTCCAGTAAGAGCACAATCTGGATCTCAAGAGAACTGCTGACAGAGGTACCAAAAAAATGGGAGCTTTTCCAGTCATGTGGGGAAGTGCAAGAATGGAAAGGTCATTGCCAAGATGGGAGATCTCCTACATTGTGTTCCCCTCTGGTGTTTGAAAAGGTACACAAGTCAAGAAAATGAGAAGAGAATGGGGAAAACATCTGCCAAAAAAAAAAAAAAGTATCTGATAAAGGAGTACTATCCAAAACCAATAAAAAGAACTCTTAAAACTCAAGGATCAGAAAATGATCCATCTGATAGAAAAATGAACAAAAGATCTAAACAGAGACCTCACCAAGAACCAGAGATGGCAAACAAGCACATCACATTACCACCAGGGAAGTACAGATTACAGCTCTAAGGAGATACCACTACACACACGTTCAAATGGCCAAAACCCACAACACAGACAATACCAAATGCTGGTGAGAATGTGGAGGAATGGAAGTTCTACTTCGTCGCTGGGGGAGCGCAAAATGGTACAACCACTTCGGCGGTTTTTTACAAAACATGCTGTTACTGCAGAATTCAGCTTTCACACTCCTTGGTATTTATCCAAAGATGGTGAAAACTTTCTATGACACTAACACCTGCACGTGGATGTTCACAGTGGCTTTGACAACATCCAAAACTTAGAAGCAACTACGAGTACCTTCTACAAGTGACTCAAACTGACGCGCGGATAATGGACTTTTAGTGTTATAAAAGGGGGCTTATCAAGGTATGAGAAGACATGAAGGAAACTGAAACGCCTGTTACTAAGTGGAAGAAGCCAATCCGGAAAGGTCACGTGATTCCAACTCTACGACAGTCCATAGAAGACAAGATGATGGCGGCAGTAGGAAAGATCGTGGTCGCCAGGGACTGGGAGGAGGGAGGGATGCACAGATGGAGCCTAGGGGATCAGAGAGCAGTCAAACTACTGTCAGGGTACCATCATGGTGGATACATGTCGTCATGCATTTGTTCAAAACCACAGAATGTCCAACCACCCTGAGTGAACCCAATGGAAACAACAGACTTCGGGTGATAACAATGTGTCAGTGTGGGTTCATCGATTCTAACAGATGTATCACTCTTGAACAGAACGTTAACAGAAGGTGAGGCTGAGCATGTGTGGGGGAAGGAGGTGTCATATGGGAAATCTCTCTTTTGTACTCATTTTCATTGTGAACCTAAACACAGTTGCTTTAAAAAGTCTATTTTAAAAGGAAAAAAACATCCCAGAATACTTGGAATCATCTGGTGTACTACATTTCAGGCTAAGGGAGAGAAAGACACCCACCAAGTCTTCAAATGGAAGTTTGTCCAAAAAGACAACCTGGACCAAAAAGTAATGCCTAGAACTGATATATTTCTCCTAAAGCTAATGACTTGGAGGAGTCTCTCAAAAACAGCCTTAACATGTTGTCCTGCTTGTTAGAGGGCTGTATAAAGGCCTAATTCATGTAGCATTTTGATATTTCGGTATTATACTCCAAGGTCACATGTTTTCCTAAAATGTCTCAGCCACTTTCAGAGCAGAAAGGAGTGCTTCTTGAGGACTCTGTCTCCTGTGCCACGTTGGTCACTGTGAACAGCCGACGCCAGAGGGGCCAAGGGGCATTTGGAGGATTACGTACAAATACCAGGACCTATTTTAGAAGGGAGACTTTAAAGAGTGAAGCCGATGGTTGTTTGTTGTTGTTGTTGTTGTTTGGGGGGTTGTTTTTTTGTTTTCTTTTTTTAAAGCCCAACTTGTTGAAGTCTCTGATAACTGATGGTCTTTTTCAAATAGACTTCTCACCAGCAATTGGGTTGAAGAAGTTTTTGCGAAACTACTTCTCAAGCACTGAAGTCTCGCAGAAAAGCTCACGGGAACTTAGGAGCCAACCAACCAATTCCAAACCGAAGTGGAATAATACCACAGTGCAAAGAACTCTGGCCCTGAGGCCTCCCTTGTGATCGAAAGAGAAGACCAGGGCTCAAAGCACAACAGGGATGACCCCACCCCCACCCCTAAAGCAGCCACAGCCTGAATGCTCAGCCAGACCCCAAAAAGGTTTGCTCCTCAGACAATCATGGACAGGACTCTGGTTTTCACCATACCACTTCATACTCCCCCAAAAAGAAAAAAAAAAAAAAATGGAATGCAGGAAATTGAGAAGTTTCAAGAAAATCAAAAATGAGAATTTCAGGACTTTTGTTTTAAAGCATTTGTCATGTTTTCTGCTCATGAATTCGACAAATATTCGTCATGCACCATGTTTGTACATGGCAAAGGAGAGGGTCAGACAAAGACAGCACTATCTCAGGCTGAGAACAGAAGTCCACCGGGCATCTGTTTCTGGGGGTGTGCCCGGTGAGGACACAGACACCCGAGCTAGGGCCCTAGGATGTCTCTACTGCTCTCCTACAGACCCCCAGACTACGCCGAAGTCAGTCAAGTCACACCGTGCGGTCCATTTCTTCCCTGGTTGAGCTGTGATTAACACCAATCATCCCACAGAGATGTAGGACGGCCTAATTAAGCCACATTCTCTGATTGCAAACCCTTCAAGGGTCTCGGATGAGAGGTACTTATGAGAATGCTAGTAGGATTCCTAACTATTAGAGCTGAATACGTTCAGTCTAAAGATCGTAAGTCCTTTCAAACCCATGCAGACAACAGACGCACACCACTTACCACAGTAAGTGTAGATATGGTTCGACTCCAGGAAACGGACCTTTAAATTATGCAAAACTGCAGGCTCGTGTAGGTAGCTAAGGGCAGTTAGGTCATTTTCTCCCACCAGGATATCCGGATTCCGCAGAAAAGGCAGCTGGTTGCTTTGGACATCAATGGGGTATTCCCGAATCTAAAGAAATGCACGCAATAGACACAAAAAGGCAGGGTTAGGAAGCACGTAGCCTGCATTCGCTGTCCTGTCAGCTAAGGTCACTGCACTCACGTGATCCTGAGTGATGGAGACCAATAACCCATTCTAAGAAGGGCCAACTGAACGGAATGTTCATCTTGCCATAAGAGATGTTGAAAACTTGCTGGTGACATAATCCCAATGTATCGAGATTAAAAAATGAATGACACTAGAGATTCGGAAACACAATGAGATTTAATGACATATTCTACCGGCTTGCCGAGCTCCTCCTTAGTGGGTCTTTCGTTCTGGTTGCAATAGGAGTACTGCTCCTTCTCCCATGCAGCCAACCTTTTTTGCTCTCATTTAAGGCTCTTGCTTTCCTCCCCCCATCAACGGACCCATTCACTTCTTATTGGGATTGCCTTGCAACTAACTGCGCTACATGAACGCCCTCGAGTTGTACATCTGTTCCGCGACAGGCTGACTGCAAGCTACTCCAGGAAAATCATTTTATTTTGACGTGTGTCACCAGGGAGTCTCAAATGCAAGGTGCCAACCTTGTACCCCTAGCATGACCCTTACATGGGAGTACTCCGAAGATGTTTATTGACAGAACAGATTTATAACTGACTCACGCATATAAATATTCTATGTAATAAAAAGATGATGTTCTTTAGTGTGTAAACAGTAGACTCTTGGCTTGGGTTACCATGTTTTATCTGAGTTTTTTCATGGTGTTCTTTAAAATCCAAAAGCTTGTAAAAAACAGTTTCTCAAACACTACTTATATGTAGGCAGAGTCTGGGGTGGGACCCAGAAATCTGAAATAAAAAAGAAATCTACAAGTAGTTCTGCAACAGGTGGTCTACAGATATTTTAAGAACCACTCTTATATAAGCTTTTCAGGAAATTCTATGGGCATAGCCTCAATTTACTGGAATAAGTTTTTGTTTTTTTTTTAAAGAACATAAATATCAATGTTCTCTCTTGCCCCACTTTTAGATGGTCTTGCACAACAAGATCTTAAGGTATATTAGAGCTAGCATGTACAGGAACGGTGCTAAAATCAGCAGACAGATAAAATCTAATAGCAGATCCAGAAATAAATGCAGGCACAAAAGGAAAATTTGTTCGTAACACTGAAGTTATTAAAAGGAATTTTCCTTCTAACTGCCGCAGGTAAACTTGAAGCTGTTCAGAGAAGAAGAATTGAGCCTGTGTTCTAGTCTCATTCCCTCAGACAAACTAAGTTTTAGGTAAAACAAAAGAATAAGACCAAAATGAGAAAGAAAATGTAGTATGGTAGTTTTAAAAGCTTCAGAAAGAAGTACTTTTAAAGAATGATGGGAGAGTCAGAAGTATGTTGCAAATTTTTGTATTTTGACTATCAGTAGAATTTTTAAGCCATCATAAAACACACCACATGCAGAGTAAAATGAGAGAGGGGCAAAAGGATCTTGCATTACATAACAGAATTAATCTTAGTAACCAAGGTTTTAAGAAGTCAAAAGAAAACTAATACCCTGGGATGGCTGGCTGGCTCAGTCCATTAAGCGTCTGCCTTTGGCTCAGGTCATGATCCAGGGCTACCTACTCAGCAGGGAGTCTGCTTCTCCCTCCCTCTACTTGTGCTCTCCTTCTAGCTCTGACAAAATCTTTAAAAAAAAAAAAAAAATACACCAACAGAAAATTATGTATGGGATACAAGCCACAAAAAACTACAGACCACATGAAAAATGATTCAATGGCCATTAACCAAAGAAATGCAAATAATAGATTAGCAGCACCATTATCCACCACATAAGCAAAGGTATAGAAACTGGTAAGACCTTCAGTGGAAAGGATGTGGCCACACAGGTGTACTGTGCCCAGGTTCAGATGGACTGATCTTTCAGAAGGCAGCTGACAACAGCCCGTCAGACCCTGTCATGAATAGACTCTTTCTTGGCCTCAGGAGACAATCTCGCAAATGGGCAAAGATCTCAACAATCTATAAATCGTGAAAGTTAAACCTGACATACACCTGTGTTTACAGGCAAGCAGTTACCCACAGCATCCTGCTGAATTTATGAAGAGAATGAAATACAGCAACATCCCCACAAATTAACAACAGTTAGCCATGTTAGTGAGGTTTCCTTTCTATACGTTCCTATTGGGTGTGGGTGGGTGGGTGTGTGTGTGTGTGTGTGTGTGTGTGTGTAGGCTCTTCTTTTTGTGAAAAGGTCTTTTATCAAATTTACTCCATAGAGGAGAGTAATAAACTAGCTATCACTCCCTAGCAGGATACAGAATTTCTAGAAGATGGGCAACAAGGGGAAATGGAGTATGTTGAGATTTTAAGTTCTAGAGGTGATGGCTTCCCCCGCCACCCTTCACCTCTAGCTGGGACCCTAACCGCACCCTCCCTCTCCCTGAGTCTGTCTGCAGACCTCCCTGCCCCTGGAATGGCAGGTCTGCTCTGCATGTCCTGTGTGGCTCTGCGCCCCCCTCCCAGGCCCAGTACGCAGCCTGGGACACAGCCAAGTGCAGAACCACAGGGCTCCCCTAACTCAACCCCTGGTTGTTCAGATCAGAAAGCAGGGACCTGAGCTCCGAGTCTTAAAACCCTGAGACAGAAACGCTGGCATTTCATTTTTCCTCAGATGTAACACTCCCTCGAAAACTCTCCAAGCGCACAGAGGGAAACGCATATGCAGTTTTGTGAAAATAAGGTCCACAAACAAGCCAGCGGAGCCGGTTACAGGAAGACTGGAAAGTCAACATGCCCAGAGCCACAGCTAGGCTGGAGGAGGTGCGGGTTCAGCATCCGACGGAGCAGCGCCTGGGCTGTGAGTGTGTCCAGGGGGAAGCAGGGAAAAAGAGACTTAGGGGGTTTTCTTTAATAGGATTTTGATTCTAACACTGCTGTTAGTATCGAACGTTCACAGCTAACATGGTTTTATTTGAAATCTAAGCATTCAAGATGTGATCAGGGACCATGAAAACTTCCTGGCACAAAAGACTTCACAATGTAGTAAGTGGGCCATTGGAGGTGAAGAGGCAACCAAACGTTAACACTCGTGACAAGATTTAATTCTCAGTCACCACCCATAATGACCCTTGACACTGCCCCCACCCCACCCCGAGATGAGGAACTGACGGCCATCTCCAACTGGTCCTCACCTAGCATATTCGGACTCATCAAAACTTGAGAATATGGAGGAAGTGGTTAGGGGATTTGTCCATACTTGCACTTTCCAATAGGGCAGCATGTGTGGCTACTGAAATTAAATTCACTGAAATTAAACACAATCAAAACTTCAATTTCTCAGCCCACACGAGTCGCATTTCAAAGGCCCAGTGGATACATGTGGCCAGTGACCACCACACTGGCCAATACAGACAGACCACAGTCCACCATACCAGAATGTTCTTCTGGAGAACATTGGTCTAGATTGTTCTATACTCTATGGGTCTATGGTTTTAGAATACTTAGTAGGTGCTCAAAAATTTTTAGCTGAATGGAACGCTGGACTTTTTCATGACCTCTCTCATATCAACTCATACCCATGTTATACAGAACTACATAAAGAGAACATAATCCTAGAAACATCCTTGCATGACAACTCTCAACACAAAGATTTGGGGCTAAGAAGAAGCATATACGGTAGATAAAGCCAATTTCTTTCTCCTACTCTACCCACAGAACTAAGAGATCCAGAGAAAAGGAAGCTAGTAATAATATGGGTAACAGCTGGCAGGGGGTGGGTGCTGACCCTGAAGGGCTACACATAGCGTACTCAGGCACCGAACTAGAGAAGTCAAAATGGGCTCAGAACCATGGTGGAGCTTTGAGGTATGGTGTCTACCACCGTACATGTTCCTGGTTTGAGAAGTCAGCAAGAAACTCAGAAGTAGCTGTCCAAGGGGGTTTCAGAAAGAGTATGCATTTGGGAGGAGTATAAAAGGTACACTGGAGGTAGAGGCCAGTATCTCACCAAGTTGCTAATGGGTTTCTAAAGATTCCCAGCCTTGACCTTTTCATTTTCTAAGTCCCATGCTTACATATGTATTAGATTCATTACAAGTTAAACCAAAAGCCCCCACAAGGATACAGACGTGCTGTTTTTCACTGCTGTATAACCAGACCCTGGCAAATCATGGTGCAATTGCCTTTAATGAATCATGAATAAATGGTGACACAAGTAATTAGGGGAAGAAAATGGCCATAAAGGAAAACATAAAAGAAGTTCAAATTTTAAACAAAATGACAGCAGTATAAAAACAGAGTCCAAGTTAATCTTTTGATTCCAAATTAGCAGGAAACACAGCTTCGACATTCTGTTGGAATCGTGGGGTCCTAGTTTGGCTTTTGACTAGGTGGGTCTCAGCAATGAACAATCCAGACCACTTCCTCTATGGGCTTAATCCAGGGTTTACTCAACCTCCACACCGTTCGCATTTGGACGGGGGTGTGGGGGGGGGGGGGCTGGCTGCCCTGGGCATCCTGGGGTGCTTAGCAGCATCCCTGCCCTCTACCTGCCAGACACCAGTAGCAGACCCTCCTTAGTTAGGACAACTCAAAACGTATCCAGACACTGCCCAATGTCCCTGTGCTCGCGGGGGTGGGGAGAGAACAGGGAGCAGAAATCACTGCCTGAACCATCTCTGAGCAGAAGCAGCCAGGCAGAATGTCCTAACTGACGGAAAAGATCACTAATACAGCAGAGGAAAGGGGCAACAGTAACAGGACACAGTTCCCTCCGGAGATGGATGCTGGCAGTGATCGCACAACAGTGTGAGTGCCCTGAATGCCCTTGACGGCACACCTCGGAAAATGGTGGAGACGGTCATTTCTAGGGTTACGTGTATTTTACAATAAAAATATTTCCGTTGGAAAATTATAGCCTACTTTAGGTAAGATAACTAACTGCATTGGTAACAATATGACTAATAGACCTTTATGTGCCATTTGTTCTATAGCCTTAAACTTTTTTCATATATGTACAACACAAACTGAATAAATACGGTCTTCCTCCTATTATCCTTGCCATCTGAACAAAGACAGTCTCAACTTATTAGGTGACCAACCAAATATTCAAAGAACAGAAATAACCAGTAAAATGAAAATCACTTGCACCAAGAAGTTCTGCTGGGACGGGTGCACTGGCCGATCTCAGCTCTTACTTTGCCAGCTGTGCAGACAGTTGACACTTTCCTCAACGGCGCTGACGAGCCCCGTGGGCATTCTCTAGGTGCACAGGTCCGAGTGCGCCAACGGCCAAGTGCAGTGGTCCAGTTCTTCTGCAACATTTGCTTCTTGGCATAAAGAACCAAGCTGGCCATCTCCTGGCTGTAACAGCTTGCGATGTTTGGCACCGTCCTCAGACCTGAATAAGAGGGGCCTTTCCCTGGGCCCTGCATCTTCAAGGGCTCCATCATTTTAGACACCAAACAGAAGCTTATGAAAGAACACGTGGTCACTCTGCCCCTTGGCATCAGGTTTCAGGGCTGCCGCAGTGAGATCCGCAGCCCTCGGCACACACTCCTGGGACTAAGCCATTCGGCCCCGGGGAAATGCTCCTGTACACCTCGTGCCCCACATTGTCAGGTAAGACAACGGCCGCCAGGTGCCAGGCAGGCCTGGGGACTCTTAACACTGCCAACACCAGAGGCAGACACTGCTTCCAGGCATGGGGAGGAGCCGGCAGTCAAGATGCTTAGAGTAAATAAAGGAAAGGCAAATTGGCACATTAATGCTGCCTTTCAGAGGCACAACTGCAAAGAAAATTCACACATGGAAACACCAATACCAGGCCCAGTGTCCAGGTTCCCACTTCCCCACAGGCTTGGGGCTCCAGAGGCCCTCACAAATTAGTACAGTGTTTGCAATCACGGCAACACGACAAGAGGAATATGTTGCAATACTCCATGATTCATGTTCCTCTGCAATTTCTTTACACACAGGTACAGGCACAACATGCTTAAAGATAACAGTTATTTACACTGGCAGCCAGATGGCGATGGAAGAGTAGGGAGTTGCAAACGTGTTTTTAATATATTAGATGTTTTAGTTTTCAAAAATCAGCAATGTGGGTTTCACGTGCCTGTTGATGAAGCATGTCTTTACTCGCAGAGGCAGGCTCACACCCACCCGCTTGCCTTGGCCCCACCAATGTTCAAGGGCTGGGGTACGTGGAGACACAGGTAGGGTACATCCCCCTCCTTCAAGCTCCGGTGTGGCCGTCTTCCTCTCACACACACTCAGGGAGGGCCCTGCACAGAGGGAGGCCTTCTGTGAAGGTGGCTGTGGGACGCTGGATACGAACTCCAGGCAGGAGACTCTCAGGGATGGATGGAACATACCCAACATCACAAAGGCCACGTGTGAAACAGCCACAGCTAATGTCATCCTTAATAGGAAAACCAGAGCTTTTCCCTGACAGTCAGGAACAAGACAGGGACACCCACTCTAACCATTACTATTTAACATAGTACTGGTAGTCCTCGCCTCAGTATTCAGGCAACAAGAGGAATGAAAGGCATCCAAATCAGCAAGAAGGAGGTCAAACTTTCACAGACAACATGATAGTCTATTTAGAAAACTAGAAAGCACCAAAAAATTGCTCAAACACATGAATTCAGCAAACTTGCAGGACATAAAAATCAACATATAGACATCTGTTCCATTTCTCCACACTAACAATGAAGCAGAAGAAATCAAGGAATCAAGTCCATTTGCAACTGCACCAAACACCATAAGGTACCTAGGAATAAATCTAATGAGAGAGATAAAAGAAAAAAAATCTGTACTCTGAAAATGATAGAACACTATGGAAGAAACTAAAAACGACATAAGGAAACCGAAAAACATTAGATGCTCATGGATCAGAAGAATATACATCGGTAAAATATCTATGTTGTCCAAAGTAATCTACAAATTTAATCCTTATCAAAATACCACCAGCATTTTTCACAGAGCTAGAACAAACAACTCTAAAATTTGTATTGAACCACAAAAGACCCCAGATAGTCAAAACAATCCTGAAAAAGCAAAGCAAAGCTGGAGTTACCAGGAAAGTATGGTACCGTCCCATAGATCAGACACACAGATGAACAGACACACAGATCAATGGAACAGAACAGAGAACGCAGAAATGGACCCACAACTCTCTGGTCAACTAATCTTTGACAAAGCAGGAAAGAACATCCAAGGGGAAAAAAGAGTCTCTTCAAAAAATGGTGTTGGGAAAGCTAGACAACATGCACAAGAACGAAACTGGAGTGAAACTTTCTTACAGGGCACAAAGATTAATTCAAAATGGAGGAAAGACCTAAATGTGAGACAGGAAACCATCAAAATCCTAGAGACAAACATGGGCAGCAACCTCTTTGACCTCGACCACAGCAACTTCTTGCTAGACACGTGGCCAGAGGCAAGGGAAACAACAGCAAACGTGAACTACTGGGACCTCATAAGATAAAAAGCTTCTGCACAGTGAAGGAAACAGTCAAGGAAACTAAAAGGCAGCTCGCGGAATGGGAGAAGACATTTGCAAAGGACATATCTGATGACGGGTTAGCATCCAAAATCTATAAAGGGCTTATCAAACTCAACACCCAAAAAGCAAATAATCCAGTTAAGAAATGGGCAGAAGACCTAGACCCTTTTCCAAAGAAGACATCCAGATGGCCAACAGACACATGAAAAGACACTCAGCATCGCTCATCATCAGGGAAATGCGAATCAAAACCACAATGAGATACCACCTCACACCTGTGAGAATAGCTAAAATTAACAAATCAGGAATTAACAGATGTTGGTGAGGATCCGGAGAAAGGAGAAGCCTCTTGCACTGTTGGTGGGAATGCAAGCTGGTGCAGCCACTCTGGAAAACACTGTGGACGTTCCTAAAAAGTTAAAAATAGAGCTACCCTACCACGCAGCAATGGCACTACTAGGTATTTACCCACAGGATACAAAAATACAGATTCAAAAGGGCACAGGCACCCTGATGTTTACAGCTGCATTACCTACAATAGCCAAACTATGGAAAGGGCCCAAGTGTCCACCAACTGACGAATGGATAGAGAAGATGTAGTATAAACATACAATGGAGTATCATTCCGCCATCGAAAAGAATATTTTACTATTTGTAATAACATGGATGGAGCTTAAGTGTATTATGCTAAGTAAAATAAGTCACTCAGAACAATAAACTTCAGGGCACCTGGGTGGCTTAGTCAGTTAAGCATCTGCCTTTGGCTCAGGTCATAATCTAAGGATCCTGGGATCAGCCCTGTGTTGGGGGCGGGGTGGGGGGGGTCCATGCTCAGCAGGGAGTCTGTTTCTCCCTCTCCCTGCCCCCCCAACCCCTTGGGCTCTCGCTCAAATAAAATCTTAAAACACACACACACACAACAAAAACAGACAAATTCCATATGATTTCACTCATATGTGGAATTTTTTTTTTTTAAGTAGGCTCCACACCCGGTGTGGGGCTTGAGCTCTTAACCCTGAGAGCAAAACCTGACCTGAGATCAAGTGTTGGCCACTTAACCGACTGAGCCCCCAGGCACCCCACCATATGTGGAATTTAGGGAACAAAACATATGAACTTACGGGAGGAGGAGGAAAAGAGAGGGAAGCAAACCATAAGAGGCTTAATAGAGAACAGACTGAGGCTTGATGGAGGGAGGCAAGCAGGGGGATGGCTACTCAGGCGCTGGGCATTAAGGAGGGCACCTGTCATGATGAGCACCAGGTGTTGTAAGTGATGAACCACTGAACTCTACTCCTGAACCAATATTGCAATGTTCACTAGGATTTAAATTAAAAAAAAAAAAAAATTAAATGCAAAACCATGGAAATGGTGAGTTTTCCCCGCCACTAGAGGGCAGGAATTACAAGGGAGGTGGAGGCAAGTACCCTAGGGCCGCTGGGTTCAGCTCTGCCGCAGGCAAACGAGGAGGGAACTTCGCATCACCACGGTTTGCCAACTGGCACAGAGATGTCTGACCGGGTTTAGAAGCAGCACAGCGGTAAGGGTGGGCACACCTGGCTACTCCGCACCCATCACAGCCGCGGGGAGAAAGAGAGGAAACTCCTTTTCCAAGAAGTTTCCCGTTGGCTTAAACAGAAAGTATCTTACATTGTGCTCAGGGAAACAAGCCAGACGCAGGACAAATATGGTAGAACCCAGAGCCATCAAACTCAGACCCAAACAGTGTTACCAGTACCTGCAGGGAGGGGTGGGGAGTTAGCACTGAATGGAGAGTTTCTGTTTTGCAAGATCAAGAGTTCTGGACGAGGATGGTGGTTCAACAAAGTGGAAGTACTTTATGTCACTGAACTGTGCATTTAAAAATGGTCAGTTTGACGTTTTGTGTATTTGACCACAACTAAAATGATAAGCGACGCTGAAGAAGAAACATCTCAGAGGAACACTAAGAAGACGGACCACCTTGAGCTGAGCACACAAGCGAGCAGTAAGGTAGAAGCTGGGGGTGGGGAGGGGGCGGGGGAGGACACTGTCGTTCCAGAAAAGAATGAACGTATCTTCGTCCTTCACCACCACAGGGAAACCCGCACTCTTGGCCTGCGGTGGTGGGGAGGGTGGGGAGCACTGCAGCTGGATTCCGGCCAGCCCGGTACACGAGGACGCTCTCGGCTACAGAGCAGAGGCTCTTCAAGCTCGCAGAGGCCAGTCCTCCAACTTCTGCTCTCCTGCCTCTGGGCCACCGCTCACTCAGCTTCGTCGCTCCTAGTGACCACTTGGTCCAGCAGTGGCCAAACCACACTCTGCAAGTGACCCGGACAGAGCTGGAGGTTCAGAGGCCATTATTTCTCCAGGGCTGCTAATCTTCACCCCCGGCATCCCTTCTGATCACACGCTGACTGGCCACATAGCAGGTGGGGAAGGGGGGGTCTGGGGCAGCTGCCAGGATTAGTCACGCTGGGCAGATTCTCAGCTGGGGAGGCAAGCATCTGCTGTTTTAGCAACGCGGCAGGTCATTCCTCACTACCTCCGTACAACCCTCTAAAAACACCCACCCACTTAAAAGATCATCTAAAATGAGATATGTTAGAAGAGAAGTTACGCCAGTCAAGTGGGGTGGGAAGTTATTCCACACAGTAAACATGACTCCATCTGTCGGGAATTTAGATTCTCGCCTCAAAACCAAGAGGAGGCGAGCCAAGTCCGCCTGCCGGGAAGGGGAAGGTGAGGCATGCACACCTTGGTGTGAAAGTGTAGCTCAGTGTCCCAGTTTTACCAAGTGATGGGCTTGAGGGGATGCAGACAGATGTTAGTAAGCAGAGCTGTCCCATCTTCCTGCCGACCCATGAGTTAATCACCAACCACAGTAAATACTATGTGAGCAAAGGCTAAGACAAGGTCCATTTCTCAAGTAGGTCATTGCTAAAGAGAAAGACAAGATCAAGATGCTTGAAGGAAGAAAGAACAGCAAGACAGTCAATGATCAAAGCCTAAATGATACGGTCCCAACTTTGAGGGCTGCTGTAATCTTGGGGGGAGGCCAGGAGCTCCCCGGCCTTCCCTCCACCCAATTCCTGCCCCACGGCAGCCCCTCCAACATAACCCACCCCAAGGCCAATGCTTGCTTTCCTCCTGCCACGTCCCTCAAAACCTGTTTCTCAATATGGAATCGAGAAAGAAAAAAAAAAGTCATTTCCCATGGCATTCATCTTTCTCAGGAGGACTTATTTCACGGAGCCCAATACCCACACAATACAAGGTCTAACCTTGTCGAGTCTCTGTCTTGTACGCCTGAAACTCATGTAACACTGTGTGTCAACTGCCCTCCTGAGTTTTGGGCAATGTCTGTTTCTCTCACAGTCTCCCCCACTGTAAGTCCTGCCCAAATGATGTGTGCCTGCATCCCGGGCCGCCTCTCTGACCCCTTCTTCAGAAGGTGCCTCGGTGCACAGGCCTCCTTTCCTTCAACATGCAAAGGGAACACCGTGTAGCCTCGGGGCTTTGTCACACACACCGCTCCTGCCCGGGACTCTCGGCACATGCATTCCGCTGCCGCGAGTCTTCAATGGCCAGCTCCTTTCCACGACCCCTGCAACTCCCTCAGCGCCTTCCCCTCCTCAGCCTGTCTTTTCTGTCTTATTCCTTATCCACCTGCCTGTGCCTCATGCAATGGGTCACAGCACTCTGCTATCCCTCTGTGCTCCCCGCAATGGCGGGGCCACGTACACCCCCAAGACCCCGCACAGTGCAAGCATTCAAATATTTGTGAAATGCACACTTCACAGAGAAGGCTAATCACAAAAGCTCGTGGGGAAAAAAAAATCAGATGGTGCCAGAAGAAGAGTTCATGGTTCATACTTTGTCTTCCTGTTGACTGAAGCCACTTGAAGGGCAGCTATAAAGTCATCTCGCTATAGCAGCCCACGCACAGGGAGGGCTCATGTGCCGGGCACTGTTCTAAACACATGTCACACAGCAACTCCTTTTTTTCTCAAAAGACCAACAGACAAACCATCACTCGAGTGGAACAGATGAAGTAACTGGTACAGAAGGATGCTAACTTGCCCGAGGGCACAGAGCTAGCAATGGCTTGGGTTCCCAATCCCCAGACAGGCTGGGTCCAGAGCCAGGGCTCCAACCACTCTCCTACGCGCTGTCTCTCCCGGCACCTCCTGCCTCTCCTCCCACTGATGCCTCAGCCCCACGAAGGGAACCCTCTCTTCCCTTCTAAGAAGATCCTTGCCATGGTCATCAGAGATCTCTCGGTGGCCAACACCAGTGGGTGTGGATTTCTTCTTATGCTTTACTGCTTTCGCATATGCGATCGACAGCAGCAACAAAAAGATGCCAGGGGCTCAAGCAGCTCTACTCTGCGGGGGCAAACTCCAGCCCGCAGTATACCACCCTGCCCCAGGCGGCAGACCCCCATGCGTCCCCGCATGGCCCGCACTTACCGTTCCATCTTCCAGTCTGAGCTGGAGGCTCTTCTCTCCCTCCTTGTAGTCCTTGGTTAATTCAGCTGAGCGCCACACTTCATCAGGGTCAGGGATCCAGACCCTTGTGTACTGGAAGATCAAAACGAGAAAGTCAGAAATAAAGCTTTCAGGTGTCCACATGGGTATTGCTATCTCTGAGGGGCCCTCCGGAGAATTTATAAAGCCGTCTTGACACATCTTCCTCCCTTCTCATTTCAAAACACAAGGTGATCTAACACCGTGACAAGTGAGTAACTCACAGGACTGGGGACAGAGGGCACTTTCTAGATCCCAAGAGAATGACACAGATCAATGTAATTATAATTCTGCCAGCAAGACCGTCAAGACTGCGTCTGGTGACGTCCACCAGAGCTGCGCACCGAGGTCTCAAGGGTGGGATGGAACAGCAGGGTCGGAGGAAACATCTAGTGAGCCAAGATGAGGAACAAAACCACACATGCCAAAGCTGAGACGGAAGAGCCCATCCTCAAATCTTGGGAACCTCTGCTCTGGTACGCTGCATTCAGGGACAAAGCCATTTTCCTGCAGAAGCGAAAGGTGTAAGCAAATTGAAAGTATATTTACATATTTCCCAACTGCCAGCAACCTCAATGTACTTGTGCATTATTTTTTAAGATTTTATTTATTTATGTGACAGACAGATATCACAAGTAGGCCGAGAGGCAGGCAGAGAGAGAGGAGGAAGCAGGCTCCCCGCTGAGCAGAGAGCCCGATGCGGGGCTCGATCCCAGGACCCTGGGATCCTGACCTGAGCCGAAGGCAGAGGCTTTAACCCACTGAGCCACCCAGGCGCCCCGTACTTGTGCATTCTTTAAGCCCAAACCCGCCCCCAAATCCTGCTCAAGCTCTCCCAGCTGCGATGGGATTTGCAAGGTCAGGAAGCCAGCCAACCCCTAGCAAGGAACAACACAGCCCTGGGGAAGTAAGGCCTCCTGCTCTAGCTGGGGGCTGTGAGCGGGGACTGCACATTGTCCTCACCTGAGAACGTGACAACACCGAGACTGAGTTCCACCTCAGCCCGACTCAGAATCCGAGGGGACAGAGGAGCTCCCACAGCGAGTATAATGTGCAGCCAGGAACCCGCAGCTCAGGGGCACGGACCAGCAGCATCGGGCCAGCAGGCTCGGCAGCGTGCCTTCCATCTGCCCGACACATTTCTGAATTTTACAGGGGTGTGATCGGCACAGGACCTCTTTGCTTTAGAACCTGGCTCTGTGTGCACAAGCGCGCTCACACCTGGTTTCATGGCCACAGAACCTCCTCAGCAAACCTGAGACTAACAGCTCTTACAAGCAGAAGGCCAGTCAGGACGTGAGTCTGGGTCCGCAGAACCGACCTGCCTCGCGGAGCGGCCGCTCCAAGTCCAGAGCTGGCAGCCAGTGGGCTTTATTGTGGGTTTGCCTTTTCACAGCGCCTCCTCCAGATGGTTACTGCCCTTTTTAAAAGCAAGCCCCTGGCCCTTACTGCACTGGTCTCGAATTCACCAGCAAGAGGAGTAAGTCACGAGCCAACAGACTCACGATGCTCATTAATGGGAACGCAAACCACACCCAATTTGCACCCCTGGCACCCCTGGTATCCCAGCCCAGGATACACTGCCAAAGTCGCTTTTTGCATTGTGAAAAACTGAGTTCACAGGATCGCCTCCCTCCCTCTGAGCTGCTGTAATGATCGTATCTTCCCAGAAGATTCTCTACAGCTTCACAGCACCTAAGCACTTCGGCGTAGACATTAAATGCTCTGAGCCACCTCCGGAGAAAGCTCTGAGCATCTGCCAACCGGAACTGTCAACGTGGCTTCTCCCTTCAGGTGCCCCTCCTCCACCGTCCTGTAAACCGACCTTCCACCCAGCTGCAAGGACTTTTCAGATCTTGTCCCCAAGCCTCAGGTGAGGGACCTTTCCTCAGCCTCACTACAGTTGTCATCCCTCTGAGCTCACTCCTGGGATCTCCCGTCCAGGCAGAGGGAGTCCGGCCTACCCAAGAAATTGTACGCAAAGTCTCCACGCTGTGTAAATGGGGTTGGAATGGCTCCAGGGAAAAGGGACAAAAAGAGTAAGGGAAGTCCCAACAGGAACGGAGTGAAGAGAAGGATGGTATGCAGACATCGTCAAGATGCTGGGCATCCTGGAAGCCCATGGGCCCAGTCCTGGCTCACCCAGGGGCTCCTCTGGGTGGACCTCTGTGGTCCACATCCCCCTCACTGACCTGTTAACTGCCCCAGCACTGGAAAACCTCACTGCCCAGCACTAGCTGCTTAATTCTTAATCCACGAGAGCCCATCTATCTACTTAAATCAATCTTATCTCTCAATAGACTGAAAACAGTTACTGGCAGGAAACGGTCTCTATTTTCCCACAGAACTAAGCACAGCATCAGAGCAGCTCTTTGCTGCTCCAAGTGAGGAGCCGAGGCTCACCATTACCTGGGAGCGTGTTAGGAGCGGAGACCCTCGCCTCCACCCGCACCCACTGCATCACAGCACCCCCAAGTACTTGCTCTTCTGCTGCTTCTGTACGTGCTCATTCTTCCCTCTGTGCACAGCTCAGCAAACCAGAGCCCTCGGCCAAGTCTAGTGCGCCCCGTGCTTTTGTGCAACCCAGGACGTAAGTATGATCTTCAAGTGTTTAAATGGCTGGGAGGAAAAAAGAACGATATCCAGACGACAGCATGTCAATTACAGGAAAGTCAAACTTTGGTATCCGTGAAATTGTACAGGAACACAAGCTCACATACAGTCTATGGCTGCCCCTGCACTTGGATAATGGTCATGTCGTTGACACCCCACGGCGCCGAAAGCCTGAAAGGTTTACTATCTGCCCATTACAGTGAAACTTTGCTGCCCTTGCCCTTTGTACACACTGTTTCTGCAGCTCAGAACATCCTTCCCTCACTCGTCCATGTGGGCAGAGTCGGAGTCCCAGGTTCCTGTCCTCACTGAACCCTGACCTTCCCTGTGCCCTCCCGGGTTAGCCCTTACTAACTCTGAGTGGCAGCAACCCCTTCTTCTATGATTTACTTCACAGTTTTGCAGGCATTTTTTTTTAAGATTTTATTTATTTGACACAGAAAGAGAGATCACAAGTAGGCAGAGAAGCAGGCAGAGAGAGAGGGGAAAGCAGGCTCCCCGCTGAGCAGAGAGCCAGATTTGGGGCTCAATCCCAGGACCCCGAGATCATGACGTGAGCCAAAGTCAGAGGCTTAACCCACTGAGCCACCCAGGTGCCCCAGCGGGCATTTCTTTCACATCCATGTCACCCCACTATCGTCAGGTCTTTCAGATACGCTATTGCTCAGTCTCCCTGGCATATAGATGCTCAATAAATGTTTTCTGAGACAGGAATCCATAAAGAATGCATTTATGAGGCATCAGGTTTCCATGTAAAACACACTGTGATACGTACAATGTAATCAAGTAGAAACATGGAGACCTATCACCTGACTGTATGTCAGTCAAGTGGGCAATTCACATAAAAATACGCTCTAAGGAGTGATGGGACCAATTCCTACGGAGAGTAATAGCTATTCAGCAGGGACAGGCAAGTCAAGCAAAGGGAAGGCAGCAACAATTGATGCCAACTGAGGACACATATGGCCAAAGGCTCCCATCATGTTTTAAAGGACATTGTGTATTACACACCTGGTCAAGAAAGTTCTAGATTCCAATCAAGGAAACATTTCAGCACTTACTATGTACCCACCATGCTAGACACTGTCCTATTTCCTCCAACCCCATGATAAAGACAAAGGTGGACATGTGCTGAGATCAGAGCAGTTCACTCTTAGAGCCGCACTAGTCAGCCCTACGTTGTGATGATATGGGATGGGGAACATCTGCAAGCAGGCCTCCCCGCAGCTTTCTGCTTCCCCATCTTTATCCTATTTCATGGATTCTCAGCTTAAAGTGTCTACAAATTACCGAGCAGAGCTGTTTACCCAATGTCATTCAGTTGATGAGCAATTGACAGGACTGCCAAGGGCAATTTTAACCATAATCAAATTTTGCTTTACATGCTGACTTAGCCAGCAACCCACCATCCCTTCCCTCCCCAGAGCTACCCACCCGAGGAAGATCCATAGCCTCTGTAATCCCAAACAAGGCAGAACATGATCGATGCAGAGTAAACAGCCAAGGAAACAGGCTAAGAAGGGAGAGAGGAGCCCGGCAGTAGCCAGCAAAGACTGGAGGCAGGCAGGCCGATCGGAGCTGGGGAGACTTGCAGGATTTGGAGGGAGGTTTCCTTCGGATTGTGAAAATGATCTGTAACTAGACAGAGATGGTGCTTGCACAGCACTGTGAATGCATCAAATGCCAGTGAGTGGTTGACTTTAAGTAGTTAATTTTATGTTATGTGAGTTTCACCTCAATTCAACAAAAATTGTTTTGGTTTGCAGAGGATGCAAACAGCACTGTCCACTCCACTGGCAAGGGTTCTCCTAATATCTGAGGAAACAGTGAAATACGTTCTTTTTAACAGAAAGCTATCAGTTCTACAGGCCAGATAGAAACTCTCTAGAACCAAAGTTCCATGTTGCCTCTTGTTTTCTCACCTTCAAGGAATATCTTCCAACAAATCTGACCTCTACACCAGCTTTCCTTGGAGGGAGATTATAGAAAGACAAGCCCGACCCACATACCCAATCACAGAGCCACTCAACTTGCCACCTCCACCCCCCTTAACAGCGCTTAACTCCATCCTAAGGAGATCCAAGTCTGACTTGATTATCAAAGAACTTGTGATTTGTCGTTTGGGAAGAGCCCTATGTAGTAACTGGAGAAGGCAGAGGTCTTTGTGAACGGAGACGCATCAGTATCAAGAGCTACTCTCCAGCCCCCAACCCCCAGGGACCTCTCCTCGCAAGAGCCCGCAAAGGCAGTTTTCAGCTGGAGGGAGTGGATGCCCAGGGCAGGAACGCTCAACCCTGGCAGCAGGTTAGAACCACCCAGGGAGGCTTTAGCCACGTAATGCCTCACACGACTCACATCAATCCCCGGGGCCGGGAACAGGCAGTTCTGTAGCTGTACCCAAGTGCAAGCTGGTCTGGAAGACAGCAGGCTTGTGGTTTCACCTGGTAACTGACTGGCAGGCACTGCAGACCCTCACCGCCTGCGGCTGAGCATGAAATTCCAGCCTGAATAGCCTTGATCCTGAGCTAAAAGCATCATCTCCAGAAAGCCCCTGCGCTACAATGTGAATGTTGTATCAAGAAGGGGGCGACATTTACCTATTTGCACTCACCACCATGCAGCAGAGTGTGTGACTGAGCCCGTGGGCTCTAGAGTCAGGCAGCCTGGGTAAGAACTCCCACCACCACTTACTAGCCTGGGTAAGCTGATGAGTAAGGTTCTGAGCCTCTGTTTCTTCAGCTGTACAACATGAGGAAAAGTCAGATATGCCTCACCAGGCGGTCCCCAGAATGCAATGCAATCCCACATCATCAGAGCACGGTAAGCATCAGACAACAGGGCCAATGATGACTGAGGACATGGTGTAGCCTTGGAGGCAGGATCCGATGGGATCTTGCAGAGAATCAGCAAATGGAAAAATCAAAAGCCTAAGGCAATTGCAGGTTACTGGGATCCTTTCAATGTCCTGCAAATCGCTGTCCATAGATAGCCATGCCTTGCCCAAAAATCAGTATTTGGATCTAGCCTACTTTGACTTCAAAACCCTGAGAGAAGGGATTGTTAATGCTGGCTGGCATTTAAGAATTATCTGCAGAGGGGCGCCTGGGTGGCTCAGTGGGTTAAGCCACTGCCTTCGGCTCAGGTCATGATCTCAGGGTCCTGGGATCGAGTCCCGCATGGGGCTCCCTGCTCAGCGGGGAGCCTGCTTCCCTCTCTCTCTCTCTGCCTGCCTCTCTATCTACTTGTGATCTCTCTCTGTCAAATAAATAAATAAAATATTTAAAAAAAAAAAAAGGATTATCTGCAGATCTTAAAAAAGGAAAACAAAAACAAAAACAAAACCAATGCCCATGTCCCTCACTTGAGTAATTAAGATGAAATCGGAGTGGGGCCCAAGCACTGTATTTTTTTTTTTTTAAAGCTTCAGATGACTGTGCCAGACTTAAAGAAAAAAGAAAAAAAAATCCCTGTTTCAAGAAGGAGCCTCAGAATCAAAACGGACTCTAGACAAAGGAGAACAAGGACACAGGAAACATTCACTTCCTTGAGTTATTGAGAGTGTCCCCTCCACACCTTGGACTAAAATAAGTAACTTCCAATACTTTAATCATTTCATCTTAGTTTAAAACTCAAGATGAGCAGGGTTTTCACTAATCCATCACAGAGAAGAACACTGAGGGTCGAAGGGCACGGAACAATTTGCCCAAGTTCACAGTAAGGGTCAGAGCCATGACCAGACAAAGGATCTGTGACCTCAAGTCCTTGCTGTCTCCCCTTTGTGGAGAAACATGAACTTCATTACAGCAGCCCAGGACCCACTGAGTGTGTATTTTACACAGGTGAAGGGTCTCCTAAGCACACATGGAAAAAAGGACCAACTGCCACTTACAATGACAGGCCAAACAAAGCCACTAGGTACTGTAAGAATCAGGCCGACTAAAGACTGGGTTGCACCGTCGTCTTGACCTAAAGCACTGTCCAGGCACTGTCCCCTGGGAATGGATGAAAGGGGAGCCCACAGCCTGACCTGGTGGCACACTCTATAAATGGCCTGTCCATTCCTCCCCAAGGTAGGGCACGAACAGAAGGCCGACAGTCCACCTTGTTCACAGCCATACCCTTGGCATTGCCACGATGCCGCAGTTCGGTGGGCACTGAGGTCTCCGCTCCGTAACTGTGCAAGAGGAGGTGCAAGAGAAGCCCCTTTTGTTACAACTGACAAAGCAGGCAAATAGCATCTCTCAGGACATGAATTATGTGCTAGAACTCGAGATCCAACATCACGTTGGTCAGCTTCTACCCTACAGGCAAGACAGAAGCCACCAAATTTCTCTATCCAAACCAGACCATGATCAGTCAGAGAGAGCAGCATCAACAAACAGTAGGTGACCAGCAGTGAAGTAAGTGGACAGGCTGTGAGTACCAAAGGAAAACAATTGTTAAAAGGCAGCGGGGGGAGACATGGGACACAGATGTCACCCGAGGCAGGAAGGATCACACTAGCCCAGGACAGCAAGCGGCTTCCCCAGCGCTGCCTGCAGCCCAAGTGTAACGTGCCAGGAGGTAAGCGGAGAACTAGAGCCAGGAGACTAGGGACCCCTCTAGGCTGTAAACATGTGCCCCCCTTGTCAAACACACCGCGGCATTCTCAGCTCAGTTCTTTAAATGGGACTCGGAAAACACAAACACTTTGCAAAGATGTCCTAAGTAATGCCCTCTGTTTGGTGTAAAGGTCCATTCTGAAGCAATACTTTTATGGATGGGGAAGAAAAACACTTTCAAACTCAGCCAGCAGTTTCTTCCCAGCACCACCACAGCCGTTCCCAGTGCATGGTACTTGGCAGGCAGGGCCAAGTTGTAGAAACCAGGGGGACATCTTAGCTAACTGCCCTTATGGTAGGAAGGGGGTTACGTTTCGTTCTTCTGCATAATACGATCTGGAGGATGAAGACTAGATATTTTTGCTCATCCAAGCAGGACTATTCTCTCCACATGTGAGGCCTGAAGATCACATTCATGGACCTAGACACAAGCTGCATCCTAAAACCCTGTGATGGTCAGTCTCCCAAACTGGGAGTGGGGGTGGGGTGGGGGGTGGAGCAGCTAAATAAAGGCTATCCCCACCAGTATGCTGCTGGCCACCTTCTCTTCCTTTGTCCTGGGCTGGAGAGCAAGGAAGTTAAGCTATCTGAGGGGTTAACATCCAAAATATACGAAGAACTTATAGAACACTTAAAAGATGATTAAAAAATGGACAGAGGGCCTGAGTAGTTTTCCAAGAAGACATCCAGGTGGCCAACAGACACCTGAAAAGATGCTCAACATCACTCATCAGGGAAATGCAAATGCAGACCACAAAGAGATGACCTGACACCTGTTGGCATGGCTATAACCAAAAAGACATCAAATAACAAGTGTTGATGAGGATGTGGAGGAGGAGGAACCCCCCGGGAACTATTTGTGGAAATGTAGATTGGTACAGCCACCATGGAAAACAGTATGGCGGGTCCTCAAAAAATTAATAGTACCCTATGATCCAGTAATTCCACTACTGGGTATTTACTCAGAGAAAACAAAGCACTAATTTGAAAAGAAATATGCACGCCTGTAGGTCTACTGCAGCATTACATACAATAGTCAAGCTATGGCAACAACCTAAGTGTCCATCAATAGACAAAAAGAGAAGACAGAGGTGGGTCATACATACGATGGAACTATATACAGCCACAGAAAGGATGAGATTTTGCCATTTTTGACAACATGGATGGACCTAAAGGACATATGCTAAGTGAAAAAAAGTTGGACAAAAATCCCATTATTTCACTTGTATACAGAATCTAAAAAATGAAACACAGGCATAAAGGAGAAATAGACCCATATAGAGAACAAAATTGTTCTAGATGGCCAAGGGTGGGGGGAATTGGAAAAATGGATGAAGGCAAGTGGGAGGTGTAGGCTTCCAGTTATGGAAAGAATAAGTCACGAGGGTAAAAGCTACCGCATAGGGAACACAGTCAATGGTATTATAGTAACATTCTACGGGGACAGATGGGCTATACTTGCAATAACCATAATGTAGAGACTTATTGAATCACTATGTTGTACACCTGAAACTAATGTAACATTGTATCAACCACACTTTCTTAAAAACAAACAAACAAAAACTTTCTAAAGGACTCAGGTATCTGCTACTAGCCTGTTACAGGCTCAGTTTCCCCATCTGTTGAGTAAGGAAAGAGCTTTCATGTTAGGGTTGCTGCTCCGATGAAATGAACTGCTGTACATGAAACAATCAGCACGCCACCCGACACAGTAAGTTCTCGGCAGTCACCGTCAAGTGCAGCAGGAAATGGGGCCCCGGGCATGAAGGAGATGTGGAGACACCCTCTCTGGGGGAGCACGGACACAACCGAGGAATCCCAGCAGAACCACGGGCACACAACGCATCATGGGAACACACACCGACTCCTCTGACTGCTGTCCTGAATTTAACTCCTCCTCCAGCAGCAAGTCCTGTTTCCTGGTTTCCCTGTTTGTTGTGAAAGGCTTCCTGGACCCTTAATAACCTTCCCATTCCCCCAAATGCTCTTCACTGGGAAGCTCTCTGTAACTTACATTCTGTGTGTCCAGGGCGGACAAGTAACTTAAAATCCATGTATACACTGGGCCGTCAGGTAAGTCCTGAGCCCCAACCCAGATGTCTGCTGAACTTCTTCCATGCTCTTTCCTCACTGAGAGAACCAAGCTAATCCGGATACCAGGAAGAAATTTCAACTTCATGCATAGAGATTGGGATAGGAAAAAAGCCACCTGGCATCCGTGGAGTAAAGGAGGATGGGGGAGGGGGAGGCAAAGAAGTGAGCTTCATTCTGGAGTAGCAAAGTCACCATAAAATCCAATATTTCCTGTTAGTTAAATGAAATAAAAGTTAAATGTCAAAAGGGAGATGTATCTATACCTGGCTTGGGCCATCACAATCCCATTTTTGACATCTGCTTTCTGACATGCCTATAGTACATCATCTAAATCCAGCCTTTTGAGCAAAGACTCGACTCGAAAACCTCATTACGTCATCAGTCACAATTCCGTCTTCATCTACATGCATTATCTGTGTTTGAAGCTAATGAAGAACCAAGTTGCCATATGACTGGTGAAGGCAAACTTCACCTGTCTCCTGCCCTACAGATATTCGTAGATTAGTCTATACGTCCTCAAGTAACACAACCCACACCAAGATGGCAAGTGCCTGGCGTTCGGGAGCTCTGCTGAGCCATTTCATCCAGCAGTGCACTTGATAGGAACTGCAGTTATACCGGAAGCTTAGAAATGGTTATAAAGGGGCACCTGGGTGGCTCAGTCGTTAAGCATCTGCCTTCGGCTCAGGTCATGATTCCCCAGGATCCTAGGATCAAGAGCCCGCATCAGGCTCCCTGCTCAGCGGAAGCCTGCTTCTCGGTCTTGACTCCCCCTGCTTATGTTCCCTCTCTCACTGTCTCTATCAAATAAATACATAAAATCTTGAAAAGAAAAGAAACGGTTATAAAGTAACGTGTTCTTGTTGAAGTTTTGGAAAGATCGCAAAGTCCTGTGCGTGGCTGGCCAGTTGGGGTTGTAAGACTGCAACATCACACCAACTTAACCTGCTTGCTGAAGAGGCTAAGAAAGGTTTGCTCAAAGCTAGTACCTTTCACACAGTTAAATACATGCCTAGACCTTGCCAAGCAGCTGAAGCTTTGTTCAAATCCTACTCCCAGCAACACTGACTACGGTTCCTGGAATGGGAACTCTCCCTGTACAGAGGACCAAGTATGTGAATTAAGCAATCCAGTCATACCACACATTTAAGTCATTTGAGATGGCCTGCCAGAGCACAACATCTTCGTTTCCACCTAAGCTCTCTGAAACACTCCTTTCCAATTCCACATGTGACATCATTGCTGGAGAGCTGCTTTCCTCTTTTGTTGTATAAATATATACTCTTGATCGCTACCATCCAAGATAGCACAGTACTCTCCTCAGAAAACAAGTCTTAATTTATAATCACCATCACAGTCATTAGAAAGTCACAGCCCTAGACCAAGTCAGGAATAAGTTTGTTTGCTTCCCTCTTAATTTAAAACCTGCTCCACTCTACGACCTCTGTAAACAACTAAAGCCAGCACTGAAGTCATTTCGGGCTAAGTTCTCTTCTGCTAAAAGAAGTCACTGATCTACTGAGAAAATGCACAGGAACAACCACTCTTTTCTGTGGAAAATTTGGGGAAAGGCCCCCAACATATGAGTATGTTGAGCTGTTCTTGCTTTGCCTGTAAGAGATCATCTTAGAACTAAATGCCTGACACGCTTGCCTTTGGGACTGAAGCCAGCTCTCAGTCTTCATTTCATAGGACAAAGCATGCCAGCCTCCCCTTCCTTCCAGTATACAAACACACCTTGAGACTGTTCAACAAATATTCAACTGCTGCATATTAGCTAAAATAACTTTTAGCTCCATAAGCTAAAAGTCCTGTTAGCAGGAAAATGGCCTCTAGTTCATTCATTCATCCGTGAGTATTTACTGAACACTAGGCAAGGTGCTGGGACACAGGTGGCAGGGGGGCAGGGAGGAGACACACCCTTATCTTCAAGGATCCCCAACTACATCATGCAATCAATCCTGCTTCAATGGTCATAATTGCTTTAGCAGCACAGACATCCCTAGCACACAATAGGGGACCTCACCTGGTCCAGGCCATTGGGAAAGGCTTCACTGAAAAACACGATCTGAGGTGAACCCTACAAGGACAAGGGGTTGGCTAGGCACGGTGGGGAGAGAGGAGGGTTCTGAGCTGAGAGGTTAGCTGAGAGGGAACCTCAAAGCCATGACCCTGATTTCCATCCTGGGGTGGAGAGGAATCATGGGGTGGCCGTCAGCAATAACGCATCCTGCCTACTTGTCTAGCCGTAGACAAGCTTGGGGCAGGCAGGAGTAGTGCTCACTGGAGAGGTGAAAGCCAGCCAGTTCAGAGGGGACGGACTCAGTGGGAGACAAGCAGGAGGTTCTTGGGAGCCTCCTTAAAGGTTGTTCATTTTATTCCACGACCAATGGAAAACTGTACCTGGGTTTTAAACATGAAGAGGGAGATGATCTAACTGCAGCATCAAAAGATTGGTACTTACACCTAAGTACAGATGGCCAACAAACCATGAAAAGATGCTCAACATCACTAATCATTAGTGAGATGCACATCAAAACCACAATGAGAGGTCACCTTAAACATCTCAGAATGGCTAGAATAGGGAAAAAACAACAACAAAAAGTGTTGGCAAGGATGTGGAGAAAATGGAAGGCTTGTGCACTGTCGGTGGGAATGCCAGCTGGTGCAGCCACTTGGGAAAAACAGTATGGAGTTCCTCAAAAAATTAAAAATAGAAAAACCATGTGATCCAATAGTTCCACCATTGGGTATCTACCCAAAGAAAACAAAAACACTAATTCGAAAGGATACATGCATCCCTAGGTTTATTGTAACATTATTTGCAATAGTCAAGAGGTGGAAGCAACTTCAGTGTCCACTAACAAATGAATGGATAAAGAAGATGTGGTGTATACACGTGGGACTGTCACAGAGCCATAGCAAAGAATGAGATCTTGCCATTTGTGACAACAGAGGGACCTACGAGGGCGTTATGCTAAGTGAAATAAGTCCGAGAAAGAGAAATACCATATGATTCCACCTATAAGTAAAATCTTTAAAAAATGAACAAAAAGCAGAATCAGACTCAGGAATACAGAGAACAAACTGACGGTTACCAGAGGGGAGGAGAGTAGGGGGTCCAGCAAAATGGGTGAAAAGGAAAAGGACGGACAGGCTTCTGATTATGGAATGACTAAGTCATGGAGTAAAAGACACAGAAGGAATACAGTCAGGGACAGCGATGTCCAGGGATGGGAGCCAGCAATGCTTGTGGTGAGCACAGCATGACGGATAAACTTGTCAAATCACTATGTCGTACACCTGAAACTCGGGTAACTGTGTGTCAGCTCTGCTCAGAAGAGGTCCATCCTTACAGACTGATGCTAAACAACAACAAAGCCTCCCAGAGGAGCATGGTGAGACCTTCTCTCGGACATCCTTCCCCACCGTCCTCACAGGAGCACTCATGGGACAAATGAAATCAGACATTGTTTATTCTGCCCCTGCCCTTGAAAAAAGTGTTTAAGATACTTCTCCTGACTATTCCTCCTACCACTTCATTTACTCAGTACTTTGCCATTCCAGACCGCCGATACCCCATTTCCACCATACTTCAGTGCTCCTCATAGGGCTTCTGAGTCCTCTTAATTTGTATAGCTCATCCTTATCCAGCTCTTCCAACTCTCGTCTATATTTCACAATATGGAGCTTATTTATGGTTTTAAAGAGCAGAAAAGTGGAACTCTGGGACGTTTCGTCTGCATCCATCAGCAAACAGGCACAATAGCATCTTTACTGCTGGGACCTCGGGGCATAGGGGAAAAATGTTCCAGAACCAACACACACACTCTCGCTGAGTAGCAGCCATGAAATGGACTCTGACTTCAGAGTCAAGAAGGTAGATGGGTGTCTGCTGCCTAAAATCACCATTAACCAAGGACCTCAAAGCGATGCCCCTGATTTCTATCCCAGGGCGGAGAGGAATCGTGGGGTGGCCATCAGCAATAACGCATCCTGCCTACTTGGAACTGCACCATTTTTTCAATAGTAACGCTGGATAGAACGCTCCAACCAAATCTGTTGTCAGATGGCCACAGATGGTCTAGGACGATCATAGCTAGCTCACGTCCTCTATGCCAAGGGATTGTGTTTTAGAGACCGATTTAGATGTGGTATCATGCTGAAATGTCACTTCAGGTCCAGCTGAAAAGTGGGGGTGCAGCTTGGAAGAACAGCTGACCTGAAACTCTGTGTGGCCACCAGCTAAGACTCAGGAGGTTCAGAAAAAGGAAGAAGGATAGACGTGATTGGTGTGAAACCCTCCAAAAGATGATGGGGTCAGGGAGGAGGGTGGTTCATCTCCATGGAAAGAGCTAAAAGGAGAGAATGTAGGTTCATCTTCTCCATCTAAAACTGCCTTCCCCCACCCCCGAGCAGGCAGCACAGAAAACCATTTGAGGAGGAAGAACGAAATGAGGGAATCAACGGTGCTTCCTGTTGAAAGTAGTAGGTTACCTAACACACTGCTGGACTTCATTCCAGACAGGCCGGTGGGAGGTGGGAGTCTCTGCTGCCCCTTCAGCTCACCCAAGCAGCGTGAACACACTGTCCCCAGGAGTCCTGCTGCTCCAGAAGGCGATCTTTCAGGGTCTGAGTGATCAACGACCCTCCAGTCTTGGGCTTTTCCTTACCAAGTATCCAAGCATGTTCTACAAATCTTATGTACACAATGCTTTTGATCTGGAAACATTTCAGATCCGGAGTTGCTCTGAAACGGGGATGATTAACTGCAATTCCTCAACAAATTCCCACTCTTAGGCAAATGCCTTACACACTAGATAACTGGTAGGCTTTTAGCAAATGCATTGGTTGATGAGTGGAGGATGGATGCATCTTTAACAGGTACATATCCCAGGTACACATACAAAATGTTTAGTCATTCAGGTTCTGGACGAAGCCTGAATCACATTTATTCTATCCATGTCCACTTAGGTATTAACACAGGGATACATGCAGGTCTATGGTCCTTATCACTTCCCTGGGTCCAAGGCCCTCCTGGAGGCCCAGCACAGACAAGAGCCTGGGGAAACACCACAACAGAATGCCCACAACACCTCCAACAAAGGTAAGTGATCCAAGCAGTTACCACCTTCAATAATCAAACCGCACAGAAGGAAAGAAAAGCTGTGCCCAGCTCTGAACACAGGTTGAGGCATACTTATTCTTTTCAAGGTGACTGAAAAACGTGGAGCTGGAAATACTCAGCCAAAGGCAACCACGTCTTGGTGTGGAAGGTGTGTTGGTCTGGAAGACAGGTTATCAAGGGGTGCAGACCTCCCTCGGCACCCGAAGAGAACTTTCCTAGACAAATCACTCAAATTCCCTGGGCCTTGGTTTTCCCAGTGAGCAGGCTGGACTAAAGAAGTTCCAATATGATGCCTGCATTCATCATTCAATCACCTCCTTGCTTCCCAAGAGAGCTACCCTGCGGCACGGATCTTTCTGTGTTGATCCGTAACACATCCATAGAAAGAGACTGGTTGGCGGCTCATCAGAAAGGCCTCCCCTCTGACCCCAGGTTTTCTCCTTTAGGTGAGGGAAGCAAGAACCCCCCCCCCCCCCCAAAAAAAATCAGTGCCTCACCCAAGGCTCTTGAGAGTCAAAAAAGTATCCCGGGAAACGGATGAAAGGAGAATGTTCTCTGGGGAAAATAATCAGATGTTTAAAATAGACTACTTCTTAGCCATTCCCTCTCCTGCTGGATCCACCATCTGCTTGTGTTTAACACGGCACCTTCATATTTTGGTTAACGCTGAGCTCTAGAGTCTGTTTTTACTGCTGACAGAAGGACAGAGACCCGCTCCTCACAGCTGAGATGTGAAGCATCACAACACCAAGCAGATCTCTCCCTGCCAAGTCCCAACGTCCCATCCCCACGTTCAAGGGCTTCGCGAGCTGAGCATTGTCCAGCCTCATCATCCACAAGCTCGCAGCTGGAGGCGGCGTGTGGTGCACAGTCTTCCTTCTCCATTCATGTCTTGCATATGCTCGTCCCCCCGCCCTCACTCCTAAGTGCTGCACAGCCAAAATGTCCGATTCATTTGGAAAGTGTACAACCATTTTCAAGGAGCTTCCACAAACCTGAGACCTTAGAATTCCGTGGGACGGAAAGCACAGGTGCAGTACTGTGATTAGCAAGAAGTACATATTTGATCACTTAGAGGACCAGAATAGACTTCTCCTATATTTAGTCTTTGTCCATAGTTCCTGGCTTACAGCTCCCAAAACCCTTGAAATTTAAGTAATAAGAGGATAAAGGTGTCTCTTATGTTAGTGAGGTGATCTGTGGACACCACCTAAGGATGGGGGCTTGTGGCCTGGAAGACCAACCATGGGATTAGAAGGTTAAAACTTTCAGCCCCGGCCCTAACATCAGGGAGGGGAGAGGGGCTGGAGGCTGAATTAACCAATGGCCAGTAACTCAGAAGCCTCCATAAACATCTCAGAGAACAGCTTTTTGACTTTTTGCTGGCAAGCTTGCCTGCTTACAGAACCCTAATGCTCCCGTACATGGCACCAAGCCCGGTCCCAAGCTCCTCTAGGACAGAAGCTCCTTTGTTTGGGATCCTGCCCTACGTTTCTCTTCATCTGGCTGCTGACTCGTGTATTTCATCATACCCTCTGATAAACTCAACGTACCCAATGTTTCTTCAAGTTCTGTGAACCACTGCAGCAAGTCAACGGAACCTGAGGAGGCGGCCACCGGAACCGCACCTGCAGCAGGCAGGCAGAAGCACGGGTAACAGCCTAGGCCTTGCAACTGGCATCCCGAGTCTTGTACGACTGAGCCCTTGACCAGTGGGATTCGTGGCTAACTCTGAGTTCTTAGACACCCTCACGGTGTCTGAGCATTGCTTAGTGTTGTGTGGAAGGCTGGAATTGGGTCCAAGAACACTTTAAAAGACAGGTGTTTCGTTTAAGACAGGTATCCTTATAGACACACTGCACACGTGAAGGACCCTGAGATGCGGCCAAGTGAAGGGACTTGGCCAACTCAAGCCCCCAAAAAAGAATGGACCCAGAAATAGAGCTTACTCCCTGTCTAGTGTTCCTTCCGTCCCTCCAAGCCCTATCCAATATTCACAGCCTCGCCCAAGGGTTGCAGTCAGTCACCAACACAGACTCAGCCACATTTATTCAGGTGCCTGGAACATGCTGGAGATGGCTGGCCCTTCCCTTGGAATTACAATCTCCTCACCATTCCTGCTCTGCTGTCTTAGTTTGGGACTTCCTTTGTGTCAAGTATGACAAGCAGTTCTGAAGTGGACTTCTTATCTCTAGCTACTTCTTACTCCAACTGATTTTCCAGACTGCTCACTTCTGGAACAGCTCTCAACTGAGAGGGTGGGCAGCAGCTGAGCAGGGAGACATGTGACAACGTCTTGATACCTTTTTTTGGTGTCCCAACTGGGTGGGGATGGTGGGAGGCGGGGGTGCTATGGGCTTCCAGTAGGGAGAGGTCAGGATGCTGCTGCACGTTATACCACACACAGAACAGCCCCCACGACAGATTATCTAGCTCCAAATATCAATAGCGCCAGGGTTGAGGAACGTTGTTCTAGAGTTATCAGCAAAACACAATGACAGCCAAGAACAGAAAACAAAGCCTCATCCCTCATGAAGTCATTCCCCTGCTTAACAACATCCATGCTGTTCCAAGATAAAGTTCATACAAGACTTCACAGTCTGGCCCAGGTAACTTTTCTGGCCATATCCCCGACCCCTTCCATTCCTCTTATTTTTCCAAAATACCTCATGAGCTTTCCTGTCTGTTGCCCGTGCACATGTTTCTTCCTCTGCCTCAAACATCTTCCTCCCTTCCTCCCACTGCCCCACCGCTAGTCACCTGCTAAGGTCCAGTGGAAATATTGCTTTTTTGGTTGAGCTTTCTTATTTCCACTGGCCCGAGTGGCCCTCCTCCCCATTTTCACTAGAATACCTTTCAGTTGCACTATGTTCCCTTGTATAGAGGAATCCCTAGGGTAGGAATAAAATACTGGTCTTTAGGTCCCATGCATGTAGAATAGGGCCTGCCAAGTGTTTCGGGGTGTGTTGGCTCAGCGGGTGAATGGGCGCGGGCAGACTCCAACACTGTAGATTCTTGCTTCTCCCAGCGCGCAACTACAGCCTCTCTCCCACCAGAGCTGCTAAATATAGTACCATCTAGATAGCTCACCAGCACAGCGCTGTCACCAGCTTGGGAACATCTGGGCACGAGGACAAGCAGCTTTGTCTTTGAACTCCTGCATGGAGGTCTGACGATGCTGCATTTCTGTGGAGTTAGCACACCCAGAGCTCATCTTATCGGTCAGAACTCCTGGTTCTTTGGGATTTCTGAAAACTCAAACTTGGATGGCACAGGTGTGTTAAATGTGGTGTTTTGTGCTTCTCTAAAGCTAAAAGAAGGCCCAGAGCAAGATCCTTAGCACAGGGGTAGCAATCATAAGGGAATATCCACCAAGAATTTCCACCAACTCCCACGCTCCTGTCCTGTCAACAAGGGGGAGCTCAGCAGCTATCTTCCAGAATGTTCTGTGTCACGCAGGCCATCCATCTTCCATCACTAGGAACAAGCAACTTCTACAAGGCTTAGGCTAAAGGCAAACAGAAGGACCTAGCCAACACTGAGGTCTCCTTGGCATGACCAGGCCATGTTAATTCTGCAGGGACACCTCTCAAACTTCTCTGTGGCCTCTAGAAAACACTGATCTCAGCCCTGTGGGAACTCCTGCCATGAAGGAAGGGAGGAGGCAATTGCCTAGGGAAAGAGTAGCCAGAATACATTTGTAGCTTACATAACCAGAAACCAGTAAAACAAAACAAAACAACAAAAAAGGGTCAAAGAGTACTTCTAGTATTTGCCTGTAACCTGTGAGGACAGAGGAAAGAGACCAGGTCCAGTCGAGCTCCCATCCAAAGTCTATCATCTTTGCAGGTAGCAAAGCACCCTCATTTATGTAGGAGAAAGCAGCCAACAGTGAAGGGTGTTGGTGGTCTGAATGTTGGTCCCACTGTTGTCCCCAGCCGCTATGTGACCCGGCTGGGGTCACTTCCCTCCTCAGCTTCCTTGTTTGTGGGAACTGCGTGTCTTACCTCCCAAGGGCATCAAAGGACAGTAACTCCACCCAGACCATAAACCCCTGGCAGGAGCTCCAGAGGACAGTGCTAGGCACTGTGGTGGGACCCAAGTCTTCTAAGACACGTTTGCCCTTGGGAAGCTAACAGCACAGTTAAGAAAAAAAGAAAAGTAAACATTCGTCACCAGTTAAAAGAGGCAGGAGCAGAGTTACCAGAGATGAGCACGGGACTGTCTGCTGAGCGCTCCCTGCCTTCAGACATGCTGAAATGCGAGCTTGACGCAGATTGCAGTCCAGGAGGAAGGAATCCCGCAAAGAACCCGGCCCAAGTGACCAGACACCAAGTGACCTGGTGTGAAACCAGGGCGGCTGTTCCAGGCAGGAAAGCGCAAGGCCATCCGCTGGGCTGAAGCCAGGCACGCGAGGGTTTTTGTGGGGGGAGGGAAGTCCAAAAAGACAGGCTGGAGTCGCATCCCAGCAGAGCACACAATTCCTAGCCGGGGGAGGGGGGGCGGCGGTCTCACCTAGTCCTTTCGCCAGGAGGAGGCCAGAAGTCCGAGTAGCTGGGCGGGGAGCGTAGGAGAGAGGCCAAGGGCAGCCTCCGGGCATTGTGGGAATGCTCATCGTTATTATTGCTATTCTTGGCACCTAGCGCTGAAGCCCGGTGCCCTGCACAGGGTGCCCAGATGGCAGAATAAAAACATTGAGAGACAAGACAGGCCAGTGAATAATTTATATCAATTTAATCACTTCACAATACTCTGCACCCGGATGGAAATGGCAAGATAAGCCAAAGACCTCTGGAGGCTGAGCAACCGAAATCCAACCACCACGAGCTTAGAAGGAAGAATCTTCCTCTACACAGATGCGCGGGCACAAACCAGCTTTCCGAGACATCTTGGCTTGCTTGACGGCAGTCCTGCTCATCTTCATTTCCCCGGCTCTCCTCCATCCACCTGTAAGTGATGGAGCGGCCCCAGCCCATATGTAATGCATACACACACCCCAGTGGGATCGTGGGGTGAACTCCCATATGCAGAACAGTTCTGACCTTTCCACTGAGACCTAGACCCACATCTCCAACTTCAGGTCTTTGACACCGAATGTGTATTAAAAGTTGAAAAGGCCTAACAGAACTCTGGAATCCTATCCTACCCCTGTTTCTCTCCTAAGTCCTTTCCATCTCCAAAAACACCACCTCAAAATCTACTGGACTGCTCAAGCCAAAAGCCTTGAGGTTGTCCTGATTTTTCTTCCATCAGATCCACACCCAGGCCAGCAGCACGTCCCACAGCCCTACCTCCAGAAGGGAGTGTGGGTCAGGCACGTCCTCCCCACTCACCGTACCACTTTCCCTTCTCTCCTGGGCTGTTCCTAAACCTTTACCTGGTCTCTGCTTCTATATTCAACTTCTAACAATCATTCTCTCAACAGCAAAATACAGATCATGTCACTTCCCTCCTGAAAAGCTTGCACTGCATCAAGACTAAAACCCGAACCCCTCACTAAAGCTGTCAAACTCTGCCTGTTTCCTCCCCACCATCCCTGCCGCATTGCACAACACACAGCACTCCAGCCACACACACCTCCTCTCTTTCCTGGGACTTTTGAATTTGCAACCCTTCCCATTTCTCCGTGGCTCTGCCTGGTCAGCCATCCCAGCTTAAAGAGGCCCTTCCTGAAGAACCTTCCCTAACTTCCAACTGGCCCTTTCCTATCACTTTCTACCAAGCCTAATGGTATTTTCTTCTTTGTGTTTATCTGAAATGATCGTGTTCACCTCTTGCCTGCTTCCAGTTCATAAACAGAAGTTCTAGTAGGTCAGAGACCTGTTTGGTTCACTGTTACATCCCCAGGGACTGGTACTTGACAAGGTGGTCAAATATTTGCAGAGGGACCAAAGCTGAAAAGATGCTTCACCTGTGCAGGAAGCAGCCACATTCCAGCTGTTTCTGCCCCAGTGCTAAGGTTCAGAAGAGCCAGACGTCTCTGGATTCCATGGGTCTGGGGAGGCTTCATAGGGAGGAGGCAGGATCGAGAATGAGGAGATCTCAGGTGCATGCCCAGACACTGAGGAACCCCAGTTTTAAGTATCTACTGGATGGTGAAGAGAGGGAATGGGGAGGGAGGCTGATACACAGGAGTACCTTTAACTTCACAGCATGGATTAGTCTACCATTTCCCCTCTTCAGATTTTTCGAAGGGAACTTCTGAGCACCATAGTCATCACACCAGGTATTTTCTATCCATGGTCATTTAATCCTCTTAACCCTTCCCATGAAGCACTATGTTCCCCAGTTCTATAAATACGGGGGCTGCAGCCCGTAGAAGGCATGCAGCAAGGACAGAGATCCTGGGATGTCTGAGGTCCTGCCTTTCCAACCACACTATACTGCATTCCCCCAAGACAGGTGAAAAGCTCTATTCTTTTGGATTCAGAAAAGTGGCACCAAAAAGGAGATGACCACAGGGCAGGGAAGACCAAGCCCCCTGTAAACAAGCTGTTATACTCAGTTTGACTGTAGGAGTGACAAGCTTTTATCTGTAACATGAGCACGGGGCCAGAAACCCAGGCCAAAGTCTTCCAGCTCTCCACACTCCTTCCTGCCACTACTACATGTTTCCTAGGACAAGTATCTGTGCCACTGTGTGGCTCTACCAGGAAATGCACACCAGGCCAGGGCATGCCACACTGCAGAATCATCAGGACTGGACTTCGGTTCAGCACGTCCGAATGTTCACTGCAATCCTCATCCAAGAGTGCATCAACCCCGATAACCCCCCACTGCCATCTCCTGGATGATCGCGTTTGAAAACCAGTCCCAAATGCAGCCACAGCTGGGAGGGCAGCAGGAGGAAGGTTTGGCAGGATGTTTCTTTTCTTTAATTGCCAGAGATGTGCCAAAGAGCAGCCCTTAACCAGTGGCAGAGCTCATTTCCTGCTAAGATGCTAAGACTCACTGCTCGGGTCGTTTCCTGGGCTGTGGGAAGTGAACACAAAGTGAGGCTGGTTATGAGTTTGTGCACTTAAGGCGGCAGCAGTGGGTATCATCCCACATTCCCTTCCAACACCCTGACAGTGAGGGGCTCCAGGTACTGCAGAGATAGGGCCTGCCTCAGAACAATGGAGGCGAGAAGAGGAAGGAGTAGCAGAGGGAGGAAAAAAAGGGAAGAGGAGTAAAAGTAGGGAAAATTACATTAACTCCAAGCAAGAGCATACTAACAGAGGTAACCCCCCCCCTTCAGAAGTGAAAACCATGGGTCCAGACTACAGGGAGCTACCTCAGCCACCCCTTTACGTGGGTGTGAACAGCCTCTGCAGTAAGCAAACAAGCACTAAGGAGAGGAAGAGAAAGAAGGGTAGGCAATGGCCCAACCCAGGATACATTCTGTTCTAATGCATGTCCACAGGGCCAACTTTGTAGACCACCCTAGGGGAAAAGGAAAGCATTAGGCACATACACCGCACAGTCAAGCCTCCCAAGCTTCTCAAAACTCCGACCTTCTCCGGACACATGGGATATCTGCTCTACCCTTCCCGTCTTCATACAACACAGCCACAAGCTGCTCGTGTTCCTCGAAGTAAATAACGTGGGATTCGGTAGGTGGTCCAGATAAAACATTTCCAGAAGTTGGCCATGATACGACACTCACGCAGTGTGGTACTCTTTTCCTACTAACTGGCGTGAGCAGGAGTGTCTGGCTACCTTGAACCACGGTACTCGACAGCCCAACATCTGTGCTGTTGTCCCTGCCGACTCCTCCAAGAACAATCCGATAAGCAGCAGAAGCTACTCGGATTTGATTCTCAAAGTTCATCCAGAATATTCCCAATTAAATAAGTAGCTTGGCAATAACTGTGATGGAACCAGTCAGGACATTAATGTCTCATTTTGTAGTACACTGCAAAATAAAGCAGCCCAAATGGAGAAAACTCAGGTTTAAAAAAAAAGTACAATACCACACCACAAAATAATATTTGGTCATTCTTATTCATCAGAAGCATTCTTAAAATACTCCATTCCTATGCCTATAAGGATGCCAACTGTCATCATATGTGAGGGGCTACTCTCTACACAGAGATTATATCCCTAATGAAATGTCTTTTAAAGAAAAAAATGGAGACTGTCAATGGCAGTAGGATCTCGTTAGTTACGGTTAGTTTATCTTGGCCAAGTTGAAACTACCACCCTACACTAGTGACTGCCACTCTTGTCATCCATTTGTTCTGAGTTTTTTATGGTTTTTACTCATTATGAAATGCAGTCTGGGGACCATTCTTCTATAGGTAAGGTTATAGCTCAAAGCATAACTAGGGTTCTAGGGGTGCCTGAGTGGCTCAGTGGGTTAAGCCTCTGCCTTCGGCTCAGGTCATGATCTCAGGGTCCTGGGATCAAGCCTCACATTGGGCTCTCTGCTCAGCAGGGAGCCTGTTTCCCCCTACCCTCGCCTGCCTCTCCATCTACTTGTGATCTCTGTCAAATAAATAAATAAAATTTTTACACCCCCCCCCAAAAAAAGTAGGGTTCTAGAAACCAGAGAGATTTGTTACTTTACTGCATGCCTAACTGCAACTAGGGAACTATTTTCCAAGAGAAATGAACCTGTAAACTCAAAGTGGTCCTGGATCCAGCCCCTTACCTCATGCAAACCATGAGGTGCTAACAGGTAATCAAGAATATTAAGTAAAATGTTCAATGGTCAAACACACCAGGAATATTGCATGCCCCACTTATTTCAAATAGATTCATAATGTTCATCTGTACATTAAAGGTTCAACGATTTACAAAAATGTTTAATCAGAATTTCTCAATTATACCTAAAGAGATGGATTTAAAGGAATGCAACACCCTAAAAAAACAGTCCAGTCCAGAAATGGGCAGAAGACATGAACAGACACTTCCCCAAAGACATACAAATGGTAACAGATACATGAAAAAATGTTCAACATCACTAGCCATCAGGGAAAAACAAAACCACAATGAGATAGCACTTTATACCAGCTAGAATGGCAAAAATAAACAAGACAAGAAGCAAATTGTTGGCAAGAATATGGAGAAAGGGGAACCCTCTTACATTGTTGGTGTGAATGCAGGCTGTTACAGCCGATCTGGAAAACTGTATGGAGCTTCCTAAAGATGTTAAAAATAGAGCTACCCTACGACCTAGAAATTGAAGTACTAGATATTTACCCCAAAGATGCAGACATAGTGAAAAGAAGGGGCACATGCACCCCAATGTTCATAGCAGCAATGTCCACAATAGCCAAATGGTGGAAGAAGCTGAGATGCCCTTCAACAGATGAATGTGGTTCATATATACAATGGAATATTACTCAGCCATCAGAAAGGATTAATACCTACCATTTACATAGACATGGATGGAACTGGAGAGTATTGTGCTAAGTGAAATAAGTCAAGCAGAGGAAAGCAATTATCATATGGTTCTGCTGATATGTGAAACGTAAGGAATAGTGTGGAGGACCAGAGGAAAAGAGGGAAAACTCAATGGGAAGAAATCAGAGAGGGAGACAAACCATGAGAGACTCTGGACTCCAGGAACCAAACTGAGAGTTACAGAAGGGAAGGCTGTGTGGGGGTGGGATAACCAAGTGATGGGTATTAAGGAGAGCATGTGATGTGATGAGCACTGGGTGTTACACACAACTAATGAATTGCTGAACACTACATCAAAAACTAATGATGGCCAATTGAACGTTTAAAACACACACACACACACACACACACACACACACACACACACACACACAACCTCTGGAGAAAGATCCCTGTTCTATGAAATACATTTTGGGAACAAATACACAGAGGGAAGAGAAATTCAATAGAAGTACCCTCTCTACCACCTATTTGCTCTGTGACCCCCAACCCCCACCCTAAGTTTTCATATTCTTACCTATATGTTTCCTCTTAGGACTACTTGCTGGTCCCTACATGTTACAGTAACACAGCTATTGTTCTCCAGTCAACACACACAGAACTGGAAATTCCCATGACAACCACATACAGGACTGGACAGGAAAAGACCTGCTTGGTAGCACAGAAGGCAGCATGGCCTGGACTTACAGGGAGAGAAAAAGTCAGAGAACCAAGGTAACAACATGGGAGCTTGGCCAATAATGGAGTTTTAGACAAAGTGGGAGCACTCCCTTTACCCTAAGTCAATCCATCTCTTCATGGTCAAGGGAGGCTATGCCAGAGTTTCCAAGCTCCAGTATCTGGTTCCTATCAAATTTCAAATCCTGCTGGAGGAGGTCCTACAGGTGGATGGCACTGATGAATGCTTGGTAGCTTCTGAAAAGTGACTTTTAGGTCCCTGAGCATCTTGGGAAGCAAGTTTCTCTCCAGGTCCCTTTGCATCACGCTAGGCACATCTGCACATGCCATTCCGTCTCATTACACTGTACCGACAAAAGTGTGAAAGCATGTTTTGGTAGGTGTAAAAAGGTGAACATTTGTATTTCATGTCCCAGAATGGCATTACAGTGTAGGTGCACACTACTGGCCCATTAGTATTCCGATGGACATATCCACCTCTATATCACATAAGAACTTGAAAGAGGGCCCAACTTTAGTCACCAGGGAAATGCAAATTAAAAACACAAATTAAAAGCACTCTCCTCCACCAGGATATATACAGAGCAGAACAGCTAAAACAAAAGCAACAAGCACTGCTGAAGATGTGAAGCAATCGGAGTTCTCATACACTGTTCCTGGAAGTATAAACAGGCACCACCACTTTGGAAATGTATTTGGTAGAATCTATGGCTGAATAGGACAACCCCAAGCACACAGCAATTCCACTCCTAGACAGGTACCCTAACATGCATACATAGGATTACCAAAAGACAGGTACAAGATTATTCCCCATGGCATTTAATTGCTACTAATTGGAAATAACCCAAATTCCTTCATTGGAAGGGGCGAATAAATTCTAGTATATTTACCTTATAGTATGCCATATGGCTACAGTAATTAACAAACTGCAACTAAATGCAGCAAAGATAAATCCCAAATACAAGGTTGAGTAAAAGGTAGCAGATATACAAATACATATTCAATTATTCCATTTATATAAATGTCAAGAACAGGCTAAGGCAAGCAGTGGTGTCAGAAGTGAAGACACACTCGCTCTAGGAAAGGGTCGAGTGACTGCAGAGGCAACAAGGAATTCTGGGCATACTGCTAAGTCTCGGTCTCCATCAGCACTGATCATAGGTGGGTTCAGTAGGTCACTGTCATTAAGCTGTACTCTTATGTGTTTTTCCTTAATAGGCGTTTCCATTAAAAGCTTCCCAAAAGCAGCTAGTAAATTTTTTATCTGGTTTTAAAACCTCTTCAATATTTGTGTCTCTAATATTTCAGTCCCCCCTCCCAAATATCTAAGATTCATGTTCCAGGAAAACATGCCACACTTAGCCTACAGCTGTTCTTCCTCCCCAGGACTCTGTCACATACCCCCAGGGAGAAGCAGGGTAATAGAATATACCTGTAGGCCACCCCCACCCCAGACCAATCACAGTCTTCCTACCTCCACTTGAAAGTTAGCTCTGCCTGATGAAAACCCTCTTCATCCCTTCCCTCTGGGCAGAGCTTCTTCTCCAGCTCCAGAATGGAGCAATCTCATTCTCTTTTAGACACCTGCCAGTCTCCCCTCCAGAGCCCACTAATGGATACCACTTAAATGCCTGCCACCTCTTCTCTAAGGACATTTGTAACTCGCCCAGGTCCCTAGAGAAGCCTGGCCCCAAGAGGAGGCATGGGATAGGCATGAGCTTCTGTTCGGGCATAATGAGACTGTGTGGGGCAGAGCACCGCTATTTCACCCTTGGGAAAAGGCCCAGCTGGGGAGTCTCCAAGGGCATGCCTGCTTTTCATTCTGTGTCGTCTGTGTTGGGGCAGACAGACCTAGAGAGAAAGAGAACAGGGCCATGTCGCAACCAGCTCTTGAAGTAGCTCAACACTACAGTGGTTTGATACCAATGACTAGGTTAACGACCCACAGTTAACTGCCTGCTAGAGACCGAATGTTGGTGCCCCCCAAAATTCATGTTAAGTCCTAATACCCAATATGATGGTATTTGGAGGTGGGGCCTTTGGAAGGTGATCAGGTCATGGGATTCCATGCACGAGATAAGTGTCCTGACCCCAAAGGAGCTTCCTTGGTCCTTCCTCCATAGGACATTACAGCAGGAAGACTGCCAATTAGGAAAAAGGCCCTCACCAGCCACCAAATCCTGGCTCCTTAATCCTGGACTTACCAGTCTCCAGAACTGTGATAAATCAGTATTAAGCCAGTCCAGTCTAGGATATGGTTACAGCAGTCTGAAAGGGTGAAGACACGACCCTTTCTCAAAGGCCCTGCCTCTAGGTATATGGAGATAATATGAAGGAAGAGGCAGCAAATACACGATCCCCTCCCGGGCAGCCCCTCCAGGCCTTTACCTCCATAAAAGCAAATGGAACATGGAGCCCCCCTCACAGCTACACCCATTTTCCCACCTGTCTCTTCAGGGCTCTTGGTCCACAGCTTGCTCCCAAGCAGACATCTTTATCAAGTATGGTGGGGGGGGGGGGGGCAGGGTGAGGGCAGAGACCCAGGGTAACTTGTCCCACAGCTGCCCCCGAGAGTCATGGTTTACAAGAGGCCCGCAGCCTTCTGCGTGCCTTCGTAGGCCAGCCACATTCAGAGGGAGCCTCCTGAAGGAGCAGGTGCTAGATTAAGACTATGGGCAGAAAGAGAAGCTGAAAAAAATACTTCACCCAAAGCCTGGTTGGAGTCGTGCTAAATAGTAACAAACTATGGAATATTTGTTGCCTACGGAGCTCCACCCAGGTACTAGGACGAGCCACATTCTCAGGCTAAGCGGCCTGAGCAGGTGCAGAGGCACAGCTCTCCCACCCAGCATGTCGGAGTGTGTCTGCGGCCCAGGGAGAGTCTCTGATGGGGGCCTGGCAATTTGAGTCCACTGTCTGCCCATCCCATTCTGTCCAAGGGCCTGCATTTCAGGTCAGGGGCTTCTTTAAAACACCGAAGTTCATTAAACCTAAAATGACCAGGAGCTAGGGGCTAGGAAAATCTGTTTCAGGACTCTAGGAGGCAAGCCAAACTTGGAAGAAAGTGAGGAGTCAGCTGAGGCTCAGTCATGCCTTCCAAGGAAGCATCTCCTGTGTTCTCAAGCGGCTCTGCCAGTACTCCCTTCATCCTCCACCTTTCAACACACTGACAAGGCCTGCATTGACATCAGCCTCTCCAGTGGTTCCCCTCGGACTGGGGTCAGCAGCCCTGGGGATAAATTATCCTGACCCGTGGTCATCAGCGGATCGGTGGGCAGTGCCAGGTGAAGACGCCCCATCCCCTGAGCTCAAGGGACTGTCCAGCCCTTTCTCCCACATAGGAGGATCCTGGACCCTTGGGAAAACAAAGATCTATTTTTAACTAACTTGCTAACAGCCAACAAAAGCTAACTGATGGCTCAGGAGGCTGCCAGCTTTTCACATTCTCTACACACAGGTGATTCATCCACAAGTGACTGTAAAGGTGGTGGGAAACGGGCAAAAAACACCATGAGAAGAACATCCCCATTGTCAAAGTGTACAATCCCTGCACTGTGACAGAGAAAGCACTCTCCAAAACAAACTTATCCTACTCGGAGGCTGCATTAGGAGTTTGGAAGGGGTTGATCAGGTACCCTGAGATATAAAAGACTTACATAGAAAAAAAAGTCGTATTTCTGGGAAATATTTTCAGTGCAACTCACACTTGCTATTGTGATTCACATATGCAGGCTTCTTTATCCTCCCTCTGTTTAACCTCTGTTGGGGGGAGGGCACCAACCTGGATTCCAGAAATTTTCCGTTGTCTACCAAGAAGCAGCCACGGAAGGAAGAAGCGTTTACGGCTGGTCAGTGGGCCTTCCTGCCCCATCGACATCTACTTCACGTTCCCCAAAGTCTTGGTAAGAGAGCTTGAACTTTTACCAGAAGGTGATGCATTTAGTTTATCAATACTCCCTACTAAAAATGCAAATACACCTCTACGAGGAACGTGGTAGGCTGGCAATTCACACTCTTACAACAAATTTGTTTCCGGCCATTTGGAGGGAAACAGAACAGTTGAGAGCAGCTGCTCAGAGGAAACATCTTTAACATGGTCAAGCCAACCTCAAAAGTGATGAAGCTCTGGGCCTATGAAGGAACCAAGGGCCGGAGGAGGTTTGGAGAGAGGACAAACGTAACAGGAAGCAGGCAAAATGCCAGATAGCACCATCTCCTCTAAACCACAAAACACACCTTATAGTTAGACTCCAAGATCCAGGCATCACTCAGCTTCACTGAGGAAAAGTATTCTAGCTCAGGTGCATGACGGACCAAATAGGTTAACCAAGAAAGAGCCCCCTAGAGATTTCTAGAAGATAATCCCAAATACATGGTTAAAAATTTTTGTGACCACTTATCGATATTATTAGAGGTCTCCTACACTTAAAATGCATTCTTAAAACTCAGACTAATTCAAGATCAAGAGCCTCGCTCTGGATTTGGCTTAACGCTAGGACTGGAAGCCGACAGGTGAAATACACAACTTCTAGATCACCGATCCTTTCTACCTCAAGAGACACTGTCTGGCCTTGTCACTGTAGGAGTGGAAACTAAATTCTACCCAGATCCCCTCCCCAACTGCTTTGCCTCCTACCAGCTCAGCCCTAATTCACGGACACGCATTTCAGTTTGGATATGGAACGCAAAGCTACCCCTCCCCCACCCCGCCAATACCATAAAGACTCAGATTGGAGGAAGAAGGTGGCAGCTTAGCAAGCAGGTTGCTGAGGACACGGGGGCATCAGAGGACCAAAGATATGAAGACAAAGTGGAGAATTCAATCCTTGTTTGGGGACATGAACCTCACTTTCAATCACACCCTGGAAGGCTTTCCTCCATCTGGCCAACCACTCTGAAAATGTATGAACTCAATTACAAGGTTGCTACCCAAGGCCACATACCCCTGATGGTGAGGTGGGGGTACCCCTCCGTGCAAGCATCACCCCCCCCCCCACCAACCCACAGAGATCAGCAGCAGTCTCTAACTCCTCCATCCTCCGGCACCCCGCTCCAGTCCACTAAGAGGGTGATTTGCAATGTAAAGTGAATTACAGAATATGACTCTGTCATTTCCCTGAACAACTGCCACAGAAGTGTCACAGCGAAACGGCTTCAGAGCCAGACTGTCTGCCTCTTCGCTGTGTGGCTCAGACTGGTTACATAACCTCCCTGGGCCTCAGTCTATCATCAGGTCCCCCCGGTGGTGTAGATGGAAGGAGACCAGGACATAGAGGGCAGCATCCTTAGAACAATGCCTGGCGTTGGTTAGCTAACACCTAGTGGCAAACTTCATCCACTCGAGCTTCTATTTCCTCCTTTGTAAAGGGAGAAGGTGGGGACAGAATGCCTCTGTCCCCTCTTAGTCCTTCATCCAGGATGAATTCTATGTCAGTTCCAACAGAGGAGAATAGTTGTCCTCTATGAGCTTTCTCTTTCTGCGTTATACTCCTTTTTTTTTTTTAAACCTCCACGTTAAGCATTTTTGTCGTCCTCTCTGGACCATTCTGTTATCTGTCCCTCACAGTGGATTGGTAGAAAAATGTGTTCCCCGGGAATCTAAAACCCACCATCTGAGAAGGAGACAGGACCCTGAGAAGGAACTGCCAACTCCCTTTCCAAATCCGTTTTTTCAAAATCTCTGGCTGACCGGTTTGGGCTTACATACCCTCAAGGCTGGGGAACTCATCACTCACAGCAGCACTGGTCTGGCTGGAGGCTTCCAAAGCTCTCTATGCTCCTACCTTCTGGGAACTTGTGGCCGGATCCATACTGCCAGAGGACCTAGATGCTTGCTGTGATGGACTGACAACAGAACTAACTGGCTTACAGTTCAGAGGATCTTTAATCTTCCCCTGGCTTGAACAACCCCTCTAAGCAGTAAGTGGGGTAAATATCATTCCATCTCCAGCAAAAGGAAGGGACCGAGGAAGCAGGGCTCTGCAAGTTTAAGGGACAGGCTCACTTGTCCTGTGCATCTGTGGAATCAGGCCTAGAACCCGTATTTTCAAACTCACTCCAGGCAGGGACTGGAAACTCACTTTTCAGTCATTTCTACCACCCCCACACCATCCAGTTCGGAGCCACGGCATGCCCACATTACCCCCTGGCATGATGAGAAACATCACTGTCCTCCCAGCCTCTCCTGCTTCTTCCGTCTGCAGCATTCATTGCGAGGGGTCAGCAGCCGTTTCCCAGCACCCAACGATGCAACGTGTTAGTTTAATTAGAAAAACCAAAAGTGTATCAGGAAAAGCATGTGCACATATTTTTTAGAACCTCATGAAACCTCAGTCCATAACACCTAGAGTCCTCACTAACTAATAACCAGCCCATCTCCACTCCCAGGCTGAACAAAGACCACTTTATCCAGATCATTTTCCAAAGGGTACCTACCAGCCACTCACCCATCACAGCCGTCTTAAAATTACGCGCCCTGTGACACTGAGATAACCAAACTGGTTGAAACTTTGAGTTACAGGGCGATGTAATCACCTGCGAAGTGCTAAGATCATTTAACACGCGTCAGCCATCTGTGACAGAGCTGTGGCCCGCGGGCAAGGACAGCCCCTCACAGAACAGATGCCCGCCTCGCTGGAAGCTCCGGAGAAGCCGTATTTCCCATCTCAGCTTGGAGCCTTGTAACAGTTAACACAGGCATGGCAAATGGTCAGAGGACACAATTATCTTACCCATTTGCCTCTCCTACCCCACAAATTGCCATGTCTCCAGAAATGTCTCCATTCCCCTTCTATGGGCACGGAGTCCCCTTCACCTGCTCCAGGTTTTGGGACGCTGCCGTCTGAGCTGACGCCAAAGCGCTTGCTGTCACGGTGGAGTGGGTGAAGAGGAAGGGAGCCCGGGGTCAAGTGTGCCTAATGGTGCAAGGAGAGAGGCTGTGGCCACCTGCCCTGGGAAGCCGAGGAAAGCAGCCACGCGTCAGCACCAGCAACACGGAGCTCTGATCAGAACTTCAAGGTCTCCCACCAAGGAACCTCCCCAGCTGCTCCCAGGAAAACTCCTTCCAGGTGGAAGGTTTCTTTCCAGGCTCTTTGTTATTACTTTTTAAAACTTAATAAATCCTTTTTTACTCTCAGCATCCAGGGAGAAATTCTCGTCCCCATCCTGATTAACAACACCACATTAATAAAACATTCTTGGATCCATTAGTTGGAATAAATATTTAAGCACCCCTGAGGCAGGTGCCAGGTCAGCCACATGGACGATTAAGACAGTCCAGGCAGCAGTCCAGGGGACCAGGCCTTCCCAGGGCTTGGCCAGGTCTCCTCAGCCCTCTGGGGTCACACAGTAGTCTCTTTGGCAGGGATGCCTGTTCAACAACATCGGGGCAAGCCCCCCGCCTTACAGCGAGGCCAAGAGAGTCTCCTTCCAGAAAGGTAAAAACCCTAGTGCAGCAAGCCAGGCCCTAAGCATTCTCTTGTTGTGTGCCCCAGACAGAGCCTAATGACCGTATTTATAACCTACACCTACTCATTAACCAACTGAGCCACCCAGGTGCCCCTAGTAGGGGTTTTTTTTGTTTTGTTATGTTTTTTGGTTTTTGTTTGTTTGTTTTGAGGGAGGGTATGCACGCATGAGAGAGCAGGGAGTGGGGAGGATAGGGAGAGAGAGAATCCCAAGCAGGCTTCACACCAGCGCAGGAGCCCAACGCGGGGCTCGATATCATGACCCTGAGATCATGACCTGAGCAATGTCAGGAGTCAGATGCTTAACTGACTAAGCCACCCAGGTGTCCCCATTCGTTTTTTTAAAAACAAACAAAGTTACGGTGAAGGCTTCTCTCCGCATCCCAGTGCTCTTCCTCTACCCAGAAGATCACCATGACCTTGACAGTGGAGTGACTCCCTCACATCCGTCCGTGTCAGTGCTCCATGACTGCACGCATACCCATAAATGCACACTACAGCTTGGCTGTGTACTTGAGACAAATGGTAGCATATAGGAAACAGTCCGTATTCTGTCCACGCACCACCGATATTGCCCTTGATACACAGGAACCTGAGGCAGCCATCTCAGTACTCCACTGGATCTGTGTGCGCCACGAATTATCCAGCTCTCCGACTGCTGAGCCTTAACCGTGTCCCAACATTACTCAGAAGCTACCATGCATGCCACACACTGCAAGTACTGAAGACCTAAGAAAAGAAATTCTGTAATACTCGCCTGTGGGCCAAAAAGAAAGAGCTCCCTTGTGGAAATGCCAGTGTTGGAGGAATCGTGCTGACCACGCCGGCAACCGTGGGTCTTTATGTGTAGAGCTCACGAAGGAACAAGGCTTAGGAAAGGATCCTAGAGGTCTTACGCAGATGGGTGGGGGTCAAAGCCACAAGCACAGAGAAGTGGGCCAACATTGCATGTGATGAGTCAGTCCACAGCAACACGAAACCTAAATGCCATTTTATGCCACAGAGAACCAGAATAGAAGGTCACTCTACAACACCCCTAGATCAGGCCAGTCGGGAGTGATGGTCCTCTCCAGCAAGTCCTGCAAGAGACCTGCAACCATGCAACCATGGCAGGTCTAGTGTGTCTGACAGCTGTGAACGTAAGCACAGGTCATTGTCAAACACCTTAACTGCATGTGGCCAGGGACGCGGCTGGGATTTCAGCCGCCTCCCAGCATCCTAAGGGCACCTTCCCAAGGCTATAGCCGGGTAGGATTCTGAGGTTTACCAGAAGCTGCCTGTTCATACCCCCAGCTGCTCTGGGAAAATGACCTTGCGTTGAACCGGTGGTTGTAAAGCCAAAGGGCAATAGAATTAAATCGTGCTCGTCCGCATATGTCCATCAGTTCTGCAGACCTCAGCAAAAACCATCACGTGAGCACGTGAGACCAGCCGGTGTGTCCCAGGGCGGGTGGAAGGGCAGGGGAATGACGCACAGGGTACCCAGCCCAGGTGGCCAGCTCCGCCCGAGGAGGTGCCTTCACAGCAGGGAAAGCCTTTTGCGAGGCAAACAGATGCGAGGTTAGGTGCACGAAAACCAAGCACCCGCTTTCCAGTGGGGAGGACAGAGAACTTCCACGTAAACCCACCAAGGAGAAAGTACCAAGGGCCCCAGGAACGTAGGGGATGGCACCACCGACTCCGACGGGGCAGCGATTCCACCAGCTGGAGAGGTAAGAGCCGCTCTGACGAAGGAGTAACACTGAAGCCAAGCTTTGAAGGGCCTGCGAGGACAGGAAAGAGGCGTCCCGGGAGGGGAGGCTCACGTAGGACACAGAGCAGCCAGGCTGGGGGGAACGGACTTGCCTGAAGGCCGCTGTCGGTTCGGCGTACAAAAGGACGGTAGGCCTCAGTCCGAATCCTAGCGGACCGGGGAGGATGCTGGGTGCCACGCTGAGAACAGAGGACTTCGCACCCTACACAGCTCCTTAGCATCTGAGCCAGATAAAGGGGCGAGCAGAACGGAGCCTCCAAAAGTTTCACATAGCAGGTGTCTGTGCAAAGAGCTACCAGACACATATGCAACACGCATTCCTTTTGTCACCACCCCAGGCCGCTTAAACAGAGGTGGCAACGGCAGGGAAACCAGAGGCAAAGGATTTCAGGCAACTTGAACATCTTTCTAACAAAAAAATGGTGTCATTCTCTGTTTAATTCCAGGTTAGCTCATGAAGAATAGAAGAGACAGTAACGAAATCCCTTTTAAAAAGCTACATTTTGACACATCCTCTTGCATGACCCCTCGTCCTGCCCTCTTTCAAGCTCAAGCCTGTACGTCAGAAATTGTCCAGTTTCCTTAATTACCTGGATTACACATTTGAGCACATGCTCATTTAAAATGCATGCATTCGTGGATGCATAATTTATACCCCCCAGCTTCTAAAAAGGACTTGTGGCAAAGCAATTCATTTCATACTGTCTTCGCCAGTCACTTCTGCAGAGCCATCTCATCTACCCATCTCCAGAATAAACTTCTCGGGAAGGGTGGTGTACTATACCTCTTTGGTTTCTCCCAAATGCTCACCAACAGACCGTGGTAGATGGATTTCTCTTGCCTTGGTAATAGCGATTAGGGCGAAAAGTCTTTATTATGTCCATTATTCCTGGCCAGTCACCTGGCCTTCCAGAGGCAAGTCAGCTTTCGTTTTAAGTATCATTTGTTCAAGTTCATCTGAAGCTCACATTGTAGGAACTCTTCTTTAGGGGTTCGAAATATGAAAAACCAACCAACACTTCCTCTGAGGAAAACTTATTTGTCCCCCCAAAATTATGTTGAAACTTAATCCCCAGGGGGACGGTGTTTGGAGGTGGGGCCTTTGGAAGGTCATCAGGTCCCAAGTGAAGCCCTTACACAGGGCTAAAAAGACCAGAATTATCCCCCTCCTGCTACACGAGAACGCAGTGAGAAGACTGTTTGGTCTGGACCTTTGCCGACTCTTGGACTCCCCAGCCTCCAGAATTTGGAGTTTATAAGCCACCCAATTAGTGGGATTCTGTTACAGCAGCCCAAATGGCTGTCCATGGAACAGAGGCATTCCAGGAAACACTATCTATAGGATGTTGACTAATATCTCTCATCGGGTTGCTTCTATATCCATCTAGAACTCAACAAGCAACCTCCATACGCTCTACAAGCCGCATTTACAACGAACTAGGCAATCACCATGACCCCACCACAGGGGGGTTTTCTGCTGTACTCCTGCTCCCTTTTTAAAAATCTTTGTTTTTTTTTTTTTTTAAACCAAGATTTCAAAATGTATTTTAAAAATCAAAGCAGAGAAGCCTCCTAGCATTTTATGTACTAAAGTCTTCCTACAACTGACCTGGCATGTGTTACAATGCAACACCGGGGAGTTACTACCTCTTGGATCCATTCAGAAAGAACCACATTGTCTCACCACTTCCCCTACAACACAGTCCCACATCCTTCTACAGCGTTAAGTGAGGTTTTCTTTATCAACATGCGAACAAGCTGGTTCTAAGTTCTAAATGTGGAATTCAGAATTCACTTTTGCCATAGAAACCATCCTAGAAGAAACAGGTTCCCAGGACAGCCCACACAACCTACATCCCCTGAACAGAGTAAGCCTGCTTCTACAGAGAAGGGGATGTCCAATCAGCTCGCAGCAGGTACGTGCCTGGGGACTCTTGTGCCACCTGCATAAGGAAATGGTCCTAAGGGGGCGCCCTGCCTGAAGACGTGGAAGGGCACCAGCCCCACCTCTGCCGATGGAAGCACTGCAGCCACTCGTCCCTGGCCAAAGGCAACTGGCCTGAGTCCTCTCGTACCACTCAGAACTGGAGGTTTGCAGAGAGTTGCTAATTATCCGGCAGCCCCCCTCCCGGCAGCTCTGATTCACCAGGGAGCATTTGGCGAATGTATGGTGCATCCCCCCGCGACACCAGGTCACGGTTCGGTAGCACTCCATCGGCTCAGTCTCCTATAGGGCATTTACAAACATACGCGTTCAACTTATTCCCATACCTGCCCTTCTATTCTCAAGTTCAATACCCACGAATATGAAAAGCTTATCACTACCATTTACAGATGGCACTTTCATAGTATTCAACGTACACTCATCTCATCCCTTAATTCCCCCGACTGGTGTTCGGTGTCTGCTCGCAGCTTCTCCCCATTCAAACTCCATTTACATACAGGTTTGTACTAAAAAGCTCCCAAAACTTCAAACACACTACAAGAGAAGGGAGGAAATTAGACAAGGAAAAGCAAAGGTCTGGCCAAGGGGAGGATGGCTCGAGCCATCCTCAAATGCCTGAGAAACAAGAGACCCAGTCAGGCTGCCCCCCACGGGCGCGGAAGCACAGCGGAGCCCGCTGCCAGGAGCCTGGCGCTATTTCCAGCCCCTGACTTCATGAGGCTCCAGCATCTGTGATGCTTCTGCAGGTTTCTAATTTCGGCTGCAGAGACAGAGTCCAGGAAATGAGGCAGACATATCTTAGGGCCTGCAGAAACAGAAGAATCCGAATGAATAACTGCCTGCCTTGAAGGGATTCAAATAAGAGGCTCAAAAGATGTGAAGAGAAGATGAGCAGACGAAGTGGTAGGGAAGGAGCACAGAGGGGTAGACAAAGCCCTGACCTGAGACCCTGAAGAAGCATGAAGCCAAGTCACAGTGACGGGCGAGCCAGGAGAAGACATCCCTGGGCCTTCCAGAAATGAGCAGAAAAGACACAAAGAACTTCAGTGACATGCCCAAGATTCACATGGTGTAATGGGGTAGGAGATTAGAGAGGAGAGCTCCTGCTTCTGGTCATTCTTCTAAACTACCTGAGTAGAGCAGGTGCATCTGAAGCCCATGCATTGGGCCCAGAGTTAACAAAATAGCACCCGGTCTGTTCCAAGAGCTCTAGAAGGGTTATAAGGTGCCATAGAAACTGTCGAGTTCCTGGAAGGAGTTGGTCAAATGCTTAGCTGGATGCTAAGTTTGAGCTTTCCAACAGGGCGATATTCAATTTTGTAAAAAGCCACCACTGTGAATGAATGCCAGTGACATGCTGGAGCTCAAACTGAAATTCAGGGGGTAGGAAATGATACTGGAGTCGGTAGGAACAGAACACATTAAGTAGACACTCTAATATTAGTTGACTTCCTGAATCACTGAATGAATGTCAGGACTGTTAGGCTCCAAAAATACTTTACTTTCAAGAATTTGAAAGCCTATGCATGACATAAAATTCAGAATCCATAAAGGAAAAAGACTGACATATTTGACAGCATTCATTATTTTTTAAAGATTTATTTTAGAGAGACAGTGCATGTGAGCAGGGTGGCGGGGAGGGGCAGAGGGAGAGGAGAGAGAGAATCACTGGCAGACTCCCCAGTGAGCGCACAGCCTGGTACGGGGCTCCATCCCACGCCCCTGAGATCAGTACCTGACCTAAAACCAAGAGTTGGATGGACATTCAACCCACTGAGCCACCCAGGTACCCCAACAACATTTTTTTTAAAGACTCTCCACAAACAGTTTTAAGATCAAATGGCAGAAGAAACATTCACCAAGTGACAAAGGTTTACTACCCATTATTTTTGAAAAGCTCCTTTAATCAGGTACAAATTATGAGCAATCTAAAAAGAGAGGACTCCAGGAACTATAAAGAGCCAGTCAACGTACGAAAAGATACCCCATCGCTACCATGATTCAAAAACATGACCATTAAAGAGGCGCCTGGGTGGCTCAGTTGGTTAAGCGTCTGCCTTCAGCTCAGGTCATGATCCCAGGGTCCTGGGATTGCGCCCCTCATCGGGCTCCCTGCTCAGTGGGGAGCCTGCTTCTCCCTCTCCCACTCCCCCTGCCTGTGTTCTCTCGCTGTGTCTCTACCAAATAGATAAACAAAATCTTTAAAAAAAAAAAAAAAAGGAAGAAAGAAAAGAAATGACCATTAAAGATACCGTTTTTTTTAACCTATGCATTTGGCCAAAAAAATTAAAAAGTGGATGATACCAAGAGGTGAGGAAATAGGAACACGCCCCCGGCAGACGGAACCGTAAGAGGATGACACCCAGACAGCCGGCAGCACGTGTATGGGATGGAGTCCGCAGGGGTGTGGCCCGCAGCATGGTCTGTTGTTGTAAAATTGGAGAACTGACCTAAGTTTCTATCAGCAGTGGGGTAGGGGATTGGGGGTTAAGAGCATCATGCAGTCATCCCTGTGAGTCTCATAGTCCTGAATAGTAGAGAAGTACATGTGATTTGAAAAGATAATCAAGGTATATTAAATGGAAGATGTAAGTTAAAAACATATGGAGTATGATCCTTGTTTTAAAAAAAGACACTATGGAGACATGGTCTGTGTATGCAAAGGGCTGGTCTGGGAAGTGTATACCAAAACTTGAATTTCTCTCTGAGCAGGTGGGATTAGAAAGGAGGAGAAGTGTTGAAAAGGAGGGTAAGGTTAATAAGGATACTCATTTGGTTTTCTGCATCTTTCCTGTTTTCTATCATACTCCTGAACTCTCTCAGAAGGAATTCAATTAAAATATTAAAGATTCCATAATGAAACATCTGGAAAATGGTGGCTGATCCTGAAGGAAAGGAATAAGCCATCCAGGGGAGACTTGCAGAGATGACCCCCCACCATATACTCTTGCCCCACGACAACACTTTGTGCAAAAAAGAAAAAAAACTGCCAACAGATCATTGTTGATTTTACCAAATATTTAACACAGACCGAGTACTCTGTTGTCCTTAGACTTCTTCACCCATGCACCTGGTACGGAACACACGATGCCACTTGATGCAGTACTAACTGTTAGTATTGACAGTTAGTTAACTATTAGACCAACAAAAACTGAAGCCAGGGCTCGCTTCCTATGAACATGCCCAGCAACACACACCTGCAGGTTTTAAGCCTTTCCTACACAGGAGCACTGGGTGGCTCAGTGGGTTAAAGCCTCTGCCTTTGGCTCAGGTCATGATCCCAGGGTCCTGGGATCGAGCCCCGCATCGGGCTCTCTGCTCAGCGGGGACCTGCTTCCTCCACTCTCTCTCTCTGCCTACTTGTGATCCCTCTTTCTCTGTCAAATAAATAAATAAAACTCTTCAAAAAAATTAAAAAAAAAAAACAGAAAGATAAATCTCCTTTTTGGGGCACCTGGGTGGCTCAGTGGGTTAAGCTGCTGCCTTCGGCTCAGGTCATGATCTCGGGGTCCTGGGATAGAGTCCTGCATCGGGCTCTCTGCTCAGCAGGGAGCCTGCTTCCCTCTCTCTCTCTGCCTGCCTCTCTACTTGTGATCTCTGTCAAATAAATAAATAAAAAATAAAAAATAAAAAAAAACCTTTCCTGCACAGCCTCTCCCACAGCGGGACCCTCTTCAGCACACATTTCAAGAATAAAAATAGAAATGTACTCTCACTAAACTAACTTCTGCTGTCATAGTCTGCCTGTCAAAGCCATTTATCCTCTGAGGACTGATGCCTTGGCACAGCCAACAATTCGGCCCATGAAACAGAAGTGAGAGGAATTACTTGCATATTTCCCTCTTCAGCACACCATGGCCTACATTTAACCCATGAAGTCAGGGGACTGAAGCAAGGCCTTTTCAGTATCAAGACTAAAAACAGCTTGGGTGGGGGGTGCACCTGGGTGGCTCAGTGGGTTAAAGCCTCTGCCTTCAGCTCAGGTCATGGTCCCAGGGTCCTGGGATCGAGCCCCGCATCAGGCTCTCTGCTCAGCAGGGAGCCTGCTTCCACCTCTCTCTCTGTCTGCCTGCCTCTCTGCCTACTTGTGATCTCTGCCTGTCAAATAAATAAAATCCTAAAAAAAAAAAAAATAAAAAAATAAAAACAGCTTGGGGTGCCTGGGTGGTTCAGTCATTGGGTGTCTGCCTTTGGCTCAGGTCGTGATCCCAGGGTCCTGCAGTTGAGCCCTATGTCAGGCTCCCTGCTCAGTGGTGGGCCTGTTTCTCCCTCTCCCGCTCCCCGTGCTTCTGTTCCCTGTCTCTGTCAAATAAATAAAATCTTAAACAAACAAACAAAAAAAGACAAAAAACAGCTTTATTCCAGTGGCATTTCTGCTTCTCCACTGGACACAGAATGAATCAGGCAGGCATACACACAGGGCTCCATGAGTGAGGACAGGGGTCCTCACTGAGCCACAGACACACCCATGTCTAGCCTCCTTTGCTACTAAGGCAACCACCTGTGAGGCTGGCTGACTTTTTCTGAAAGGATCTACAATCATCTAAGAGACAAAGTTAAAAGAATGAACCCCGTGGCCTTGGCTGACGAGCTACTTGCTCTAACCACCTCTGAGGAATGTTCCACGGTACAGAGGGCCTCACATCAACAGAGTCACCAGAACTCACACACCCCTAAGTGAGTTGTGCCATTCAAAGCAGTCTTCCAAGAGCCCAAATGATGGCTGTTATGGCTCCTACAAAAACCTTCAGAGGCATTATTCTTGAGGATATCCCTCAGGGGTAAATATGTTGTCTCTTTAGTGAGAATGGAGTCATGTGGAGGTGTGAGTAGGTCCCGAGGTAGGTCCCACCCACCTCTGAATCCTAAATACTCATCCTCTCTCATGGTCCCCAAGCTCAGAACCTTGGAAAGGACTTTCCTATGCTTCCACACTCAACAACTAGATGACCAAGTCATGTTCTGTCCAAACATCTGAGAATGAAGGAAAGCATTAGGTTGAACCATATGAAATAGCCCCCACTTGGCCATTTCTGGCCTACAGAAAGGCAGCTTTCCATGACTCACCTATACCAGGTCAATATGCATAAAGTAGGCATTTCTAGGACCAAAAAGGACCTGTGGTCACCCAGCATCAAAGCCATCACCAAATCCTTTCCCACCTGCCTCCCCCACCAACTCTCCCCTTCCCCCATGGGAATCTTCTTGGTCCAAACATTTGCTCTGTTCCTTTCGATATAGGTTGGTGGCTGGCCCGGTCTCTCTCTAACCAGTCCTACCGGCAGCTAGTAGATCCACCTTCTTCAAATACCCACCTGGTGCTCCCAGAGGCCCTTTGAGACCAAACATCCTAGACTGTTGATCAAGGCCTTCTGGGATCAGACTCTCCACTGGCCGTGGTTTCTTCTCTTTCTCTCAGCCTGACTTTTAAGTCCTTTGCCATGGCCTGGGCACACTGAATAGCCTTCAGAAAGAAAAACAGAAAGGAAGACAAAAACTCCAATCCCCTCCCCACACTGCGTTGCCTTCCTGTTCCTGCCGGGGCCCAGCACTGCACTCTATACTAGGTTCCTCAGCATGCCGCAATATACCAACTACAGCCAGACACCGTCTGCTCTCTGCTCCTCTGGGAAGCCCCACGGAGCCAGCAGACCCTGTGGCCTCACCTGGCACCCACCCACGGGGCCAGTGTGACCAGGCACTGTCATTGCCCCTTGCAGTTAAGCGAGTCAAATCAAATTACTCAATTTCCCGGACAAGCCAAGTAAATTTCAAAATCCTGCTGCTGATATAGTTTCCGCTTCCTGGAATGTTCCTATCCCTCCCCTGTCTCATCCTCTTGAAATCCTCCCCATCCTTCTTAAGCCTTCTGACTTTCCTCCCACACCCATTCCCCACAGATGAACCTTGCAAACCCGTCCTGCCTATCTCGGGGCATGCCAATGCATCTGGCTGGACTCAGAGCTATTAATACACTTGTCTCAACCCAACTGAGGGCCCCAGGAAAGTAACCCTAACTGTTCTTTTGATTTCCAGAACTAGGACACTACCTAGCCCAACCAAAGCATTCAATAAAGACGTAGTGATACAGCAGAAACCTGTCTGGTCCATGAGCAGCTTATAAAATGGTTGGAACACAGTCCTAAGAGAATTTCCAAAACTTGAGCAATAGCGGTGTGGTCAAAATATTCCTAAAGTGACTTCATCCAACAATAAAACGTATCTAGACATGCAAGTTCTGGTCTGTGTGTTAACAATTCCATCACTGTACAGTAACAGAATGTGGGGCTTATTTCTCAGACAATGAGCACAATGGCTGTGTAGACAGAACAGGCAAAAAGTCTTGGTTCCCCATAATGTGTCATGAAACGACAAGCTAGGTATCAGAGGAGGAGAATCAACATCTAACACAGGTCCCGAGACTTCGCAAGGTCTAGAGGCAAACCCATGACAGCTCATGAAGCAGGTACAGCTGTCAGAGGACCAGGTGGCAACAAAGAAGCCAGGGTAATAGACCACAGACCCTGGGGAAACCAACATTCAAGAGGCACAGAGAGGGCACAGTGACAGCAAAAGGAAAGGAGACAGCAGGACTTGGGATGGCAAAGGGACATCATGAGCCAAGAAATAGATATGCAACCTTAAACAAGGGGGGAACTCCATGCTGTTTTTGCCAAAGAGGTTAGTAGTGTGAGCCAGGAAAAGACAAGACTGACCAGCTTCCAACAAGTCCAAGAAAGAGGCCACCTCTCGAGATCAGGGTCAATGACTCGCTGCAGTGAAGATATTTCACACTCCCCCACAGAGCAGTTTGCTTGTATCTAACATTCTCCATCAAGCAAGACAATTTGTTTACTTAGGACTATCCTTTGAGTTAATACTCAGATTCATGGAGAGAAACGGACTTCAAGTAGCATACTAGCTCATAGGTGCTCTGCTCGAATGGTTTCAGGACGAAGGCGCCCACTGGGAATTATTGCTTCAGAGTTACAGGCTGCAAACCCAGGGACCATGCTCGCTGGATTCCAATCAAAGCAGAGCATTGATCTTAGATGTCCCAGTCAAAATCAGTGGTGACACAACCACCAAGTACCGAACTAGTCGTCATGAACACAGAGACGAGAGAGACACAAGCCTCACTCCAAGTAGCCCGTAAACCACAACTTAGCTTCAGAAACACGGACTATTCAACTGTGTGGCAAAGACTGGAAGTACGATAGCGCGGGAGTGTGGCAAAGGCTGCCAGAGGTGGCAGGATTTGAACTGAAGGAAAAGGCAACAAAAGGCTTAGAAACAGGAAGGAACTAATGTGGACGACGACACAGTAAGCGCTCCCGGAGGATCCAAGCAGGGAGTGCCGACCGCCGGCTCTTGCGCCACAGGTGACTGAGGTAAGAACAGAAGACCATGGAGGGGTGGCTCATGGAGGAGGGCAGGTCAGACCCTGCACCTTGGACTCCCAGAACAACTCCTGCCATTTAAGCAAAACCCTAAAGTGCCAAGGCCCTCTGTTCCCTCTCCCAGCACCCAGCTCTTCGTCCATCTTGCCCATCTTGATCCTGCCCTGAAGAAGAGAGCAGCGGCTTCTGTAGGAGCAACCTCAGCATGACGTGGAGAGCAGAGCGACCCTCGCCTACTGCTCCCTGGCTTTAGTACAAGGTCCCTGTTTCATCTCCATTTAACCCATCTTCTCTGAAACCAGCAGAGACAATCCACAATCCCAGCACGTCTCAGTCCGGAGTTGCTTAATGAGGCGTGAAGCCATGCATTTCCAACTCAAGACCCACTTGTGTCCATCTTTTGTACCTACTGCTCCAAATAAAAACGCAAATAAAAGGTGGGGTGACCCCCACCTCAAACCAAAAATGCATGTCAAGCAATAGTGGGATGGGTTTGGACAGAGACCGTGGAGGCTTCTCAACACAGCACTCCATTACTGGTTCCAGAGCCAGTCAGGGACACGTGAAGTCTCTGCTTCGGGACAGCTTGTCCAGCAACAGTGGCGCACATGGGAGAGCCCTGAGAGAACACAAGTCAGACACGGTGCCCCGCTTCCCTCCACTGCCCAAGGTCTGGTCTGGCTGCAGAGCTTCCTGCCATGCCTCTTAGCAAAGTGAAATGTAGCCATCTCTTGGGACGCTCGCCGCCAAGTGCTCACACCTGGAACACAGCAATCACGCTAGAAGTGAGAGGTTTTCAGCCAGAGATGATCTTGACTAGGAGACGGTGAGCGAGGTCAAGACATTTTTGGTTGAGCTGTGAGCGGCTGTTAAGTGGTAGGGATGGAGCTATACATCCTTTCAGCAACTGTCCCCAAGTGCCTTCACAGAAGGGAAAGCTGAGGAACACGAGGTATCTCCAGTTACTTCTCCCTGCAAATCCAGTTGGCTTCACGGATACTAAGAGACACCCAACATTAGACATGGTATCCTACCCTCTACTGAAAGGGCTAACGTGGAACAGTACTCAACAGCCGTATGTGCCCGCCATGAGCTTATATGCTCGCTGAAAACACTGGACACAGAGCCAGGCCTCCCTAGTCCAACACGAGCGTCCTAAAACCACCTTCAGAGATTTACCTCCCATAACCTGTTTGTCATCTTCCAAGCTCAGAGCCACGATTCACAGCCCAGGTGTTTCCTCATAGCCGTCTGGGAGCTGCTAGAAGAGCAAAAACACCACATGCAGGGGTGGTCCAATGGCAGCAGAGAGCTGATTTTCTATCCTCGCACATCTGCTTGGATGTTCGCTAGAGTAAATTCTTAAATGACTAATTCACAGTTTCACTTTGTCATGGTTAAAGCGAAGTATTTTCCGTGACATCTGCTTCTGCTAAATCAGGATCTTTTTTTCCTCCTGAGTTGTCACACTAAAGACGCTCAGTGTGATGCCTCACCCCGGTTCCGTTGCTCGAGCGAGGTCGGGAGAGTGCACCCCTTCAGGCCTGGGAATCCCAGCTTCGCTGAACATCTAGGAAGTATCTACTCCTGTAGCAACAAGCCCAATACCAACAAAACCCCAGATCCCCGTGCAACAGATCTATCCTAGTCAAAAATGGCCAGCCTGGTATGAAGGGTACCGATCTCCCTCCAGTTCATGCCTTATTCTTCCCACAAAGCGACTGGTTAGACTCCAGGATGCTGGACTATGACCAGGGAAGGCATGGCCACTGGGGTCCACAGCTCACACACAGTGCTCTTCCCTGCTCTCCACCTTGACTTCCAGGCTAGGAATCAGCAAACTGAACCCGAGCTAGAGGCTCCTCAGTGCCAGGCCCTTCCTGCTTTCCACTTGCTGTCTGTGTTCCATAAGGGACAGCCAGAGACTAGAAGCCAGAGCACGGGAAGACCCCTCAATATGGATGTGGACCGGGGGAAGGTGGGGCCAACTGAGGCCCCATGAAATGATTGCTCTAAACCCAGAACTCTGCTTTGGAAGCCAATGCCCTCGGGCCCATAGGTGTAGTGGAACTTTGTTGACTATGTGGCAAGTGTTCCTTAAGAAAGCCTGAGGGAAGACAGGTACTTAGTGAGGCAGTACTCAGGTACCCTTGGGTCCTTATTTATCATCTCTGTACCATGTAATCTTCACCTGAAGTCCTAAGGCAATCTTCATTGCCATATAATAACGTTAAAAAAAAAAAAAAAAAAAACCCTCCCTGAGTATTAACCCCGGGGAAAGGAGATAACTCAGAGCAGGACTGCAGCCCAGCTAGAGAGAAGCCAGGTAACAACCTTCTCCAACAGCCCAGCATTGCACAGACCCACCACGAAGCTGGAGAAGGAGGGTGGCAGCAAATCACGACTAGTAAGGCAGAGAAGAGTCTGCAATTAGCAAACGCCCCTGATCCAGGGCAGAAGCTGCTCCAGCCCGGTCCAGCACGGCCAGCAGGAAGGATCCAAACCCAACTCTTTCAAGTTAGAGTCCAAAGACTAGGAACAGCAGTGGCCCCTAGGGGCTGGTCTGAAATGCAGAATCTCCCATCCAGCCCCAATGTAGGAGGATCTCCAAATAAAAATGTCCCCAGCTGTTCTGCATGTGCATTAAGGTCTAAGCAGCTCCCCAAACCACCAGGGCAAAAAGATTACATGAACCTATGGCAGCCAGAGTTTCTCAAATTCCTTCCTTTCCTCTCCCCATTTTCTGTTATAGCTCCTAAGAGACTTTTCTGCCCTCTCCAGAGAGTAAGGAAGTAGTTTTTGGTCAATGCCCCAAAACTCACTTCCCCCCCAGAACAGCAGCAGCTAATCCAATGGCCTGGAGGTTATCAGCAGGTGTAGTGATCACGCCCTCCAAACAGGCTCTGTCTTGTCCTTTCCTTCCTGTTCCAGCCCACCCTTCCCTCCTTGCTCTGCCTGAGCTCAGCACTGCCGGCTCACCCTGGGTTTCCAGTCTCCTCTGGTATACAGATCTGCCAGCCCACTTTTTGGCATAGAGCCAGCTTGGCATTTCGGCAAAGTTATGACCTCAATTTACCCAAAGGACCCGAGTTTCACAGAGCAAGGGTGCTGTCTAGCCATTCCTTAAGCCACTAACACCTCGGTCCCCCCCATTTCTAACTTGTTTGCATGGATACTGTCAACCCAAACCACGGAGGCAGGGAATGGCCAAAGACCCTCCACAGTCCAACCCTGCCTAGAAGTTACATCAACATCTCACTATCTTATCCTCTTCAAATTCCTTAGTGTAAGCTAAACCCCAATCCTTTTTTCTTTATGAAGATTCCAGTCAAACGCCTAACAACTTTTTCTAACATTTTGTCAGATCTTTTTGAGATTTAATCGATCCTAATAATTTGCCATCAAGAGCATGGAGTTCCAAATGAGCAGAACAACCAGGAAGCATCATTCCGGAACACGGTTTATGCGACATGCAAAACGTAGTGACAATCTCCTTGGAAGCGCCCATTTTTGGGGGAAAAATGCTTTGACTTCATTTAGATCACCACTTCAAAAGCATTTTGGTCTTTTTACCTGGCTCCTCATGCGCATACTCCAAGGATCCCATCTATCCACTGAGTGTGCGTCTGTGAGCAGGCACATACAGACACCTTGCAACTGCTAAGACAGCCCCGGGTCTCCAGGTATGTGGAACCATCACAAGCAAGTCTAGAACTTCTGAGGAGGCGAGGAGCAATGGAGAGATTATTCTTCCTTCTTTGCCTCTCTTCGCAATTCCAGTCCACTTGATTTGCTTTTGCAGTCTGCAACTACTTAATAACCCCGATTCCTGGTTTCCCTGGAAACCATCTTACAACCAGAGAAAATGTTAGGGGTATACAAGTATTTGACATTTCTGAATAGAGGCTGCAGGTTCTTCGCATACTCCTCAGAGGGCCACACTCAGGCAAATGGGGACCAAGAACAGAGGTGGGCAATGGCAAGCCACCAGACCCTAGCAGGAGAGTCAAGAGGATTTCCCACATCAATCTGTTATTCTGGAGTCACCGGCATGAGCAGCAGCACCTCCGAGAGACTGCCCCTGTGGAATCCATTCTCGACTCTCCACAACAGCGGCACAGGCCTGAGGAGTCTCCCATTGTGGAAACAGGTGGCACCTAAGGACCCAGGACTTGCAGAAGGAGGAACGGAATGAGGGTACTTGACTCCTCTGGACAGCTAGGATTTGAAAAGAGACAGCAAGAAGGCAACCCAGATGACACATCGTGTTTGAATCCTACACCTCTAAGTGGAGATGGTGCTTTTTGGTGTCAAGAGGTGTGGCCTGAAAACCAAGCCAATATGGTGCCAGGCTGCCATGTCATCAGTGTGCCAGGCCTCTGCAGGGCCCTTGGGGTCAATTCTTACCCAGAGACTGCACAGATGTGGACTCTGCAAGTACCATCTAGCCTTGTTAACCTTCAAGCTGGCAGCATGTGGACCAGCGCGCTGCCAGAATGTACAGTCAGCGCGAGCAATCACAAACTGCGCCACCTGTGGGCGAGCTGGGACCCGCTGGAAGAAACTAAATGGAGTCCTCTGTGACCACCAGCGCTCACATCAGGAGGACTCAAGAAGGGGTCCTCGAGGATATCTGGTAGCAAGAAGTAAAAGACTTCCTTGCCTTCTGGCGTTTAGGAGAACTGTTTCACTGCAGAGTAAAGACACAAAAAGGCCATCAAGGTAAGAATGTGGACCAGGATGAGGCTGTTGGAACCAACAAGACAAAGACCAGTCACTAGCAGTTGGGCATGAGCATGGTGAGAAGCAGCAAACAGCTGCTGGTCCCAAGGCAGAGACCGGAGCGGGGCAGACAGCCAGGAGCGCAGAATTTGGAGGGACCCCAGCTGCAAAGATCAGACAGACGAAGTCAGAATGTCATTGTGGTCTCAGGTCTTGAGCAAGTATTTTTCCCGAAAACAGTGTGGCCACGAACCACAATCTCCTTAACCTGAACACTCTGGACCAGTTACACCAAATCCAAGAAATGTGGGAAAACCTATACCTTAGCACACCTCAACAAGTTGCAGGAGTCCATTTTTTTCTTAAAGGTTTTATTTGAGAACAAGGGAGTGCCAGAGCGTGAGCAAGAAGCAGCAGGAGAAGAGGCAGAGGGAGAAGGAGAAAGAGAAGCAGACTCCCTGGTCAGGCTTCCGGGCTTGATCCCAGGATCCTGGGACCATGACCTGAGCCCAAGACAGATGCATAGCAGTAGATGCTTTAGCGGACTGAGCCACCCCGGGGCCCCTGCAGGATTCCATTCTTACAACATTCTTGCAAAGGCAAAACTATAGCGATGGAGAACGGATAAGAGGCTGCCAGGTTAAGTAAGATCATTACAAGCGACTGTTTGCAGTGTGCATTTTTCTGAAGGAAAAATGTTTCCATCCAATTTCAAAGCAATACGTAACCCCCCCAAAATGGTTAAGAAAAACCACTGCCCTAGAATAACGAAGGCGCAGGGCCTTGCATAGGCCACTCTGATATGGAGCCCTGCGGGGCCCATCAGTTAAGGGCAAGCACCACCCCAGACCTCCCATGTCAGCTCATCCTGGAGATTCTGATAGAACAGAGCTCCCGGCTGACGCCTTAACTGGCCTCACTGCCACCCTCCAGCTTTTGTTCATAGAATCAACTGCAGAGGCAAACCACCATCCTGTCTTCTCAAAATACTCCCTTGCTTCTCTATCACTCGACCACTTACATAAGGGACATCTGAACGACCAGGCCGAGCTTTGTCTATAATTGAACTTCATAAAGTTTGCACTGTTTTTGCATCTTGCTCCTTTTCCTCTGCATAAATGGCGATTTGTTCATGTTCTGTGTGTAGGTCAAGTTGTTCATTTCAGCGGTTGTGAGCTAGACGTTGTATAAACAGTGTTTTGATCTACTTTAAATATTGAAGGCTACTTCACCCATGTTTTAAAAACATTGAATCAACCGAGTCCACTTGATTTCATTAGGGTTGTAATGAAAATATGTGCACCAAAGACAGAAACTGACAACTTCTCTAAGCAGCCTTCACTAGCTTGATGTTTCTAAAAAGCTCAGAAATGAGAAACTGTGCAGATGGGCCTCCTACTAACATGAATCTTCAATAACCCACCACACTACTTTAGTGGGCATATAGCAATCGTCTAGGGTCCTAAAAATAGTCTTGCTCTTTGCTAATAATCTGAATCAGTGCTGCTAATCATACTAAATATGTCAACAGAAAATGTGAATACCTTCGCCCTAATTAGCTCTGAATTATTCAAGTCTAACATGAGGCTACACATGTTGCCTCTAGTAAGAGCTGAGCTGTGGGGTAAAACACTGTCCTCTCGTGCAATACAGTTCCTGACTTTGAATGGTCCCATATGCCAGGATTTTGTCCTTTCTGACCAAGGCTCCACAAAGAAATCACTAGGCCGATGAGCCTGAATCTTGCTACATGCACCAAGGCTAATAGATTACTAGCACTAGGAAGATCCTATAAATCTGGCTCACCCCTCCCGCTCCCAGTCCACAGCTTTCTCTATGCAGTAAGGACAATGAGAAAGTTCCTAAGGCCAATACCCTAAGGGAGGGCACTTGACAGCCCCATCAAATGACAGACCACAGACCTGCTCCACAAAAGTAGAACTTGTTACAGGAGAGAGAGAGAAGAACCATGAAGCTGGACAGCCAAGTAGGGAGAGGAAGAGCCATAAATTTTGAAAACTGTCCCCTAAGAGTTAAGAAGTCCTGTATACCATGCACCCCAGATCACTAGCTGGCCAGCCACGCCCACACCTCTCTACTGGTGAGGACTTGGGCAGAGGTGGCTCCGGGGACAGAAGCATGGGTCCCGGCCTCCTACCAGTGCTAATGTTGCAGAGAATTGTGCCAGAGCACCTGCTGCATGCCATGTACCCTCCACACACCAATGTCAATCCCCAGAAGGTTCTTACAGGCATCAGAAAATTAGAACTGGAAGTGTCATGGTCCGGCTCCCAATTCTCCACTGGCTCTTGTCCAAGAAGTCTAACGCCCTGCGGTAGCCTCCACAACCCTGCACAGTCTGGCCCCCTCTAGCCAGCCCCGAACATCCTACTCCCTTCAGCTCAGCCTTCCTGTGTTCCTCACAACTGCCAGGCCTCCCCTGACCCCTCAAGCCTGGGCACTTGCTCCCTTTGTCTGGAAATGTCCTTCTGCCAAAAGGACAGCCACGCTGCTTGCTCCCTCATCTGCTTCAAGCCTTTGCCCAGAAGTCAACTTGTCTACACAGCCTGAACTACCACCATCACCCCCTTCCCACACACTCAATTTCCCTTCTCTGCTTCAGTTTTTCCTCCCAGCACGCCACAGTGCCCACCCACGAATAGAGACCATCTTGTTGGTCTCCCTCACTATTCCTTCTAGGAGCTCTGTATGGGCTAGAGCCAGGCCCCACCATCTGCTCCAGGCACCCCCAGCAGCCGGTACACACCCAAGTATCAGAGAATAATAGTGCTTCCTCTCATTTTACCCAAGTGGGGGTACTTAACTGGCAAGATCAAGCACTTCTGCTGATCACACGTTACTGAAGATTCCCAGAGTTGGGATTTGATCCTAGATCTGTGGGACTCCAAAGCAGTGCTCTGAATGCACTCAGCCTCTCCGGTCAATTAAATGTCCTGGGTTTTTAAAAATCTTTTGTAAGGTTTTTATTTTGTTTCAAAGATTTTATTTTTATGTCATCTCTACACCCATTATGGGCCTCAAACCTACAACCCTGAGACTGAGTTGTATGCTCTAACGACAGCCAGCAGGCGTCCTGTGAAGTTTGTATTTTAATTCGTTAGTTAACATACAGTGTAATATGAATTTCAGGTGGACAATATCGTGATTCGACACTTCCAGACAACCCCATCCTCATCACAAGCGCTCCTTGATCCCCATCCCCTATTTCACCCCATACACACACACACACACCACCCCTCAGTTCTCTATAGTGAACAATCTGCTTCTTGGTGTGTCTCTCTTCTTTCCTTTGCTCTTTGTTTCTTAAGTTCCAAATATAAGTGAAATCTTATGGCACTTGCCTTTCTCTGACTGACTTCACTTAGCATAACTCTAGCTCCACACAGGTCACTGCAGTGATAAGCCCGAGTGTCCTTCGGGTGACGGGTAAAGATGTGGTATATCTATGCGGTGGGAGATTATGCCGCCATAAAGAAGAATGAGATCCTGCCTTGAGAGATGTTTTATCTCTAAACATGTGTCCCTCAAACCATCACACACTGTAAATGCAGAACTCTCAAATACAGAGTCCAGAAGATGGAAGGAACCAAGCTCTTACTCCATTGGTCAAGAATTTCCAAAAAGATATTTGTAGCATGGATTGAGGAGAATAAGTTTTAGGGTTATTTAACCACCTGAAAGATCTTAATGTAGAATACAGATCAAAAAATATATACGAACAATAAAGTTAATAGGCAAAATGTAAAAAGACAAAACCAAACACGAGTTCAGATGAGAAAATGTCTTACTAAACACAAACATCAGAAAAAGATCCTACATGATAGCGTGCTATAAACAGAATCACAGCAGATATGAGAGCTACTTTAAAATGGTCACAGTAATGAGATTTCTACAATACTGAGATTTCTTTTTCAGGATTATGTCGCATATTCCCTCTGGAAAGGTTCTGTTAACGTTTTCATTCTTTGGCAGTGATCACTACAGAAACAGTGGGGAAATAAAGAGTAAGAAAAGAAATACTGCTCAAATTTGATGAGCTCCACGATTTCTAAAGTAGAAGCTGAGGCTGTTGCCTTCTGTTCTCGACATTGTTGACCCCGGGATTTAACTGCTACCAATTCACCAGTCTGTAGTGAGGCCACCGCTGAAGGTGTCACTAGTGCCATTTATAATCAGGAGCATCTCTTGCTGGGTAAGTTCAACCGATTCTCTTACAGAAGCAAATTCTATTCACAAAACTGCCAAGTTCCTCTTCTGCAAAAGGCACTGCACAGTTAATTGTTAGTCACAGACTGAAACAACTATGCACCCAACTTCAAGATCATGATTCAAATCAATAGGCAGAAGACCAGACTTTACTGGGTCTCGTTCTCTGCATGCTCCAAAATTCTCCAGACAGAATTCCTGTCTAAGCCAGAACTCAAGAGAACCAAAGATCAGCTGAGAACCTGGTCTTCCTTCAGGGGTCAGTCCTAACTAAAATCTAGAAAAAGGCCATGATGGTTCCTTCCATTGCCACAGGTCTCACACCGTTTGGCCATTACCACCAGTAATTAAGGTTCTACAGTTTGTGCTAGTCAAGTTAGCTCACGAAGGTCAAACTAAGTTTACACACTGAACATAGGATGGTGGCATCGATGTCTCAGCCTTCTAGGTCATCCCTCTAAACTTCTCAAAGCCCACCTCCTACCAACTCATCGCCGCTTCCTAGAGGGCAACTTGAGCTCATACCAGAGTCACTTGGAGACACGTTTATGCAGCACCTACTGTATGCTGGGCAGGCTCTGGGCACTGGGGTTTCAGCAGAGGAAGAGTCAAGGTCACTGCATTCATGGAACTCATGAACGGTCAAGGGGACAAACAAAATCACACATAGGAACCTGCTGCAAAGAAAAATAAAGTGTGATGAGGGGCTTGGAAGCAACCCAAGAAGGGGAACTCAGACTGGGGCTTTAGAGTAGTCAAAGGAGGCTTCTCGGAAGGGTGAGCCCTGAGAAACAATGGAAGTGAGGAAGCAAGGCCTGTAAATATTGAGTGGGAGAAAGCTTAACAACAAACAGATCAGAAGCTCTTCTCTAGGAGAACTGGGATGGGTCTAGGAATCCATGTTTATAATAAACCACCAATGCAACTGTATCACAGGTGGCCTCAGAGCCTCAGATTGAGAAACCCTGCTACAGAATAAACATGGAGTTCTCTGTACACAGTGATGACAATATTGACCCAAATTACAGCACGAACACAGAGACATCCCAGCAAGAGGTAAAGACAGGGCTCCTATGAAGCCCACCATCCACCCAACACCCACCGAACCAGGTTCCACAGGCAGACACCTGGTAGGCGTACCCATGGCCCTCAGCTTGGAAACTCCACGCTGCCCTGAGCAGCCAGCCACCACGAGCCAGGTCTTCCTTTGAGCACCCACTATGCGTGGTACCTGACATGGTTGATCCCCCTTGTAAAAATCTCTGTCTGCCCCACATAGCCTCAGGCCCTTTAGGTCCAAATATACCCTGTGTCTATCTTCCATTACGGCAATTAACACCTCCACACACGCACGCATCCACACACTGAAGGTTTCTAAACTAGCACAAAGTAGGAGCTCAGTAACTTTTTGTAATAACAATGACTAATGACGATCTTAGAATCCCTTGTTGGAAAGACTTATGAAAATGAAGCAATTTCCAACACCCTCCAGTGTAGCGACTTCCTACTTCCACTACAATAAAGTTGTATTAAAACAAACTGGGTCATTTATTTCAATGAGACGATCGTCAAATCTCCAACACCCAAGCCTATTACCAACATTAAACTTTCAAATAGTTTAATTAAGGTTACATGGAAGCTCAGTCACTGCTTATGAATAATGTACCACTAGAGCCTTTTCCCATCACCAGGATTCAATAGTTCCCCCCTCCCCAAAGATAAAGGAAACGGATTCAGTGGTCCCCTTCGCCCCCAACCCCAACCACCCACACTGAATATAAGTAGGCATTTTTGAAAGCTCCCACCCAGTCTCCCCCCAAAAAAATCTGCTCACCTCTGGCCAGACTTACTCTAAATACTGGGCATAGAACCATGAACAGGGCACACAAAAACACCTGCCCTTGGAAAATTTACCATTCTAGAGCATTTTTAAGAGATACTTTGACCTAAAACCAGAAGCCTGATCTGCTCTCCCTTGAGTCCCTCTGATGCCTCCCTGCTAGGACAATTTTTTTTTTTTAAACCAACTTTACCTTGGGACTCACCATGATTTGGAGGCAGATAACTACATTTCGTGTTTGTGCTAAAGATTACGGACAAGTGAACAGACAAGCTCATCACCAGGCCATGGTTTAATTATTCAAGTCAGAGAGCTGCTTCCTTTTATGTCTGGACGTCAAGAGTGGCCCTGCAATCAGGCTCAGATGGGGAACTGTAATTTGTTTCTGTACATTACAGAGTATCAGAAAGAGGGGCACCTGGCTGGTTCAGTCAGTAGAGCGTGCAATGCCTGATCTCGGGGTAAGGAGTTTGAGCCCCACATTGGGGGTTAGAGCTTTCTTAAAAAAAAATTTTTTTTTTTTTAAGAAGATTCAAAGATTGTCCAAAAAAGCACCAACTACCCAGAGGTAGGTGCCTCGGGGCCTGTGTGGGCAGAATCTATGCAGGGCTTCGCTCACAGCTGAGTCCTTCAGGGAGCACTTCCTAAAGGCCCCTCCTGCCCCCGCTTCCCTTCTAGGCTTTCACCGTTACCCTCCACAGGATCAACTCAGGCTGCTCTTATCTCCCAGGCATCTCAAATGCTATTTTAGCTTCAAGCACATGAGAGTTTAGCTTTTGTCCAAAGCCTAAAGAGCTGTGAACACCAATGAAAAAGAGAACACGCAATTAACTCCCTTTATCGATTTCCCCAGTTAAGTCCCGAGCCTGAACAAATGGGATCAGATTGCAAAAGATTAAACTTCCACCTCATGGCCCCGTTTCTATCATCAAGATCTCTCTGCCACCTGAGCTGGATCTCATGGTCCCTCACCTCCTCTTTGAGGCATCCAGCTTGCGAGGCTGACTTCATCTGGCTTGAGGTCAGCCTGACAAAAAAAGGGCAGGAGGCAAATGTTACCACCATGTTACCGATGAATAAGCTGAGGCATAGGTAGGAGAAGAGGAGGGCAGAGTTTGGTTTTCTTTTAAAAACACTATATTAAAAAAGAAAAAAATCAGTAGGACGCCTCAGTGGCTCAGTAGGTTGGGCCGCTGCCTTCGGCTCAGGTCATGATCTTAGGGTCCTGGGACTGAGTCCCACATCGGGCTCCTTGCTCAGTGGGGAGCCTGCTTCTCTCACTGCCTCTGCCTGCTTATGCATGCTTTCTCTCTGACAAATAAAATTTTAAAAAATCACTATATTTTAATACTGAATTTGTGTTAAAATTTGGACAATGCACAAAACATCGAGTCACAGCTGCCCAGAGAGAAAGGAAAGCCCACGTCTCAACTAGGGCCCAGGAACTCAGCTAACGACTCCCAGGCAGCCTTTACACCCATCCTGCCATCGTCCTGGCCAGGTCCGGCCTGGTGTGCCACACATGGACAGAGGGGAGGAGCCTGTCCAGGCATCAGGAGGCAGGAAGGAAGAGTGTGCCAACTGCTATCTTTAATAGATGGGCACTGGCAACTACAAAATTCATTTCCTCGGTGGATTATTTTCCCCAAAATCCTCATGCTTGGCACAAGGGATTACATTGTGACCAAGAAAAATAACGTGTTCAGTAAGAATTCATGCCAACTGCTGTCATTTAGATCAAAAAATAGTCTTCCGATTCTAGCACATTCCATTTGTGTGCACGAGCATGAGCCAGGGAGGCAGAGAGGGAAGAGGGAGACCCAAGAGCACCAGACGGATACTCCTCCACCCAGGAAGTCCAGCGCAGGGTTGGGCCCTAGCCCAGGGCCCAGAACAGAGCTCCTCGCCAGGCTGCTGTCCTCCTCCCAGACAGGTGCTGGACACTGAACCCCGCAGCGGTTTGAGCAGGCCAGGCTCTGAAGGCGGTAGACCTGAGGTCAAGCTCTGGCTCCCCTACGTCCTGCCCGTCTCACTCTGGGGGAGGGAAGGGCCCCGAGGCCCAGACTCTGCATCTGTACAACAGAGATCCCAGAGCACTCATCTACCACCCTCACAGAGGCATTGGAAGTGACTGGATGTTTAAAGCGGTCAGCAGAAAGCCTAACATGGAACATGTGCTTTCCGTGTTAACTATTTTTTAATATTTTATTTATTTATTTGACAGAGAGAGAGATCACAAGTAGGCAGAGCAGGAGGCAGAGAGAGGGGGGGAAGCAGGCTCCCTGTTGAGCAGAGAGCCTGATGCGGGGCTTGATCCCAGGACCCCAAGATCATGACCTGAGCTGAAGGCAGAGGCTTAACCCACTGAGCCACCCAGGTGCCCCTTAACTATTACTACTAAACAGAGTAAGGCTCTGGAGGACTTCTACCTTCTCCAACTATCCCTGGTAAAGGGTATTAAATTTCCAAACTATCACAAATCAATGATTTTGGAAAACAATAAGAACAAAACAACACAAAAAAACAATCCCCAGAAAAATCGTGTGCTTGACAGTCCAAGCAACAACAAATTTATTTCTCACGTAACTTCCAAAGCTGCTCTAATTCTCCGAGGTCCCCAGGACAGCACTTAGAAGGCTCACCGTGTGAAAGGTACCCATGTAATCCTCAAAGAGCCCAGAGGGGCAGACAGGCTTCCAAGGGCTTCTAGCTTCTAATTGAGGGGTAACTGAGGCCTCAGGGAGAATCAGGTTTATGTAATAAAATTATATAACCCCGTTCCCAATTCAGACATTTGTCTGAGCTGGTCAAGCATGTTCAAGTGTCAGCTGATTCCTTCAGAAGCTTCAACTCACACTGCCCTAGAGGGAACTTGGCAAAGACATGAAGAACCAGAACAGAGAACAAAGAGCTCATCCTTCTACTCGAGGGCTGGTGCCACCACACCTGGGAGCAAAAATGCAGTGGTCGTACAAGGGTGGGAAGTGCTAGGAGACCAAGGCTGACATTAGGTCAACAAGGGGAGGGTGTGCTTGGGTGGTTGTCCCTCCAGTGAAGCCCAAGGGGGGCTTCCCGAGATCTGGTTTATGTAGAAAATCTGCCTTTGCAGAAGAAACCTGCCCACTCCTTTCTTCATACCCAGGAAGCTCCCAGACACTGCACACGGTACTCTCGAAGTCACAGATGTAGCCGAGAAAGAACGGGAAAGCCATGAGGACAGACGGATCTGGGTTCTTCTCTGGGCTCTGCAAGTAACAGGCAGTTCGGCCTCGAACTAGTCCCATTCCTGCTCGGAGCCTCTGATTCCTCACGGTACAAATGGGAACCAAGCTGAAATCTCTGTCCCACCCCAGCCCCATCATTTGCTGGCCCACTCCAGTGCACCTGTGTTTGCCCTTGGCATTCACAGACACCTAACTCTCCTCACCTGCACCTGAGTCCTTTGCTCAGTCATACCTGATCTATTAGTGACCATGGCTCACCACTGATCCTGCCCCACAAGGTGGGATAACAGCCTGACAGCTTGCTCTCGCCGCATCTCAGCATCTCCCTTACCCTGTGAGGTGTTCCCCACCCTCCCCACACACACACATACACATCTCACAATACTCAGACAGGAGCAAGGCCTTGGCTTATTTCCAAAAAAATTTCTGTGGAAATGAGCCTTAGGCTAGACTCAATTAGCCTTATGTAAGGAGGCCTACAGTTATGTAACTTCTACTTGAAAAGAACGTTCCCAAGTTGCTCAATATATAAATATAGGGCACTACCATGGCCAGGCCCTAGAAGTGTCCCCCCAAATCATCCCTGTCCTCAGCTGATGGTTTACTACTTATTAAGTCCATTTAGTATAAGAGGTCTAATCATTAGCATGGCTTCAAAATCTTACAGAACAGTCTAGAAGCATTACATGTTTAAAGCCCCATTATCAAATATCTGTACTTGTAACATGTTGGGGGATTTTTAGGAGCAATGAGTGAATATTCTTGTGAGAGATGTAACTATGTGAAGTTTGGGGGGTTCTACTACTTTTTAAATGTAGCGTTTAACTGTTTCCCTGTCACTTTTGAAAGAAGAGGCTTGGGACGGGTCTAGCTGCAACTAATCACAGATGACAAGACAAAGAAATGAGTAACAGCATTAAGCTACAACTAATCACAGATGACAAGACAAAGAAATGAGTAACAGCATTACTCCTCCTTCCATCTACCCTGTCCTATCCAGCTTCCCCATCTGCCCAGGACTTAGATACTGAATTAAAATACAGTGATTTCCCGGGCACCTGGGTGGCTCAGAGGTTAAAGCCTCTGCCTTCGGCTCAGGTCGTGATCCCAGTGTCCTGGGATCAAGCCCCTCATGGGGCTCTCTGCTCAACGGGAAGCCTGCCGCCTCCGCCTCCTCCTCCTCCTCCCCCTCCTCCTCCTCCTCCCCTCTCTCTCTCTCTGCCAACTTGTGATCTGTCAAATACATAAAATATTTTTTAAAAAATACAGTGATTTTCCAATTAAGTGGCTACTTTCTTTAAGCAAGATTCAAATGGCTTAAATTTAAGAAATAGTAGAGTCCAGAATAGACTCCCCAAAATAATCATGCCATACGTCCTTTTGTTCCTAGAAGATCAAAGCTCTTAGCTATAGGATACAGCAATTACTCTCACTCCAAAGATGTGGCTACTTTTCTTTCACTCTCAATCCCCCAAGTAACATGCAGAGAGATTTATCCCCTTACCAGCCTTCTCCTGGCTGCGCAGATGGAGAACTGCAGGTGCACAGTGGCCTTCATAAGTTTCTAGTCAACAGCCATCATCTAGGGGCTCACAAAGAATCTTTAGAAGAAAAGTTCACTGCTATTAAATGAGTAAATGTGCAACACAATGCTGGTTTCTGAAAATCCAAGAGAAAAGCTCAGACAGGAAACAAGTCCTTCGGGCAATAAAGGACACGGGTTTTGTATCACTGACCCATGCTGGAATTGGGTCACTTTTATAGCAAGAGGCAGCTTCAGCTCCAACTCGCCAAAAAGACTTGCAGCATTTATTGAGTTCCCTAGCATGTCAATTTCTTGATTAGTACAGTGGGAGACAAAGGCAAAGAAGCCAGTCCCTGACCTCAGGTAACTTAACCATTACTCCACTTAGAACAGTGGTTCTCAAAGTGTGGTCCCTGGATCTGGAGCATCTTCTTCACCTGGGAGCCTAGGACAAGTGCACAACCTCAGACACCATCCTGGACCAGACAGATCAGAAACTCTGGGGCAGGACTTGGGAATCTGTTTAACAAGCCTTCTGGGTAATTCTGGGACACATCAAAGTCTGAGAACCAAGGTACCGAAAATAGAGCACACAAAGTCAACGACGGATAGCATCAGTATCTAGGATGTCCTTTAGATACAAACACATCTCATACATAATCCACACATAAAGTCCAACCTTTCTGACAGTAACAAATCTGACCGCTATAAGCATTTACGTGTTAAGCCCAGCAATTTGACAGTTTGCTAGGAGGTAAGCCAGCATTAGTCCTGTCCTAGTTGAGAAAAGCAATCTCTGAATATTCATTTGTGTATTTGGAAACTCATTTCAAAATGCCCTCCATTAGACTGTAACAAGAGACAAAGAAGAACACTATATATTAATAAAGGTGACAATCCAAGAAGATAGAACAGTTGTAATATTTATGCACATAGCATGGGAGCATCCAAACGCATCAATTTAAAGAAAAACAAAAGAACTAATTGATAATACACTAATAGTAGGATTTTAGCACTCCACTTACATCAAAGGACAGATCATCTAAACAAAATCAAGGAAACAGTGGCTTTGAATGACCCACTGGAACAGATAGATTAACAATCACACTGGAACACATAAATTAACAGATAAATTCAGAACACTTCACCCTGAAACAGGAGCACACTTTCTTTTCAAGTGCACATGGAATACTGTCCATAATCATCACACATCAGGCCACAAGACAGGCCTCAACAAATTCAAGAAAATCAAAGTCCTACCATGCACATTTTCTGACCACAACGCAATGAAACTAAGTCAACCACAAGAAAAAATCTAGAAGACCATAAATACGTGGAGGTTAAATAACATGTTAGTAACCAATGAATGGGTCAACCAGGACATAACAAAAAAAATACATGGGAACAAACGAAAATGAAAACACAACAGTCCAAAATGTTTGGGATGAAGCAAGAGCAGTTCTAAGAGGGAAGTTTATAAATATAGGCCTTCCTCAAAAGGCAAGAAAAATCTCCAACAACCTAACCTCACACCTAAAGGAGCCAGATAAACAGATAAACCTAAAGCCAGCAAAAGAAAGGAAATAAAGATTAGACTAGAAATAAATGCTATAGAAACTTGAAAAAAAAAATAGATCAGTGAAACCAGGAGCTGTTCTTTGAAAAAATAAGATTGATAAACATTCAGCCAGACTTATCAAATAGAGAAAAGGACCCCAAAAAATAAAATCACAGATAAGACAGAACAACCAACACCACAGAAATACAAATTATAAGAGATTATGGGAAACTGTACATTCACAAATTGGATAACCTAAATGAAAAGGATAAATTCCTAGAAGCATCAAACTGAAATAGGAAGAAATAGAAAACTTGGACCACTAACCAGCAAAGAAATTAAATCAGTAATCAAAAAACTCCCAACAAACAGAAGACCAAGACCACCAGATGACTTCACGAGGGAATTCTACCAGTCAAAGGAGGGTTAATACTCCATTCTTCTAAAGCTGTTCTAAAAAAAAAATAATAATAATAGAAAAAGGAAAACTTCTTAATTCATTCTATGAGGACAGCATTACCCTGATACTAAAACCAGATAAAGATACCACGCCCCCGCCCCCCCGCCAAAAAACAAAACACACCTTACAGGCCAATACCTGATGAACCTAGATACAAAAATCCTCAACAAAATACTAGCAAGCTGAATCCAACAATACATTAAAAGAATCATTCACCACAATCAAGTGGGACTTACTCCTGGATTGCAAGAGAGGTTCAATATTCAAGTCAATCAACATGATACATTAACAAGAGAAAAGATAAGAACCAAATCATTTCAACAGATGAAGAAAAAGCGTTTGACAAAGTACAACATCCATTCATGTTAAAGCCCTCAACAAAGTGGGTTTAGAGAGATAACACCCAATTTAATAAAGGCCATATATGAAAAACCCACAGATATCATCATCCTAAATGGAGAAAAGCAAAGCTTTTCTTCAATGGCCAGCAACAAGACAGGGCTGTCCACTCTTACCAATTCATTCAATACAGTACTGGAAGTCCTAGCCCCAGCAATCAGACAACAAAAAGAAAAGGCACATGAATCAGCAGGGAAGAAGGCAAACTTTATTTGCAGAGACATGATGCTATATATAGAAAACCTCAAGGACTCCATCAAAAAAACAGAAAACATGTATTCGGTAAAGTCACAGGATATAAAAAATCAATGTCCAGGAATCTGTTGCATTTCTACATACCTGTAATAAAGCAGCAGAAACAGAAATTAAAGAATTAACCCCATTTGCAATGTACCAAAAAACCTAAGATGCCCAGGAATGAACCTAACCAAAGAGTGAGAGAACTGTACTCTGAGAACTGTAAAACAATGATCAAAGACTCTGAAGATGACACAAAGAAATGGAAAGACACTCCATGCTCACAGACTGGAAGAACAAATGTTGTTAAAATGGCTATACTACTCAAAGCAATCTACGCATTTAAGGCAATCCCTACCAAAATACCACCAGCATTTTTCACAGAGCTAGAACAATCCTAAACTTTGTATGGAACCACAAAGGGCCCCGAATAGCCAAAGCAATCCTGAAAAAGAAAAGCAAAGCTGGAGAGATCACAATTATGAATCGCAAATTTTGTTGGAAAATTGTAGTAATCGAAACAGCACGGTACTGGCACAAAAATAGACATAGTTCAAAAGAACAGAAAACCCAATATATATACAATGGAATACTATGCAGCCATCAAAAGAAATGAAATCTTGCCATTTGCAACGACATGGTTGGAACTAGAGGCTATTTTGCTGAGTGAAATAAGTCAGTCAGAGAAAGACAATTATCATATGATCTCCCTGATATGAGAAAGTTGAGAGGCAACATGGGGGGTTTGGGGGGTAGGAAAAGAATAAATAAAACAAGATGGGATCAGGAGGGAGACAAACCATAACAGACTCTTAATCTCACCAAACAAACTGAGGGTTGCCAGGGGAAGAGGGGGAGGGAGAGGGTGGCTGGGTTATGGACATTGGGGAGGGTATGTGCTATGGTGAGTGCTGTGAAGGGTGTAAACATGGCAATTCACAGCCCTGTACCCCTAGGGTTAATACTACATTATATGGTAACAAAAAAATAAATAAAACAGAAAACCCAGAAATGAACCCACAATTGTATGAGCAGTTAATTTTTGGACAAAGCAGGATTGAAGGGAAAAAAGTCTCTTTAACAAATGGTGTTGAGAAAACTGGACAGCAACATGCAGAAGAATGAAACTGGATCACTCTTTCACCCTACACAAAAATAAACTCAGAATGGATTAATGAACCTAAATGTGAAACCTGAAACCATAAGTCTTTGATGAAAGCACAAGCAGAAATTTCTGACATTGGCCGGAGCAACTTCTTTCTAGATAGGTCTCCTGAGGCAAGGCAAACAAAAATAAACTGTTGTGACTACGTCAGAATAAAAAGCTTCTGCACAGTGAAAGAAACAATCAACAAAATTAAGGCAACCCACAGAACAGGAGAAGACACTTACAAATGATGTATTTGATAAAGGTTAGCAACCAAAATATATCAAGAACTTACACTATGGTGAGTGCTGTGAATTGTGTAAGACTGATGACTCACAGACCTGTAGCCCTGAAACAAGTACATTATATGTTAATTTAAAAAAAAAACTTATAGACCTCCACACTCAACAAACGAATAACCTAATTAAAAATGGGCAAAAGACAAAGATATTTTTATGAAGACAACATAGATGGCCAACGGACATGTGGAAAGATGCTCCCTATCACTGATCATCAAGGAAATACAAATCAAAACTATAGTGAAACATCACCCCACACCTGTCAGAATGACTAAGATCAACCACATGACAAGATGCTGGAGAAGGATGTGGCCAAAGGGGAGCCCTCTTGCACTGCTGGTGGGAATGCCACTCTGGAAAACAGTAGGGAGGGGCCTCAAAAAGCTAAAAATAGAACTATCTTACAACCCAGCAACTCCATTACCAAGTATTTACAAAAGAAGAATGCAAAAACAGTAACTCAAAGGGATACATGTACCCCTATGTTTATAGCAGCATTTACTTAAAATAGCTAAATTATGGAAACAGCTTAAGTGACCATCCAACTGATGAATGGATAGAGAAGATATGATACACAGAGGAATATTATTCAGCCATAAAGAATGAAATCTTGCCATTTGCAATGGCGTGGATGGATCTAGAGAGTATTATGCTAAGTGAAATAAATCAGAAAAACACACCATACAATTTCATTCATATATAGAATTTAAGAAACACGAGCAAAGGGGAAAAGGCAGAACCAAAAAACAGACTGTTAAAGATAGAAAACTGATGGTTACCAGGAGGGAGGAGGGTGGGGGGATGGGTTAAATACGTGATGGGGATTAAGGAGTGCACCTGTTAGGATGAGGACTGGGTGCTGTACGGAAGTACTGAATCACTAATATTATACTGTATGCTAAAGAACTGGAATTTAAGTAACTTTTTAAAAATACCCTTTGTTAAGTCATGATTGAATACATTCTTTGGTCCCAATTTGGGAGTGAAAAAAGGGACTTAAGTGGAGATGGTTGTGAACAACTTCCAATAAAAAGCCAGCGGTCAATTTTACAATTCAGTCCAGGGAAAACCTCAAGCTCCCCAAGCCCACCCATGAATTATAAGCTCTGAGCTTTTGCCACAAAGTCCTTCCAGAAGAGCCAACATCCTACACCTCCACCTGAAGCCAGTCTCCAAAGGCCTGGAAAAGCACTTCCAGCCCCACTGCCTAACCAAGAACAGGTCTCCATGAGCGCTAAGCACATACATGAAAGTCCAGAAGACATCAGTTAAACAGTTTTTAAGGTTTATTTATTCAACAGAAAGAGAGAGAGCATGTACAAGTAGGGGGAGAGGCAAAGGGAGTGGGAGAAGCAGGCTCCCCGCCGAGCAGGGTGCCAACTGGGGCTCAAGCCCAGGATCAGGACCTGAGCCAAAGGCAGATGCTTAACTGACTAAGCCACCCAGGCACCACCCCATTAAACACTTTGAAGACTAACTTTGGATTATATAATTCTACACACCATACCATTGCCCCCTTTCTCCCTGGGAGTCTGGCTTTCTTCCTTTCTAGAACTAAAACCTATATTCTGGAAAATAGGAGAATTAATACCTAAGTACTCCTTACAAGCTCTGGGAAGCCCAGACAAAGGAAGTGCATAAAGAAACAAGGTCATTATTTTCTGTCTGTAGGCCCCAGCATGGCCCAGCTGAGCAGGAGAAGGAAAAGCTACACTTCAACAATGCCCAAAGAGCTTCCCAGCTTCAGCTCCTGAGCAAGGCCGATCCTGTTACTAAAAAATCCCCTCCTCTTTCAAACAACCTCCGCTGCCTGGGGCCTGAGCCCACAGACCAGGTCTCTGGCTTATGTAACTTCCCCACCACGTGGCACACAACAGGCCTTGTGTCCAAGGGGCTCACCGTTCAGTACTCTAATCATTTACTGTACAAAGGAGCAAAACTTAGGGCTGCCCACAGTGCCAGGTTTCCCATGGAGAAGAAAAGGGTAACGGATTCAAGTGGATGACAGCCGTACATTGCCCCGCACTTAATGAAAATGGCCTTTTCATTACTGCCTAGCCTCCTACACTCAGTACAATCAAGAAAATGTTTGTCAAATGATTCTAACTCAATAGAATATAATCAACCCTAAAAAAAAGTGCTGAGACCAGCCAGGAAGACCAACCATCTCATTTTGTCCAAGACTTTCCCCATTCAACACTCGAAATCCCTGGTCTGGAGAAACCACTGTCCTAGGCAGCCCAGGACCATCGTTCACCCCCAGACCACCAGATTCTAGTCTGGGGAATAGGGAAAATGTGCAGGCGGCACCACGTTTCCCAATCTGAATCCCAATCTTGGAAAGATCATGGCCTTGAGTACCTTAGAATAAGCAGCTCCAGGTGTGAGGAAGATGCAGCTAAGAGCTGGGAGCCAAGGCTCGTGGTTCACACCATGGCCGTGCTTGAGAATCCCCTGAAGGGCTTGCTAAGCATCCCCTCTCCACCAAGATTCTGAGCCATAGGCCTGTGCATTTCTGACAAGCTCCCAGGTGCCCCTGATGCTGGTCACAGACCACACTAGAAACCATGACTGTGTAGCCCACCACTCATCCTTTAACTTGCTAACAAAGCTTGAGTCGAGTAGGGACCTCCCTGGATCTGTTTCTTCATCCCTAAGTGTACTCGGTTCCTAAGCTCTCCTCAAATGCTGGGTTTCCTCAATCTCTCAATCTCAGCATGAAGAACCACCTGGAAGACTTGTTAGAACAGACTTCTGGGCTCCTGCCCACTTATTTTGATGCAGCAGGTCTGAGGCAGGCCCAGGGAGGTGGGTTCTGGCAAGCTCTGGAAGTGTGCGGATGCTGAGAGCGCTGCTCGCCAACACACAGGGGCCCCCGGACAGCATTCAGATCCACTGCGAACATGAAGCCAAGGAGCAATTATGCTACAGGCTCTTCACATCTTCCAGCTTAGTATTTTTTTTAATCCTTAAATTCTATTTTCTCTCCTGACTCATTACACCAACAGCTGCATTCCATCTCCCCAAACTTTTTGTCTGCGGATTCGCAGATTGCTGTCGCTGCAGATCGAGTATAATCCCTCGAGGCTGGAGAAGTTCTGTACTCAGTGGGCTGCCCAGTTCCCACGGCAGGGCCAGAGAGAAAAGTCCTGCAGAAAGGATGGTCTCTGCCCTCTAAAGAGCAGACACAGAGATGCAGGGGTTTGCAGGAAGTTTCAGAGTCAGCGAAAAGAATTAGTGCTCTTCACCTGCAGCAGAAAGTATGTATAACCTGTCTCGCCTCCCTCATTCAAGGGAGGATGCGAGGAGACAAAACCCACTAACATAAACCAACCCAAGTTGTTCAAGTCAGGCACAGCTCTACTCCTGACCTGTTTCAAGATTTCCTTCCAGGGCTTCATAGAAAATTTGTAGAAGAAATAGGATTAGCTAGAAGGGATCTTGCCAACAAGAAAAATTTTTTTTTAGTTTGCTTTGGATACCTTCTAATACATACAAATATCCTGAAATGAGATGATTAACTAGACTCTGCCCCAACAGTAGCCTAAGAAGAGGGAAGCCTGGGGGAGTGGGCAGGGAGAGAGGAGTTAACAGCCTTCTCATAACTCTCAATGCTGGGTTTGCCAAGAAGAGTATTCTTAAAATATCCACTTTCCAAGCTCATGGGACATTCAGGAAGGTATTAAACAAGAAACACCACTATGTACTCCACAAACAGAATACCATTTACACACACACACACACTCTTGCTAACTCTCAAGAATTTAAGCAATCCACTTCAGCTTTTAGGATATTGAGAAGAAACAAGGATTCGTTGAATGGTACTTCTGTCATTTCCTTTGGGGACAGAGTACCATGTCTGACATCAGCTTCCCCACCTTCATGGTACGTGTTTCTTCTTGAGGGAACCCTCAGAGTCTAAAAGGTGGAAAACACTTGAGTGAGGTTGAAAGCTAGGTCTGCTGAAGACTAGCTTCACACAGAGCCCATGCTCCGCAGGGTCGCATGGCCGGCTACCCAGAAAGCCCCTCCTCAGCCAGGAAGCAAGCGGATTCCGGAGTCCGTTTCCCGAAACCCTTCCCTAACTCATGGAGAGGCAAGCAGAAGATGGGAGCGGCAGCAGGGAGAGCCCTCACTTCTCTGGCAGCATTATCCTGTTGCGGAGACCCACAGAACCCTAGGAGGTCCCAACCAGTCCCCACCTAAGCAAGGACTCCTAGGAAGTGGAGCCATCAAAGCTGCCAGGAGCCCTGCTCCGCAGCCAGGGTGCTGTGCCGGCCTCCCTGGGTCTAGCCGTGGGCCCCCTCCAGGGAAGCTGTCCTCCCGCAAGCAGGCCACTCTGCACGGGAGCCTTCATTTCATCACATGTCAGGTGGAGAGAATCCCTGCTTGGTGTGGTGTTGGAGGACGCTTTGCACCAGGGTCAGGGGTTGTCCTTGCAACCGGGGGGCGGGGGGCGCAGAGGGGTCCACCCTGCCAGTTTACACATTGCCGCTGGTCTCCCTTCACCTTCGGAAGTAGTTTCTGAAGACTGCTGCCTCCTGGGTAGCTGGAAGTGGTGAAAACATACTCACACCCTGCTTAAAAGCCCTCACATTCCAGGAGCTTCTAAGGCCAGACTCCACAAGGGATCGCTCTTGTCCACCTCCAACCTGCCCTCCAGCCAAAAAGCTAGCCAAGTCCAGCAACTTACTGGCAATTCAGCTGCACTTTCCTCTGGGCCTCTGCCTACACTGCTCCTCATACCTGAAATAGTTTCCCTTCTCGCTTTTCAAATTCTTCCAGGCCTTGAGTCCGTCCTCTGCCAAGTCTTTCTCCTGAGTTCCTTCCCTCCAAGCAGCTTCATGAAGCCCTCTGTCAACTCCTCCCGAGGCACCATAAGCCCCAGTGCGCACACCCCTACAAGACCTGCATGGTCTTTTATAGTTTGCCTATCTGTCTCTCCTTCCAGATTTAGAAATTTGGGTTTTTTGGGTTTTTTTTTTTGTTTTGTTTTAAGATTTGAGAGAGAGGACAGAGGGAGAGAGAGGGGGAAAGGGGAGAAGCAGGCTCCCCGCTGAGCAGGGAGCCCAATGTGGGGCTCCATCCCAGAACCCTGAGACCATGACCCGAGCCAAAGGTAGACACTTAACCAACTGAGCCACCCAGTCGCCCCCAGATATAGAAGCTTCTTGAGGCCTCAATTACTTCTTCATCCTGTCAATTTCCAAAGAGGCTTAACAAACAGAGAATACAAGAACTGATCTCTACACAGTAAGAGTTATAGACAGCATCACTGGTTTTAAGTAGATTTCCAATGCTGGTACATCTCGCACTAACTAACCTAATACGGGAAAGCAGATTTACCTAAAAGATACATCCAAAGGGTTATGTAGAACAGGATTCATCAAAGGACTTTTAAACATCAGGTTACTGCGCAATTAGAAGATTCAGTCTGGTTTTTTTTTCCCAGAACTTCCACCCAATTTGGTTCAGCCAATATTTACTGAGAACCAACTTGTATCACTAACAGAAGGTGTTCTTCAAAACTCACTACAGCTGGGGCTCGCCCTTCATGCTTCCTCGATCTCATCACTTAGTGCAATTAGAAAGTCTTTACTTGGATGCTGGGACAAGAAAGAGATCGTGCGGTGCTCCCAGCAGAAGCAGGCACTTTGTCCCGGAGCCGCCAGCCTGGGGAGGCAACGGCTGCTGAGGCCCGCTCACGGGCGTCGCATCGGACACCTCAAGACTCCAGGACCTCAGACAAGTGCCAACACCTGCCCTTCTCCATCACCATCTGGGAAGGCTTTGATTTTTTACTAAAATATTTTAAATGGACAGGTTTCTTTTTCCCTGCTGCCAAGATTCAAACTCCCCAAGGAAAAAGCATGAGCTTTGGGGGGCTTTTGCAGTCAGATGAGTGGCCCTGAACGGAACCCCGGGGTGCTGGCTGGCAGCCACGCAAGCTTACACATGTTATTTAGCCACTCCAGGTTCTGTTTCCTCACACGGAACACGCAGAGTGGCTGGAGAATGTAATGCACAGAAAACTCTAGAAACACTGGTACAGAGAAGGTATTCGCTCAATGACAATTTATCACCATACCACCTGCCTCCTCATCCTACACATTTCGCTTCAAAGTCACTCCTTCCAGGAAGTCTGCCATAAGTAAAAACAAAGTTGTTTTTGGTGTTGCCCAAAGACAAGTCCTCAACAGCAAATCAGATCCACAGTGAAATACCGCTTTGCACCCATGAGAACGGCTAGAATCCAAACAGAAAACAAGAGCTGGCAAGGACGTGAAGATTACCCTCACCCATCACAGATTCGGATGTCAAATGGTGCACCACTGTGGAGAGCAGCTCAGTGTTGCCTGACACGGCTGAGCACAGAAACACCATGATTCAGCAATTCTACTCCTAGGCATGTACCCGACGGCACAGAGAACAGGTACCCAAATACTTTCCCACGTATGTTCATAGCCACACTATTCACAATGGCTAAAAAGCCAGAAAGGTGGAAATTACCCGAGTACCGATCAGTTGAGGAACAGATTAACACAATGTGGTAGATCCACACACTGGACTAGTACTAAGCCACAAAAAGAAATGACGTTCTGGCATGTGCTAGAATGCAGGTGAAAACGTCGCGCTTTATTAAAGGAGCTAGACAGGAAAGGTCACATCTTCTAGGATTCCATTCCTGCGAAATATCCAGAACAGGCCAATCTAGAGAGACAAGAAGTCGCCTAGTGGTTACCAGGAGCAGCAGGAGGGAGAAATGGGTAACGGGGCCTCCTTTGCAGGTGGTAGAAGCATTCTGGAACCAGAGTAGTTGTTGCACAACAGGGTCAATGCACGGAGTGGTGCTCATTGTACACTTTGTGAAGGTCAGTGTTATGTTACGTAAACTTCACCTCGAGTTTTTTTTTTTACATTTTTAAAAATTTTTTATTTATTTGACAGAGAGAGAGACCCCAAGTAGGCAGAGCAGGAGGCAGAGAGAGGGGGGAAGCAGGCTCCCTGTTGAGCAGAGAGCCTGATGCAGGGCTCGATCCCAGGACCCCAAGATCATGACCTGAGCTGAAGGCAGAGGCTTAACCCACTGAGCCACCCAGGTGCCCTCGAGTTGTTATTAATGGGCTCTACAAGCAACTGTAAGACAGCCATCTTCGGACAGTGAGGGGCCAACACGTTCTGTTATTGCTCACAAACCCACTGGAAGCCTGCTCTGTGCTTCCTGCTGATCCTTGCCCTCAGGTAGCTTATCACCGAATGGACAGCTGCGTCCTCGAATAGGGTTTGTGTGTGCATATCCACAACACACAGACCCACACCAGGCACACAGCAGGTGGTTCCTCCAAGCAGTCCTGCGAGTCCCTAACAGGCCCACGAGCTACACAGAGTCCACTTCTACCATCGCATGGACCCTGTGCTCGTGCTCTCACTAGACTGGATGGAATCGCCACCCAGAAATTCAGCAAAACCACCCTTTAACCTATGATTAACAGGAAATTTCCTTCTACTCTGTCTGCAAATAGCAGCCGTGCCCTCTGCTGACACTGCCTGCCCTGGGTTCTGAGTTAGGAGGTGCGTGCTAGCTACTACAGTGCTGTTCTCCAAGCGTTGCCGACTTCACCAGGAAACCACCAGGTTCTTTAAGAGTTTTCCAACACAGGCGAAAGCATCAAGATGTGGTTTCTTTAGTTGAATAGACACATTCCGGCGGGGGAGATTGGTTTATCTTGTCCCGAGCCTCCGGGTCCCTTCGCACGCCCTCGGTCACGGGTAGTGCCACTCCCCTACAGTAGCCATCAGCGTGCTCTCTCTTCTGTTTTATTAAAAGCCTTAGGGGAAGTGCACATTTTTTCTATCTCAGCTCTCCTTTCAAGTCAACATTAAAGAAGAACAAAAAGATTCTTTCAAAGAATAGGAATACCACAGAACCAGAAAATGCTTTGGAACCAGAAGATACAGATGTATGACCTACACTGAATCCTTGTACAAATGTCCAGTCGAAAACGCATAAAGCCACGATCTGAGTTTCAAAACTTTACCACAGTCTCCTTCCCACCATTAACTCCATGGTACTGTTTGCTTCAGGATCTCTCTCCTGCTGCTCAGGAATAGAGTAGTACATGCTATTTTTTAAGGCAAACTTCAATATTAAGTAGTACCAAAAATGTCATAATAACCCCCCTCCCCCTGATAAACTGCAGACATCCAAGAAAACATGGAGAAAGTCTTACTTTAACTTCCCCAGATGGAACAGAGGCATCACTATAAATAAAGAGACCACAGCACTGGAAATCAGACTCCAATGAAGGAGCAGCGAGCGGCAGCTGGAACGCAAGTCTCCTGCAACTGTGCCCCCCACCCCGACCACTGCCCCGAGGCTGCAGGCATCTGCCAGAGAGGTGTCCCCACGGGAGTAGGGCCCAGGGATGTCCAGCCATTGGGGTGGGGTCAGAATGGATCCCGAAACTACCTTTAGAGCTCCCCTTTCTCAAGGAGTATTAGGCCATACACTAAACATTAAACTAAATATTAAAAATTAGATATTAAACAATATCTAAATATTAAACTAAAAAGAAGTGGTCTGAATTGAGGAGTCCATTGACATGAAGATGCCTAGAGTTTTATTTTTACTTACCAAGTATCTAGTGTTTGCTATGTGCCAGGAACTGCAGAAAGGACTTTGCAAGGACCAGGCTACTAAACCCCTAGGATTATTCAGCATCTATAGGCATACACCCAAAAGAATTAACAGCAGTATTTCAAAGATACTTGCACACCAAATGCACAGCAGCCTCAGTCACCAAAGCCAAAAGGTGGAAACAATCCAAAATGTTCATGGACAAATGAACAGGTAAACAGCGAGTGGTCTACACATACAATGGAAAATTATCCTAACTTCAAAAGGAAGGAAATGCTGACACAGGCTCTACTCTGGGCAGCCTTGAAGACATTATGCTTAGATAAATAAGCCAACCCGAAAGGACAAATACATACTCCATTTACATAAGGGACCTAGAAGAGGCAAATTCAGAGAGAAAAGGCAGAATGATGGTTGCCAGGGGTAAGCGGCGATGGCAATAAGGAGTTAGCGTTTAACGGGCATAGAGTTTTACTTTGGGAAGCTGAGACTGGAGATAGAGGATGGTGATGTTTGCACAACAATGTGAATGTAGTTAATGCAACAGAACTGCATGATGAAAAATGGCTCAAATACTGTTAAAATAGTAAGTTTCATTTTGTGTATTTTACCACAACAAAAACTATTACATAGGTCCAACATCATCCTGCTCAGGCCCCAAGTGTGGGCCCCCTCGCCAGATGCCACACCAGGCACTAGGGACAAACAGTGAACCAAACCGCCTCTGCCCCTACCCTGAAAGCGTCTACACTCCACAGAGCATACTACCACCAGTGATCGTGTAGTTACAGCACAGGCCACAAGGGTGATGACCTGAGCTAAGAGGGCAAATCACAGGGAAGCTAAAGGAGGGCCTGTCTGGGAAACACACTCCTCGGTTGTCTGAAATGTGGGTAGTGAATGCAGCATGTCACTCTGGTGAGCAAAGGCACTGACAAGGGCTGCTGTACACACTCCTGCTCTCAGCTCATACGTGGTCCAAGCCTGACAAACTCCCCAGGGAACTGCAGTCATGCATTAGCTTCTGAAGGGCCTGCTCAAATGGGTCTCAGCCAGAGTTTGCCAAGCTTCCAATACCCTTCGCACACAATCTTAGAGCACACTCAGTGGTTCAGAGTGTGCACTGTGGAGCCAGCCCTCCCAGGCTGGAAAGAGCCAGCCCTGCTACTCTGACTTTATTGAGGCTCTCTGAACCTCAGTTGCCAAATGAGAAAATATGTACTTCAAAGAGCAATAGAAATTAAATGAGTTGACATGGGAAAGTGTTTTAAGAACAGTGTCTGCCATATATAAAAATAAAGTTAGCTATTATCACCTTAATTCCACCTTCACAAGAGCCAAGAGGCATATAGGGCAGGGCCAGCTAGCTCCATCGAAAAGATGTGCAGCAAAACAGGAGAGCAAGTTGCTGGAGATTACACAACTAGCCGGAGCCCACTGCTCTCTCCACCAGGGAACCTCAAACAATCCAAAAGCATTTGATGAAAACGTCAAGCATCTTGACAACACTTGGGCACTTACTGTACACCAAATACTGGCTTACCCCTTCTCTGGCTGCCCGTAGGAAACAAGACCCCGGGTTCCAAAGCCATCACCTTGGTCTGTAATCCCAGGAACCAAGTTTGGTAGCCTTCATTTTATCCACTGAGAAACTGAGCTAAGAAAAGCTCTTACTGATCCAGCACTCTATCCCACAGGAGAGGGAAAAACGGTAGAAGTCGTGGTATCGGTCCTTCGAACCTAGTGGCGGGGGGCAAGAGATGCTTGGTCAAAGTAGTTGGAGAACAATGGACGGACAATACCACGAAGCGCTGAGCTCTGGTAGAACCACCAAGTTTAAGAAGAATGCAGCTAGGCTGAGTCCCACGTAAGCTGATGTAGTCCGCAAAAACACTGGAACAAGCGGGATTTAAATGGGGCTTTAAGGATTTCTGCCGGTCATAGTTAATGTTATGTGCCAACTTTACAGAGTGCCCAGATGTCTGGTCAAACTTTCTGCTCTGCCTCTGAGGATGCTTCTGGGTGAGATTAACATTTGAATGGCAGAGTGAGGGGGACGGCTCCCCTACTATGGGTGGGCTTGTTCAATCAGCTGAAGGCTCACTAACAGCCTCTACTTCTGCCCGCCTGCAGGCTGGGACACACATTCTTCCCTGCCCTTAGATTCAAATTCAAACAGGGCTTCTTCTTGAGTCTCAACTTCGTACCCTGACTGCAACCCATGAGCTTTCCTGGGTCTCCAGCTTGTAGACAAGAGTCGTGGCAGTGCTTGGCCTCCAGAGTCCCACAGGCTAGTTACACATGTGTACACACACACACACACACACACACACACCCTCCACCCCAGTTTTATTTCTCTGGAGAACACAGACTAATACACTACTATTGGCTTGGCAAAAAGGTAACGGGGAAGTTAGTTCCTAGAAGTCTAAGAAATGGAATGAAAAGAGACACCAAGTGGGGAACAAATGAATGAGTAAGGCTATGATCAAGTGGCTGTGAAAGGGGAAAGAGAACGAATAGAGGAAGAAGGACAGTGAGGTAGACCGGGTCATCGGAGGTCCACTGGTGGCTTCCGAACGTGACCCTTCCTGCAGGCAGCCAGCCAGAGTGCCTGGTCTGCAAATCACACAAAGAATTTTAAGAAAAGGAATCCTACATGGATAGGAGTAGAAAAGGCCGGAGCAAGGAGGTTACTGTTCTTGTCCGGGCAGGAGACTGCTGTATGTGCGTGAGAGGGCAGTGTAGGGACATGTTAATAGGAAACCTCCTGCTCCTGAGACAGCAGAGGACGCCACCCGCCCCGCCCTCAGTCAGCAGCTCAGGGAACAGCTCGACATCCTGCCAGTAAAAAGGGCAAACAGCCTGGGGAGAAGGCCACGTCCCAGCACCTGAGAAGTTGAGATCTATAACATTTCCTAAGCCCCTCACTTAAGCCCTCAGTTTCCCTGTCTGGGAAATGGAGAACCATGATGTTTACCTCGCAAGGACTGTGTGGATACCATGTCAGAGCACACTAAAGCAGGAGTGGCCCCATGACAAGGTAGGCCCCAGTGGAAATGGCCTTGGTGTGAAGCCTGAAAGTACCCAGTCAGGCTGCAGTCCACTGGAAAAACAGGCTTTCCACTGACAAAAGCTGCAGAGGATTGCTTCCATAAAACATGCCCGGAGCCTAATTAAAGTCACAGTAAAACAATTTGCTACGTTGCAGTGATGAATCACTACAGAACACCACCACCCTCTGCACCAAAGAAGGAGAGGTCCCAGCCAGCTCCGGCGGCTAGACCAAACGCCCAGGTCTGGCCCGCGGTGGTGGAGGTGGAGGCTGAGGAACGGGGAGGGCATGGGAGGCTGAGCCGGTGCAGGATTCTGGAGAAGCCAAGACCTCCACACACTTAGGGCCCCTTGGTTACAGAACCCGCCCCCCGGCTGCCCATATCACGCATACCAGCTCACACATGGCAAACCCAGGGCACACCATCCCTTCCCCTTCCCGTCACTGGCATGGGCAACCGCCAGCCTCCACCAACACTGCCACACGTTGTGACAGAGACCCCACCGGACGACCCGTGCTGGAAGGCCAAGGGAGACAGGAAAGCCGCACCAGGAAAGCGCAAATATCCTGACTGGAGCCATCATCCTCCGTTTGACAGGAGAGAAAGCAGACAAAGGACCCAGAAGCAGGTTAATGTTGCGAAGGTGGTAACAGCTGTGCTCTGAGCTCACCGGGTCCAGTCCCATCTCCTAGTGCCCTTCATTATGTCGCCTCTGTGACCGCACAGCCCCGGGAGAGATCACCTCCGCTCCATGCGGAAGCAAGCAGAAGGGAAGGCGGTCGCCCTGGGTCACCAGGACTAACAGAGCTACCATTCGAGCTCAGGCAGGAGTCTGGCTCCCAAGTGACCATGCCCTTTCGATCGTGCTCATATATGGCCTAATATTGTCTACCTTCCACCTCTAAAGGGCAAAGAATGGGGCTACCGGTATGAGAGACTCCACATGCCAAGAAAGGTCACGAGAGTGGCTTTGTTTGGTCTCCTGACTTCTGCGTTTCCTAAAATGAACACAATGTGCTTCTTTCAGCACAGAGAACAAAAACCAAACCAAACTGGTTTTTTTGATGATCTTTCCCCATGACACCCCTCCCCAGCAGCCCCCAGGAGACAAGCAGCAGTTTCCCAGCCCACCTGAACTCTCCACCTGTCCACAGCAGCTTCCATGAACTCACTCCTGACAAAGAATACGCCCGTACAAACACAGCAAGGCTGAGGGCCAGCTACCTAGTGAGCCGGTTAATGAGGGTTGGTTAATACTGGGAGTGCAGTTAAAAATACATCAGCCCCCATTTAAAGCAAAAGCAAAAGCAAACAAAACAAAAAACCTCTAGTGACTTTTTCTAAGAACTTACTCAACAAAGTAGATAGTTCTGCTGGTGAATGATTAGCCAGCAGAAGGCACTTGGATTGGTAATTAAATCTTTTTTGGAAAAGGAGAAAACTTCCAGGTTACCCTATAGAATTTGCTGGGTTAGAGTCAAATGGCTTGTGCCTGAAAACATCCTTAGCATTTCCAGAGGAGGGACGGACATCCTTAGCATTTCCAGAGGAGGGACGGACATCCTCCAGGGAAGTTACCCTGGGTAAGGGCACACGCGGTCCATTCGTGTGACTGCTACAGAAGGTCTTCACTGGCCATGGACAAACCTTCCTTTAAAGGACACAGGAGGGGTGCCTGGGTGGCTCAGTTGGTTGGGCAACTGCCTTTGGCTTGGGTCATGTTCCTGGAGTGCTGCGATCGAGCCCCACATGGGGCTCCCTGCCTGGCAGGGAATCTGCTTGTCCCTCTGACCCGCCCCCCCCATCTTGTGCTCTCTCTCAAATAAATAAAATCTTTAAAAAAAAAAAATCTTAAAAAAAAAAAAAAAAGACAGGAAATGGAAACCAGTAGTGTCCAGCTGGTGGGCCTGGGTACAGAAATCACACAATAAGCACCCTCAGTGGCTTGTGATAAATCGTGAATGCCTAGGAGGGCGCATCTGTCCTACGAAAACACACACAGTATGTTACCCTCCTACCCCGCCTGTGAAAATATTCTGTGCCAGTTAGAAAAGGGGCACAGACGACCGTCATCTACACAGCATGCCACCAACTCCTCCCTGGACAGGACCTACACGGAAATACAAACCGCTGGCTCGGGGAGCTTACGTGATGTGCTCTGCACTCTAACACGCTCCAGGAATCCCGACTGAGTTCATCTGTAGGAGGGTTGAATCTAGCTTCTCCAGGGCTCCTGAGCCCTGACCAGGCTCCTCTGCACATGCCCCTTTGCCCAGTCCACCTGATTCTGGTGGCCCCGACAGCCCTTGCCCCCTGCCGCCTTGAACTCCAGGCATCACTTCTCCCATGCAGAGCAGTTCCATGGCAGAAAGAGCTCTGATCCAGACATCAGCAGCACTGGACTGGCTCTCAGAGGCACCTGGCTGGCTCAGTGGGAAGAACATGTGACTCTCAATCTCAAGGTTGTGAGTTCAAGCCCCATGTTGGGTGCAGAGATTAGTTAAATAAAATAACAACAACAAAAAGCACTGGGCTCTGGCCTGAGGCCTATCCTGTCCCATCTGTGGAGTGTAGGACCCGTGGAGTGTGGAAAGAGGCAAACCTCTTCCTCCAACCCTCAGTCCTTTCTTTTGGCCCAGAACAATGTTCTGCTCTGGTCACAGGATTTTTTGTAAGAATCCAATGGTATGACGTATGTCAAGGTGCCTTAAAAACATCAAAGCCCTACAGGAGGCAGTATTCGTCATTAATTGCCCTGAATCATGGAATGGAGTTAACTGAAACTTAGATCTCAAGGGAGTCCTAATGCTGAAGTCATTTACTAATTACAGCTCGGGCTGCAGGAGACAGGGAGATGGTCTCACCAAACCAAACCCAGTTCTCTCCTCCAGCACTCCACTCAACCCTCCAGCACTGGGTGAAGTCAGAGGAGCCTGTCTAGGGCCAACGTTCATAAGGCTTATGAAGGGGTTTTAGGAACCATCCCTCTATGATGACCTCCACCTTCTCCTGCAGACTGGGTAATGTCGGGAACACCACTGCCAACATCTAACATTCTGGGTAAAATGACCCCATGTCCCTCTGGGTAACAGGGCATGCCAGGATTTATCCCCAGTGCCAAGGACGGGACATGAAATCAGGCTTTCTACACCTGCCTGTGACAAACCCTAAGAAGTTGGAAAGGCATACAATGTTGCCTTTCTGTAAAATACTTACAGTTATAAAACAGATTAACTTATTCATGACCCCTAAAAAGATCCCAGTGTTTAAGTCATTCATATGTTACATGAAGATATGGTCAGTCAGTTGATATGTTGTTGTTAACTGATTATTCCCTGCTCTAAAGGACCCCCCGCTGCTCAGTCTGGGCAATGGTGCCCAGTCTTCTCATACTGACTCAGGGGAAGTCACCACTATTTAAAAAGGAATTGGGGGGAGCCTGGGTTGCTCAGAGTGTTAAGCCTCCGCCTTTGGCTCAGGTCATGGTCTCAGGGTCCCGGGATCAAGGCCTGCATCAGGCTCTCTGCTCAGCCAGGAGCCTGCTTCCCCTCTCTCTCTCTCTCTGCCTACTTGTGATCTTTCTCTGTGTCAAATAAATAAATAAATAAAGGAATTGGAATGCACTGGATTATTCCAGGCTCCATCCTCTTCCTGCCTCCCACTGGCCCCAGCCCACCTCCACTCAGGCTGACTTGTTTCCCTATTCCTCCAGCCAGCAATACACTGATGGCCTCCTCCTCCCAGTGTCCCCTGGAGCTGCTGGAGGATTTCCTTGAGACCTTATTACTCCCCGAATCCAAATCACAGAAGCAGAAACAGGAATACAGGACAATGAAGGTGGGAGGAGACAGCCCTGGTCCGCAGGCCAGCCTGGATTCCCATCCCAGCACGGACATTAGGCAGCTCTGTGATTGGGGCAGGTCCCTTCTCCTCCAGCTGCAGCGCCCCCATGTCTAAGAGGGATTGGTAAGCTAACTCCTACAGTTCTTTCCAGCTCCCACATCACAGAGTTCCGAGTCTCGAAATCCTCACTCTTGTTTCTGTCTCGATTCTCAACATGTTGGGGTTCCACAGTCAACGTCATTACTCCGTTTTTAAAAACCAATCCCCCCGAGAGGAAAGTGCTCCCAACACCCCCCGAGAGGAAAGTGCTCCCAACAATCAGTAACAGGTCAGCCCTCAGCGAGGACTGCCGTAGGGGCTGCGGTCAGATCAAGAAATCTCAGCGAATCCCTGTCAGACAGCATCTTCATCCCTAAGAGGGCCCTCGGGTGGAGCTCATCAGGCACAAAGGCCATAGATACACAGCACAATGTGAGCCCACCCCAAAACCACACTTCTGTTTTCCATCCTGTCTTTTTCTGCACCGTGAATTCTTATTTCCTCTTGGCCAGACAGGAGAGCAAGGTGAGAGGAAGATAACTGTTCTGAAAATTCCAAGAGGATCATGGATAATGGTCACTCCTCTGCTAGACATCAGGGCAAACAAACTCCAGGCACTGTCAGGAGGTCCTTCGTGGTAGGCGAATCCACCCTCTACTCCCTGCCCCACATAATCCCAAACACCCTACTCCCTGAACCAAGTCCAAACCCTTTCACACCCAGCCTGATGATGGGGTAGTGAGACTTCACCCTGGACCTCAGGGTCAACTTTGAGTCACTGGCTCAGTCACTTAGCACTTGCCATGATCTGCTTGACGTGCTCATCTCATTACCAACCTCAACTGTAAGCCTGAGAGCCCACCTTTCTCCTTAAACCTCCCAGGCAGTGGTCGCTCTGGAGGTCCAACTGGGTCTCAGCTCAGACACATCTGCAGGGATTCCTCCTCCTGCTCCCTGTGCCCCTACCCACTTCCTACCCTGTAGTCTCCTAGAGGACACTATGGGAGAAAGGAAAGATGCCTGCTTTCCTTCTTGGTATCAAGGTCAGGGAGAGCCCCAACATCCTTGTACTCTACCTGCTTCCCACCGTTTCCTAGTGACCAAAATTTAGAGTTTCATGTGTGACTATTTACAACTGATTACTGAGTCCCCAGAGTGAGACAAGACTGAACACAACTTTGCAGCAGTGCCCCAACTCTTCCCCCCCAGACAGCTCAATGTCAGCGAGGTTCACGGCTTCATGGGCACAACAGTCTCAGAGGCACTGCAGACAGAGCAAGAGCGAAAACCCCGGTCATGGCTTCAATGCTATCCCACCCACAATGTCTCAGAAGAGCATACTAAAACGTACGTGAGTATAATGTTAAAGGGAGGACACTGAAACTACAAGACCTAGACAAGAAAAAAGGTGTCACTGTATTAACAATTAGTAGAAAGCAATTACCTGAGCCATTCCCCACCGCTGATCACAATACATTAATGTTAAAAATCATCTTTTCCAACATGACACTCTACACAGAAAACTCAAAAGACACCAACAAAAAATTGCCAGAACAGATACAGAATTCAGCAAAGTCACAGGATATAAAAATAAATGCACAGAAGTCAGTGGCATTTCTGTACACTAACAATGAAGCCACAGAAAGAAATCAAAAAATCAATTCTATTTATAACTGCACCAAACGCCATAAGATCCCTAAGAATAAACCTAATCAAAGAGGTAAACGACCTATACTCTGGAAACTATAGAAGACGCATGAAAGAAGTTGAGGAAGACACAAAGAAATGGAAAAGCATTCCATGGTCATGGATTAGAAGTATTATTGTCAAAATGCCTGCACTACCCAAAGCAATCTACACATTTAATGCAATCCCTATCAAAATAGGAAGAACATACTTCACAGAGCTGGAAAAAACAACTCCAAAATTTGTGTGGAACCAGACAAGACCCCAAATGGCCAAAGGAATGTTGAAAAAGAAAACAAAAGCTGGGAGCATCACAATGCCTGGATTTCAAGCTCTGTTACAAAACCGTGATCATCAACACAGTATGGTACTGGCATAGGAACAGACACATAGATCAACAGAACAGAACAGAGAGCCCAGAAATGGACACTCAACTCTATGGTCAACTGATCTTTGACAAAACAGGAAAGAATGTCCAATGGAAAAAAAAAGTCTCTTCAACAAATGGTGTTGGGAAAATTAGACAGTCACATGCAGAGAAATGAAACTGGACCACTTTCTTACACCACAGACAAAAATAGACTCAAAAATGGATGGAAGACCTAAATGTAGACAGGAATCCATCGAAATCCTAGAGAACACAGGCAGCAACCTCTCTGACCTCAGCCACAGCAACTGCTTGGTCAACACATCTCCAAAGGGAAACAAAACCAGTAACTATTGGGACTTCATCGAGATAAAAAGCTTCTGCACAGCAAAGGGAACTATCAACAAAACTAAAAGGCAACGTATGGAATGGGAGAAGATATTCACAAATGTCATTATCATATAAAGGGCTAGCATGCAACATCTGTAAAGAAATTATACAAAACTCAACACCCCCAAAACAAAAATTCCAGTCAAGAAATGGGCAGAAGACACGAATAGACATTTCTCCAAAGATGACATCCAAAAGACTAACAGACACATTAAAAAAATGCTCAACCACACTCGGCATCAGGGAAATACAAATCAAAACCACAATGAGAGGCTACCTCACACCAGTCAGAATGGCTAAAATTAACAACTTAAACAGATATTGGCAAGGATGCAGAGAAAGGAGAACCCCCTTACACTCTTAGTGGGAATGCAAGCTGGTGCAACCACTCTGGAAAACAGTATGGAGGTTCCTCAAAAAGTTAAAACTGGAACTCCCCATTGACCAAGCAATTGCACTACTGGGTATTTATCCAAAAGACAGTAAAATAGTGATCCGAAGGGATTCGAAAGGGCACCTGCACCCCAATGTTTACAACAGCAATATCCACAATAGTCAAAGTATGTAAAGAGCCCAGACGTCCATCAATAGATCAATGGACAGAGAAGCACAGAGAAGCTGTGGGGTGTGTGTGTGTGTGTGTGTGTGTGTGTGTGTGTATACACACACACACACAGTGGAATATTACTCAGTCATCAAAAAGAATGAAATTTTGCCATTTGAGCAACATGGATGGAACTAGAGGGTCTTATGCTAAGTAAAATAAGTTAAATACATGATTTCGCTCATGTGGAATTTAAGAAGCAAAACAGATGTACATCGGGCAAGAGAAGGGAAAATAAGAAAAACAGAGGGAGGCAAACCGTAAGACACCAAACCCTAGGAAACAGAGGATTGCTGAAGGGGAGGTGGGAGGATGGGGTAACTGGTGATGGGCATGAAGGAGGGCACGTGATGTAATGAGCACTGGGTGTTACATGCAACTGATGAATCACTAAATTCTACCCCTGAAACTAATAACACACTCTATGTCGACTAAATTTAAATAAAATTAAATTAAAAATAAAATAATAATAAATAAAAATTAAGTTAAATAAAAAATAAAAACATGTCTTTTCATGCTCCAACCCTCCCTGGGTTAACTCCCTCCCTAGTATTTCCGGGCCTGGGCTGTATTTCGCTCTGCTCAAGCACACTTTGTACCAGGGATCTTTGAACAAGTCAGCAGGACTGTAAGAGAGGCAGCCAAAGCCCTGTCGGAAGTGGCCTTAAACCACATCTACAATCAGAGTCAATAGAACAGCAGTGGGTACAGAGCCCCCTGTCCACCTGCCACTTCCTACAAACACCCAGGACACAGCGCTTTCTGACATGGGCGCAAGCATTTACATACTGTGCCGCACTTGGCACAGCGCTCCACTCCCTGGAGCGGAATCAGCATCGTCATTGTTACTCTTTGATAGCAAGGTAGGCTGAGCAGAGCGTTAGAAGCATTTGTAGCTTGAAAACCTACGGCACAACAGGCAGTTTGAAAGCATTTAGCTGGATTCAGAGATCAGTGCAAAAGCCTATTTGTCACCGTGACAGGAGGTGATAATGGGACATTTCACAAGTTTCAAAACAGCAGGGGAAAGCTTTGCCCTCTATTATTTGGGGCAGCACTGGACTTCCAAGCACACTCTCTACGTGAACTCGAAATCACTCTAATTATTCAGCAGGCTGAACAGCACACCAACCATGGCCCGCAGTCCGATCTGTACTCAACTTTCCGTGAAGAGAACGTTTCTAGCTTTTGTACCTGCAGTTTCCCCCATCACCAGCATTTCCCTCTACAAAGAATCTGCAGAACTCCGTACTGAGAGGGGCGCCCGCTTCCACAGTGGGCGCTGGCAAGACACACTGCATCGGTTTTCTCCCCCTCCCAAGCATGCCAGTACATCCTCTCTGCACTTCAAGAACAAAATCAGAGACCATCACCCCGCAAAGCACCCTCATCCACTCTCTGCAGTGGCCACCGTGCTCCTTTAAGGAGCTCCCAGAAATGTAAGGGCAGGGAACATCAGAACACGCCTGCTAGAACACAGTGTTCACGTATCCTGCGGCTCACATCCTGGTCTGCGTCTTCCTAGCCGTGTGAGCTGATCCAAGTTACTAAACCTGTGGCCTGGGCCTCCCATTATGTAAAGGATAAACTTTCCTTCCACAGTTCTAAGGAGTATGAAGTCGGCGTGTGTGTCAGGTACTGTGATAGGATTTACGTCACGATGGTCCCGTGTTAGTAACAGTAACTAACTCTTCCCGAGACGAAGTATTAATGATCATTCACTGTACTCCAGGGAGACACTCCTCTATACTGAGCTCTACCCGCCCCAACCTTCTCTACCATCTCTGTTTTTGGGATGAGGGGGGCCTGCTCCGTGTCCGTCTGGTAACCAGTTAGGGTGGCTGTCATCAAGCAAATGGCAAGAGCAAACCGGCACTAGTTTAAGCTCCAATGTTAAGTAGGAGCATGAAATTCAGAAACATTATTTAAGTTCCTCAGCAGAAACCTGAAAGGCAAGTAAATTCTACAAATACCTTTTAATATCATATTGCCTATCAGATACAAAAGAGATCCGTTTAGTAAAAAAGGCAACTTCAAAGACCCAGAGGACTTCTGAGACCCTAAGTCTAAAACCCCCTGATGACCAGAAAGCACGTTTCCTTCGCACCCCATGCCAGGCCCACCCCACGCTCCGCAGAGGGGTCTCCAGTGTCTGCTCGAGGCCAGGAGCCCCTCGGAGCTGCAGGGACGGTGTGAGCCGTGCTAACCTGCCCCGGCACACCCTGCCGGAAACCTGGACTGGTCACTCAGGACGGACCAAGTGCTCTGCTTCAGGAAAGTCCCAACACTTCTGCACTTTAGATACATTCCCCAAGTTCCCCATACTCCTTAGATAATGGTTTCTTCCTTTTTCTTTTTTTTTAACTTTTTTTTTTTTTTAATTTATTTGACAGAGAGAGATCACAAGTAGACAGAGAGGCAAGCAGAGAGAGAGAGAGAGAGGGAAGCAGGCTCCCTGTTGAGCAGAGAGCCCGATGTGGGGCTCGATCCCAGGACCCCGAGATCATGACCTGAGCCGAAGGCAGTGGCTTAACCCACTGAGCCACCCAGGCGCCCCTCTTCCTTTTTCTATCTTCTAGTTCCTACAAGCCACACGAAAGAACCCATTTGGGGAAGTGCAACCATTCCCTCCGAACACTGCCCGGGGCATAACCGCACGGGCAGGGGGACCGACACTGCTGAGAAAGGCAGACTGAAGGACAGAAATGGGGAGGAGAGGTGGAAAGAGGCAAGAGACGCCAATCCACATGCTGTGCACCCTAGACCCACAGCCCGGAAGCAAAGACAGGTGCAAACACAACTGTTAAAAACTGCCAAGGAATGGTGTCACTTGCCCTACTCCTCAGAACCAAGAACAAGAGAACGCTACATGAATTAACGTGTCACTCCAGCCCTCCCTACCGCTGCCCTGGTGTGGGACACTCCAGCTCCAGAATTCTTCCAAAACCTTCCGTTACCAAGGGCTGGGTACATGCATTCAGCAAAGCCACAGGACGGTATACCACAGAGCAGGGGCTCTCCACCCTGGGTCTTAGCAGAATCACTGGGCAAGGTGGTCAAAAGGCCCAGGCCCTGTCCTGACTCAAGAAGTCGGAGTCTCTGTGTCCCCTACCAGATTCCAGGTGACTCCACACACAATGTTTAAGGACCACTGCCACATAACCATAAAAACAAATTCTTAATGGGGAGCCTGGTTGGCTTAGTGGGTTGGGCCTCTGCCTTCAGCTCAGGTCATGATCTCAGGGTCCTGTGATTGAGTCCCCATCAGGCTCTCTGCTCAGCGGGGAGCCTACTTCCCTCTCTCTACCTGCCTGTCTACTTGTGATCTGTCAAGTAAATGAATAAAAAATCTTTAAAAAAAAACAAAACAGGGCTCCTGGGTGACTCAGTGGATTAAAGCCTCTGCCTTCGGCTCAGGTCATGATCCCAGGATCCTGGGATAGAGCCCCACATAGGGCTCTCTGCTCAGCAGGGAGCCTGCTTCCCTTTGTCTCTCTCTCTGCCTGCCTCTCTGCCTACTTGTGATCTCTGTCTGTCAAATAAATATATAAAATCTTAAAAAAAAATTCTTTAAACAACTACAGGAAATGATCTTCAAGGTAAGTTGTTACAGAATAGCAGAATGTGTTTAGCATGCTGCCAAGTGCAGAAGATGGGGGAGAGGATAGGAGAAAAAAAAAGGAAAAGAGTGAGGTTAGTAAGATGAGCAAATAAGTCATTATTTGTCATACCCCTGTATCCCCGCCTCCCCCACACTTCCGCAGGGTGGCACCCAACCACGGACAAAAGGGCCTTTTGGGGAGCTGTGGGACCCAGCAGCATATACCAGGGAACCCAGGAGTGGTCTCACCTACCCGCACCCTGGGGAACAGGCCCACAGGTCTTGGTCCTGGCTGCGGATCCTAGCCTCTGAACTAGCTCCAGCCCCTCATAGCTACAGTCCAGAAGTCCCTGGAGAACAGAGTTAGACCATTACCCACAGAGAGTGCTTCTGTGGGAGCAGAGAAGTTCCAACACACCACTGGAGAGGAAAGGAAAAAAAAAAAAAGAGTTTGGACACCTTGGAGAGGGTAAGTAAGAGGAACAGTTCGACTTTACCAGCATCACCCTTCCCTCGGGAGCCACAGCTCAAGCCAAGAGACCTTCTCAGTTCATGATTTCTCTTGTGGGGAAGAAGTAGAGACTGAGAGCCCGGGAGGGCATGGCTGCCTCCCTAAGCTGTGCAGGACAACGCCCATGAGGCTCATTTTTCTTCTCCCCCACTGAGAGTTCTGTGTCACGGGCCGCACAGCTGGGGGCAAGAAGAGGGGGGAAGAGCTGCTGACAGGGCTGCTCAGAGGGCAGGAACACAGGAACACAGACCCCAAGAAGCCCAGCCCCCAGTTTCTGAGGACGCTATCTGGGGATCCCACCTGGCCCATGAGCACCCCGAGCACTGCACTATCCTGGTCCCTACTCTCCCCATCCCCACCCCACAGCTGGCTCCATGGGCACCCCCAACAGCAGCAAGAGCGATCTGTGGTAGATGGCTAGTGAGCACCCTCAGTGAACCAGCCAGAATCTACAAGCCGGAGACAGACCACAACCTTGAGCTCTAGCACCACCCCTGGGAAAGCAAAAAGGAACACCCCCCCCGCCCCGCCCCGCCATCCTGGTGTATTGCAGATCAGGGGGAAGGTGTACAAGCTTAAGAATTCTGCCATGAGAGAAAATACAGAACACGTGTATCCACAGGTCTGAAAAAGTGTCAATCCCTAGCAAGGCTAATAGAAGGTGTTTATCTCTGGATGTCAGGAAAGACAGGTGGAGGGGAGTGCTACTTGGAAGGCAGTGACAACAACTTAAACCTCAAGTAATGGGGGTGGGAGGGAGAGCATGGGACAGGACACCAGCAAAAGATAGTATTCCTCCAGTAACCAATACCAAAGACATGAGTGTCTAGTTTGCCTAATAAAGAATTCAAAATAATGTTCAGAGAGCTCCAAAAACAGTCGAGGCACTGACATCAGGATATCAATACATGAAAATGAAAAGCATATGAGCCAGAAATCCCAAAGAACCAAAAAAGAATTCTGGAGCTGAAGAATAAAATGAAATAAATGCAATAGAGGGCATGAACATCAGAGTGGATTAAGCAGAAGAAATAAGTACAAGAATGAACCTTTAAAATTGTCCAGTCAGAGGAGAACGAAGAATGAAAAAGAGAATGAAGAAATCCTGTGTGAACTGCTCGGTACCATCAAGAGAAGTCGTCTGAGACACTGAAGTCCCAGAAGGAGAGGAGAGGATGAAGGGGACCAAGTTTACTTGAAGTAATCATGGCTGGAAACATCTAGATCTGGAAAGTGATCTGAACATCAAAGTTCATGAAACTCTTCATTTCCCAAATTCAATCCAAAGAGATCTTCTCCAATACAAACTGTCAAAATCAAAGACAAAGACTATTAAAAGCTGCAAGAAAAAAGAAGCTTATCACTTTACAAGGGAATTCCCATAATGCTATCAGAGGATTTCTCAGCAGAAATCTTACAAGCCAGAAAAAAGTGGGAGGATATATTTCAAAGTACTCAAAAAAAGTGTCAACCAAAAATACTTTATTCAGCAAAATTATCCTTCAGAAATGAAGAAAATGTTCCCTGACAAAGAGAAACAGTTCATCACCACTAGACCTGCCTTACAAGAAATGGTGCTATAGGAATCAAAACACTGTAGTACTAGCATTAAACAAACCCAGCAATAAAAAGAACCGAGAGCCCAGAAATAAACCCTTGAACACACAGTCAACTGATACTTGACCAAGGAGCATAAAGTCAGTAGGTAAAGGAGAGGTTGTTCAAGTGCATTAGGAAAACTAGGTAACTAGAAAGCAAAGAAGGAAATGGACTTCTATTACAACACTCACAAAATACAGCTCACAATGGATTCGAAACTTCAAGTCCTGCAACTATAAAACATTTGGTAGAAAACCTGAAAGGCAAGTCCCTTGACACTTGTCTTGGCAACAATTTTTGGATGGGACACCAAAAACAAGCCGAGAAAGCGGGGTTACATCAAACTAAAAAGCTTCCATACAGATTAAAAAAAAAAAAATGAAAAGGCACTTATGAAACAGGACAAAATATTTATAAAATATCAGTTAAGGGGTCAATATTCAAAATAAAAGGAATTCATACCGCTCGAAAGAAAAAGGTCCATAAACCAACTTAAAAAATGGGTAGAGAATAGATGTTTTTCCAAAGATGACATCCAGATAGATGGCCAACAGGTACATGAAAAAGTTACCATTAATCATCAGGGAAATGCAAATCAAAACCACCATTCGAAACTGCCTCACATCCATTAGAAAGAAAGGCTATTACCAAAAAGATAAGAAAAGTGTTCAAGATGTGGAGTAAGGGGTTTTCCTGTGCACTGGTGGGGGCAAGGCAAATTGGTACAGCCATGACCACAAGCAATATTCAGTCTCCCCAAATTAAAAATAAATAGGATTAAAAATCATAGGATTCAGCACTCCCACTTCCGGGTGTAGATCCCAAAGAAATGAAATCAGGATCCCTAAGAGCTGTTTGTACTCTCCCGTGTTCGCTGCAGCATTATTCACCATGACCAAGATATGGAAACAACCTAAGTGTCCCTCAAGGGAGGACTGGATAAAGACGACATGATCCATACACACAATGGACTAACATTCAGCCGTAAGAAGGAAACTATGCCATTTGCAACATAGGGATGGACCCTGGTGGCATAATTTGAAGGATCTAAGAAAGTGTGAAACTCGAAAACAGTGGCGGTTGCCGGGGCTGGAGGTTGACAGGAATGGGGAGATGCTGGTCAAAGGGTGGCAGCTTGCAGTTACAATCAAATCCTTTCTGAGGATCCAATGTGTGAAATGGTGACTACAGTTCCTGCTAACTATGTGAACACTGCTAAGAGAACAGATCTTAAATGGCCTCAGCATACCGAACAATTATGTGGAGTGATGAAGGTAGTCGTTTGTCAGTCTCTAAGCATGTCAGCTCATTTTGTACACCTTCAACGTCCTATCATGTTAAATGTTGGAGGTCAATTAGATCTCATAGCTTGGGAAAATAGGGAAAAAATTTTTCAAGGATGGCATAAGGGAGATATAAACATGCAATTGTACACATGTAAATATCCATATATACATAGACCTACATCATCCATATTTTATGAGCAAAATAGAAAATAGACCTATATGATATACATATTTTATCTATATAAAACATCTAAATCCACAAGAAGTGGATAATACCAGTTGCTTCCAGAGAATGTAAATGCCTGACTGGAGATAAAGGTAGAAGGGAAACCTATTACAATTATTTTAATCTCTCGAATTTGGGATAGGTCAATCCATTACCAAAGAAATTGGTTAGCATAGTTTAAAGAGGATTTGAGCTGAAGAGACGGAAAGGTATTAGCAAAGTAAAGACAGTGATTCACACTCCGTTGCACACCTGCAACTAATATTACACTGTATGTTAACTAACTGGAATTTAAATAAAAACTTCAAAGAACAGAGTAGGGGATAACCCAACACAGCAGCTTCCAGGGTTTTCAGACTTTTCTGCACACAAGCTCCCTTCGCTTGGGCCCCGGGTCCTCTGGTCCAGTGCCTGGGGCTGCCGCATGGGCTCCACAAGTCAAGATGGGGACAATCCCACCGCCAGTAAGGGGAACAGCAGCCTGGAAGCTGCTCCAGAGGCACCTGCCACTGTCCTTGTCCTGAGTTTGTGTCCCATGTCAACCGTAAACTCTCCCAGTCAAGCCTGTTCCTCACCTCAACGTCTCCGTCAACAGTTTGAATCCATTCATCAGTGCCTACAGCAGTTCCTGCCCAGACGTCTTTGCAAGAGATAAGACAGTCACTTGGAGACAGACCCGCAGCTTTGGAATTAAGTTCTGAAGGCTGCTTTGAATAACTCGCCTGATTCTAAGATACACATTCCTCTAAGACAACAGTGCCCGCCCCCTTCTTCTCAATCTACATACCATGCTGGACCAAAGAGAACAACAGTCTTTATTCCTCAAGACCACATTTTCAGCAAAACTCGGTCCCATACTCCTGAAACAAACTGCAGAGTCTCATGCTTCTACTCCACGGGGAGATCAAAATGGCCACATTTCCTCCCAGTTTCACTCCTCTCCTTTCAGGAAAGCCTGTGGAGATTTTTTAAGGCACACTAGTTGATAGGTGGGTCCAGAAGATAACCTACAAAGTACAGGGGAAGCTCAAATATCAGTTGTGTAATGAAGAAAAGGTAACAGATAATCCGCCCCAAAGCCACCTCTCTGCACTTGACAGCATTAACCATTAAATTTTGATCGATAATTCCCACCTAGTAAAGAATGTCTATATTTGAACTGCTTGCTGACTTAGGTTTCAGGAATAAACAGAAAATTCCCCAAGTGGGGATGTTAAAGATAATGGAGATTCCTTGTACTCTCAGTCTCACTATTGTCAAAAGCAAGCTTCTGAAGGTCTTGATCCTGTCAGAGAATTAGGAACTGCTAGTTAATCACCTGGACACCTTGCCCATGAACTTGGAAGGAAATACTGCACGGTGCTAGGTACACCATCTGCACAGGTTATAAGCAGTCAGTTTTATAGCGATGTTAGAATTTACAGAGATCCTTTCAGGTCTTTACATCCCCACAACACCCCCCTGGGACAGATAATGCTCATTATTCCATTTGATGGGTGAGAAATCCAGAGGTGAAGTAACTTGCCCAGAGTCACTCAGCTTGAAAGCAGTAGACGTTCAGCATCCACGCAAAGACTTCTGCACCGCACCACACAGCCTCTCAGGGATAGAGCTTTGGAGCCCTGGGAGCTTACAGGACCACTAATTCAGGAGCTATCACAGAGGATGACATTCTAAGTTGGGGGATGCTGCCAAGGTCACAGAGCCCATCCACGGAGAAACCTTCCTATGATCTTGCCATTTAACTAGAGTAACCACTTCTACTGGAACACCAAATCCAGGGGCCGAGAAAGCTTTATGCCCACATTATCATCTTCAGAGTCTGCTTTCAGACTCTGAAAGGACAACTAGGTCTCTTATTGCTGCATCTATGCAAATCCATGAGAAAGAAGCCGAGGAGGCTGGGACTATAACATTAGCAAGGGAGACACGCCGCCAACTAGGCTTCTGTGCTGACCTCCCCACCCCCACTGAGAAGGGTTTTGGCCCATTTTCCGTGTATTCCAATCTAATTCATACCCCAAAGGCTGAGCCCGAAACGGAGTTCCAGAAGGCCAGCGTGGGCACGTGAGGACAGTACAGTTCCAAGTACAACCAGAGTAGGTAGGGCCCAAAACATAGCCTCAAACATCAGAGTTCAAATCCCAACCTTGCCTCTTAGCGGCTCTTTGGGAAAGTAGTATCCTCATTTCAATTCTAATGTCAGAAAGAAGGCAACCTCCTACCTTGAATTATAGCAAATATCAAAGGAGCTAAAGGCCTCAGACCCCAGTAGAGTGCCTGGCACATAGTAGATATTTAGTATTTTACTATTAGCTCCGTCAACCGTCTAACTAACCAACTCCACCATGATCTCTCCATCTTCAATTGCCAAAATAGTCAGAGCCCCCATCAGAAGCATTCATATTACAGTGACTGGTGTCAACAGCTTACTGCCCAAATACAGAAAACCCTTTGGGAGGAAGGCTACTTCTTACTTTTATGTTTCCCACAGCTTCTTGTAAGAAGCTGCTGACCATAATAAGGGCTCCAATATTTCTGAATGAGCTAATTCAAAGTAACAGGTTTCAAGTGATTATAAAACGCAGTGGCCACAAGCCCAGTTCATCGGTCAAAAGCTTTTGCACGTATACACACCGCTGATATGGAGGATTCTCGGTCCCATCTCCCAAAAGGGAAAATCCACACTGCTGTTCTCAAACGTTCTTTCAGCACCTGCTGAATGCCAGAACTGTGCAAGGCACCAGGGTTCCCAAGATGACTAAGACATAGACCCCACCTTTGGAGCAGCCCAGCAAAACGGAATGACCTCAACTGATAAGGACACCAAGGAGCACAGACAAGCCTTGTTCTGTCCACCCATCTCCATCAGAGCCTCCACTATCTCAGCTAGAAATGATGTTGAATAGAAGTTACCTCCAGAGACATGAAAACCGAATGCACATTTCTAAACATGACTGAGGAATATGTAACTGTTAACAACAAGGTTTTCCATAATGGAGCTGAAGGACTGTCACTTCAAACTGCACAACAAAGAGATCGGATAATTGGGATTCCTGCCATCTTTCCCACCCAGGAAACAAAGTGATCATGGCAAGGAGCTGTGGGTGAAAAGGGAACATGTGAAATATACTCACAAGGAGGGATGGGGACGGAGGGGTGGGGGCACCCAGCATGAGCCACGCTGCTCTAAGCAGAAACACAGCCTGCAGCAGTGGGCAGTTTGGGAAAGAGGAAATTAAAGAATGGCCCACGAATAGAGTGCTATACTACTCTGGTTCCATTTAAAAAGGGAAACCGGTGCCTGAATGGCTCAGTTGGTTAGGCGACTGCCTTCGGCTCGGGTCATGATCCCTAGGTCCTGGGATCGAGCCCCGCATCGGGCTCACCTGCTCAGTGGGGAGCCTGCTTCTCCCTCTCCCTCTGCTGCTCTGCCTGCTTGCGCTCTTGCTTTGTCAAATAAACAAAATCTTAAAAAAAATAAAGTCTAAAAAAAATTTAAGAGAATTTTAAAAAATAAAAGGGGGAAAAAAGGCCCAGCCCATCCTCAGACTCTGGCATCCCGTAACAGACCACACTGAATTACTAGTTTTGGGGTGACTCCCAGGTCTAAAAAAAAGCGGAATTACGCTCACTAGCCTCTATTTGAGAGATCCTCCAAAAATCATCTGTGAAGCACTTTGGTGCTTACACAATTAAACCATCAGCTATCTACAAAAAGAATCCATTCCTCTGAGCCACCAGGAAACAGAACCAAAATGTCCCTATATTTGATGTGTTTGGTTAATTGGGTATCAATTCCCAGCCATCCTCCCTTGGAGATGAACATTCATGGGCCTGGGATGTCCATTCTGAGCAGTAAGGCCCAGAGTCTCCTGGGAAGGGGGCCTTGGGCCACTATCACCATGACACAAGGGACACGCAAGTTGGACCCACAGCTCTCACCTTCAACAGGTACCACCCATTTCCATTTTCCCAGGACTCTGTTCTCCACCGATAAACAAGCTAATGCAAGCTAATAAACTCCTAGTAACCCTGCCCAAGCAGCTGGTCTAGAATAATGGGCAAATGTTCAGCTGACCTGAGGAATGTCAGTGGCACTTTGGGCAGGCCAGAGTACAGGAGGTATTTAGATCCAGGGGCCGGTAGGAAGCCCACTCTCAGAATCCCAGTGCCCCTGCCATCTCCTTACTCCTGGGGACGGTGCTAGTCCCAAGGGTACACAGCGTACAGAGGGATCACAGCTGTAGCCAGGACTCTTCCCTACTTTGCACGGTGTGCAGCAGGGGACACAACCACACTAGAGAAGGCAGCTCAACTGCAACCAGGGGGTGAAAAAAAACAATCCCTTGGTCTGAGCCTTAGCAGAGTACAGGCTCCTGATCTAGGTTCCCCCACAGTGATCGGTGAACACCAAAATACAGGATTTCCAAACTTCCTTTTGTTCTAACAACTAAGAAATTCTAAATAGACCCTTTAAACGCTTTCGCGTTGCTGGCATTTTCAGCACTGGTCTCCTTCCTGGCCCTGATCTGGGTACAACCAAGCACAGGCTGTCCATGCAGATGTAGGTGAGGGACGGAAGCGCCTTGAGAACAGTGGTGCCAGCATTGTCTGCCACCACGCGACCCGGTAGGTGCCCACAGGCACCATCAGTAACAAGGTCCTCAGATTTAAGTGTGGAAGCCCGCAGTCCCATCCACGCGAGCGTCCTCCATCTCCTAAGACGCAGCCAGCAGCTCCACACGAGCAGGAGGCTCCACGTAAGGCCCACTGCTCCCACATCCACCACTCACCGCCACCTTGACTTGATCCATTCTCGTCACAGCTCCAACTGGTTGCATCAGTGTATCATATAAACAAGTTTAATACATGAAACACCACAGTCGATCAGCACGAATTCTTCAGCTTCTCCATCAGAAAAGCAAATTCAGCAAGTTCCATTTTTTAAAGTTCGAACCACCCTTTGGGCAGGGGGAACCTATAAAACGAATCAACTTGACTAGTAAAGGGCACCAACATTCACTGGATGCATAATTTCACACTTCTATCATTTGCTATGTGTGACATTTAGGCCATTCTTTAAGTCTCACTATAATTGGAAGAGATCCAACAATTTCATGTTCGGGTCTAGACAGAGGATTTAAGATGACTCATGCTGCTTGCTCCGGACTATCTTTGCTAGTCTCCCATTTTGGGAAAAATCAGCGCTGCTGGCTTGCTATCACTCCATACCCAGAAAAACACCACATGTGATCTCTTTCAAATTAAAAGAGAGCAACTCTCCCCAAACACGGGGCAAAGTGGGTGAACAGAGAAGAAAACCAAAGGGATGCCTCCGTGCACAGGAATTTTTTTTTTTTAAGATTTTATTTATTTGACAGAGAGAGAGATCACAAGTAGGCAGAGAGGCAGGCAGAGAGAGGAGGAAGCAGGCTCCCTGCGGAGCAGAGAGCCCGATGCGGGGCTCGATCCCAGGACCCTGAGATCATGACCTGAGCCGAAGGCAGCGGCTTAATCCACTGAGCCACCCAGGCGCCCCCGTGCACAGGAATTTCTGACTGACTGACTGACTGGAGACAGAAGTTTCTAGTAATTGGGGCTGCTAAGCAACATGGAGGGCAACTTTCCCAAATGGGGCTGATGGTTCCACAGAAGACCGGGAGTTGTGGGGATGTCTATTCACACGCCCACTATAGGATGGAAATCCTCTAAGTCCACAAAAAATTATTCTCAGTCCTTCCTCTCCTGCATTTATGACCAAAGTGGCAAGCAGCCTTCAAAGGAACGGCAACTGTTTCTTTCCATTCAGCAGAGAAGTAGAAGAGGATCTAATGAACTCAGGAGTCATGAAGGGGAAGGGGGTGGCGCTAAGAGGTAGGGCTAACTGTCCGGTGCAGGGCACACAGTCCACTTGACACACTCACTTCGGAGCACAGTCCCAAGCTCAGGGGTCCTCAGGTTCAGGAAGTCACTAGCAGAACCCACTGCAAGCTGGGATCCTCGCTGCTAGGTTACCAGTGAGAACACACAGTAAGATCAGCCAAAGGAAGAGACCTGGGCAGAGTTCAGAGAAATACTAACCGCGCCACATTCCCGGTATTGGTGTGTGACAAGACATCCTGGACAGTCACCAGGGAAGATCACCTAAGCCTCAGCTTTCAGAGTTTTTATTGGGGCTCATTAAGTATGATGGACTTCTCCGAAGTAGTAAAGATATATATATTGGTTTCTGCCCCTAGTATCTGGTATTTGGTCTTTGACCCTGGTTCCGGACACAAAGCTCTAAAACTCAAACTCCACAGCAGTGTCTGACACAGCTCCCAAGTGCAATTTTTTTTTTTTTTTTTTTTAACTAAAGAGGGGATTCTTCATGGGATCCTGGATGGGAGCTGGTGGATGAAAAGACCAAGCCATGATTAGAAGCTTGGAACTTTCACCCCATCTTCTGTTCTGCATCAGGGGTTGGGGGGGGGAGGAATGGAATTACACCTACATGATGAAGCCTCCATAAAAACCCATAAAGCACAGGGTTCAGAGAGCTTCCAGGTTGATGAACACATCCACGTGCCGAAGGGTGATGCAGCCCAACAGTGAAGACAGAAGCCCCTGTGCTCAGGAACCCCGCAGACCGTACTCTATGTCTCTAGCTGTTTGTCTGTACCCTTTATTATATCCTAACAAATCAGTGAATGTTCCCCTAAGTTCAGTAATACCTTCTAACAAATTATCAAACCCAAAGAAGGGGTCATGGAAACCCCAAGTGATAACCAGTCCGAAGTTTAGTTGACAACTTGAGACTTGTGATTTGAGTATGAAATGGGGGCAATTTGGGGAGACTGAGCCCTTACTTGTGGGGTCTGAGGCTAACTCCGGGTAGATGGTACCAGAATTGCATCACAGGACATCAAACTGGTATGTGAAAACCGGTTAGTATGGGAGGAAAAAACCTACATGTCTGTTGTCAGAAGTGTTGAGTGCGCTAGTAGGAGAGGAAAGGAATCTTCAACAACTGCTGACCAGGTTGGTCCTTATCTCCTTTCTGGGCACAGGCCGCAACACCATATTACAACGGTTACCTCTCTAGCAGCGCCCACCCCACCCCGCGGTGTGGCCAGCTCCTACCCTAAACCACACTGTTAGCCTGTGATGAGACTAGACCTTTCCATGGGCAAGTGGATTTTTTTTTTTTAATACACAGGAGGTAAAGAATGACACCAAGCATCATTATATAGGATCTGCTGGCCCATTAACACAGAGCCAAGAAACAAGGTCAGCCAGCCTCCCAGAACTGCAGCCAGCCCATTCTCCTCTACAGCATCTCTTTAAAGATCATAAAAAGGCAGTGACAAGGGGTTGAAAGCCTAAGGAAAAAGATAAAGTCCACATACAATTTCTTCTTTAAATAAAGGGTAATTTCTCTGTGGGAAATCTGTGTTTCCAGGACCCATGGGACTTCATTTACTCCAATTCCACCAAATAATTCCCAGCTAATCCCTTCTAGGTTCAGGCTCCTACACCTGCAACAGTCCGGATGATGACAGTGGGGGAGGGGGGGAAGCTTGGCAAAATCTGTGGCCAAACCAAACCTTCTGGTCATGGCCAAGTTCAGCAATGCTACAGGTGGCCAGAGGATGACGACCAGCAGACACTGGTGAGCAGTCAGACCCCTACCACACCCATGTCCCCCGAAACAACAGAGCAGTCTCTTCATATGCCTGACGGGAGATGAAAGGCTTCTGATGAGGGATCTGGGGTTTGTGCTTGGTCCCCAAAACTAAGGTATAACGTAGGAGAGCTACAGAATAAAGGCTTTCAGTTTTATACATCTGCCATACTTGGCAATGAGCACCAAAGCCCCATGCCCCCAAAAGACCTTTCCAACTTAACAGCCACAGCTGGACCAAGAGCTTAAAGGGTAATCTGGGTTTAACAGGCAACGATGAGGGGCACTTAGGTTCACCTTCACCTGCAAAACCAAGTATACAGATTTCCCACATCCAATCACGGCATCCCTTCTAGCTATAAAAAAACACAGTGGAAATGAGTGCTAATAAGATAGGATAGGTGGGCACATGGGTGGCTCAGTCGGTTAAGCATCTGCCTTTGGCTCAGGTCATGATCCCGGAGTCCAGGTATCGAGCCCCGTATCAGGCTCCCTACTTGGAGGGAAGCCTGCTTCTCACTCTCTCACTCCCCCACTCCCCCGTTTGTGTTCCCTCTCTCCTTGTCTCTATCAAATAAATAAAATCTTTAAAAAAAAAAAAGATTAAAGACAGGATAGGAAAAGTTTCTCAAGAATCGAAGAGTCATGGACACTCCTGAGAAATTAACAACTCAGTTCAGTAGGAGCTCAACGAAAACCCCATCAGTTCCTCAGACTTCTGTCCAGCCCACAGGAGTTTGGAAATTGCATTACTGTTTTAACTTAAATGGAGCATTTAACATTTATATTAAGTTTCATCTTGCTTGTTCCGATTCATCAAGGTAACAGCATCTAGCCCTGAGCACTGCCCATTAAGGTTATTGACAAACCAGCAAGTACTCACAGGAGGGAGAGAACAAGAAAGGGACTGTTAAATGAGCAATAGCACGGGGACACGGACATGGCTGTTTAGCTGAGAGGCCCTGGGAAAGTTGTGTTAACATCTGAAGGGCTGTCCTGTAGAACACAATAGGTTTCTCTCAACTCCAGCGGGCAGAAGCAGAGTCAGTGGGTGGGATTCTGGAGAAAACCCTCCATTACTGAGAGCAGAAACACCTTGTAACAACAGGAGTGTTCCTTGGGCTTAGAAACTAAGGCCTTCTGCCATTGGGCGGGGTCAGTCAGTACCCAGCTAAGATCAGGGACGTGGGGCTGTTGACCTCTATGGGTCTAAAGATTCTAGGTGATTACACCAATATTTATCTGGACACTTGAAAGCTGGGAATAAGAATTTAAAAGTTCTAGAATATTAGCACAAGATCCAGAAAACTTCTGAAAGCCGTCTTAGAGGGGAAGATCCTCTCCTAATGAGCACCATGGGAACAACACAATGTAAAGTCAGAGCCCAGCGTGCAAGGAAAAGAACCCACTTCCCACGCAGCCAGCTTCATCCGTCTGGTCTACACAGTACACTCTGCCCTTTCACTACTCTCACAAAAGGTCCTGCTTTGGGCTGAGCACACAGTTGGCGCTCAACCCTCCAGTCAGATGGTATCACCTTCTCATCTAGTCTTTGGGGTTTACAGTGAGGAAGCAGACAAGGGGCACAGCTGTCATGAGAACTCAGACCCTTGTGACATGCGTTTTTCACTCTCCCATCCAGAAACCGGACTTAAGTGGAAAACAGAAGCTTCCAGAAGATGCTCTCCATCAACTATATACATGGAGGATAGTAGCAAATAAACCCAGAAATGGCCCTCAAGAGACCCGGAGAAAGATAAATTTATTCTTCGGGGAGACAAAGCATGGTTTAGGAACACTGCTGGTTTTCCAACCAAATGAAGATACCAGCAGGGGTCTACAGAGAGAGGTTATAAATTCTCAAAGCTCCCGGTCTCACAGAGGACAGCATGTAACAGACGCACACGGCTCATCTCAACCCCACCCATCCTCTTCTCCCTCCTACTGCACGTGTCCAGGCTGTCTGAGTCCGAGCCCCAGGAAGAATTTCTGGCAGGACTCCTACACTTCCTTAAACCCCTCAGTGTGTCAGGGACACATTCAAGTTCAATACAGAACTTTTCATCAATCTGCTAGGTACCCTGGAACAGGGGACTCCAAGAGAGTCAGCAGTAAAACACCTCCCGTCAGGACACAGTTTTTGCACGGATTTTTCAGGTCTTTCTCAGCAAAAGGAAGCTGAAGCTCCTGCCTGGACGTCGAAATTACAATTCCTACAAAGTGACCTACTTCCAGGTGTCTTGAAAAGGTCTAAGAGCAGCAATCCCCTCAGGATCACCCCCAAAAAGGTGAAGTATTTACATAAAAAAATGCTGATGGAAATGCTTTAAAAGTGTTTCATTCGTCGTAAAGTATTTTCCATTAGTTTTAAAAAAATATTTCCAACAACAAAATCTTTGAAAAGATTATCTAACCAGCATAACTCAAAGTCCTATGAGGTTAGAATTCAACTTACCACAGTAGTCCAGAAAAGATTTCCACAAACAAGGAAAAAAAGTCATCTGAAGGAGACGGCATGGTTTTCCATTAAGTTGGTGTTTTAGGAACTCAAAAGCCCTAACTAAATTTGCAGACTTGTTACACCATCGGCCTTCACTGGTGCCTGTGACATTGATGGAAGAAAACATTTACCAAAAAGTGATATACACTTCAAAGCACTTTCTGCTATTTTCATTTTTTAAATTTTGTTTTGTAAATTAAAGGGGCAGCCTTTCCCAATACACAAATTACCACACCACTTCCCTAGAAGGTAGAAAAGGTGGCTAAGACAGCAGCTCAGTTTAACTGTGATTTGAGGGCGAATCCTAGAGCACGAGGTCTTTTTAAATTTTTCGGTGTCCCAAAATTCATTGTTTATGCACTACACCCAGTGCTCCATGTAATCGTGCCTTCCATAATACCCACCACCAGACTCTCCCTACCCCCTAGCCCCCTCCCCTCCAAAAGCCTCAGTTTGTTTGAGTCCACAGTCTCTCATGGTCCATCTCCCCCTCCAATTTCCCTCAACTCACTTCTCCTCTCCATCTCCCCATGCCCTCCATGTTATTCCTTATGCTCCACAAATAAGCAGAACCATATAATTGACCTCTCTGCTTGACTAATTTCACTCAACATAATCTCCACCAGTCCCGTCCATGTTGATACAAAAGTTGGGTATTCATCCTTTCTGATGGAGGCATAATATTTCTTTGTATATACAGACCATATCTTCCTTTATCCATTCATCTGTTGAAGGGCATCTTGGTTCTTTCCATAGTTTGGCGACTATGGCCATTGCTGCTATGAACATTGGGGTACACATAGCCCTTCTTTCCACTACATCTGTATCTTTGGGGTAAATACCCAATGGTGCAATTGCAGGGTCATAGGGAAGCTCTATTTTTAATTTCTTAAGGAATCTCCAAACTGTTTTCCAAAGTGGCTGTACCAAATGAATCTCTTTTCAATAGACCTTCAGGTTTTACCTTCAATCTAACCCCTCACAGGTACTTGGGCCAGGTATCATGAAGTATTTCTGGCAGACATAGTCCAGGCTCCTCCTTTTGCAGATGGGAACTAAAGCCCAGAGAGGTGAAGTCATCTATAGAGGTCACACAGCCAATGAACGACACAGTGTTACCCAGACAGGTAGGAGGACCTTGGAAAACCTTCTCCTCACAGGGGATACCTGTGGCTAGAGGCAGGTCAACCTGGATGGAGCCTGTTCTCAGAGGACCTTGCTGCGTCTGGAGTCCTGCTGCACTGGCCAGCATCAGTTCAGCGCAGCCAGGAGACCAGGCTTGCCTGTTCAACCTCAGTGAAGAGATATATACCACGAGACTAGCAGCAGATAAGAAGGAACCAGGGAGCGGAAGGCTATGCTCTCTACCCCGTGTCCATGTATGTTCAGTAAAGATGCACAGACACCAGATAACCTAACCCTTGCTGTTTTGAATAATGCTTTTTAAATTCTGTACTTTCAAGAGCTGTTAAATATGAATTCAGTCCCAACACTACATCTGTATTTTTATGGGATCTCTTTAGGTGTTTTTCTACACGAATCCTATATGTTTATCATCGAAGGGGATGTTCTAGAAGCCAAATGCATCTGGGTAAAAATGAGATGCATATGTATTTGGGCTTATTTAAACACACAAACCTGCTGGAAGAATATAGGACAAAATGTTTCCCACTACTGCTCCTGGGGAGGGTAGGAGGAAAGAAAGGGAAGGGGCAGACTTGACTTCACACAATTCTGTACCTTTGAATTTAAACAAGAGCATGTTTTATCCACCCTCCATCCCCTGCACAACTTCTCTGCTCCTGGTGCCTTAAGCATCATCATTTCAGAGGGTTCCATTGGGGGCCGCCATCTTGTTTCCTATATATGCAAAGGACTGACAGCTTACGGTTTTCCTTTCTACCTGATCCCCAAAGAACTTCTACATCCCCATTTCCAACTTGGAATGCCTTTTTGGGTTCCAGAACTCTATGTCCAAAAATTCATAGGCCAACACCACCAGCTGTTCCACAGACTTTTTTTCTGAACCCAACTTACCCCTAACAGAACTCACCATCCTTCCTTCTTCCCCACCCAGGGTTCTTCTTTCCTTCAAAGCATCCACATCATCCTCCATCCTTTCCCTTCACTAGCCACACACAGGGAGTCTGTAGGTCTTCCCAGAAGCTCTCAAAGCAGGTTTCTCCTCTACTGGGCATGATGGCGCTCTCCCAATTCACCCGCATCACTCTTGTTGCTTCCTGATTAGCACTCCTGCTTTGGTACTTCCCACCTCCAATCCACCACGCAACACACACATAGATTCAATACACGAAGCAAGTTCATGCAGTCTTCGCTGAGCAACCAGTGTTGGCCAGACACCATTCTAGGCCCTGAGGATACCAGCTGCCAGCCCAACATGGTCCCCATGCTCACAGATATTCCATTTTAATGATGAAGTTGAATTTCAGAACCAGTTAGGACTCCCCAGTGCTTCGGGTAAAACCAAGCATTGCAGGTGGCGCACAAGGCCTCTCCTGAACCCAGCCCCAACAACTGCCCCCACCCCTCCCCCACCTGCTACCACCCTTACTATTTGTTGCTCCCCACCCCCCCCCCAAGACTCCAGACATTTTGGCACACTTCTGGCTCCCTGAGCACACAGTGCTTTCTCCCACTTCTACATACAACGTTCCCACCGCCCAGCACGCCCTTCCCTTCTCTACATCTCTAAGTGGCACCTCCTCCAGGAAGTCTTTCCTGACATGAGTTACCAGAGTCCCTGCATAAGCCTCTGTCACAACACTTCACACACAGTCCTGTATTTGTGGACTGAATAGCAGAAACTTCTTTGTAAGAAGGTCCTACTCTCTCAACTCTACACTGACTGGCACACTGATAAATATGAAATATTAAGAGATCTGCTAAGAATCTCAGGAACTATGTTTCCAAATCCTAGGATCCCACAAGGAAGACGAGAGGCAGGAATGGTTACCAGCATTGACAAACAGGACAACTCGGGCACAGCCACGTAACCAAAGGTGAAACTACACGGACACTTCTACACCGGCTGTCCCCTGCACCTTTCTTCAGGCGTTCTCCAATACACTGCACACACAAGGCATAGTGACGGCCCCTAGCAGGCTCACGCCATTAGCCAACACACCCATCGGATTTTTCATTTTTCAAGTCCAGGTTTCAAGAGCCTCCCTCTGTCTCCCCGGATACAGGATGCCTGCTTGGATGCCATCTCTTGGAACAAGCTCCTGGTCTTCCCTGAGTGTGGTTCAGAGGCCTTGGCTCCCTTCTGACTCCAGGGTTAAGTTTCGCTTCTGTCTTGTTCTTTCTAGTCTCCTCACCTTCCTCCCAACCCACCACACTCCTAGCTCGCAGTGAAAAGCACTCCGAAAAATAAACGTGCCACAGTTTCCTAGTTCAGGGTGGCATGCCGGCCTCCTCCTCCAGTGACAAAGAATTTCCATCCTACTCTGAACCACCAAGAACTGTTCCCGGGAGCGGTGGGCTGGGCAGGCTCTTCCTCAGCTTCATGACCCTCTCGGAGAGGGTATATCACCTTGAGGACCTCAGCCCGCCTCAGGAAGGGTCAAAATTCCAAGGATCACAATCCTAAGAATAGGATCTCCAAATTCTGTTATCCAGCCCTCCTGGAATCTAGTGCTCTAAAGCCAGATCTAGTTTTAAACACGGGTTGCACACTTGAGTGACCTCCGTGCTGCTGTTCCACGTGCAGATCACACTCTGAACACCTCCTGGATCTACTCTTAAATGTTTTAGTGTGTAGCTTTTCCTTTTTGCAAAAAGGACAAGAATGTGACTTAAGAGTATTTTCTTTTTGTACAGTGTGTTTGCTGATTTAGTTATCTTTCACTGTCGCAATTGTATATGAAGTCTGTGAAAAGATTTTCACTATCATAAATAAATGAATACAGGCTCCCCCTCATTTGTAAAAGTGAGAAAAATTCCAGGACATCGTCATGTGAATTAAGTAGGACCATGCAGGAAAGAGACACTTGGGTCTAGTAAAATTCTAATATAGACTAGCTTTTCTTCTAAAACCTTGATTTGTTTAAAAAGCTGGGACATACAATCAGAGAAGGACAACTATCATATGATCTCCCTGATATGAGGAAGTGGAGATGCAACATGGGGGGTTTGGGGGGGGTATGAAAAGAATAAATGAAACAAGAGGAGATCGGGAGGGAGACAAACCATAAGAGACTCAATGTCACAAAACAAACTGAGGGGGGCGGGGGGGAGGAGGGGAGGGAGAGGGTGGTGGGGTTATGGACATTGGGGAGGGTATGTGCTATGGTGAGTGCTGTGAAGTGTGTAAACCTGGCAATTCACAGACCTGTACCCCTGGGGCTAATATTACATTATATGTTTATAAAAAAAATTAAAAATTTACAAAAAATAAAAATAAAAAAAGAGCCAGGACATAGCTAGGATTGGATTTTATCAGAAAACCATTCGGGGCCGCTGGAGTACATGCTTTTATTTTCAAGTGACGACGTGGGGGAGATCAGCCTTCTGACTGTGTCACTCGGCGTCATGGTGACTTGCCCAGTTTCTCCAGGGGAAAGGTCCACCCTGGGATCCTGCCTCCTGGGTTCCAGCTTTCTCACTCTACCATTCAGTTCCAGGGATGCAGAAATCCAGCAACCCAGAGAGCTGCATCCCAGGGAACACCCACCCAGTTCAGAGCCTCCCTTGTCTCTCTTCTCAGATAGCTGGGGACATAGCCAGAGCAGTAACTGGAACAAAGAACTATGCAAACGAGAGTGCAGAGTCATCCCAAAAAGGAAACCCTCTCCAGACCACAATTCCTCAGCTCAAGACCAATGCGTTACACAGCAGTTCAATTTCCAGGCCTTCATGGAAAGCAGAGTCTGCCCATCCTGCATCCCAGTCAGGCCCCAGTGTTTCCTGCTGGGTGGCAGGCAGGTCATGAAAGCCACCGGACTAATCCTACAGCCTAAGCAGCTTCAGGGTTTCAGAGCCTTCCCTGGATGTTTAGGGGCTTAACCCACAGGCAGGGCACCTCCTGGAGGGATGTAAGCAGAGCCTGCGTGAGTGAGGAGTTTGGGTTGAGGCACTGAAGGCATCCCTCCTATAGTAAGACGGATGAAAGAGGACCAGTGTATCCTAGCAAGGGAGGTGCCTCGGCTTTCAACAGGATTCTAAGCCCAACTTCCTGGTGATTTTTATTCCAGAATTTACTAAAGCCCTAAGCAGTGGGAGCTTTAAAGCCTACTCCATTATCCTGATCACACACAAGATCGACCATGGGTATTGACGTCTCAAGTTTCTCCAGGGAAGAACTAGAATAGGAGTAGGTTCTGTTCACAAAACCACCCCCAAGCCCAAATGACCGAGGAAACCTGCCTAAGAGGTTTTAGGATTTATATGCTAAAACTCAGAAATGCTAAAATAATCATTTCCTTGGTTCTGAAACTGGCCTTATTAAAACCTACATAGAGTGGCGGGACAAGACTATCGTATATTAGTTGATGTTCATCAAAAGAAAAACGTATTCTAAAAAACTAAAGAAGTATTACATCAAAAATAACTCACACCCCTTGTTCACACTTTTGTGAATTCTGGATTCTACCCTTGGACAAGCAGCAGCCCAAATTTTCCCTATGAACAATGCAGAAAACCAAACTTGAGTCACTGCTAGCGGCACACTCATACAGAGTTAAAGTGGCTGTCCCCAGGCACCTAAGTGGCTCAGTGAGTTAAGCCTCTGCCTTCGACTCAGGTCCTGGTTCCAGGGTCCTGGAATCGAGCCCCACATCAGTGAGCCTGCTTCTCCCTCTCCCTCTGCCTGCTGCTCCCCCTGCTTGTGCTCTGTCAAATAAATAAAATCTTTAAAATAATAATAATAAAGTGGTTGTCCCACTGTCGTGGCTACAATTTGTGTTCGGTTAGGTCTTTTACAATACTCATGTCCTAGGACATAAATTCATCACCCAAGTTAGAGGTCGGCTTACCCAGCAGGATGGCACAGCACGTTTGCCCTTTCTACACTCCAGGTGCAGTGAGTTAGGGTCCTGGTCAACAGCCAGCAGACTAACGGGAGGTCTTGCGTAAGGTGCAACACAGGGCTCCAAGCACGCACTTCAAAATCGTGACTCCCGGGCTACAGGAAGGAGCCTGGGAAGAAGGACAGAGCCCACCCTAGCAGTAACACAAAGCTTAGGATAGAAGGCACACCTAGCAGGAGGTGTATATCCTGGCAACTTAGGAGCAAAGCGGCATGAGAACTGGGAGAAAGATTTCATTTTTCCTGTAAAAATAAGACCAGGGTAGCCCATGACTGGGACTTGAGTAAAACTGGTGTCCAAAACCGCAATGGTCTCACCCTCCAGAGCCTCAGAGCACATCCCCTGGACCCCCTGCCATTTCCCATCGTCGGGATGCGTGCGATCGGCTAGCACAGCGGGAGGTCAATGAGGCCCAGGACCCCGTGTGGACCCACACAGGAGCATGCAGCCCTCCAGGGTCCTACGAGCACAGAGGAGCCTTCCCAGTCATGGCCGGGACTCGATGATGTGTGGTCGTCTCACAGAGGGCCTTCCCCACTGCGCACTTGTATATAGACCCTCTGTGCCTCAAGAGTAAGAGGGCTACCTCTGACAAAGGAGAAAGAATGAGAGAGGAGGGATAAGGGAATGGGGACTTTCACTGCTTGTCTAGAGATCCCTGTATTGCTTGAATTTTTCCAAGATGATCCTATTAATCCTGTGAATTTGAAGCTTACCAAAGTAGTCTGCCGGAAGAAATCTGACAATCCAGCCCACACAACACAGAGGTCAAGAGTCTCCTCTTCCTATGCTAAGTTGGGCTCCTTCCATCTTAAAAAGCCCAACGGTCGGTGGCCCACCACCATGCCTCCTTTGGTCAGTAAAGGTGATCGAAGCCCAAGAGCACATCGGGGAGGGGCAGGTAGGGCTTCCTGGGTGAAGTCCAAAGAGCTTGGGCCAACAGCCCTCAGTCATCTCAGTCCCTGAAGTTTCTAGCCCACAGCAGCCGCTGGAGTTCTTGTTTGTTACCTTTCATCTGGAAGCACCAGGAGGAGGTTTCTTCGCATAGGATTAGCAAGGAGAAATACAGATGAATCACTGGCTTGTTCAACAAGCACCGGTCACTGGGACCTGCCACACGGAGGAGGCAGGAGTGATTAGACTCAGTCGTCAGGAAGCCTTTGCACAAGCGCCATCAAGGCCCTGGGGTGAATGGCCAGGGGAGGATGCTGAAGCTTCCTCCTCCTAAATCCCCTTAAAATCCCCATAAATTAGGTAGATTCTCACATGTCCAAGGCAGTCCTACTGGAGCCCTGCCTGACTGAGGCTGCTACACCACAGAGGGAGGCTTACAAGCCTTGTGCTCCCACCTGCCTTCCAGGCACTTGCTTGTAACAGAATAAAAAGGGAGCAGAGCGAATTAAAAAGGTCCACTGTAGAGCACGGACTAATCCCAGCTGAAACCTTTTTAAGTGGCTTTAACTCTCAGACTACCCCCTCCCCCCAAAATAAAAGTTAAACTTGTTTTCTGAATTTATAGATCCACGTGGATAAGGTTTCCGGCACAAGAGAAGCCGCAGAAACAGCAGCCGCGATCAGTCGAGGCAGGAAGCAAGCACGTGGCACAGACGACACCCCATCTCGGGCAGGTACGGGCAACTACGACTCGTTTTTCTCCATTAGAGTAAGTCTTTAAAGGAGTCCATCGATAGAGCTTCACTTGAACCAGTCGTCTTACCATCATCTTTAGAAAAAGATAGTAAGACTTACATTAGGGTAAGATTGCAAAAACCTACAATACGTTTCGTCAACCAGCTACGCATCTCGGCAATCCCCGAGTGGAAGATTTCATCTCACCCCCGATGTTTTGAGTTAAAAAATCCTCCTCACGTCCGTACACCCATCCCTGCAAACCACCTTCACGCAGTTAGTCTACATGCTGATGAAAGAGCCTCCCAGCTCCCCAGTCCGTCAGAGAAGTCATTAAGGCGCTCCCCGCCAGCACACGGGGAGTTCTACCACAACAGACGTAAAAAGAGGAAAAAGCAAAGTGTGCTCACCTAACACTTGGGAACTGTTTTTTTGTTTTGTTTTTCATCAGGAAAATCAATCCTCTGAGTAGCTTTTGAGAACAGGAATTTCTGGGCATTAAAAAGCTCAATAAACACTACAAACTAAGATATAAAAATGCGTTATAAAAATAAAGAAGATCGGGGTGCCTGCGTGGCTCAGCCCATTAAGCATCTGCCTTCAGCTCAGGTCATGATCTCGGGGTCCTAAGATCAAGTCCCATGATGGGCTCCGTGAGCGTACTTGCTCACACCCTCACACTCTCTCAAAAGAATAAAATCTTAAAAAATACAGAAGATCAGCGTCAAAGAGGCCCTCAACATCAGTTTAATGTGTTTTGAAACAATAACGTCCTTTAATGCTAGTAGGTCAAAGACGTGAGATAGCATCTCTTGTTCCAGTTCTAGGATCACAAGGAGAAAAATGGCACTCACTCTGGTCATATGCAAGGAGGTCCCAGTGAGAGCTCACGCCTTTTCTGGGACCACTATCTGTAAGAGCCTTCTGATTGTTCCAGGTTAAAGTCTAATTTCAACCAGGACACAACTAACCAGAACCAGTGAAGTGGCCTTCATGAAATATGGATTAAAATATATTCCTGTTTAAAAATCAGTACATCTAACATCTAACATCAGTACTCATTCAATAATCTCCTACCCTTTCCCCACCTTTTTGTAGACGTCTAGAGTTTTACATTTACAGCAAAAAACTGAGCAGAAAGTTGAGTTCCCACGATTACCATCCCTCTCCAGAGGAGTCCATGTGTTATAATCCATGTCCCCTGACATGTTACTCCAAGTCCACAGTTGACATTAGGGTTCATTCCCGCTGTTGTGCAGTTCAGACTTTGACAAGCAGGAGAGGACTCTCTCCCATCACTGTATTAGCACATGCAATGGTTTCACTACCTTAAAATCCATCCCCTAACCCTCGCAGCCAGTGATCTTTGCACTCCCTCCATAGTTTTGTCTTTTCAGAATATCATGAAGTTGGAATCATAGAATACACAGGTTTTTCAGATTAGCTTCTTCCACTTAGAAACACACACTTAAGGTTCTTGCAGGTCCTGGCATGGATTGGTAGCTCATTTCTAAGCCCTGGATATTATTCCACTGTGTGGATGTACTACAGTTTGTATCCATTCACCCAGGAAGGACATTTTGGTTGCTCCCAAGTTTGGGCCATTCAGAAATAAACCAGAGGACGTCCACACTAGCGAGCAGGTAGCGAGCAAATACCAAGGAGCACAACTGATGGCGAAAGTATGTTGCATTTTACTTAAAAACAAACAAACAAAAAAAAACCAGCCCACACGGCCAAACACCTGTCATCTACAGAAGAAGTGTGGTAAATTTTGCTGTTTCATGGTGCAAAGACCCACAGGCACTAAGTCCTGTCTTTAGCTCTACTTATCTAGGTATAGAAGTCGTAGGAAACGTATTATTATTCTAGGAATCTCACCATCATAGCTCAGCACATGGCATTCCCACTTTGATATGGAGCTAAAAGCTAGGAGCAAACCGGGACACCCCTCCCGTCCCCTCCCCAACACACCCCCACGTTCTAGCACTTCCACCGAAGTCCACATCACCTAAGCCAAACAGTCTCCCTGTAACCGATCTCTCCACCTCAACTCCTGTCCCCCAAACGGTAGCCAAAATCATTAGACCTAAGTTCAGTTGTGTCACTTCCCTGTTTAAAAATCCAACAGTTGATTGCCTTAAATTTAGGCTAAAATCCAAAATTCTTGCCTCATCAAAAGGCCCTGTGTGACCCTGGCCTACCCCTCTATCCTGCTCTCAAAGATTATTATTTATACAATATAGGGGACTTATCCCCTAATATTTACACTTCTGACCTTTATTATGTAGTTCTTCTAACCATACATCTTTTCTTGCCCCTGGACCTTTGCACTGGTTTTTCCCTCTGCTGGAAACAGACTTTTCTCCCTAACTCCAATCAAAACCTTTCCCCTAACTTCGTATCTTTCAGTTTCTCCAAAAACTCACGCTGATCTCAAATCTAAAATTATTTTTTCACCACCTGTTCTGTTTCACTGTAGCACGTTTCCAACTGCTCACCTCACCTTTATCTTGCAGTGATTCAGTATTGGCCTCTCCCACTAGAGCAGGAACTCCGAGGGCAGAAATCATGTATGTTTTGTTTACAAACGCATACCTAGTGCCCGGTATAAAGCACCTCCTTAAATAATGGTGGAATTACACAACAGACTGAACAAATACAAAGCTATTTTCATAGGTGGAAACAGGATAGTAGGATGAGATCTTGTGGAAAGGGGCACTGAAAGCCATTTCCCTGAGAACAGGAGTTGGTAATAGGGATCACCGAGTAATGAGGTCAAAGACATCAATATGCAAGTCGTATTAGTTTTATATAAGGTCTTCTTGGGGTCATGCGTCTAATGCACAGTGTCTGGCATATTACAGATACTCAAATATTTATATCACAAAAAGGGAGAGGAGGAAAGATTCCTGAACCTCCCAGTTAATGCTTTTCAGCACTAAGGAGAGCCTCAGCCCCCTCAACCACATCTGCCCCTTTTCTACACCTAACCCCTTGATTGGGCAGGTGAGCCCTAACTCCCTATTTTTATACAGATAGACTTTTCAGTTCCCTTTCTACCTTCTTGGCAAAGCCGTCTCTGGCCATTAGGACCCACAAGTACTTTCTCCTGGTGTGAATTACTAGCTGTTACCATCTGGACTGTTCAGGGACTTACAGTTACAATAATGCCTCTTACATGGACAATCACAACCCTCCAATACGGAGGTAGCTAGAAGACCCCCTCAAGGTCCTCTTGTCCAAACACTTCATTTCCAAGGGAAAATCCTGAGGCCCAGGGAGGGGTCAGAGTCCACTGGTGAGAGCACCGAAGGGGAAATGCCAGGTAAACCCTGCCTGGTCACGGTCTCCCTGGGACGTTCTGAGGACCCAACTCTGGTGAGCGGCTTCTTGGCACCTAGGAAGCTGGTTGACTATTTGGTGATGGATTAAGAATGGTGATGGTGTGAGTTGCTGGCAAGTTCCCAGGTTAAATACAAACCCGCCCCTGGCACCACCACTGCACGATGTTTGCTGTTACTGTTCTTAGTGGGCATTTCCAAAGGAGAGGGGCTGCACAAAGTCATGGAAATTCAACTGCTCTTCTCATGCATGAAGACTAACAACCGTGGAAGGAAGCAGCTGGAAACTCCTTACCCTCGGTAGACTCCCAGAGAAGTCAGACAGGTTTGTCTACAGCTGTCAGAGTCCTGAAAATCAACAGACTCTAGCGGAGAAAGTACACAGTCTCACCATCAGGTTAACTAGACCCACACAGCTAACCCCCGACAGATTCGCCCCAGACCGAAAAAATCAGGCCCAAGTTTTGACATGACTCCGGTTTACCCCACCTCCCTGTGAGGTTAAAGGAAAGAAGTTTTCCTCCACCTTCTGACTAATGTTTACGGACTTAATTCCTACAGAAAGCTTTCCATATGGACCAACCCCCTGGTATTTCCAAGGTGCTTTCCCATGTATGCTATCCTCTTTGATGATCAACCCCCTTCTATGGCTGGGCCCAAACTTACAACCCAGGAAACTCAAGCTGAGAGCTGCAGTGACCTGCCCAATCACCCGGCCAGAGAGGCGAAGAGCCAGGTTGCTGGCTCCTGGGCTCTCAGTCCCCCAGACCATCAAACACCTGGCTTCTCATGCTCAGTGGCTCCCCTGCCCCATCACGTCAACAACCACCTCAACCTCCCCTACACAAACATCTCCTGAATCTTCTACTCCAAGAACAAGTCCCTGCACTGCCCTGTCTCAGGCCTCCGTGTTGCTCCGTACTTCCTAAACTTTCTCCCACTATCCATTTTTCAAGGTCTTCCAAGTCTGTTTAGAATACTCCAGGTCATAATGGCCACACCTCCGGCATCCTCCTCAGCCCTCACCTACTCCATATCCCATCTGCTTCTGTCTACATGGCCGCCCTGTTCAAGGCTGAGCTTCAGATGGTGGAACTCTTCTGCTCAGCCCTCACGCCGCCAAGCCACCCCCCCACCCCACCGCCACCCCTTATAGAACTAGAACAAGCCAGCAGGTGAGTGAATGAATGTAATAAAGTCTGATTCATGGAGTACCACAAAGCGAACGGGATTTATGGATCAACAGCATGGACAGGAGTAAAGGCTCCACACATCCACGGGACACATTTTCACAAGCACAATGTGCCGAGGTCAACAATTTCTAATTAAGGAGGAAAGGTCAGGCAAGAATATCTCACATAAGCATGGAAGGAGAACCAACAACGGGACCTGCCAGGGGTACACCTACACCCCTAACTTGGGATCAATCCAGACTAACTGCTCTCCTGAATTCTGCTTTATATAAGTTGTGGGTTTTTGTTTTATTTTTAAAGTTCAGCAGCTATCTACAGAGGGCAAGGCTATGTGGTGGGCTGTGTAAGCATTACCTGCTCAGAGCCGTAGGTCCCTAAGTGTGGAAAGGGGCCGTATAGGTAGGTCTTGGGTAACAACCTTTTTCTCTTAAAGAATCTACAGACTGGCTAATTTTACTTCACTTCAGAGGCCATGACCAGCATTCTCCAGAATAGACATTGCAGGGGCCCCTGGGTGGCTTAGTCGGCTGGGTATCTGCCTAGAGCTCGGGTCATGATCCGAGGCTGGGATCAGCCTCACATCGTGCTCCCTGTTCAGTGGGGAGTCTGTTTCTCTCTTTCCCTGCTACTCCCCCTGCTTGTGGTGTGTGTGTGTGTGTGTGTGTGTGTGTGCCAAATAAAATCTTTAAAAATAGATATTTTAATCTCCCCCAAAGTAAACACTACCTCAGGAAAGGATAGTCCTTTAACTCAACACATTTCTGAGGCCAGGCCACGGAGCAGACACACTCCCCATGGAAGCTCCAGCAGTGGGAGCTAATGGGGGCAACTCAGCAGACCATCCCAGGCACCTGAAAGTTGGGTCTCTAGACTGGGATAGAATCTCCTCTGGAGAGGTTCACCCACCTATCATACCTATGACATCAGGGAGAGGAAACAGAACTTAAGGACGAGCATGAAGTAAATCCTCAGTGACATTAACTCTGTCTCTCCCCACCCCACCCTCAGTTCCGTAACACCGAACTCACAACTGTGTGGAGACAGTGTTCACATCCAGTGCCCACCCTCCGAATACTACTAACTCATATCTGAACACTTCTCTAGGAAAAGCCTCTGAAACATTTCCACCATTTCTCTCGTGTTCTGGTTTTCTGCCTCCCTCACCATCCTGGCCTTTCTCCCTCAGTCTGTGTCCTTTGTGTTGGGCACAAAGCACAGAAAGTCATGGTTGCCCCTCATGGAGCTCACAGTCCAGCTCCCATTAAGCTAAGAGAAAACCTCTCACCCCTGAACACCTCACAGCCCGGATTTCTGTGAGGAGACCATAGACAGTGAAGGGATTTGGAAGGAAGATGCTAGTAAGGGCTGGGGCTCCAGAAACATGAGAGGCGCTCTCTTGTCATGGTCCACCTTCCCCTCGAGAGGGGAAGTTGTAGAACAAAGCTGAGCCCAATGTCAGTTTCCCACAGCCCGAGGTAGGGACCTGGGTGACTCCACAAAGCATGCTTACAGACAACCAAGTTCTAGACAATCTTCAGTGTGGGACAACAAGGAGGCTAGGGCCAAGTGTCCCAGGGGTCCTGAGCAATCATACAGCTCAAGGTGCAGAAGTCCACACCCCACTGCTGAGCCAAAGGCGGAGGTAGAGAGTTTCTAGAGGAAAAACAGGATGAGGTGGATTTTGAGGCAACTGGGTTTTTAAGAATTCAATTATGCCTCCAATCAGTGATGGAAGCTGGGAGGCGAGAAACTGAACCATGGGTGGGGCCACCAGCTATTGGCTAAACCAGTCTAGGGTTTGGTTTGCTTTTTGGTTTATGAAAATTACTACATGCTAGGTCACCTGAATGCAGTGCAGGTGGCCAACAGACCACTCTTTCAATGGTCGCATTTCCCAGTACAGAGAAGTTGCCCTTCCTGCAAAGGAGGTTTCACTACATTCTCAAATTCCTCTAGGCTTTGATCTTGCAGGAAAAGGGCTATTTCTAAAACTGTTCTGTTTGGCCCAAATTCTTTCTCTGAATCAGGTTCTAAAATTTATTTCTGCATGTTAGCATTCTTCAACAGCAACAACACGAGAAAAATAACCTTCAGAACATTCCCCTCACCTCCCTACCCCCCAAGTAAGCTCCTGCCAAATGCTAGCATACGGCGGAAATGTCATTACCACTCAAAATAGGAATCCCTACACCCAGTCTTTGACACCACAAGGATAGAAGAATGTCTCATGTGTTGTTAAACAATCTAGAAAGATCGTGCTGCTCTACTAGGGACATCAGGCCTTCCATAAAAGACATTTGCCTTTTAAAGCATATTTTCTATAAGATTGACAACACTGTTCAGACAGTTCCGACACAGCTTCGTGGAACCAATGAGAGAGGTGAATGCCAGAATGTCAGATCATCAGGAAATCTGTGGCATGTTCTAGAAGCCAACTCAGGACCAGCCCTGAGCTCTCTACCACATCACATGAACTCCTTACACACATTTCTCCACCACCACCCCCACCACCACCAATGGGCTGATAGTAAAGGACAGGAGATCGGGTTACGAAGTGTCCACAGACTCCTAGGTCCTCCACCGTGCCAGCCTTTCCCAGGCAATGTCCTCTGCAGCCCCAAGGTCAGCACGGCACAGCCTGACTGGAAGATGTAGCTTTCGGCATCTCTCCGCTGACCCCATCCCATCCGTGCTGGCCCTGTCACAGCAGCTTCTCTGGCTCACATTTTGTGGTCATAATGAGCAAAGTAGAGTGCCCTTGGTGGAGACCTGCTTCCACAAACTCAGAGGCAACCACGTCTTACATTTGTGGGTGTTCTGTTGGGTGATCACGCAACTGTAGCAAACAAAAATGATTCATGGCACACAGTGCAATCAGCAGATCTTCTGAAATGAATTTCAATCAAGGCTGTCCACTTTCCAAGACACAGCAGGACTCAAGACCTTGTGGAAAGAGACCTCCACTGAGTCAGTCCAACCAGGCCCACCTGTATGTACCCCTCTCCCCGCCGCAGCTCATGCACTCCTCCGCAAGAGGGGAGGAGTCATGGGTAGAAATGAATCCCTCCTGATGCCAAACTTGCAGTGGATGCAGAGGCTAGCCCCACTCCTTTCAGGGTGGTCTTTCTTCTCTAGAGGCCGGTAAAGGAGGGCCCGTTCCCCCACGGCCACAACGCAGGCGCAGTAACACTTTGTCGGCAAGACCACCTTTGCTTTTTCAGTCTGTCAACTTCAGGGACAAGGGGGGAACCCCCAGCAGCAGCTCTGGGCAGAAACGGGACAACTCTCCCGGGACATGTCATCTTAGCTTCTCCTCCTATCCTATTTCATTAACTTCAGCCATCGCCAGCAGCTCAGGTGCCTCGTGCCGAAGGAAACGCACTGCGCTGCATTTGAAAGGAACGGGAGCACCGTCCAAATGAACAGCAGTCTCAGGTCCACTAGCAGCTCCCAAAGGCTAGCTGGGGAAAGCGGCTCCATTCAGCAGGGACCAGGTGCCCCTGAGACCAGGTTACCCCAACAAGCTGCAGCAGGACGAATGAGTGACTCGCTGAGCTGGCCCTCCCGGGCCCGGCTGGACCCCAGAGGACGACTTTGTCCCTGTCAGTAAGAGAGGTGTGTGGCATGCTCGTGACACTCTGATCTGCTCTGAGATCCCAAAAGACGGACTAGAGGGCCTCTAACATCCCTTCGCAAAATTCATGCCAGCCGCATAGGCAGGAGTGGAATCCTATTTTTACCGCAAGTGGCACCACAGAATAGTCCAAGCTTGTGGAGATGCAACATTCCAGGCAATGGAAAATTCAAGGAAACAAAGGGTCTCTCTTCTGCCTGAAACTGCAAGCTAGTTGCCCGTGAGGTTTAGGTGCAGCAGCCCGAGACTCGGACTCCAAGACCACAGAAGCCGGCCCATGCCCAGCTTGGAGTTCAGGGTATCTGGTAACTCGCCACTAACCCAGCGCCCCTGTCACGTCACACTTTCATTCCCATGATGTTGACGTAATTCCTTAGGCCTGAAACAGGGTGAAAAAGACCTCAAACATGTCCTCCGAGTCCACACATTGCGGGTGGTACGCTCTTCAGCTAGACCTAACATGCCAGCCTGACCCAGGCCACCGTCATGGCCAACACACCGCCCCTGCCATCAGTGAGGGTCTGAGGAAAGCAGGTGGCGTAAGAGACCACTGTGAGGGGAACCCCCTCTGGCAGTCCTTGAAGGAAAGGTCTCCCTGATCAGGTACTCACATACATCATAAACTGGGTCAGTGACCCCAGGCCTCCTACGGGATTAAGTCTACTGAATTCAAGGTATTCGGATTTTTTTTAAAGGCCTTTCTACCCAGAAATCTATTCCTTCCTGTTGAAGCCACGGCAGAGTTAAGAAGTGTTAAGACTGGGAGTCAACTTGGCATTGACGGATCATGAACTTCATATGGCTTTGTGGGGGTCCTCCCCCTCCCTTCTAGAAAGAGGGTCCGGCTCCCTCATCTGTTTCCAGGGTGCTGGGCATGATCCCCACCTTGCAGGGGTTGGCTGCAGAGTTCAAGACCCAGGGAGCGACCTGGTGACCAACTCAGGAGAGAGACCAGCAGCTACCAGACCACCACTAATAAGCGTTTCCAGTTACGAGGCTGGGAGCCAGGACCAGGTTCTCCATCACAGGTGTCCACTGGCTAACAATACTGCTCGATGGAAGGTGTGGGACAGTTCCCTCACCATACAAGGCTGATGGAGGGCCTTCCTCCCTCCCAAGGTCTGGATGCTTCACTCACCATCAAGCATTTGCTCTCTCCCAAAATGGAGAAACTTCAGCTTGTCCCTGTCCTCTTCTCAGTTACTAGAAGAGTCGTTACCCTATGCCAATGACCAGGTAGAATGCCATTCCTGTCGTCCTGAGAATGCACACTGGCCTCAGGACTTACTGCCACACACAGGGCATTAGTGAGTTCACCTAACCGACAGGTAATATTGGTGAGACAAGCCCAAATTATTTCTCACATGGCCCCTTTACTTTATGGTTAAGCCACAGAAAGTACAGGCATGAACCGATTAAGCCTTGCTTAAACATCAGGTTAAAAAAACAACAAACCGGGGCTCCTGGGTGGCTCAGTGGGTTAAGCCTCTGTCTTCGGCTCAGGTCATGATCTCAGGGTCCTGGGATCAAGCCCCGCATTGGGCTCTGCTCAGCAGGAAGCCTGCTTCCCCCTCTCTGCCTGCCTCTCTGCCTACATGTGATCTCTGTCAAATAGATAAATGAAAATCTTAAAAAAAAAAACAAACCACCACCACCACCACAACAAACCTGGTGCATGTCAGTTATGGGCTGTACAAAGCTTCAAACATTTTACTCCCATGTTTGGGACTTGAAGAGCTACAAGTTTGTTGCAAAACAACAACAAAACCACCACCAAAAAAAACCTTCTGTACACAAATCTAAGATTTCCTAATTCTACTTCCCATCCCCACCTACCAAGAGAAAAATCATGGTCAGTTCAGTTTTAAGATTCCTCATCAGGAGGTTAGGCTAAGGGAAGGGTGTCCCGTGAAGACACCACTGATAGGGACTCAATGCAGGACTTCGATTTGGGTCGGGGCGGGGGGGGTGGGTCTCAGCAGCCTGACTACCCTGTCTTCTACCTGCAAATGGACCTGGAGAGCTTGTTTGCAGGCTCTAGCAGCAAAGGGCTCCTCATGTGCTTGACCAAAGAACATCCTCTATCAGGGAAGGTGGTCCTCCCCCACGGAGTGCATAGCTCCGGGAGGGACGCACCCAGGACTGTGAGGAAGGGGACACCGTCACCCCCCCTCAGCTGGCCAAATCAGCTCAAACACTGGAGATCAATGGGGTGACATGTCACCACCGATCACCCTCATGTCCTCAAAGCATGACGGGGGTGGGGGAGGAGGGGATTCAACACTACAGCTTTCTCTCCAGTGTGACCTACTAAATTTCCATCTTCAGCAAAGCCACGTGCAAGTATATATTTTATGAAGAGCTGTCTTGGAGATCCATTTCTATTTCATTTGGAAAGAGTTGTCACTCTTGAACACATATACTAAATCCATGGTTTCAATCCTATAAGTGGCTAAAAGGTCAGAAAGTTTTAAAGAATCCCCTGGAAAGGATATTGAAGACTTACACAAATTAACTGAATCCCCCAAGAGTATCTTTTTTTCTTTTTTAAGATTTTATTTGAGAGAAAGAGAGAACATGAGAGGGGAGAAGGTCAGAGGGAGAAGCAGACTCCCCACAGAGCTAGAAGCCCGATCCGGGACTCCATCCTGGGACTCTAGGATCATGATCTGAGCCGAAAGCAGTTGCTTAACCAACTGAGCCACCACCCACGCACGTCCCCCACCCCCACCCCTCCCCCAGCGCCAAGAGTATCTTTTATCAACTACCATCCTGGCAAGCACACCCCAGCTGGAACCGTTTCACAAACATCAAAGTCTCTCCCATAGTTCCTAAGGAAAATCCTTGCTGTGTACCACACGAGGTTCCATTTTTGCCTCCTTGCATGCATTCACAACTCGGAAGTTCAAAGACCTCACTGAACGTCCTGGGGCAACGCACATGGATGTCTTCACTGATGTCACCACGTCTCCAGGCACTGAAGATGGTTGTTTTTAAACACAGGTGGTGGTGACTGACCCCCAAAAGGACAGGACCAAAGTTACATAGGTGGTGGGCTTAACCTTCTGACCGGTTTCCTTCATCCTCCCACAGGTCCACACCATTCAATCTCCAGCTTCCGTCTGGAGATTTACCACCGGTCAGGCCTCGATGTGGTGACCAGACCTCCAGCAGAAGAGAACAAAGCCACAGGAAGGAATGGCGGTGGCGATCAGAACTGGATTACCCCCTGAACAGTCATGATGACCCTCCTTGCTGTCCTCTGGTCCACATCCCATTGGCTCAAAGATCTGGTTTAAGGCCCGTCACCCTCCGTGAAGCCCCTTCATTCCCTCCCTTCCCAGCTGAGACCGGGTAGTTGAGAGATGTCTGTCTGTCTGATGCCTAGGGATCCTTTTGCCAATTTTTTAAAGCTATATGTGTAAGCTGAATGTTCAAATCTCCAAAATAAATAAGCCCAAGCCCATCTGCCATCTGGCCCCACGTGTGAGGCAGAAACACTTTATCATCATGCATAGAAACCTGTATATTCAGCATAAAGGCCACTGCTGCCCTGGGGGCCTACAGTCTACTTACCCAACTACTCAAACAACAGGCCATTTGAGAAAGTTGTAAAATTTCACATAGGGCAAGATTCTGGGCTATTTATATTGTACTTACAAGAAGTACCACATGGGGCCTTGGCTTTTTGTTAATTCTAAATTATTCAGCACCACAGTGATAGATTGCTAATTAAAATGCTAACCCCTAAGGCAAGTGCCCAACAGGGAGCAATCCTCTGGGCTTCACTAACTCCCTCTCACTGCATCAGAGGCAGACCTCTCTCCCTTTGCCTCCCTCCCCTCAAACAGCCAAAGCATACCCAAGGGGCTTCATCCTTACAAGTCAAACATGTTAAACAGCTAAGAAAGTAAAGTGGAAAATCTAGTGACAAGGTGATTTATTGAGGTCCTTTCAGAGGCCTGCAGTTCCAGAAGACTCAGGACAGTTCTGACAACTGGCATTTTAGAAAAGGGGCTGTCTCTTCCTTGAATATGTCTGAACTCCCTTTGTCTCTTGCACTGGAAGGCCCGTGTCCCCGATTCTCCTTCCCAACACAATACCCAAGACAACCCGGGGCGTCCCCATCACTTCTCCCCAAGCCTCACAGTGCGATCCAGAACACCAAGTAGAAACCAAGGAAATAGGAAGAGTATGGATGTTCACTAAGAATGTGCTCATATTGTGAGAGACTGTGGACTCTGAGAAACAAACTGAGGGGCTTTTGGGGGACGGGGGGAGTTAGGTGAGCCTGGTGGTGAGTATTAAGGAGAGCACGTATTGCATGGAGCACTGGGTGTGGTGCATAAACAATCTTGGAACACTGAAAAAATTAAATTTAAAAAAAAAACAATGTGCTCATAGTGGTTTAACACACGCAGCATACTAATCAGTTAACAGGAGAAACTGGGAACAGGGATGTGGAAAGTCTGTACAACCAGTTTTTCTGTCACTCAGTTTTTCTGTAAACTTCTAAAGTTTTTTTAAAAAATGACAACAAAATGCTGAGGAGTGTAGAAACATGAGATCACTCATACACTGGGCAGTTTCTTACAAACTAAACATGAACAGGAAAACCCAGCTTCTGCACTTCTTGGCATTTATCTCCGAGAAATGAAACCACTTTCCTACAAAAGCCTGTACACCAAAGTTTACAGCACCTTTAGCCGTGACAGCCACGAGCCGGAAGCAACAGACAAGGGGTCAAACTGTGGCACAGCCGTCCCCCGGAATCCTGCTCAGCAATAAAGCATGCGTTACCGTGCAACAGCCGAAGCCGGTTTCCAAATTATGTGCACGAGAAAAGTCAATTCCAGAAGGTTACGTACTGTATGACTCTGTATGTGTAACAACTCTGATGAAATTCTATAAATGGAGAGCCAATTAGTGGTTGTCAGAGGTTAAAGAAGGGGTGGAGATGGGTGTAGCATAGAAGAGGTAAGAGATCCTGGAGACGGAAATGTGTGGGTCTTAACCGCGTCAGTGACAAAATCCTGGTTGCGACATTCTGCTGTAGCTTGGTAAGGCATTACAATTGGGAGAAACAGTAAAAGGCCTCTGGGATTGTTTCCATATTGTTTCCGTAGTGTTTGTCACAACTGCATGTGAATCTACAATTCTCTCAAAGAGACGGTGTTTTAAAGCCAGAAGGTGGCCTGAGGAACGGGTGGGGAGACCCAAGCACAAGTGGGATGGGAGTCCACCAGTGAAGGTGGGAGACCCGGAACACGGCACTGAGGCCACAGAAGCCAAGCCCTCAGAGCATAAACGTGGAGGAGGGAGGCTGGCCTGAATTAGAAGGTATTGGCATGAACTTATATTTCTTTAGGCATTAAAAAAAAAATACAAGCATATATTTATGTGTACAAGTACAGGTCTATACACAATCATTTCCTAGCTCTGTCCACGCGAAGAGCTTGAGGGCAAGGACACTCCAGGGGCAACCACTAACTTAATGCCCAGAAATTGGTTTCCAAGTACCTCTCCACGAGAAAGAATCGGGGCTCCTTAGGAGAAATGGATTCTGGGCTGGGGCAGAGAAATAAAAGACATCTGGAATGCTATGTCTGGATCAAAAATGAGCTCATGTCAAGAGGGCATAGAAGTCCACTTAAAGGGTGCCCACCAACCTGACCTGGGACAACTTAATCAAAATAAGTGACTGTCACATATTACAATTCATTGAACAAAACTCTTGAGCTCACATGGGTAAGTGAATGGCTATATATGGGGAAGAGAAGGCATTTCCTTATGATGGAAGCCAACAGAGAACAATGGTCACAATCACCCTGTGGCTACCACCGTATTAAAACCCAATCAAAGGATGCTTACATTAGATAAATAGGTGAGAAATAGAAATTTAGATCCTCCAAGTATCTCCCTACAAAATATTGCAAAGAGCTAAAAAAGCAACTTCACGGAGGAGGAACCTGGCAGACATGCTCAAAATGAGCCAAGTTGCCCCCAACTCCAACAGACCAGATCAGGCTGCACTAGTCTTCCCACAGGTGGCCACGATCATCACAGCAGCCAGCCAAAAACACACAACCCAAATGGAGAGCATTTCTAACAGTGCCGGGGCTAGAACCTTCAGAAGTGGCCGTATCAGGAAACTCTAGGAAAGACCAAGGCATTATTGCAGACCAAAGGAAAGTAGAGCCAGGCCAGGCAGGTGGCATCCTGGACTGGAGCCCTTCCTACCCCGGACAGCTCACGTACAGCTAAGCGCAATTCAAGAAAATGCAAACCCCTTCAATGATTCTTGCAACTCTCTTAAGTTGGAAACGGTTTCAAGATGTTTAAAATAGACCATTTTTGCTGTTCACACTTCCACCTCCTTTCTGCCTGGAACGCAGGTCATGCTGACACGGGGATGAGGTCGCAAGGTAAGGCTGGCAGGACAGCCAAATAGGGGCTGCAGCTCGGTCCCATCATCCTGGACGGCCCCCCTCAACCATCCTCCTTCTGTGGACGGAAAGCAGCCCCTTGATGGTGTCCGGGCCCTACAGTGGAGCTTCCGGTCACACACGATCATAACATTACGATGTAGGTAGAATCCTGCATTCCGGGTTGCCATTACTAACAGAGAAACCCACCAAAACAGGAGCACAAAGTGCAAAGCAGTGGTAGGTTTTGGGAAGCGACGGCCGCTAAAAAAGAGAAAAAAAAAAAAAAAAGGAAAGAAAAGAAAAGCGTCTGGCCAGAAACAGGAGCAGGTCCGTCTCCACTGAGACTCTGGGGTCTCCCCACAGCAGGGGACGAGGAGGAACAGGGCTGGTGACAGGCCTCCGGTAGACCGCTCCTTAAAAGGGACAGAAGTGTTCGGCGGCATCTTCCCAGAGCAGCAGCACCTGCTCAGGACACAAGAGCCGTTAGACGCGCTCGCGGCTGTGTTCCCACTGCAGCGCCACTTAGAGCACGGTCTCCAGGGGAAAGATTCTCAATGCCAGCGGATACGGATTCAAGGTCTGTGTGTCCTCCCGCTTCCTGTTGAAAGCCTAACCCCCAGAGTGACAGCATTAGCACTCAGGGCCTTCGGGAAGTGAGTAGGTCAGGAGGGGGAAGCCCTCAGGAATGGGATCATGTCCTCATAAAAAGGACCCTGATGGGTCATATGGGTGGCTCTGTCGGTTCAGAGGCTGACTCTGGATTTTAGCTCGGGTCGTGATCCCGGGGATCCTGGGATCAAGCCCTGTGCTCAGCAGGGAGTCTGCTTGAGATTCCCACCCCACTTTCCTCTGCCCCTCCTCCTCTGCATGATCCAAGATAAATCTTTTAAAAAAATAAATAAAAGAGAGAGACACTTGGGTGGCTCAGTCAGTTAAGCCATTTCCTTTGGCTCAGGTCATGATCCCAGGGTCGTGAGATCGAGTCCAGCGTCGGGTTCCTTGCTCAGTGGAGAGCCTGATTCTCTCTGCCTCTGCCTGCCACTCTGCCTGCTTGTGCACGCACGCTTTCTGACAAATAAAAATCTTGAAAAATAAAGAGAGACACCCTGGAGAGTTCTCTGGCCCTCTCTACTGTTTGAGGAAACAAAGAGAAGACCACCAACTACAACCTCAGCAGAACCCTACCACGGTGACACCCTGACCCTGGACTTCCAGCCTCCGGAACCGTGAGAAAGGAGTGTGCTGCGCATAAGCCCCCTCGTCTGCGGCACCTTGCGACGGGAGCCCAGACAGAGGAAGACACTGCAGGACTTTCAGAGTTCAACCAGTCAGTAACCTGGGGGCTGCCCAGAAACCCCACTTTCATTCCTGGGTCTACACTTTGTTTCTTAGGCAACTTTTCTAATCACGATGCATTTGTATTGTAACCCCTCACAGAGGGCCAGGACTCCCTCCCCACTCTTCCAAGTTTCTTTCGCACCATTACGTTCATCCTTACTCTGAACAGTACCATGAGGTAAATCCAGTTGTTTGTATTTAACATGAGAGAAAACCGCTGAAGATACTCAGCCACTCGCCCAAGTCCTCACAGCAAGGAAACAGCATCAGTGGGACGAGAATTCTGAGCCCTGGCCCCCAGTCCTGCAGGCTTGTGCCTCAACCACCTGAACATCCTTCCCAGCATTGTCAATGTTTAACCTTTCCGTCCCTGCTTTAAGATTAGTGTATTATACATGGCTGGAACACAAGATCAGAAAACAGTGAACAGGAGGAAATACATGTTTTACCTGACCTAGAAGAACGGGCAGGAAATTCAGCATTCCATCTTTCTCTACTTGCTTGCATTTGTTTCTGTTTCTACAGTGAAGAGGTGTAAAATATGGTCGTCCGTAACATCCCCTCAGTATTCTCCAGGCCCTTCAAAAGTTCTGAGATGGGACACCTGAGTGGCTCAGTGGGTTGAGCCTCTGCCTTCAGCTCCCAGGATCGAGCCCCACATCAGGCTCTCTGCTCAGCGGGGAGCCTGCTTCCCCCCACCCCACCTCTGCCTGCCTCTGCCTACTTGTGATCTGTCAAATCAAAAAAATCTTAAAAAGTTCTGAGATAACCAGACTCTCACCTGTTCCAGACCAGCAAGTACCAAATACCTATGACATAACACCCGCTGGGCCCTTAGCATGGTCTCTGCCCTCATCAAGGAGCTGAAGAGACAAGGCAAGCATGTAGAGCGTTAAGCCATTACCTGCGACATTAGTAACAGTACAGACCATGACCGACGCAAAGGCATAAGGGGAGAAGAACAAATGCCGAGACCAAGTAATGTGTGGACAGGACCTACAGTAACTGCTTCAGAGTATGAAAACGGATTTCCCTAGGCTGAGGTAGTCAGGGAGGGTTTACAGAAAAAGCTAACACTTAGCCTTAACGAACTGAAGAGAAAGAAAATATCCTAGGTAGAAGCAGCATGGGCACAGAAAAACTCAAGGCAGGAGAGGAGTGGACATTCCGCCAGTGGGGGAAGAATCGGTCACATGAGGCCATCAGCTGATAATCAAACAGAGCAGTCCTGCTGCTTCGGCCAGAAGAGAGCTTCAAGCTGGTGTCCACAAAAGGAGTCCTTCTCTCTCATGTGACAAGAAGCCGAGAACGCTCCTGAGTTCTAGAGTTTCAGCCTAAGACACATGGCGCACAGGAGGGCATCCCGTCAAGAACTTAGGAGGGTGCAGATGGTCCTGAATGGGGGACGAACCACCACACATGGTCACCACCTAGTGACTGTGGAGCCACGCACGGTCCCATCTAGCTCACCCTGAAAACAAACCTGGGGGGAAGGCACACAGCCAGCAGGGCCCCTCCTCTGATAACTAAGCCCAAAACCAGCTTTGGAAATGCAGCAATAGGTCTTCTTCCCTATGTTTACCAAAAAAATACTCTTGTGTCCATGAAGGGATCTAGCCAGAGTGACTAGTCTGTATATTTAAAGAAAAAAAAATTAGTGGAGACCTTCGTTCTAATGACTACTGGGGACTATGTTCACCAAAGTGTAACTGTGCAAGGGCATTCCCCAACACGTGAGCATGAATGAGACCCTCCAGACCATTTTATCTGATAGGATGACCCAGAAGAGAAAGCACACCCACGCCCAGGTCTAGGGAATCAGAATTCCCAATAGGTTCCTGGTCCAGTGAGTCCTATGGTGGTGAGCTCTGGCCAGGCTCAACCAAGACTCTCCTACTCAGTGACAGGGTGTAACTCCCTCATTCTAATATTAAACATCTAAAATGCTGAGGGGAGCCTCTCCATACCCAGTCTATCCGCAAGCCCTGTTGATTCATCTTCCACATACCCCATCTTTGCTTCTTGCTGGACTCCCTCTTCGGATCCCTCCCTCTGACCCAACCAGCTCGGCCTCTGGCTGGTTAATGGCAAGTCTCCTGACTGGCTTTCCTGCTCCTTCCCTGTCCCCTTCCAATTTCTTCTCATGGTAGTAGCCACATCACTCCCAGAAAGTACTCAATGGCATTGTCACTCCTCTGCTTGAAACCATCCAGCTGCTTCTCTTTGCTTCTGGAAGAAAACCCAAACCTGTGACAGGCTTCTAGGACCTCTTTCCATCAGCCCACACTCGTTCTGGGCCGCGTCTAGGTAGAGCAAGTCCCTGGACATCTGCGAGTCAGCCCGAACAGACCAACAGATGGGAAACTGGGAAAGTAAGTGCCCTATCAGAAGCAGTGACATGTAACTTAACTCCTTCAGCTACAAACAGGCCACTGCATATCCAGGAAAACATACACCCACGGCAGCAAAACCACAGGAGATGGGGCTCCCCCACCTCCACCATCCCAGAGTCCCCAGGAAGGGGCCACAGCAGGGTGCCGTGGGCTGGAGCCCCGCCCGCAGCCTGGAGCTGCCCACTTCCCAGAGTGAGTCTGAGCTCATCACTTCACAATTCAGAGTTTCAGCTTCTTTACCTTCCCTACCTCAGAGGGCACTAGCGAACCAAAAAGAAAAAAAGACAACTAGGAGGATACACACACAGCACGGAGGAGAGATGGCTGTTAACAATAAAGAACTGGTATTTTCTGAAGGGGAAAAGCCAAAGCCAACCCCCTGTGGATTCCTTCAAGGTCACCTCTCCCCCCCGCCCACGTGTCTGGAATTAGGGGATTGTGGCAGGAGAGTAATACACCCTGAGAGATTGATGCACATGTGTTAAGTGGAAAAAGTCTTGTTTTTCTTGCATTTGGTTATACAAATGCCTCACAGGGTGCTAAGGAATGCCCTGATAGACATGTCACAACTTCAGAAAGCATCAGACATCAGGTCCTGTTCCTAGAAGAACACAGCCCGTGGCAGGACTCCCATCAAGTGACAGGCAGAGGGATGGCAGGGTACGAGGGCAGGGGTTAACAGAGGGCAGCCAGCCACAAGAGGACATCAGCCCTTCTTGGATCTGTCGCAGTTAGATGTTTGATCTAGAGCTAAGTTCAGCTTCCAGGGCATTACAGGGAGTGGACATCTTGGGGGAGGAAAAAAAAAAAAAAAAAAAGCCAGACCAGGTCCCAACCAGCTCTCAGGGGATCGGATCCCACGTCACTGCAGCAGCCTTTCTTCTAGGGCTGACCCAAGTAACGTTCTGTGCAAGTGGGTCCAGACCAGCAGCAGAGCCCCATCCTGCCTCCCTACCTCTGTACTTTCCGTCTCCTCTATCTGAACCGCCCCTCCTCCCCCATTCCTTTTCTGCCTGCATTCGATCTTGCAACCTATACATACCTTCATCCTAAAGGATCTTAAACTCAGCTGAGGTAGAAACATTTTTCTAAGAGAAACCATAAATCAATTTAAGCATACTTTTATAAAGAAGTATAATCTCAAAAATTCTTCCTTACTTCCCTTACCATTTGAAGTTATTCCTTTTCATCTTATTTTTTCCTTCCTGGTAGTCCTTTCTAGCCACTTTTCAGGTGGGTAAGCGGTTTAGGTCGTAGGGGTCAAATTCCCCTGCAGCATCCTTGCTGGACCATGCCCAGCCTGCTCCAGCACCTGCAGAGCTCATTTTGGCACAAGACAGTCCAGCTTGGGGCAGGAAGTGTCACTGGAAGACCCTCACCAGCCATGAGCTCCTGTACACCAAGCTAAAGATGCCCCCCTGAACATATGCCCACTGTTGACCACTCTGACCTTTGGAAGAACTCAGAAGAGACACACAGCCCTGCAGTACTTTGGGATTATGGTTCCTTTTCTTTGACTTGTAAGTCCCGTGTCCCCCAGCTGTTCCTTGGATGCTACAGTTTTCAGGCATCTACCTCTGGATGAGCTCCATGTACTGAGATCCCTCAAAGTAGGTCATCAATATCAGAACATAGTTGAACAAAATCAGGGGTGCCTGGGTGGCTCAGTGGGTTAAAACCTCTGCCTTCGACTCAAGTCATGGTCTCAGGGGTCCTGGGATCGAGCCTTGCATCGGGCTCTCTGCTCAGCAGGGAGCCTGCTTCCTCCACTCTCTCTCTCCCTCTGCCTGCCTCTCTACTTGTGATCTCTATCATATAAATCTTAAAAAAAAAAACATAGTTGAACAAAATCATATTGGGGGGGTGTTAATCCTAAAATCAATAATATAGTAAAAGTCATGGAGTACCAAAATTACCTCTGAAAATCCCTTATGCTGCTCCCATCACAGATGCTCTCACTCCCACAGGCTCCAAACTGCCTAAGCAAACAGATTCCCCCTCCCACCGCACCCTCACCATGGGGCACAGCCTCACTAAGCACGGCAGCTAACACCCTAAGATGTTTTGCTGGGGTTCTGTGGTTGTCTCCTAGAGACTGTGCTCTCACCAGCACAGCCAGCTGCGTTCCCCACCTTTCAGTGCATCCGTCCAGGAGCCAAGCTCACCCCAGCTGAGGAACAGCACCGTTGCTCATGCTCTTCAAAGAGCATCGCTCCTCTTTGGGTCAAGTTCAACCTCCACCCCCTCCAGCCGTGCCTCAGTCCAGGTCGACACTTCACAACGACCAAAGAGCTGCCACTGGGCAGAATTCACCTAAGAACTTTGCAAAACTTCCATTTTGAAGTCAGTTTTGCAAAGCATGGTCTGGATACAATAGAGGTCACAAGAAGGTTCATGTGATAGCAATCTCAATATAGTACAAAAAATCAATAGCATTACCCTTTACTAAAGACTGCAGTCATTTTTATACCTGTAAGACAACTGTATGATTATTGTCATTTATCATCCCAAGTGAAAGTTAATGGCACAGGTTTCCTGCCTGTGTATTTTCCTGGTTGTATCTGAAGGCACCGGAAGTCATGTTAGCACAGCACCAGACAAACCATCTGTAACACTTATTTAGGATATAAAGTGAGGGGCGGCTGGGTGGCTCAGTGGGCTAAAGCCTCTGCCTTTGGCTCAGGTCATGATCCCAGGGTCCTCCATCGGGCTCTCTGCTCAGCAGGGAGCCTGCTTCCTCCTCTCTCTTTGCCTGCCTCTCTGTCTACTTGTGATCTGTCAAATAAATAAAATCTTTAAAAAAAAAAAGGATCTAAAGTGATACTTTAAGGCAAATTATGAACACTGATTTTCACAGAAAAACTTCTTAGGACCCCCTGTTTAAAACAAAGTTGAAAGAGTAAAACTAAATTACATAAATCAAGATAATCCTAATTTTATGGAAACAAAGCTATCTTCAAAAAAAAAAAAAAAAGTTGGTACTAATTCAGCTTTATCCTCTAGAATAAGCTTCAACATGTCTGCCTTCGGCTCCAGTCATGATCCTAGCATCCTGGGATGGAGTCCTGCATTGGGCTCCCCACTCAGCGGGAAGCCTGCTCTTCTCCCTCTCCTAGTCCCCCCTCACCCGCGCTTGTATTCCCTCTTGCTGTGTCTCTGCCAAATAAAATCTTAAAATAAATAAAAAATAAAAGAATAAGCTTCAACAAAGGACTGCACAGTAAGATTAGAGTCCCCGCTCAGTGCACTGGGGGTTGCCCTGCAAAGACTCAGGCAGATGATTTTCCATACTTTGGGGGCATTACTGTATTCACTAGAGGAATTTATTTTTTCTGGAGGAACTTTTTAAAAGGGTATAGTAGTCAATTCCCATAGCCACTTACAGTCACTGTTTAGAGTTTTATATGCTCCCATCTTTGACAGGAAGCTTTCATAACCTTATCTGACATCGGTCTTAAAGGGCAATGCAAACAAAATTCAGCCCCATCCCACCCTATCCACCAAAGCTGTCAACCCTACATCCCACTCCGAGTCTTGGAACCTGGGGCTGGAGAAAAGAGCCATTTTCTGGACGAGAAAAGGCAGGGCTCCCTTTCTAGTGAGCTCTTGTGAACAGTTCAGAGGAAGAAACCGCTCTGGAGGCCGGAAGCTCCCAGGCGATGGGATTCTGATCTTCATCCCCACGCATGAACGTGTCGTTCTAGACGGGGCACCAACCCTCCTCAACCCTCCGAGGCAGGATAGAAGGGCACACTGAGGGACCGACAAGGAGCAAGAGGTGAGACTTCCTCTCAAACCACCATCTTCGGGGCAGTCACGAAAGCCAAGAAACCTCAACTTCCCACTGAGCAGGAACCACACTCCACCACAGCTGTGGGCTCGGTAAAATGCCTCCTTGATATACTATTCTCAGACGCCCGAGTTCAGTTGTTAACTCCTTATTAAGGAGGACTAGCTTTGACGCACCTGTTATGCTCTTCCCTATGCTGGATTAAGAGTCTTAAATACTTGCATCTGCTACACAGCTGTCTAGCCCACTGAGACGAGACTGGAGACATCGCAGGTGTGGGCCAGGGCAGTTCCAGCACGGTGAGCTGAAAACGGACATCTCTGCAGAACGTTTCAGACGCACCATGGAGTTCACAGCCCGACCAGGCACAAAAGAGAATCAAGGCCACTGTCCACCTGCATAACACTGGTCAGGCAGGACTGAAAACCACCAGCTTCCCCGGTTCAGCGTCACAAGCTAGCTCAAATACTAGCCACTGTTTACCACCGTCAATTAGTATGTGAAAAATTACCACTTCTGAAGATGTCTACTTGCACAGTAATTTAATAGGAAAGATACTTGCGATGTATAAGCCTCGCTCAGCAAGGATGTGCTACCATGGAGCCCCTGGCAAAGCCCACGCAGCTAAGGCAGAGTTCAAAGTCCAGCACCGAGGGGACTGAGTGAGATCAAGTGGAAGACACTTCCGGCCGGACTAGCTGGTGGGCTAGTGCTCAGCTACAGCACCGTGGACATGGGCTACGCTCCAGGGCTGCCAGGGTGCTCACCACCCTGGACGCAGTGGTCTCCGGCCAGCATTTTAGCAGTTTCTGATTTGAGACGGCTCACACTGCACCCCAAGCATGTGCCCCACTCAGTAAGAGCGCGCTCCCCAGCTGCAAGCTGCGTAACCCCAACGGCCTGCGGAGCGGGGTTCTGTTCCAGGCTGCCAGTCAGATGCCAGGGCTGTGAATGATAGGGGACCCCTGGAGCCTTTATTAAGGATGGATTAAGGTTAAGGAATGGGAGGCGAGGAAGTAGAGGGAGACGCAGGAGGAAAGCCTTAAAACACTCCAGTAGAGGAGAAGGATGAAATCCAAGAAGAAAACAGTTACCATGGGACTATTTATAATAGGTGTTAAGACCCACATCCCAGCACTGTTTTTAGGGTTTCTTAGCAGGTTAGATGTGGAAGCAGCATCAGAATCCAAGGCAGGGGCTGCTAGTCGGAAAACCCGATTACGAACTCAAAAGAAGCAAGTACGGTAGACGGCCAGAATCTAGCTCGAAAGGAGTCCAAGCACCGGACTGATCTCCCAAGTTCTGTCCTCTAGGCTGAGATGCAGCAGCTCTGTTTTCACTGGCTCTCCGGGTCTCTCTGGTACACTCCAAGTGAGAAAACTCCTCTTAAGTAGCTGTGACAGCCGCAGCCTCTTCGGAAGGAAGCACGGTGTTCCCGGGGACCACCATCCCTTGAAAGCTCTTTAGGCATAGAAGGCCAAAGCCCCCTGGGCCAGGCACCTGCCCCAAACAGCCACTCGAGGGGCCCCTTTACAGGAAAGCTTCCGAGCTCCTGTTGTTAGCGATAGAGCCAACAGCCAATCTGCGGCAGACGTCACCACCAATCTAAACTGGGATTGAAGATTCAGAAAGGGGTACTTAACCCAAGCCAGAGGGGAGAAGACAGGAGAAAAACCGAGCCAAGAGTAATGGAGTCCTGTTGATGGCATCAGTGTGGCAGGAAAGGCAGGGCTGCCCCCACAGACAGGATAACCTGGTCCTAAAGCCTCAAAGATCATGGCCATCGTTCTGGCCCCCGAATCCTACACTGGCATGTTAGACTAGGACACCCAGACCAGCTAAGTCCAGCTTTAAAAAGAGCATCCTTAGGACAGAGGCAACATCTTGAAGTACCTGCAAACAGGCAAATATGCCAAGTGCCAGCGAGGGCTAAGACAGGTATAGGCACCCCATTAGCAGGTCAGGATGGGGTGCTCTTCTCTGTACAATCTGGGACAAGCCCCACCATCATAAGCTACAGAACAGTTAGGTCTGGCCCTTTAGGGTTGCAAGGATAGGTGATCTTCAAAACTAAGACCTCCGGGCTGCTTTTGTTCCCTCCCCACACCTGAAAAAGACGCCGCAGAGACACAGCCCTAGTGCCTGAACAAGGCGAGGCTTTGCGGGTTTAGGACCCACTTCAAGGCTGGTTGCCCCCTTCAGACGAACAGGAGCCAGAGAATCAGCACCAAAAGTATGCTGTAAGTCCTCCCACACCCACCCCTACATTGCCCTGAACTGCAGCTTTCCAGAAGACAAGACCTTCTCCTGGCAACTCCTATGACCGTTGATGTGTTCACTGTCTCAGTAGCAAGTCTCTGAGGGTTGTTCTAGCTTCTTACCCATGTCTCAGGTGACTAAAGCCTAGAGGTGACCAGTCTCCGGAGGTCACACAGCTGGCAAACAGGGAACCAGGGCTCAAACCCAGGTCTAGCCAGTCCAACCTCTATGGTCCTGTTCCTTTTACTGCCCCCAATCTGACCGTGGTATAATACACAGGAAATTTACCACCTTCACCCTTTAATGTACAGTTGGGTAACATTAAGTGCATTCACACTGCCATAGAGCCATAACCACCGTGCAGCTCCAGAACTTCCCATCTTGTAAAACTCAACCTCTGTACCAATAAAACCACCCACCTGGACTCTCCCCGCTCCCTCCTGCAACCGCCATTCTCCGTGGTCTCTGAATTCACCTCATCCAGGTACCGCTCACATAAGTGGACTCCTGAAGTCCATTGGTCATGCCCTTGAGGTTCATCTGTGATACAGCATGCATCAGAACCTCCTTAAGGCTTAAAACGACTTAATTGTCTGGATATATCACAGTCCCTCATCCATTCATCCAGGATGGACACTGGCTTGCTCTTATCTTTTGACCATTATGAATAAAGCTAACCCCCTTCCTTTCTAATATCAAGTGTCCAACATCCTGCCTGATGCTAAGCAGGAGGAAAGATGCTACAAAGAGCATTTGGGGAAATTAGATGGAATTGGCTTTCCACTGGATTTTCAATCAATAGATAATGCTAGTACACTTGTCCTAACAATGAGGCAATTATGCCCATATATGGGTCATATTAACATACATATATTTAAAAGGGACTATAAGTCAGTATAACTACAAAATCCAATGAGACTTTAGGGGTTTTTTGGTTGTTGTTTTTAAGTAGGCCTCCACACCCAGCACAGAGTCCAACACAGGACTTGAACTCACAATCATGAGATCAAGGCTGTAGCCGAGACCAAGAGTCAGACACTCAACTGACTGAGCCACCCAGGCACCCCGAGCCTTTAAATTTTTTAAGATTTATTTGAGAGACAGATCACAAGTAGGCAGAGAGGCAGACAGAGAGAGAGGGGGAAGCAGGCTCCCTGCTGATCAGAGAGCCCGATGCAAGGCTCGATCCCAGGACCCTGAGATCATGACCTGAGCTAAAGGCAGAGGCTTTAACCCACTGAGCCACCCACGCGCCCCCCCGAGCCTTTAAATTTTTAACCAAGCAGACCAGATGCAGAATGGAATGGCTCCATTCAAAGGAGTTTTTTCCTGACAGCCACGGAAGCTCTCTGCTGACCCACCGAGATTAGTCCAAGTCCAACGCTAATCCCAGAGGACGACAGCAAGGAGGCAGCCACATAAAACAGACGTCAGTACCTTCAAGTCACTTAGTCTGTAATAGAAGTGCAGCTCAGCGAACACCTTCCTTACTCAACCATACTAGTTCTTTGAGGAACTCTTGGATATCTCCAGAACGGCCTACCTCCCAGGCGTCGGGAGATCACCACCATACAAGGGGAAACTTTGAACACATCGGATCTGAAGCCAGTTTCAGGAAAGGCGTTGAGGAGCTCCAGCTTCCTGGTGCCTCAGCAGAGAGACCACACCCGGCAGCAAAAAGCACTCGTTTGCCTAGATCAACTGTGACCTGCTGCCAGGTACTATCACATGGTAAAGGCATTCTCCTCACTCTGGTGTGCAGTTTGTATGTGACACAGTCACACACGTGTATACACACACAAAACGACCAAAGAACAAGCAGCTCGACAGCAAAGAAACTCGTTCCTGGCTAAGGAAACATTCATTTTCCTCATTTTATAAACAAACATTAGCCCTCATTAGCAAGTATAGGCAAATTGAAAATTATTAAATCTGAAGAGACAAAGCAATTTATCTCCTTTTAACATACTAATACCTTCAAGCCTATTCAGACAAACGAACCACTAGACTGGGAGAATCCAAGGTCAAAAGACACCTTTGCAGGGATGGGCTGTGACTATATCCCAGCAGGTAGAAGGTACCCTGAACACTCGCTGGCTTAGTGATCAATCCAAAGGGATCAGTCTTCAGATGAAGACGGAGGACCACCTGTGTGAGGGAAGACTCCAGAAACCAACTCAGTCGGATTTTTCTTTCCTGACTCAGCAAGTCTCCTGTAAGCCACTGGTTTTGTCTGAGCTCACACGAAGGATGGAGATCAGGATTTGTCCCCAATCCCCATCAGGACTCACGGGCATCTGCTGGAGACTGTTAATCAAGTTGAATTGGGAATAAACAGGAGATTAGGCTTTTAATGTAAGTGACAACCTTAGGAAAGGCAAAAAAAAAAAAAAAAACTGTGATCATAATTGTTAGGATATTATAGGCTATGATATAGGATATCATAATAGGCTATTCAAAACCAAGGCAGTTATAGGAGCTTTCCATGTCCACAAACGTTACTTTGCTGTTATTCCACATTCACACCTTGTGCTGAGCCTTCAGGCACAGTAATAAAGAAGACAAACAACGTTTAATTATCTCCTGACAGGGGCTCCACATTCGTAGGTTGAGGCAAGTGCCAGAGGAAACAGATGGGCCTTCCACCGGGTACCCAAAGCCAGAAGCCAAAAGCCAATAATGACAGGAGAAAATGTTACAGTAAAGCTGGCTCCTTACTGGAAAAAAGGCCTTTCCTCGAAGTGCCATGGCCTGGAAACAGGAGGGCAGTATAGGAGGCTTTAAACCGATCCAACAGCATTCACAGAGTTTCCACAGTACGCAAGAACTGTAACTTGGGAACGAAGGGATGGGCGAAGATCCAGCCTACACCTTGAATGAGAGGAACCGTGCAGATATGCACTCAACCATCAACTACACACGCGTAAGACACCCAGGATTAGCTATGTCAGAGGTTCATAAAATCTGGCTTGGACAACATCCCATTTTCAGCAGAAACAGTCGGAGAGGTCATGGTGAAGCAGAGCAACAGAGACCTGTGAACTCACCCTGCGATCTAGCAGTCTGCTGACAGCCCCACCGTTCCCCAGGCCGCCACCATTCTGGTTTCCCCCCACTCGGTTTCATTACATACATTCGTCCTCCGGCAACATGGTCCGTTTTGCGAATCAAACTCCTAGCTGGTGGTAGCATTCTGTCTGCATTCTCTAAAGCACTCAACACGACTAGTGGCACCTAAACTGGAGATAATATAAGCATGCATCCTGTCATCGGCAAGACTGTACTAGGGTCCAGTGGCCAGTTAACAAGAGATACCTAGAGTCCCCAGTGAATGGCCAAGGCACACAAATAAGTCGCCGAATATAGTACATTTTACCAGTTCAAGGATCTTTACCTTGTCATCTTCCCCAAAGATGACAGTTCCAAGGTCAGAATGCAAATGGAACTGGAATTCTGCCCAGTAGGTTTACCTGTAGAGGCTGGTCTCTAAGCCGGGGGACCGGAATTTGGTGCAGAGAACACTGTAAGGGAAGTGTTTGAATTCCATGCAGAAAGCATCCGATGTTTCTGTTCACTTAGGATTTCACCTCACCACGCATTTTGGCAAAAGCTCCCCGGGGAAAAATCATTAACTTTCCCTGATGAGCCTCTTCATTCCTTCCCTAAACTTCAGCCAAGGAGAGAAAAGCCTCCAGGGTCCACATCGGTATCAGAGTCGCTCAAACCAGGGCAGGAACTTATGAGCCAGTGAGTAAATGTTAAGAAGAGCATTATGAGCTATTAACTTGGAACTCAGATGTAAAGTCTTCATCATTCCCACAGCAAATCGGCAAGACAGCACCGGCACTCACCCACTCCAGGATCCAGACAACGGGAGGACCTCCCTCCTGCCCCACCTAAAACGCCCCTGCTTGCAGGAGGCTGCTGAACCGCTTGGACAAAGCCCCAGAGAAGCCCCTACAGTTACAGTCCTGGTTATCCCTCTGGGAGGCACCCTCCTCAGATGCCGAAGAGAAACCTTGTCTAAGAGGCCCCGGACTAAATGAGCAGATGGAAAAGGGCTTCCCAGAGGACCGTGCCTGCTCTCCGTTCATTCGTAGAACAAGAGGCTCACTAGATACCAAGTGTGGCAAGACAAATAATGTTCTTGCTGTGCTGCTGGGGGAGAGGGGGACGGAGCCAGGCGAAGTGTCTGGAAAGGAGTCAAAATTGGCTACATTTCCAGTCCCCCAGGTTTACACTGCTTGAGTGTCTTACATCTTCTATGTTTGGATCTTCAAGAGGTGAACTGTTTTGGGGGGCCACGGAGAACTAAGGAAAGCCAAAGACCATTTTGCCTGCATTTGGGACAGTGTGAAGAGGCACCAGGATGCCCGTGGGGTAGAGGGTTGTGGCGGCAAAAGGACGAAAAGCACTAAGTTCCTAAAGAAAGGAACTCTAGGGTCTGACCATCTGCCCACCTTTCTGTATTCAGACAATCCTTCCTTCCTCCTTTCTCCTCTGGGAGGATTCTCTGCTGCTGGGGGACAGGGCAGCACTGGGTAGAAAGCAACCTCCATGTGCCAGACTCTTCTGTACAGATGTTCTACCATCAACGGAACAAATCCTCGTGGAAGGCAGAAGCCAGCCCCTGGCCAGACACCTCGGGGTCCTACTTCCTTGGTAAGAGAAGTACAGCTTCTGGCCAGTCCATAAGCCAAGCTCCTCCAGTTGTAATGGGAAGGAGTTACTATTAAGTGAATTAATACACAGCACTCGGAAATAACCTGGCTCAAAAAGAACTCCATGAATGATAGCTATCTTAGCTCCCTGAATCAGGGTTTTCGTTTTCTTTGGGTAAATACGCAGTATTGGGATTACTGGATCATATGGTATTTGAGGGACCTCCGTAGGTTTTCCATAGTGGCTGCACCAATAGTGCAGAAGGGTTCCTGTCCTCCACACCCTCTATCTTGTTAATGGAACCTAAGTGCTTCCATTAAAAGAGTCAGCTATTGGGCACCTGGGTGGCTCAGTCCATTAAGTGTCTGCCTTGATACAGGAAATAGAAGGAAACCTACAAATGAACACGTTAAATATATGAAGAGATGCTCAATCCTGCAAGGGAAACCAACTTTAGGTCAAAAATGAACCTGGTAGTGTAAGTTTAAGAGCAAAAATGGCCGGTGCCAGGGAGAGATGAAGAAAGTTTTTTGGAGGCTAACGGTCATGTTGAGGACAGCAAAAACATGCATGCCAGCAATCCTGCTCTTAGGAACATATCCTAAGTGAATAACAGGAATGTTCTGCAACATTTTCCACACACACAAAAATTATAACAATTCAATGTTCATCAAAATTGGAACAGTTAACATTATGGTAAATCCATAATATGCCATTTTATACAGCCATTAAATGGTAAGATTACCTTTATACGCTACAGAGTTGGCGGGGGGGGGGGGGGGGCATAGTAGCTTAAAATCTGGAATAGTATCTATGGCATGATCCCATTTTTAAGTATATTATACTGGGGCACCCAGGTGGTTCAGATGGTTAGGTATCTGCCTTCAGCTCAGGTCATGATCTCCAGGTCCTAGGATCAAGCCCCACATTGGGCTCCTTGCTCAGTGGGGGAGCCTGCTTCTCCCTCCCCCTGCTTGTGTACTTGGTCTCCCTCTCGAATACATAAAATCTTTAAGAAGTGTGTATTGAACCATGCATCAATAAAGCAGTGCTGCCTAACAGAAACTACATATGGGGTCTTAAATTTTTTTAGTAGCCATGTTAAAAATAGGTGACTCAAACACTTTAGCCCAATATATCCAAAGTATTTCGACATTTAATCAACAATAGCAGGAGATATTTTACATTCATCTTTTCTACAAAATCTTTAAAATCTGAGTTGGGTTTTTAGGGGATTTTTTTGTCCTTGTTTTTGTTTGGTTTTGTCTTTAACCCTTCCGGCTCCTCTCCACTTGGGCCGGCAGCACTAAGTGCTCAGGAACACCCTATTGAACAACACAGGTCTGGAAACTATACATAAGTGATTAAGAGCAGCAGTTTCTGGGAACGAGATTAACAGAGCCTTTGCCCTTCCCACGTTGTAGGAATTGTTTCAATAACCGTTTGTATTAACAACAACAAATAAAGGCATTGTGAAAAGTGTTTAGATTTCCCTTAACTCCAATGAAAGGCCAGAAAGCACAGCTTTAATTGAAAACTTCCTTCAAACTGCTCTTGCCCATTCCCCAGGGGGGCAGTGGGAGAGTGGAACCTCCAAGGCCACCTGCCACACAGCACGACCACTCCAGGGGGAGAAAAGCTGATCGCCAGTTAAGCCCGTGCAGTGCACGAGACACTGCACGAGGCGGTCACGTCACAGGTTAAAGCGTGTGATCCTCCAGGACTCTAAAGACGCAGGTACCGTCCCAGTTTCAGATGAAAAAAATTAAAAATTTTTTAAAAATCAATCCACTTATTCCAAAGCGTCAGAGCTGAGCATTTAACCACACACCCAGGACAGTCCTTACCAAGATCATGACCAGAGGCCAGGCCTGCCCACACGAAGGTCATGATCTGATCTTTATTAAAATCATGTGGTTTTTTTGTTTTTTTTAAAGATTTTATTTATTTGACGGACAGAGATCACAAGTAGGCAGAGAGGCAGGCAGAGAGAGAGGGAGAAGCAGGCTCCCTGCTGAGCAGAGAACCGGATGCGGGGCTCGATCCCAGGACCCTGGAATCATGACCTGAGATGAAGGCAGAGGCTTTAACCCACTGAGCCACCCAGGCGCCCCTTAAAATCATGTTCTAAGACTGGCATTCTTTAGAGAAAATCCTACCCATAATTTTTATTTGCAAGAACCCCCAGATCCTAACATTTCTCCTTTAAGCTCATATATCTTCAAACATCAGTTTATATAAGTGGAAAGTATCACCCCAAACTGAACAGGTTAAAAAAATAAAAAGAATTCAGTATTCCTTGCCCCGTTCCAACTTTTCTGGCAACCCTCAAGCCGGAAACTTCAAGGTCATATTTGATGACTCCTGCCCTTGTTGAATTTTAGGCTCAATAATCCCTAAGTGGCTAAAACAACAACAAAAAACAGTGTAAGTGGGCTCCTGGGTGGCTCAGTCAAGCATCTGTCTTCAGGTCAGGTCAGGGTACCAGAACCCTGGGACTGAGTCCCACATCTCCCTCTGTATCTGTCTCTCATGAATAAATCTTTAAAAAAGATACTTAGCACCCATATCTTAGTATGTAAATACCCCTCAGTAAAAGGAAACAGACATCACTTTAACCAAAGGATCGAAGGGATACCATCAGAAATGGGACACGATGATAGCACAGATCTCTTGATACGGTGCCCTAAGAGCAATTGATTACTCCTGATGTTTCCTTAGCCAAAATTCATAAATGCCATGTAAGCAGAATACACCAGGGTTATCCAAACTGAAGACGTTTCTACAACATAATGGACCAATACTCATATTGCCAATGTTGTAAAAGAGAAGAAACTGAGAAGCAGCCCCTAACTAGAGATCAAAGGCACAAAGATGCTAAACAATGTGGAATCCTAGAAGGGACCCTGGCCCAGAGAAAGGTCATTAGCCTAGAAGGGACCCTGGCCCAGAGAAAGGTCATTAGTGGAAACACTGATTAGCTTCAGTAAGGTTCATACACCAATTAGTTCCGCATGAATCTTAATTTCCCCATTTCCGTGCTTACAGAAGGCATTAACATTGGGGGTATTTGGAATAAAACACAACTCCATGTTTTTGCAACTGTTCCAAAAGTCTAAAATTTCATGATTCAAGAGATAAGCTATTACTGTGGCTGCCATCCCCAAATTGGTCTTGCTCATCCCTCCCCACTCCATGCTTCCCAGCACTCTCCCATTGCCTCCTAATAACGCCCTCCCCCTTCCACCCTCCATGCCTATTCAAATCATATTCACTCAAGGCCCAGTCACAGCCCACCACTGCTAAAGGAAGTCCTTCCCCACCCCTTATGCTCCCCTGGCCCCCCACCGCAGGACACCCAACTCCTGCTTCCACAAAACACCCGCAATGTAGTATCTACGCTCCTCCCTCCTCCCGTGACACAAGGGTAATTTTGTGTTGTTAAGGACACATGGTACGGCTGTATTGTTAACTCCGTGCACTTCAGGTTCTACTGCCCAATGACAATGCAAAATGTTTGTGCAGACAAGCCCATCCAAACAGAGGCTCCTCTCTTAAATGAACTGCTTTTTAATGCAGTTTCCGGGAGCCTACTGAAATATATGATGGGCCAACTATTTCAGCTAATACAAGTTTACGTTGGAAACTATGTATAGTGAAATACACTATCACTCAGGGAAGGCTGTATTTGGACTTAAAGGTTTTAAGCAGTACACTTCAGAGCTGACCATCACGACACAAAATATTTAGGAATAAAAATCTCTTGCCAGATTGTAGAAAATGTATTTTTTACTTAGAGGGGCCTCGGCCCTCCAACCAGCAAGTGGATGCCATCTCTCTGAACAAAGTAAGTACAATGGTATATGGAGAGACGCTGACCTGACCTGGAGTGGTCAAGAAGCCTCTCACGGGGGTGGATACCTGCAGTCAACTGAACTGTTCGGAGCACATCAACCAAAAGGAAACTGCAAGAAACTAGCAGCCAGAATGTAAGCTTTCCCAAGAGGCTCGAGTGGGGAGACATGGTGTCAGCAAAGAGCTACAAGGAAGTTCCAGGAGGACTTGGGGCAGGGGGATTTTAGAGGGGATGCGGGGACAAGCTCGTAAGCATCTCTTCAGTACAAGGCACAGTGCTAAACACACTGGAGGCTCCAAAGAAGGTTCGCTGTGTTGTCTGTTCTCTAGGTGTGCTCAGCCTGGGGACGGGGGTGGAAGGATGGGACAAGAACTACTGACGAGGGGGTGGGGCGGGGCACACTCACTCAGTGCAGACCCGTAATAGGCAGAGAACATGCCCGGAACCGAGGACAATTTGCATGCAAACTTTGGAATTCTGATGCTCCCCAGCAGAGCCAAGAAGAGCCCACTAGCTTTGCAGGCCCATCTGAGGAAGGAAGGCAGACAGGAAGGAGTGGGAACTAGGGATGGGAAAGGCAGCAAGACACAAGGCAGAGAGTAAGGCAAGAAGGAAGGCGGGGCGGGGGGGCCGCACACTAATGGCCTGTGTGTGGCTAACCTAGCTTCAAAGAACCGTAAGGAAGCCAGAGCCCTTACGTTTCTCAACATTCCCTTGGCCAAGCCACCATGGTTCCCAGAATCAAATCCTAAGATGAAGATTCCTGTTTAAGTGACCTGTTGGGTGGTGCTCCCAAGACCGGGGGAGTGGGACAGGGAAGGGGAAGAAGGCAAGCAGGGGTGTGATATTCAGCAAAATCCAAGAAGTGAAACTTGGCCTCAACTTGCACAGCTCTGGAAAGAGCAGGGGCCTCACCCTAGGGCAGTCCCGTTCCCAAGGCTGGGGAGTGTGGAAGGTACTTTATAACTAAAGGAGTTATACTCCCTTTAGTTAAAGGACTGTCCGGGGGCAGGGGTGTGTGCTCAGGCTGCAAGAACCCTGGACAGAAACAGGTGCCAGCGGGAGTAAACAGGAGCCACAGGAGCACTGCCAGCATCTGCTACCACTTACGTCTCTACCAGCCCCAGTTTTTTTAAATACCCCTTGGAAGCCAAAAGTAGGAGTGAATCCTTAATGCCTCCAAGGGTGGCAGGGGACAAGAGGCAGGCGGCTCCTGCTGCTTTCCAGACTGGCACCCAGGAGACACCTGCATAGCCGATGCATAAGGAAAGCAGAGGACAAAGCCCCATTAACATACACAGGGGGGCTCCACCAGTAAACCAGCAGCAAACATTCCCGGATAGGACACCATTTGTCAATTACAAAAAAAAAAAATCAACCAGAAAATTGTCTGAAGGTACTTGTTTCCGTCTGCGACTTCTGTCACTCTGCTGGCTAGAATCCAAACAGCCTCCTGAAAGACTCCTCTGAAAGAACAGTATTTATAAGAAGGGTTATTCTGATGAAAAACTTAAAGTCAGAGTATTTTCTGCAGTTATCACAAATTGTATTTCTGATGCTTACGCATGCTCAGGTCTCTTCCTGCGACCTGTGCAAATCAAGTGAGCCCATGCCTCCAACCCACAGGAAAAGCAGGACTACTCACCACATACATGCGCTTTGGGACACAACCGCCTGCTGTCAGCTCCAGGTTCCTCTGAAGAGTAGAGGAGGCTCACTCACCTTGACATCACCCTCAAAGTGCCTGGCATGGACTAATTCTCTTCCCTCCAAGAAAAGTCTCACTAGAGAGCAATTTCTCAAAGGTGAGGTGTTGGGTCTTCTGAAAACAGACATTCCCTTGTTGACGGGAAGCTGGGAAGTGACCATGAACAAGGACTAACAACTCAAAAAAAAAAATTCACATAGCATGAGAGCATTCAATTGGAGTGCAGACAGCTAGAAAACAGTAATGTGGCAGAGGAGGAAAAAAAATTCTAGAATAAGCAGGAATAGAATAATATATAAGTTCCTACCTGAAACTGTACTTTCAGATTAATTAATGCACTTATAGTTCTCCTCCCAATACTATCTTCCAACTAGGTCACTAAAGCAACAGGTATAGTCCTAAAGGGCTTTAATATTTCCAACCCACTTATAAATGCTGTTGACATAATGGATAATTATTTCCATCATGCATAATACATTACAGTGCGCGCCTGGATCCAGCATTCATCACGTTAAGCTAGCCTAGTGAGTTAAAAGGGAGAACATGAACTGTTTTAACACACTAAAATAAACAAATCATCTCCCTAAGAAAATGAATCTGAGTAGCAGGCAGGGTTTCTCTGTGTAATTTGTGATTCATATGCATACTGAGAATGCAGCCTAGCAAGTAGGGCAATAATGGTTAGGAAACAATGCACCAGCTTCTCATAGTAAAGCTTAAGTCAAAATTCTATCTGGAAGCTACTGGGGGACCCACAGAAAGTCTCAAACTTCAGATTCATCTACCTAAAAGTGATTAAGAACTAAAAAGCCCCTAACACGATCAGGTCAAGTCCCTCAGCCCTGCAAAGGCATTCTGATACCCTGAGTTGTGTCAAACCCTCAACACCCATGAAGTCAATTTAAGTGACTTGTGTGTTCACTCAAGACCCTTTTCTTCGGATAGTTTTGTCCTTACCACAAACCCAGAAAATTACACTCAAACTTTGGCTCAGACAGCCACTGGGGTCCATTTCTAACAGTTAACATGCAATTCACTCACTTACAACACATAATATACTCGTTTCTAAGGAGAAAAAAAATTGAGTGTTTTCCCCTGGAAGTGTGGTCTATGAAAAGCAATCCAATCTTGTTTTAAGATCAGGGCTTCAAAATTACAGGTTTATTCAGTTATCCATTAGCTTCACATAATAACCGCAGTGATCTGATGAAGGACTTTGTGATACATGGCAGGCATGTATTTGTGATACATGGCAGGCACTCGTTTTATTTGGCAGTCGAGTAGTGTCTCCGTGCACTTTTGAGTGTTAACAGAGCTTCAGGGCTTTACAGTCCAGTTCAGGCGTCCCCACCCCCGGGATCCAGCTCTAGTCCAAGTGCCTGACAGCCCGCTTCGCAGAAAAACTGAAAGCCAGGGCTTTGAGGGCTCCTCCCAAGACGCACAGGGGTAAAGCGGGTGGGGCAGTTTTCAAAGCCAGAAACGCCAGAGATTTTCACCGAACCGCTCTCCCCCAGCCTTCCCCCTTTCCTCCCCCCTTCCAGAAGCTGTCACCCATGTGCAACCCGGGGCCGGGAGCCCTGGCGGGGGTGGAGGAGGTGTCCGAGGCTGCGGTGATCCCACCTTCAGCCTCTACAGCCACCTCTTGAGCGTCCTCCCAGCTCAGCTCGCTCTCTTCCCAGGAGAAATCAGAAAATCCGTGCAACAATGCAGCCAGCCCACCCAGCCGTAGAGCTCGCCCACGCGCGGGGCAGCGGAGAGCAAGAGCCAGGTGAGGACGCGGAAGTAGCTCTTCCTCCCCGCCTAGACCTGTTGGCCCGGACGGGTCTCCTGCAAATCGTACGCCCACACGCCCCGCGCACACACACCCACCCGTGCACGCACACGGACGCACGAGCCACTGTCAAACGGGTCACAGCCCCGGAAAAGACAGGGCGTGCAAGCCTCTAAAACTTACTGATGGGGGGAGGGGCACGTGCTTACAGGCCCCGGCCCGTCGCTGTCCCCTGCCAAGCTGAAACCCGAGCCGGGCGCAGCAGCGGCTGAGCGGCCGTGGACGCTCGGGGAGGCGGCGGCTGGTCCCGAACTTTAAACAACTGCCGCGGAAGCAGGGCGTCTCCACCCAGCCGCACCTGTTCCCGACCGTGCGGGCCGAGCCCCACACATCCCTGCTGACCTTGAGGACATCCTGGAAATCCAAACTCCACCCCCAGGTCAGCGTTTCTCCGACCGACCCCCTTCCCATCTGTAACTGAAGCCTTCCTGGTACCCACGCAGAGGGGCCGCTTCCAGCCCCCCGCCCCCTGCAAATTAAGAACGCGCTTCCCTGGAGTCTCTGCAGATCCTTCGAGCATCTCACTTCCCCCGTTGCTTATCTCCCCTTGCCCACCCTAGCCCCCAGCCGCTCACAGCAGGCTGGGTCCCCTTCTCTCCACCCCAAGATTGATAACATCCCCTAAGTGCGGGTTTCCCCACGGGTACGCTGGAGCTAAAGGAAACCTTAGAGGGACGCCCTTGCGAGCTGCTTTGCAGAGCGGCTGGAGCGGGGTCCACGGGCAGGGGAGGGGGCGGCAGCGGGGCTGTCCCCACGCCCCGGGCTCCGCGCTGGCAGCACCCCACCCCATCCCCCCAACGGACCGGGAAACTCAGCAGAGTCAGGCGTGGAAAATGACAGCAGGGCGTCGGGGACGGGGCGACAAGCCCTGGCTGGCTGCAGCGCTGCCGAGCGGACGCCACCGGGCCGCCGGGAGCCGCGGCCGGTCAGCGCAGGACGCTCCCGCAGCAGCCAAACTTTCTCTGCCTCCTGAAGTTCTGGGCGCCGGGGAGCAAGCGAGGGGGGAGGCTGCCGGGCGGCTCCCGGGCGCCCGCCCGCCTCCGGGGACCGCAGAGGAGGGCGCCCCCGAGGGCCGCGGCGGCCGGCAGCGCGTCGCCCTCACCCTCACCTGGGCCGCCGGGACCGCGGCGCGCGGCCCGCACTCACCTGGCTGTAGAGCTCGCCGACCGACATGACCTCGCGGGCCGGCCCGCGCCGGGGCACCGCGCCTGGCGTGCGGCCCTCGCCCGTGCCCCGCCGCGCGGCGGGTCCCGACTCCTCTCCGCCCGCCGGCTCTCAGTCCACCGCCGGCTCTCCTGGCGCCATCTTCCCGGGCCCGCCGAGAGTTTCCCGGTGTCTCGCCGCTCGCCCCTGGACCTGTCCCGCCGGCTTCCTGGAGGCGCCGCGGCCGGCTCGCCCTCGGCCGGCGCGACCTTTACTCCCGCGGTGGCGGCGCAGCTGCGGCCGGGCAGGAGTGGCGGGCGGGGGAGGAGGAGGCGGCGCGGCGCCGCTCCCGACTCAGGTATGGGAGGAGGTGCGGGCGCCCGAGGGGGAGGGCCGAAAGCGGGGAGGGAGGGCCGCGGAGCGGGCGGCGAGTGCCGTGGGGCCGCTGCCTTTGAGCCCTGCGGGGGCCGGGCTGGACGCGCCCTCCCGCGCCCCCGCTGCAGCGGGGTCCACGGGGCCGGGGGCGGGGCCGGGCGCGGAGCTGGCGCCGGCCGCCCCCTGCTGGCCGCTAAGGACACGCCGGCACAGGTGCGCGCGGGTGCTGCACCTGCCGCGCCAGGCTCCCGGTGCCCTCGAGAGAAGCCGGGCAGGGAGAGTGGAAACAAGACAGAAGTAACAGACAGCGAGGCGAGGAGGGAGAGAAGAAATAGAGGAATAAAAGTCTATGGCTGAAGCCTCCCATCGTTTCCCCCCGGACTTCACGTGGCTGCATTCAACATTCTCATTAAAATTCAGTTGTCATGGGAGGTTATAAAAGGGGACTTAGCTATACGAACGATGGTCTCCGTCAAACTGAGCTCCCTGGCCTAGAGTCCTTACTAAAGAAGTGGGTTCGTAGCTTCTCTACTTGTTTTGCCTGTTTGACCCACGGCTTCCAACTGGGCTCCTAGCCGCCGTCACCCCCATCAGAGGATTATAGTTAGCCTTCGTGGAAAGCCTTGTATGTTCTTCTCTCTTAGATGCGCACTCTCCATTTCTCTGCCACTTTCTACCTCATTTTTGTCCTGTCCTACCGCCCCACTTCCCACTAATGGCATTTGGCTGCCTGTAGTAGCTTCTGTCCTCCTTCTACATGTAGTAGAAAAGTAAACTTCAGCCCAAAGGAAGGTAGTTGGCAGGAGTTGGCGGAGGGAGAGCAAATAGTGTACAAGAAAAGGGCCTTAGTTTACCTGAAGGTGGCATTTGTCCCTAAATGAGGAATAGCCTCTGAGGGTAGTTCTCAATTGCAGTGTGTGTCCATCCCCGCTGCAGAAATACTTCTGGCACCTCAGACCCTGGAAGGGGCTTCTTAAACTCTCTACATTTAAGAACTTCCCACGTGAAATCCAGGACCTCCATTTAATTCACCTGCCCAGCCTTTCTCAACTGTGCCTCCTAAATGAGATTGGCCCAGGAAGCTTTACCAGATCCAAGGAAGGAACCCTACCCTCAGGAATTCTGATTGGTGAACAGTGGGACCCTAGTGTCTGAATCTTTAAGCTCCTCCATAATTCTAAAAGATTGTACTTCGGAGGTTGACAAATGCAGTGACCAAAGCTTGGTGGACTCTCCTTGGATCTGAAATGGAGCTCTTCACATCACCGGCTGGAGCAGAAAGGAAATGGCTCCACCACTTATCTCTCACTCAAAAATCTGTCTGCCTAGTTTCCTTTCCTGTTTTCTAGTAGTTCTCCAAGTGCAACCCAGGGCTATCAGCATCACCTAGGAAGTTGAGAGCGACAGATTGTCAGGCTTCAGACTTGCTGAATCTGAAAGGCGGGGAATGGAGCCAGCACCCTGTTTTCACACGCCGTTTTCACATCTGTTTTCACACCTTTAGCAAGGGGATAAAGAAACCCCCTTGCTAAAGCTTAGTCCCCATGTCTGCTCTGGACATTGGCTTCACCACCATGCTCCATCAGGGTTCTCGTCTGTACCAGCAACTCTTTCTCTGTTCTCCTTTCCTGCTAAACTTCAGGCAGTAGCTTGTACCAGCTGGCTCTACTTAAACACAGTGCTCCCTAATTCATAGGTTCTCAACATTTTCTGCACCTTTATAAAAACAAATGCCTGATGTCCACTCCCAGAAATTCTGATTTAACTTCTCTGGGGTGCTGCCTGGGTAAAAGGATTTTTAGGAGCTCCCAGGTCATTCTAATGACAGCCAAGGTTAAGAATTGCTGCTTTAGTCCCTTCCTAAATGACTGCTTACCACGCATCCTACTGAAATTGTTTTCTCCCTCTGAAATATGGGGTGGTAAATGAATCTCCCCACTCAGGTTCAACCATCTTCTTCTTAGCATCTCTCATTTTTCCCCTCTTGTTTTCCCAGCCTCTCTAAACATACCTTCGTGGTGTCCTTTTCTTTTTTTTTTTTTAAAGATTTCATTTATTTATTTATTTGACAGAGAAAGATCACAAGTAGGCAGAGAGGCAGGCAGAGAGAGAGGAGGAAGCAGGCTCTCCACTGAGCAGAGAGCTTGACATGGGTCTCAATCCCAGGACCCTGAGATCACAATCTGAGCCGAAGGCAGAGGTTTAATCCACTGAGCCACCCAGGCACTCCATGGTGTCCTTTTCTCACTCTGTTTGCTGGTTCTTCAGTAAAACTGTGGCCCATTTCCCAAATCTCTTCTTCTCATCCACAGTCCCCATTTTGCCTCTCACTGCATTGCTAACTCTCAAATCTAATTCTAACTTTACTGTAGACCCACATTTCCACCTGCCCGGTAGACAACACTAACCATCCCACCAGGACCTAGCATTAACCTGAAACTCATTTGTTTCCATCCTTCCTCCCCACCCCACCCTGCCTCCAACCTTCTAGCTTCCATCATACCTGGCACAGATTAAAAGCTCAGTTCACGCTGACTGAACCAAATTACCTCCCTGAGGAGAATCCTACTCTTGGCCAGGGCTTTGTGAATTTCTAATCTCACAATCAGATATAGTCTTTCCCTCTTTGAATAATAATACAGATTTTTAAAAACTCACTTTGTGCCAGGAAACTTGCCAACTGCTTTCCTTCTGGGATCTTGTCTGAGCCTCAGAACAGCCCTATAAAGGAAGTTTGAATAATGAATCTATTTCACAGATGAGAAAGGTGAGGCCGCTGGGGGGAACATTCTAGAGCAGGCCTTCAACTACACTCTGTCTCACTCTAAGCACTTGTTTTTACGCTGGGGGTTCTTTACCGTTAATGAGTACCAGGCCGATGGGGTACCAGGAGATGCTAATTCCGTTGGTCCACGTGTGGTCCACGAATCTGCGTGTTTAATAAGTACCCCAGCTGGCGTAGGGTCAGTTCAAACTGAATTCTCCCAATAGGTGAATGAGCGAGAGTGGAAGTGGATTCCTTGCTAGTTGAGCCTCCAGACGGGACTTGAAGACCACAGCCCCAGCTGACATTTTGATCGTAGACACGTGAAACACCCTCAAACAGAGGATTCAGAAACACTGTGTCTCAATTAAAGAAACATAATAAAGTTTGGAAACCTGCAGAAACTGTGGGATAATAAGTGGGTGTGGTTTGAAACACCTGATCTTTGGGGTGCTTTGTGATGTACCAAAAAATGACTAATAAAATCCCATACAGAAAGTGTACTGTGATGATTGGCTTGCTGGTAAGAACTTCGTCCCCACAATTTCCTCTCATCCCCTTTGTGGCGGGTTGCTTTCCCAAACATTCCTACCGGCAAGGCAGCCATCTTCTTACTGGGGTGGGGGGTCTACCAGTGTATGCCAAGACATTTCGAGGAGTTCTAGTCCATAATCTGTTCTAAGGGAGTCGGTGTCCAGATTCTCATCTCCATTCGCCCTGGCAAACCTCAACACTGATTTGCCAACAGACAGGACTGCAGTGAAGGGGGTCTCGTTATTAGATCTCCCTCCTCACTGCTCAAAAGAAAGATGCTTTGTTCGGGGAGCAAGGGCCTCCAGGACACCAAACAGAAAGACAGAAACTTTGGTGTTGATAATGGGAGTGACTCTCCTGAAGGGGCAACGTACCCTGTGCAGGACAGGTGGATTCCAATTCTGTTAGCAACAAAATTGAAGGAGGACCCAAACCTGTTGTCGGCCAGCAGATTATTGTCTTTAAAATATTTGTGCATGTGATGGGGGTAGTGAGGAGCAGAGGGAGAGGGAGAGAGAGAAGGAGACTCTGCTGAGCACTAACTCAAGGGAGGTTGGGCTAGGACGCTGAGATCATGACCAGAGCCAAGATCAAGAGTCAGACACCCCTGTCAGCTGACAGATTATTAAAAATAATCTTCTGATGAATCGCTACGTGGTTTTTGGCAACTCTGAAGGAATTCAACGAATGGAGGGACATTGTTCTATTAGAACTTCCTTTCCCAACTATTAATGTATGTAAACAAATATATAACACGTATGTCTAGAATGAAAATCAGAATAGATTTTGAAGTTGCATAAAAACACCATCTTTTGTTCACGATAATGTTAATACTAGACCACTAGAAATGGTTTAAATTTTGTTAGTCTATATACATACTCTTGTTATACGTAGGTATTATAGGGTGGTGGTTTAAAGAGTTTCTAGCATAAAAATGGACTAAAATTCTGTCGAGAAAGTGGAATGGAATTTCAAGCGCAAGAAAAAAACGAATGTTTAAAGAACTCATTTGTGTTCTCTTAACGAGCAACAGAGGGTATCAAATTGCTGTGGCAGTGAGAACCCATTGAATCCACTTAAAAGAGTTTGAGCTTTATTTTAAGCTGACAATATGTACAACGTGCCAAAAATTGCATCTGTTGCAACTATCTAAACTTATGAAAATTTTAGTTATTAAACTAAAAATGTGGGGAGACATAACATGGTTTTTCAAAATCCCTTTGGAGAGCTTGAAAGCAAGAAAGTCCACTAGAGCAAAGGGCAACCTCTTGCACAAACTACCAAATTAAGACTTTATTAGGAATTTAGGATTTAAAATGGCATTAACTGGGGCACCTGGCTGGCTCAATCCATAGAGCACACGACTCCTGCTTTCAGAGTGGTCCCCACGTGCGTGGGCTTCGAGCTTACTTAAATTAATAATGATGATGATGATGGTGATAGGGGACACCTGGGTGGCTCAGTCAATTAAGCATCTACCTTCCACCCACGCAGGTCATGATCCCAGTGTCCTAGGATCAAACCCCCAATCAGTTTCCCTATTCAGCGGGGAGTCTTCTTCTCCCTCCCCCTCTGCTGCTGCCTCTGCTCATGCTTTCCCTCTCTCTCTCTCAAATTAAAAAATAAATAAATAAATAATGATAAAATAAAATGGCATTAACAGCCTTGGTGCTGTGGAATGCTTTTAGCTTTGTGGTTTCTTCAGGGCCATCTCTGAGTGTTTCTGAGGGCAGTGCAGATTTATTTTTCCCCTGTTCTGTTTTTGGTTTTTGTTTTTTTTTTAAAGACTAGTTTGACAGAGAGAGACAGCAAGAGCAGGAGCACAAGCAGGGGAAGTGGGAGAGGGAGAAGCAGATTCCCCACCGAGCAAGGAGCCCTATGCGGGGCTCGATCCCAAGACCCCGGGATCATGCATGACCCAAAATGTCTAACGACTGAGCCACCCAGGTGCCCTTTTCCCCATTCTAAGTTAGCGCTCAGCCTGTGAGGTCTTCAGCAGTGAATTCTGTTACCCTCTGTAAGGAGGAGACCCTGACACGGAACCCAACCTGGATTCCTGCACCCCCAGGTGGTGAGGAGTGGGGGTGCCCTACCATGTGGGGATGGTTGGAGATGCTGGCAGGGGGACGTGAGGGAGAGAAAGGACTCAGGGCCCTGAGGAATGTGGGGGGCTGGGTACCCCAACCAGAGAAATGGGGATGGCATAACTGTTTTCAAATGCTTGAAAATCTGTCATGCGAAAGACAGATTAGGCTGGTTCTGGCTCGTGGAGGCCAGACTCAGACCACAGGGAGGAAGTTAGAGGACAACCACAAAGATCAAGTACATTCTAATCAGGAAAACTGCTTAAGAGAGAAACTGGCCTCTCATAAGGAAGTGAGTGTGCTGTCCCGCGAGTAATTCAAGCAGAGGCTGGATTATCACTGTCATTGAGGTTGCTGTAGGTTCTGTGACCGGGTGCGGGTCCGAGGCTGGACTGTACCAGCCCCAGGCGGCAGGGCGTAGGCTCTGGTTTCTGCCCTCCATCCACCTCGCTCCTGACGCCAAAGAGAGTCTAGATCTGTCCTTGCAACTGTTATACTGAGAACCTCATGGGAAGAAAAGCCCCATCTCAAAGCTCGCTCCTGGGAAGGTTTGGTATCAGTCCTTTGCAATCGGTAAGACTGTAAATCCTTTGTTCTCTTCAGTGGGGGTTTCATTTAAAACTTGGCTGTAATCCCAAATGGAATGAAGGGTTTTTGCTTCCTAGAGGCACCCTGACTGCAGCAAAAGAGTTAGATTCTTTTCCTGGGGAAGAGCCAGAGAAAAATGTGGAGTTTACACGTCCCCAGAACCCCCCAAATCTCTGCTCACAAGCTGTTCGCAGAACCCAGGGCTGTTCTGTAAGTAACCGTAATGACCCCCAGAAAGGACTGGCATAGCTACTGGAGAAAAGGGAGTTTAAAAATAAGCTGGTGTAGATCAAAGAAAATGCAAGTTAAGAGCCTCCGTACCACAATCTACACATCCTGCAAAAGTGACTCTGACCACCCCCCCAACCCCTCATCCCCCAACCTCTGATCACTACCCTTCACCCAGGGCTGCTCTCGGGGAACCAGAGGCAGCCTCCCTTTGCAGAGAATGGCCAGGACCCCAGTTAATTCTATCCCCAGCATCTTGCGCCCTCTTCTGGACACTTTTCTCAGCAGCCCGTTTTATTTTTGCTTTTTCTCATTTTCTGTATTCCGTAATTCCCTGATCTCTGAAAGTCATAATTGGAAGGGCCTCAAGGAGATCAAGGTCCAACCTTCTCATGTGACAAGTGGGAGCACTGACGCTCAGAGAGGAGGTGGGACCTGCCCAGAGCCACAGAGCTGGTCAGCGGCCCAGCGGCTCTTGGCCTGGACGTCTCTGGGAAGAACTAAGAAGTGGAGGCTCACAAGCCCTTCCTGAAGGACAGAGAAATTCACTCACAATCTCTCCCCATTTGCCTTGCTCAGAAAGTTCACCCTTCCGTCCATGTCAATCATTAAGAAATCAAATCTGGGGCGCCTGGGTGGCTCAGTGGGTTAAAGCCTCTGCCTTCAGCTCAGGTCATGATCTCAGGGTCCTGGGATCGAGCCCTGCATCGGGCTCTTTGCTCAGCAGGGACCCTGCTTCCCTTCCTCTCTCTCTCGCTGCCTCTCTGCCTACCTGTGATCTCTGTCTGTCAAATAAATAAATTTAAAAAAAAAAAAAGAAAATCAAATCTGAACCATCAAACAGACATCTTGTTGTGGGACCCAAGTTTCTCCCCTGATTCCAGATGAGACTTTTCTCACATCCTGAGATAAAGTAAGGGGCCATCAGAGCCAGAGGCTGGATCTCAGGGTTTCTGTTAATTATACAATCTAGTCAATTAATACAAACTGCCTGGAAAATGCTGTTTCCAAATCCCACTCATCCTTTAAGGCCATGATTCTCTGTCTTGGTGACACATACAAGTGACCTGAGAATTGCTTCATAAAGCCTGGCCCCTGTGTCTCCACTCAGAAGCCCCAGTTCACTTGTTCTGGGGTGTGGTCTTTAAACACGCCCCAGGTAATTCTAGAGCGGAGCCAAGGTCAAGAACCTCTGCGTTAGAACTACCCCTGTGTCCCACCTCCTCCAGCGCCTCCTTCTGGCACTGCATGGATGTGTTTCTATTCTATTTGGTACCAGAGATTGATGATATCTATAATACACTTTGGAATACTTCAGTGTACAGTTAGTTTGAGCTTTAATTCTAAGGGTGGCCTGGTAACCTCCTATTAGGAATTTACATTCCAGGGTGCCTGGGTGGCTCAGTGGGTTAAGCATCTGCCTTCGGCTCAGGTCATGATCCCAAGGTCCTGGGATCGAGTCCCAGCATCGGGCTTCTTGCTCAGCAGGGGGGAGCCTGCTTCTCCCTCTGCCTGCTTCTCCTCCTGCTAATGCACCTCTCTGCTTGTATGCGCGCACGTGTTCTCTCTCTCTGACAGATAAATAATTTTTAAAAAATAAATAAATAAATAAACACCCACTATGTTTCAAGAACCCTGAAAGAGACTAGATGTTTAGAAATAAATACAAATGTGTTTTGGGGGCTCAGCTCAAACATGCACCTGCCTTCTTGACTTTTCCACACGGATGTCTCAAGGTATCTCCAACTTAACCTGCCTGAAACAAAGTCTTGATTTTCACCTGCCACACATGTTCTTCCCCAAATCTTAGCCATATGGATGTAAAGTACCACTGCTGAGTCATAGACAAGTTTGAAGCCACAGCACAAATGCAGCCCCTATACGCATGCTCTCATATATATATATATTACATATACATATATATATATATAATTTTTAAAAAATTTATTTGACAGAGAAAGAGAGCACCAGCAGGAGAGAAGCAGGCTCTCCACTGAGCAGGGAGCCCAGTGCGGGACTTGATCTCAGGACCCTGGGTTCATGACCGGAGCCATAGGCAGATGCTTAACCGACTGAGCCACCCAGGTGTCCTCTCATATATTTTTTAAAGGTGATTTTTTTGCCCCAGAACATGAAAGGAGTGGGTAAGGATTGAAAAATCATAAAGTATGTGTATTAAAACTCACTTTATTTTATGTTTAAATCTCTTACTTATGCTGGGATGAGGGCTCTCCCAAGACCACCTTCAGGTTTGGTTCTTCCCTGGAAGGACTCGCAAGGACTCAACGGAGCTGTTATATTTTTCATGGTTTGGGTTTATTACAGTGTAAAGATACAAAGTAAAATCAGCAAAGGAAAGAGGTGCGTAGGGTGTGGCGTCCAGAGAGGACTAGCACAAGCTTCCGGTTGTCCTTACCAGTAGACTCATAAGTGCAGTTCTTACTTCCCTCAGCAAGGATGTGTGACAACATAAGCTTCCCTGTCCCTGTTTGGCAATAGCGAAGCCCACCCAAGCCTCCCAGGTTTTTACTGGAGGTCAGTCATCCAGGCATGAGTCCCCACCGGCCAACCTTAATTACCCAGTCCCGTTCCTTCCACCCCCAAAGTGAAACTGACAGAGCATGGTGAGTTCCAGGTGAATAAAAAAAGGCCATCAACACAAATCACATTGACAGTATAAACTCTCTGGTGTGGCCCTAAGCCCAAGCCACACAAAGACACTCCTAGAGAGGATTCCAAAGACTTAGGGTAGCTCCCAGGAGGTGATCAAGAACTAATTCTTTCTTTGGAATGCAAAGGATTTGAACCCCCCAAGTTTGCTGAGCGAACCCTTTACAATCCAATCCTCCAAACAGAATGTAGAACCATTTTACGTATTTGCTTTAATGAAGCCAATGCTGTCATCAGTAATATTTCCAAAACCTATTTCTGGACAGAGTTAACTGTTAAAGAAACACATTAAAACATATATAAACAGGGACACACATTTTTTTTCTCTTGACCTCAGGGTCTGATATGACCCATCACAGCTCTTGCCAGATCCTGTCTTTATCTAAATTCTGGATGTTTCATTCCTCATACGTTGGGCATGAATTTTTATTTTTTACCCATATTATTTATCTTGATTACTGAGTTTTTGGTACCCCCTAAAGTTTTGCACCCAAGGCTAGTGCCTCACTTGCTTCCCCCTAGTTCTGGTCAATTTCCTAACCTCAACTGGCACCTAATCAGAGGGATTTCCTTCATCTCCCTGCTTACGATTGCAGTCTCTCTATTTCTCTCTCCATTCTGTCACATCACACTCTGAAATCCCTTGTTCATATTCCTGTCATTTCCTGTCTAGCCCTTTTTCCAACCACTCTAACCTCCAGAGAATCAGAGCCCTTGTCTCCCTTGTCTGTCTCGTTCACTAGGGAATTCCCAGATCTCAGGAGAGTGTTCATCATTAGAAGATGCTCAGTAAATGTTAGTTTAGCTGCGTTGAGCCTCTGCCTAGGGACTGAAGCCTGTGTGCGGGTCTAGACACCAAGAGCAGGCACACAGTGAGATTGCTTCTGGTATAGTTCATTGCCAAGCTCTGCTCTGTGGCTGGGGAGGGGGTGGGGGGATCCAAAGTCAAGACCAGCAGACACAAACCCAGATAGAATACTAGAGTTGAAGGAAGCTGCTAGCTAGCCCTAATTTTTCCGATTTCACAAGAGCTAGTTACAGGGAGTAGACAAGTTGCACTCAAGTCAGAGTGCAGAAAATTCCTTGCATATTCAAACTTGGCCTAATCGAGATTAGCTACCTTGAAACTCTCCAGCCTGGCAGAAAACACCCACTTACCACTGCCTCTGAGCTTATTAAGAGATACTTTGGGAGCACCTGGGTGGCTCAATAGGTTAAGCCTCTGCCTTAGGCTCAGGTCATGATCTCAGGATCCTGGGATCGAGCCCTGCATCAGGCTCTCTGCTCAGCAGAGAGCCTGCTTCCCTCTCTCCCTCTGCCTGCGTCTCTGCCTACTTGTGATCTCTGTTTGTCAAATAAATAAATAAAATCTTAAAAAAAAGAGAGAGAGATACTTTGGCCTGTGGCTCTGATCTGTTTTGGGAAATTGATTCATTCTTTTTCAGTGGCCATGTATACCTGTAGGCATCTATCATTCACACACTAACACCCCTAAAGAGAAAACACATGGGCAAAGTCATCAGATGTGAAGGTTTTATCTTCGTGCCTTTCTTCTAAGTCTTACATTGTTTTCTTGTTCCTGCCCAGTCAAAACCATCCATTCTCCCTGGAGCCTGAGTGCTCACTGGTGTGGCTCCCACCCTTCAGCTCCGGCCCAGCCCCCCACCCCACACCCATGCTTCCTAACTCCACAAACATTTCACTGTCTAGGATGTCTTTTTCCCATTCCGTAGATGCCCCTGTGGGCGAACGTCTGAGGTCTTCTGTCTCCTTCAGCCAAAGTCCTTGCCGTGGCTTTAGCTCCACTCCCTGCACCCACTCCACTCCTCTGGCATCTCGGGTCCCTCACACACCCCCAGGCCAGTCCCCAAGGGGCCTTTACCTTGGTTCCAAGGTGTCCTCCCCCTCACCTCCTCAGGGCTTTTCTCCCTATGGCCTTCCCTGCCTACCTCACTGGAAGTCACATCTCCTCCTGTCATTCCATGTTCCCAGCCCCCTCTGTTTTCCCCATGCCATTATCACTGTCTGGCATAGTCTATCTTTTCCTTACTTATCCGTGTGTTGGAGGTCAGTTGATCTTAATAGCCATGAACAATGGCAAGTGGACCGCCAAACTATGATTACAATGAAACATTTATTTGGGGTATGACAGGGGACACAAGCTTTGATGAATAGAATGTCCTTTGCTTTGATGGAGAGGTAAGAAATGGGGGACCCCGTTTGCTGGCGCATTTCGGGCTGAGAGAGTAGATGGCGCAGTCAAGCGCTCTGTCCACAGGCAGGACTTCAGCGCCTTGGGCCAGCCTGGGGGCTCGTCCAGACTACACGGGGCGCTGAGCTGTTGCAGGAACCATCATGTTGTGATCACCTCTGACTCGGTCTGGCTTCGTTCATTGCAATCCTTTCAGATGTGCCAAGGAATTTTCTGATATTTGCCATGTGACTTGAAACATACACAGAACAGTTGAAGCAATGTAATGGGGGTGTTGGCCCTCCCGGCCCTGACCTGCAGCCCTCCATCAGCCCCTTCTTTTCTGAAGCTGATCAGTAACCTCAATGAGGGTATCACTGCCTGCTTGACAATTGTGATCAAACATTAAAAGGCACATTCCCATTGCCCCAGAAATTCCACTTTGGTGAGAGTTGAAATAACAAAAGCCCAGAAGCCACCTGAAAGTCCATCCCCAGGAGTATCCTGGTGATAGGAAGCCCCAAGCAGGATTGTCCCATGAAGATGTTGGCTCAAACCAGAGTGAAAGCAGTGTCAGAGACTAGATTTCCTGAACAATCTCTGGTGAGGCCTGGGTATTGCACACATCAAGAAGAGATGAGTCGGAGTCAGAAAAGAGAGAGAGGAGAACCTGCTGTGGGTGGGAGAGGAAGGAAACCATGTGTCTTCATGAGAGAAAAAGGCATGAGAGATGGGGAGGTAGTGGAGGGGAGTCCTAGTCACTGTGTGCTAGGCTGGGAGGAGAGAGAGAAAGACGAATGTCACAAGGTGGAGACTGGGGGTCTGGACGGGGACACAGGAACTGCCAGAGAGAGAACCTGATTTTTATATTTTTTACCATTGTAACCTGGGTGGCTTGGATGACTCTCTTAGAGGAAACGTGATTTCTCTGCTAAGCAGTAGAAGAGTCCCTTCTCCTTGACAGTGCGGACACCTCATTTAGCACACGTTGTTGGGAAAGCACATTCAACCTGAATGATTACCTCCTTTGCCTTTTTACTGCACATAAATTTCTCTGGCTCTTGGCCCCAGACTTGGGATTTGATTTGCAGCATTTACGATGAAATGATTTGTTGTTTTGTGTTGTTGCTCTGAATCCTTGTCAGGATCCAGTTCTCCCACCCCAGTTTTCCACACGTCACCATGACCTGTCTCCAGCGTCTCTCCCCGAGTCAGGGTCCAGAGCATGGCTGCTTCCTGGGCTGCAGCGAGACCAGCAGTCAGTCCTTTGGAGAAAGAGCTGGAGAGGCCACAACTGGTTCCTGATTGGCCCTGGAAGCTGGGGGCCCGCAGGAACTGAGCACTGTGCCTCAGTTTCCAGTGTAGGGAGAGGTGTGTGCCTGTATGCATAACAGGGCTTTCAAATGTCACCATGATTAGTCGCATGGTAAATTTAAACACACACACACACACACACACACACACACACACACACACACCCTGGACCAGCCAACTACAGGCAGACCACTCTGTAGGGAAAGAGTGGTACTTCTCTCTCCCCCAGCCTTGCTCAGGCTGTATCTATAAACACTGAGAGCTGAGAGCTGAATCCATAACCTCAGGACTCCTTCCATATGAATCAGGACCACTAAGCATATATTCAAAGCCTACCATGGGCATGGCGTTCACTCTGAATCCATAGCTCATTTTCGAGTGAGAATTCCCAACAGCATAAGGTTTTTCTTTTTGCTTTTGCTTTTTGTTTTCGTTGAACTACTTATTTTCTTCAAGTGATTTAAGATACTGGAAGTCATGTAGTTCAAAGTTCTGCAACCTAAAAAAAAAAAAAAAGGCTTTGCAAGTGCTTCGCCTCACAATGTATGTTAGAAAGGGCTCTGGATTGGGAGGCAGACAACTCAATTCAAATCCTGACCTTCCCAGCTGCCAGACCTGAGGACCTAAGGGACTAAGTCACTTTGCCCCTGGATTCCTTCATTTGTAAATTTTGTTTAATAATCCCTGCCTTGGGTGCCTGGGTGGCTCAGTGGGTTAAGCCTCTGCCTTTGGCTCAGGTCATGGTCTCAGGGTCCTGGGATTGAGCCCCACTGCTCAGCGGGAGGCCTGCTTCCCCCTCTCTCTCTGCCTGCTTCTCTGCCTACTTGTGATCTCTCTCTCTCTCCCTGTCAAATGAGTAAATAAATTCTTTAAAAATAATAATAATAATCCCTGCCTAGAAGAGAGTGGATAAGAAAGTTCTGGTATGTTCACTCGGTGGAATACGGCCCAGCAGTAACAAAGACCAAACTCCTGACATAGGCCACAACATGGACAAATCACATTAACATTATGTCGAGGGGAAGAGACCAGTCACAGAAGAACAGAAGATACATTCTTTTTTTTTTTTTTTTTTCTTAGAAAGAATGTTTGAGGTGGGGGGAGTCCAAGGCGGGGCACGATTTCATGACCTTGAGATCATGACCTGAGCCAAAATTGAGAGTCAGACACTCAACCAACTAAGCCACCCAAGCGCCCCTCAGAAGACTACATTCGGCATGAGACTCCATTTGTGTGATGCTCCAGATCAGGCAAAACGAATAGGGGGTGCTCCGAGTCATAGCGGTGGTCACTGCTGAGGGGCAGTGGCTGGGAGGGGGCACAATGCTGGCGATGAGCCAGGAGTGGGCCGGTGGGCTTATACAGGAGCAAACACAAAAATTAACCACACTGGGCACTTCACACATTTTACTGTGTGAATGTTGTACCTCAGAGGCGAACAGAAAAGTCTTCCTAGATAGACTCACCCATAATAAACTTCTCCCTTTTCCAGAAACCCAGAGCAGCAGTTCCGTGGCTCCAAAAAGTGACTTGGGTGGTACCACCCTCCTCCCAGTCACCAAAAGACCCTCCACCAAGTACTCTAAAGAAACAAAATTTTGGGTGCCTGGGTGGCTCAGTGAGTTAAGCATCTGCCTTCAGCTCAGGTCATGATCTCAGGGTCTTAGGACTGAGTCCGCATCGGGCTCCCTGCTCAGTGGGCAGTCTGCTTGTCCCTCTCCCTCTGCCCGCTCCCCCTGCTCATGCTCTCTGGTTCCCGCTCTCTCCCCTTCTCCCTCTCTCAAATGAATAGATTTTTAAAAATCTTTTTAAAAAGGGTGCCTGGGTGGCTCAGTGGGTTAAAGCCGCTGCCTTCAGCTCGGGTCATGGTCTCAGGGTCCTAAGATCGAGCCCTGCATCGGGCTCTCTGCTTGGCAGGGAGCCTGCTTCCTCCTCTCTCTCTCTCTCTCTCTGACTGCCTCTCTGCCTACTTGTGATCTCTCTCTGTCAATTGTATAAATAAAATATTTTTTTAAATCTTAAAAAAAATAAAATAAACACAAAATCTAAACAGAAACTGTGTGCTACCACTCCATGCACCTTCAAGACGTGCTCTCTACACCTGTCTTCCAAGCTGGAAGCCTTCCCCTTCAGCCAAGCTACATGGAAATTCTGGAGCCTTTAAAAGAAGGCTAGGGGGGCACCTGGGTGGCTCAGTGGATTAAGCCGCTGCCTTCGGCTCAGGTCATGATCTCAGGGTCCTGGGATCGAGCCCCATGTCGGGCTCTCTGCTCAGCGGGGAGTCTGCTTCTCTCTCTGCCTGCCTCTCTGCCTACTTGTGATCTCTCTCTCTGTCAAATAAATAAATAAAATCTTTGAAAAAAAATAAAAAATAAAGAAGGCTAGGCAGGAAGTCTGTCCTACACACTTGATTATATTTAACACGGCAGTATTATAGTTGCCTTGTGTTGTTCACATTTCTTTCTTTCCCCAGGTCTTGCTCTTGGACAAGGCTAACCTCCCCAACGGAAGACGCCATATCAGTCTTATTTGCTCCACAGGGTCTCGCAGGGGTTTAACCTAGCCGAGAGAGCACTAGTTACCAAAGACGTTGAGTGTTCTGCGAAAAACAGACGCAACTCTGTATATTCAGCAAGTTAACTTTATCCTATTATTTATAGGAGTGTGCCTGCTAGTCATACAGAATCATCGTGGGTGCTCTTGTAATTGCATTTTTATTGATTTCTCCAGTTGTTAAAGGCAATTTATAAAAAGCCAATTGGACTGTAAACCCTACCACTGCTGTTTTCCACGGTAATACTGTACTTTCTAATTACTTCTTTAAAAACTGTACTCAGCACATTTTCTAGGCTGAGGAAATCAACTTCTTGTCCAGAGCGTGTATATCAATAAACATGTTTTAATTCCAATCACACGTCTCCCCTGCGTAGGATTAAGTTATTTCTCATTCTGTTCGGATGGCAATTGCGGTTTATTTATATACCAGAGAATTAGTGTTTGCCCTGGTCTTCCCGAGCTTGACAGCTGTGGGGTTGGGATTAACCCCTGAGGAAGCACAAGGCCACAATCCTTTATCCAAAATCCTCAGGGCCACATATGGGTTGCTGGGGGGTTTTTTTGTGTGTGTGCTTTTTTTTTTTTTTTTTAGATTTTATTTATTTTTCAGCAAGAGAGAGCAGAAGCAGGGGGAGCAGCCAGCAGAGGGGGAAGCAGGCTCCCCCCTGAGCAGGGAGCCCGAGACATGGGGCTTGATCCCAGGACCCCAGGATCATGAGCCTAGCTGAAGGCAAACGCTTAACCCACTGAGCCACCCAGACGTCCCAGTTTTGGAATTCTACATCTTTTGGAGTTTGGAAAAGTAAGTAAATTCCTTTTATTTTTTTTTAAGATTTTACTTATTTATTTGACAGACAGAGATCATAAGTAAGCAAAGAGGCAGGCAGAGAGATAGAGGAGGAAGCAGGCTCCCTGCGGAGGAGAGATCCTGATGTGGGGCTCGATCCCAGGACCCTGGGATCATGACCTGAGCCGAAGGCAGAGGCTTTAACCCACTGAGCCACCCAGGCGCCCCAATATAAGTAGATTCCTAAGCCGTAGATTTTATAATACTCTCAGTGGGAGAGTTCCCAGTAATCAAAAGCAGTAGTAGTTGTGCAGTAAAACCTAGTGAGATCATCTTAAGTAGTTTGACACTCATGAGGGTCAGGTTTTGTTGCTAATGAGGTTTAGCTCAGGCCTGGTTTGCAAGCTTTTCAGGTGGTGCGGCTGGAGAGGAGTGCTGGTGGGCTGCTCTGTCTCTACCGTGTTCCTGGAGCAAGCCACGGCGTTTGTGCGACTATCCAGACCCTGGGCACGCTCGGTCCCGCGCATCACTGGTTCATTCACACGTTGCGCTTCCATTCCCCAAACACCTGTTGAGGAATTGCGACGGGCCGGGCACCGTCCTACGAGCAGTGAGAGATCCTCAGGGGAGTAAGAAGGCTCCGTATCACTCTGCCTGGGCTGTCTTCACGAAGTACCACAGGCTGTGCAGCTTGAACCACAGACATTTATTTTCTCACAGATCTGGAGGCTGGAAGTCCACGATCTAGGTGTCCGCACGTAGGCTGCTGGTTCTGGGGAGGCCCCCCTTTCGGGTCTGAAGAGCATCACCTCCCACATCCTCAAGGGCTGCCTCTGTGTGCATGATGAGAGCCGGTGATCTCTGCTGTCTCGTCCTCTTCTTATCAGGACTCCAGTCTTATCTGATGAGGGCCCACACTTGTGACCTCATTACACCTAATTGCTTCATAAAGGTCCCATTTCTCCATAGTCACACTGGGGGGCAGGGCTTTAGCACAGGACAGGGGGATGGGGACGCAACTCAGTTCCTAGCTGGATCTTTCCCCCAGAGAGCTCATAGTCTTGTGGTGGGAGACAGCCCAAAACAACTGTGACTGAGTGAAGCCCTGGGGACGTGTGCAGAGCTGGATGGTGTCTCTTTAGGGACTAGGGATCCCTGACAATCAGATCTGTGTAGCTGGGCTCCTGGTGCTCATAGAGTTAGAGGAAAAGAGCCCAAGGTGGCCTCTGTGTATTGGCCCCTGGGCTGTTTCTTTCTACACGGAAGGCTGAGAGACCTGTTATTTCGAAAGCCCTCCCATGCCAAACTCAAATCTTCACACATCCCATTATGTTAAAAATAGTCCAAACAATGGGGGCGCCTGGGTGGCTCAGTGGTTTAAGCCTCTGCCTTCGGCTCAGGTCACGATCTCAGGGTCCTGGGATCGAGCCCCGCATCAGGCTCTCTGCTTGGCAGGGAGCCTGCTTCCCCCTCTCTCTCTGCCTGCCTGTCTACCTGTGATATCTCTCTCTCAAATAAATAAATAAAATCTTTAAAAAATTAGCCCAAACACACAAATTTTAGGCAATTAGAGACCGCCTGCTTTGCTTACCCCATGACACCCCCCGCCACTCCCACAAGCTGTTACTAAGATAGGGCCTTCGTCAGGCCCCACGCTGCCAGAGCCCCTTTGGAGTTCTCTGACCCAGAGGCTTCCCACCGGGCTCCTGAGCAACATCCCCTAGACCTGTGAGTCCCTCCCTGATCCCCCTCTCCCCCAGCCCTTCACCCTTTCTGGACGGTGACAGCTGGATCTCCTTGCTGTCTGGGTCTCCTGCCATGAGGGATGGGCCTTTCCTGCAACCCCAGCCAAGCCGCGCCCCACCGAAGCTTGTGTGTGTTCCTGCCATCTTGAGGTCCTACCTTCTTTCCTTGTTCAGGCCCAAATCCGCTGAACCCCCATAGAGAGGCAGGCAGAAGCCTACCATAGGAGGCGGGACCTTTACTGAGTGACCAGAGACACAAAGGGGCAAAACGCCTTTCATTTCCACCCCACACTCTCCATATCCATCTGGCTAACCTGGCCCTGGGTAGTCCCTCAGCAGAAAGCCCGCGTCTGGAGACTCGACAGACCAGACCTGTGCCAGGATCCTCAGCCTGGAGCCTCGAGTCAAGATGTGAGTCTGTGAACATTCTAGCTCCACCGGTGAGGAGAGGGAGTGCAAACCTCTTCCACAGCCTCCGGGAGCCCTTTACCTGCTCTCTGCCAAAGGCTGTGGCTACCGGAAGCTCCAGGACATTTCCTGTCCAGATCTGGGAGCTGTAGAGCGCTCAAGCCTTGCTACCTCAGATGGCCTCTTCCGGCTCAACGGCCGGCCCAGCTGCCAGCCTACTTCCCGCCTTGGCTGCTTCACGTCAGGGCTCTCTGCCTCCTGTCAGACTGAGCCTGCTGCTGGCCCTGCCAGGGGTCCTCTGGGGCTGGTCTCTCTTGGCCGGGCCTCATCCCATGGCAGCCTGCTTGGCCCTCTTAGGTCTGGGTGTGGAAGAATCAGACAGAAGGCTCCACGGTCACCTTGTCACCCAGCTCACTGATCCTCCCTTTCTTACCCAAGAAGAAATGTGGAAATATTTTCTGAGGACTTGCTCTGTGTAAGGTCTCATGCTGAAAGCTTGGGATCATTCGAGCTAAGACTTGGTACCTGCTTCAAGCAACTCGCTTGATAAATAAAATCCAGATTCCAGCAATGGTTCCATCTGGGGGTCCAGGAAACACCTCAGGGGCATCCCCCACATGACTCTGTTTTATCACCCAGGGCCTTCCCACAGCCTCCTTAGCCTCCCAGCCACCGCAGGGGCAGCCCTCAACGAAGAGGCCAGAGAGGGATGAGAAGTGCCCCAGCTGCCACCTTGGGTGATACATACCTGCAAGGTTTTCTACACGGTTCCTCAGAAGGTCCCCAGGTGGGAATGGGACCCAGTGACCAGCAGTGGTGACCAACCCCTTAGCACGTTCTTGCACTGGCTGCTCCTTGCTACTCTGCCCATCCCCAACTTCTTCCCAGATCACCTACCAAATAACCTAACGGCAGCCAAGTCCTCATAGCCCGAGTCTCTCTCTCAGTTCTACTGTGAAACGTTTGGTCTAGATGCTCCCTCAGGACCCTTCCAGCTAGAAGCGCCTCAGTTTTTAAAGTTGTTTTTTTTTTTTTTAAAGATTTTATTTATTTATTTGAGAGAGAGAGAGAGTGAGAGAGCATGAGAGGAGAGAGGTCAGCGGGAGAAGCAGATTCCCTGCTGAGCAGGGAGCCTGATGTGGGACTCGATCCTGGGACCGTAGGATCATGACCTGAGCCGAAGGCAGTTGTTTAACCAACTGAGCCACCCAGGCGCCCCAGCACCTTGGTTTTTAGGCAAGAAAAGGACATCCCAGATAGTCCACCCAGAAGTCACACTGCTGATTAATGACACAGGGGGCAAGAACCCAACATGAAACTGTCTCATTATGTCAGCTTTCCCAGAACCTCATCTATAAAGTCATTTCAAATAAAAGTCCCACATCACAATGCTTGGAAGCTGTAAGTAAACCCAGCCTCTATCCAAAACACACACCCTAGAACTTGAGAGTTTATACTCGGGGGCAATTTTTGGCTCCTAGAGCTCTCTCCAGCCAACCGCTCCTCCGAAGGCATAAACAGAATCACATCTCTTTATTGTGACTTTTTCCTGTTATCTCAGGGATGTCCCTATATAGGACTCTATTCTTTTTATTAAATGAAGTTCTCCTCTATATTCTGAGGGGCTGTTTGCCCAGTTTATACAAGGTAATCAAAGTATCAGAAGGATGCTTTCTAGAAAGAAAAATATTCATGCCCGTTTGTAATTTATGGGATGTGTGTGCGTAAGTGTTCTTGATGGATTTGCACCCAAATGCTGTTAGTCCACGTAAGGTGTGGACACAGGCCACAGGCCACAGCGTGATGGAAATAGAGTGAAAAGAGCCTCCTGCTCTGTATCGCCTCAACAGCAAGCCGGGAAGGGCATCCTGGTTGATTAAGAGTGCTCTGATAAATTAGGTCTTGGTAACAAATCATGATGTTATATGAAGAAAAGTGCTGAACCAAGAGACAGGAGACCCGGAGGGGGTTTCTGTTTTGTCATTTCCAAAATAAAGAAAACTAAAATATTCGTGATGGATTCTTACACTGTAAAAGTCTGTCCTTGATTGATTTTGCCGGTACCACCTACTGTGGGGAGGCAGCGAACCAAAGAAACGGAAAGTGCAGACTCTGTATTCCGTCAGGGTTCAAATGCCAGGACCACCCCCCGCTAACTGGGGGGTTTCCCCAACACCAGCAACCAATTTTGTGATTCTCCGAACACCGGACACCGATGTTGAACAATTCAGTTCTGTTCTGACGCTCATTATCCGGAGTTGTGCAGATCTCACAGATTAAAAGTTCAGTACTACAGGACTGTCCCCGCCCCATTTCTGAGGCCAGTCGCAAGTCCTGGGACACCTAGACTTCTGACCAACCAGCTACAAATTGGGAATTCCTACCATCCCTCCTCTTCAGGTTCCATTATTGGCTAGAAGAGCTCACAGAAGTCAGGGACACTCTGTATTTACATTTATAGCTTTGTTATACAGGATATAACTCAGAAACAGCTGAGCAGAGGAGCTGGGGAGGGCAAGGTATGGGGGAGACAAGCATCCGTCCCCGCTCTGGGTGAGCCTCCCTCCCAGGTCCTCCTTGAGTTTACCAACCAGGGCTCCCTGAGCACCCAATATCGTTAGTCATGGGTTTATATGCAGCTTGTTTATAACAAGCAGGTAGAGCCTGCCAAGGACAAGACAATTGTGCCTACATTTTTCCAATTGAGTTTGGATGGTGGGTGCCCAACCGTGAACTGCATTAAATGAAGTATAATGCAGCGATTAAAGGAAGTGGTGGTCCCACTGTATTGGGCTCTGCAGACCTCTTCTGGGCTCCTTTGATCTGGTTCTGAGCATCCTGTTTTAATACAAATCTGGGAAAATGACCAGTGACCACTAGAGGGCAAGGCGATGATGAAGGGTCTGCAGTGCATGGACCAATGAAACATTTTGACCTGGAGAATAAATGGCAAGACACATGATAGTGGCCTCCAAATATTAGTTTGTAAAGATCCAGAAACAAGCACCATGACCGATGGTAGCTATTTCAGAAAGGTTGATTTTTTAAAAACTCAGTGGGAGCCCAGTACACATAGAGAAAACTGCACAGATCTTAAATGTGCAGCTTGAAGAATTTTCTCGAGGTGCACACACTGAATCACCACCACTCAAATCAAGAAACACAACATTAACACCCAGAAGTCCCTCTCCAGGAACTCTCCTCCAAAGAGGTAATCACCTGATTTCTAATACCAAAAATTAGTTTTGCCTGCTTCTGGGCTTTTCATAAGTGGAACGTCATAGCACGTCTGATTTATTTTGCTCATCATCATGTCCACGAGTCTCATCGATGCTGTTTCATGCAACAAAGTTCATTCAGTGTCATTGTGTACAGTGTTTTCCATTCTACTCTGGATGGGCATTTGGGCAGCTTCTAGTTTGGGCTATTATGAACGGTGCTGCTATGAACAATGTCCTACGTGGCATTCACCGCATATGTGGATGTATTGGGTCAATACCAAAGAGAGGAATTTCTGGATCACAGGGTACGTATATTTTCAGCTTTAGCAAATACTGCCTCATAGTATCCCAAAATGATTTTAAAATTTATGTTCTTAGCGTCAGTGTAGGAGAGTTCCAGTTGCTCATGTTCTTCCCGATACTTGTTGGCCTGTCTTTCTCAGTTTACCCATTTCGCTGAGTGTGTAGAGTTATTCATGGTGGTTTTAATTTCACTTCTTTGGTGAGTAATCACACTGAGCATCTCCCCATCTGCTTATTGCCCGTTTTCTTATTCTCTTGTGTGACGTGTCAGCACAAGTCTTTTGTCCATTTTTCTACTGAGTTACCCTTTTCCTATTGATTGTACCAGCTGTTTATATATTCTGGAAATGAGTCCTTTGTTGGATATATGTTCTGCCAACACCTAGAAGACATAGATTTCCGTCTGGTGTAAAGAACCTCTTTAGTAACGGAAGAGTCCAAAGAGAACAAAGGTGGCCGCAAATTAAAGATATTGAGGAGAGAACCCTGCACTGGGAGTATGGGCCACATACTAATGCCCATATGGGTAACATTCTGTAGTTAATCAAATCATGTACATATTCCAGACTTCATTTGAACCTTTATACAACCTGAGGAGATAACACTGATACCTGCTCATTTTAAAAATTCCTGTTTTAGGGGAGTCTGGGTGGCTCAGTCGTTAAGTATCTGCCTTTGATCTGCCATGATCTCAGGGTCCTGGGATCGAGTTCCACATCGGGCTCCCTGCTCAGCGGGATGCTTGCTTCTCCCTCTCCCACTCCCCGTTTATGTTCCCTCTCTCACTGTGTCTCTCTCTGTCAAATAAATAAAATCTTCCAAAAAAATTCCTATTTTAGGGTGATGGGTATTAAGGGGGGCATGTGTGGTGATGGGCAGTGGGTGTTATATGCAACTAATGAATTGTTGAACACTACATCAAAAACTAATGATGTGGGATGCCTGGGTGGCTCAGCGGGTTAAGCCTTTGCCTTTGGCTCAGGTCATGATCTCAGGGTCCTGGGATCGAGCCCTGCATTGGGCTCTCTGCTCGGCAAGGAGCCTGCCCCCACCCCCGCCCTACCACCTGCGTCTCTGCCTACTTGTGATCTCTCTCTCTCTCTCTCTCTGTCAAATAAATAAATAAAATCTTTTTAAAAAATTAATGATATATTATATGTCAGTTGATTGAACATAATAAAAGATAAAAATAAAATAAAATTCGTGTTTCATATTTAAGGCCGGCTGGCTTCCTAGGGCTGGCCCTCTGTCCTTACAGCGTATGCTCAGTGAGTGATGAAGCTAATAAGGCTTCTACCTGTTGCTGTGGATCTATGTGAGGGTTGAGGAACACATTCAAAATTTAGGCCAAATCTGCCCCAGCTTTTACTTTCTGTATGTGCAAGCCCTCACATTTGGCCAAGGATCAGTAGACTGCTAGGACCTGTCCATTGTCCTTTATGAGCAAGCATGTAACTTTCTGTCTACACAGCCTTCCTGACTCCCAAGAATATGTGGAAGCCCATTCAACTACCAAAGCCCATTATGACTGTCATGTTCCCCAGAACTTCCTGTAAATTCTTGCTGTTCTGCTGCTTGTCCCAATCAGTATCACCACCTCAGGCTAGTTGTGATGTTGGCCTTCTCTGACTGCCACAAAAACCACTATTATTTTGACAATGCCCCGAGCATGTATTTTTCCAAATGCTGCTCCCAGTCAAGTTGGCCTCCCCTGGTGGTGAGGTTGCAGGTCCTCACAGCCGGCCTTGCCCGGTGGAACTATTGCTCCATGTAGCTGAGGGGGATGTGGCAGCAGCTCCTGGCCAGGAGGCCATAGATTCCCACCATTCTCACCAAGGTTTTGTAGATTTTCTTGAATAAATGCTTCTCCATCTCTTCCATGCCTCTGGTCAATTTCCAGTGCTGAAATGGCTGTTTTTGACGGTTTCCCATTTTATCGTTGCCCTTTGGGGAGAGGATTTCCAGAGCTCCTTACCCAGAAGTTCCAAAAGTTCCCTCCCCGCCGTTTTTAAGGAGGCTCTCTAGAAGACACTAGAACACTTTGTCTGCAAGGGCGTATAAGCATCTTACTGATCACACAGGGCAGCCGTGGTTGTGGGTGGAAGGGGATTGCACAAGGGCGGAGATACAGATACAGGAGAGAGGATCATAGGGACTGTCATGGAGGCTGGCTACCATGCCATCCTCACCTCTCACCTGGGCTACAATGGTCATTCCTTAACTAAGTCTGTTTTAGTCTCCCCAAAATCTGTTCTTAGCCTTTGTCTGCAGCCAGCAACCCTCTTACATCTAATGTCACTCTTCTGCTCAAAATTCTGTAACAGCTTTTCATAGCCGGGGAAAAGCTAGTCTTCACTATGGCTCCAAGGCCTTACATCATTCAGCCCTCATGGCCTTTCTCATTAACCTTTTACCGCTTTGTTCCTCACTCACTCCACTCTGCACAAATGCTATGCCTCAAACACACTAAACAGATTTGTGCCCCAGGCCCCTTGCACTGGCTTTTTCCTCTGGCTGGGATGTCTCTGCCCAGATAACCATATTGCTGGTTCATTTGAGTATCAGCTGCTCCAAATGATCTTCAAGTACTCTTGCCATTTCCTGCTTTATAATACTTAATACGTTGTCTGGTTTCCTCTCCCAGGACATAAGCTCCACAAAAGCAAGGGGTTTGCTCTGTTCTTGCCAAAGTCACCTGCAAGGAAAATATTTACATAATAGTTAAATAAGTGGGCTAATGAAAGTGGCTATTAGGCCCAGCTCTGCCCTGTTGATAGGGTGATTTATGTATATGAGACAAGGCAATTATGTATATGAGACAAAGGCTAAAGAAAATGAGCATTTGAGTAGGGGGGGGTGGAGAAACTGTGGCTACTAATAAATGACCAAGAAAGGGAGGTGTGGAGGTAAGTCAGGAAAACAACTGTATGATATGAAATAAATCACTCACATATGTAAGTCTATGAAGGCTAAAAAAAGGCACAAAGTTTAATTTGAAGAAATAACATTATGTAGAATTATGCAAACTCAGAGAAATAAAGGAAGTTTATCCATGAGTTGAAAAGAACAGACCAGTATACTGTAGTTAAAGACATGAACGGACTGTGAAAAAATATATTAATGTCTCTGAAACTACGGTGGGAGCTTATCAGGGCATGCCCTCCGCATGGGATGAATGTTTCGGGGCAGCACTTGATGGAAGGACAGGATCTCCCGGATCTTGTCTTGGCAGATCTTGTTTGCTGCTACCCCTGCTTCAAACTCTCGGCGTTCCTCCTCCTTCTGCGCTTCCCGGGCCTGCTGCTGGTAGGACATTTGCATCTGAAGTTGCTTTCTGTACTCTTGGGCCAAACTGGAGCGCCTGCGGTATTAGAAATGTCAAGGTACAAAATTGTAAAAGCAAGCATTTGGATTCATTTAGGGCATCATAATTAAAATGTAACTTTTGAAGTCAAATTAAAATTCCCATTAAAATCAGGGTGATACAGGAAAAAATAGACAGAAAATTCAATAATGTGTTGATTTACACAATAATTAAGATAAACAGAACAAATATTGATTTTAGGGAGGGAATACTTCTGGCCCCCTCACAACATTTCCTGCTATCTGGAGTGAGTCCTTGGCCTCTCTCCAGCCCCTCTCTACTCTTCTCTGAGAAATGACTTCTCTACTGGTCAAACCAGGAACAGACTAGTCTGCAGGTTTTCCACTCTTCTGTCAAAGGGCCCCGCGCCTGTGGGAGAGAACCGGAGCAGGCTGGCATTGCTGGGGCCTGGCGGGGTGAGTGTGCCTCATTCTGTTCAGTATGAACTAGACGATTTCCTCCACATGTAAGCCACATGTTAAACATATAAACCACATTTTAAATTTTAAAGTGTGTTGTTTCGTTTTGTTTTGTTTTTACTGTGGTAAAAAAACACACAACGTAAAATTGACCACTGAACGATTTTTAAGTGTCTAGTTCAGTAGCGTTCAGTACATTCACGTGGTCGTACATCAGTTCTTCCGGGACGTGTTCATCTTGCAAACTTGAAACACTACACCCATTAAACAAGAGCTCCCTTTTCTCCTTCCCCCCAGCCTCTGGCGAGCACCATTCTATTTGTTGTGTCTATGAATTTGACTACTCTAGGGATCTTGTATAAGTGAAATCATACAGTACTTGTCTTTTTGTGACTGGCTTATTTCACTTAGCGTAATGCCCTCAAGGTTCATGCATGAGGAGGCATCTGACAGGACTTTCCTCCATTTTAAGGCTAACGAATATTCCGTTGTACGTATATAACCTATTTGGTTTATCTATTCATGTGTTAGTGGACACCTGGGTTATTTCCACCTCCTGGTTATTGCGAACAGTGCTGCTATGAACATGGCTGTATCAATATCCCTTCAACATCTTGCTTTCGATGATTTTGAATATACACCCAGAAGTCGGATTGTCGGATGACATGGTAGTTCTAGTTTTAATTTCTTTTTTAAGATTTTATTTATTCGTTTGAGAGAGAGACAGGGAGAGTGCAAGCAGGAGAGGCAGAGGGAGAGGGAGAAGCAGACTCCCCACTGAGCAGGGAGCCCCAAAGTGGGGCTCTATCCCACATCTTGGGATCATGACCCGAGCTGAAGGCAGATGCCCAACCAATTGAGCCACCCAGGCACCCCTATTTAATTTTTTGAGGAAACTTCATACTGTTCTCCATTTTATAATCATGGTCATGCCATTTTATAATCTATAAGCCGCATTTTTAAAATATCAGCTTTTATCAGAAAAGAAAGCATGCACACACCTCTGTGGCAGAGTCCATTTTCTAAAGATGGTCCCAGCAGCATCTCCCTCCCATGCGCTTTCCTGCAATGTGGACCTCTATTCCCCTCATCAAGAGGTGGAGCTTCTGTCTCCATCCCTTGAATCTGGATAGCCCCAGTGACAATTTTCATGACCAACAGATTATGACAAGTGATGCTACGCCAGTCCTAGGGTCAGCCCTTCACCGACCTGGCAGCTTCCCCATCCTGTCTATTGGAACTCTCCCTGTCAGAACCAGCCACCACACTGTGAGAAGCCCCAGCACATGGAAAGGCCACATGAAATTGTTCTGGGGGGCAATACCAGATGAGTCCCCATCTACAAGTCAGCACACGCTGCCAGCTATATGAGTAAGTATCTTAGGTGTCCAGGATGGTTGAGCCCTCAGATGAATGTAGCCCTGGCTAACATCTGACCTGAACCACATGAGGGACCTCAAGGAAGAATCACCCAAGGGAGCCCTGTCAACCAGAGAACCGTCAGAGATAATCATAACTCACTTGAAGGCACAGATCGTGGGGCATTCTGTTATGCACCGATAGGTAGCTCTGATACCTTCCACGCATACTCTTTTCCTTCTCTCAGTTGATTCAGAAGTTGGGCAGGGAAGCCTATTGCTATTTATCAGGTCCCCCTCACATCTCCAACAATAAACTTCAAAAATGAGGAGGAAAGACCTCCAGAGCAGAGGCAATAGCAGGAAATCAGTAGGGTAGGCCAGAAATTACTGTTAGTCCCCCAAACACTAGGCTCACACTAGGCTCAGGTACGTAAACCCGACTCTTCTCCAGAATGAAAAGAACTTATGTCTGTGTAACAAGTATGTGTGTCATGGGACAGGGCCAAAGGACAGGAAAGGGGAGCAACAATTAGAGGAACCAAGTCACCTTCCTCCACCACACTGGTCATCTGAATTGGGTATCTCGGTCATTGGTGAGAAAGGGGTGCTATGGTCCAAGAAATGCTGTGAAGAGGGATCTGCCTATTTCCTCTACCAGAGCCTGGTGGTGGCTCTCAGAGGGACCTTATCAGAGGAAGGCAGTGCTATTTCCCAAAGCACCTAGGACATTTCAGTTTTCCAGCAAGGCTACAAAAATTCTCCTGAGGACCTTTTGTATGGACTCCCATTCTCAGAAGCCATTTCTGCTACTCCAACTAATCAAGCCACACTGAGTTTCAGGGTTCATTTCATGTAAAAGAATAGTCTTCTTGTTATTTCATTAGGATTTAATGTTGGAGCCTTTTTTTTTTTTAAAGATTTTATTTATTTATTTATTTGACAGACAGAGATCACAAGTAGGCAGAGAGGCAGGCAGAGAAAGAGAGGGAAGCAGGCTCCTCGCTGAGCAGAGAGCCCGATGTGGGGCTCGATCCCAGGACCCTGGGATCACGACCTGGGCCGAAGCCAGAGGCTTTAACCTGCTGAGCCTCCCAGGTGCCCCATAGCCTATTTTTAAAAAATCGTTTTAACTTACTTTATTTTTTAAGGTATTCATTCATTTTAATACCTAATGTCTATAACCACGATGTACACAATAACAATAAAATGTTAATTTTACCAAGATGTTTGGTGTTTATTTTTATATGGAATTTTGTAAAGTGACTGGAACTTTTAGGACAAATGTAATACTGATGTAAAAAATGTCAGTAATGCATGAGTGATGGCACATTGTCCTCTGCCTACATTAAAAATCTTCCCCCCTTTTAGGCAGTAAACAATAATAAAGGAAACAAAATCATACCTTGCAAAATTCTCCTTCTCTTCACGGTTAAGCTCTTTCAGACCTTCATTTATGCGTTCCTGTTCCATAGCACGTTCTTCCTGTTCTTTTGCCTTTCGTTGTACTTAAGAAAAACAAAATTAATTTTTGGTAAATGACTTTCTTCAGACAAGGCTTGCTGGCATCCCTTTGGGCATCAGGGTCATCCTGTCTTTAGAGAGGCAGAGCCTATAATCACTGGACTGTATCTTAGGTCGATAGGGTAAAGTAGTCCTCTCCATCAACAGAAGAAGGGGATTTAGGTTTGAATGTGTGTGATCTACACAGATTTTACGCTCAATGATTTTTTTTTTTTTTTTTTTTTTTTTTTTTTAAAGATTTTATTTATTTATTTATTTGACAGAGAGAGATCACAAGTAGGCAGAGAGGCAGGCAGAGAGAGAGGAGGAAGCAGGCTCCCCGCCGAGCAGAGAGCCCGATGCGGGGCTCGATCCCAGGACCCCGAGATCATGACCCGAGCCGAAGGCAGCGGCTCAATCCACTGAGCCACCCAGGCGCCCCTACGCTCAATGATTTTTCACTGAAAATCAACGATCAGCCTTTTTCAAACCAGATTATCACTATTAGAACAGTTCTTACCTTTCTCATCTCGAGAACAACCATTTCTGTTGCCATTTATGTTGAAAAGAGTTTATGACAAAATAATTAGAAAAGGTCTAAGTTTATAATATATAAGGCATTAATAAATTAAAATTTAAAAACATAAGCATCCAGTAAGGGTGAAAAAATAACAAAGAAACCAGAGTTCACACAAGAATAAATACAGCCAGCAAAAACACAACTGAAATGTACAACTTTGGCCCCCAAATCCATTTATAGGAACTTTTCTTAAATAATCATATATAAGCCAAGAAGAACTATGTACAGAGATAGTAACCTGCAATTCTAAAATAGTAGTAAAAAGATTAAAGACAATCTGAAGGTCCATTAGTTGTGTTTAGATGAAATAAATCATGGTCCATTTTTATAACAGATTTCTAGGCAGCATTACAAATTTTATAATTGAAAAAAAAAGTGACCTAGAAAAATGTTTATGGTAAGTGGCAAAGGCAGGCTGTAAAACAATACATTCAACAGAAATCCTAATTTGCTACATACATGGTAAAAATACTAGAAGGAAATACACGAAGCTGTGAATAGTAGCTATTCCTGGGTGGTAGAATTATGGTTGATTTTGTTCCTTTGTTTAAAAATGGCCCTAAATACTTAAATTTTCCATGTTGTCTCAATATATTTTAAAATATATTTTTTAAAGATTTTATTTATTTATTTGACAGACAGAGATCACAAGTAGGCAGAGAGGCAGGCAGAGAGAGAGGAGGAAGCAGGCTCCCTGCTGAGCAGAGAGCCCGATGCGGGACTCGATCCCAGGACCCTGAGATCATGACCTGAGCTGAAGGCAGCGGCTTAACCCACTGAGCCACCCAGGCGCCCCTATATTTTAAAATATTTATCGGGGATAAACAGAAATCTTTTAGTTTATAGGCTTTTTTTTTTCTCATTTTCTTACAACTCCACCCAATACAGGCTTACCAATTTTCAACGGCTGTTTTAATTCCTGGAGTAGAGAATACATGATCTTTCTCTTGCCAAGACAACTAGTGTGAAGTCTAATAGTACCTGAATAGTAAATGTGTCTGTCTGCTGCCTTTCTGGTCCACTGGGCTGGACATGGAACAGTGGAAATCTGAAGGTGGCAGTTCACCCTCTCACCTTTCATGACCTTTCATTTGGAGCTGAGGGCATACAAAGGTGTGCTAAGACAGGGATGTAAGCAAGCCACAGTGAGAGTCCTAGAAAGAGGATTTATTAAGAATGAGGGGACATATTTGAGGAATGAGACATCTGAGCTGGCCTTGAAGGATCTGCAGGATTTCTCAGGATCAAAAGCATCATAGGCAGAGAAAACTACCCGAGTAAAGGTATGGAGGTATGGAAACACCTGCAGAAAGAAAAGACGGACAGATAAAAGGGAGGAGGGAGGTGTGCGTTGTGCCCTATCTTCTCACTTCCCTTTTATAGTCACTAAGGTGTACAGACCATTCAACGCACATGATTCCTCAGAATCTACTAGGATATAAAACTCTTCGTAAGTTTATACTCCAACGACTAAATTAGATAAGTTCTGCAAAGCAGGGGTCTTGCCTTAATCCTTTTTACATCCCTCATATCATTTTACACATAATACCTACTTAATAAATATTTTGGTTACTACTTAAGTTGAATTAAGGCGCAACTATAATATTATTATAATTCACGTCCTTACATTTTTCCTGAACTTGAAGTTTTCTTGTACACATGACCTCATTCACAAGTTGTCTCCTTGCCTCCTTTTCAAGTCTCAGCTCCTTGTCCTTCTCGGCCAACTTCCTTTCCTTCTCTGCCTCTAATATTCTGTCCAGTTCTTTCTCCTGAGCTCTCTCCTCCTCACGCCGCTGCGCCACATACTGAAGGTACATCTCCTGTTCTCTTGCCATCTCTTCCTACAAACAGAAGAATTACCTCATGTTGTTAAAATTGTAGGTGTGGTAATGGTATGGAGGATAAGTTTTAAAACAATCTTTTAGAGCTACAATCCCAATTTTTTAGAACTACATAATGAGACATTTATGGATGAAATATTCTCTCTCGTGTTTAGTTCAAAATATTCAAGAGCGGTGGTAGGGAATGGGTGGGGCACACACGAAATACAGAAAGGCCGTTAGCTGCTGGTTGTGGAAGCTAAGTGAAGGGCATATGGGTGTTTATTGTGCTATTCTTTGTACCTGTGCTTTATTATACATTTTTGAATAAGTTATTTCAAACACTTTCCCAAACTGTTTTTCAAAGCAGTTCCTGGATAATTTTCAATTATACAGCTTTATCTTCATTTATTTCCATTTAGGTAGGTTATGAAATTGTAACCTGATAAAGTAAGTCATTACTACTATGACAGCACTGCTTCTGACTACAAGATGGTCACTTGATCCTCTGATAACAGACATTCTCAGCCTTAGCTATACTCTGGAATCACCTGGGAGCTTTAAAAAGCACCAAGGGCTGAATCTCACCCTGAGAGTCCAATCTAACGAACAGTGTTTAAGTTCGCCAAGTGATTTTAATGTGCAGCTAAGACTGGGAACTGGGCTTTGCAATGCTGGCATTTTTAGTTGGCGTCTCTGTTGTTCATGGTATTATACTTGTGCCGTTCCATCCAATCTCTGTTCTGACTGCTTTTGAGAATATCATAAATCTGGGGGAGGACTGACAAGGTCTGAACTGTACCCTCAGAATAACTTGCATCCATAGTCTCATCTGTGGGGTAAATTTAACAAAAGAAGTGCAAAACTTATACTCTGAAAACTAAGAAATTGAAAAAATAAGTGGAAAGACATCCTGTATTCATGGATCAGAAGACAATACTGGTAAAATGGAAACTGTCTACATTTGGTCTACAGATTCAAAACAATCCCTATCAAAATCCAAAATGGTTTCTATGCATAAACCGACAAGCTGATTCCAGATTCATATGGAAATGCAAGAGAGCCAGAAAAGCCAAAACAATCTGAAAAAGAACGAAGTTGGAAGATTCACATTTCCTGATTTCAAATTTACTGCAGAGCTACAGTGATCAAGGCATATATATATGTGCTACTGGCGTAAGGACGGACACACAGATCAATGGAAAAGAATCAAGAGTCCAGAGATAAGCCCTCACATTCACCATCAACTGATTCTGACAAGTGTACCAAGACAATCCTATACCGTCTCTTCAACAATGGTGCTGGGACAACTGGGTATCTACGTGCAAAAGAATGCAGTTGGACCTCTACCTCACAACATACACAAAAATTAACTCAAAATGGATCAAAGGCCTAAATGGGAGAACTAAACCTATAAAATTTTAAGAAGAAAACATAGGACCACCATCTTCTTGACCTTGGGGTAGGAACTGATGTTTAGATATAACACTAAAAGCACAAGCAACAAAACAAAATGTAGATACATCGGACTTTACCAAAATTAAAACTTTTGTACTTCAAGGGATACCATTAATAAAGTGAAAAGACAACCCACAGGATGAAAAAAAAATATTTACACAGAGTTTATGGGTAAGGGACTTGTATCTAGAACATATAAAGAACTATTACAACTCAGTAATAAAGTCAAATAATCCAATTAAAAATTGGGGAAATGATTGGAATAGATTTCTTGAAATTTCAAATATGTTCAAATAGATTTCTCCAAAGAAGATATACAGATGGTTGATAGGCACAGAAAAAGAAGCTCAACATCATTAGTCATTAGGGAATGCAAATCAAAACCACAATAACAGATCACTTCAGACACACTAGGACGGTTAAAATAAAAGAGACAAACAATAACAAGTGCTAACAAGCATGTGGAGAAATCAAAACCTGCGACATTGCTAGTGAGAACATAAAATGGTGAAACCACTTTGGAAAACAATTTGGCAAGTACTCAAAAACTTAGGGTTACCTTAGGACTCATTAATTCTACTCCTAGGTATATGCCCAAGAGAAGCAAAAACCTATGTCCAAACAAATATTTATATGAGAATATTCAGAGTAGCATTATTTATAATAACCAAAATAATGCAAACAAATCAAATATCCATAGGCTGACAATGAAACATGGTGCATCGGTACAGTGAAGAATTATTCAGCCATATTAAAGAATGAACTATTCATACATGTTACAACATGGATAAGCCTTGAAACATTATGCCAAGTGAAAGATACCAGTCAAAAGGTCACAAAATATATAATTCTATTCACAATAAAGTCCACAATAGCAAATCTATAGAGACAGAAAATACATTAGTAGTTGCTTAGGAATGGGGGTAAGGAGGGGCACCTGGGTGGCTCAATTAAACTCAGGTCACAATTCCAGGGTCCTAAGATCCAGGCCCCAAGTTGGGCTCCCTGCTCAGCGGGGAATCTGCTTCTTCTTCTCTCTCTGTCCTATCCCCCACTTGTGTGCATTCTCCAACCCTCCCTCTCTCTCTCAAATAAATAAATAAAATCTGAAAAAAAAGGAATGGGGGCAAGGCGTGGGGAAGAGGGAAGAGTGAGATAATAAAAAGTTCTAAAATTGACTGTGGTGATGGTTGCACACTTATGTGAATATACCAAAAAGCCACTGAATATATATTTGAAATGGGAAAATTGTATGAATTATACCTTAATGAAGCTGTTAAAAAATAAGATAAAATTATCTGATGGAGAACAAAAAACCCAGTAATAAAAAAAAAGAAAGAAAAAAAGAAAGAAAAGAATCCAATTAGAAAACAGGAAAGAAATATGAGAAAACATTTCACTGAAGAGGATATACATATAGCAAACAAGCACATGAAAAACTGATCAACATCATTAGTTATTATGGAAATGTAAAATAAAAAAAACAATGAAATATCACTATACATCTATCAGAAGAGCTAAAGTAAAGAAGAGTGCCACCACCAAATGTTGGTGAGGATGTGGAGAAACTCAATCATCCATTCGTTGTTGGTAGGAATGTACCATTACTGATCACATGGTAAAGCTACTGTGAAAAATAGCTTGGCAGTTTTCTTTAAAAACAAAACAAACAAACTAAAACCAAACATGCAATCACAACTAACCTTCAAGGCCTTTTCCCCACAGAAACAAAAATTTGTGTTCACACAAAAACCTGTACACATGTAAATGGTAAAAACAGACCATGGTGCAGTCTTACCATGAACACTACTTGACAATAAAAATAAACACTACTGATACATCCAATAACCTGGATAAATCTCCAGAGAGTGACACTGAATGAAAATGTCAATCCCAAAAGTTTACATACTATATGATTCCATTTATAGAACACTCTTGAAATGACAAAATTATGGAATGGAGAACAGGTAGGCAGTTGCCAAGGATTAAGAAGGGGATGAAGACAAGAGGGAAGTGGATGTGGCCAAAGAAGGATTCTTCAGAATCCTTGTGATGGGAATGTTCTGTATCTTGACAGTTCAATGTCAATATCCTGGCTGTGATATTATACTATAGTTATTCAAGACATCATAGAGAAAAACTGAATAAAAGGTCCATGGCATCTCTTTGTATTATTTCTTTCAACTGCATGTGAATCTATAATTATCTATAATTATCCCAAAATAAAAAACTTAATTAAAAAAATAGTAAAAGATTCCTGGTTTCCAATCTGGTATATAAGGAGCTTAGAAGTGCCACTCTGGCATTCTAACAATAAGCAAAACGCTTAATAAATCAGCTTTTAATTTTAACTTAATAAATCAACAATCTTGGGGCGCCTGGGTGGTGCAGGCTGTTAGGCGTCTTGGTTTCAATTCAGATCGTGATCTCAGGGTCATGAAACCAAGCTTTGTGTTAGGCTCAGTGCTCAGCATGTTCTCTCTCTCTTTCTCTCTCTCTCAGAAATAAAAAAAAATCAATCTTAAAAAGAAATCAACAATCTTGGTTCCATAAGAGAAGTGAGGTCACAGGGCAAACCACTGCCCCCAGATTGGAGAGACAGACAGGTAAATACAGACAATGACAAATTACCATAGTGGAAACCCATGAGCAGAAACTTCTATGGGAACCAGTGCTGGGATAGGAAAACCTAGGAATGCAACTGATGCATTGCTAGGGGCTCAGTGCAGACATTTCTAAGAGTTAAAAACTCTAAGGGGACCCAGTCATGAAAGGTGGGGAAGACCACACTTTTGTGAGTTTTACCTCCTGAAGCTCTACCAAATTCTCACAGTGAATATCAGAGAAAAAGCCTTTCATGCTTCCTGCAGCAGAAGAAATGGAATCATTTTGATATACACCACCAGAACATGCTGTTCTTAGGTTTGCTCTCAGGAGCAAATATTTAACCAGAGCCTAACCTGCTGCGGTTTTTTTCTGAGCCTAACTGACCTGAGAGGAGGGAAATCCCAACTCCAGGACCCCTGTAGCCTTCCATGTGGGAAAACGGAAACACCACAATCAAGGATTCCAATGACTAGGGAGAGTCCAGACCCAAAGGCACCAGCTCTGAAGACAGAGGGAGAATCTCTTCCTCCACTTGACTGGATTTTTATGGCTTGGAGCTGACCTCACTCTTCTATTGTAGTTATTACCACAAAGGCTCAAAGCCAGCAGAACACTAGATGAGGCCTGAGTCCTCTGTAACACTGGTGTGGTCCAATGGGTCTAGCACATCTCTGAACATAGCAGCCCAGAGGACCCAGATTTTATCTCCAGTCTTGAAGAGGCCCCAATTGTCCATAAATCTAGATAATTCTTCCTACAGACAAACTGCCTCCCAAATTAGCAGGGCCATGTGCCTCCACTTTGTGGGGACCTCCCATACTATTCAGCAGGCACTGGAAGGAGTAAGCTTGATGGCACCCCATGAAAGAGACACTTGACTAGACTCCCAGATTTTATAATACCAAGGCAGCCCACAAGCCCAAGGCTAGCTTTCAGGTGCCAAGCCTGCAACCCACCATGTAGAGCAACCTTCCTGTCTCCTGGTCCTGGAGCTCCCATGCCAAATCTGTCAGGAAGCAATGTCTGTGACCTTTTAAATAGCAGGGGGCCTTGTACTAGCAGCTCCACCAGTTGGGGTGCCTAGCGATCTTATATTGAGACAATATGAAGTAAGCTCCTCTCTTTAAAACAAGTGATTACCTCACTACAGAGCCCAATGTTAATGTCTCAGAGGCCTTCAGAGATCCCAAGGCTCCCTCTCTCCCAAACAACATCCCTGACGGCAGGCTTGACAATCTTCCAGAAAACGACCCTAGGGATTCGGCAGTTCCTCAGAGCTCGTCCCATCTGCACAATTGTCCATTTACGACTCTGGTAGCCACTGGGACAAAGGCAATCACCAGACATTCCTGGCTCTATTAGACACAGATGCCCAAGTCAGTGATTCTAAACTCAGTCATGGGCACCATGCATTCCTTTCCAAGGTGCACCCTGGGCAACCCCACAGAGCTCACTGAGATCTGCTCAACTAGCAATAGAGCCCATACCTGGAGTTCCACCCTGAGCCAGGCCTCTAGTATGTACAGTTGACCCTGACTGTGGAAATGCAAAATGCTACAGCCACTTTGGAAGACAATTTGGCAGTTTCTTAGAAAACTAAACATATTCTTACCATATGACCCAGAAAATACACTCCTTGGCATTCACCCAAATGATCTGAAAACATACAGCCACACAAAAGCCTGCACACAAATGTGTATAATAGCTTTAGTCATAATCACTAAAAGCGGAAGCAACCCACGATATCCTTCAGTAAGTGACTGGATAGTCTGTGCTCCATCCACACAATGGAATATTATTAAGAGTGAAAAGGAAATGAGCTGTAGAGTCAGGAAAAGGTATGGAGGAAACTTAAATGCACAGTACTTGGTGAAATAAGTGAATTTAAAAAGGCATCATACTGTATGATTCCAACTTGATGACATCCTAGAAAAGGTGAAACTGTGGAGACAGTAAGAAGATATGTAGTTTCTATGTGGTTTCTATGGGTTTGGAGTCAGGGGAGAGGAATGAACCAGGGGAGCACAGAGGATTTTAGGATAGTGAAATTACTGTATGATACTTTCATGGTGGCTACATGTCATCTTACATTCGTTCAAACCCATAGAATGTACAACACCAAGAGTAAACCTTCATGTAAACTATGGACTCTGGGTGATAAGGATGTGTCGATGTGGCTTCATCAGTGGTGACAAATATCCACTCTGGTTGGGGGATATTGGTAGCACAGGAGGCTACGTCCTATGTAGGGGATGTAGGGGCAGGGGCTACCTGGGAAATCTCTGTATCTTTCACTTAATTTTGCTCTGAACCGAGAACTGCTCTAAAAAATAAAGTTTATTTTTAAAAAGAAACAAAAAAAAAAAAAATAGTACCTACGGGAAAGGCACAATGACCTCAAGATTTCAATACAAATTTCAAACGAACAGACAACAGAATACATACCCAACGCTTTTCTCTACTCTCTGCCTGACAAAATTTTACATATCTTTCAAGGTCCAACTTGAATACCACTTCTTCAGTGACATTTTTGCCAGCTCCATGGCATACTTAGTCACCCACTTCCTTCTCTCCCATCCTGCTATCACAATGCTAACTCCACCTTATAGGAAGGCTCCAAATTCAATGGGCATCAGAATCCCCTGGGGGAGCTTGTTGAAACAGAGTTCTTGCTCCTGCCAAGATTTTGATTTGGAGACTCTGATTCTGGAGGCTATGAATTTCTATTTCTAACATCCTCCCAGATGATGCTGACATTGCTGGTTCATGGACCACACTTAAGAGTAGCATAGTATGGTTCACACGTGGCTGGCTCCTGTAAGACCGAAAGCTGAGCGAGCTATCTTATTCAGCACATAGTAGTAGCACATTCTGAATAAACATCTTACTCTTTTTTGCTTCTTTTTATCAGCATCTTCCTGTAAGTCTTGAAGGGCCCTTTGTACAAGCTTCATGTCCAAATCCTGTTCTTCTCTATATTCCTGCTGAATATGTTCTATCTTCTCTCGGAGGGCTTTCTGCAAAGCAGCCCTAATTTCCTGTTTTGCCTTCTGTTTCTTTAGCTTATCCTGTTCATTCTCGAGTTTCACCTGTGCTTTGTCATTTTCCTAAGGCAAAATAATAATGAAGATTACGCATCAGTACAGTTGGACAAAACAAAACAAAAGGTAATGCATTTCACTTAAGAGACTGAGAATCAAGTGTTTCTTGGAGATACACACACCTGAATTTAGAGGGACTGTAAGATGGAAAACTTGACTTTTCGTTGCTGAGTCAGCAATAGAACTTTGTGCTGTGCATGATTATGAAATAATAAATGGTTGTGGAGTTCAAAATACAGAAAAGTATAGAGAGAAATCACTTTTAATCCTAGTACCCACCACCCACTACCACACTCAACATTTCAGTGTATTGGCCTTCTAGACTTTACTCCTCTATGTACACCTACAACATCCAGATATGGCCATATTATTAAGGAGCTATAGGAGCCCCAAACTGGAAAATGTGCCATCAGCTACATATACAAAATTAAATTGTATGCATTTTGTTTTTTAAAAGTATTCCCCCATTCCTTTCATTTTCTTATCTTTCTGATCCTCTGAGGTGGCTTAACTGCCTGGCCAATCAAGCAGTTTTAACTAGGGCACCAATATTGTAAGGCATTGTGGGTATGCTAGAAAATCTGGGTACAGTATAAACTGCAGCATTAGTCCTTGTGCCAGAGGCAGCTGAGCAGTCCTGGAGGGAAAAGTACTTGCCCAGCTGGGACAAGAGATGACATGGCGATAGTGAGGATGGTATACAATTCCCAGTGTGATTTAACTGAAATTCACAACAGCCACAGTCACCATGATCACTGGTTTGTGAGAACAGTTACGTGCTAGACTTTCTTTCCTATTAATGTCATGAATAGTAAATCCTGAATTGTGAGGGTCAAAAGAAAATGTGAAAATCCTCTGCTACATCTAAGGAAAAGCAATGGCTATCAAAAATGAAAGTCAGTATAATAGCAGGCCATATTTTTTTTTAAAGTAAGCCTGACTAGGGGTGCCTGCGTGGCTCAGTGGGTTAAAGCCTCTGCCTTTGGCTCAGGTCATGATCCCAGGGTCCTGGGATCGAGCCCTGCATCGGGCTCTCTGCTCAGCCTGCTTCCCCCTGTCTCTCTGCCTACTTGTGATCTCTGTCTGTCAAATAAATAAATAAAATCTTAAAAAAAAATAAAGTAAGCCTGACTACACCAGGATGAAGCAATCAGCCAAATCCCCATTATGAGACATGGGGAAGATAGGATAGGACAGGACAGAAGTGTTCAAGATAAAGAGACCTAAAAGCAGTTCATCGTGTCTTGGTTTCTCTGGGGTAGTTCTGACTGTGCACCTGTTGTGCTGATGTAATGAATTTATGGCATCCCTTTCAACCTCAATTGTGCCTTACTTTGAATATGATAGAGTCTCCCTTTCTAGAGAGACTATTAGAACATGTTTGATTCTGATTTAAATATCTAATAGTTCAGACAATGATGGAAATTTGATATTGATTTTAGATAATAAAAAGGAATCACAGTTTATTTTTTTAGGCTGATATTGGCATGTATAAGAAAATGTCCTTAATCGTGTCATTGAGACATGTACTTGACATGTATTTAAGGGGGAAATGACATGCCTGAGCCACTCTGGCGTCCCAGTAAGACTGTCTTTTGTACCCTCATGTAATGACTGGTGGTGGGAGCCCCTACATAACTTCAGGGTGGGGCTGGTAACCAAAAAGGCCAAACCATATGATTAGACGGTTGAAACTTTCAGTTCTAGATACTCCTCTACCTCCAGAGAAGAGAGGGGCCAGAAACTGAGTCCAATCATCAATGGTAAATGATTCAATTAATCATGCCTATATAAGAAAACCTCCATTAAAATACCAAATAATAGGGTTGGTGAACACATGGAGGTTTTGGGAACACAGTATGCCCAGAGAGGGTGTGCAAGCTCTGTGTGCTGCCCACCATACCTTGTCCTATGCATCTCTTCCATTTGCCTGTTTCTGAATTTACCTTTTACAATACACCAGTATATAGCAAGTAAAGCACTTTCTGGAGGTGTCTGAGCTATTTTAGTGAATTATCAAACTTAAGGGGAGCTAAGAGAAACTCTGATTTTGTAGCCACGTTGGACAGAGATGTGGGTACCCTGAGGACCTAACCACTTGTGACTGGCCTCTGGAGTCCAAGCAGTCTTCTGGACTGAGCCCTTAAACCTGAGGAGTCTAATGCTATCGCTGGTAGCTAGTGTCAGAATCCAATCAAATTGTAGGCCACGGAGGGTAGGGTCCATGGAGAATTAGAGAATTCTTTGGTGTGAGGAAAAAACCCACACATTTGGTGTCAGAAGTATTGTGAGTAAAAATGACTCACTAGGTATCTTACAACAGAAGTAATTTGGGGGCCATCATTTCAATTTTCTTAGAGAAGCTAAAATATTTAGACATCTTCAAACTCTCCAAAAGAAAACAGTCTCAAACCCAGGAAGATGTTTAGGGCTCTGAAGTATCTTACCTTTATCTTACCTTTAGCATTTCTTATGGTTCTAAATTCTTACCTTTAGCATTTCTTATGGTTCTAAATTTCAATACTTGGGACTTCCCAGGAAAATACACATTTTTCCTAAATTTGGTTGACATTGAAGTACTAGTTGCTGGAAGCTTTATATACATATAGAATTGCTTCTTTTTTTAGTGCTTTCATACATTTCCAGTGACAGTTCTAATTTCTCTATAGTAGGGGCAATGACCTTGTTGGAACAAAATGATTGATTTTGGTGACTGGGGCAAAGGGGCCACTGTAGCCGTTGTATAGCACTTTACATAAGATTTGGAAACTGTCATTTATCCGTATCAAAGAATGGGGGGATGTTGCCAAACTGCCACCAGCCCTTCATGGTACTGCCCATGATTATCACATTTCATCCTCACAACAAAGACAAGTGCCTTCTGCCTCATTTTTTAGAGAAAGAGACCAAGTCACAGTAGTGAAGTAACTTGCCCTGTGCACTGGGATGGCACTGTTGACTGGGCCTCAGAATCCAAGGCTATGACCATGGTCATTGCCCGGGGAACTATCCAGGCCATGAGGCGAAGGGCATGGTAGCGGGTCTACAAACTGCGTGCTATGCCCATCGAGTAGATCGTCACACAACAAGCATCACAAAAGGCCCACCACAAAGCGTGCCTCCTCCTCCTTCAGCTGCTGCTCGGCCTGCCTCTGCGCTTTGATGCTCGTGATCTGGGCATTAAGCCCCAGGCGTGTGTTCTCCACCAGCTCTTTCTGCCTCCTCGCCTCTTTGGCTTCTCGCTTTTCCTTGGTTAATCGGTCTTCCTCCCAGAGCTTTGAGAACATCTGCTCTTCCACGCGTTTTTGCCTTTTCAGCTCTTCATTGAAAGCTATCTGTGCTTTCCGCTCCTCGCTCACCTTCTTCTCATGGATGCAAAACAATTCAGCACGGAGCTCCTCACACCGTTCTCTGAAAGGAGAATTTTTAAGAGGCAAAACCCAGCCTCTCATGAGACACTGCTCTATTTAAGCACACATCTGCACAGACACTGAAGTATGAAAAGTGAAAGACCTCGAGGTAGGCCACCAGAGCAGAGAAGACATGTGAGGGGCAGCAGAGAGACTGGCATGAGGGCACAGACAAAACACAGGCACCAAAGTCTGGCCGAGCAGACTTTGAAACCGTAGTCTGATATTTCTGTGTGACCGTGGATCAAAAACTCGACCTATCTGAGCCTGTTTCTTTATCTGTAAAACAATTCTCTTTCAAGGTTCTGGTAAGGATCAGAGAAAATGGATGAAAATATCTGGTAGATAATAGAAGCGAAATACATGGTAACTATTATTATGATCGCAGAGGAAACAGAAGAGGCATGGGTCCCTGCAATATTACATGTAGATTAAGGCTTTGGTAGGAAGAGGCCCTGAAAGCCAAGAACAAAGCTACGGGTTGGCATATCACGGTAAAGCTGCCCCCAGTGCCCCTGGATTCTTGGTGGGACTCATGTCACTGAAGAGGTTTCTGCCAGAGCTGGGAAAATAGCCCAAATGCTACCTTTTCATATCTAGGCTAATGTCACCATTCCAGAAGAAATGCTCTCTCTGTAAGTGTTTAAGCCCCATCCTTCCTTTCAGTCTCAGTAATTCAAATTTCTCAGAAGTTCTTCCTTGAGCCTGTTTTTAGTTTAAGGGCTATGATATTCAATACTGTCCACACTTTAGAATTACTTAGGGGTATCTATAAAATCCCACTCTCCACTTCTTCCTTCTGCTACTCCCAGTCCAGACTAGTTAAATCAGAATATCTGGGGGCAGAATCTAAGCACCTATATTTTTTCAGAGCGCCTCAGAAACTTCTGGCATATAGTCAAGTTTGAGAACCTCTGATTCAAAGTAATACTTATAAAACACCAAGTCTTCCTAGTTTCATCAAGTTCAGCACCAAGAAGCTGAAATTTGAGAATTGGCTCAATAAAGAACTTCAAAGAATTTTAGTTGCTAAGGTTGAAAGAAAGGTTGAAGTCTAAAACTACAAGCATGGGCAATACACAGAAATTGACATTTATCAGATAAGGTTAAGTATTGCTCAACAATTGATGAGGACTAGTCTCATTTCCCTGACTAAAGGGGACTATCTGTAAGGGCTGGGACTCAGGATTATTGGGTTATTATATTTCAGGAATATATTCCCCATACTACCTACCCAATGTCCATTAAATAATTGTTGGTTAAATTGATAAAAAGTTATGCTTATTAGCAAAATAATGGTAACTGGCAGTTATCTATATTCTGTGAAAAGCTCAAAAAGATTACAGAAGCTGAAATTGCTAAGTTACCAAAAACAAACAAACAAACAAAAAATCACTTTAACATTGAAAAACAAATTCATCAGTGAAATTCTATCAGAATTGGCCATGACAATAAATTAAAGTCTTTCCTAATCCTATGACTTATACTCCAGAAAAGTTATTCAGTTAATAAAAAACTGAAGCCTAAGAACAACAACTATGGCTTATGATATTTAAAAAAAAAAAAAAAAAAACTTTCTGGGGTGCCAGGGTGGCTCAGTCATTAAGCGTCTGCCTTCGACTTAGGTCATGATTCCAGGGTCCTAGGTTCGAGCCCTGCATCAGGCTCCCTGTTTAGCAGAGGGCCTGCTTCTCTCTCTCCCTCTGCCTGCTGCTCTGCTTACTTGTGCTCTCTATCTCTCTGTCAAATAAATAAATATTTTTTTTAAAAACCTTTCTAATTATAAAACTAATACATACAGAAAACTGGAAAATATAGAAAAGTATGAAAATAAAAATATGCTTAATCCCTCTCCCCAGAGATAACTGCTTTTAGCATGTTAGTGTATTTCATTCTAGTCTTATGTATGTGCATTTTTATTAGAATTGGGGTCATTCTGTGTATCTATGTACTTATATTGATATCTCCCTATATCTTAATTTTCCACCTAACATTATTTTGGGAATATCTCTTCATGGAATCTTCTTAAAATACCTAACCCCAAAACTTTATTATAGTTTACTAAGCTATGGAATAGAAGCTAGAGCCTTTAAATATACCAATTTATTTAAATATTTCCTTGTTTGATGAATGTATAGGTTTCTTCTGACTCTTACAATAATGTTGCAAAGAATATTTATAAATGTAGCTCTTTCTGCTTATTTCTGATGATTTCCTAAGGTATTCCTTTCCTTAATATAAAATCAGAGTACAAAAATGTTGTAAGGCACCTGATGAATTTTGTTGTCAAGAAAGCCTAAATTAACACTGTATGAAGGTGCTCCTATCAAGTATTTCTTTAGATCAGTAAATCTTCAAACTTTGATTAGGTATCCTTTTCAGTAAAAAAAAAAAAAAAAAAAATTCTACGCACCCACAAACAGGTAGGATTATTACTTATAAATTGTATGCAATTATTACTATATTACTATATCACCTAAATTATTAAATATAGCAAAAACAAAAACCAAAGACAGATGAGATTTAAATAAAAAACATCAAATATTTCCTCCCTACATCCTAATGATTCATCTGTTCACTTAACCTTGAGAACACTTGATTCAGGGAAGCTCATTTTTATCTACAGAGAAAAGTGTATCTCTCTATTTTTATTAAAATAATCATTGATAAGAGGAAAACCTTATGTTTGTGAATGTTTTAATTCACCATAAAATCTTATTTTATCCTCACATGGGTCTTATAACTTAGATGGAGCAGCAAGTATTATTCCCATTTTAGAGTTACAGCAATTGAAACTCAGGAAACCTTAATGTCTTCCCAAGCCACATGGCCAGTAGTTGTAATATTATTAACAACAGTTACTAAGTGTTTATTATTTGCCAGGTGCTGTTCTGAGCAGTTGTACGAACTCTTATAATCTTCATAACAACCAATGTTGCAACATCACTCCAAGTTCATTCTTATTATCTCCAGGTTAGATAAAATGGAAGCACAGAGCAGTTAAGCATCATGGGTAAGTTCATACATTTCATATGTGCTAGAGCTGGGACTGAAGACCTGGTAGTCTGGCCCTGGAATCTGGATTCTTTGGTACTTCATTCTATCACCTCTATCAGTAATTAACAGAGGCAAGACAATCCTCAAGTGTTCTGACACATCTTAGGGTATTCCTTTAATAAAAACACAAAAACAAAATAAAGCCAAAAAATGTCTACTTTAATCTGGGATCTAATCACTAATTGCATATAAATACAGGATACTTAAAAACAAATTTCAGGGGATGTCTGGGTATCTCAGTGGGTTAAGCCTCTGCCTTCAGCTCAGGTCATGATCTCAGGGGCCTGGGATGGAGCCCCACGTCGGGCTCTCTGCTCAGCGGGGAGCCTGCTTCCTCCTCTTTCTCTGCCTACTTGTGATCTCTGTCAGATAAATACATAAAATCTTAAAAAACAAAAAATAGCTCTAGCTGCCATCTTGCATCCCTGCGTGTGTGCACCTAATCTCAACTGGTCTGACAGAGACCGCCTACACGCCAACCCTACTCCCGCCAGGGCAGTACTGTTTCCGCTCCAACAAGACTGATGAAAGAAACTATCACCCACCAGGAGAAACTCACCTAACTGCAAGCACAAGTGCGCATTGGTGGCAAAGGAATTGCTCGCCAAAAGAAGAAGGTGGTTCACAGAAGAGCTACAGCCAATGATAAAAACCTTCAGTTCTCCTTAAAGAAGTTAGGGGTATACAATACCTCTGGTATTGAAGAAGTGAATAGTTCACAAACCAAAGAACAGTGATCCACTTTAACAACCCCAAAGTTCAGGCATTGTTGGCAGCGAACACTTTCACCATTACAGGCCACGCTGACACAAAGCAGCGATGGAAAAGCTAGCCAGTATCTTAAGCCAACTTGGTGCTGACAGTCTGACCAGTTGAAGAAGACTGGCTGAAGCTCTGCCCAAACAATCTGTGGATGGAAAAGTCCCTCTTGCTATCGGAGAGGAGGAGGAGGATGAAGCAAGCTCAATTGAGTCAATTTCTGCAGAAGATAAAACTTGAAGAAGTTACTGGGAGCTGTTATTTTTATTATGACTGCTTTTTAAAAAATTTTATCCCTGGATCTGATAAAATCTAGATCTCTAATATTTTTAAGCCCAAGCCATTGGACACTGCAGCTCTTTTCAGTTTCTGCTTATGCACAATTCATTCTTGGAAGCAAATTAAGCTGAGGAAGCCTGGGAATAAAGTTTGAAACAAGGTTAATAAAGTTCTTTGCCTGGGATATAGTTTTATTTTTTATTTCACTGACACTGATTTGTACACAGAAAGCAAAGTTGTTTGTAGAAAGCTAATCCTGGCATGTAATATGGCCAGTAATCTTTGATGAAATTTGATTAAATATTTTTAAGTGGCCATGTAATAAAAAAAAATTCACGATGTATCAAAATCATGATCCATAAAAGAAATATTGATAAACTGGATTTCATCAAACTTAAAAACTTTCTCTCTGTGAAAGACCCTGTTAAGAGGAAAAAAACAAACTACAGACTAAGAAGAAAAATGTTTCCAAACCACTTATCCCATACAAAGGTCTCATTTCTAGAATATATAAAGAGCAGGGGCACCTGGGTGGCTCAGTCAGGTAAGTGTCTGCCTTTGGCTCAGGTCATGATCCCAGGGTCCTGGATCAAGCCCTTCATCTGGCTCCCTGATCAACGGGAAGCCTGCTTCTCCCTCTCACTCTGCCTGCTACTCCCCCTGCTTGTGCTCACGAGCTCTCTCTCTGTCAAATAAATAAATAAAATCTTTTTATAAAATAGAATATACAAGAACTCTAAAAACTTAATAGCTAATCCAAATAGAAAATGGGCAAAAGACATGAAGAGACATTTCACCAAAGAGGATATACAGATAGCAAATAAACACATAAAAGTAGTTCAACATCACCAGCCATTAGGGAAATGCTGATTAAGACCTTGATGAGATATCAGGGGTGCCTGGGTGGCTCAGTGGGTTGAAGCCTCTGCCTTCGACTTAGGTCATGGTCCCAGAGTCCTGGGATCAAGCCCCACACTGGGCTCTCTGCTCAGCAGGGAGCCTGCTTTCTCCTCTCTCTCTGCCTGCTTCTCTGCCTACTTGTGATCTTTGACTGTCAAATAAATAAAATCTTAAAAAAAAAAGACCTTGATGAGATATAAATACATACCTCTGTTCAAATAGTGACAATATAAAAATCTGGCAAGACCATGGAAAAACTTGGTCTATTTACATTACTGGTGCAAATATAATATGGGACAACCATGCTGGAAAACACTTTGGTAGTTTCTCTAAAAATGAACATACACAGAGAGACCTGGCAGTAGCCCAGGACAATGATCCTAGAGAAATGAAAATTTACAATCACACAAAAATCTGTATACAAATGTTCACATTAGATTTATTTATAATAGCTAAAAACTAGAAACAACCAAAATATTCTTCAGTAGTGAATGGTTTGCACAAACCTAAGTACATCCATGCAAGGGACTATAAAGGACCAACTATTGACACATGCAGCAACTGGGATGGACCTCAAAAGCACTATATTGTGTAACAAAAAAAGCCCATCTCAAAACCTCACATATTGTATGTAACATTCTTGACATGGCAAAAATGATGGAAATGGAGAAGAGATTAGCGGTAGGCAGAAATTAGGAATGGTGGGGGTGCGAGGAGTGGATGTGACCATAAAGGGGTGGTATGAGGGAGATCTTTGTGGTGATGGAAGAGTTGTGTACCATGATTGTGCTGGCGAGTTACTTGGATCTACACATGATAAAATGACACCGAACTGTGCACACATGTTGTACCACTGCCAATTTTCTTCATATTGTGCTATAGTTATATTAAGATATAACCATGGTGAGAAACTGGGATAAGGGTACATGGCACCTCTGTACTATCTTGACAATTTCTGTGAATGTGTAATTACACATTTACATTACACATTTAAATTATTTTAAAATTTAAAATAAGAGAAATCATTGACTGTCACGTAATTATTATTCATTTCATTCCATTATTACTGACATTAATTTTTCTGTTTAGAGGAATGGAACACTAAAAATGACCCATTCCAGGCATCAAATATTCTAGGTACCTAACAGATATGAAAGCATGTGGCTACCAAAAGATACATACAAGCATGTTCACAGCAGCTGCAGTCATAAGAGTCCCAAACCAGAAATAACTGAAATGCCTATCACCTGGGAACTGAATAAATTGTGGCATATCATACAGGGGGATACAAAAAGGAGGAGGAGGAGATAGCAGAGGAGGAGGAGCAGCAATTCCATCTTGCTCTACATATGTATTAAAGCTCCAGTTATATTTTCGATAATGGGGCCTTTATTCATTTATTTATTTATTTATTTACTGCTGAACTAGCATGATCTTTAAAAAGATTATTTGTTTATTTATTTGAAAAAGAGGCAGAGAACATGCAAGCGGGGAGAGAGGCAGGTGGAGAGGAAGAATCCTCAAGCAGACTCCATGCTAAGCCCAACAACAGGGCTCAATCCCAGGACCCTGAGATCATGACCTGAACTGAAATCAAGAGTCAGACACTTGACTGACTGAGACACCCAGTGCCCCAGTGGGGCCTGATATCGTTGGTCAAAATTCAATCCTCATCCTTCACTCTCATAAAGAATTAAAACTACGTGTGATGCTCTGTATTGAAGAATTGGCAATATTACATTAAAAATACTAAAACAATTTGTTTTCAGATGAATTATAACACTGTAGGATACAACTGTTTTTTCAAAAGCCTAAAAATTTACCTACTTAGCAAGTTATACAACTTCTCTATGAAGCTGTGTTGAACAACATTTACCAGGGAGTGGAAAATATATGAATGGTCATTGAAATTCCCTTGCCAGTGTCCCCTTTGTCCCTCCCTGCGTCTTCTCCTCCAGCACCCAGTAGGGAGTGTCTGAGTCCTACCAAGGACGGTGGTGAGGTTACACTTTACATAGGCTAGAAAATACAAGTGTAATTCTGTCTTGGTTACTACAAGCTTTAAGACTCCAGAAAAGTAATACCTGTGGAACTCAAGTTACCTATTTGCTAGATGAAAAAAGTGACGAGTCCCTTCTGGCCCTATGCATTACTACTCTCGTTTTCTTCACTGCCCTCCTTCAGCAGTTCCCCAAGCCCTGGAACTTTCCATTCCCTCAGTTTGAGCAGTCTAATTCTCTGCTAGCTCAGCTGTATCTGTAATTTGTACACACTACTCATTGATATAGCTTACTTGTCCTCCTGGGCCTCTACTAGGAGGATTTAGGGCAGTCTATATGATTAATAACAACTTCATAGCAGAGAGAGAGGAGGTGGCAAAAGCTCTGCCTTTGAAACCATATCTTAATCCTCTACATGCCTGGTTTTGCTGCTTCCTTGCACCTGTTGATCTTTGGATTTCTAATCTGCTCAAATTTTGCATGCTGTATAAAATGAACTCTTGTATTCCATCTGAATTGTGCTAGACTTTTAACTCGGGGTTTACATTTACTTTGTTATGTTACTTTGTTACATTATTCTGTTCATGAATCCAGAGTAACATAATATACAACCTGCCCGGCTCACATTTGGTGACCTGATAGCTTAAGTGACACTCATTTGTTGTTGTTGTTAAGCCAATCAATCTATTATTTAATCACAGAATCTGGCACAAAGTAGGGGTTCAGAAATATTTATTTAATTATTGAATGATAATGGCTATGTTTTAAGCATTTCTAGGCAACATCTGAACTTTAAAGATCCCTTCTGAAGATAAAAATTTTAATCACTTACTCCAAAATTAAGACACCCATAAAGTGGATAATCTGGAGCATTGCAAGGGTTACATCATGTGATCATCACTACATTAAGAAACATGAATGAGGGGCACCTGGGTGGCTCAGTCATTAAGTGTCTGCCTTTTGCTCAGGTCATGATCCCAGGGTCCAGGGATGGAACCCCGCATCAGGGACCCTGCTTAATAGGAAGCCTGCCTCTCCCTCTCTCACTTTCCCTGCTTATGTTCCCTTTCTCGCTGTGTCTCTCTCTGTCAAATAAATAAACATAATATTTTTTTAATTAAAAAAATAAAAGAAACATGAGTGAAAAGAGGAGGCAAAATCAACATATCATCCTGAGACAAGTAATTCACACTTTTATAAGGCATTATTAGAGGCACTGAAAATATAACTGAGGACTTACATATATAATGAAATTATAAATATGTAAATATGTCCTTGCTCTAAGAGCTGAACTATTCAGCTATTTATTTAGCTATATATTCAGGTATTTCTCTCCTGAAGCAATCCAATAAAGACTGGAGGAGGTAACTGCTTCTTCAAACGTGAAGAGAGCAATACAGGACTTCAAGGAACACAAAAAAATCAGGAAAACATGATGCTACCAAAGGAACACAATAATTTTCCAGTAACCAATCCTAAAGAATTCAAAATAATTGTTCGAAAGAAGCTCTGTGGGAGATGCCCAGGGGGCTCAGTTGGTTAAGCATCTGCCCTTGGCTCAGGTCATGATCCCAGGGTCCTGGGATCAAGCCCCGTGCTGAGCTCCCTGCTCAGCGGGGAGCCTGCTTCTCCCTCTACCTCTGCCTGCTGCTCCCATTTCTTGTGCTCTCTCTCTGTCAAATGAATGAATGAATGAATAAATAAATAAATAAATAAATAAATAAATAAAATCTTAAAAAAAAAAAAAAAGAAGAAGAAGCAGCCCAGTGAGCTACAAGAGAACATGGACAAACAAAATCAGGAAAATAATATGTGAACAAACTGAGAGTTTCAACAGAGAGATAGAAATCATAAAAGAGAGCCAAACAGAAATTCTGGAGCTAAAGAATACAATGGGTGAAATGAAAAATGCAAGAGAGGGTATCACCACCAGATCTGATCAAATCGAATAAAAATCTAAGAATCAAAGATAGGAAATTCGGAAGTATCCACAGTGGCTGAACAGAAAAAAAAAAAGAAAACAAGATCCAACTGTATGATGCTTGCAAGACATTCACTTCAGCTTTAAGGACATATAAAGCCTGAAAAGTGAAGGATGGAAAAATTCCTTGCAAAGAGAAACCAAATGAGAAGGGGTGGCTAAACTTAAATCGGACAAAACAGATTTTAACTCAAAAGCTATTAAAAAAAAAGACAAAGTAGGTCCCTATGTAATTATAAAGGATCAATTCATCAAAAGAATATAATAATTATATATATATATATATATATATATACACACCTAACACCTAAATATATTAGGCAAATATTAACAAAGTTGAAGGGAGAAATTGCAGCAATGCAGTAATAGCAGGGGATTTCAATACTTCACTTTGAACAGGAAATAGATCATCTAGAAAGAAAATCAATAAGGAAACACAGAACTTGAAGTACACTTTAGATCAAGTGGAACTCACAGACATACACAGAACATTTTATCCACCAGCAGCAGAATACACATTCTTCTCAAGCACCTGTGGAGCATTCTTTAGGATATATTATATGCTAGGTCACAAAAAATGTCTTAACAAATTAAAGAAGATTAAAATCTTATCAAGTATCTTTTCTGACCATAATGGTATGGAACTAGAAATTAATAACAGGAAGCTGGAAAACTAACAAATAATGTGGAAACTAAAAAACACACTTCTGAACATCCAGTGGGCCAAAGAAGAAATCAAAAGGGAAATCAGAAAATATCTTGAAACAAATGAAAATGGAAACATGACATACCACACTTACAGGATGCAGCAAAAGCTGTTTTAATAGGGAATTTTATAGCAATAAACACCTATATTAAGAAAAAAGAAAAACCTCAAGTGAACAACTAATTTTACTTCAAGGAACTAGAAAAAGGACAAACTATTCCCAAGGTTAGCAGAAGAAAGGAAATAGCAAAGATCAGAGCAGAAATAAATAAAATAGAAACTAGCAAAATAATAGAAAAAAATCAATGAAAGTAAAAACTGGTTTCTGGAAAAAATTAACAAAATTGACAAACCTTTAGCTGGACTAAGAAAAAAGAGAGAAGACTCAAATAAATAAAATCAGAAATGAAAGAGGAGACATTACAACTGACACTTCAAAAACATAAAGGATCATAGAAGACTACTATGAATAATTACAAGCCAACAAATTAAATAGCCTGGGAGAAACGGATAGATTCCTAGACATATATAACCTATCAAGATGGAATCATGGGGCACCTGGGTGGCTCAGTGGGTTAAGCCTCTGCCTTCAGCTGAGGTCATAGTCTCAGGGTTCTGGGATCAAGCCCCACATTGGGTTCTCTGCTCAGCAGGGAGCCTGCTTTCCCTGCTCTCTCTCTGCCTGCATCTCTGCCTACTTGTGATCTCTTTCTCAAATAAATATTTTTTTTAAAAGACTGAATCATGAAGAAATATAAAATTTGAAAAGACCAATAATGAGTCAGGAGATTGAATCACTAATCAAAAAATCTCCCAATAAAGAAAATCCCAGGACTACGGTGGCTTCATTGGTGAATTCTGCCAAACATTTAAAGAAGAATTAATGCCAATCCCTCCCAAAAATTGAGGAAGAGAAAACACTTCTAAATGCATTTTATGAGGCCAGCACTATCCTGCTACCAAAGCCATAAACGGACATTCAAGAAAAGGAAATTACAGGCCAATATCCCTGATGAACATCGATGCAAAAATTCTCAACAAAATACTAGTAAACCAAATTTAACAGCATTTTAAGAGGACCATACACCAAGATCAAATGGAATTTATCCCTGGGATGCAAGGGTGGTTCAATATACACAAATCAATAAACGTGATGCACATTAACAAAATAAAGGATAAAAATTGTAAGATCATGACTTTAGAGGCAGAAAAAACATCTGACAAAATTTAACATAGTTTCATGATAAAAACTCTTAACAAACTAGGTACAGAAGGAATGTGACTCAACACAGTAAGGGCCATATATGAGAAGCTCCCAGCTCACATCATGCTCAGAGGTAGAAAGTTGAAGGCTCTTCCTCAGAAATCAGGAACAAGATACGGGTGCCCATTCTTGCCTCTTTTATTCAGTACAGAGTTGGAGATCTTAACTAGAGCAGTTAGGCAAGAAAAGGAAATAGAAAGCATCTAAAATGGAAAAGAAGCAAAACTGTCTGCACATGAAAGATCTTATATATAGAAAACCCTAAAAGCTCCACCAAAAAAATAGTTAGAACTAATCAATAAATTCAGTAAAGTTGCAGGATATGAAAACAACATACAGAAATCAGTTGCATTTCTATACACAAAAAATGAACTATCTGAAAGAGAAATTAAGAAAACAATCCTATTTGGAAGAGCATCAGAAACAATAATATATTTAGGAAAATACTTAATCAAGGACGTGAAAGATTAATACACGGAAAACTGATGAAAGAAACTGAAGACACAAATAAATGGAAAGGAGTCTTTTGTTCTTGGATTGAAAGAATCAATATTGTTGTTGTTTTTTTAATACTTTATTTATTTATTTGAGAGATCAGAAGTAGGAAGAGAGGCAGGCAGGCGGTGGGGTGGTGGGGTAGCAGACTCCCGGCTGAGCAGAGAGCCCAATGCAGGACTTGATCCCAGGACCCTGAGATCCTGAGCCAAAGGTAGAGGCTTAACCCACTGAGCCACCCAGGCACCCCAAGAATCAATATTGATTTAAAATGTCCATACCATTCAGTGATCTATACAGTTAGTGCAATATCCAACCAAAATTCTAATGGAATTGGAATTCCAATGGAATTTTTCACAGAAATAGAAAAAAACAATCCTAAATTTCAGATAGAACCACAAAAGAGCCAAAGCAATCTTGATTAAAAAAAAAAAAAGAACAATGCTCGAAGCATCACACACTTGATTTCAAACTATATTCCAAAGTTATAGTAATTAAAACAATATAGTATTGGCATAAAAATAGATATATAGATCAATGAAACAAAATAAAGGACCCAGAAATAAATCTGAACATACATAGTCAACCAATCTCTTACCAGGAGGCAAAGAACACAAAATGGGGAATAATCTTTTCAATAAGTAGTATTGGAAAAACTGGATATCCACATGAAAAAGAATGAAATTGGAGTACTATATATACCACTCATAAAAGTTTACTCAAAACAGATTAAACACTTAAACATAAAACCAGAAACTATAAAACACATAGGCAAAAACAGAGAAAAATCTCTTTGACATTGGTCTTGACATTATTTTTTGGATATGATACCAAAAGGAAAGGCAACAAAAGCAAAAATAAACAAGTAGGACCCCATCAAATTAAAAAGTTCTGCACAGCAAAGAATCAAACAACAACATGGAAAAGGCAATCATGGGATAACGTAACAGATAACTATGTATCTGTTAAGGGGTTAATATAAAAAATATATAAGGAACTCATACAACTCAGTAGGCCCAAAAAATAGCATTAAAAATGAACAAAGGACCTGAATAGACATTTTCCCAGGGAAGACATACAAATGGCCCAAAAGTATGTGAAAAAGCACTCGACGTCACTAATCACCAGGGAAATGCAAATCAGTAACACAGTGAGATATTAACTCACACCTGCTAGGATGGCTATTATCAAAAAAACAAGAGATGACAATTGTTGGCCAGGATGTAGAGAAAAGGAAACCTTTGTATGCCTCTGGTGGGAATTTAAGTTGGTACAGCTGTTATGAGAAACAGAATGGAGATTCCTAAAAAAAACTAAATGTAGAACTACCATATGATCCTACAATCACACGTCTGAGCATATAGCCAAAGGAAATGGAATCGGTATCTTGTTATCCGCAATCTCATGTTCTTTCCAGCATTATTCACAATAGTCAAGATATGGAAACATTCTAAGTACCTAGTGTTATTTAAATGGATAAAGAAAATGTGTGATATATATACCATATATATACACACATCTATGTACACATAGATGTGTGTGAAATGGAATATTAGTCAATATAAAAAAGAAGGAAATCCTGCCACTTCAGACAACATGGATGAACCTGGAAGACACTATATTAAGTGGGTTAAGACAGACAAAGACTGTACTCTCACTTAAAAAAAAAAAAAAGTTGAATATATGGAGACAGAGTAGAATGGTGGTTCCCAGGGACTGAGGGTGGGAAAAATGAGGAGATGCTGGTCAAAGGACACAGACTTTCAGTTTGTGAATAAATAAGTTATGGGGATCTAACATAGAATATGGTGACTATAGACAATAACACTATATTGCATATCTAAAATTTGTTAACACATTAGGTCTGAAGCATTCTCACTACAAAACAACAGCAAACCAATTGTGTAAGACTGATGGTTCACAGACCTGTACCCTTGAAGCAAATAATACATTATATGTTAATTAAAAAAAAAAAAACTACAATAACTGAAAAGCCAGGCAGGTGACATAAATGTGCAAAGTCAGTTGGAGGCACACTGTGATTAAAACAAAACAAAACAAGGGCGCCTGGGTGGCTCAGTGTGTTAAGCCTCTGCCTTCAGCTTGAGTCATGATCACAGGGTCCTGGGATCAAGTTCCACGTTGGGCTCTCTGCTCAGCGGGGGGCCTGCTTCCCCTCTCTTTCTGCCTGCCTCTCTGCCTACGTGTGATCTCTGTCAAATAAGTAAATAATCTTTAAAAAACAAACAAAACAAAACAAAACCAGCCAACCTTCAGTGCCTGCATTATCCAATGATATGTATAATTACCAAGAGTTAGAGGCACAACTACTGTGAATACAATCTCAAGGCCATACTTTCCTATAAATTAGTATTCCTAAATCATTTTTTCATACATCAACTTCAGATTCTGTGTGCTTTTCCTGATATCATTACCTGAATTGTTGGTCTAATTTTTCAGCCACAAGATCTTGTCTCTCTTTTTCTTTCTTCTCTTTCAATAATCTGGTTTTATCTCTCATTCTATCTTTTTTCTCCTTAATTGTTTCTTCTTTCAACTGCATTTCATTTAAATACCCACTTTCTTCTGATGCTAAAAGTTCATGTAGCCTGAAAATAATTACAAAAAAATTAAAACTGTTATGCCACATGGACCATTTTACTATTTTTTATTTACTTTTATTTATTTAGTTAGCACGTGTTTTGTTGTTTTTTTTTTAAGATTTTATTTATTTGAGAGAGAGTGTGAGCACATGTGCATGGGCGTGGTGGAGGGGGCGCAAAGGGAGAAGCAGACTTTCTACTGAGCGGGGAGCTGGACCTGGTTGGAGGTAGGGGGGTGGGCTCAATCCCAGGACCCTTAGATCATGACCTGAGCCAAAGGCAGACACTTAACTGCCTGAGGTATCCAGGTGCCCCCAAAGAACATGTTTAATCATAAATTTAGCAAGGAAAAAAAATCACTGCAGTCTTCTATAAAATAAGACTAGTCCTCATTTAAAGCAACAGAAACTGATGTGCCATATTTTATTTGATTTCATACAAATTAGATAATGTACATCATCAGCAAAAGAATATGAACAGCTTTTAACTAAAGTAACAAAATATTAAACAATATATTCTTAGCTTTCTATCAAATGTGGGTTATCACAAGTGAAAATACAAACAAACAATAGCTACTGATTTGGTAAGAATATGAATATCTTGGCTATGACCCTTAATATAAAAATTCACTTGATTTTTGGTCAATCTCACATCAGGATCTTGGGAAAGTTTTATAGTCTGAAGCACCAGGTTGTGAACCTTACTTATTTCGTCTTTCTTCAGTGTTGATGATGAAACCTTGCATGGCATCCTTGATTCTTGCTTTCACAAGACTGTCCACAAACTTGCGATCATTGTGCTGGTCCCACTCAACTTTCAAGCGATCTCTCTCCTTTGACTTAATAGAAGCCAAAATAGCATGATGTTTCTGATGGCTGCGTTGGATTCTTTCCAGTTGTTGCTCAGCCCCGTGAACTTTGGGAGGCTTGGCTCTCTGAAAACAAATAATTATCACTTATAACCGATCCAAAATCAATTGCATATTTCCAAGTAATCATGACCTCCACCAATACGAAATAACATTGGTTGTACCAAAGTAATACATCCTGCTACAACTGCAGATAGCTTAAGTGCTTGAGGTTTAACATGTTTGATTCTTTGAGCCTCTCTATACATAAGATGTCATCAAATCAGTCTCAAATATTTAAGTGCCATTTAAGTAAAAGTGCATGGAATTATAAAGTTTGAGCAGGACTCTAGTGATTATTTAGTCAAACTCACAAACAGTAAGTGATTTGTCCAAGGTGCTTCCAATAGTCAGGGTGAAACTGTATAGAACAAAAATTAGAGGTCTTCTAATTCCTGACCTTCATCTTGCCCCCACATTGCTTCTCAGGAGTAGATTACACAGTTACCATCAAAATACTTTCAACTAGAAGAGGCTACTCTCTCTAAGTATCTAGGATATATATAATGAGCTGTGACAATTTAAAAAAACCCTATACTGAGAAGAAAGGCAGGGGGTTGGGAAGGGAAAAAAGGAAAAGGAAAAAGGAGAAAAAACTGATAGTAATGTTTTCTTCTTATTTTTCTTGTGCCCAGTTTAATGCAAGGGCAGTACTCCTGACATTTTGGGGTAATTCAAATTTCTAAATTTTTTTATACAAACTTGCACTAAAAAGTTGGAAACACACAATTTTGAATACATATTAACACATTTAATAAAATCATGTGAACAGTCTTTCTCAATTCTGTATTCTTAGCATTGAAGAATAATGCCTTACCACTGTTGGTTCTCGGTGTGAAGGAAGGAAAGAAGGGAAGGGAGAGAAAAGGAGGGAAGAAGGAAACATTTCTGGGTAGGCTTGATGCAATTTCTACTCCTCCTGGGGCCATCATGAAATCCACGGTCTTGAGCTTTGTATTTCAGCCAATTTTATCAAGTCAACCTTAGGTGAATAGGGAGACTCCAGGATGCTGATTTACAAGTAACAAAATTCTTAACTCATATGGCAGAAAGTCAATCTGATAATTTACACTTCTAACATTATACCAACATCACTGTCAGGATTACCAAAATACTAGTGTTAGGTCTTGGTAAAGTAGTCTCCTAGGAAAAGAAAATCAACATTTGCAGATAGCTTGATGAAAAGATTCAAGGTACACATACAGGTACTTTGAATTTTAGTTGAACAAGACAGGGCTGAGGTGGGTTGGAGACAGATGATGTCGAGGGTTATATGGTAGGTACATAATCCGTATCATAACCATTTAGAGCCTAGAGCCACTTAATTAACAAACTACTATTCTCTAATATGTATGGCATTTTATGAATGAAGATTCAATGGTAATGAAGTGGAAAAGGGTCAACACTACACCTTGTTCAGGATATACACAGGAATTCAGGTTCCCAGTAGACATATGGGCTGAGAACCAAACACCAAAGTCATCAAGAATCAACTGTCTTGAGTTGTCAGAGCAGGAACCTGGTTCTGAGGTACATTTTGACTGAAAAGGTGAATGAGGGTAAAGGGTAGTGAGAAACACCCTGAGCAGTAGCCAGGGGTCAGGAACCCCTTCAAAGCTTGGGGCATACTGTACAGGACTCTGTGGTCAGGAAAGAAGAGTCTGGAGGAGTAAAATATGAACTGGAGTTCTCTAATAACAAGGTGATACCAATCCATGCACAGTTTCAGTATTACTCAAAATCCTACTGTTTGACATGAATATAATGTAAAACAGATCCATACTTTAACATTTTCTAGTAGCTGCATTTTAGAAAGTAAAAAGAAACAGGAAGTTAATTTTAATAATGTTTTATTTAACGAATATATTCAAAATATTGTCATTTCAACATGTGACTCTAGGCACATTTCAAGTGCTCAAAAGCCATGTATGGCTAGTGGCTACCATATTGGACACTGCAACTCTAAACCATGCTAAAGGCAGGAAAACATAGGATCTAATCACTACCTTGTGTTTCCAAGGTCACTGAAGGCTCTGTCACTGTAACATGTTAAATTACAGTTTCTAATGATCGAGTTTACAGTTTATACGTCTTAAAGAACAATATTTTACGGTCTAGGTTTGATTCTGGCCTCTACCCATTACAACTATGTGATTTTAAAGAAGGTACTTAATCTCTTTGAATCTCAGTTTTCTTACCTGTCAAAATGATCAAAATAAATGTGCTCCTAAAAAACTATTTTAAGAATTAAATAACTGGGTCCCCAAGCAGCACTCACCATGTAACTGTTCCTTTACTTCACACGTTACATCATTTATTGCTTTCTCCTGGAGAAATGCTTTAGCTTCAAGTCTCATCCCTGGTGGCTTTAATTCTTCCCCCACTCCAAGTGTGATCTCTAACATCCATACTTCTTATCACACTCTGATTTCTGAGATACACAACACTGACTTTTCCCTTTTCCTCTTTATTCTTCTATATGCTCAAAGTATTCAATTGGCCTGCTTCTCTGATTCGGTGGTAATTTTTTTTTTCATGTTCTTTATTGGTTACCAACACAAGCAATGGCACTCAAACAATAGCCCAGTACCTGAGCTCTGTGTTGGGATACAGAACCCAAAGTAGATCAGTTTCTGTCCCTCATGAAACCTTGAACTCTAGAGTCTGTAGAGGCCTCCAATCTACTGATTTTCAGACCCAGAACCTACAGTCCTTGGACCCAGAAAAGAGGGAGCTGGTCTGTAAGTGGACTGAGAATTGCTATGTGTACTGTGGTGCATAATAAAACCGCATCCTTCATTATTGCTGGTATTTCTGCCATAAAATACCATCACAGACAGTATAGCACATGATTATCTACCATGTTAGCCTTTAATGGTTTTACGCATGAACAAACTATTTCTGCAATTAGAGAATAAGCAACAGGAAGGCAGGGATCAGACTTTTAATGAAAAATAAACCTCTCAGAGTCAGTTTTTACCTCCATATCTCCTGAAGTGCTGTGGATACAGCAGGGGCTCAAATAATATCTCTAATTGTCTAATTACACATGAAGGTTTTCTAGCCTATAGAAACTAGCTTGTAGGAACAAAGGTATCTAGGTGCATAAACCAAGTGTCTGGGGTTCTGAGCAAGACCCATCACAAATTCTGCAGCATACAGCATTCTCCTGGCCTCCTACCACCACCCCAGCCTTAGAGGCAAACAACCACCCTATTGCCAGGCCTGCAGGGACACTTCTGTTACAGCTGAGTTGGCACAGGAAGGGCAGTGTAACTGCTCACAACCCCTCACAGCCCAATCCTCCTTCCTCATACATTTTCCCTGGAATGCAGGACCAGCCCAAGATCATACAGCTGAATCACCAGCAGCCCAGACCCGATATCCTGCCCTGCCGGGACCCAGCACCCTTTTTGTGACAGCCATGCCACATCACAAGGGGACAGACTTCTTTGGGAGTCTTGGAGACTGAAAACTCTCAGTATCCCAAGGGGTGATTCTACAGATACAAAATCTAAACATAACTGCTGCTAGGTGGGGGTGGGGGGAGTGGAAGGCGGGGGGGGGGGGGGGGGGTTGAGCAACAGAGTACAGGAACTAAGTGAATGGCCTTATCTTTCCTTCTTTCAAAATTCAACCCACTGCACAAGACACCTACTCCCCTTGAGAGAGCCACCGCTGGGGCCAGGTTGGGCTCTGCTAGGCCCGGAGTGCTGGGAGATGCAGAAAGCAGTAGGGTCCCACACACACATCCCGTGCTTACCACAATCACCACTTTGGGAGTGGGGCCCTTAACCTCCCGCTGTACGATGCCAAATCGCTGGCTGTACATTTTCGAGTCCCTCGGGATGGGGGCGGCGTCCGCCGTGGTATCCCAACGGCAAAGACCTACGGGACCTGCTTCCGCAGTGCAGAGGTCTGGTTGCCATGGTGCGCCCAGCAGGGTGAGGGGCAGGTGGGAGGGGCCGAAGTCGGTCCCGTCACCATGGTGACCATAGACGCTAGTGCTCCCAACTTCCTCCCGGAGCCGAGGAGCTGAGTCTGCGCAGTCCTCACCCCGCCCTTCGCCATGCCTCCAGCGACTTCGCTCCCTTCCTCTAGGGTTCATCAGAATAGCAGAAATAAGCCTCCTTAACCCGAAGTGAAAGTGAAGATCTAATTACATACCAGTTGACTTTGCTATTTATATCCTATAATCAGCCTAAAAGCATGAGAAAAGTTAGTGGATATTCTGTGGGAAGGTTAAATTTTGTGGGCATCTCTAGGTAAATCTTGATGATAATATATAACCATCACAGGACAACCACCTTACATTTGTGTAGTTCTTTACGGTAATTTGCAAGGCATTTTCACACATAAAACCTTTGGGCCTCACAAATATCTTAGAGCGTTGATGGAACAGCAGGTATTTTCATCTTCCTGCTAAGACAAGGCCTAGAGAGCCTGTCTTGTCAGCCCACCCAAACCAGTAATGATAAATTGGTTAGTAATAAGATCTTCCTATTGCACTGGGCAGAAACCAGAGCTGACTCGGGGCACCCCAGGATGTGGGACAAATCAGATGGGCTAAGAGGGCAATGGCATGACCTGGCTGGGCAAAATAAAGAACAAGAGTCTGAGGTACTGTTCACAGTAAACCAGGGTCAGGGCATGGATGGGAAGAGCAGGAATTGAGGCCCTAAGAATCCGTATCTGAGGAGGGGAACAAGCAACACAGCTATGGGAACTTAGAAAAAGCCTTAGGCACAGGTGGAGCCAGGACTGTACTTCTGGTCAAAAGTAAGGTGGTAGTAACTAAACGCCAGTTAAGAATGACGCTTTGGTACTCTCCCTCTCAAGTGCAGCGAGCAGCACAGAACACTAGACCACAGAAAAAAACCAGAACCTAGTCAGTCACTGACATCTAACAATAACCAAAGTACAACTACTGTGTATACCATCGTAAGGCCGCAATTTACTGTAAATTAGCGTTCCTTAATCATTTGTAATCCACCCACTTCGGATTTTGTATGCGGTACGTTTCTAGATTTGGATTCCATTTCCTGAAATGCTGGTTCAGCTTTTCAGCCACAAAATAATGTCTCTTTTTCTTTTTATAATCTCTTTTAATAATTCTCATTTTGTCTTTTTTTTTTTTTTTTTTTTCTCCTATAATGCTTCTTCTTTCAATTGCAGTTCGGTAAAATACTCATTTTCATTAACTGCTAAGAGTTTACGTAGCCTGAAACAAACAAAAAAGAAAGAAATTAGAGGTCGTCTCGGTTCCCTGGGCAGAGTCCTGAGGGTCAGTTCCTTGTCTTCGTGTCCCACGGGCGAGTGGCCCACCAGTTGGTCTGGGTGGAACCACCCCTCACACCACACCCTTGGGAAAGAAGGGAGGCAATGAAAAGGCCCTCAGTCAGGCGCTGGGTTTGGGAAAAGCAGCAGAGATAAAAGAGAGCGCGACGGACACCCCCAGAGGTCGCACAGCCCGTAGGATCCTGTCGAAATGAGTTCTGCGACGGGGAAGCCGACCCCTGGTGACACTTTGCTGTCCTCAAACGTCCCAGCGTCGGTTGAGAGCTCGTCCTGCTGCACCCTCCCCTGGGCGCATCCCATTAACTCCGGTCGGTTTTGCCCATTTCTACCACTAGTGAAGAATCGGCTTTCTTCCCAGCCTGGCCAAGGATTGTTGTCTCGGCTGGGCGGAGGCCACGCCCCCGGGCCGCCCTGGCCAGGGGAGAGGGGCTGCGTCTTCCCAGAGCGGTGGTGGGATGACCGCGGCCCCGGCGCCCCCTGGCGGGCCTATTAAGAGGGTGGAGGGGCGGGAACCGGACCAGCAGTGAGCCTCCACCTTCAGCCAAGCCCCAAGGCCTAGAGAAGTGGTTGGCCCAAGGTCCTTCGACAGAACCTGACCTTGATCTTGCCACCCACCATCCCACTTTCTCAGAGTCAACACTGTTACATCAAGACACTCCCCAAAGAAACACTAAATATATGAAACAGTAAACGGGACAATAAAAATCATTTTAAAATAATTTTAAAATAGAACAGCTCAGAGATAGAAACTATTTATATTATTTTCAATTCCTATTGTGCCCCAAGGTTCACGCAAGGGCTTTCCTCCCGACAGTTTCCTGAATTCTATATTTTCACCATTAAATTCCATGATAAAGTTGGATATCCATTCACCATTTGTAATACATACTTATGTTATTTAATAAAATTGCATGGACTGTATCTTTTTCATTCCTGTATCCCAGTATCAAGTACAGTGCCTACCATGGGCCAGGTTCTCATTACTTGAATGAATGACACAAAAATAGCTGAGACCAGCCAGTTTTTTTCTGGGTGGGCTTGACAGTATTTCTGTACTTGCTGGGGTCACCATGAAATCCATGGTCTTCAGGTTTGCATTTCCAGCAACGTAGCTTTATCAAGTTATCCTCAGGTGAGCAGTGAGACCCTTGGGAGCTGATTCATGGCAGGGTGGCTTTGTAATGTGTCACCTTGACTAGGCTACGTTTCCCAGAACTCCCTTCCCTGTATGCTTCCGGTTAGGATGGGCCACAAGAGACAGTTTGCATGGTAACTGGAGGACAGAAGTGAAGCAGCAGCATACTGTTTTTACACTCGGAAGGTTGGTGCAGGCGCACCAGGCACTGTTGCAGTTCACACATGTTGTCACTTATCTGCTGGCTCACCTCGTTGGTGTGGGGCAGCAGTCAGGCCTGCAGCCAGGCCTGCAGCTGCTCCACTTTCCCTGGGATCTTCCTTCTGCTTCTCTAATTCCTGGGCCAGAGGAGTATTTAACTCTGTGATGAAGGGCACCAGCTTCTTCTGCAGGACACCCACATTATCGCAGTTGGAGATGGTGAGACACTGACATGGGTTCTAGGCCATCCTCGCCGGTTCCAGCTCTTGCTCGTGCACGCCAAAGTGTCCTCGGTCTCCCACACTTTACATCCATCTTCCCTTCCCGATTGCCTGCCCTGCAGACTTCAAGCTCCAGCATTAGATGCAAAGACAACAGCCTTAGAGACTGTTTAATCAGCTCCCACTACTGTATAAGCTCATATCCCTATTAAGTCCCTTAAAATATACATATATATAATATATATATATATACATACACACACATATATATACATATATATATAATATTTACATTAGTGGTACTGCTTTTCTGATTGTATTGTGACTCTCACTGTTATCAGACTCTTACAAGTCTGAATGCCAATCAAATTTCATTTTAGACATTACAAAACTAGGGTTAGGTGCCGGGGTCCTGGGAAGAACAAAACAATACCAGAAAAGTAGCCAGTCTTGTCTCTGGCTCAAGAAGGTAAAGCAAAGGAAGGGGCAAAGAAATGTAGCAGAAAGAGTTAACAGCAGGGAAATGTCTAATCTACATCTGAATTATCTAAAGCTGCAGGGCTGGGACTAGAATAACGCAGGGGAGATACAAAGGCTACAAAATTTAGGGAGGCATGCACCCTGTCATAGCCCTATAATGCTGGCTATGTAATGAAGGACAGGTCTAAACTTTTTGGCACTTTATGAAGAACTGGGAACTGAGGCAGGACTGAGTCAAGACTGGCCCTTATGCAGGACTTGAGGCAGGAACTCGGACCCCTCATAGAGAGGGACCAAGGACAAACCAAGCACAAAAGTCATCAAGGGACAGGGGAGGCAAGCTATAAGCAAAGATGAGCCAGTCTGGCAGCTTTACTTCTGAAGACTGTTTTGGCTGAGGAGAATGAGGACAACAAGCAAAATGGACAGTGAACCCTGGAGAAGGATGTTCGTTAGTGTCTGAGGAATATTATGCAACACCCATGGCCTCAGAAGAACCCAGTCTCTTGAATGCATGGGTGCTGTGAAAAGGTGACCAAATCCACGCAGCCTTGGCACTCCCTAAACCATGCTAGAGGCAGCAGTGTAAACAATTTGTTGTGTTTAGGGTAATCCACCTTGTTTTCAAGGTCACTGGAAACTTCTGTTACTATAATATTACACATTATCGGATATAGGATTACAGTTTACAGTTTTGTGGCTTAAAGAACAAGGTTTTTACAACCTGGGTTTTTTTTTCCTAGGCATACTGATACTAGCTGTCTGTCGGACACTGGACAAGTTATTTAATTTCTTTGAGTCTTTTTTCCCATATGCAAAAATGGGCAAAAATCATTGTTTCCCTAAAACGATGGGAGGACTAAATAGATCAGTAGGAAGAACTAACCAAATAGTTCCTTTCCTCATTTTTTCACATTATGATTTTCCAATGCTGTCTCTCTGAGGAAATGGAAATGTTCAGAAACACTGCCAGGTCTCATCCAGAAGCCACTGAAAAATTATTCACGAAGATGGCTTGTACAGGCTGTTTTGTGGCGGCTTTTACAGCCCCTCTCCACCCCAGATCTCCCACCACAGCTTATCACAGTCAAGCTCCTGGGATTTGCACCAGTTGGAGCAAATGCAACAACTTTCTTTTTCTTCCTTTCCTGCTTACTTCCTCTTTAAGCTCATTGTACTGAATAGGCCTGCTTCTCTGGTTTGGTGGTAGGTTTTTCCAGTTCCTACTGAATCCTACAAAAGCCCCTCCGTCTACGGTCCAGCCTCTGAGTAGATCAGTTTTCTCTCATAAAGCCAGTCTGTAAATATCACCTTGAATCCTACAGTCTGCAGAAGCCTCCAGTCTACTGCTTTCTAGCTCCAGGTTTTTTAAGGTCCTTGGACCTAGAGAAGAGGGAGCAGGTCTGTATGTTGAATGAAGTTCGCTCTTTGCAATATGGAGCATTATAAAACCATTTCCTAGTATTCTGTACATACCACCCATTTCCCCATAATTATCCCTTCTCTCTCTTCTCACTTTTAAAATACTCCATTACAAACGAGATAGCATCATTACCTTCTCCATTAACATGTACTGATTTCACACAAAGGGAAACTGTTTCCTCACTTAGATGGTAAGTTCCCTGAAGGCAGGAATCCGTTTATCTCCTGAAGGATAAGCCTTCCAGGGTCACTGTATTCACCACTGTAGCTCTCACACTGCAGTGCACCCAGCAGGTACTCAGTCAGTACCTCTGTAATTGCCCAAGGCAGATGAAGGAGTTTCTGGCCTGCAGAAACTAGTTTGTGGGAATAAAGGAATCCAGGTGCCTAGGCTAACAGTTTGTTGCCTTTGTCTGGGGCTGTATGGTACAGCCTGTGACCATCTTGCAAGAGGTAGCATTCCCTTGTCTTCTTCCTGCCAGCCCTGTCCTCAGGGGCAGTTATCCTTCATTCTATTGCCAGGCCTGCAGGGACAGTTCTTTGGAGCAGCTAAAATTATATTAATAACCTCAACAGGCTCAGGAAAGGCTCAAGAAACACAACCCAACCCCATCCACAAAGGATGTTCTAGGAGGTGAAAGACAGCCCGAGATTGAGCAGTTGCACGTGGCCCCAGATCAGAGCTATCTCAGGGCCCAGACCTGCCCACCCACCACTGTCCAGCCCACCTGTCAACTCCAGAGGCCTTCAAGACCCCAAATGAAGATTCTCTGAATAAAAATTTATGTATTAAACCTGTCCCCTTCTGGATTTCCTAAGGAAGATACGGATCAGGCTTTTATATTTTCCCTTCAAATCTCATTGCAGGGCATTAAGTCCTCACCCTCCACTGATCCCTGTCCCTCCACCCCCACCCCCCAACATACACACACCCAAGGAAAACCCTGACCTCAACCTCAGGAGAAATCTCTAGGGACCTGCACATAACCCCTCACTGATCATAATCAACACAGTGATACGAGCCTTTACCTCCCACTGCACCACACCAAATTACTGACTCTACTTTTAAAACTCAGGGCCCACATCTGACCAGCACCGACCCCATACCATCCCTCACTGTGCGGGGCACACCTTGGCAACCAGACCGCTGTGTCCCGGAGGCGGGTTCCACCCAGGCTGAAAATCTCCGTGATCTGGGGAAGAATTAATATCATGGGTCATCATGGCCAATGGGGCTAAAGCAGGGTCAAGGCAGGGTTAAGTGTCCCCCAGCACTGACCACGGGTGTGCCAGCCCCTCCTGCCTCCTCCTCTGGGGCCAAGTCGGAGGCGGAGTCATCCTTGCTCTCTTCCTCCTTGTCCTCCTCAGGGTCCAATGGCTCTTGCTTCACAGGTGGCAGGCCTGCATCTACTGCCTGGGAGAGGTGGGAAACAGGCATCAGTCAGAAGGGCAGGCCTGGCTAAGGCAAGAGTCTCTTACCAACCAACCTGTCAGTGTGCTGACAAATCTCACTTCCAACGCACTTCAGCCCAGAAAACTCATCTCTCAACCTACAAACCTTTCCCCTTCCTCAGAGAATTCCTTTTTTCTGTTAGCTGGACAGCGAAGCAGGCAAAGTTAGTTGCCTGGGGAAGGTGGGGCATGTGTCAGACAGGTAGGGAAACTTTATGGTGAGGCTGCGGTCAGCACATCTATTGCTCTGCTCAAAAAACCACCACCATTCTGCTTACAGACCACCCATCACTGACCCCCACCTTGCTGGGGCAGCCAGACAGCAATACAGGAGAAGTCAGGATGGCTGTGCCCGGTGTCCAGTCTTCCTGGGCATCCACCTTCTCTTGCTTCACCTGGGGTAAGGCCACAACCCAACTCAGGCCTGGGCACTGGGCCTCCTGTGTGAAGGAGGATTGCGGCAGACTTGGTCCCAGCTTCCTGGCACAAGGCTGGATAGGGCTGGGGAGGGCAGGGTAAGATGGGACCCTCACCTGCAACAGGGCTTCTGTGGAAGCTGTAGCAGGGCCAGGCACCTGCACAGGACTGCTTGCACCTTCCCGTAAGAACACAAGGTCAGTGCCAGGTGGGGGTAGCACAAAGCCACTGCCCGTTTCCTGTTTCATTGGAGTTTGGGCACGGCCTGATCTGACTGTGGGTGTGGTCAAGGTCTTCAGTATCTGGCCCAGACGGGGCCGTCGAGTAGAGCCAGGTCTCTTTCGACGAGAATACGGTGGAGGCGGCCCTGCTCCATCCTCAGATCCTGCCCAGACACTAGGCAGCAGCCGCTTCTGAATAAAGACAGGGTGTTACGGCCATGTGGCACGGTGACCAACTCCAATATCCACCACCCTGCCCTGATCAATGTGCCTGTTAATCCCAATGAGTTCTAGCACAGAACCTGCTTACCCAGGAGGCCCTCACCATTGAGTCTGCTGGTCTCCTGTTAGCAATGCCAGCGCCACTCAGATTCTTCATTTGCCTCAGCACAATGTTTGCTAATCTTTGGCTGAACCTATTGCCCTGCCCACTCCTCTGAAGATGCACAGCACATATGGCCTGTCCCACCCACCTACCAGCCCTTTCCCACTACTCCCAGGCACTGGGCGCCCTGGATCAACTTGTCCCACCCACCTGACCCTTCCTGACCCACCCACCATGGCAAACTGCAGGCATTGGCGCCAACGACACTTCTGGCGCTTCTGATTGCTGCCCCCAAATTTCGGCTTGTCACAGCAGAAGTCGCAGCGACCACAGTCCATCCGGCGTAGGCAAGCTGCACAGGCCCCACACTTACGGTTCTGCCGACGGTTCGTGTACGGCTGCTGGGGGACAGGCAAAAAGAGGATGCTATTACAGGCACTATTCCAATGCTGCTCCTTTACCAGCCTCATCAGAGGGAACCAGCTGTGCAATGGTCTTGGTCACACCTCGGCACCTGCTAGTCCAACACCAGGCACTATCACTGTAGTGGACAGTGCCCAATACCATCAGAATTGTGGCTGCTCCAATGCCTATCCATCATGTCATCTGCTAGACCAGTGGCTATCAAGGTCTTCGGCCCCCACCTCAAGCAGAATTTTGCTGAGCCTCCATTGTGACCCTCCACTGTACCTGCTGAATCTGCTCAACCTATGTGAACTCCCTTCACTATGCCAACTTTTCCTCTATTAGCCCCACTAGAGCACGGGTTCACCTGACATTAGCTACTGCTGCTGCACCTGTCGATCCCATGTTGGCCCCTCCCCCATTGTCTGCTTACCCCATACTAGTACCCATTGCTGTGTCTTGCTGTTTCCCTATTAGGCCCATTGCAGCAGCTGCTTCTTTGGGCTTAACCAAGTACCCTGGGAGGGTCTAGGTTTGTCCAAGTAGGGTAGGACTCACTAGCTCGTCCTCGTCTACACAGTAATAGATGAATTCGGCAGGTGGCGAGGGGGCCAGGGCTCTGGGGTGCTGCAGAGGCAAATGGGCTGGGGTCAGGGCAGGTACTGGATAAGATTAGGGTTGTGCCTTCCCCCGGCCCACCAGGGCCTCACCAGCTCTGGGGACTCTGGAGGCTGTGATGGGGGAACTGGAGGCAGTGGCTGGGTTCGTGGGGGGCGCCGCCGGGCAGCCATCTTGGAGTCACAGCCTCCTCTGCGGCGGCTACGTTTACCCTGGGAGAAAGCCAGAAGAGTAGTTTAGGCTTGATGGCACCAGGCAGATACGGGATCCCAACCCTCATGCCCACCCCCAAGAGAAGTGCAGAAAGCATGCATGGGACAGGCAGGCAGAGTGTGGGGTGCAGCACTCACAGCAGGGGGAGCCACAGCTAGGGGAGGGCGTCGTTGACATCGCTGATGGTGGCGACGGAGACGGTGGGCAAGGTGCTGGCAGATAGGGGCAAGTAGGTGGGACCAGGGAGTTGAGCATGGGGTGAGGGAGAAAAGAAGACATGAGGTGGGCAAGACTGGGAGGAAGCAGCAGCAGCAGCAGCAACTTTAACAGCAGATGAGTTCTGCCCCGGCCCTGACCCCAACAGCGCCAGCCCCTCCAGCCTAACTCACCCGTAAACAGCGCCGCTGGACACACCTCCATTGGCGCCTGAGACCGGGGCGGGGAGGGCGAAGGCAAACTCGACAACGGCCACAGTCCTCTCGGGTCTGACAGCCCCTGCACACTCCACACCCTCGGCTCTGTTGGGGGGATGGGAGGGAGCACAAGCATGATGCATAGGGCCAGAGCTATGAGAGCCAGGGGCTAGGGTAAGCCTTTGGCCCACCCCACCTGCCCAGCTCACCCTTTCCACAATCCGGAGGCACCGTCTCCGCTCACACTTGCAGAACAGCCCCGAGGCCACATCATGGGGCAACTGCAGAAGGCATGTGGAGCAGGCCCCGCAGTCCTCGGTTACCCGGCAGGCTGCGCACTCCCCGCAGCCCACACGCTGCCAGGAATGGGTGGGGCGAGGTCATAGGCCCAGCCAGAGTAGCTCCAGGTGCGCTGCCCCTTACATGTCTATTATTAGCCCCCACAGTAGTCTACCACTTGCCTCATGACTGTACCTGACAACTGTTGATTAGCGGCCATCAGAGGCTATCCCCAATGTCTACCGGTGCCCTGTTAACCTCATCGCTGAAAGTGCTGACACCCCATCATCCCATTACTGTCTGCTGATGGTAGCTAGCTCCCTACAAAATGACTCTGACACACTGTGAATCCATCACCATTCCTTTAAACCCTCCACAAGCCCCCATCACATCCTGCTCCCACCACACAATTGTGAGGAGGAGGCAGGTCGTGCTTACCTTAAACATCCTTTGCTCCCGGTTGAAAGCAATTCTCTGTGCTGCAGAGGGAAAAGGAGAAGTGGGCAAGAAGCATCAGATATCTACCCTCACGCACTGCTGCTCCCCTGACGTCCACCATTCAACCTCCAGCCTGACAGTGGTGTCCTAACCTGACATCAGACCTGCTTCACTTCTGTGTCCCAGGGCCTGGGGGCCACTCACCTCTGCAGTCCTTGCATAATGTCTTGAGCCGCTGTCTTCGGGTACCATCCCCTGAGAAGCTGATTCCACAGTTCTCACAGCACCTGGGATGGGAAACATGGGTATGGGGCTCTAAGTGCACCCTCAACCGCAACCCTCACCCTCTTGGCTCACTTTAGGTCAACACTCACCCAGGAGCAGGCAGTGAAGCTGGGGCTGTGTCAGCATCAGCCTTGGTCTCATCTCCTGGGGCCTCCTTCCTGACCTCACCCTTCTGGGGTCCAACCTGACGTTTCCGAGTCTTGGCTGGCCGTGAAGGCTTCTTCCGCTTCCTGCTAGGGACAGGTAAGGACTGGGGCTGCAGATGAGAGGAAAAGAAGGAAGAGATCAGCGGGTGGGTGTTAGGTGGTTCAGTCATCCCTGCTGGGTACCCCACACTGTGTAGTACCTTGGGGGCTGGATAACACAGAATGCCTTGTTTGAAGTCGAAGAGGGTGAGGTCACACGCAGGGCCCAGGTATCGGGTCAGCTCAACTTTGCTTCGGATCCTGTCTCCTGTGGGGCTAAGGATGGGCCAGGATGAGTTGGTACCTGGGTGAAGTCATGGCCACTCCACCCACACAACCCTCCCACTAGGCTGGTGAACAGGCCTGTAGGGCTGGCAGGGGATACAGGAGGTAGCTTGGGATTGGCATGTAAACCCTGACCAGGTCGTACCCCAACTAAGCCTGCAAAGCAGAAATATAAGATGTGTACAAATAGCCGCACATATGCATATATAAGTAAATAATATAAACGTAGATATGTATTTATGTCATATGTTACTACTTATAGTCTAAACAGACAGAAATACCAATCCCAATCTGTTAAGTAATGTGTAAGTATGTTAATATTACATACTAAATATGTAAAAAAACAAAAAAGATAAACACCTGCTTAAAAACACACACACAAATAAACAAGCACATAAATATATGTGCACTTAGAGCCCCACACCCATGTTTCCCATCCCAGGTGCTGTGAGAACTGTGGAATCATGTAATGCATGTATAAACATACAAACGCAACTACATACAAAACAAAATAGGAATAAGCAATACTGAAAGAGAATACTCCACGGGTCTCCAGCATTTTTGCATGTCTTGTAAGAGAGGCACTGATAGTCCTTTGTTATGAACTATCTCTTCAAGGATGTTTGTACAGCAAACAGCCTTGGAAGATAAGAGATAAGTTTTCCTTCCAGAGCAGAGGGAAGGCATCCTTACTATCCTAACATAAAAGACTAGATTCCTGAAGCTCAAGTAGTTCCTTTCCTACAACCCAATGCACGGGCAGGTGCTAGATAGCCCTCTTCAGGTCATGATGTGGGAACTGGCATTTGGGGAACTGACAGGAAAATAAAGACATTCTGAATACTGCTGTTACTGTGAGTAATAAACTATCTTTCATCTCTGACCCAGGAGTGTCGTATATCCTACACGCATCCACAAAATTGTGACATACTTGTTATCTTGCCCCAATTAGGACAAAACCTCTAGTCTTTTATGGTTCTTGATGACAACACTTAAAATATAAATTATGACAGTTTCACATGTGTTATATGTGGATAAACGTACAACTAAGTATGAACAAACAATTATATTTATGATTTTACTATATTCCTCCAAGAAAACAGCAACTTAGATACCCAAAAAGTTCAGGAAGAGTGAACTTCAGGAAGTTCAGGAAGAGTAAATTCAATAACTGCATCACTAATAGATCCTGAAACACCTTAGATCCTTAAATGCAAATAGCACACAAACATGTATATTCATGTATTAATGGCCGATTGTCATTCGTGGTATGTTGTATAAAGTCACATTAAACACTGAATTAGTGAACATAGAACCTCTCTGGTCCTAGGGAAACTACAGGTTAGCTTCCTGTGAGCCTCAGATGATCAATGTGTAACCTCATTTTATGTATAGCCTTTGAATGATTTAAAGCCAGGAGCTTTGGAGTATTGTTATATAGGTACTTTTACCAAGGCCCTTGTAAAACAAGCCAGCCTTGTCAGTACTAAAAGCCTGGTCTTCTACGTGACACATTTCCCATATAACACTTAACAGGTATTTTAAAAATTCCTCTCCAAACTCTTGATCTGCAGACCTACTTTGTATGCAAATTTAACATTTTTTACAATGTATCATCTTCTGAAAAATATAAGCCAGTCAGCACTAAGATAGATTCGACATTTTCCTAAACAATGGTAACACAACCATCAACGTCCTTGGCTTTCAGCCTCTCACGATGCCCACTACACTTTATTTTACTGATCATCGCTTCTCAGCCTTTTGGCTAAGATCAAGTGCACTTTATTTTACTGATCATATTACGGATCTTTAGGGCTTAGCCCTTTTCCCACCTTTTCCTTAGGTTCAGCGTACTTTAGCATTTTCCAGAAATTGAAGTTGGACAAATTGGAAAATTTCCTTCTCTTTTTCTAGATGTACCACATTTTTGATTCATTGACATTGCACTCACTCCTAACAGCACTACAACTCACACCTGAAATGTATTTAATGTGTATTTTCTCCTTGCAGCACATCACGTTTTTCTCCTTGTAGCCCATCAGACTTCTTACACTTAGAATACTAGATAGCAACTTCAGCACTATGCTGAGGGCCATTCATTCTAAATACTAAAATCACCAATAAAAAGCACAAAAATGTGAAAAACACGGCATTAAGTGGACCATGAAAAGGACACATGATTACGGTAAAAGAACTGAAATAAGAAAGTCACATTCAACCTCAGCTGGGTGTGCGTGCAACTTAAGTGCAACTTAAATTTTTTGCTGTTCTGTGCATGTCTATGAAAGACCATGAAAGCACAAGGAATAGCAACTTTAAGAATACAAATTCTAGCAAGCAAACACATTAGCAAATATGAAATACACAAGTAATAAGAATGAACTATATATGCGTAATTTTAATCCACCCATAAAATTAAACACATGCCCTGATTTTACCTTGCTCAACTAGACTCAGCCTTACCCATGACCCTGTCCCAACCCACCCAGTACCTCTGGTAATAGGTGTCTGAGCGTCCACAGGTGGCACCTGATTTTCGAAAGACCTCACGGCGTTTCCAGCCGGGGCCCAAGGCTGGGCACTCCAGCCAGTCCTCAGCCATGGAAGCCACGGGAAGGAGCAGCGGCCTGCAATGTGGACGGAGCAATGAGGAAAACCAATGCACTAGGAGAGGACGTGTTGTACCCTAGTCCCCCAAACTGCTAGTATGCTTGTCCAAGACCTGGTACCTCCCACAGCCAACTGGCGAATACAAGAGAAAATCTCCTTTCCCAACTCATTCTTCCCTGTCCTGAGCCCAGAAGCTTGTCATTCCTCCCCCTTCCTGACCTGGAAGCCCAATCTTCAACTTAAGGGTCCCAATCTTCAACCCAAAGATCCTCATTCCTTACTTCATGTCCTGATTCCCACTTCCTCCCTATCCTCAGCCTGAGAAACCATCACTTCTCCCCTCTGCCAGCTTAAGAACCTCTTTCCTCCCAGGAGACACTGTCTTTAACCTACTGGTCTCTACGCCTCCCCTTTGTCACCCTGAAACCTCCGTACACCCCATTCCCTGAACTGAGAGGCCCTATTCCTCCCATCAGCAGCCCAAGAGGCCCCCATTCTGCTCATCCTCAGACCAGGGTCCCAGTACTCTATCTACCTCAGTGTTCTGACCTCCCATTCACTTCCATCATTGACCCAGGAGTCCTCAATTTCTCTTTCAGTCTTTTAATCCTCCCATTCCTTCCCTTTCTGATGACCTCTTACCATGCTACCTCAGTGCTACTGCCTCAGTTTCCTCTGTGTCCTTGCCAGAGAGCCCCCAGCTTCTCCATCTCTATACCCTGAACAGCCCCTCACTCCTGTTCCTCAGTCTGAAAGCCTCCTCCCTTATTTTCCCTGTCAGTGCTCTGAGACACAAGTCTTCACCAATATCAGTCCCCAAACCTTATTCCTCTCGTCTTCAGCTACAAAGTTTCTTCATTCCTTCCCTTCAGTGTCTCTTATTCTCCATTCCCCTCATCACCCTGAAATACCCTGCTTTCCCCCCCTCAGCATTCTAAACCCACCCCTAAACCCTCCCCGTTTTTGTCCCAAGATCATGCCATCCCTAACTCAGCATTCGGAACCCCTATTCCTTCTCTTCTCCACAGGAGTCCCCGCCACTCCTTTTCAGCCTCCTAATGGCCCCATTTCTTCCCGTCATCAACCTGAGACCCCTCTTCATTTCTCCCTCTCAGCGTTCTGAGCCCCCATTTCTCTCCTTAACTTGAGAGGCACCAAGATCTCCCCTCGGGGTTCGGATCCTTCCCCAACCCTCTCCATCCTCGTCCAGACTCCCAACGCGTCCACCTGTCAGCGCTCTGAGCCCCAATACTCCCCGTCCTCAGGCAAAACCTTCCCATTCTTCCCCTTCAGTATTCCGACGCCGCCATTCCTCCCACTCAGCGGCCTGAGGGCCCTTCATTCCTCTCCGTCAGGGTTCTGAGCCTCAATTCTTCCCCATCCTACGCCTGAGTGCTCTCCATTTCCACCCCCACAACTGTCTCACCAGCTCGGCACCAGGCCGGTAGCTTCCGCCGCTCTAGGTCCGCGGACCCATGGCGAGGGTCCCGCCTGTGACTCCCGCCTTGCCCTGCTCTTCTTCCTCCTCCGCAGACGCTTCCTCTGAAGCGGTAGCTGTCGCTGCCGCGGCCGTTCGTTGCTCCCGGAACCGGAAACCCGCTGCCCGCCTCTAGGGCCCCGCCCCCGGCACGACGCCTGCGCTCTAATGCCCCTCCGGCATTTGCCCTTAGTGGGGAGGACCCCCGCGCCTGCGTGCTCAGTCCCACAGCAGCGCGCGCCTCTTGCTCGGGACCTACTGCGCTTGCACCCTGAAGTCCAAGTACGGCTCGCACCCCTATCGGAGACTTGCAGCGCAGGAACGCCTCTCTTCCCCAACCGGGGCTCTCCCCGCTCCGCCCACCTGGCTTGCGCCTGCGCTCTCCCAACCTAAGGGGGCGTGGAAGGTTGGGGTTGGCCCTACGTTCTTCCCGGGGCGGTCTTCACCGGCGGTTACCGGGAGGGAGGGGTGCCCAAGGCTGAGGTTGTGTCGGAGGCTGTGCCATGCGGTTCCCCGAACATCTCCCCCAGGACTATTGCGTCCCGCTCTCTCCTCTCCGCCGAACAGTTGCAGGAGCGCGCGGAGACCAGTCCAGCCGCACGCTAACCCCAGTACTTTCCACGGGAACTGGAGAAGGGGGCGGTGCCGCGCTGCAGGTAAACAGAAGGGCCGGGCAACGGAGACCGGCGGGTCTCGTCCTGGAAAGGCTGTGCTGTGGGGGATCACTAGCCCCGACGACAGGGCGGGACGGGGTTCCCGGACTTCTGTTACACCCGTGTCGCAAAAGAGGGGTTTGAGGGAGAACGAGACCTTGTGTCTGTCATCTAATACATTTCTAGTCTGGAGGGTGTCGATGCTGACACAGGGGCGGTAAGTCAACCACAATACTGAATTAGTGCCAACTGTACACCCACTGTTTCAAGATGAAATGCTGAGAATGTAAGCCACTGGGCCCTCCTTCGGCAAGGCATATCCCACCGCCCAAGGGGGGTTCCTGCAGAACAGAGAGTAGGTGCCAACTGTGTACTTAAAGCTGTATACTGCAACCTCTTCTGAATACCGGTGTGTGCCACAGCTCATCTACCCGTGGGGTTTGGGAAGTGAAAACCTTCAGTAGTAATCTTTCTTGATTCTTTAAAATTTTATTAACAAAACCAGGACGGGGGGAGGCAAGAGTGAGCAGACTCCACAGTCCCACCCAGGCACAGAGAATGGATAGACAGAGGGACAGACAAGGACAGGAGAAAATTCTGAGACCCTCTGGTAAGGGCAGCTGGGTAGTCAAATAGTGGATGGGCACAGGAGAAACTCAGGGACCACTGGAGAAACATATGAATGGCAGAACAGACAAATGGGGGATTCAGGGCAGCTCCTCCGCCTGGAATGCAGGGTGTGAGGATTTCTGGGCCAGTGTGAGGTTCAACGGTCAGCACTGGAGCGCAGATCGGTAGTGAGCGGGTCATGTTGGATTGTTTGGTGCAGCATCAGGGCCAATAATCCTGCTCGGTTAGTCATGGCTGTGCGTACATTTCGCTCCTGCTCAAACAGCTCATCCAGCTTGTACCACTGCCAGGGAAGCAGAAAAGAGCCGTGAGAAGGAGCTCTAGAAGCCCCACCCGACCCCAGCCACATTTAGCATCAAAACCTACCACGCGCACACGCTCCAGGTCCACTTCAGCACGCCGCAACTTCTCCCAGCAGTAATGGCGGTTACACTGGCGTTTGGGCAGGCGGCAGAAGTCACCCGTGAGCTCAAAGACATCACGTACAAGAGGGCACCCACATACCTCATCTGCTGGCACCTGCAAGGAGAGCGGGGGTCAGGGATGAATGGGGGTGGTGAGGGAGAAAAGAGGACAGGCATGGGGAGTGGTCAGAGAGAAAGAAAGGAATGGAAAAGGACAGGAACAGGAGATAATGAGACAGGAAAAAGGAAAGGAATGAAGAGTGATAAGGCAGGCAAAGTGAAGCAGTCAAGTAGGGAAAAGGGAAGGAAGGAGGGCAAAAGAAGCAGCAAGGGATGAATGTGGGCAGTGAGGAGGAAGAAAGGACAGAATGGGGGGAGTCGAGGGCAAAACTTACTTTGGGGTCCCGTGAGTGCTCAGGGCACAGCACCTGGAGCCGCTTACAATAGGTCTTGCTCTGAGGATTGTAGACATCACAGAAGAGTCGTGTAGCTCTGGGGGGTTACAGTAGAGACAAGGTAGTGAAGGGAGAGAAGGGGCACCCATCTATTCTTGTCCATGCCCATATCCCGCCCCAACATGCCACTTCCGACCCCAGCCTTAACCTCCCTGGTCTAACTGCACGGAGCGCCCACACTCACCCCTCAATGCGTGTGGGGTACATGGACCCAAAGGACGTCTGGCTCTCATACTGGAGGGATGAGCACAAATGGAGGGCACTGTGGATGTGTGCTGCATGCCCGCCTGAGATAACCCCCAGACAACACATCTGTTCCCCCACAGACCCACTGATACTCCCCCTCAGGGTGACACCCTGACCTTGGCGTAGCAGCGCTCCATGTGGCGCAAGGCAACACGTGGGTTGATAGGGTGCCCGCAGGACACGCAGAAGATCTGTAGGTCTGTGTCATCACTGTCACCCTCATTGCTCTGTGTGGAGTGAAAGAAACGATGAGGCCCGGCAGGACCAGGTACGGGGCCCCGTGCCGCTGGGCCTTGCCTGCTCACCTCCTCATCCTCACGGACAGCCTGCTGCTTGGCACGAAGAATGATGGCCTCGAGCTCATGGAATCGGCGTTCCATTTCCTGAAGGCGGGTGCGGGCGCTCTGCTGCTCACGGCGAATACGTTCGAGCAGCTTCTTCCCGTGCTCCTCAGCAATACAAGGACTCTGCTGCCACTGCTGGATGCGCTGGGGGAGGATCTCGTAGATGCGGCTGCAGGGAGGCAGGGGGTTAGGTGCAGGCAGGAAAGGCGGCAGACAAGAGAGTAAGTGGGGTGATCCACGAATGGCAGAACGGATGGCCGACCAAATGGCGGGAGGATAACTGAGTGAATGGCAAATAAATAAGCAGATGAGCACTTGAATGGTAGATGGATGAGGGATGGATGGATGGTGCTTTGTGGACTGAGGAGTGGGCAGATGACTGATGGGAAGACATACAGAGAGCTCTGGCCACACCCTACCCCATATTCCCTGATTCCCTTAAACCCTTCAAGAATGACTCACTTGGCTGCCAGCTTCATGCCACAATCATCGGAGCAATACTTGGAGCCAGGCTGGGCAGGGCGCACACAGCCAGGTCCCAGGCACTGCGGTAGTGATGCGGGGTCCTTGGCATCGGCACGCTCTGGGTGTTTCCATTTGTCCTTGTGCTTCTGTTTCTGCCGATGCCGCTTGTATCTCTCTTCCTTCTGTGGGACGAAGCAGGTTAGGTCAGGTTAGGGCAGAGTTAAAGTCAGCCCGAGGTTCCTGTCTCCCCATATTCCACCCCCTTCTGGCTCTTGTCCCATCCAGCTCCTGACCTTTGCCTCTCCCTCGTCTCCCTGCCTGCTGCCTTCCCACAACCATTTCACCCTCTCCATCACCTTCTTCTCGGATTTCTTCTCCCGACGCTTTACATGCTTCACTTTCACTGCCCTCTTCCGCAGCGCAGGGTCCAGGAACGGAGACTCCTCTGTGTCACTCATCCAGGGCTGCAAGTGAGACAGACACTGCCCCACCTGCCCCACTCATGACTACCCCACCACAAGTCAGTTCCCAAATCAGCCTTCCATACTCTGCCTCATCTTCCATCTCTCCTTATCATGGAAACTCAGCTTCCGTAACTTCTACCCTTCCACCGTGGGACGCTCTGGCTGCTCACCAGGCCATGGTCATCAAAGGCCCCTGCACAGAAGTCCTGGTAGAGGTCAGGGTCCAGCGGCAGGTCCTCATCTGAGAGTGGCTCAGGTGTGGCCGTAGCCTCAGGTGGCTCCTTGACTGCTGATGATGCCACTGCCCCCTCGTCCTCACGGATGCGCCCCAGCTTCTGTGATGGCTGTGGCTGCTGCTGGGTGGGCAGTGGCCTGCGAGGCCGCGGCAGGGACTCTGAGGGCGTCACTGGCGAGAGCTGCAGGGCAGAATCTCAGGACTGGCCCTGACCGCCCTGCCCGCATGCCCCGCCCCGCCCTGGGGGGCTGGACTCACCGAGGAAGGGAAGTACTTGTACGATTCCTGTGCCGGCAGGAGGAAGGCCCAGGTCAGCCCCAGGTGGATGGAGGGTGGCCCTGCCCTAGCCCCTCCCACAAGAGCCTGGCCCCACCAACTGGCCCCGCTTTGCCTCCCCAGACATACCCACTACCCTCACTTCTCAGAACCAGGACATGCTCAGTCCCATCCCACCGGCCCCAACATGCCTGGCTGCCTTGAAACATCTGGCTCTACGCTGCCCACCTAGGGTTTGAGGCACCCCTGCTAGCCCCGCACACCTGATCGTGCCCCATTCATCTGGACAGGCTCCTTCCCACCTGTCTGCAGGCAATCAGGCCCCACCTCACCTGGCCCACCCCTCCTGGCCTGAATGAGCCCTTCCTGGACATACTGACACCACCACCCCCCCCCCCCCGGCCCTGCCCAGCTCTACCCATGCTCACCCGGGCCCGCAGCTGGCACTGACGCAGCCGGCACTTCTGCCGGATCTTGTTGGGGCCCCCAAACTTCTTCATGTCCCGACAGAAGTCACAGTGGCCACAGTCCTCAGTGCGCCGGCAGGCCTCGCACTCGCCACACATGCGGGCTGACCGTTTGATCTGCTGCTGCTGCTGGTGATGCTGAAGAGAGAGGCCCAGAACAAAAATCAGGAACTCAAGTTGGGCCTGAAATGGGATCTCCTTACCCACCCCAACCATGGCAGCCACTCACCTGGCTGGGTGTGGCCACCAGGGGCTGTGGAGAGGATTTGTGGGGCGAAGCAGAGCCCCGAGCAAGCATCGCCCCAACCCCTGTCCCTGACCCCGCCCGACGCTGCAGGTCTGGATCCGGGGCAGGCCTCTTGCGCCCTCCACCCTCATCCCGGGGCTCACTGCCGTCTCGCTCATTGCTGTCCCGCTCCCGAGACTTCTTGTGCCGATAACGGATTTCCAGCTTGGGGTCTTTCTCTGTGGGGCCAAGGCGGGTGGACACTGAAAAATTTGGATGATCCCAGAACTCCTTCCTCTTTTTTTCTATCCCACCCACCTTCTCTGTCCCCCTACTCCAGAGCAGAGCGACTCCATCTGGTGGGACCCTGTATTTGGGCTCACAATGGAGTCTCCACTCCAGTTCACCACAAACCAATAATCACCCACAGACACATACCACCACTCCCCATGACCAACCCTCCCTTCATGGCTTCTCCTCCCTCGGGGCAGATGGATCTGCCTGCCCTGTCCAGGCCACCCCCCCCCTCACCTCGGCACTCCCGACAGTACCACTCCCGGATGGCCTTGGCCATCTTCTCAGTGATCCGGATGCAGTCCCCATGGAACCACTCATTGCAGTTGTCACACCCGCTGCAGAGGATGGGGTGAGTGGTGCAGATGTGAGGGGCCGGACCCATCAGCCTCACCCAACCTTGCAAGTGTCAGCCCCGCCCGCCTCTCCCCGGCTCACATCATGAAGCAGTTGATGTCTGGTTTGCGGCAGATGCAGTAGATAGGCGCATTCTCCCCATTCTCGGACTTGCTGTCCTCCCCAGCATCTGGAGGCTCCGGGTCTGAACCATCACCCTCCTGTGGGATTCCCCCCACCATCACGGTTCCTTAGAGAACCCCCATCATAGTGCGTCGTCCCTTGTTACAGCTCCATCAGGGCTCACCACAAACCCCAACATTCTGCCAATAGACTTTCCATCATAGCTCCTCATAAATCTTTCCATCACAATCCCCACAAGCCGCCCCCACCACTCACCCATGACACCCCAGGACTATACTCACAAATCCCATCATTCCGTCTCAGACTTTCCATCACTTAGTCCGCTAACACTCCATCATTCAATCCACACACTTACAACTTAGTTCACTCTACCGTTCATCTCATGCTGCCCCCATCGTGACTCCTCACAGGACCCCCTCACTTCTCACAGACACCACAGAGTAGATTCCGGAGACGGAACATGTATTTCCATCACGGTTCCCCGCAGATCCCCAACGCCACAGACAACGCGCCCCCATCACCTTTCCCCACCGATCCTTTGACACTGACTCGTCGCGGCTCACCACATACTAACCAGTACCGCTCATCGCAAACCCCGTATCACTCTGCCCAAACAATTTCCCATCCGGACCCCCGCGGAACTACCGAAAGGGATCGCCACCAAACTTCCATTACGGACCCCCACAACGGCTCATCACAAAACTCCCAGATGGCTCACACATTAAAAGAAATTCAGAACATCAGACCCCCAACATTCTACCCACAGACCCCTGTAAAGGCTCACCACAGGCCCCCACCATACTACTCTCAATCTCCTTACGGTTCACCACAGACCCCCAAGAGTCTGCCCACGGACCACACCACTACCAAGCCCGCTGACCTCTACCGCCGACCCCCCTCCCCGGACCCGTACTCACCATCTCTCCGCTCTCGGCGCACCCCTCCGCGATCCCCGCCAGCGACCCCGCGAATCCGTACAGACCTCTCGGTGGCGTCCGCGGCCGTTGTAAAGGCGCCCACAACTACTTCCGCTTTGGTCGAACCTCCCGGGCACCGTACTCTTATTGCGCAGGCCTAATGCGTCGGCTCCGCGGCAAACAAGTAGATCTGCCGCCTAGAGCCTCTACGGTCTCTCAGCGCCACCATCTTGATTACTGAGACCGTACGGCCGCCAAATTCGTAAGTTTGCAGGAAACATGGCCGCACCTATATGGCTGCTTTACCGAGGGCACCGCCACCTTGTGGGCTAAGTCCGTACGGTGCCCGCTTGTACGGACACAACCTTGCAGGAACTATGGCCGCGCCTGTGCGCGACTTCCACTCAGATGCCGTCATCTTGGAATCTGATTCCGTAAGATGGCCGAGTCCGTACGTTCACAGGCAATACATGGCAGCGTCCTAATCCCGGATTCCAGGATGGCGCCGCCATTTTGGCCATCGATTCCGTACGCCAGCGGTTTGCACTGCGGAGAAGTTCAAAGAAAGAGTGGCTCCTCCCGAAACACTACCTGTATCAAGTTACACTCACTCTTCCATTCAGTCACTTTCCCCTTCCACATGTATTAATAGGGCGCCAGCTGACTGTGTGCTTTAGCGCTGCGAAGGAAAGATTTCCCCCTGTTATGTCTCCGATGTCACCGTCCACCACTCTTTCCCGCCCTCATTCCTCCTTCCAGTTCCTCAGCCAGGCCTGGCACGGTTCATGGAAGCAACCATTGGAAGGCTATAAACGGTGGTGAACTGACCGCCTCTGGTGAGAAGTGGCCGAACCAAAGCAGATTTTGAAATCCGAGACAGCTGGCTTCACCAAGTCTTCCCCTGACTCCCGGCCACCGCCAGAATGTGGATTTGCCGGGTTCCTGGTGACGTCCATTTCAGTTCTCTGGTTTCATACATATTCAATTCTCTCCTATAAAGTTAATTGTAACATCTTAAACTTAGATCGTGTACAATAAAAAAAATTTTTTGGACCGATTAGAGAGGTAGACGTCCCGTTAGAGTAATGTTCTAACTCGGACAACCACTAAGTCAAATGAGAAACAGCAGATCAGTGCCCCCAGCCGCCCAAATCCCACCCAATGCGCGAGTCTTGGTCGTAGTAAATGTTCACATGTCCACATTCAGAGTCAGAACGACTTGATTCCGGTTGAGGAGAGAGGCCTGGAGAAAAAGAAACTTTTTCCCCTTTGCTGATAATTCTTCTGGATTTCTTGGCTCCCAACGTGATAGCAACTTGTTTCCTACTGATGATTCTCCTGCCGGTGGTTTCGGAAGTCTGGTTTTTGTTTTCGTTTTCTTCACCTTCTCTAAACATTTTTACTTCTGGCCCCTCCACACCATCATAGACTACTGAAAACACAGACAGGAACTGCAACAGGGATTCAATCTCTTCCTAAAACGTGTTTTTAATCCACAAAGCGGACCTTCTGGGCCAGACTTGCCTACTTTTTCTAATTCATGTTGAATTAATCTTAATTTGATTGTAATTTATTTAAATTAACATAATTTAATTCTTCAAATTTAGTTGTTCATTTATTGTATTAAGCTAATTTTAGTATAAATGAATATGTATGTGTTGGTAAGGTACTGATAAATTTACTTTAAGATCAATTAATGAATTTCATATAATTCAATTTTAATTTAATTACAATTTGATGTATGAAAATAAGTTTAAGGGAATATAGTTCAAGTTTAACTTAAATCTACTTACTCACATTTAATTTAACGTTACTGACTTGATTTACTAAATTTAATTTGGTTTAAAATAATTTAATATTAAGTCAATTTATTCAATTCAATGTTGTGTATCATTTAATTTCAATTTAATATTGTTTCCTTTGTTATATTACATTTTATTTAATATGATTTAATTCATTCAATTTCAATTTAATACACTTAAATTTTAATTCAAATTCACCTAATTCATTACCTTTTAAAGTTACATAACTAAGTGAATTAATTAAATATATATTCAATTACTGTAATTTTAATATATAACTTATTAAATGTTATTTATCAATTGAGGAAAAACAGTGGGAAAACAAATTACTCACCTCATGAATGCAAAAAGAGCCATCAGTACAGATCTCACAGACATTAAAAAGAGAATTTTTCACACATTTATACCAGTCTAATGCAATATCTTTGACTACTTAGATAAAATGGACAAATTTATTGAAAAAGACAACTTCCCAAAACTAACACATGAAGAAATAGAAATTTTGAGTAGCCAAACAGCTATAAAATTATTGGAATTTCTAATTAAAAACATTCCCCCAAAGAAAACTCCAAGCCCAAATAGCTTCACTAATAAATTCCATCAAATATTTAAGAAGGAAAAAAGATCAATCCTATGCAAAGTGTTTGAGATAATAGAGGAGGAAAGAACAGTTTCCAATTCATTTTCATAATCATTTCCCTGCTACCAAACTAGACAAAGACATTAAAAGAAAAGAAAATGACAAACCCAGGTGTCTATCCCTTCAAGAGCATGATACCGTGTGACTTTAAGTTCTCACCCTAAGTCACATTGTTAAACTATCCAGTGACTAAAGACCCCCAGGCAAAGACACTTCTGTCAGGAATGACATTAAAGGGCTTAGAGATTACCTCCCAGAAGTCAAGGAGACCAAAAGCCAGACCTCTCTTTGGGGAAAGTTAAATTCTTTTCTACACAGATGTGAAGTCACCAACAAAATATAAGCAAATTGCATCTAGCAATTTAAATTAAAAATGATAATATACCATAAACAAATGTATTTATGCCAGGAATGATCCTCAGAATGCAAGATTAGTTTCATGTTTGAAATATTGTGGAGGATTTGTTATTATACCATGGCACTCTGTTTGCCTTACACATCTCCACAGAGGCCAAGTAGGCAAGACTTAACTGCCATCTGAGTCTTGGTGGAATGCCCTGTATTTCCCCCCTTATGAGGAATAGCCAAAAGACCATGTCTCATTCATCTCCCCAGCTGCAGCTGAGCACAAGACTTACCACTCCATCTCTCCTTCAGAAACGGCCAGTGGTGGGGCACCTGGGTGGCTCAGTGGGTTAAAGCCTCTGCCCTTGGCTCAGGTCATGATCCCAGCGTCCTGGGATCAAGCCCCGCATCCGGCTCTCTGCTTAGCAGGGAGCCTGCTTCCACCCCTCTCTCTCTCTCTGCCTGCTTCTCTGACTACTTGTGATCTCTGTCAAATAAATAAAATTTAAAAAAAAAAAAAGAAAAAGAAACGGCCAGTGGTTATAGAAGCACTTGACTGAAGTTTAGAACTGATCATTCAGCACAAAAGTGCCCACCACCAGTACTGCCCATTTGACCCCTCTGATTGTGTGTTATGTTTGTGAGACTAGGGATGCAGGAAATTGATACTATGATGATCTTGCTAAATCTAATAAGCAGTCTGAATGTGTTGCAGCTTGTTGTCTCCTAACCAACTGAGTCTGTGGAGGCATGGCAAACCATGCTGAACAGAGGTAGTAGTGAAACCTGTTGCCTTTTTAGCCACCACACCACTGCTCAGGGACCGCTTGGCCACCTGACAGTTGGCAGGTGAACACGAAAACTTCCTGGGATCCAGTATCAAATGCTCTTGCTGAGGTGGTGGGTGATGGTGGAATACAGGTCCTGCATTGTCCAACCTATTCATAGATGATCACCCATTGGCTGGCAATGTCAAAGCCGCAGTGTCAGTGACCTAAAATATTATGATACTCTGCCCACAGGACTGACTGATAAACCACCTCCCAAATTTAGGGTCCTGTTTGCTAAGTTTTTGGTTTTATGTGCTCGTGCTGTATAATCATTCTGGCAGTCTATAATCATTCTGGCAGTCAAGAAAAACAACTGTTCTTTCTTCCCCAGATAGAATGTGCCTTACTAGACAGGTTTGGCTGAGTGCAATTGACTTAGCCCTATGGCTGTCCTGGTTTTGCGTGCGAGGATGTACTATGGCTCTTAAAACCTCACTTTTAGGTTCCTGGGTGGCTCAGTCAGTTAAGCATGTGCCTTCAGCTCTGGTCAGGATCCCAGAGTCCTGGGATCGAGCTCTGCATCAGGCTTCTTGCTCAGTGGGGAGCCTGCTTCTCCCTCTGCCTGCCACTGCCCCTGCTTGTGCACGCTCTCTCTCTCTTTGGCAAATAAATAAGTAAAATCTTTGAAAAGCAAACAAACAAAAACTCACTGTCAGCCCAAAACAAAAGCAGTTGTGATAGCTGTGCTGTGTGGGAAGAAGCCATTTCACAGCCCAGCCAATACCCACCTTCCCGACTCTGGTGATTTTTTGTTTTTTTGTTTTTTTGGTTTTTTTTTTTTTTTGGTAGGTTGGCTGTTTTTTAATTGATTCGTGGGCTGTTTGGTCTGCCACTTTCAGAGTATAACAGTGTCCTGAAACCAAAAATTTAAAAACTCCCTTCTTGAAATGTACTAATTACAGTTGACCTTTGAACAACCTGGGGGTAAGAGGCTCCAAGCCCTGTGCAGTTGAAAATTGACATATAACTTTTGACATTCCTGCAACCTAACTACTAATAACCAACTGTTGACTGGAAGCCTTACCAATAACACAGTCTATTAACACATATTTTGTATGTTTATATGACTCACACACTGTATCCTTACAATAAAGCTGGAAAAGAGAAAATATTATTAGGCAAATCCTAAGGAAGAAAAAAACATATTTTCAGTACTATACTATTATTTTTTAAGATAGTATTTATCCATTTTTGAGAGAGAAAGGGAGAGCACAAGCAGGGGGATCTGCAGGCAGTGGGAGAAGGAGGCTTGCTGCTGAGCAAGGAGCCTGATGTTGGTCTCAATCCCAGGACACTGGGATCATGACCTGAGCCGAAGCCAGACGCTTAACCAGCTGAGCCGCCCACATGTCCCCAGTACTGTACTATTTTTTTTTTAATCTGCATGTAAGTTGAAATGTGTGTTGCTCAAGGGTCAACAGTATAGTTTAGAGAAACTGCCTAGATTTATGCTAAGTGTCTTCAATTTTACCAACCATCACTTTTACCCCATTGGTGCAACGATGAATACAGTGAGGAATGGGGAGGAGGAGCCTTAGTATTATGAAAAAGTTTGATCTTGCACCGCCTATAATCATCTCAGGAGTCCCGAGAGGTCCGCCCATAGACGACACTTTGGGAACGAATTTTCTAGAACATAGAGATTAGTATTAATCAAATACTGTTGGGTATTGTTGATTGATTGACGTGGATTACTCTCATTGCACTAACTAAACTGGAACCTCTTTGAAGTCAGGGATACAAGCTTTTTGCTTTTCTTGGTATACAGTACCCTATCTACCCGGTGTCTCATAGATAACTGTCAGTTAACTGATACATAAGCATGCTTGTTAAGATCTTAAAAACAATCAGCAGTAATCTGTCTTTCTGTAGATGACACAGGAAGAGAACACAAAAGTTGCTAGATAACAACAAAAAAAGTTTTGAAGTGAGAAGAGAAATTGTTTGAAATAGACCAGGTTGAGGGGGTGGATAACAGAAAAAGAAATACACCAGTGAAATCCTGTCAGAAGAGGCACAGTAACTTTCCGAGGTTTTTTTTCTTTCTTTCTTTCTTTTTTTTAATTTTTAATTTATTTATTTGACAGACAGAGATCACAAGTAGGCGGAGAGGCAGGCAGAGAGAGAGGAGGAAGCAGGCTCCCCGCGGAGCAGAGATCCTGATGCGGGGCTGATCCCAGGACCCTGAGACCATGACCTGAGCTGAAGGCAGAGGCTTTAACCCACTGAGCCACCCAGGCGCCCCCCCCCCTTTTTTTTTTAAGAAAAGAGAGAGAGCACAAGCAGGGTGAAGGGCAGAGGGAGAAGCAAACTCCCTGCTAGCAGGGATCCTGATATGGGACTCGATCCCAGGACTCCAGGACCATGACCTGAGCCGAAGGCAGACGCCCAACCGACTGAGCCACCCAGGTGACCAAAGTCTTTCTAATCTAAATTTTTATTGTAGCAAACATAGTACATAGTAAAGCCCTAAAATTAACAAGGAAAAGAAAGTATGATTTATGATATTTTTCCTTTACCTTTCTTCTAATTATAATACTAACACACTTCAGAAAAACTAGAAACTCTAGAAATATGTGAAACAAACCCAACAACAATCCTACCATTGGGAGAAGCACTGTTAACTTGCTAACATATTTTTATATGTACATACAGGTACATGAACATTAAAAAAACAGATTTGGGGTTATAAGAGTATTTCCAGGCCTATGTTATAATCTTTCAATCTAATATTTTTTTGAGAAATACTTTTCCATATCTGTAAATATTTTTTAAATAATTCTTTTTTATATATTTTATTTGTGTATTTGACAGAAAGATAGAAAGAGAGCACAAGTAGGCAGGTGGAGGGAGAGGGAGAAGCAAGCTCCCCACTGAGCAGAGAGCCCAACATGGGGCTCGATCCCAGGACCCTGGGATCATGACCTGAGCTGAAGGCAGCTGCTTAACTGACTGAACCACCTAGGTGACCCTGAAGTAATTCTTAAACTAATTTGAAAGTTTTTTTTTAGGTCCCTGAAAATTAGGATTGCTATCCCCACTTTACAGTGAAAGCAATCCAGACTCAGGGAGCCTAAGTCTCTTGCCAGATCACAATCAGTAATAATAAATCTGATATTGTTAGTAACAATTTTCCCCTATTTAAAAAAAATTTTATTTACTTATTTGACAGAGAAAGAGATCACAAGTAGGCATAGAGGCAGGCAAAGAGAGAGAGGGGGAAGCAGGCTCCCCGCGGAGCAGAGAGCCCAATGAGGGACTCCATCCCAGGACCCTGAGATCATGACCTGAGCTGAAGGCAGAGGCTTGACCCACTGAGCCACCCAGGCGCCCCACGATTTTCCCCTTTGAGTGCTGCTCAGTGGGTTGAAATCAGGGCATAGACTGAGGGAACCCCAGTATGGGAACAGCTAAATGAAAAGGTTGTTGGGGCAGCCACAGAATGGAGTGGGTTCTGAAATCTGAGGATCACAATAGACCTACATCAGGGAATGGATCAGTAGTCCAGGTAATCAAGACTCCAGGGATCAGGATCTTAGTCAGGAAACCAGTAACATGGAATGAAGAGTAGCAGTCTCTGGATGTCAACACACTTCATGATCTGCTGGTGTCAGGATCATCAAAAACAACGTGACTATTGGTCAAAACAATGCTCTAGTCACACAGAGAAGGGACAAAGGGAGATCAGCTACACCAGTAAGACTCGGCTTCCCATAGCCAGTGGGAGTCTTACTGCATTGGGTATGAAGTCCTTAATTTCCCATTCAATGTGTACTCCTTTGTTCTGCTTAAGCATGTACATCATAGAGCACCTGGCTAACTCCACTACTATATCCCACCAGAATGTGGTCCTTTCCCTGCTGCACAAGATAGGTGCTTGTAGTCCATCGCCTGCTAAGGACAAACATACAGGATTATTGAGTATATAACTAAGAACACAATCATTGGGTCATACGGTAACTCTGTACTTGACTATTTGAAGAAATTGCCAGACTGTTTTCCAAACTAGCTTCACCACTTTCTATTCCCACCAACAGGTTCTAATTTCTCCAGCTCCTCAGTAACATGTGTTATCTCTCTTTTGGATTATAGCCGTGCTAGTGGGTGTGAAGTTGTATCACGTTCTGGGCTTGATTTGCGTTTCTCTAATGGTTAATGATATTGAGCACATTTTCATGGACTTATTGGCCATTTTTATATTTTCTTTGGAGAAATACCTAATTATATCCTTTGCCTATTTTTCATTGGTTGTTACTATATCTATAAATATTCTAGATACATTCCTTATCAGACATGGGATTTGGAAACACTTTCTTCCATTCCGTCAGTTGTCTCTTCATTTTCTTGATGGTGTTTTCTGGAGCACAAGAGTTTTTAATTTTCAACCAATAAAACTAAAAGACAACTTACTGAATGGGAGAAGATATTTGCAAATGGCATATCTTACAAAGGGTTAGTATCCAAAATATATGAAGAACTCATATAACTCAACACTAAAATAACAAATAATCCATATTAAAAATGGGCAGAGGGGCGCCTGGGTGGCTCAGTGGGTTAAGCCTCTGCCTTCGGCTCAGGTCATGGTCTCAGGGTCCTGGGATAGAGCCCCACATCGGGCTCTCTGCTCAGCGGGGAGCCTGCTTCCCCCCTCTCTCTCTCTGCCTGCCTCTCTGCCTCCTTGTGATCTCTCTCTGTCTGTCAAATAAATAAATAAAATCTTTTTAAAAAATGGGCAGAAGCGGGCACCTGGGTGGCTCAGTGGTTTAAGCCGCTGCCTTCGGCTCGGGTCATGATCTCAGGGTCCTGGGATCGAGTCCCACGTCGGGCTCTCTGCACTGAAGGGAGCCTGCTTCCCTCTCACTCTCTCTGCCTGCCTCTCTGCCTACTTGTGATCTCTCTCTGTCAAAATTAATAAATAAAATCTTTAAAAAAAAAATGGGCAGAAGACAGGAAGAGACATTTCTCCAAAGAAGACATCCAGATGGCCAACAGACACCTGAAAAGATGCTCACATCACTCATCAGCAGAAAAATGCAATCAAAACCACAATGAGATATCACCTCACACCTGTCAGAAGGCTAAAATGAAAAACTCAAGAGACGACAAGTGCTGCCAAGGATGTAGAGAAAAAGGAACTCTCATGCACAACTGGTGGGAATGCAAACTGGTGCAGCCACTCTGGAAGATAGTATGGAGGTACCTCAAAAAATTAAAAATAGAACTACCCGGGGCGCCTGGGTGGCTCAGTGGATTAAGCTGCTGCCTTCGGCTCAGGTCATGATATCAGGGTCCTGGGAGCCCCATCAGGCTCTCTGCTCAGCGGGGGGCCTGCTTCCCTCTCTCTCTCTGCCTGCCTCTCTGCCTACTTGTGATCTCTTTCTGTCAAGTAAATAAATAAAATCTTTAAAAAAAAATAGAACTACCCTATGATCCAGAAATCACACTATTGGGCATTTACCCAAAGAACATAAAAACATTTATTTGAAGGGATATATGTGCCTTTATGTTCATTGCAGCATTATTTACAATAACCAAACTATAGAAGAAGCCCAAATGTCCAACAATAGATGAATGGATAAAGAAGATGGTGTTTATATACATACAATGGAATGTTATCAGACCATAAAAAAGAATGAAATCTTGCTATTTGCAATAACATGGAGTTAGAGAATATAATGCTAAGTGAAATAAGCCAGCGAGAGAAAGACAAATACCATATGATTTCACTCATATGTGGAATTTAAGAAACAAAACAAATGAACAAAGGCAAAGAAAAAAACAAAAACAAAAACCAAAAAACAGACCCTTAACTGTAGAGAACAAACAGATGATCGCCAGAGGGGTGGGAAAGGAAAAAACGTTTTTAATATTGATGATGTCCAGTTTCTCTACTTTTTCTTTTTGTCACTTGTGCATTTGGTATATCTAAGAAAATACTACCTGATCCAAGGTTACAGAGATTCATACCTATGTTGTCTTCAAAATCTTTTATAATTTATGCTCTTACATTTAGGTTTTGGTTCCATTCTGAGTTAAAAGATCCATTTTGAGTCTTCTGTATGGTGTGAGGTAGGGGTCCAACTTCATTCTTATGCATATGGGTATACAGTTGTCCCAGCACTATTTGTTGACTCTTCTTTCCTCAATGAACAGTGATGGCATCCTTGCCAAAAATCAATTGACAATAAATATGAGGATTCATTTCTGACTCTGAATTGTATCCTATTGATCTGTATATCTGTCTTTATGCCAGTACCATATTTCTATTGCTGTAGCTTTGTCGTAAGTTTAAATTCAGAAAGTCTGAGTCTCCCTATTCTTTTAAAATACTGTTTTAGCTACTCCAGGTTTCTTAAATCTTCCTAAAATTTTATGATCAGCTTGTCTAGTTTTTCAAAGAAGTCCACTGGGATTTTGATAGGGGTGTTTTAATCTGTAGTACTGTCATGGAAGCAATATTAAGTCTTCCAAAGCACGAAAACAAGCTGTCACCTTCCAGCCCCCTGCATCCCACTTAACAAAAGTCAATTGAACAATGTCATAGGACTGGGGCTTAAGATGGAGGCCCCTGGCCCAGGCACTTTTAACCCCTTCAAGGACTCAACAAACCTCTGCCCCTATGTGGTAAGAAGATCACAGATTCTCAGATCAGCCAGTGCAGGTCTGGGGACACAGTTGGCACAAGGAAATCTCTGGATGGGAACAAGGTTGATTGACCTCTTGGAAGCGGGAAGCTTATCACGGGCCTCAAGGTACTGTGACACAATGATCTGCAGCCCTTTGGGGATCAGTGTCACGTGGTTCTTTGGGGGTAGGGAACCTGAGGTTATTTGGTGTATGACTGGGTCAGCCCCTGTCCTCCCTACCATCCGTGGGCCTTGAGTACTAGGACAGGAAGGGGAATCCCTTCACACCGAGGGAGACCAGTTGGAGGCCATGTGTGCTAACTGCTATTCTCTCCCAGGCAACGCCTTTCGCACCACAATTGAATTCAAATTATTATTGCCACTTGCCAACTTGGTTTTTTCTACCACTGTGGTATGACTTTGTCTCCCTGCTGTGTCCCTTGACTTATTCTTTCTTCTGATGATTTAGGAAGATAAAACAAGCGCTCACTTTGGCAGACATATACAAGCAGAGGAAAACAAATGTTGGCAGTTTTCAGAATGTTTATGGTGAGCTACCATGTTATGTTTTTGCTTTGTGCTGTTTTAAAAACTGTAATTGTCTTGGGGCGCCTGGGTGGCTCAGTGGATTAAGCCGCTGCCTTGGGCTCAGGTCATGATCTCAGGGTCCTGGGATCGAGCCCCGCATCGGGCTCTCTGCTCTGCAGGGAGACTGCTTCCTCCTCTCTCTCTGCCTGCCTCTCTGCCTACTTGTGATCTCTCTCTCTGTCAAATAAATAAATAAAATCTTTAAAAAAAAATAAAAAATAAAAACTGTAATTGTCTTAATATTCCTTTGATCTCAAGCATAGCGAGAATTCTATGAAAAGAAAACAAAGAACAACAAAAAAGATTCTTGTGTAATTTATTTGAAATAGTTTTTAATGCGTTATTTTAATATGGACAGTGTGTTTGCATTTCAAAACACAAATGTAGCTATAAAATGTATTGTCTGCTCTTAAACATATTATTTGATGTAATCCTATATGAATCTACAATATATGTGCTTATATTTGCTCGTTAGATAAAGGATTTTGAGAAATCTTTGTAATACCACAAAAAAGGTGTGACAAATAATTTGAAGCTTATGTTTTCAGATGAATAAATGTTTTCCTTTAAACAAAAATGAGAGAAGAGAGAAGTCACTGGCTTTTTTCCTATTGCTCTGGTGTTTCTTTTTCATATTTAAAGTTAGCTTCCACTAAACACAGGGTATCACATTCATACATTCCCTGTTTCTTGGCACCACTGCCAAAGGAAAACAACAATATTGACAACCATTATCAAAGTCAGGAAGCAGGGAAGTAGAGACAGCTGTTGACTAGAACCTCTCAGAGCTTAGGCAGATTCTATTTCCTTCCCTAGTGGCTATTACCATCTAGTCTGTGCTGCTATAAGGGACACACCATAGCCCTTCTAGGTTCCCTCTATTTTTTTTTTTTTAAGATTTTATTTACTGGGGCGCCTGGGTGGCTCAGTGGATTAAGCCGCTGCCTTCGGCTCAGGTCATGATCTCAGGGTCCTGAGATCGAGCCCTACGTCGGGCTCTGCTCCACAGGGAGCCTGCTTCCTCCTCTCTCTCTGCCTGCCTCTCTGCCTACTTGTGATCTCTCTCTCTGTCAAATAAATAAAATAAAATTTTTTTTAAAAAAAGATTTTATTTACTTATTTGACAGAGAGAGAGGGATCACAAGTAGACAGAGAGGCAGGCAGAGAAAGAGGGGAAGCAGGTTCCCTGCTGAGCAGAAAGCCCGATGCAGGGCTCAATCCCAGGACCCTGAGATCACGACCTGAACCAAAGGCAGAGTCTTAACCCACTCAGCCACCCAGGTGCCGCTAGGGGCCCTTTATTAAAAGAAACAGACTTTTACTGGAGACAGATGCCCTGATGTTATGAGAAATCTTAGTGCTGGGGAAAAGGAGCCTCTCCTCCACTTACTGGCTTTAGCACAGCAGGAGGATAGGAAAATGTCTGGGCAAACGAGCTTCATTTTCATGGCTTCAAAAAAATATTATGAACTATAGAATCACTTTTGATTGAGGCAAAGGAACCCTACTATTACTCAAAAAGATATACTTCTTCAGTAAAAATTTCCCTGGTGTAATGGTGCTGGTGGACATGCATATTTCCCTTCCATGTGTTAAGCTCAGAAGCCCAAGGCAGTATTACCAGGGCAGCTGACACTGCAGTCACAGAGCCCTCAAGGACCAGTGGCAGAACCTCGCGACATCACAAGAGCATTGGTCTGAATCCAGATCAGAGGGGTTGTCATAGTCCAACTCCTTCTGCACCCCCAGAGGGGATTTGCCCACATCTCTGGTCTACCATTGTCTCCCTTCTTTTCTCTGAGGCCGTCCTATTCATCAGAGCCTCTGGAATCTTCTTCATTTCCAGCATTGTTTGCCTCCTCTGGGCCCTCACTCTGCCAGTTATTCTCACTGTTCTCATCATTTTCACCTTCGTAAATGTCCTCTGGTTACTAGCCATCACTCCTGGCTGTAGGACCGCACGGTGTTAAGTCGTCCACCCATCCTGGAGTGGCCATCTCCACGTAGTGAATGTCATACACATAGATGTCCTCCTGTCCCTCCTGGTGCCCGACTCTTGATCCATCCTTGGAGACAGTCTGCTGCTCCTGGGTCAGCTCTGTGAAATTACAGAAGACTGCCTCTAGGTCAGATGTTTTGCAGGAGCCGTTGGAGGTGGCCTCTGGGTCTCCCTACTTGTAGACCAGGTCAACAGCTGGAAGCATGCATCCTTAGAGGCTTCTGGGTTTCCTGTGCATCATCAGACTCCAGGCCCCTGGAGGGAATCACCAGGATCCGTGGCTAGAGACCCCCTTGCAGTGGCCTTCCAGTCGGCTCTCCTGAGCCAAAGCACAGAGGTCAGGCCCGATATGCTGCTGGGTGCCCGAAGTAGTGCAGGCTGGCTCACAGGAGAAGCTGCACTGGCTGGGTCCTCCTGGGAATGTACCGGGGCCCCCACCTGGAAGACCTTATTCTCTGCTGCTCTCTCCAGACCCTTGGGGCATCTTTTGGGTCACTAATGGATTTCAAGCCTCCAAGGTCTTTAGAAGTGAAGACAAGAGCTTTGGCAGGCTCCCCGCTGTTCTCTGGCTTGCGCAGGGCACACCTGTTCTGACTGCCTCCAGGGCAGCTGTCACCAAGCCTCTTATTGCTGTAGTATTTTAAGATTACAAGTTGCGTGTTGAGCAACAAGAATTTGAACTGCACCAGCCACTTAAACGGAATTTTTTATTTTGGGGTGCCTGGGTGGCTCAGTGGTTTAAAGCCTCTGCCTTCGGCTCAGGTCATGATTCTGGGCTCCTGGGATCGAGCCCCACGGCACTCTCTGCTCAGCGGGGGTCCTGCTTCCCCCCTCTCTCTCTGCCTGCCTCTCTGCCTACTCGTGATCTCTGTCAAATAAATAAATAAATAAATCTTTTTTAAAAAACCATAATTTTTTATTTTATTTTTTTGAGATGTATTTCTTTGACACAGAGAGAGAACAAGCAGGAGGAGCAGCAGAGGGAGAGGAAGAAGCAGGTTCCCAGCTGAGCAGGGAGCCCGATGCGGGGCTGGATCCTAGGACCCAGGGATCATGACCTGAGCTGAAAGCAGATGCTTAACTGACTGAGCCACGCAGGCACCCCTAAACATGATTTTTTAAAATAAATACAGTATAGAATTATAGATGTATTTTCTCTTTCTTATGATTTTCTTTTCGAACTTTTTTTTAAAATATTTTATTTATTTGACAGAGAGAGAGAGAAATCATAAGTAGGCAGAGAGGCAGGCGGGGGGGGGGGGGGAAGCAGGTTCCCTGCTGAGCAGAGAGCCTGATTTGGGGCTCGATTCCAGGATCCTGAGATCAGGACCAGAGCCAAAAGCAGAGGTTTAACCCACTGAGCCATCCAGGCGTCGCTCTGCCTTATGATTTTCTTAAGAACATTTTCTTTTCTCTAGCTGCCTTTGTTGTATGAATGCCATATGTAGGGGCGCCTGGGTGGCTCAGTGGGTTAAAGATCCCAGGTCATGATCCCAGGGTCCTGGAAGTGAGCCCTGCATTGGGCTCCCTGCTCAGCAGGGAGCTTGCTTCTCCCTCTCTCTCTGGTGTGTGGATATTCTGGTGTGTGGATAGAATACATTCTGGTGTGTGGATAGAATACATTTCATCTATCCATTTGTTGATAGATATTTGGGATGTTTCCACTTTTTTGGGCAATTATGAATAATGCTGCTATGAAATTTGTGGACAAGTTTTTGCATGGACATGCGTTTTCTTTTTTTTTCTTAAAATTTTATTTATTTGACAGAGATCACAATACTTGTGATCTCTCTCTCTCTCTGTCAAATAAATAAATAAAATCTAAAAAAAAAAGAATACCATATGTAATACATGTAATATACAAAATGTTAACCGACTGTTTATGTTATCCATAAGGATTCTGGCCAATAGCAGGCTATTAGGAGTTAAGTTTTGGGGGAACCCAAAATGATAGGTGGATTTTTTACTTCACATAGGATCAGTGCTGCTAGTCACTGTGTCGTTCAAGGGTCAACTGTACTTAAACTCTTCTTTAACAAGGTATTAATCTTAATCTCAGGTCACCATCTCCAGGTCCTGGGATGGAGCCCCGCATTGGGCTCTCTGCTCAGCGGTGAGCCTGCTTCTCTCTCTTTCTGTCTGCTCCTCCCCCTGCTCATTCTTTTCCTCTTTCTCACAAATAAATAAAATCTTTCTAAAAAGTTTTATTTATTTATTTGACAGAGAGATACACAGCAAGAGAGGGAACACTAGCAGGGGGAGTGGGAGAGGGAGAAGCAGGCTTCCCACCAAGCAGGGAGCCTGATGTGGGGCTCGATCCTAGGACCCTGGAATCACGACCTGAGCCGAAGTCAGACACTTAAAGACTGGGCCACCCAGGTGCCCCTCAAATAAATAAAATCTTTTTTAAAATGTACAATTCAAAGGTTTTTAGTATATTCACAGAATTGTGCAAAGATTACCACAGTCAATTTAGGACATTTCCATCACCTCAAAAAAGAAACTCTGAACCCATTAGCAGACACTCCTCACTTTCCCTCAACTTCTCCAGCCACAGGCAGTCAAAATCTACTTTTTATTTCTATAGATTTGGTTAGACTGGGTATTTCACATTGATGAAATCATACAGTATCTAGTATTTTGTGACTGGTTTCTTAGCATAATTTCAAGATTCATTCATGCGGGTGTATATATCAGTATTTCATTCCTTTTTATGGCCAAATAATATTCTGGTGTGTGGATAGAATACATTTCATCTATCCATTTGTTGATAGATATTTGGGATGTTTCCACTTTTTTGGGCAATTATGAATAATGCTGCTATGAAATTTGTGGACAAGTTTTTGCATGGACATGCGTTTTCTTTTTTTTTCTTAAAATTTTATTTATTTGACAGAGATCACAAGTAGGCAGAGGCAGGCAGAGAGAGAGAGGAGGAAGCAGGCTCCCTGCTGAGCAGAGAGTCCGATGCGGGGCTCGATCCTAGGACCCTGGGATCATGACCTGAGCCAAAGGTAGAGGCTTTAACCCACTTAGCCACCCAGGTGCCCCTGGACATGCGTTTTCATTGCTATTGGGAATTACTACCTGGGAATAAAATTGCTCGATCATATGGTAATTCTATATTTAATCATCTGATGAACTACAAGGCTGTTCTCCAATGTGGCTGCACAATTTTACATTCCCACCAGTAATGCTTGGAATAATTGTGACCACCTGGGTCTTCCATCAAGCTGCATACAGTGCAGGTCCTAAACCAATATTTCTGTGATTGCAGAAGTGTGGTTGGAGTAGTGTCTGGAGTACTGCACTGGGTAGGCAGAAACAAAGGAATACGGGTGCTTACAGCAACAGTCTACAGTGGAATGCAGAACCTAGCAATATTCTCGGGTCAGCAGCATTCCTTTGGTCTCCTACAACAGCAGTCCTTCCGGTCCTCCATCCTTCCTCCAGTCTCCAGATCTGAGGGGTCGGTTCAGCCAGGCAGCTAGTCAGGTCGAACATAAAACAGTAGTAGAAGACCGGGAGAGAAGACTGAGAGGCAAAGGCATGACTCCCACAGCTCCATCTGATCCCACAGGCCACGCACCACGAGATGCATAACTAGTTCCATATCTCAAGCCACTTAACGGCCAGCTCTGAGCCTAGATGTCTGTTTCACAGCCCTGTGTCTTCCTTGGGACATAGACACCCCATCACAAGGCGACCGCTCTCCTGGGTGTTGGGTGTCATGGAGACTGAAGGGCCTTCAAGACCCCAAAAAATTATTTTCCAGAGACATAATTTATATATTAAAGCTGCTTCATGGGGGATTCTTCTTGCCGGTGGGTTAAGTGGCGAACTCATCTGTCAAATCTTCCTATACCAGAGCATGCTCCCTTCGTAATGGGAGACCTGAATGCGGTCCTGCTGGGCTGGGTTGGGCCTGGGGCGGGGAAAGCCAGAGAATCTCAGGATCTGGCACATTCCCCCAACTCCCCTGTTTTTCCCTGGTCACCATGGTGTGGCTTTTCCCCTCACGCTATAAGGTGTCTCAACATGGGGCTTTACATATTTGTGCCCCATCCCACCAAGGTATGAGCGAGGCAAGAGACCGGAAGTGGGCTCTGTCATCATGGGAACCGAAGACGCACGACTTCCCGCGGAGTCGAATTTGAGTCTGCGTCGTCCTGGCCTCCTCATTGGCCACGCCCCCAGCCTCCCCTGCTCCTCCCCTCTCGGGTTCGGATGGGAGGGTGGAGACTTGGGAAAATCAATTATGACGAATACTACGGCATCCTTTCCCGTGAGAAACTCACGATGTAGTTGGAAAGACGATATGATATCCAACAATTTCAATATTTTTTTTAACTACCATCAATAATAGAGGAATGCAAAGTTCAGAAAAATTTGACTCGCTTTGGGGGAGATCAAGGAAGATTACCCGCAGAGGCAATTATTGAGCTAAATTTTGAAACATGATTCGGAGTTATTCAGAGGACCGAAAGGGTTCGTGGGCTGAAGGACAGTCCAGACAGAAGAACATTACGAACAAAGACGTAGAGGTATCAAACAGCATGTACGGACTGGCAAGGTGGGGTTGGGAGGCACAACGTGGCAACTACCACGAACAACTATTCCTGTGGTATCAAGTGCTGGGCAGGAGGGGCGGTCGCTGAGGCTAATGAGGTAGTCAGGGGCCAGGTCAACAGTAGAACTGTATGCCTTGCCAAGGAACCTGGGCTTTCCTTTGAAGATGACAGCCACGAAGGCTCTTTTGTCAGGGAAACATTAAGCCCTGCCACAATCACCCCTGACCCTACGTCTCAAACCATTCCTGATCTGGTTCCCCTCCCGAGGGCTGAACTCTTAATTCTGATCCTATTTTTTCTAGGCAATAACAAATCTGACCGTGATGGTTCATAAGAGGATGTTGTGGATTCCAAATCTGTCCTGAATATATGTGGGGCAGTCCAGGTGAAAGGGCAGGACCAGGATGGCTAATGGGCCACATAATCCGGATATTCCTTCTAGGGGTGTGACAGATTAGCAATGGAATGTCAGGTGTATCAGATACTGTATTGCACTAACCTGTTACCACTGAGAGACGTACCAGCTGCAGGGGATGTTGCTAGGAAATTCACCAAGAGGCTTTACTGAGAATCTTAAGCAGACACCAAAGGAAACAAACTGAAAAAGTTTGTTTTTCAGTGCTAAAGGCAGAAGGATTAAAACCACGGACATTTGGTTGTACTGAATGACATTTATTGACTGATTGATCAGAGCTGGAAGATTTATTTTAAAATAAATCCCGTGGGAGAGGATGTTAATTACACAGTCTGCACAGGGTAGAATTTAATGGACAAAGTCTGTACGAAGTAGGGAGATCCGTCTTTAAGGGGAGGATCATGGCCTCTTCCCTGAGCATAGGTGGGAGGAGGAAAGGAGGCTTGGCATTTCCGCATTTGCCCCTGGAAGTCTGAAGATGGCTGTTCCTATGTAGATCTATAGTATCTTTGAAATCTAAATTCAGAACAGTTTATGGGCTTGAAGATGTTAGATTTACTGTGGAGATGAGATAGAAAGGATAATGCTGTCCACATGCAACCTGTCCTTTTTCTTTTTATGTATTTGGACCTGTTTTGTTTTGCTGTGTCTCAAACTGTGTATAGTTGGATTGTGGGTTTTTTTTTTTAAATCTGAGGATCTTTTATCATATTGAGGATTAAATACATCTACTTACATTATTATAGTTTGCAAACCAATATAGAAACTCGGTGAAGGATTCAGGGTTCAAGGAGCACTAAACACATGCCTAGATGTGGGTTGAATTAGGTAGGGGAGGGCTGGGGTAGTGAGGAGGCAGAAGTTACACACCAGGGGAATGGTCCCGTGGCAGTTAGAACAGGGAAGTGACGATGCCACATGAGAATTTATAGATTTTAGAGGCCATTAGGGTGTGATGGCAGAGGGACAGAGGAGTTGTTTTGGAGCAATGGAACTTCTCTGGATTCTGATCATCATGGAATTTACACAAATCTCTACATGTGCTAGATAAAAAGTCAGTTTTACTGTATTTTAATTTAAAAAATAGACATTTACAATTTAACCCCAAAATAAGTAAACTTCCTTTGTCTCACCACCTAAGGTGACGTATGTTTTGTTTCTTTAACCAGTCTGATTTCTCTGTGACGTCTCTTCAGATGTTAGTTTACTTATAATTAAAAATGGCCAAAGGAAAAAACAAAGAGTTTATCAGTCTTACCAAGATTAATGCCTGATGCCGCAGCTGACATAAGATTTGGTATTTACGGTGAGCACTGTGAACACTGGGTGTTCACCTGGAGTGCTAACAAATATCTAAAAATAACCGGGGCGCCTGGGTGGCTCAGTGGGTTAAAGCCTCTGCCTTCCGCTCAGGTCATGATACCAGGGTCCTGGGATGGAGCCCCTCACTGGGCTCTCTGCTCCGCGGGGAGCCTGCTTCCTCCTCTCTCTCTGCCTGCCTCTCTGCCTAGTTGTGATTGCTCTCTGTCAAATAAATAAAATATAAAATAAATAAATAAATAAATAAATAAATAAATAAATAAATAAAAATAACCTAAGGAGAATTGTGGGTTGGGGTTAGCGTTAGATTGGAGTTCGGGTTCTGTTTGAGTGAAATTCATAGTGAGAGGGGAGGGAACCTTGAGCAGGGGTGTTTACGGAGAATGCTAGGAATGGTCCACGCTTTAGCCATTTTATGTCCGGAGTAGGAGGACCTTCCTTGTGTTTGCTTCCGACAGGTGGAATAATGAGAGTTTTTATTTTATTCCTTATACGTTTCTGTGTTGTTTTGATCTGCCATTAAAAACATGCGCTTCTTCATAAAAGAAAAAGCTAATGCTGAAAAGGAAGCTAGTGAAGTTTATCTTCATAAATTTTCCGAGCAGGTATCCCGAATTTGCATTTTATTTAGCTGGTGGCCTCAAGAAGAATGGTGCTCCCCTGCCATCTAGTGGTCGCATGGCAAAGGTGCCTTCCAACCAGCATTTCAATAAAGCTAAAATTTGTTTTACCAACTTCGGAAGAAGGCAACAAATGTACATTGTTTTGGGTAAAACTTTGACTTGGTTGAAGACTTATTGATACCAAACACAGATCAAGTATTCTGTTTTATGGTAAAATCTCATCCTTTTGGCATCATCAAGGAACTCCACTTATGAACTCCACTCGAGGTTTGACTCTTAAGGAGCTACATAAAAATTAGATGAACACTCTCACTGTTTCTTAAAAAAGAATATATTGAACAAAACAACCTTTACTTTAGAGCTTATGGTTTAAAGAAAATATCACCAGGAAGAGCCCGGTTTAGTCATAGTTAATCAGTAAATCAAGGGGCCTGGTGTAGTGGTTTCTTTCGGTTAAAACTTGTATGGTTTGCTAGGACTGCTGTAACAGGGCGCTACAAGCTCGGCGCTTGTAACAACTTCCGAGCAACAGAAGTTTGTTGTCTCACAGTTCTGGAGGCTAGAAGTCCAAGATCAAGGTGTTGGAAGCATTGGTACCTTCCGACGGCTGTGAGGGACGACGGCTGTCTCTGTGTCCAAATATCCCCTTTTAATAAAAACACCGGTCGTATACTGGATTGGTGCCCATGTAATGACCTCAGCTGAACTTGATTTCCCCTTAAAGGCCCTAGCTCCCAATAAGGTCATGTTCTGTGATATTGGAGGTTAGACTTCAACATATGAGTGGTGGGGGGGGGGCGGTGCACAATTCAACCCTCATTTGGCTTCCCATCAGCTGAATCACAATTCTGTTTCAGTAAACAACAAGCATGAGAGGAACGATACAAAAGAAGGGTGCCATTACTATTTCATCGCATATAAAAACAACGCATGTTTTTAATGGCAGGTGCCATGGGTGGCAGTGCGTCAGGTGAGAATGGAAGGGGCATGACCAAGAGCTGGGAAAGACCCGTGGAACATGATGGAGGTGGGGATTGTCGACCTGACAGGCAATAGGGTGGGTAGTGTGGCGTGGGGAGGAGAGGCGAACAGCTGGGCCAAGGCATGTAGGGGAAGTACATGGTCTGGCAGCATGGTATGGGGGACCCATGCTGGGTATAAGAGAAAAGGCAGAGGGGGACCTTGAGCCAGTGGAGCAGCTTCACTGGGGTGTGATTAGGGAAGAGTTGAACCACTCAGCTGCAGGATGTGCGTGTAATCGCTAAGCTGTGGACTCGGGCAGGATCGAGCTTTGCTGCTTTAGGTGCCATTGTGGTGTGGACACACCTGGGCTGGCACGATTGTGCTGTTCCCTGTGAGTGCAGTAGGCTCTGGGGAGTTCATCAGCAACTCAGACTCCTTCTGGGTGGCCTCAGTTTCTCTCAACCATCAACAGCAACCTGGGAGGGTCAATCTACTGGGCTTGGGTTTGTCCCCTCTGCTGTAATAGTAACTTAACATCATGTGAGAGATTTCTGATGTAATTCAATCATTTCCTAGGTTATCTGGGAAGTTAATTTGGAGGATTTGGAGGGCTGGGAGTGTTCTAACGAGGTCTGATAAATCTTTGATGTAAACCTCTAAAATCTTATAAGCATCTTGGAAATACATAAATTGTTATCAATTTAGCTTTATATAAAGCTTACACAAGATTTAGAAACATATCCTGTTTGGTCCTATCTAGGCAGATAGAGATTTTCTAAGACATGGAAATCACCTCATTCTATAGATTTGTACGTCATAATGACAGTTAATAAAATGAAATTCTAACTGAGTATTCATTTTATTGCTGAGTTTCCCTTAAGGAGAAGAACTTGCAGAAGGAAAGCAAGAAAAACACCTTGGTTCTAGAAGATTAGAACATGTTCAGCAAAATGAACACATCTATATAAATGGTCTTTTCTAGCTTTCCTGTGACCCATTATTAGAGATCTGATTAGCAGGTGTATCTGCAGTTAATTGATTCTGGAAAATTTAGCAAGCATTGCTCCTCTCTACCTCAAGAATCACAAACTGCACCGTTTGTAAATACCAATACAACAATATCTTTTCGTGTTTAAAATTCTTTGGGTAAAGTCTCTGTCAAAGAAAAGAGTTTTGTAATGTATAAAACCTGATCTCAAATATTTATATGTAAAATATTGATGTCTGTTCTCAAAAAAATATTTTACTAAATTCACAAAGTATGCCAATATGTGAATGCTGTAATCCAAGTTCATGTGTTGATTGTCTTCCTTTCCAGATCCCCTTTCCATGATTTTCTACCCAGTCCTGGACTGAGGGAGCCTGACCCATGTGGACTGCTTCAAGATTTTCCTTTGCTTCCTGGCCTCGGGATGGGTCCAGCCAGTGGGAGTTGGGGTTATCAGCAGAAGACCCATAGGTGGGAGGAGAATGCAGGGAGATGGTTATTCTCCTAGCTTCCTTCCTGCTGAGTTCCTGATAGGGGTGCTCTGAACCCAACCAGAGACCATGGCTCCTGACAAGTGGTCACTTCCTTAGAGCTGCCCCCCCAAATTCATGGGACTGTCCATCTTCATGCTTAGGGATAATTACTGTTTCCTAAGTTATAAACCCCAGGGAACCATGCCATGAGATGTTACCATCTGAAAACTCTACCACATATTTTTTTATTTTTATTTTTTTAAAGATTTTATTTATTTAACAGAAGAGAGAGGGATCACAAGTAGGCAGAGAGGCAGGCAGAGAGAGGGGGGTGGGTAGCAGGCTCCCTGCTGAGCAGAGAGCCTGATGCGGGGCTCGATGCCGGGACCCTGGGATCATGACCTGAGCCAAAGGTAGAGGCCTCAACCCACTGAGCTACCCAGACACCCCCCTACCACATATTTTAAGTAGTCCCTTTTATTACATTCTCCTCAAATTATCCAGTTTCCCCATCTTATTTTTGCCAAGATATTGAATAATATAATGTGTTTACTCTTTCCTTTGTGTGAACTAAGCATATGGCAGAAAATACTAACATACCATCTCTGTGAAACACTGGAGAGCTTTTGTACTATAGAGCTGCTCTAGTCACACATCTCTTCTCCCTTTTCTTTTAGTAGAAAACAGTGCTCCAATTTCCAGTCAGCTGAGTCTCTCTTGAGGTCAGCTTAGCCACAGCCCATCAGGATTCAAGAGGTTATTCATACCTTGTTTTTGTGTGGGTTGAACATTTTATACCCCCAAATGCAGCAGACATCTTATGGAATATGTGAGCTAGAAAGATATTATTATTATTATTATAGAAAACATAGAAAGTTTTTCATTTGTGTCCTTGTCCCTTCCCTTCAGTAGGCAGCTGGACTTCTCACCTTATTCTTTTATTACATATACACAGTCTGTCTCATTAAAATGCCAGACTCTAGAAGCCAGAGACATTAAATGTTAACCTCTCATAGTAGAAAATGTGTGTGTATATGATAGTGAATTGTGTCCTTATAAAATTGATACGTTGGGGGCATCTGGGTTGCTTGGTGGGTTAAAGCCTCTGCCTTCGGCCCAGGTCGTGATCCCAGGGTCCTGGAATCAAGCCCCACGTCTGGCTCTCTGCTCAGTGGGGAACCTGCTTCCCTTCCTCTCTCTCTGCTGCTCTGCCTGCTTGTGCTCTCTGTCAAATAAATAAAATCTCTTTAGAAAAATAAATAAATAAAATAAAATTGATACACTGAAGTCCTAACCCAACAATGTGACTGTATTTGGAGATATGACTTTAAAGAATTCAATTCCACTGTAGTCTAAAAACATACTGTGTATTATTTCTAGTCTTTCAGATTTGTTAAGGTGTACTTTTTAGCCCAGAATGTGTCCTGTCACAATGAATGGTCTATGCAAGCTTGAAAAGAATGTGTATTCTGCTTTTGTTTGACAGAATATTCCATAAATATCAATTAGATCAAATTGATAGTGTTGTTCAATTAAACTAAATCCTTAATGATTTTTTTTCCTGCTTGGTCTATTCGTTATTGATGGTGATGTTAGAATCTCCAAGTATAATAGTGGATTTGTCTAGTTTTCTTTTATTTCTATCAGTTTTTTGCCTCACATACTTTATTGCTCTGTTTTTAGGTGTATGCATGTTTAAGATTGTATATCTTCTTGGAGAATGACCCCTCTATTATTACGTAGTGTCTCTTCATCCCTGATAATTTTCCTTGTTCTGAAATCAACTTTGTCCAAAATGAATATAAGTACTTTTGTTTTGTTTTGTTTTTGATCAGTGTTACCATTGTATAACTTTCTCTATACCTTTACTTTTAATCTGTCAGATTCTGTGTATTTGAAATGGTTTTCCTGGGGCACCTGGGTGGCTCAGTTGGTTAAACATCTGCCTTCAGCCCAGGTCATGATCTCAGGGTCCTGGGATCAAGCCCCCATGTCAGGTTCTCTGCTCAGCAGGGAGCCTATTTCTCCCTCTCCCTCTGCCTGTTGCCCTGCCTGCTTGTGCTTGCGTATAGGTGTGTACTCTCTCTCTGTCAAGTAAATAAATAAAATCTTAAAAAAGAAAGTAGTTTTCCTGTTGATAACATATGGTTGGGTCTTATTTTTTTAATCCACTCTGACAATCTCTGTCTTTTAATTAGTGTAATTAGACCCATTCACATTTAAAGTGATTATTGATGTAGGAGTATTAATATCAGCCATGTTTGTAAATATTTTCTATTTGTTGTTAGAAGCTTCTTTTACTACTTTCCCTGGGTTTAGTTGAGCATTTTTATTAATAAACAATTATACTTCTTTTTTAAAAAGTGGTCTCCCGGGGCGCCTGGGTGGCTCAGTGGGTTAAGCCTCTGCCTTCGGCTCAGGTCATGATCTCAGGGTCCTGGGATTGAGCCCCACATCGGGCTCTCTGCTCAGCAGGGAGCCTGCTTCCCTTCCTCTCTCTCTCTGCCAGCCTCTCTGCCTACTTGTGATCTCTGTCTGTAAAATAAATAAATTTTTAAAAAAGTGGTCTCCCTAGAATTCGCAATATATTATAATATTTATGGAGTTTTAAAACCACCACTATACACATACAGATATATAGCAAGGACAAAATTGCAAAATGTTTAAATTGAAGAATTTAAGTGAAGGGTGTATGAGTCTTTGCTGTTCGACTTTTTCCATTTTTTAAAAAAGATTTTATTTATTTATTTGACAGAGAGAGATCATAAGTAGGCAGAGGCAGGCAGAGAGAGAGGGGGAAACAGGCTCTCTGCTGAGCAGAGAGTCCATTTCAGGGCTTGATCCCAGAACCCTGAGACCACAACCTGAGCCCAAGGCAGTGGCTTAACCCACTGAGCCACCCAGGCGCTCCAGACTTTTCCCATTTTTATTTATGTTTGAAATTTTTCAAAATAAAAATATGGGGGAAAATGTTACTGTGCCATTGCCAGAGCTAGCCAGCCTGATTTTTTTTTCTTTCTTGTAGTCAGTTTGGTTTTTACCTGAATGCTTAAAGTATTCTTTCTTTATCCTTAAAGTGGGTTAACTTAACTTGGATATTTATAGCTGTCCAGTGTCCCTTAATAATGCAGAGTGCTTCTCCATCTAAAGACTCTTTTTTGTGGGTGGGGAGACCATCTTTATTAAATCTTCTGGCCCCGGGGCACCCAGGTGGTTCAGTCAATTAAGCATCTGCCTTTGGCTCAGGTCATGATTCCAGAGTCCCCGGATGGAGTCCCAGGAGCCCTACATTGGGCTCCCTGCTCATCCGGGAATCTGCTTCTCCCTCTGCCCCTCACCCCGCTTGTGCTTGCTCGCTTTCTCTCTTTCAAATAAATAAATAAAATCTTTAGAAAAAAATAAATCTTCTGCCCATTTTGGGGACACTTTGCATGTAGGACACAAATTATCCTCATGTTGGATCTTTTCTATCTTCTGTTTCTGTGGGCTTCTCTGTGTTTCTTCAATTTCCTTTTCTTCAACTGCATGTACTGTGATCATCTTAAGCTTTTCTCTTAATTGTCAGAGGTGTCTCTTCTATTCCTTGCTATTTGTAATTTAGTGTATGGTGGTGTTTGAACCTTCAATTTATATATTTTTTAAACTTTTAAAAAATATTTTATTTATTCATTTGACAGACAGAGATCACAAGTAGGCAGAGAGGCAGGCAGAGAGAGAGAGAGGAGGAAGCAGGCTCTCTGCTGAGCAGAGAGCCCGATGCGGGGCTCAATCCCAGGACCCTGGGATCATGACCTGAGCCAAAGGCAGAGGCTTTAACCCACTGAGCCACCCAGGTGCCCCTCAATTTATATTTTTAAGTCTAATGTTCTCTGTTTTGTTTCTTTTGTTTCTGTTTACTCTGTTCTTGATGAGGTCTTATTTTTAATTAGTATATAGACAGTTCATATAGATACAAAATTTCTTGCTATTTTTTTTTAAAGATTTGTTTATTTGAGAAAGAGAGAGTGGAGGGAGGGGCAGAGAGAGAGTGAGAGAGAAAGTTCTGCAGACTCTCTGGCCCAGCAAGGCACCCACCCTGGGGCTGATCCTAGGACACTAAGATTAGGACCTGAGCCGAAACCAAGAGTCAGATCCATAACAGACTTCACCACCCAGGCACCCCTCTTGCTATTTATTTAAATATGTATTCTTGTAGGTCATTTTCTTTATCAATCTCTGCATGGTTTCTTCCTTCCTTGATTCTCCCCCTTTTTTTCATTTTCATTGTTAAATGCACTGAACCATTGTTCTGCTTTTCACAATTTCAAGTAATAATCCACCCCTTTGAGGAATACTCTCAACTTTGGGTCCTTTCCCAATGGGAAATTAGACTCAGAGGGAAAGCGATGACCAAGAATAGGGGGGGAAAGAAAGAGTATCCCGCAATCGGTAACCTTCAGATTTCCTTCAACTCAGAGATATATAGGTTCTTCAATAAGATTTCAGGGTGATGGTGTGTTCAGGCGCCAAGCCATCCTCTACTTCTCCTCTGTGCTCCAAAGTCTTCTGCTTCCCTCCTTGACATCAGGTTTTGAAGTTTATTACCTTACATTATCTCTGGTTGTTGCCAATTATTAGTGATTTTTTTGGGAGAGGATTTAAAAAAATAAAAACTTATTTGGGGGACTTTTGTTAAGAAGTAGGGAAAGGAAAATCTGTGGGATGGTCTTAATCCCCCCCTTTTAACTTAAAAGGCCATTACTCAGAGAAACCATAAGAGACTCTTAATCTCACAAAATAAACTGAGGGTTGCCGGGGGAAAGGGGGTAGGGAGAGGGTGCTTGGGTTATGGACATTGGGGAAGGTATGCTATGGTGAGTGCTGTGATGTGTAAACCTGGCGATTCACAGACCTGTACCCCTGGGGCTAATAATACATTATATGTTAATTTTTTTTTTTAAGTCCATTACTCTCCACTTAGTCATGTTTATATTTAAAAGCAGGTCACAGGAAGAGGGAAATAATTTTCAGAAGGAAAAAACCCAAATGCTTTGAGCTGGACAAGATCTCAGAAGTCATCTACTTCTCAAGTTCACAGAGCCAGTTAATGACTGAGCTGGGACTACCTAAAGGTTTCCTGTTTTTTTTTTTCTTTTCCATTTTCCTCTATCTCAAGAATGGGTAGAATTCTAGACATCAGAGAGGGAGAGAGAGACACACACAGAGTAGTTTTCATACTTGTGTCTTTCCTTCTCTACCTCTAATCATACTACATGCCTCTGGGACTTTGTTAAAGACACCATGGTGGCCCAGAAATTGGGGCTTTAACAATAACACTAAAAAAAGTACACACTGGATAATGTTGGGGCCAATTCCACATGAAAACCTGTTAAACCCCTAGGTCCTGCCTGGGCCTACTTAGCCATAGTGACTCCATGTTGCCTAGGTAGCCATTTTGTTGTTTAATAAATGCCTCAGCAGTTACTGATACCAGTTCCAGGTAACTGTTGCTAAAACACATACCTAAAACAAGGCCATTTTGTTGTATCGGTTCTGGGTAACCATTACTAAAACACACAGGTAGGAGACATCCAATCAGCCAAAACCCACATATGTAGAGGTCTGCGGTTGTGCCCTAAAAAACTAGCCTGTAAGACCAAAGGGGGGTCGCTCTCTTCGGAGGCGGCCCTGGCCGGTCAGTCTAACTTCCAATGCTTGGCATAGAATAAGGCTTTGCATAACTTTCACTTTGTCTCAGTCTCTTTCCTTTGATAATGGACCCAACAGATAAAGACTAAGGGGGAAGTTAAGAAGTTTTCTTTTTCCTCTTCTCTCAAGTTTCAAAAAAGAAAACCTCAACCAACCAATCAACAACAACAAAAAAAATGCCACCAGATGTATAAATCATTTTAGGGTATGAAACATTGGACAAGTGAGGAGTTTGATTTTCTGGGATGAGTCACCTCAGGTGCCATGAGAGATAATGAGAAGTGAGAAATGGTCCCTGTGAGAACTGTATTATGAGTATATGCCTTGGATTTTAATGTTGCCACTTGGAAAATGGCTTCAAAAAAAATTAAAGGAGGGTAGTTTAGTAGGAAATGTAAAAACACAATCTTGCCTTGAATGTTATTACTTCCCAAAGGGTCAGACCTATTCGTGATCAGTGATGCATCTCAGATTGTATCCCATCTATTACAATAGACCTTCCCTCTTCTGAAAGGACAGCTATAAAACTGCCCCCAAACTTATTGATCACTATCCACTGTCAAAACCAGGGGATTAAATATTTCCTAAGCTTCCCAGAAATGCAGAGTCCTAGGGCTTAAAGAGATTTTTCATCTTTGTCCTACAATGAGGACCTTAATTGTTCTGACTTAGGGACATCCAGAAATTAAACTTGACCCCTTGCTGCAAGAAAAAGACAGAAAGGAAGTAAAAGTATTTTGTCAAAGTCTGTTGGGTATCAGAAGTTTAGAATTCATAAAGAATCTATAATTGTTCATGTGGTAATATACATCACATGAGGGAATTAAACAATGATGGAAGTCTTTAGGTTCAGAAACATAAAACATAGGAGCAAGTGACTGACCCCTTGCACTAGAGAGGCCACAGAGCATCATGGGAAAGAGGACAGGCACTAAGATACTGACTTGGGGAAGTTACTTAATTATAAGCCCCAGTTGCTCATCTGAAAAGGACAGGTCATAATTTTAAGTATTCATAAGTTTATTATAAAGATTAAACAGGGTAATATGTGTAAAACGCCTGAATTAGATGAAGTACCCAATAAAAGTTTCCTGATTATTTTTCCCTGGAGACTAGAGTTCACATTGCTTTAACTCTTGATTATATTTCTTGCCAGGACCAGTCCAGCAATTTCTTATATCTTGCTCTTTCAAATATTAATAAAGAGAAACCTCTCTAAGGTGAAATCAGGTGGTTAGAGGGGGAAGTCTTACCATTCTATGTCTGTTACAGGAAGAATTGTCAATTATAGACCTCAACAGAAGAATCACCAACAAGAAAGAATGGTTAATTATAAGCCCCAGCAGAGAAAGACGTACATAGTATCTCCTAGGAGAAATTAACTACCTCTGCAACTCAGCCAATGAGAAATCATCATCACTCTGAACTCTTGCTCTTCTCCAGCAAACTTTGGGTCAAAACGACCCTTCCCAACTTCCTCCTCCTTCCCCATAAAATAATGTTTCAGAAACCACTTCTTCCTACTCTTGGATCCCATGTTTAGGGTAGGATTATCCTAACTTCCAGCTCCTGAATGTCTAGCCAATCAGACCATTCCACCCCCCTAAAACAGGCTGATTAGTTTAAGACTGGGGAGATGACCCAAATTAGGACAATGAGGTGAAATCCTGGGGCTTTTGCTATATCTGTTGGGAAAGCAAGAACTGCTAACCTATTAGAGTATAAGTCTAGAAGTACCAGCAGTCACCATAGGGAAAAGCCTGCCTGAAAATGGAATCAACACAGAGGAATGTAGAACTGAGAGATGGAGACGGTTCTTTAATAGGATGTTTGAGTTCCTGGGTCCAGCTATAACTGTAGACACATATGTATGCACACTTTACAGTTTTATACGCCAAAGAAAGTCTTTTTTCCTTGCTTAAGTCAGTTTGGATTGAGTTTCTGCCATTGAACTTGAAATCCTGATAAATAATCCTATACTGGGAAGAAATATGAATCAGGCAGTGCAATCTAATTGCTCACCCCCCCCCCCACATTCTCCCCCCCCTTGTATTCAGTGCCTTTATGCTCTTGGTCTTCCTGTTTATTTTCTCATGGGAAAGAATCTGAAAATGTTTGTGCTTGATGCTACAGGGTGCATTTGCGTTGTTGTGTTATTTTTCTTAGATACTGACATTTGAAGCCTCACATTTAGTCCAAAATGCAAGGCTTTTTTCTGTTAAAGGACTTTAGCTTTAGACAAGTAGGTGTGTCAAAATTAAAAGAAACATTGAACATGTATCAACCAAATCATGTGTAACTCTTATTTGGATTCTAAATCAAACCAATAATTTTAAAAATAAACAATGATACAATCAGGGGAAACTGAACATTGGCTGGATATTTGTTATTCAGAAATAATTGTTAAAATACTTGTGTGTGGTAATGCTAACATGGTCATTTTTAAAGAGTTTCTATCTTCTGGAGATAAGCATATAAATGTTTTTGGATGGAAAGATACAATATCTGAAATTTGTTTCAAAATATTCCAGCAGGAAAAAAAAAATTTCCAGTAGGAAAAGGGTGAGAGGAAAGGAGGTACAGAGGAAATACGATTTGAGGTAAGTTAATAATGGTTGAAGCTGGGGTGATGGGTTGAGCATGGGGTCCACTTTCCTATTTTAACTTAAGTTTGAAATTTCCCAGAAAATTTTCAAGTAATAAGTAGAAACAGCCAAGTACGCTATTTGGCTACCCAGAACCTATGCTCTCCTTCTTCCTTACAAACAGAACTCCTACATGGTTGAGGATGCAATGTAACTGTCTAAATAAAAAAAATTTTAATGATTTTTTTTTCTTTTAGTCTCCTTTGCAGATGTGAATGACCCGTGGAAAGCAGAGAGAAGCCACTGGGTGTGGCTTCGGAAAAAACTTTTTAAAGATGGTGGCCTAGCTGGTAAGTGAGTCAGTTACCCTTGCCTCTTCTTTTTCTGCTGCCATAGACCAAGATCTGAGGAAGGAACTGGGGGTCATCTTGCATCACAGGAAACCCCAAGGCTAGAATGCATGATGCTATGGATGGTGTCGTCAAAAGAAAGAAGGAATCTGGATAGTTGATGACTGTGGAGTTGCCACACCAGCTTGGGGATGCTTTCTTTCTTTCTTTTTTTTCCCCAACAGGGAGAATTAACCCTTTTTCTTAGTTTAAATTTGTATTTGCCCTTACAGAGGCAGTAAACTCTAGGAAGAGAAGGTCCCTGTCTTTAAGTTCACAAACTGGAGGGATTTTTGGAATTTTCTGGGGTAGTTTTTAGAATATTAGGACGTGGATCCCACTTCCAGGGTGCCTGATTTCAAAGACTTGGGGTCCAGCGTAGGCTTGGGGTCCAGCGTAGGCACTGGAATTTGTAAAAGCTGTCCCTGGTGATTCTAATGTTGCCACCAGCCCGGACACCTACTGTTAGAGCTCAGCATTTGATTCCCGGAGCGCGCGGCCCCCGGCCGGCCTGCAGCCGAGACTGGACCAGTGACTGGGATCATCCAAGACCGCCTCGACTGGGAGGAGCTCTGGGCTCCGGCAGTCTTGCACAGCAATTCCTCCTCAGCCCCGCCTTTTGCCCGGCCCCGCTGTGGCCCCGCCCCGCCTTTTTGCCTCCTGCCCCGCTGTGGCCCCTGAGGGTGCCGGAACTCAAGCAGCCAGTGTTCCGGGAGCGCCGAGGTGCGCCTGCGCGGCGCGGGGGCCAGGCGGGCACTTTGAATTTCGCTCCGGGAGTCGCGTACGGCGATCCCCTGTACGCGTATCGCGTACAACTCAGCGGCTGGCGATCCCGTAGCGAGTGGCGCTTTGCTCCCGGATCCGCGGCAGGTTGGAATTTGAAGTTGGGGTTCCTGCCCTCGGAGGCCGGCGGAACGCATTGTTTGGGCAGAATGGGGGCGCGGGGCCGCTAGGCCGAGCAGAGGGACTGCGCTCGTCTCCCCACCGCTCGGTTGGCTGGAGTGGATGCTTTAGATCTGCCCTACCCTCGGAATGAATAACTGACTCCTTTCCTTCCCCTCCCTCTGCCTCTGTATCAGCTCCAAACCGTAAAACTCCAGTCCCCGGCAGTCTGGGAGAAATGCTCACTTGGACTCGTGTCTTTGCCCTTACTGTGTGCTTTCTTTTTAATTCATGTGTACGTTACATTTTTAAAGAAAATTTCAGAGTTGTCTTTATATATAAGTCGTGCATTTGTCCCCCTAAGTCCCCTGTACCTTGGTTTGGGATGCGTTGATTACAGAAGGCTCAAAGACAAGTCAATATTGGACTCTAGTTAAAAACTAAATTTTGTAGAATTGGAAGAAATTGAGTTTTTGCACTTTCAAGATATGATTTACTGGATCACATCTGTGGTCCACTTACTGGATCACATTTCTGGATCAATACTGGTAAATGCCAGTATTGGATTTTGAAAGTAAACAGAAACTTGTCCTTTCTGTTTTTGTAAATGTTTATTTCTTTATTTTTTCTTCAGAGGCTTAAAGGATGGCCTCCTCAGATCTGGAAAAATTATGCTCTCATATTAATGAAAAGATTAGCAATATTAAAAGAACTCTGTCACTAAGAAACTGTGGTAAGTAGAATAGATTCCACTGATGTAGATGTAAAATGCATTTTAATTATTGTTCCACTTTGGTTAAGTGAAAGGTAATTTTAACTTTCAAGTAGTGGTTTTTTGAAACGCTCCAGCATTAATAGTTTGAATATAGCAAAGTACTAAAATGTAAGTTATATTGAACAATGACCTGAATATTAATTAGACTTAAAGGCTTGTGTTTTTCTGAGATACACAAGACAAAATAGGAAGATTTGAAGGTTATCTGGCATTTGTGGTGGTAAAGCTAGAGCTACTGACAGGTAAGGGATAAAAATAAAAGTGGAAAAGACCCACAGGGGTAAAAAGAGCCCATTATCCATCTAGCAGCTTGCTTTGCAGGAAGCTGATCTTTATATATGACTAGGAAACAACTGATTGAAAATGTCCAGTTTTTTAATGTCCAGAAGCTTGGAGGTTGTAACCATCTTCCAGAATATTGAGAAGTGCTGAAAGAGGATGAGGCAATGACAGTGCAAAGAAATGGGTGATCCTTGTCAAGTCTGGGAAAATACTGTTTACAAAAATTGTGAGCTCCTGAGTCTATATTAGAAGAGCTTGAGATTTATTTATAGGCAGAATTCTATTTGCTGGGAAAATTGTAGTGAACTTCACTGTAGATTGTACTATGAATTGGTAACTTAAGACATTTTTTAAAATATGAAATTATAATGTTGAAATGCCCTTTTGAATTATACATGTCCTAGGGACTTTCGTATTCTTCATTTCTTGTCGAGAACCTTCAGTAAAGGAACATCACCCATTAGACAATTTATGGCTTACTTTCTCTGTAGAAAGTGCAAGCTGAGGGGACTGTGGGTTCATCTCCTCCAGCTCTCTCCTTTCACACATGACTCTCAGAAGTCAAGTCACTTGCCGAGCTCCCTAGCTCATGGTGGTCAGTTGGAACTACTGTTTTGTATCCTGATTCCCAGTCTAGTATTCTTTCTACTTCTGTGCCACCTGTATTGAGTAACCCAAAAAAGACATCTAGATTTTTAATGTCTTGTTTAGCTTCTCTTTCTAGGGGGCATGATTACTGTAGGATAAAGAGATAAAATTTAGAGACCTCTAAAACAACTAAACCTTGAATTCAAATGACCCCACCAAAGCATGAGGTTTGCCAAAGTAATGTGACCTATTAGATCACTACACACTAACTATCATTTGTATGTGGGGAGAATGATTTGCCTATTTGGTTCCATAGCTTATTTATCTATTTATGTATTTATTTTTAAAGATTTTATTTATTTGACAGTGATCACAAGTAGGCAGAGAGGCAGGTAGAGGTGGGGGAAGCAGGCTCCCTGCTGAGCAGAGAGCCCAATGTGGGACTTGATCCCAGGACCCTGAGATCATAACCTGAGCTGAAGGCAGATGCTTAACCCACTGAGCCACCCAGGTTCCCCTCCGTAGCTCATTTAATAGAGCTCACTCTATTTGCCCTTATCTGTTTGCCACTCTAGCTGCAGTAAGTTACTAAATCAGTAGACAGGGCCCTAAAATGAGGTGACTAAAAGTTATTTGAAATGCAGGTGTGTCCAAACTAGTTATTTAACTCCCTGAAGTTAATCTCGATAGAGACATCTGTACTCTTACTTACTTACTAATTTCTTTTAGTCGTTATGAAGCTACTGTCAAATGCAATTAACATTGCCCTATTAGATAAGAATTATATATTGCTTGTCATGTGGATGAGGAATAGTAGTTAGCATTTACTGAGTGTTTTACTAGATTGCAGGCAGATGTTCAACCCATCTTACATATATGTTGTTGCTTATCTTCACAGTAACCTTGAGGTAGGTGCTGGTGTCTCTGACTTTAGGTCTTGGACCTTCTGGCCATTTCACTCTACAGCCTCCAGAATCTACAGATATGGTCAAGTTGTGCTTTTCTTTATTTCTTTCCCCATCTCCCTAATAGTGTCTTTACTTATATACGTTTTGTTGGTTATTAGAAGTAAAGAGGGAAATACTTGATTATGAGGATAGTTTTTCTTTTGTGATTTTGATCTCATAAAAAGAATTTTTTTATTACTACTTTAATTTCTAGGGAGGAGGAGGCTCTGTTTTTCCCATCCTCAAATATGTGGAACTAGCGAGGGGTGCTGGAGGGGGCATTGGGTGTATGAAAGCATGCTACTTTATAAACGCCTGATGTTTGTTTCTGTCAAACACTCTAGGCTTATGACTAGCCTGTGACTTTTATGTTACTTTCTCAGCTTAATATGAATCTCAAACCCAAGTGCGTCCCAAGCCACTACTACGAATTATAAAGAGAAACTCTTCCCCATCTTCCACATACCCTTGAGAGCCAGTCCAAAACACAAGCTTCTCTAACCTGGCCAGTGATAGAATTTTGAGGAGTGCAATTTCACTGCAGGTTTACCCCATGAATAAGTCTCCCTTGGGATTCTCACTTCTAGCACCCTGTGCCTTGAGTTATCAAAACCTTGGTTCTTGACCCCATTAACACCAAATATGACTGGTAAACTCCTCTCTCCAGCTTTCCTCTGCATACCCAGTTGGGGCTGCGGTAGCATCAGCTCCCCCATATTGCCTGTCTGTGGGTCTGTCTGCATGCTGAAGCCATTGGAGATTTATCTTATTCTCATGAAGCTCAACTATGCATGTAGAAGGGTTTTTTGTGTGTTTTTTTTAAATCCAACATTTCTAGGTGTTTTATTATAGTGGAGGACTTTGCCAAAATCAAGAGACTCAGGGGACACTTTGTACTTACCTCTCCCTTCCTTCGCTACCATATTACTTAGAAATGAGGTCTTAGGGGTGCCTGGGTGGCTCAGTGGGTTAAAGTCTCTGCCTTCAGCTCAGGTCATGAACTCAGGGTCCTGGGATCGAGCCCTTCATCCGGCTCTCTGCTCAGCAGGGAGCCTGCTTCCCTTCTTCTCTCTCTGCCTGCCTCTCTGCCTACTTGTGATCTCTGTCTATCAAATAAATAAATAAAATCTTTAAAAAAAAAAAAAGATTATCCATGGAGACAAGTTCTAGAACCTGAAACAGTAGTCCTTTCTCCTCCCCCAATTGTCTCTCTAAGGTAAAGCTCTGGCCCAAGAGTTTAATTGGGTACGATTGAGAAGAATACAGTGTGCTAATACTGTTCTGTATACTTGATTTTTTCATTATCTCTTTGTCTACTAATAGGTCAGGAACCTGCCTTGAGGACCACATTAGATAAAATAGGAGATGAGATCATTGTAGTAAATGAACTTCTAAATAAATTGGAATTGGAGATTCAGTATCAAGAACAAACCAACCATTCACTCAAGGTAATGTTTTTCCAATGAAGAAATGAAAGGGCTATAAATACAAACCCCCTAATCACCAGGGAATTCTGAAGGATTCTTTACATTCCAAATGTTCTTAGCTGTAAATTATTATTAATGGTGTACACTGTATCTTCTTAGTATAAAGGACTCCAGAGCTCCTCAGGTGTTTGTTTCTTTATGCTGGTAGCCAGTGAAATTGAACTGTACTGAATAGGAAGATTTCCTAAATAAATCTTGGTAGCATTAATTTAAACAAATGATCTGATAGAGTGATGTGGAAGGAACACCTAGCCTGGGGTGAGGAGATGCAGATTCTCGCCCTGGCTGCCCTCAGCACCCTCTGCCACCCTGAGAAAACCCTTTTACCTCTTTGGCCTTGTGGTCGGCATTTGGAAAATAATGGGTCATACTGAACTACTTCTTAGGTCCCTTCTATTCTGCATTTCTCTATTCTATAAAGCGTAATATAAGGATTCTCAAGTACAGAAAAGTTTGAGTCTCATTCACACCCCATTTTGTTTTAAATAAGCTTTCTAACTGACTAAGCTAATGAAAGTGCTTGTGTACTTCTGGGAAAATACACAACCTGTACATAGTTACCTCGTGCTGTTGGCGCTGTTGGTGTGTTCCCTGAGATTGAACGAGGTGGCCTCTATGGTCCCTTTCACCCTTATAATCCTTAATTTCTTTCCATTTAAAATAATCCATTTTTCCACTATAGGAATGGGCATGAATCCTACTACTGTTGAAATGAAATTAGTGGCTATGAATATCATTCAGCTCTCAGAAAGAAAGATGTCCTATAAATTCAAAACAGAAGCCAATATTGATTTCAGTTCTAACCTATCCAGGAGTGCCCAGAGTTAAGTGTGGGCCTAGAAATGTTACGTTCAGAATTGAAGGCTATTTAGAATTTTTGTTCATCTTACGACTGAGAATCAGAAGACAGTAGTCTAAAGATGTCGAGTATTTTTCTTATTAAATTTGCATGAGTTCATAGCCTCAAGTTCTAGTGAAAGGTAAAGACAAAACAAAAGCAAAGCAATCATAATCCAGTGGAAATTTCCATTAAGCCCGAGTATGTGGGTGTCAGCAATGCTGGTCGTTCTGAGGAGCGTCTGGGACGTGTGCTCCAGCCACGCACCATCCTCCTGGCGCTGCTGTACAGAAAACACCGGGGAGTGTTTGTTAAGTCAACAAAAGCAAATTACCAGAATGACAAACGTAAATCCTTCATGCATTTTTTAGTTGCTTTCCAAGGTGACATGTCAACTCTCCCTGTTGTAATGTGATTATAACAGTTGTTTTTGAAAACCAGTAGAGAAAGCTACTGTATTGCCATCCGAAACCAGCTCTGGAAACCAGAGGGTTTTTAAAAAAATATTGCTGCCGTCAGTGCTTTCCCACCTCCTCTGTGTTCTGGACACTCCCAGTCATTGTGATTGTGGTTGTGATTGTGCTCTTTACAATGTCTTAAAACACACACAGGTGGGACAGACACTTACTTGGGGGCATTTTTTTTTTTTTTTTTTTTTTAATTTTAGGAACTCTGTGAATCCCTTGAAGAGGATTATAAAGACGTGGAGCATCTCAAAGAAAACATTCCTCCCCATTTGCCTCAAGTAACAGTAAGCCAGAACTTGTAAGTATATTTCTAATTATTCTTGCTATCTGCATTTATCAAACTTTTAAACACCTCAACTCTTCGCGTTCTTATGGACTTGTGGTTTTGTTAGTGTTTATTAGTTTTCTTGACATTTACCCTAGAAAGAGTATTACCCTAGAAATAGTTATCCTGCTGCCTCCGTGGAAATCGTTGTGCCTCTTTCCCACGGGCGAGTGTCCACGAGGCTCTCTTTTCCCACTTTGTCTCGTTTCTTTACCTCAGACCAGAGTTTGTCAGCCTCGGCCATCTTAAGCCAGATGATTCTTTGTTGTGAGGACAGTGAGGAGGTTCAGTAGCATGCCTGATCTCCGTCTACCAACTACATGTCAGGGGCACGCCCCCACCCACCACCCATGCCCAGCTGTGACAATGAAAAAATGTCTCCTCACATTGCCATGTGTCCTCTGGGGGACAGACTCTCCCCTGATCCTTGAGAACCACAGTCTTAGGGCAAAAATAAGCTTAATAAACATCCCATCTTAAAAACAGCCAAAGGAACAAAACTCAGCTTTGCTTCCCTCCCCCACCCCCCAGCTAGTGTGGCCTGTGTGTCCCTCACCAGTATGTGTTTGCCCCTCCGCCTGTCCCTTAGTGTCCCCACACTTAGGAAGCTGACCCAGAAATTCCCCTGCAGCCCGATCCTTCTTTCCAGATTGTGTCTCGCTGGCCCTTTGTCTCTGAGACGCCGTGTGCTGCTCTGCCCCAGTGCTCCGCTGTCATCCCGCACCTCCGACTTGGCTGCCTCCCGTTTCTCCGCCCTCCTTTGAATTACCGGCGTCTCCTAAAACTGTGTTTGGCTCGTGCTTTCCTTCCACCATAGTCAGTGCTCTCAAATGTCCCAACTCCAGCCTTGACGTGACCTCTGCTGCTTGCCAGGAGCCTAGCACATGAGCTGTTCCCTCCAGCTCTGCATGTCTGAGGCCAAACCGACGAGCTCCTTGTTACCAGCCCGTCACGTCTGCTGCCTTCCTCCCATCCGCTGGACAGGAGCTGGGTACCTTCCGCCTGTCTTTCTCTCTGTAGCCCTCAGCCATGCACACTGCCTCTGGGGGGTTTTGTCTGTCCCAGCCCTCCCTTCTGTTCTCATTGGCCGGCTCTGAGTGCAGTCTCCCATCGTCATGTGTCCTTGTGATTTGAGAGCCCCTGTGTTTTGTCCTTCCGTGGTTCCGCTGCTCCCCCTCTGCAGGTGTCTGCCACCAAAGTTACATTTCTAAAAGGGGGTTCCAAGGGTGTAAAAACATTCCATGCGTAATATAAAAAATTTTAACTCTGAAATGTATCATAAATGTCCAGAAATTGACCAACCATCATTTGTGCAAATTGAAGAAGAATTAAATAAACATCGGTGTATCTACCATTCAGATTAAGAGATAGGATATTACCTGTACCTCGCAACCCTTCTTCTCCTGCAGACCTTTCCTTTATCAAAGAGGTAGCCATCCTGCTGTTTGTGATAATCATACTCTTGCTTATGTGTTTCTATAAACATGATGCTGCTTAAATTTGAAAAACTGAAAGGAAGGCACGAGCCTTGCCATGTGGGAGATGAGCCACATTACTGCGGATGGTTGAAGTTCTCTAGAAAAAGATAAGCTCCACGGAGTGCCTGGCATGGTCAGGCTCCCCTGCAGTTTCCCTGCAAGAAGAGAAAATGGTGGGCGAGGTCATGAATGAAAGCTAGGAGCAGAGGTGATCGCAGGACATCTGCCAGGATTGTGCCATGGGCTGGACATCAGACATCCAGCAGGAATGTGGCTTGGGGAATAGGAGGAATTTTCTTCTCCTGACCTCACTGTGGCTTAGTTTCAGCTTTCAGCCATGGTCAAAGCAGAACCTTTCCGTAGCTTGAAATGGTTCTTTTCAGCTGACAGTCACAGCAGAGCATGAAGGAAAAAAATCAGGAACTTCCTTAGCATCTGATGAAGACAAGCAAGTACAGCCAAGAGCAGCCAGGCTCACCATGAAGTCTCATGTTAACACTCATGGAAGGTTGATGGTACCATAGCATTGGCCATCTTCATCTTGACAATCTACAGTATGTGTCCATCTGCAGTCATGGCGCCTCAGCCGGGCCTGGTTGCCTCATGTCTGGTGCTCAGCTGTCATCTTGGGGTCTCACCTTCCTGTGTTTCTGGGCTTCCCTTCACTTGCTCTTGGGTTGGATCTACTCTGTCTCCTGTCTCCCATTTCTTTATGGAGTAGTCGAGCCAGCATGGCTTCACTTGCTGCTGCCAACAAGGGTCTGTTCCTTCCCTGGCAGCTAAATCACCCAGAAGCTACAGCCTATTTCTATATTCTTAGCTAGTGGGGTAGGAGCTATATTAGGCTTCTCACTGACTCTAAAAATTGGGTAGGACTGAATCCAAGAGTTCCATGCTCATTGCTGGCAACTGAAATGAATCTGCAACAGGCAGAGATTGATACTAGCAACCAGTGGGATAAACTAGAAAAATAGAAGTATAAGAAGATTAATGTTTCTATGTTCAGAATTACAGAGTCAGGAAGAGAAGCTGTTTAGAGGTTAAGATAAATTCGACTTGACATGTATTGACTTTGAGAAGCCAGTGGGATAACTGATGAAGATGTTTAGCCTAGGTACAGCATACACCCATGTTTTGGGTGTGTAAATATAATTCTATTACTGAAGATTTGGGGACTTCTTTTTTCAGTGTGCTCTTCACTATTCAGAACTTCATGAACAATAGGAGAAGGGACAGCAAGAAAATTTTGGCTAGGGGCACCTGGGTGGCTCAGTGGGTTGGACCTCTGCCTTTGGCTCAGGTCATGATCCCAGGGTCCTGGGATCGAGCCCCGTGTTGGGCTCTCTGCTCGGCGGGGAGCCTGCTTCCTCCTCACTCTCTGCCTGCCTCTCTGCCTACTTGTGATCTCTGTCTGTCAAATAAATGAATAAAATCTTTAAAAAAAAATTTGGGGCTATACAATTACAACAGGATGAATCTTGTATTTGTTAATGGATTGCTTTCAGCTGGGAAAATTCCTAGTATCCTGCGAAATTCTGATGATCGCCTGTTACCTCTGTGCATCTCTGTTTGCAGTGCTAATGTCTCAGATCTTGACCCTGAGGAACCAGTCAAAGTTGAGGAAACCGCAGTCACAAAGAAGCCCCCAAAAGAACAAAGAAGTATAAAAGAAATGCCGTTTATAACTTCTGATGAATTTAATGGCATCCCAGCGTAAGTATTTAAGACAAAATTTTGAACATTCAACTCTTTAGGTCAACGTACATGATTGTTTACCTCCTAAAGCCTGATTATATTCACAGCGTGCTGTGTTCAAATATTGATCTTTTCTCAAATAGTCTTACCTCAGACAATGAAAATGTAGGAAATCTTTAGTTGAAGATGCTTAAAATCATGGTTTTTATTTGGTCTAGAGCTCTTCAGAGCAAGATCTAGAGATGGGTCAGGGTATTGCTGAGTCCTCTCCAGGACCCTTTTGTGATCCAGATTTATCCAGTTACATTTTAAAAGTAGCTGTTTTGGGGTGTCTGGGTGGCTCAGTAGGTTAAGTGTCTATCTCTTGTTTTCGGCTCAGGTCATGATCTCAGGGTTGTGAGATCAGACCCTGCGTTAGACTCCACACTCAGCTTCAAGTCTGCTTGTCCCTCTCCCTCTTCCCACTTGTGCTCTCTTGCACTCCCTCTCTCAAATAAACAAACAAAATCTTAAAAAAATACAATAAAAGTAGCCTCAGTTTTGGTATAATTTTAAGGAACGTGTGCTGTATAGGTTTGAGAATTAGAATGGCAAATGTTGTGTGTGTTTGGTTTCCATTTGTTCCTCAACTTATGCCACACATACGTTTGAGTCTGTGTTTTATTCCGGGCTGTGGGTCACTGAGAACAGTGCAGGGGTGAGTAAGACAAGATTCCTTCCCTGGAAGGAGGTCTGCTTTGCTCTTTACAGAAGACAGTAATAGAGAGCCCACGATGGAAACTCTTGTTTGTTTGTTTAAAGATTTATTTATTTATTTTAGAGGGGGGAGGAGAGAAAGAACCAGACTCCCCACTGAGTGCAGAGCCCCATGTAGGGCTTAATCTCATGACCCTGAAATCATGACCTGAGCTGAAATCAAGAGTCACGTGCTTTACTGACTGAGCCACCCAGGTGCCCCTGGAAACTCATGGTTTTTTGTTTTGGTTTGCTTTTTTTTAATATTTTATTTATTTATTTGACAGACAGAGATCACAAGTAGGCAGAGAGGCTGGCAGAGAGAGAGGGGGAAGCAGGCTCCCCACCGAGTAGAGAGCCCGATGCGGGGCTCGATCCCAGGACCCTGGGATCATGACCTGAGCCAAAGGCAGAGGCTTTAACTCACTGAGCCACCCAGGCACCCCTGGAAACTCATGTTTTTAAACTCTCATCATTCCAGGGCTTTGCTTAACTTCTTGGCTTTATATTGTTGCATATCGTATTATGTTTTCATTTTTCAAATAACAGCTTGTTAGAAAATGTTGTCAGAAAAAACTTATCTGCCATTCTTTTTTTTTTTTTTAAATTTTTTTCTCATTTTATTTATTTTTTCAGCGTAACAGTATTCATTCTTTTTGCACAACACCCAGTGCTCCATGCAAAACGTGCCCTCCCCATTACCCACCACCTGTTCCCCCAACCTCCCACCCCTGACCCTTCAAAACCCTCAGGTTGCCCCAACCTCCCACCCCTGACCCTTCAAAACCCTCAGGTTGTTTTTCAGAGTCCATAGTCTCTTATGGTTCGCTTCCCCTCCCCAATGGTTATCTGCCATTCTACCACCCAGACAGGATGGAGTATTTCCTTTCAGATTTTATTAATTTCACATGTATAATAGGTTGTTTCTGATTGTCCTTACAATAATGTAGTTATACTGTTAATAGAGTTTACTTGCTTTTCTTTTATTATGAGCATTTTGCCATTGTTAACTATTATTGTAAACTTGGATTTATTAGTTGTGTTATATTTCATTAAAATGAGACTGACCTTGCTCTTTAATCTTTTTTTTTGTCAGTCATTTTATTTATTTATTTATTTAAAGTAAATACTTATTTATTTTTTTTAAGATTTTATTTATTTATTTTATTTTATTTATTTATTTTATTGATCACAAGTAGGCAGAGAGGCAGGCAGAGAGAGAGGAGGAAGCAGGCTGCCTGCAGAGCAGAGAGCCCGATGCGGAGCTCGATCCCAGGACTCTGGGATCATGACCTGAGCCGAAGGCAGAGGCTTTAACCCACTGAGCCATCCAGGTGCCCCCGTCATTTTATTTTATGATAGCTCTATTTTCATGAAAATTCTGTTTGATATGGTATTCAATTTTTTTTAAAGATTTTATTTATTTATTTGACACAGAGAGAGAAATCACAAGTAGGCAGAGCAGCAGGCAGAGAGAGAGGTTAGCAAGCTCCCCGCTGAGCTGAGAGCCTGATGTGGGGCTCGATCTCAGGACCCTGGGATCATGACTTGAGCTGAAAGCAGAGGCTTTAATCCACTGAGCCACCCAGGTGCCCCTATTTATATATATTTTTAAAGATTTTATTTATTTATTTGATAGAAAGAGAGGGAACACAAGCAAGGGCAGAGGGAGAGGGAGGAGCAGGCTTCCAGCTGACCAGGGAGCCCGATGCAGGGCTCGATCCCAGGGCGCTGGGATCGTGACCCTAGCCAAAGGCAGATACTTAACAACTAAACCACCCAGGTATCCCTTTACTTAATATTTAAGTTTTTCTTTCCCTTGCTTATGTTAATTTAAACATTAATGTTAAATTTAATGTTAAACATTAAATGTTAAATTTAAACATTTAAAGATGTTTAAATAAACTTGCTGGTTAACCACAAGAGACCCTGTTTTAAATTGTAGTATTTCAGACCATTTTTTAAATTATAGTATTAAGTCTGTAGGCAGAGAATGGAGATAAATATATCCAGATATAGAGAAGTTAAGCAACCAATACTCTCTGTTTCTATTTAATTTTTCAGCTATTGAGATATGTCTAGTTTATTTAGAAGTTGATATACATTTTTAAAAAATATTTATTTATGTTGGTGGGGGCTGGGGTCAAGGGGAAAGAGAGATAAAAAATCTACAGGAGACTCCATGCTAAACGTGGAGCTGGACACTGGGCTCCATCTCACGACCCTGAGATAATGACCGGAGCTGAAACCAAGAGTTGGACACTCAACCAAGTGAGCCACCCAAGTGCCTATACATATGTATGTATTTTTATGAAGAGTTCTAATAGCTTTGCTTCTGTATAAAGTCATCATACATAAACACTTTTCAAAGAAAGAATAGTTTTGTATAATGGTTCTTTTAAAAATTAATCACATACTTATTTGCAGGTACATGAAATCTCGCTTAACATATTGTCAAATTAATGATGTTATTAAAGAAATCAATAAGGCGGTGGTTAGTAAATACAAGATCCTACATCAACCCAAAAAGTCCATGAGTTCCGTGGCCAGAAATCTCTACCACAGATTTATTGACGAAGAAACAAAAGATACCAAAGGTAAAAATGATAGCATATATATGTGTGCATGTTTGGAGTGCAACTAAATCGTGAGAAGCAAGGTGAATTCTAGAAAATTCTGAATCTAGAGAGGTAGTTCCCCACCAGGAGTGGTTTTCCCAGTAGGGCGAGTTTTCTCCATCGCTGGAGATAATTCGGGTTGTTACAGCTAGGGCTGGGCTGCCACTGGCGTCCAGAGACTAAAAGCACAGTTGAGTGCAGTGTACAAGACAGCTGCCACAGAAAGAAATATCTAGCTCCAGGTGTCCAGTTCCGAGGCGGAGACTGCTTTAGAGTCTATTATAAAGCTCTACCCAGTGTTTTCAGAATTGGAGTCGTAATGAAAACACTTACCATGTGCCAGATAGTGTACTGAGAGCTCTAGTCTTCACATTCTTACGAGCTACGTGCGGTTACCCCCATTTTGCAGATGAGGCAGAGAGAGCGTCCCGTTCTTGTCTGAGGTCAGCCAGTTAAGGGACAGAGTTGCCGGGGGTTTCATTCTCTTAACCACTATCCCATATTTCCTCTTGAAAAGTCAGTTGTTCAGAAGATACCAGCAGACAGCTAGTAATACAATAAGCAGGGCTACATTTCTAGAATGCTTCGCTAAACATCACGCAACTTCAGTTGGGAGAATACTGATAATTTCAGCGAGGATACCTGTTCTCAACTTTGGGTGCCTAATGATAGTAAAAATGATCCATCTTATTCATGTTCACAATGCAATGCCTTCGGATCTCATCCTGAAAGTTGTCCTTACGAAAAGTAGAACTAATATCTTTCTTCTCAGGTCATTATTTCATAGTGGAAGCTGACATAAAGGAGTTCACAGCTTTGAAAGCTGACAAGCGGTTTCACGTGATACTGAATATCTTACGACACTGCCGGCGGCTCTCAGAGGTCCGCGGGGGCGGCCTTACCCGATACATCATAACCTGAAGCCCGTGTGATCTTCTGATCTGCCCAAATAAGGGGTGGAGGCCACTCCCATGGTTTCCTTATATGTAATTTCTTTATAAATGATTTCTTTCTCTGGCTTTTTCATTTTCTTTTCTAGCTTCCTATAAAAACAAAATTTTTTAGTAAGTAAAGCATATATGTTTTAAAATTCACTTTCTTTCAGAACGTATTTAACCCCCTACCAGATGAACGAACCTCTGTGCTAGGCATATAATGGAACTAAAAAATATTCATGGTTAATTTTGTGTTTAGTGACAGTGCTGTAGACCTCAGTAAGATAGATACACGTGTGATAATGGAAGAAAAAGTTCAAGAAGATAAGGTCAAAGGTACCCAGGCTTGCTTTCTCTCTCTTTTTTTTTTTTTTTAAGTAGGCTCCACACCCAGCATGGAACTCAGCACAAGGCTTGAACTCACAACTCTGAGATCAAGACCTGAGCTGAGACCAAGAGTCAGACACTTAACCAACTAAGCCACCCAGGTGCTTCGGTGATACCCAGGCTCTTTAGAATTAAAGGTTGTTAATGTCAAAATTCTGTCAATGGCATTTCAGTCTACAGGCAAAAGTTGGATTTATAGGCAGCCCCCCTCCATGTGATGATTCTGCTTTCCCATGTGTTGTTAGGGAACAGCTTACCTGAAATGCATTTGGTATAGACCGAATCCATAAACATCAACCTATAATGAAATTTCAACAAAAATATACTGAGATGAAAAAGGTGATAAAATAACATGTAAGTGGTTTGACGATTGTGGAAAATGGGTGTTTGGGTTGCAAGAATTTAGGATGTTTCTCATGCACTTATGGAGACTGGCTATGTGTGTTTTAGTCAGTGTTCTCCAGAGATACAGAACCAATAGGAGATAGATATATGGAGAGAGAGAGAGATTATGACAAATTGGTTGAGAAGTCCCTCGATCTGCCGTCTGCCAGCTGGAGCTTGTGTGTAATTCAGTCCTGAGTCCCAAGGCCTGAGAAGCAGAGAAAATGAGATGTGGCTCAAGCAGTGAGGTGGAAAAAAGAAGTGAATTCCTCCTTCCACCTTTTCTTGTATTCAGGTCGTGCACAGACTGGATGATGCCCACACACACTGGAGAGGGCAGTCTATTGAGTCCATAGATTGAAATGCTAATCCCTTCTGGAAGCGCCCTCGCAGAGGCATCCAGAAACAAGGTTTAGTGTGGGCACCCTGTGGCCAGTCCGGGTGACACATAAAGTTAACTCTCTCAGTCTCTGTGCCGTCTGCTGGGTAGATGGATCCTTGTAGCCGAGTGAAAAATCATTTAGGCCTGGTGGCCTGGTTAATACTGTCCCTGTGAGGACCACAGAGTATATTATGGGCACTACTTACTGTCATCCTTTCTTCCTCCCTAATTTAAATGCAGATGTGTTTAATCTTTCATGTCTTGCTTTAAATAAAAATAATGGTATTATTCTTTAAGTCTTAGTTGATTTTTCTCTATATATTGTTATTTTCTATAAAAGACCATTTTATCTGCTTGAAATATTCTTGAAACTCATAGTGAATAACTGTCCATAAATGTGTCTAACTCTTGTAGAATGGATACTGAGGAAAACAATTAGCCTCTATTTTAATCATTAGCACATAATTTGGGCATACATTACTTTGGGCGTTCATTGGTAGACTTGTATTCATCAAAGAATAATAAAGACATTAATTTTCAAACAAGAACTAATCTCTTGGGATGCCTGAGTGGCTCAGTCATTGGGCGTCTGCCGTCGGCTCAGGTCACGATCCCAGGGTTCTGGGATCGAGCCCCGCATCAGGCTTCCTGATAAATAAAATCTTCAGGAAAAAAAAAAAAAAAGAACTAATCTCTGTTACTTGAACTACATTTTCAAGCCAATAACAGGGTTGTTCTACTTCCTCATTTTTGTAAATGACACCTTTAAAGATCTATGGATGCATCTCGAGGTCCTGGGGCTCTGCCCTCAGGTGTACCCCTCGCCCTTCGCTCTCCAGCTTCTCTGCAGTAGCTGGCAGCCTTAAGCCCCCTTCCTCAGCAGTCCATGACCCCCACGGCATGGCTTGCTCCATAATTTTGGGAGAACTGCCCCTTCTGCCGCAGCTCTCTGCTGCAGGTCCCCAGGCCTGGCAGGGACGGATTCCGGCTGGCTGTCACCAGCTGGGTGCCACTAAGCCTGAGGCCTGGCTTCACACCTCCTTGTCCTACCAGCCTGCGGGCCTGGGAGGAAGAGGGCTGGATGCAGACACCCAGAGCCTTGCTCAGGCTTCTAGACTTGAAACACTAATTTTTTTTTTTAAAGATTTTATTTATTTACTTGACAGAGATCACAAGTAGGCAGAGAGGCAAGCAGAGAGAGGAAGGGAAGCACGCTCCCTGCCGAGCAGAGAGCTTGATGCGGGACTCGATCCTAGGACCCCGAGATCATGACCTGAGCCGAAGGAAGAGGCTTAATCCACTGAGCCACCCAGGCACCCCTGAGATACTGATTTTTATGTGTAAAGTCTTTCATCTGTTCTTTGAAGGTTCAATAACAGAAAAAAAAATGGGAAAAAAAATTGGGGGGGATCATGTTCTAGCTTTTAAAAAGGCTTAAGAGCCTAATCAAATATAAACCATGAAACCTGAGCCACCTGAGTGGCTCAGTTGTTCGAGTAACCGACTTGATTTTGGCTCAGGTCATGATCTCAGGGTTATGGGATCAGGCTCTGCTTTGGGCTCCCTGCTCAGTGGGGAGTCTGCTTCAGATTCTCTCTCTTCTTCTACCCCTCCCCCCACTAGTGCATGCTCTCTCCAATAAAACCTTTTTTAAAAAGATTTTTTATTTAAGAGAGCGAGAACACAAGGTTGGGGGGAGAAGCAGGCAGAGGGAGAAGGAGAAGTGGACTCATTGTAGTTTTGATTTGCATTTCCCTGATGACTAGTGATGAGCATTTTTTCATGTGTCTGAAGACATGAGTTTCTTGAATTATGCTGGATGTAAATATTGTTATGTTTGCACACAAAGCGATGTATTTGGCATCTTAAATGTGGAGAAATGATATATGTGTGTAAGCTTGGTATTTGAAAAATGTGTTACTTTAATTAACCCTGTTTTCAAATATTGGGCAGGGAACACCCTCTACAGGTGATCAATGGGGATAGACTTTCATTTCTTTTTCTTTTTTTTTTTTTTTTTAAGATTTTCTAATTTATTCATTTGAGGCAAAGAAAGAGAGCGAGCATGAGCAGGGCAAAGAGGCAGAGGGAGAAGCAAACTCCCCGCTGAGCCAGGAGCCCGACTGAGGGCTCAATCCCAGGACCCTGGGATCATGACTGGAACTGAAGGCAGACACTTAACTAAGCCACCCAGGTGCCCCAGATTTCCATTTCTAATGCAGATTTAACTTAATTATTATGAGCCCACTCGCTGCCTTTTCTTTTTAACAACTGTAGTGCAAATTCGGACTAATACTTTAAGTCTAGGGTCAATGCAGCAACTCAAAAAGTGCAGGAAATTAAAATTTTCTTCTTTCTGATGGGTCAACATGACAAATGCCAGCTATTTCTAATTATAAACATTTTTCTTTCTAGAATAATTGTGGGCTGTGCAGCGGCATGTGAAAACTTACAACTCCAAACCTTATTTGACTCAGAAATCCAATTATTTCCTGGGAATACTTTCTTCGACTCTAAAAGAACAATTCAGCAACATGGTGCATCGAAAACCCAGAGCATCAGAAATCTGGGTTCTAGTTCTCCCTCTGCCATTTACTCCCTTCTGGTTCTACCTTCAACACTTTGACCCCTTCTCCCAAGCTCCATATCAACTACTCTGGTCCCAAAGAGCATCCTCTCTCCCCTGGATTAATTCAGTTTCCTAACTGGTCTCTGTGTTTTCTGTTGCCTCCCTACTGTCTATTCTCCAATGAACCAAAGTTAGAAGAAGTCACTCTCCCACTCAAAAACCTTCAGTAGCTCCCCATTTCTTAGACAGTAAGAGCCCAGTCCTTATAAAGGCCTGGAAAGCTCTTCATGCCTCCCTCCTTCTGCTGCTCTATTTCCCACCTCGGCTCCGGCAGAAACATTCTGTTTCTGGAACAGGCCAAGTAGGAGTCTCCCTCAGGTCTCTGGGCGGACTATTGCCCCTGCCCAGAAATCTCCTCATCCTTCACCCCTCGAACCCCCTCCTTCCCTCCCTTAATCTGCTCTGATGTCATTTGATTATTGAGGCCTTTTCAGACCTCGATGTATCTAAAATTAGAGCTCCAAAAATAAAATAAAATAAAATTAGAGCTCCCTTCTGCAACACCTCCCTTTCCCTGCTTTATTCTCCTTCATAGCACGTATGTGTATCTGACGGTCTATGTATGTTAGCAATTTATTTGTCTTTCTCTCTCTACTAGAATATTAACTCCTGAGGTCAGGAGTTTTTTCCCCTTTTATTTCCTGCCGAGCCCCCAGGCAATGTAGCAGGCCTCAACAGTAGAGGGCGCTAAAGAAATACTTCTGAATGCACATTCAGGGCACCAGTCTGTGGCCTGGGCAAGGGATTTCACCTCGGGCCTCCATTTCTTCCTGAATATAGCAACATAGTTGAAAAAAAAAATTCAAGACCTTCGAGTTTTAATAGTCTATGATTCTAATATCCTCAGTGACTTCTGGGAAATACTCAGTTGAAGTTGAGGGCTATTCTGAGTGGATGATTAAAAAAGTTATAAAAAAATTGCTGATAATTACATGGAAATCTCATCTTTTAAGGAAAGAATTTGTGGAAGTATTAAGCATCAAGAAATAATGAAGTTCTAAGTTATTAGTTGAGTAACAAAAAGGTTTTTTTAAAAAATATTTAATTGAGAGAGAGAGAGCAAGAGCACAAGTAGGGGGGAGGGGGAGAGAGAGAAGCAGATTCCCCACCTAACAGGGAGCCGGGTGTGGGGCTCCACCCCAGGACCCTGGGATTATGACCTGAGCTGAAGGCAGGCTGCTAACTCACTGAACCACCTGGGTTCCCAAAAGAAGTTTTCACTGACTAAAAACCTTTATACATTTTTTTTCAGCCCAAATCTTGTTTCTAACTTATTTTGCTTGTTAGATAATAGTTGTAAGATTTCAGAATTTATAAATGTTATACTAATTGTAACTGAAATTATGGTGGAGCGTTGAATAGAACTATGCGTAATTATATAGCCTGCAGTTTTATTTTATAATATTAAATATTTCTTCTATGAAACAGCCCGGCTCCTAATAAACCATTGCCATTGTTCCAAAATACATCTATTAATACAAGTGCCAAAAAAAAAAAAAGTGTTAGTGTTACTCAATATATTAAGGAGTCCCCCTAGATGAGTTTCAAACAGTGTTACTCAAACTGGATCCAACACTATATATATGATTAGAAAGTAGAAATAATTTAATGTCAGTTGAAGCTTGTTAAAGTTAGACTGACTCAAATTAAGTCCCTAAAGCCAAAGAAAATAGATTCTTAACTAGAGAACAATCAGAGCGTTACTGGAGGGGAGGCTAGTGGAGGGGTGGGTGAGATAGGAATAGGGATCAAGGGGTGCCTGGGTGGCTCAGTTGGTTAAATGTTTGCCTCTGGTTCAGGTCATGATCCCGGATCCCGGGGTCCTGAGATCAAGCCCCACATCGGGCTCCCTCCTTAGTGGGGAGTCTGCCTCTGCCTCTCCCCTCCACTTGTGCTCTCTCTCTCTCTCTCTCTCAAACAAATAAATAAAATCTTGAAAACAAAGGAATGGAAATGGGGACTAATATTCCACTTGTGGTGAGCCCTGGGTAATGTATAGAAGTGTTGAATCACTACATTGTATGCCTCAAACTAATACTACACTGTGTGTTAACTACAATGGAATTAAAAATTTTAAACAAAAAGTCAGTCTTGAAGGAACATGCACAAAAAGTATTTATGAGACATTATGGTATGATTAGAAATTTGTATTACATTCTTTATTACAAACATCCTTTTGCCTGATGTTTTGAAAAGCCATAAATTAGGTGCCCAGGAGGTTACAGCAGTTTTGAAATTGAGATTAAATTTACAAACAGTGTAATGCACAAACGTTAAGAATATAGATCAATGGGTATTAGTCAGTGCATATACCCGTGTAACCCAACCCCTATCATTTTTTCCTTAAACTTTTCTTTTGAGATAATTATAGGTTGACATACCGCTGTAAGGAGCAACAGAGAGAACTTTTCCCTTCACTCTGCCTCAGTGGTAACATCTCCCACAGCTAGAGTACAAGATCACAACCAGGATATTGACTTTGATACAGTCAAGATGCAAACATTTCCATCACCACAAAGATCTCTCATACTGTCCTTCGGGACCACACCTGCTTCCCTCCTAGCAAACCCCCTTCCTTAGCCCTGACACCCACTCATCCATTTGACATTTCTATAATTCTGTCATCTCAAGAATGTTACATGAAAGAATGATACAGGATAAAACCCTTCGAGCTTGGCTTCCTCACCCCACCCCCACACCGGCCGGTTAATACAATTCTCTGGAAATTCACCCAAGTGGTTGCACCTGTCAACAGTTCGCTCCTTTTTATTGTTGCAAAGTTTCCCACAGAATGGAGGGTGAGGATACACCATCCTTACTGTAATCATCCCACCTGCTTATCTGCATAGATCTCCAGAGGAGGCTATCATGAATCAGGCTGCTAGACACATGAAAGAATGGTTTCGTGCGTGAACATAAATCTTCATTTATTGGGGAGTGCCAGTCCCAGGAGGGCAATTGTTGGATCCCATGGCAGTTGCATATTTACTTGTTTTTTTTCCAACCTGTCAGATTGCAGCCCAGAGTAGCTGCACCGTTTCCCATTTTCCTCTGAACACTGCTTTCACGGGCATGCCGCAAATTTTGATAAGTTATATTTTCCTTTTTCTCACTTCAAAATATTTCAAAATTTCTCTTGAGACTCCATTTTTTTTTTTACCCCCTCTCCTTTGTGCTCTTTAATCTCCAGATATTTGGGGATTTTCCAGCTCCCTTTCGGTTATTGATCTTGAGTTTAATTCCATGTTGGCTTGAGAGCATACTTGGTGTGACTTCTATTTTATATTTGCGAAGGTGTGATTTATGGCCTCGGTTGTGGTCTATCTTGGTGAATATGTGAATTCTTCTTGGAGAAGAATGTGTAATCTGCCACCGGCGGGTGAAGTATTCTGTGTATTCTGTGTTAATTAAATCCTGTTGATTGTTGGTGCTGTTTCATTCATCTATGTCCTTACTGCTTTTCCGCCTGCTGCATAGGCCAGTTGCTGATAGTGGCTCAGTTCTCCAGATACCACCCTACAGACCCTGTCTATTTCTCATCTCTGCCTCCTGAATTTTGATACTCTGTTAGGGACACACACATTAAAGATTGTTTATGTCTTTTTGGAGACTTGACCTCTTTATCAAGAATGCCTCTCTGTTTCCCTGATCATTTTCCTTCTTCTGAAGTTGACTTTGTCTGAAATTAATACAGCTACATCAGGTATGTCCCGTTTGTGTTAGCAAGGTGGATCTTAATCACTGTACCTTTTATCTGTGTTTTATAAACAAGCTATCGTTGGATTTTTTAAAAATCCTGTCAACTCTGCCTTTTAACTGGCATGTTTAGGCAGTTTCCATGTAAGGTGGTTACTGAGGTGTTTGGATTGACATCTGTCCTATTTGTTACCATTTTCCATTGGCTGATTTTGTTCTTCACTTCTTAGTGTTCAAGCCTTTCTCTGGCTTTAACTGAGTGTTTTATATGATTCTATTTTCTCTCCTCTATTAGCATATAAATTATACTCCCTTTAAAAATAATTTTAGTGGTAGGGGCGCCTGGGTGGCTTAGTGGGTTAAAGTCATGATCCCAGGGTCCTGGGATCGAGCCCCTCATTGGGCTCTCTGCTCAGCAGGGAGCCTGCTTCCCTTCCTCTCTCTCTCTCTCTCTCTCTCTTTCTCTCTCTCTGCCTACTTGTGATCTCTCTCTCTGGGTCAAATAAATAAATAAAATCTTTAAAAATAAATAAATAGGGGCACCTGCGTGGCTCAGTGGGTTGGGCTTCTGCCTTCAGCTCGGGTCGTGATCTCAGGGTCCTGGGATCGAGTCCCGCATCGGGCTCTCTGCTCAGCAGGGAGCCTGCTTTCCCCTCTCTCTCTGCCTGCCTCTCTGCTACTTGTGATCTCTCTCTGTCAAATAAATAAACAAAATCTTAAAATAAATAAATAAATAATTTTAGTGGTTGCACTAGAATTTGTAATATATGTTTACAATGGATGGAAGTCCACTTTCAAATAACACAATAGCTGTTCACAGGTAGTGCAGGTAGCTTATGAAAGAATATTCCCAATCTTTCCCTCCTGTCTCTTGTAACAGTGCTGTCATTAATTTCATTCTTTTGCGCATAAGCGATGATCACCCAGTCCATAGTTGTTGTTATGATTTTGAGATGACAACCTGAGCTTGCAGGTGTCTAAAATGTAAGTGTGTGTGTGTGTGTGTGTGTGTGCATGCGTGTGTGTGTGTGTCTGTGTGTCTGTGTGTGTGGTCTGGGGAGGACAGTCTTGTGGGACTGAGCCCTTAACCTGCGGAATCTGATGCCATCTCCGGGCAGATGATGTCAGAATTTAGTTGAATTGCAGGACACCCGGCTGGTGTCATAGACAGTGGCTTTCTGTGGGGAAAACCCTTCCCACCCCTGGCAAGCAGGAGTGAGAGAAGGGAAGCAGTCTTGGTAAAGGGGAAGGAGACACACAGGGAAGAAAAACACCCAGTTGGGAAGAAATGGGTTTTTCTGTACTTAGAAAAATCTGTGCATGTTGCTGCTTCACGCTCCTTTCTTTCTTTTCCTTCTGGTATTCCCCCTCTGTGTGCGTTTCCCTCTCCTCAGTCTTGGGACACAGGCTACTTACCTCTCAGGCCCTTCTGCTGTTCCAAGGGAAAGCCAACAACGTTTGAGGAACTCGACCCTGACTTAGCAGGATTCGATGTCCACACGTCATGTCCCCTTCAGTGGGCAGCCACTGACGGCTTTCCTCAGCTGGGTCCTCCTCCCAGCTGTTGCTCTCCACGGGGCTCCTTGGAGACCTCTCCACCCGTCCGGGGCGCAGTCAGCATGGGAGTGGAATGCCAAGTCCATGCGGGGGCTTCTCCCTCTGTGCTTCCTTCACTTCCAGGACCTCACCCGCTCCGCTCAGGCACTCCCACGTCCTTCGTCTGATACCTCAGACCAGAAAGGCCGCAGCTCCCTACATGGATTTTAGTTTACCTGCACACAGCTAGGGAATGTCCTACAGAAACACTGTCTGAATGCACAGCTTGCCCAGCGCAATTCCCTTTTGTATGAGGGGCATGTTCTCTCTAGTCCTGCCTGCTTGGGGCCATTTTCCAGACTTTTCAAATAGCCGGTTTTTCCAAAGATTTTGAATAGTTTCCAGTTGCCATCTGTGAAGAGTTGGTCCATTTTCCTGCTCCTCCCATTATTGGAACCAGAATCTAGGAAGTTCTCTCTGGATCTTTTTGATGAGAACAGCAAGGTAGCCTTTTTTTTTCCTTTAAAGATTTTATTTACTTATTTATTTGACAGAGAGAGAGGGAACACAAGCACGGGGAGTGGGAGAGGGAGAAGTAGGCTCCCCACAGAGCAGGGACCCCGATGTGGGGCTCGATCTCAGAACCCTGATATCATGACCTGAGCTGAACGCAGACGCTTAACGACTGAGCCACCCAGGCACCCCACAAGGTAGACTTTTATTTTTTTCTTTTAAAGTAATCTCTATACCCAAAGTGGAGCTCAAACTCACAACCCCAAGATGAAGAGTCCCATGTTCTACGACTGAGCCAGCCAGGTGCCCCAAGGTAGCATTTTAGAACATAGAGAGCACCCCTTCTCTCCCTGACCTCTAGTCATCAAAAATGTCACATGCCTGCTGTATGTTCTGTAGGGTCCACTGATGTCTTCCCGCTGAGTAGAGGGTAACGAGAACTACACTTTTCTTTCTAATACATCTGTATTTTGGGTTTAGGATTTCCTTGAAGCAGGACACCTATAGACCTAGACTTAACTCTGGCCTGCTTCCAGAGCCTGGGAGAACATTTAGAGAATTGGGCTTCTGTTTATACTTTTATTATCGAAGCTAATAATTGAGGAAAGTCCCTCTGCCAGATCTCTCTTCTTCTCTGGTCCTTTGCGTTATCAGAAGCAGCTGTCGGTGTTAATAAGCTAGAAGTAATGATTCACTTCTGGTAATCCTTTCCAAGTTAGAGACCATGAGAAATCATACAATCATTGGCTTCCCTAAACTGAAACACCCAAGCCTCTGCTATTCCATGTGGGCAGGCCACGGAGGTGGGTGGTTCTCTCCTATTCTGAGGTTCTCCTTGGAGGTGGGCTTGAACTCAGAGCTACGTATTCACAAACACCGCTGGCATTTCTGAGTTTGGGCTGACTTCTGTCTTGGGGGAGGAGTGAGAAGGGCATTTGGTCTTCATGCCTGCTTGACGGGCTCTGAGTCAGAATAAACTCCACGCCACGCTAACTGCCATATTTCCTGGTTCCGGAGCCCAGGGCACCCTTTTGAGATCAGGAAATGGCAGTGTCCTATTTCCGCAGGCTGGGAATTCACGTGCTAGGTGTGATTTTTTCTGCTTGTGTAGGCCACTGGGGCAGAGACACGATGATCAGAACAATCTTCTTGTTTTTAAAGTATTTTTTGGCAACATTAAGAGACTGGGCCCCAAGAACTTTGATGAGATATAACGGTTAATTTTCAAAAGGGTTAAATCTCGTGTTATGTTGTTAGGACTGCCTCTAGGTGGCTATAATTTTAGATTGTGAAATGTTTATCCCCTGCTGTGAGGGCTTATGTGGATCATTTATAAGGATGGAAAGAAACTGGCCCAGTTTTTTAGCGATGAATTTCTTTTCCTAATCTGATTGGACCTCCTCGTTTGGATGTCTGGGAATCATAATTTGTTCTCTCTCCTTGGGCACATCCTGTATCTATTCCTAAATCCAACCCTATTTTCAGCCTCTCCCAACTGCATGTGATCTGAACCCCTAGTATCCTAAGACATGCTCCCTCGTGGCCCTTTCAGCCGTTATGCTTCTGGGGAGGACTGTGGCAGAAAGTGCACCGCAGTGGTCCCCCATCTGTTTTCCACTCCGATAGACAAGATGGATCCGCTTAGCCACTTGACAAATATTTATTGAGCATCTACTTTGACTCAGATGCGTTAGGGGCTGGGGATAGGTGATTTAAAAAAGATACCAGTTCTTGCTTCCATGAAGCTTATAGAAAAATAGCAGTATGACAAATACTTTGACCATGTGTACTGGATACTGTAGGGACACTCAGAAGCACTGGACATAAATGTACAGGGATCAAGGAAGGCTTCTGGGAGGAAGTGATATGCAGCCCAAGGCCTGAGGGTGATCCGGAGAAGAGGGAATTCAAGCAGAAGTGATAGTCTCTAACATCCCCATTTAAAACACACACCCAGGGGCGCCTGGATGGCTCAGTGGGTTAAGCCACTACCTTCAGCTCAGGTTGTGATCTCAGGGTCCTGGGATCGTGCCCCGCATTGGGCTCTTTGCTCAGTGGGGAGCCTGCTTCTCTCTCTCTCTCTCTCTCTCTCTGCCTGCCTCTCTGCCTACTTGTGATCTTTCTCTGTCAAATAAATAAATAAAAATCTTAAAACACACACACACACACACACACACACACACCCAGGGAGAATCCAAGGTTATGTCCAGCCTCCAAGTTTATCCTATACTCACCCTTTTCTCTCCTGCTTAAAAGAACATACGGAGTGGGACGCCTGGGTGGCTCAGTTGTTTGAGCTTCTTTCTGCCTTTGGCTCAGGTCATGATCTCGGGGCCCCGGGATCGAGTCCTACATGGGGCTCCCTGCTCAGTGGGGAGTCTGCTTCTCCCTCTGCCTGCTGCTCCCCCTGCTTGTGCTCATTTTCTCTCTCTCTGACAAGGATAAATATGAATCTGCTCTAACTTCTGAAAAGGAAAAATCATAAATTATTTGCCAATTGTTAACTTAGAGTTCAGGTATGATCCATTGCTGAGAAGGGCACTTTGAAAGAGTTTAATGTCCCCAAACTGGTGCCTTATATATAGAAATTAATAAGGAAAATAAGAAAAGTCATTAGGAAATGCATCCCCTCCCCAAAGGCCACCACCTTTCAGAGCGGAGATGCATTTTTTCAGTCTTATTTCGTTCCAGCTACGTATTATTAAATGTATAAAAGGAGTCTTATGCAATATAGGTGTCACTGATTCTTTTTATTTAATAGGTCATAAACATTTTCCCTTGCCACTACACGCTATCCCAGAACATCGTTTCAATAACTGCATACTTTTTCAAATGATGTCGTTAGTTCCTTATTGTTAGGCAGTTGGGGTACTTCCAAATTTTCATAAACAATATTCTGTCTCAAAAAAGTCGGTAAACTATATACTTAAATCTTTCTAGTTTTGGAGCAACTATTAAGTGATTCCTCCTCTTCTTAAGGTGAATTGGAGATTGGTTACGTTATACAACAAAAGAGAGAGAGTTTGAGAAAAACTGGGTTTCAAAGGTAACCTGAGTGGGAAGAAGAATAATGAACATATTTTTTATAAATCTGGGTAAGGTTTTCAATTTATATTTTCATAATGTTATCATTTCTTGAAGGTGCTGTAGAACTTTGAGAAATAAAATGAAAAGTCATGGGTATTCGATTTAACTATACAATTAAAATCTTAATGTTTTCTTAGAATGTTTAACGTCACAAAACGGAAGAGGGTAATTACAGGGAATTGCTTTAATAATTTGTAATTGAATTTGGTAAAAAGCTAGTGCTCCATGTAATTTCAGGGGGAGATAGATTTCTCTCCAGTTCAGGTTAGTTATTTAAAACACTTTTTTTTTTTTTAAAGATTTTATTTATTTATTTGACAGAGAGAGATCACAAGTAGACAGAGAGGCAGGCAGAGAGAGAGAGAGAGGGAAGCAGGCTCGCTGCTGAGCAGAGAGCCCGATGCGGGACTCGATCCCAGGACCCTGAGATCATGACCTGAGCCGAAGGCAGCGGCTTAACCCACTGAGCCACCCAGTCGCCCTATTTAAAACACTTTAAGCTATATAAGCACATTACTGCTTTCCTTATCATAATACTATCAATGGTATTGCGAGTTTATAGACGCTAGAGGATTCCCAGCTGAGACCTAAGACTTTATGAATTCTTTGAAACGATAATGAAAAAAAGCTTGAAATGTTATTGCCTTGTTAATAATGTTGATCTGATTTTGAATTTCTCTTAAATCTCTATTTTACCAAGAACTGATACAGTTTACGCTACCTTGAGATCATTAGTCGTTTGATTGAAGACCATTTCTTGCACAGTTTGTTTGATCATCTAGAAGCGTCCACGGAGAAGCCATATACTACACACGAACTTAGTCTCGAGGGAAGTGCTAAACATTTCATAATTCCATCTACATCCAGTTTTTCTTGCCAGAGTGAATGGTACTCTTTGGGCAGTAATCGATGGCCTAGAACAGATCGATTCCCGCCATGCGCCCCGCCCCACCAGTCACGTTAAGCCTCCCCCGAATGCAGTCCAGAACTCAGAACTCCACACTCACCCACAAAGCTGGCTGTGAATATACGAATTCATGTGATCCTCATTTCACAGATGCAGAAGACACAGACCTGCAAGGCTAAGTAACCCTCCAAACATCCTACAATGGGGATTTGAACTTGAGCAGGACACTCCGGTAGACTCTGCTCTCAACCTTTAATGCTGGCCCACCCTGCTGTGGGGTGAAGTAAAGGCCAGACAGAATTCATCACTCTAGGAGGTTGGAACTACAGGCAAGAAGCCATTTCTTTGTGTTTTTTCTCCCTATTAGCCATGTAGTTGATGAGCCTAATTTCCTCAGGTGTCAGGTTTCTCCTGGATCCTGTGGGTGGCTCATCTCTTCTTTATAGTTCGTGATGTTCACGATAAAAATGGCTTGTCAGGTAGCACTTGTCTTCACTAAAAAACTTTCTGTCTATATATGTGTGTACATGAATATAAACTGGGTAGTTATATAAATGATTCATATATTTTAAAAACATGTAATTTAAAAAAATTTTTTTTTTAAATTGTATCCAGATACCTGGATGGCTCAGTTGGTGAAACCTCTGTCTTTGGGGGCACCTGGGTGGCTCCGTCATTAGGTGTCAGCCTTTGGCTTAGGTCATGATCCCAGGGCCTTGGGATTGAGTCCCACATGGAGCTCCCTGCTCAGCGGGGAGTCTGCTTCTCCCTCTGCCTGCTGCTCCCTCTGCTTGTGTGCGCGCACACATGTGGTCTCTCCCTCTTTCTGACAAATTAAACGCTTTTTAAAAATAAATGAATGAATCAATAAATAAATTGTATCTGTATTGCCCTCTAGTGGGCATAAAAATGTAAGACAAGCCGCCCCAAATGAACAAAGGCTGTGTATTAAGTGCCATCATGACATGAACCATACTATTCCCATTTACTGCTGGTGTGCAAACACATGTGTCCATGACATCCAGGTAGATGGGGTCACAAGAATGCGGCTGGGACAACATGAAAGGCGACAACCGTGGCCCATCTAAAGGAAGTGATGTCTAGTAGATTTCTAGTTCATGGTTGCCCTGGGGGAAGGCAGGCTCAACTGTTAAAGGGAAGCCCCAGATCCAGATAGTTATATAAAAGTTACTGATTTGGGGGGGCCTGGGTGGCTCAGTTGTTAAGTGTCTGCCTTCGGCTCAGGGCATGATCCCAGGGTCCTTGGATCGAGCCCTGCTTCAGGCTCCCTGCTCCAGCCTCCCTGCTCAGCAGAAAGCCTGCTTCTCCCTCTCCTGCTCCCCCTGCTTGTGTTCCCTCTCTCACTGTCTCTCTCTCCATCAAATAAATACATAAATAAATAATCTTTTTTAAAAAGTTACTGATTTAGAAGTGTAGGTAGTGAACAATTTAAAAATAAAATTTTGTGCGGGCTGTCCCCATATCTGTGGGCTAGATTGGGGCTGCCCTAAGTAATCACTTATGACCTTATTGGTGCTTCCTGCCAGGGAGACACTTGCATGAAGAGCTTTACACACAGGTTCCCAGCTCAGTCCCTGGGATGATGGCTTAGCCCCATGGCACAGATCAGTAACAGAGACACAGAGAAGTTACACAAATTGCCCAAGGTCACAGAGCTGGTATTTGAACCCACTCTTGCTAACTCCCAAAACCCTGGTTTTAACTCCTGTTCTTATTAACCACCACGTGGCACAGATGACTCATTCCATTAAGAAATACATATTGTGTTGCTAACATATGCCAGAGACTATCCTAAGCGACAAAGAGACAGCAGTGAATAAAGAAGGTCTTGCCTTCCTTCTAGCATGTGTTTGTGTGAATCTAATGAAATAGGGAATCACTGGGGCTCGGATTTGTTTTGAGCAACAGGATTCCCTGGCTTCTGCATCTTTAGAACCATAGTTCCAAACTGACTGCTCAGTTTCCCCCCCCCAATTCTTTTTGCTCTGCCCAGTTTCCAGCGCGGCATCTGGATTTCTCTGTGCTTCTGTCCAGGGAGCCCACTATTTCGCTTCGCATCCTTCAGCTCAGGATTTATTCCCACATAGGTGTCTTGCTCATTCGGCCTGACCATGAAGCAGTGCAGCCTTCGACTTGGCCTTGGAGGCAAACCCTTCCTTCCCAGACCCCTCCCCCTTCCCAGACAATGCCTTGGCAGGGGGTGTCACAGAAGATGTCTTGCTTCTGAAACTTAAGCACACTTGTGCCATTGAAAAAGGGCAACCTTATCCCTACCATATACTGCTCTCTCTAGAAAGTCATGAAATAATCTTTTTTAAAAAATATTTTATTTATTTATTTGAGAGACAGAGATCACAAGTAGGCAGAGAGACAGGCGGGGGTGGGGCTTGGGGGGTGGGGGTTGGGGGGTGGGGGAAGGAAGCAGGCTCCCCGCTGAGTGGAGAGCCTGATGCTGGCTTTGATCCCAGGACCCTGAAATCATGACCTGAGCCCAAGGCAGAGGCTTAACCCACTGAGCCACCCAGGCGCCCAGTCATGAAATAGTCTTATGTGCCAAGATGTGGAGTTTTCTTTCACTTCTAATTATACTATTTTTGTAAGTTGGGTTTACTGAGGTATAAATTTAATACCTTAGTAAATTAAGGTGCATATTTCTTTGAATTTTAATGAACACGTACAGCCAGGTAACCTCCACCATAATCGAGTCATAAAACATTTCTACTACCCCAAAAAGTTTCCTCCTGCCCCTTCGTAGACAATCCCCGATCCCAGCATGTCTTTGATCCATTTTCTGTCCATGAGGTTTTGTCTTTTCCATGACATCATATAAATGGAATTATATATTTTGTGGCCTTATAAGTGCTGAGCGGTATCCCCAATTGCTTTTTGAGACAAGTGTTTTCTCAGCGGCAACATTTACTTTGAAATTCTGATGAAAACCGACAGGAAATTAAAGTTGCTATTAGAAACACTTATCTTACAAACCACTTTCAAGAGCATATCAATGTTATTACATGAAGTATACTTGAATTCGATAGCCTCTATTGATCTCTGTATATAACTCATTGACATGAGAGATCATGCCCAGCCAAACATAACTTTCTTCTGGTGAGGGAGGCAGAGGTGAGGGAACCAAGGAATTACTGTGGAAATTTTTACCAAACTACTTCCCTCAGTCCCAGTGCACATAGAGAACGACAAATATAAATGTTAGTATGCCATGCCTACTGCTAGTGTTTAATCAGTTCAGTCCTGTTTCTGGAAAAGCCAGACCAAGGACAATTGGGTCTGCTTAGGAGATGAATCGTTTCTGGGGACACTTCCTTGCATGGATTGATTGGACTCATCTCATTAGAGTGAATCCATGGGCAACAGTTTGGTGAAGAGGGTAGAGAAATCATTCCAGACAGGGTGAACAGCATGTGCAAAGGCCCTGTGACATTGTGCTGCATCATGCAAGATTAGATAAACTCAGGGCTGGCATTCAGCTGTTTACCGTGCTCAGACCATCAAGCTGCTCAGTGTTCATTCTGACTGATGACAGTGTGGACTTTACCAGTTGCTAGGTATTTTCTAATGCCCCCACTGAATGTGCTTTAAGGGCAGCTAGCCTCAGGCAGTTAGGTTGTTTCACACTTGAGCCCAACTCAAAGCAAGGGCCAAAAGAAAGACACTGGAACCCAGAAAGTCATGTCTGTAAAGTACACACTGAACTGAGAACCCCTCCTTACTAAGATTTCCTAGAGAGGCCAGGCCTGCAGAGAGGAACAGTAATAAGGGCCATGGACAAAACTCGAGTCCTCAGAGTCCTTTTCTGGGGGCCCCCAAGAAAGCCACTCATGAAAGTGCTGAGCACAAAATAGCTCTTCCCTAGGTTTGTTGACCCACTAAGGGACATAGGGCATTCAGGAATCTCTGTCATTTACTTTTTTTCTGAAGTCACGTGTCTGATTCATGCCTATTTTATTAGGACAGGTTAGGTTTATCAAGTGTAGCCGAAGGGATGGATCTCCATTCCGATGTCCAATATTTGAAGGTTATCTAATCCAACTCTGACTTTGCCAATGAGGGGAAAATAATCTGGCTCCATCCCCAACTAGACAGTGGGCACAGCTGGAACTGGAACTCAAGTCAACTAATTCAAAGTCAATTCCCACTCCTGTTTTAACAAAAATAAATTCTTTTCCCCTCAAAAAAAAAAAGTGTGTTGTGTTCCTGGAAGCAAGGCTGATTAAATTGCTGTTTTCAGGTCTCAGTTCAGGAAGGTCTTGGTTTGGCCTGCGGCAGCAAATAAATCTCACAGTCGAAGTGGATATAAAAAGAAAAAACCCACACACCTCATCAAACTTCAGTACAGCATCTCAGACAGGCTGATATCCAACAATTTTACAATGCCATTGTTGGGGCAGGCCATCGATCTATTGCCAAGAGCTCCCTGGTCCCATCAAGGTCTGGGGTGGGGTCCTGCTGTTGCCCCCTGATTTTCTGGAATAAAGAAGCTGAACTAGGACTAGTCTGGGTGAGTGTTATTCTCAGTGCTGCTAGATTGTTCTTTGCTGCATAAAAGACTTCCTTTTATTATATTTTCCTCCTACACGAGTAGGAAGAATAATTTACAGAACTACTGGTTTTTGTGACAGAAAAATGGGTGACGGCTCTAATTTCAGCAGGCCAGGGAGAGAAGACTTCAGAACGTTCGCTCTGGCAAAACAGCTGGATTCCTTGTTGAGAGCTTTTGCAGTCTAAGTAGGGTGAGTTACATAAAATGCAATTTGGACCGAGCTGCCTCCTTGCAAAGGTAACTCAGACTTTCTGCCACATCTTAGCCTTCAAAATGAAACTGAATGGAGGACTGGAAATGAGCAGATTACCAAAAAAGCTTCTTTTGCCATGTTTGAATTAACCAGATTAAGTGAATGAATAAAACGGAGCCATTAGGATCCTCTGAATGGGAAACGTCTCCACACGGATGCCTTTGATGAGTTCCTACTCCAACTGGTGGCTTTGCGTTCGGATAGGGCACAAGTGAATCATAAAGTAGTTACGGGCTTTGTTTGGGGGGGGGGGGGGTCTGACATTGAAGGGGAACTTGCAGGTGCAGGAGAATCTCTGGAAGAGCAGCGGTGCACAGACAGGGAGTCCTCCTCATTGTCGAAGAGATGCCATGGCAACATCTCCGGGAAGCTGTGTGTGGGCGGAGGGAGGGCGCCAGCACCCAAGTTCACGCTGTGCGCGCGCCTTCCTTGTAAAACCTCGTGTAACTGTGTCTGTTGAGTCACACCTGTTTCCACCAGCTACCCAAAGCAGCAGTACCCCAAAGTCACTTCACAAGGAAGGGAAACTGAATAAATTTAGCGGGGGGGGGGGGGGGGGAGTGGGTGGAAACGTCTGCCAAGCCTACGCCCAGATGAATGAACCGAAGGACCAAAAGGCACTTCTTAGCTTCGAGAGCTCTAGCCGCACATAACTGAGGCGGAGGGATTGAGAACGGTGATCGCTCTAACAAGCCAGGACTTTGAGAGCAATTTGGATTTTTCCGGCAGGTAGAACAAAATTGAAAAGTCGTTTCTGATGGAGTGATTTAGGGTTGACGACAGGATTCGGAGTTACTGAAGTTTTCATAACTTAGTTGCTTCGGCAGGGGCTCTCAACGGTGGTTTGAAGATTTATATAACACCCTTTACCCCTTTAGAGAATGTAGCTGGGGACCAAGAAGGGATTGGAGATGAGTGGAAGGAATGGAGGCAGAAGAGCCCTGAAGAATGCAGTGAACATCTCCTTTTCTACTTCTCTGTGCCCTGAATTCTGATATCTGCTTTACATATGTGCTCGTTTATTCCTCTGGGTAATCCCTTGTACTGTTGGAGAAATGATTTCAATTTCTTTCTGTCATTTATTCAGCCAACACATGCTTATTGGGCTCTTATGATGCTCCTGGCACAGGACTCGTCCTGGGCAATCAAATGTTGACCCAAACAGATACGGTCTTTACTCCCAGGGAGTTTATATGCTGAGGGGGATATGCGCATTAGTAAAACAGCCATGTAAAGGGGATAAATAGGGGGAAGGAGAGGTGAATGGCTCTCTGAGAGTATTTGATGGTGGACCAGAGAAGGCTTCCTTAAGAAGCACAATTTGGCTGAGAATCCAAGAATGAACAGGAGATAACTGCATGATGTGAGAAGAAGGCATGTTCTAGGCAGCCAGAAGAAAGCATGGGCAAAAGGTCCTGTGGCAACAATTGCAGTGATGTAAGGAAATAAATTACAGCCAATCTATTACATAAGCTCTTAAATTAAAAGAAGAGAGATCAATTCTGGCCAATTTTTGTTGAAAAGGAATTATTGAAAGATTGAGTAGTTTACAGAATATCCCAGGCTACCCAAGCAAGTCCAGTAGCAATATCCAAAATGTTTCCATGGAGCTTGTTCTAAGGATTTCCCTTACGCTGGCATCACTGGCACCATCACTCCTGGGAACTGGACAGTGTCGGACCCGCTGGAAACTGGCCACAGCTCCTCTTCTTGCCACCATCTGCGTGGGGACAGATCTCCGCTGCTCTGGTGAGTTGCTGGGCAATACCCACTGTGGTGGGGTTCCAAAAGGCAGAGCCTCATGGACAAGTCTGTGCCCCAGCTACATGGCTGGCTTGGAAGGCAAAGTAGACAATGAGATGTGCAGGCTTAGGGGCTGTCCATACGAGGAATTCCCTTCTGCGTTGACTGTAAGCCCCATTATGTCATTCCGCTGCTACCTACATAACACGCAGAGTGTTCTGCCAACTCAGACTCTCTAGGAAGCTCCCCATCTATTGAGGGAGGGGTGTCATTGTGACAGGTGTAGGCCCACAGGAATGGGAGCTTCCTCACGACAATGATGTGTGATTGAAGACCTGTTGTAATATACTATACCGTGTGTTAGTTATTGTTGTGTAACTACAGCAAAACGTAGCTTAAAACAACAAACATTTATCTCACATAGTCTTTGAGGGTCAGGAATGTGGGAGCAGCTCAGGTGGGTGGTTCTGGCTCAGGGTTTCTTGCAACGCTGCAATTGAGGTGTCTGCTGGTGTTGCAGCTATCTGAAGGCTTCCCTGGGGCTGGAGGACCCACTTCCAGGATGGCTAAGAGCAAGAGGTCTCACTCCTCCCTCGCTGTTGACAGGAGGCCTTGCGTGCTTGTCACGTGGGCCTCTACACTGGCTGCTCGAGCGTCTTCATCACACGACGGGTAGCTTGTTCTAGAGCAATTGATGCAAGAGAGAAAGCGAGGCATGCACCGCAGTGTCCTTGGTAAGCCAGCTTCAGAAGTTACATATCATCCCTTCTGCTGCATTCCATTGCCCCACAGGCCCACCTTGACGCAGTGTGGGAGAGGACTACACAAGGCATGAATGCCAGAGGAGGAATCACTGGAGGTCGTCTTAGAGACCGACTACCCTATATCATTCTTTCTTGCTGATGGAGTACAACTGGGCCCATCTGACCCTAATGCTTGGTGTATCAGAAAACACTCAGTGAGCAGAAACTCACGTTCTATGTCACACAGCAATCAGGTACTCAATATGTACCAGTGTCTAGTGGTAATCCAGGAATTGTATCTCAAAAGGAGAATAGTTACTTTCTAAAGAGGGCATGATCTTATTTCAACACCCTTCAGGATTACGGCTGAAAATGTCCCCTTGGGCTTGCCATCGGCTCCTTCTAGCTTGCTGATCTGCCATAGTCACTTAGATCTCCTTGGCCAAAGGATCAAATGGCAGAGCCGTTATGTGGCAGCCTGGACAGGCCGATGAGGCTTCTCTCAGTGTGGGCCCCCTCAAAGCAGCAGCATATAAATGGATCAGAGTGACACAATCACAAGAAAACAGTCAAACAAATGCAAAATGTGGGACATTCTATAAAACCGGAAAAGTATACTGCAGCCCCTGACAAGATAAACAGTCTCCCGGCATTTTCTTTCTTTCTTCCTTCCTTCCTTCCTTTCTTTCTTTCCTAGGATAGATTTTTGCAAAGCACCAGACCTAGAGCTACACACCAGATTGCGGAGACTGTGTTGATCTGTTTTGATAGAAACAGCTTTTGGAGCACCAGCCGCAATTGCCGTATCACTTGAGTAAGCGAGCATCATTTTTCTAAGACTTCGCTGTCTTCTGTATTAACCAAACATGTGGCTAAGAAGGTGACAGAGCAGAAGTCACCACTTCCACATCTTTCAGTAGCTCTTCAGTTCTTCCAGGGATGCAGAATCAGTCTTGGTTTACAGTGTAGGGAGGAGGAGAGAGCTCCAAGGCTTCCTCTCCCTTCTTTCTGCCACTAGAGCCCCTCTTCTTCAGATCAGGGAGCCCACATGGATCTTCTGCCAACCCTACCCCCAGGAGCAGGGAAACAACCTTGATCAGTGTTAGGGTCTCCCTAGAGCTACCAGGAGATGGACCCAGGGCAAAGTTCACTCATCACCTGACCATCGCAAGTTCCCTCTGTGATTGGGGACTCTCTGTAGTATTTTGGGACCCTAGAAATAGTGTTAGTTCAGAACCTGTGTCTGATAATCCCCAGGAAGCTGGATAATGACTATTCCCCAAAGTCCATTGGTCCTACTAAGTAGCCACAGTTTCCGCTGGACAAGACTCAAAGGAACACTTGAAGTGCATACTTGGGTTGGTCTATGAAATCTTTTCCTTGCTGTGCTCCTTCACTCAGGTCACCCTAAGTCTAGGAATTAACTGAGTTTGGGGTGAGGTACTACGCAGATAGTCTGCATCTACCCATATCCTCTTGGATCTCATTTACAATTTTTGTGCACCTCTCCCCTGGTTTCTGCGTTCTTGTGTTTCTAAGGTCCCATACTTGCAACCGTCTTCAGACACCTGCCCTTCAGCTACTGCAGCCACTGTAGCCAAATGCACAGAGAGCCGGAGTGCCTGGGAGCTTATGACGCCCTCCCTCATGGGGCTTCAGTCAGTCAATGACTGACTGGAGCAAGAGTGTGAAAGACCAGTTTCCTTGCCTGGAGCGGGAACAAACCCTGAGATTATTTATTTATTTATTTTAAAAGATCGAATTCATTTATTTTGACACAGAGAGAGAGAGAGCACAAGCAGGGGAAGGGGCAGAGGCAGAGGGAGAAGCAGGCTTCCTGTTGAGCAAGGAGCCCCACTTGGGGCTCAACCCCAGGATCATGACCTGAGCTGAAGGCAGACGCTCAGCCGACTGAGCCACCGAAGCATCCCAACTCCAAGATAGTTTAAATCCCTGACTTGCCTGTGGGATCAGGTACCTTGCTTGGCTTATTTCCCTTGCCTATCATGCTTCCTTCCTCTTTCCTTACCAGTTTCTCCTGGGAGCACTTCCCTAGTGAATAACTTGTAGAGAAATCTTCATTTCAGGGTTTGCTTGCAAAGAACTTGACTTAAGACAGGAGTCTTAACTATTGCGGTGGCTCAGGTCTCTGGGCGTAGGACTGAAATCTTCTTTGTTTGTTAAATTGACCAATAAGGAACTCAGTAGACTGGCCAAGTTCTAAGGTGCTCATCAATCAGTGAGCGTTGGCAGAGATCCCCAGGAGTGAGACTCTCCTATTATTTTGGTCCCACATCCTATTCAGCAACTACCTATACTTTCCCTCTCAGACTGAGATATTGCTCCTAAATGTCATCTACCCTGGAATTCCAGCATGGTCATGACAATCAGGAAACTCCTTTCCACTTTAGGTTCTCCCCCAGCATCCTCAACCTGTAAAGAACAGGCCCTACCATTGCTTTTGAAGATGACGGCAATGCCCCACCAATGTAATTCTCAAGACCTTGGTTAAAAGAGTGTATTCTGGGTTCTCTCAAAGCACATAGGAAAATGGATGAGTGGGATGCCCAGGATAAATCCACTTTGACGTTCCTCTATCCACCAAGGCACTGGATCATTTCTCTCTATCATTACTATTCAAAGTGTGTGAAGACCGGGAATACTGGCATCGCCTACCTGGGATCTCGTTAGAATTTCAGAATCTTGGACTCGATCCCAGACCTTACTGAATTAGAATTTTAGCAAGACCTCCATGCTATTCATATGCACACGAAAGCCCGAGAAGCACTAACCTACATTATGCCAGCAAATTTCTGGCATCTCAACACCTTGCAGTTAGACCACCCCTGAGCCCAGGTATCAGTCAACTCACTGAAAACACAACTAAAATCACGTCCAGATGCTCAACCTGGAATATTGAATTCAGAGTTTCTGGTCCACACAAACGGCAATCAGTTTGGCCTGATCTAAAATTAAGTTTCTCTTTCCTTGGTCCAGACCCATATTCTGCGAGTTTTTTAAAGTAAGCTTTGGCAATAGCTTGCGTATTTTCTGCTGTGTACTTCTCCCCCCTGGGTTTCTTTGTAATTCCGTCTCAGGCTATGCTGATAATGGAACCTGGAATCTAGTCGAAAGCCTGGAAAGAAATAGGGGCGGTTGAGCTAGAGCCTGAAGGAAAATGGGCTCACGTGGCAAGCTACTCCCCTCGGCCACCATCTTTAGGGGTTCTCAGGCAAGGCAAGAATAACCCCATCAGAAGGGAAAGGAAAGGCTCCTTCTGCTGGGTTCATATGTTTCTGAGGCATCCGGATCTTCCTATAATATCCTATTCCATCCTGATCCACTGTTTCCAGACGGATGCCCAAACTTTTACGCAAGCATGAAGGAGGCTGTGAATTGAACTAACGCTATAACTCAGCAACCCTTAGCCACTGCCAAAGTCGCCTGATATCTGCCTATGAGAGACCAGATGAGGGCAGACCAGCTACTGGGCTTTAGGGGGTGTGTTCCTTTTCCCAAGAGAGAACCAGAGGGAAAGATGGCTTCTTTCCTTTTAGAAATTTCAGTCTTAGTTGTTGCCTAGCACTATTTGCAGCAATCCTGCTGTCAGCTTGAGCAGGCCGATATCACGGAGGGCCACCCACAGAGAGATGCCAGGGACCAGGGCCTCTGAGACATTACCAAGTCTTTGAATCCGCTAACCCTGGAAGGCTGTTTCACTTCTGTACTTCCTTTTAATGTGAAATGACATCTTTTATCACCTTTTTAGCCTGCTGGAGTTGGGATCTCTGTCACTTATGGCTGGCATCTGGGCGGAGAAGGATAAAGCTGCTCATTTATGCCAGATTCCACAGCTGATACGCAAGAGACCCAGGATTTAAGTTTCTGGGAAGGCAAAGCCGGTGTTCCAGGACTGTGCCCCTGGCTGTAGAAGGAACATTTAGTTTTAGTTTTTGTTTTTTTTTAATTTTTATTTTTTTTATTTTTTTTCTATTTTTTTTTTAAGATTTTTTTTATTTTATTTATTTGACAGAGAGAGATCACAAGTAGACAGAGAGAGAGAGAGGGAAGCAGGCCCTCCGCCGAGCGGAGAACCCGATGCGGGACTCGATCCCAGGACCCTGAGATCATGACCCGAGCCGAAGGCAGCGGCTTAACCCACTGAGCCACCCAGGCGCCCCGGAACATTTAGGTTTTATCAGTGGTCTCTTGGTAGTTCTAGGACAGGGGGTGGCAAGAGCCTGATAGCAAATATTTTAAGTTTTGTGGGCCCTAAGGTCTCTGTCCCAATGACTCAACTCTGCCATTGCAGCAAAAGTAGCCTTAGAGAAAATGTAAATGAGTGGGTGTGGCTGTGCTCCACTAACTTACCCAAACAGGGAATGGGCCTGTGGGGTTGTAGTTGGCTGACTTCTGTTCTGCAGTAAAAGATCCAGAAAAGAAATGATAGAATTAGAGCCCATGTTTTAATTACAAGTGTCTTTATATGAAATATTGACAGAGTCTGACTCAAGTGTCGGGGGCAGAGTGTGAAATTTCAACACAGAGCCCAGTCTCGTGTTGCATTTTGGAAAGGTTTTTACCTACGTTTTGTTCTGTTCTGTAGGTTTTTACCTACGTCCTTCAAGGGCAGCCTCTGGATCAGCTTCAGGGGAGTTGATTTCTGAGTACTAAGAATGGTTTGCATATAAGGGGCTATGACCACATGCCCTAGGGTATTTGCAGACTAGGGGGAGGCTTACTGGATGTGTTGCCTGCCTCAGATTCCGGGAGATGAGGGTGTCTTTTTCTCTGATTCCTTCTGCTGCTTCCTCCCCAACCCCCTAAGTCAGGATGCTGACAGATACTTTTCCAGCTAGGAGCATTTATTGCCAGTAGAGGACGGTGGGGGGCGGGGGCGGTTAGGAATGGGGATCCCCCCTCTGTCTTTTCCCCAGACGCTGTTCAACTAATCCTAGACAACAAGAGCTTTCCAATGAGAATTTTCCACCTGGTCTACAGCAATTATCGGCAAATTAAATGCTCTAGGAGAGCTTGTTTTTTTTTTTTTTTTAAGATTTTATTTATTTATTTGACAGACAGAGAGAGAGAGAGAGAGAGAGCAAGCACAAGCAGGGGGAGCAGCAGAGGGAGAGGAAGAAGCAGGCTCCCTGCTGAGCAAGCAGCCCGATGCGAGACTCGATCCCAGGACCCCGGGGTCATGACCCGAGCTGAAAGCAGAGGCTTAACCAACTGAGCCACCCAGGCGCCCCGTTTGTAAGATTTTTGATCTATGGGAAGAGGAACACTTCCTGCCCTCTCGATTGTGTTTCTATCCCAGAGCTTAAGCCAGTAAACAAAAGGTGCAACCACGAGGAGGATCTCCTTGGAGGCGTTGGCCAGAAATGGGGAAAGAAAGGCGGGATGAGAAACTTTCTGAAGAAACTAAGAGCAGAACATAATGGCATTGCAAGGTCACGAGACATGAAAACCGCATCCGATTTGGGCACAGTGGGCGTTCTCATGGGAGGTGTTTCATAAGACGGATGCTCCAGAGGCAGAGTACGTCACATTTCCACTTAGCAGTGATATCAAGAGCTGTCAACAAGCTGTGCCGCTTTTCTGCTCGCCCTGATGAAGGGGGGCTCTGGCCCTGGCTCAGTTAGTGCCTTGGTGCCTGGCTCCTTCAGCCTGGACAGCATCTGAGGTCCTGGCTCCTGTTCCAGGCATTCCCCGCTGAGTTGGCTCACCTCATGTACTGTTGCGGGAGAGGAGCCCTCGGGGGCTGCCGGCCTGAGCAGAGGTCACCCAAGACAGCCCTCTGAAGCCCGTTGGAGCTCCCTGCTCCCTGCACGCTGGCTGAGGCCCCCATCACCGCCGGTTAATTCCAGCCACTAGTGGGTCAGGAAGGAGGGCCGCAAAGCCACATGTGGCAAGCATTTCGTTGTACAGGTTGCTTTCCGAAGGCTGTGCTGGAAGAAGAGATTTCCGACGACAAGACAATTACCGGCCTGTCACAGGTGACTGAGCCAAGCCGCGGGCCCGGGAGCAGCTGCGAAGGCAAGGGCCAGGCCGGGAGCGCGGCGCAGCTGCTTTCAAAGGAGATTCTTAGACAGAAAGTCATAACTTATTCACGCTTCATAAACACACACAGGCATTCAAGTCCCTTAAACACAGGACACCACTTCACTTCAATTAACAGCAAAGTGGTACCATTTGCAGCCCAAATTCTGCCAGCTGCTGGTGGTAGAGGGAGCTCCTGCAGGGGGCATTTAGCTGTCCAGCCCGCCGCCATAGTGACCGATTTGAGTACAGGGGAACACTGGCCTTCTGGGCCATGGGGAAGATACTTTGGCCATTTCTGGGTTCTTCTTAACTTCTAGTAACAAATGAAATTCTTTCTTTTTTAGATTTATTTATTTGAGAGAGAGAGAGAGCGCGCGCAGGAGCGAGTGGGAGGAGGAGCAGCGGGAGAAAATCTTCAAGTAGACTCCCCTCTGAGCAGATAGCCTGAGGTGGGGCTCAATCTCTTGACCCTAAGATCATGACCTGAGCTGAAACCGAGAGTTGGGAGCTCAACCGACTCAGCCACCCAGGTGCCCTACTAATGAACCAGAAAGTCTTAGTATCTGAGCTTTACTTGATAGCTAAGAAGAGCTTCCTATTGGAAATAGCAAACCTGTTACGGAAGGTGAAGAAGTAGCAAGTTCATTATCTCAGTGGCTGTTCTGTGTGATTAACATAAAGAGGGGCTGTCAACAATATCCTTTTCCTGGGGCCTAAATGGCTTCAGTGCAATGCTCCATACAGCCATAGGATTCAGATGGAACAAAACACCCGCATTAAAACCTAGACAATTCCAGCAAACCTGACAAGGGAGGTGTTTATTTTATTTTATTTCTTAAGATTTTATTTATTTGACAGAGAGAGACACAGTGAGAGAGGGAACACAAGCAGGGGGAGTGGGAGAGGGAGAAGCAGGCTTTCAGCTGAGCAGGGAGCCCGATGTGGGGCTTGATCTCAGGACCCTGGGATCATGACCTGAGCCGAAAGCCGATGCTTAACCGATTGAGCCACCCAGGCACCCCAAGGTAGGTGTTTATTGATAAGACTCTTGCAATCCGGGGCGCCTGGGTGGCTCAGTGGTTTAAGCCGCTGCCTTCGGCTCAGGTCATGATCTCAGGGTCCTGGGATCGAGTCCTGCATCGGGCTCTCTGCTCGGCAGGGAGCCTGCTTCCCTCTCACTCTCTCTGCCTGCCTCTCTGCCTACTTGTATCTCTCTCTGTCAAATAAATAAATAAAATCTTTAAAAAAAAAAAAAAAGACTCTTGCAATCCCTTGTGGAGACAGCACACCTCAAATACTTGCAGGAAGTAGCCCGGAGATATCCTTTATCCTAATATTTATCAATTAGAATCATATGGCTGAAAAGCCCTTTTAGAGATCACTTAGTTCAGTGACCCTTAACCAGGAGTGGTATAATCCCCATTGCTCCTCCTGCCCCGCCCTTTCCTTCTCCCCCAACCATGGGGAATTTGGAAATGTTTGGAGGTGGTTTGGGTTTTCATAATGACTAGGGGTGGGGGGCGCTCTAACTGACTGTTAGAACTCAGGAACTTAGAGCAATAAACATCCTGCCAGATGTGAGCATTTTGACCTAAGAAGAATCATCCTACCTGAAAAGTCAGTAGTATTCCCTTTGGAAAACACTAATTTAGACCAGTCGCCACATTTTTTTAAATTATTTATTTATTTGTCAGAGAGAGAGAGAGAGAGAGCGAGAGTGAGCACAGGCCAACAGAGTGGCAGGCAGAGACAGAGAGAGAAGCAGGCTCCCCGCCGAGCACGGAGCCCGATGTGGGACTCGATCCCAGGACGCTGGGATCATGACCTGAGCCGAAGGCAGCCGCTTAACCAACTGAGCCACCCAGGCGCCCCCCAGTCGCCACATTTTACGTGAGAAAGCTGAGGTTCTATAATATGAAGGTTTTTGCCCAAGATTATCCATGTTAGTCCTGGAGCTAGGTCTGGAACCCCCGGATTCCTGACTCCTCCTTCAGAGTATCCTTCATTAAGTTTTCAGTGACCAGTGACCCCTTTTCATAAAATCAAAATGAGGACTAAGTCAGACAAGAGGGAGAGCACCCATCGGACAACAGGATGATACTCCACCCGAGGACTGCTCTGGAAGGAGCCTCCCAGGTCTGCCTGAAACTGACCTTGTGTCCGTGCTCAGGAGTCTGACCTGTGGAGGTGAGCCCTGGTAAGCAGGACTAGTGATGGCGAGCCTCCTTCATCAGTGGGTGGAGGAGATGCTGTCCCTTCAGGTCATCTGGACTGGGTACTAGGGTGGCTATGTGCCCCAGAGGCAGAGCCTTCTGTGCCTCTTTGGGGTAGAACTTGCTAAGGGTCCGTCCTAATGGACAGTGCGTAAACCAGCTGGTTCACTCCCAATAGAAGCTAGACAATTGAGTTTTTAAGTGCATTTTCATTAAAACACAGACAAGAACAAAGAAATCATACGTGGAGATGGGATCATGTCAGTTTTTCAGATGAACTGGAGAAGAAAAGTTACAGAGCCTACGATTTTTTTTTAAGATTTTATTTATTTATTTGAGAGAGAGAGAGAGAGAGCATGAGAGAGGAGAAGGTCAGAGGGAGACACAGACTCCCCATGGAGCTGGGAGCCCAATGTGGGACTCAATCCTGGGGCTCCAGGACCATGACCTGAGCTGAAGGCAGTCACTTAACCAACTGAGCCACCCAGGTGCCCGAGCCTCCAATTTTTTGTTGATCACTCCTGCTTGAAATGCTTGGCCGGCCCTGCCCCTCCCCTGCCAGGGCTTGAACCATGTTCTGTTGCTCCTTCGTGATAATTTATGCACATTTTGCTGCTCTTGCTATTATCCAAGCCCCTCGCATGTAGGGACTGTTAGTCCCAAAGGCTCTCACGGTGGCTCGCCCCATGAAGTGCATGGCAGATTTTTCATAAATGCTTGCTGGGTAAGCGAGTGCAGGCCGACTGACAGCGCGGTGTCTGTTCCCGGGCTGCTGTTATGCCAAGTCACTCCCAGGCATGGGGTCGTTTCATTCTCTTTCCATTCTTTAGGGTACCAGGTAAATCTGAGTTCAGATGGCTGGAGTTGGAGTCCTGCCCACCCCACTTCCAGCGTGATCTTGAAGAAGTGACTTACCCTCTTTGAGCATCATGGTCCACGCCCATACAATGAGCATCCTACTAGTGTTCACCTCATGAGGTGGTTGTGAGGATTCACTGTGAGGTAACACATGATTTCCAACACAACTGATTATCCGGGACATCAACTGGGTACACAACAATTTAATTCACTTCTGACACTAAGCACCACAGATGTAGGGGTTCGGTCCTAGGACACGGCGTCCGCCTCACACACCAGTTGTAAGTCCCAGGCCACCTGTCCTTCTGACCAAACAGCTATAAATCAGGGGACCCCACAACTCCACCCTCAAGTTAAATCACTTGATTTCGAATGAATTACTTATGTTTATTAGTTTATTATAAAGGACACAACTTGGGGCGCCTGGGTGGCTCCATCAGTTAAATATCTGCCTTTTGCTCAGCTCATGACCCCAGGGTCCTGGGTTCAAGCCCTGCACTGGGCTCTCTGCTCAGCAGCAAGCCTACTTCTGCCCCCAACCCCGCCTGCCACTCCCCCTGCTTGTGCTCTCTGTCACATAAATAAATAAAATCTTAAAAAAAAATCAAAATAAAGAATACAAACCATGAGCAGCCAAATGGAAGAGAGCATAGGGCCAGGTGTGGGGAAGGGGTGTGGAGCTCCCTTGCTCTCTTGGGATGCACCATCCTTCCAACATCTTGATGTGTTCACCAAACTGGAAGCTCTCCGAATCTTCTTGTTCAATAGTTTGTATGTATCTCACTCTCCAACCACTTCCTCCCCGCAGACAGCCTCTACTTCTCAGAGCAACATGGGGGTCTGAAAGCTCCCACGCTCCAGTCACTGAGTCTTTCTAGTGACCAGTCTCATCTGGAGGCTACCTAGGGGCCCCCACCCTAAGTTAACCTCCTCAGCATAAGCTTAGGTGCAGTGCAAAGGGTTCATTACAAATGATAAAAGACACTAACATCCCTTGGAAAATTTTAGAATTTTCGGAGCTCTATACCAGGAACTGAGGATAAAGCCCAGACATATTTCTTAGTATGCCACAGTGATCCTTAGTATAGTGTCTGGTATGTCATAAGCCCTCAGTAAATGTTGTCATTGTCATCAACATCAGCGCTACCTTCCTGAGTTAAGCCTACTGTCTTGTGATTGGGCGGGTTTCCTGGGATGTGGACTGAAGATATAAATTTTAGTTTCTAATTAAAACAGGAAAGCAGTCAGGAAAATACAAGTGTCAGTACACTGAGCTGTGACATCAAGAATATGTTCATTCCAAACAGAATGTCTCCACCTAAAAGGCCACGCTCAGGGCAAAAGACCATATGGTGGCTTGGCTGGTGGCATCCGGCTGAGTCCCGGAAGAGTTACTCTTTGGCCCACCTGTTTTTAACTAACATGGTCTGGAAGAAGAGTAAGCCACCCATTATTACATCCAGAGGTATGTCAAGCATTAAAAAACAACTCAGAAATAACACACTGAAAAATATTTGCCTCCAAGATGAAAACTAAAATATAAATTGATGGAGAATGGTGACAATGCCAATCCATGCTAATTTGCATGGGCCTCTGGGTCCTTGGCTTGGTAGAAATAATTTTCAGGCAGGCTAGGATTTTAATTAAAATGGAAAAACACTCACTGCACAGTCTCAAGTGATCATTATCAACGAGGCAATCATAAGGTTGGAAGAAGCTGCTGAGGATTTGCAGGTGGTCGGAATAACTTTGCATGGAACTTTCCACGCTTGTAGGAGTCCTTAGACATGATTTCGTTTAAAACCATTATTTTACAAGAAAAGAAACTGAAGTCTAGGGAGGTGATATGACTTGCCCACATCCTACACAGTGAGCTGGTGACACAGCTCAGCCCTGCCGGCCTCCATCCCGGCCCTCCCCTCACTTACACGATTTTAAGAAACCTTGTTTAAACCAGCATCGGTTCCTCCCATCTCTGTTTCTTTCTATTTCCAGTCTTAAAAGGAGAGGTTTTTCAAACACAGAGAATGTTTGATATGCTTGTTATATTTCTGGAACTTTCTTGTGCTTTGAACATTTCTGTATAATAAAATGATCTTCCATCATAGGAAATAATGCCCCTTTCTTTTTCTCGCAGAGTCTTCTTCTCTATGCGGCATTCTTGATAGAGGTTGACCTAGGAAGGTAGATGTTCTCATCACTGGGGACGCCTCAGGTTTCCATGTTCTGTCAGAACTGCTGGGGCCTCCAAGCCAGGATCTCCGGTCTGTGAGTGCCCTTCCTCCCTCTGCCAAGGGCACACTGGCCTGGAGGACACACTGGCCTGGAGGTCATGACATCAGACTGGTTCTGCTCTGCCGGGCAGTTCACGTCATGCCTCTGGGCCTCAGTTTCCCCCTTTGTAAAGACAGAGTTGGGCAGGCTGGAAGGCTAAGGTCCATTCCAGTCTCACAACTGTCTTCCCACATTCACTTTTTTAGAAGGCAGGTTCTGCTCTTATAAACTGACCTAACTGGTGTCAAATAATTGTATAGCTGAATGAAATGTGAAACTGATGGCTTTTTCCCCCATTAATAAATTATACAAGACTCACAGTCATCTTTCCCCTGAAGGCTGATTACTTTATTGGTGGAGATTATTCTCTGTCTGTAAATATGTCAGAAATGAAGCTGGAAAGAAACTATATGGACTCAGTAAGAGACAAGTTTACTCTTCCAGGAAGATGAGAGAACAACTTAAAGCAGATAGAACGCAAACAAACCAGTTGCCTACTATTTCTTTCTTTCTTTTTTTTTTTAAATTTTATTTATTTATTTGACAGAGAGAGAGATCACAAGTAGGCAGAGAGGCAGGTAGAGAGAGAGAGGAGGAAGCAGGCTCCCTGCGGAGCAGAGAGCCCCACGTGGGGCTCGATCCCAGGACCCTGGGACCGTGACCTGAGCCAAAGGCAGAGGCTTTAACCCACTGAGCCACCCAGGCTCTCCAGTTGCCTACTATTTCTTACTGTGCAGCAATAGAAAACATAAATAACACTCATGTACTGAGGGTAGAGGAAAGAGCACGGTCAGGAAGATTTGCTGGACAAAAGGGTCCAGATTCTTTTGTATCCCCAACATTAAGCTCCATCTTCAAGCAGAAAATTACAATATATTGTAATATATTATGCTATATATAATGGGAGAGGGCCTAGGGAGATCGTGGAATCTCTTTTATAAGATATTAATCCCATTCCGGGGGTTCCACCTTTGTGATCTAAGCACCTCAAAAGGCCCCACCTCGTAGTACCATCACAGTGGGCTTTAGGTTCAGCATATGAATTTCAGAGGGGAGACAAATACTCAGACCATAGCAGATGGTGACGTCACCGTGCTTTTACGCTATTCTCGAGTTTGAGGCCTGAATGGTAGTAGGACAAACTACTTCTGGCAATGAGATGGATTGTCGGCCAAAAAAAAAAAAGAAAGAAAGAAACTTACAAAGGAGTTAGAGACCTTCTAACTATTCTCCCCAAGGTTTCCTGACCATCTAGAGTGGCCACAACTGCGTATACTCAGTGAGGTCAGACCCGAGATTGAGAACCTCTTCATCTTCCTTGCTCTCAGAATCCTGCCGTCTCCTGCACCAGACGCTAGCCTCCCTTCCTGGGAATCCTGCAGCAGGGTCTCTCGAGCCACACAGAATCCTCTATTTTCCTGCTCCCAGCCAGCTGGCACTAAATCCCTCTCCAGTGTGGATAGGAGAGTCCCCAGGGTCTGAGAGTAGGGGATGGACTCCAGGGGTCCACCTTTCTGAATGGGTCTGTGGTGGGAGGTTTCAAGGATTGTGTTCAGCTGGAACTGTGGGGATCATTTTCCCTTGTGTCCAGCACTCCCAAAGACCCTCTAAGTGGTGCAGGCTGGTTAGATCAGAGTGAGTGGTAGTAGTAATACCGATACCACAGAAGCCATGCATCAAGTGTTTTCTAAGTGCTTGGAATTGTGTTAAGCACAACATGGTCATTCTTATTTAAAAAAAATTTTTTTTCCTTGAGAAAGAGAGAGAGAGAGCATGTGACGGATGGGGGAGCGGCAGAGAGAGAGAATCTTAAGCAGACTCTGTGGCTAAGCCTGGAACCCAACGCAGGGCTTTACCCCACAACCCTTGGATCATGACGAGTCAAAATCAAGAGTTTGTGTATGACTTGTCGGATGCTCAACTGACTGAGTCACCCAGGCGCCCCTTAACTCTTGTAATAACCCAGTGAAGTGGATATTATCTGCATTTTACAGGTAAGGTACTTGAAACTCAGAGAGGTGGAATAATTATCCAAGTTCACACAGCACGCAAGTGGCAAATCTAGGACAGAAATCAGGCGGTCTGACTCTGAAGCGACGTGCCCTCTGTCACTGCCTTCTCCTCGGACTTCTATTTTATAGCTTCAAGCCCCATCCTTGGAAGGCATGGGAAAAACCCACAAGACACAGACTCTCCCGCCCTTTAACCTGGCCAAAGAGCTGAGACCCAGGGCCTCAGGCAGGCCTGAAACAACAGGGTTTCATGTCCCTGTGACCAAATGTCTAAATATTTTAAAGTTATAAATCCAGCTAATACGTTGTCAATTAAAACGAAATGTATTCTGTTTCTGCGTGACAAATGTATCTTCATCACCCTGAAACTGATTAATATATGTGTGATATAATAAAGAATAAATACTTGGTCTTTGTCTCCAGTTCCTGGCACAAAGCTCCTTAAACTTTTGGACATTACTGTCTTCATATGCTGATGCGACGGCTTTTGAGATGGAGGCAGGGAAGGGGCTAGAGAGCTCCCAGATGGGGACTGGTCATCAGAAAGACCAAACCAAGGTTAGAGGAGTGAAACTTTCCACTCCAACCCCCCCCCCCCCCCCCCCGCCTACCGATTTCCAGGGAAGGGAAGGGAGCTGGACATTGAGTTCAATCATCAGTGCTCAGTGATAAAATCAACTATATCTATATAATGAAACCTCCATAAAAATCCCTGAGTAACAAGTTCAAGTAGCTTCTGGGCTGGTGAACACATGAAAAAGCTGGGAGGGGACTGTGCCTGGAGCGGGGAGGTGGGGGGCATGGAAGCTCGGCACACACCAGCCCTCCATCCTTTGCACTACATGTCTCTCCCATTTGGCAGTTTCTGAGTTGTATCGATTAAAATAAGCCCATAATATTATGGAAAGTGTGTTTTTTTGAGCTCTATGAGTCATTCTACTTAATTATAGAAACCGAGGAAGGGGTTATGGGAACCCCGAAACTAATAGCCTGTCAACCAGCAATACAGGTGACCTCTGGGACTTGCAGCTGGAGTTGGAAGTAGAGGTGTCTTGTGGAACGGGAGCCCTCACCTGCGGGGTCTGTACTAACTCGGGATAGTTAGCATCAGAGTTGAGCAGAATTGTTGGACGTCCAGTTGATTTGGAGAATTGGAAGATCAGTTGCTGGTGTTGGAAAACAGCACACACATTTTTTGTCAGAAAGTCCCCCACAGCACATAAAGCTAAGTCCTTTAAAAGACTATAGGTTGAGTGACTGAGGCATACAGGTTTTTGGGTTTTTTATTTTAAGATTTTATTCATTTATTTGTCACACAAAGAAAGGGCACAAGCAGGGGGAGAAGCAGGCAGAGGGAGAGGGAGAAGCAGGCTTCCTGCCGAGCGGAGAGCTGGATGTGGGGCTTGATACCAAGACCCTGAGATCATGGTCCAAAGGCAGATGCTTAACCAACTGAGCCACCCAGGCATACTGATGTACACAGTTTTGACTGTGTGTGTGACTTGTGGGCCCTTGTAAACACAGGCCTGGGGCTGGGGCACTGCCTGCCCAGGTCTAAGGGTGGTACTGGCCACAAGGAACATTGGGAATTGCATAACCCTATCACTGATGACAGGATTGGAAGTGTCCCTTTATTAAAGACAACTTCCTGTGAGTTTGGGATGATGAATTCAGATGGGGCCACAGTAACGCTTTAAATTGAGCTCTTTGATTTGACCTCATTTTTGTTGTAATGATTCAGCTTTTAAATGATCATTTGGCTTAAAATTATGCATCCCCAAACTCAAGCAGAACGGTTGACTTTTCTTTTCAGTATGTTTAAATTCTATTAGGCAATGTAGGTTTGAGCTCCAAGACTTAAGAGAAATGCAGTTTTACCTTTGAGGAAATGTGTTAGTAATTTTCCCCCATGCAGAAACACCCCTTTGACATTTGGAAGGAACAATGCTCCAAAGGAAAGTATGATTTCTGCTTTTAAACATTTCAGGTCAAAGAAGAAAGGTTAAGCTCCTTGTTATACTAGAGTTTTATAAGCTAAAAGTGAAAATGCAGTAGAAAAACAGAAAGGAAGAATCAACCATCAATGAAAAAATATTTAACTTCATCCACAATTTAAAAACACAAACCAAAACCCTAGCTTTTGTTTTGTGGATTACTTTTTAAAAAGCAAGCAAACAGGGGCGCCTGGGTGGCTCAGTGGGTTAAAGCCTCTGCCTTCAGCTCAGGTCATGGTCCCAGGGTCCTGGGATCGAGCCCCGCATCGGGCTCTCTGCTCAGCAGGGAGCCTGCTTCCCTTACTCTCTCTCTGCCTGCTTCTCTGCCTACTTGTGATCTCTGTCTGTCAAATGAATAAATAAAATCTTAAAAAAAAAAAAAGCAAGCAAACAAACAAACAAAACCAAAAGAAAAAAACAACCCTGTTAGATTGGGGGGGTAATATCAATAATATGAGAAAACAGACTTTCTCAACCTGGAGGAGGAAGAGTTGAGTGGGTGTCTATTATAACTGAAAATGTTCAACAACACTGACTTGACAATAACCTCTAGGAATTTACCCTGGTCTAAACGTGTATGAATAAGGATGTTCCTTGCTACAGTGTTTAGTATTAGAGTGCAATATTGCAAATTCAAGTGCCGCCAAGTGCACGCACTTTTCTGATACTAACTTCTGGTTCAGGGTGCCCCAAGACCACCTTTAGTTTCAATCATTTTCTAGGCCTCATAGAGCTCAGCAAAGTCATTGTTCTCACAATTATATTTTTCACAGCAGATTAAAATCGGCCAAGGGGAGAGGCACAGAGGGCAGGGTCTAGGAGACACCGAGTACAGTTTCCAGATGTTTCCCCTGACTCCTCAGGGAACAGCAGACAGCACCAATTTCTCTCAGCAACAATATGTGACAATATGCATGAAGCATTGCCAACCAGCAAAGTTTACCTGAAACTTGGAAGCCAGAGTTTCCTTTATTGGGGCTTAGTCCCATAGACATGGCTGGCTACCTGCATGGTTGACTTTAGTCTCCAGCTCCCCCAGAGGATGAACTGAATGGTGTGCAAACTAAAGCCCCCCAGCCATACATCACATTGTTTACAAAGACTACCAACATGGCCCTGGGGCCCCAGGTAAACAGGGACACTCTTATGCGGCTGGAGAGGTAGAGGGTGTGTATAATGGACGTCCCACCATGCCGCTCTAGGGAACTTCGATTTTATTCTGTAGATGGTGAAGATTCACTGAAGAGTCTTAACAAGGGCTATGAGGAAGAGATGTGTGCTTTAGACAGAACATTCTGGCATCATTAGTAATGATGAATTGGAGTGGAATAAACCTGGGGTCTGGGAGATCATTGTACTTATCTAGGTTAAAGATGCAAATGGCATCCCAATGCTTGTTAATTCCTGTCCCTGGCAGCACTGTTCCCCAACTGAGGCCCAGCCTCACATGCAAATCTGACCTGGCTGCCGTTATAGTAAAATGTTTAGCTCTTCTAACAAGCGGGGTCTAGAAATGGTCTGGTTGCCAAGAGTTTAGTATCTGGGGCATGTGAGACGAACCCTGAGAGCCGGAGCCCTTTCCTGGGCAATTCTCCTTTCCCCTCGTACCCATGATTGTGCGCTCCTCTGTCTCTATTTTATGTTATTTGCTCCAGGTGCCCCAAAGGACACGTTTCCTGAGCTGTCCGAGGGACCAGCTGCCAGACCAGGCCGGCTCGCTCTGGCACGAAGGCCAGATCATCCTTCCTCATCTTCATTTCTGGACATGTTTCTGCTCCTCACAGAAAGAGTTCCTGTACCCACGGACTCTGCCATCCACCCAATTCAAAGTCCCAGCACTGCCCAGAGGACAATGGCTAATGCACGCTCTCTCTCCCCTCTCCTGGGCCCATGCACTCAGTGCCAGTGAGCCTGGCCCTCTTTCCCACTGGTCATGGCTACGGCCTCAGAATCTTTTCTGACAGAGGACTCCAGGCAGCCACCCTTAAGGATGAGCACTGGCTGTCAAGATGAAAGCCATGTGTCACCATTTCCTATAGGGCTCTGTCCCCTGGATATCCATACTCCCCAGGAGGGTTTCCATTTCCCCCTGGTCTTCCAATTTGCCTTGCTGGCATGCCTGGAGCCTCATCTGGTCTTGGACCGACCTACTCCTTGCTTCTCTCTTCTCTTTTCAATTTGGGGGTCTCTTGAGACCAAGCCCACCCAACATGCAACAATTCCAAGCTATGAAACGTGACGATAGTTGGTCTTCCAGGAATTGTGACATTTTGGAGACCCAGCCAAGCCTTTGGTCAGCCAATATGTGTTCCTCTCACATCCTACTCATGCTGCTCTTCTCACAGCACTGGATACAGCGCTCTGTGGGGGAAGAATGGCCTAGGAGAGAGAGGCTTCCTTCCCCAGGAGCTCATCATCCAGTCGGAGAGCTAGGACACGGTGCTGTGAAGTGAACGGAACACTCCAGGCATCATAAGCTAAATGCTAAATGAGCAAGAAGAGGATACCAAATGCCAGAGGAATTCAAAACACAGGAGCAGATATTCTGGGCAACAGCAAACAGGGTTCCACCTCCGACTCAGCGCTAAGTCCCTGGCACTGGTCCCACCGGAGCCAGATGATGGGGAGGCAAAGCCAGGTGCTGCGGAATGAGCAGGCGGGAGGAGGCGGTGTCCTGCCGGCCGGCCGGGCCCACAGGACTTTGGTGTTGCCTCCTGGTAGTGGCTGAGGCTGCAGGAGGCAGGCAGGAGTGGGCGAGCGGCAGGAACGACTGTCACCGAGAACATTCAAGCAGTTCCCTGTCATTATCTGAACTTAAACTCCTCTACACCCACAGAGCCCCCAGATCCCTAAGAAGGAAGCAGACAGAGGAGTCACTTCTGGCGGGGGGGAGGCTGGTGTGTGTTCTGTGTATGTAGGCTTCGAGAATTGGAGGACAGTGAGGGGCTGTGGCAGCAGGCGCAGGGAGCCCAGCTTCCTACCGTGGCCTGGGGCTTGGGGTTCCGAGCAAAGACACAGCCTCTCCTTATCCTTCCTGACAACTGCCCCTCCCACTCGTGTTCTCTCTCTCGCTCTCTCTCTCTCAGTGGGGTTTCAAGATGGAGTGGGCCTGACTGTTCGTGAGCTCCAGGATCCCTAAGGATTTGCCACTGACTAGTCTGGGCAGGGCCATTTTGTGGGGAAAGAGAACCCTGCAAAGAGCCTGTGGTGGGTCACAGTGTGAACAATTCTATGTGCCCACAGCATTTGGATCTAGCTGTTAATTGGGCGAATATGGGCAGAAGGAGAGATGGGCTGAGAAGGGCATGCTGAGAAGTGGAAAGGGGCACTCCCCACTCTCCTCCACCCAAGAGGGCTCCAGGCTGCTGGTCTTGGAAAAGACTCAAGGAGAGCACAGAGTGTCCTGATGGGTAACCACAGAAAGGCAAGAAAGCCAGGCTCACCTATGGGAGCAAGCCTGACGAAAGGCCTGTGTTCTCCACCCTCTTCCCTCCCCCATTGCACTCACCTCCACAGCCTGTGGCCGACGATGAGAGGGACCCTCTCTGGGACACCTTCCAAACATCCTGCAAACCAACCCCTTCTCCACCTCTCTTGGCCCATCTTGATGGAGGCCGTGGCCTTCTCTTGCCTGCCTCCTACCCCGGGCTCCTGATTCAAGCTTGCCCCATAAACATATAGTCTGGATTTTACCTTTCCCTCCTGGAAAGGCAAAGGTGTTAGAAATACAGAACTGTGTGTGACACTCTCCTGCTGAAACGCACCTGAGCACAACCGCCAAACCTCTGAATGGCCTGGTGCACCCTTCCAGGCCTTCCTGAACATCCCCACTCCTGGCACCCCGGCCTTTGTTCAGTTCCTCAAGCCCCTCCCCTTCTTTCTGCCTTTGGGGTTTTGCACATGCTAATCCCATTGTCTGGAATGTTATTTCCCTTATTCTTGGCAGAGCTAGCCCTTTCTCAGCCTTCAGGACTTGGCTTAAGTGAACAAAGGTCTTCTTTGACTTCCTTGGGTCAATATCGATATCTTGGGTATCGAACCCAAGATACAATCAACTGTAAGACATACCATTATTTTCTGTACCAGTCAGAAAGTTAAAATGCCACTTCTTAGAACCCAAGGCCTCATCTATGATAAAGTGCATCTTGGTTTCAGAAATATTAAAAAAAAATGCATGTCTGGGGCACCTGGGGGCACAGTAGGTTGAGCGACTTGGGTCGTGATCTCAGGGTCGTGAGATCAAGACCCTGGTCAGGCTCTGAGTTCCGTGTGGAGTCTGTTTGGGATTCTCTCTCCTCTCCCTTTGTCCCTCCCACTTGTGCGCTCTCTCTCTCTAAAATAAGTAAGTAAATCTTTTTTTTAAAAATGCGTGTCTGAAACCCACGAATATGGCAAGTAGATTTTCCCTATTGTTCTCTATTGTTATGCCCCAATAATGGGTCCGTGATTAAAGGAGCAAGACTGATATAAAGCGAAGGTCAAGCAAAGCTTTATTTCACGCCATCAAGAATCTAACCGAACGTTCGGGGACGCACCTCTTAAAAGAGAGGACGACCCTTCTCAGTTTCACAGTCTAGCTTTTAAGGGCAAAGGCCATGTGGTCGGGCCTGGCCACGCACAGGTGACTAATGAGATTGTAACACACACAGGAAACTCCACAGTGATGCTAGGTGACCAATTGAGTTACAATTTACCCTAGTAGACATTTGAACCAGCCTAATCTTTGATTGGGATTGGCGCCAAAAAGGCTCGCAGAGGGCCGGGGGTCCCTACTCCTTGGTAACCAGGGAGACAGTATGCAACCCCCCACTGATCAGATGTCTCCACCTGGCCTGACCCACCCTTGTATCTGGGCTTTGTTACCTGGAGCTGGTTTCCTGAACTTGTTTCCAAGTAAATCCCCTGGGGGCAGGGGAGCAGGGACAGTTTCTAAACAGGTCCTTACATCTATCACTGTGCCTTATTCACTCCCCTCATAGCCCTTCCCAATTCTTAATGCTATGTAGTATTATACATGTATTATTCCTCTAAGATCAGGCTGATCTGCCACCAAAAGTCCCCTGCTCTTAGGGCGTGTATCTGTCTTGTCATGACCCCACAACCAGCAGCCATCGCCATTCCTGGTCCGTGGCGGACGGGTCACAAACAGTTGCTGACCATGCGAGTGAGTGAGTGGAAGGAGCATGAGCCCAGAAAGTGGGGCCTCTGGACTCTAACTGGCTCTGCTCTTAGCCAAATGTGTGACCCTGAGCCGGTCCCTCAGCTTCCCTGGGCTCCAGTTCCTCATCTCTGTGATGACAGGACTGAACGTGGAAATGTCCCTCCCCTTAGTAACACAGTGTGAGCCAGTGAAGAAGTCTTTTCCAACCATTTAGGGTCCCGGAGACAAACTGTCTAATTCCCGTAAATGCAAGAGGGAGCCTCGCACGCTTGCCCCGCCGCTGCCACAGTATCACCTTGGCTGATTTCTTTAAATCCAGAGAAGTCAAACAGGAAGAGATGCAGGATGGCAGAAGAGACTGCGTCGGTGCTGGCTGCGGCTGCCTCGTGAGGCTCCGTCCTCCAAGATGCTGAAGCCTCAGGTGCCAACGAGAGCCCTAACCCGTTCAGCACTGCAGACAGGTGCCCACTCTCTGCTCGGCGGGGCGGCAGGGCACAGGGTTCCTGTGGAAGGGAGCTCTTCAGCTCTCCATAGTGAGATGGTGTTCTTCTGTGGCGTTCTATTTCAAAAGCATTTGATGATTCGGTCGTTATTCTCTGTAGCACCCTAGGCTCTGCTGATAAGAAAACTGTATGATTTTTTTTTTAATAAAACAGCTTTTAGGATTCATACTTTAAATCAAAAAGAAAGAAAGAAAGAAAGAAAACTGTATGGGGGGAGGCTGGAATTCCAAGGCTAACAGGAGTCAATCAATGCTGGAGTCTAGAACAGGGTACAACTTTTTTGGATACAACTTTAAAAGGCCAACTAGTCCATATTGTTTTTCAGGCCACAGAGTCCCTGTAGCCACTATTCACCTCTGTCACTGTAGCACGAAATAATATGTAAATGAACGGGTGTGGCCATGTCTCAGTAAAGCTCATTTATAAAAGCGGGGGTGGGAGGGTGGGGGGGTATGTGCTTTGGCCATCTCTGGTCTAGGATTCCACATTCTGAAATCCTCGGGGACTGTATGTTGACTTCCCCAACGTCACACAGCCCGTAAATGAGGCTGGGATCCCCGTGCAGGTCTCCAGATCCTTGTCATGTGCAATTTTCACTGCCAGGGCAATGTTTCCTCTTCCTGTGCTCGTCACCGACCATCCCAGCCGGTGGGAGAATGCGTGCTGTTAGAAGAGAAAGGAAAGAAGATTGAGAAAAATTCGACTCTTTCATCCCATTTTAATAAGAAAATTTAGAAAAGGAAGAATGATCAGCTCTGGGTTGCCCTGCAACCATAACGTCGAGCCCGTAGTGAGTGTGAGTGAGGCCAAGGGTTGCTTTCTCTTCTGTCTCCTGGGAACCCCCCACGGCAACAAATCCGCAATCTATGGGACAAGTCATCACCAGGGTTCTTCCTAAGTTCAGGTGTCTTGGTGAGGATATCTTTTGCCCAAATCAGTCAAACTATTAACTCTAATCAGAGCAGAGCAGCCAAAATGGGGCTCTTGTTTGGGGAATTAACTTTAATTTCCCAGATGTTAGCTGTTTCTGTCCACTTGACCACAGAAGTGCACAGAGGTGTCTCTGAGTCACAGAGGTGACTCTGTTCCTTCTTTCAGAATGTTTACAGTCTAGCTGAGGAGGCAAAGCGTAATCACGTCAGGAGTTAAATAAAATGCAGTAAGAAAAATGCACGTGCGCACACACACGCACACACTCTCCCAGTGAGCAAACAATAATTCTTAGAGACTGCATAGTATTAAGGCACTTTAGGAAAAAGAAAATTATTTTTCGTGAGTATAGCATAATCGCTCCCAATCCTTCCTTCCCATCTTGGGAAGCAGAAGAGTTTCAGTGCTTTCCTTCCCGCCTACAGACAATGCCCAGAGGTCCCGCATCTAAGGAACAAGGGCCACTTCAAGACGTCTTGCCAGACAGAACCCTCTATCCTTGCTGGATGTCTTTGGTCAGCCTAAAACACATAAGAGCATTTGAAATGTGTCCTTTCCTTTCTTTTGAGACTGAAGTTTCTAGTTTCCAGTAAGGACTGTTTGTGGGATAGGGTATCCTCCTTACAGAAGAAGGATGGTCCAAGGACAGAATCCTTCTGGCTTCCTCCATTAGAGAGAGAAGTTCTGACCAGTTCACCCGGGTGGTTCCATCTATTTATTCCACAAAACAGACGGGGAGGGTTTACTCTGTGGAAGATGCTTGTGCTCCTGGATGGGCTTTTGTCTGGGATGAGATTTTCATGTATGGAGGACATTTGTCAAATACCTCCAAGAACAGAATCATAGGATAGAAGTACACATACTGCTGTCGTGATAAAAACAAAAATCAGAAACTAGGATGATGACCAATGAAGACTTCTTTGAGTTTCATCTGACCTTTTGCATTTCTCAGTTATTCCTGACGTGAAATTCCCAGCCCTCCCCTAAGGAAGCAGCAGAGCAGAAATGGTGGCGGAGACGACAGCTCTGGGTAATTTCCCAAGGGCGTTGGATATGTCATATCTGTTCTCGCTCCAGAGAGCCACCAGGAGTCTGCCCTGCTCCACAGCACCTGGCCTGAGGATACTCCTGGGTCCTGTTCGTGGACCGAACAACGACTCTCCAGATGGAGAGCTGAAAGGGGTTTCACAACCTCATCTGGGCACATCCCTCTCTTGACCTTGAGCTGCTGCACAAGGTCAGGAAGTCCTGAAGCCAGCCCTGGCAGTAGCCGGGCGGAAGAGCCAGAGGGCCAGGGCTGGAGCCCAGAGCTGCCGTGCTCCCTTTCGGAGAGTGCTGCTTCTCCAGCCAGCTGAAAGCTGACAGCTCTTTGCACCTGCACCATTATCTTGGCTCATTTCTGATTCTCCTCCTGGTTCGGGGCTCCCTTCCTCTGTTCCCTTGTCTGCTGGATTACCTTCCAGCTCTCTGCAAAACCCATCCTGATAACTTCAGTTCCAGTTTCTTTTTTTCTAAAACTGGTAACAGGGAAGCATCGTGGGCAGAGGACTCCAACTCCAGCCCCCTGATTCCACAAATGGCTCTATTTGGGCCCCAGCTGGGAGTTATTGGCAATCACTTTTCTGGGACAAGGCTGAGACCAAGCCTTCCGGTAACTTTATTAACTGCCGAACCAAGGAACAACCAGTAAAAACAGCTTTAATACCCTAAGAACCAGGACCCTCAAAAGATAATGCCACTGATTTAACCTGACATTTCAAAGCAGGTGAACCCACTCACATTAGCAATGACAATTTGTAAGGCTCAGACTCTTTTTTTGCTAGTCAACCTGATACCATGTTAAAGGCATTTGATATTACAGCGAAACTCCTAAATTTGTCCAGAATCATAATGCTTTTGCCATTATATTTATGGCTCATGTTTTAACTCATTGCGGATCCTACCAAGCTGTATTGTAACAGGGTGGTGCTATATTTGAAAAGTGACTTCACTTAGCCCAGAGATATAGAAAGATACTGACTTAATGGGGGGAAATCCTGGTTTTTTCCTTCTGTCTCTGCTTAACTTGGACTTGTCATTTCAAAGGGACTGGATCTGCTAGGATGACATCAGAATCATTGTCCACATGGACCCGGTCATTCCTGGATTTGGGAGTCAGACTTCCCAAATGTTGAAATGAATTTGACCATGGCTTTGGCTGTTCCCTTGTCTTTGGCATAACAACTAGGAAATGTGTGTCAGCTCCCAGCTTCCTGGTTACTTATTTCCACATTTCTGATGAGTGTCCAATCTCTTTTCGTGGTTTGCTTCTGGATGTTACCACCCTAGGTTCCTGATTGTGAATTAATCTTGCAGTTCACTCTGAGCTGTGGTCCCACCCAGTATTTTTTAAGAATAACTATGGTTTTGGGTTCCTGGGTGGCTCAGTTGGTTAAGCATCTTCCTTTGGCTCATGTCACGACCCCAGGGTCCTGAGATTGAGTCCTGCCGGGCTCCCTCCTCAGCTGGGAGTCTGCTTCTCCCTCTGTTCCACCCCTCCTCATTGCAACCCCCCTCAACCAGCTGCTCATGCTTGCTCTCTTTCTCTCTTGTTCTCTCTCAAATAAATAAATAAAATCTTTAAAAAAGAGAGAATAACTATGGTCTTTTTGAAACATATACATTCTCATTGAAATTAATTTAAACAATGCAAAAGGTACTGAGATTAAAGTTTAAAAATCAGCCGATCCTCTACCACTCAGAGATACCGACTGTTAACTTCTTGGTAAACATCTTTCAGGCACATAACATACATGTTATATAACATATAAAATTGTGTATTTTATAAAATACACAAAATATATAAATTATATTTATATATATGTAAATAATAATATATATTATAAAATATATTTGATACAATTTTATACAATTACATCTTTATAACTACACATTTTATAAAAATCATTTTATAAAATGTTACAAATATGTTACAAAATTGTATACGGTTTTATAAAAATGGGATTTACCATACATGCAGTTCTGTGGCCTGCTTTTTTCACTCAACCATATGTCTTTACTGGGCAAGAGAGCCCTCCACGGGTCTCTGTACTCCTACACGTTGTTCTGGGTGTGTCAAAAATGTGAGGCCATTTCTCAGGATGTGTTTGTGGCAAGCAACCCTGAGATTTTCCACCTGGATGAGGGGCAGGCTTGCTTACTGTTTGCAATAAAATGTGGGTTCAACTGAATGGCAGTTGAACCTCTATCCACCAGGACAGAATTTACATGTCCATAGGCAGGAATTATTTTGCGTTACTATCAGTTATCTACAATTTTTCAAGAAATCAAATCTTTGCCATAGAATTAGATCACCCAGGGGCGCCTGGGTGACTCAGTGGGTTAAGCCTCTGCCTTCGGCTCAGGTCATGATCTCAGGGTCCTGGGATCAAGACCTGCATCAGACTCTCTGTTCAGCGGGGAGCCTGATTCCCTCTCTCTCTCTGCCTGCTTCTCTGCCTACTTATGATCTGTCTGTCAAATAAATAAATAAAATCTTAAAAAAAAAAAGAATCAGGATCTGGCTTCCAGGGTCTAGATAATGTACAGTTTTTCATGGAAGCACACTTTTCCCTACGATGCTCGGCAAACACTTAATAAACTCCAGTTCCCTACGATGCTTGGCAAACACTTAATAAACTCCAGTTGCCTCTCTCAAAGGGGAGCTACTAGATTTGGGGAAAAAAAACTAGAGGACATTGAAGGGCCGGACTGTTTTCAGTTCTCCCTAAGAACTGGGTTGATTTCAGAGCGGGGGTGGGGGGCGGGTGGGCAGGCAGGAGTGTGGGGGTGCTGAGGAGTGGAGGGTAGGTCTGAGACCCAGGGAGGTTGCTACCCACACTCCCACTGTACAAGCCACTAACAGATTCCTGTTCCAACCTATTTGAATTTCATGAAGCAAACCTAATGTCGCACCAGATTTGTTAAAATTGGGTTTTAACCAACAAATGAAAATTAAAAGTGGGCAAAACCTAAAAATGATACAGAATTTTGGAAAGAGGACTAGACGTAGCTGTCTTCGCTTTTACGATGTCCCAGTTTGATTTCCAGACACAAATTTTCTCAGTGGAAGTGCCCATAGTTCAGCGGTCTGAGACCTTCCATGAACCTCTTTTGAGTGCTCTTTTCACTGTAAACAAACAAAGAAACAAACAAAAACAAATGAAAAATTCAACTCAGCTATTTTCCTCAGACTGCCCTGGAAGGGGTCTTCTCCTTCCTCCTTCTCTGGAGCTGCTTTCCAGCAAGACCCAGGGATAGCTTTGGGGGATGCAGAAAAGTGAGCAGTTCAGTTTAGTTTAAGAGCTGGATTTTTTTTTTTTTTCTTCCCTTCTGGGCCTTGGGCAGCTCCTCGAGCCCAGCTGAGGGGGTTAGCTCCTCTAACACTCCCCGAGCTCCCCATTCTGAAGCATCGCTGCTTAGGGCTGGTTGAAAAGTCCTGAGGAGTTTCAGGGGCATGAAAATGCTGTGTTCAGTGACCATGAGTCTGTCTTTAAAAGAACAACAGCTTGCCAGTGAGGAAAATTCCACTCTGCCACTTGCCCTGCATCAACTTCAAGGCTGGGTTCAGTGACTTCCCCAGCATCCACTCAGCAACACTTTTAATAAGCACCTGTTGTAGGTTTCAGAACTTCACGATGAGCAAGAACAGAATTCAGTTTTAATGAGCCTTGATGGCTAGTGCGTGATAAACACCAAAGCAGACCAGCGTTGGCAGCCTGGAGGTGGCCAAAGCTGTATGGCAAAGAGGGACAAGCAGCGGGCGCGCAGGCCTGAGAGAGGGCCAATCCCATCCGAGTAACAAGAGCTATTTATACACATAGAGAGATAGAAGACACATAGCCTTACATATGCAGAGAACATTTCTGGAAGCACACAGGATAACTGGTTATTTCTGGAGTCTTGTCTTTGGGGAAGCAGGCAAGGAGGGAGATTTTTACTTTCAACTCTCTACCCCTCCATATGTTCAAAAACCATTCCTGGTACAATGAACATACATTACTTATATAATACGGCAACAACAATGCAGAGTGGCAGCGCCATCAAAGACATATACACAGCAAGTTCTGGGAGCAACAAAACAAAGCACCAGATTTAAATTCAAGAATGTTCCAGACTACTTTAGTCGGAATCAATTTTTCTGTCTTCTGAACTCTCATAAGTTTTTTTCCCTTCCCTTCTCTCCCCTTTCCTCTCCTCCCCTCCCTTTTTTTCCTTCCTTCCCTCCTTCCTCCCCTCCTTCTACAAATATTTATTGAAATTCTACTATGAGTAAGACAGATAATTCAATATTGTATTATAATCAAGTTTGGCTGCATGCGATAGAAAGAAACTTAAGTAGTGGCTTAAATAAATACAAGTTTATTTCTCTCACACACGAAAAGTAGTCCAGAGGTAAGCACCCCAGGGCTCATATGGTAGCTCCAAAGTCATCAGGAACTTGGTAGAAGGTTTCTTCCAGCGTGCTATTTACTATCTTTGGCATGGAAACTCGAGATCTGAGATGGCTGCTTTAGCACCAGCCCTAATGTTCAAATTCCAGAAAGCAGAAAGGAGGAACAGAGAGGGGCTCATTCTCTCCCTTTTCTGGGAGACATCCCAGAATTACCACATTATACTCTGCTTAAATCTAATTGGTCAGAACTTATTCATTTGGTCACATCTAGCTGCAAGGGAAGCTGGGACATGTAAGGAAGCTGAGACCTGGGGGGATGTTGGAACATACGTTAGCTCGGTGCATTGCTTCCCCCAGTAAATCCAGGATTCTTTTACTAATAAAAAAGTGGAGACTAGGTATTGAGAGGTCATTACCAATCTTTGCTACACATAGGAGCCTAAACAGAGAGTTCCTGCCCTTACGATACTTACACATAGTGGGTGAATTAAACATTAATCAAACAACATGAAAATAATTGTAAAATTGCATGCTGCAATAAATGAGGTAGAGGAAAAAGTTCACTGCGTTCTAGAAATGTATCCTTAGAAGACCTGACCTACTCTTGGAGGAAGTCTTCTCTGAGGAAGTGTGTCAATGGGCTGGAGAAATAGGCAGAAGTCAGCAATGTAGGGCTTTGTTGTCTATGTCAAAGATTTTGATATTTATCCTAAAACCAAGGCCAGCCATTGACAGATTTCAGGTAGGGTATGAGGTAACAATATTGCCCTCCCATGGTTATGTTTGGCAAGACCTCTCTGAGAGGTCAGTGCAAACTGTGGATGTGGAAGTGTGGATATGAAAGGGGAGGATACATATTAGCAGAGGGATGACCATAGAACTCTTGCCGAGGTCCAAGTAGCTTCTCTTTTGGAAAATGGTAGTGTTCAGTGGTGGAGCTGCTCAAGGTTATGCTATTTGTCTTATTCTGTCCTACCCAAGTAGAAGGGAAGGCCTATAACCATATGAAAGGAAGGTCTGCATCACATCATATGGGCCAGTGTGTTATCTCCCCAGGCACAGCACAGCCTGGCGAACATGGTTGGTTGCTTACCCAACACATGTTCTACCTACCTTTGTCCTCCTGATAGATCCCTGATTTACTCAATTGCATGGTGAACTGAAGAAGGTAGATCCCTCTTCCAGTCTCTGGGGATGACTCATGATTGGTCTAAAACAGATATGATGGGACGCCGGGGTGGCTCAGTCAGTTAAAGCAGCTGCCTTCAGCTCAGGTCATGATCCTGGGGTCCTGGGATGGAGTCCCGCATTGGTCTCCTTGCTCAGCAGGGAGCCTGCTTCTCCCTCTGCCTGTTCTGCCTGCAGCTCTCCATGCTTCTCCTCTCTGACAAATAAATAAATAAAATTTTTTAAAAAATAGATATGATAATCCTGTACCTCTTCCCAGGTACTTTCCAAGCCTTTCTGTGGCTAGTGGTGATCTTATGACTCAATGAGATTAAAGGAGGGAGGTTATTTCTTGCCTCATTGCCCTGGCTAGATCCTCAAGTCTCTGTTGAATAGATGTGGAGAAAGTGGGCACCTTGCCTTGTCATTGATCTTAGAAGGAAAGTATCCAGTCTTTCATCATTAAGTATGATAGCGGCTGCAGTTTTTTTCACAGATGGCCTTTATCAACTTGAGGAAATTCCCTTCTATTCTTAGTTTATTGAATGTTTTTGGCATGAAAGCGTGTTGGATTTTGTCAAATGCTTTTATTGCATCAGTTGAGATGATCATGTGATTCCCCCCTTCATTCTATGAATTTGTACATACATTGATTGTTTTGCCTTTTTTGTGTTGAACCACCCTTACATTCCCGGGATAAATTGCATTTGTCACAGTTTATACTTCTTTGCCTTTATTGCCAGATTTGATTTGTTAGTATGTTGTTGATGATTTTTAAAACTATTTTATTTATTTATTTATTTGAGAGAGATAGAGGATGAAAGAGTGAGAGAGTGAGAGAGAGAGCATGGGTGGGGGGGGGACAGAGAGAGAGGGAGATACAGACTCCCTGTTAAGCAGGGAGCCCAATGTGGGGCTTGATCTCATTACCCCAAGATCACAATCTAAGCCAAAAGCAGATGCTTAACCAACTGAGCCACCCAGGCACCCCATGTTAGTATTTTGCTGATGATTTTTACATGAATATTCATAACAGGTATAGACCTGCAGTTTTCTTGTAATATCTTTGACTTGCTTTGCTATCAGAATTATACTAGCCTCATAGAATGAGTTGTGATACATCTTCTCCTCTTCAGCTTTTTGGAAGAGTTTGTGAAGAATTGGTATTAATTCTTTAAATGTTTGGAAAATTCATCACAGAAGTCATCTATTCCTGCTTTTCTTTGTGGGATATTTAACAATATATATTAATACTGGGTTGCCTGGGCGGCTCAGTGGGTTAAAGCCTCTGCCTTTGGCTCAGGTCATGATCCCAGAGTTCTGGGATCGAGCCCCGCATAGGACTCTCTGCTTCACGGAGAGCCTGCTTCCCTCCTCTCTCTCTGCCTGCCTTCCTGCCTACTTGTGATCTCTCTCTCTGTCAAATAAATAAATTTTTTAAAATCTTAAAAAATAAAAATAAATAAAAATAAAAATATATATTAATACTAATTAAATCTCTTCTCTTGTTATAAGTCTATTCAGATTGTCTATTTCATTTTGAGTTGGCTTTTTGGTCTTGTCTTTTTAGGTATTTGTCTGTTTTGTCTTACCTTTTTTGCATATAATTCTATCCATTTTGCATACATCTCCCTTGTAACCTATATTATTTCTGCAAGGTTGGCAGTGATGTCCCTCCTTTAATTTATATTTCTAATAATTTGAGTTTTCTCTTTTTCTTCCTTGGTCAGTCTAGCTAAGGATTTAATCTTAGCAACTTTTTTCTCCAAAGAACCCACTTTTGGTTTCATTGGTTTTATTTATTTTTCTATTTCCTAATTCATGAGTTTACATTATAATGTTTATAATTATGGCTGGCTTTAGGTCTTTTTCCAGTATGTTAAGGTGAAAGATTACATTATTGATTTGAGATCTTTCTCCTTCCTTAATATGGGAATTTTAATTTTTAATTTTTAATTTTTTTAATATGGGAATACTAGAGCTATAAATTTTCCTCTAAGTACTGCTTTAGCTGCAACCCCCAAGTTTTGCTATGTTGTATCTTTGTTTTCAATCATCTCAAAATATTTTCTGATTTCCCTTTTCATTGCTTCTTTCATTTATGAGTGTGCTATTTTTTCCACATATTTTTAAATTTCCTAGATATCTTCCATACTTTAATGAACAGAATATGGCAAAATTGAGATGATATCATTGCTGAGATTAAAATTTTTAAAAACTGTGACTTGCATCTTGTTTGCACACACTTTCCTTTGCTTTTCCTGCTTGCTTTGATGAAGCAAACTGCCATGTTATGTACTGCCTTATACAGAGAGCCATGTGTCAAGAATTCAGAGCTACCTCTAACCAACAAGTCATCAAGATATGAAGACCCTCTATCTAACAGTACATAAGACACTTCATTGCAAGCCATGTGAGAGAACCTGAGCCAGAGGACCTTGCCAAGACATGCCCAGATTCTGCCTTACAGAAACTGTGGGATAATGAATGTTGTTGTCTTAAGCCATTAAGTTTAGGAATAGTTTGTTGCACAGCAATACAGTTCAGAAGGAGGGCTTGGGTCTTTTGGATGGGCTAACAATTTCTTGCATTTTATTTCCCGTCTCAATGAGTTACAAGGCCTAGAAAGGACCTTACCCCATACATTCTCTCTGTGCTCTACTGTTTCTCTACTGGAAACTGAGCTGTGAATCAGGTTGGGTCTACTCCGAAGAACTGACCATTCTAGATTCAGGACAGCAAGAACCAGAGGCTTCTCCTTAAGTTCAATTCTTCAGCCTCCCATTTAGTACTGGGGTACAAGAGAGGTTGGTATTTCTAAAGTGTTTCTACCATTTGATTATTGTCTCTGGTGAGTAGATTTGTTTGTTTGTAAACTTAAGTGGGGAAGGGAAGTGGAGGATAGACTAGAAACCCTACACCAAATCCTCAACAGAGATAATGAAATCAGAACATTCAGAGCAGGTGCTCAAAAAATGTTAGTTTTTCTTCCTATCATGTTCCTCTATCCTGCACAGTCTTCCAATCCCTCAAGCTGTGCTATAGAGGAAGGACTCAAACTGCTTACTCTATAAACTGGAACCATGTTCTAATTGGAGGTGGTAAAGCCCTTAATTTGTCTGCTATTGATGCACTTACTGATAACCCTTACTGAAAGAGGAATTCATCAAAATTCAACTCAACACACATCTGGGTGACGGCATGATGGCAGGACTGCACAAACGGATGGACAGAATACCATCTCTGCCCTCAGAGCTGTCAGTCTGGAATTAGTATCCTCTTGGAGTACCTTTGTCTTTACAGATCATCTAATGACTTCAAGGCCACCAGCTAAAGATCCACTCTTTTTTTCCCCACACCTCCCCCAGACCAAACTGCTTAGTAAAAATGTCAAGAAATCTGATAGTCCTTCCATTTTAACTTCAGTCCTGGTGATGGGTCCCTTCTGGGGCCATCCATTTGGCTATCTTCTGGGCTACCACACCTGGGGTAGTGGCCTGTCTTAAAGGAACTCTGGGGAAGCCCTCTACTAGCTAACATGGAAATTTTGTGCAAATTAGAAAAACGCTCCTGACCCTCAAGTCGCTTCATAGCCATTAGTCACAAAATAGTCACAATAATGATACATCTCTGTCATGTTCTGTGAGGCGAATGGCTCCCTGCAGTAGTGTTATACACACTTGCACAACTGTAAGTGGTGTACAAATGGTACAACTGTTGGGAACAGTGACGCTATGGGGAAATGATCTGCTTGGTCTGTGATATTGGAATCGGGGGATGCTGGGGAGAGACGGGGCGTGGGCACAGGAGGAGGACTACACAGATGGCTTCTTCTCGGGCCTCCCACCGCGTGAACACACCATGCTAACATTAACACGTGGGCTTGCTAGCTCACAGTTGGCAGCCACATGACCCCAGTATTTCTAAAGTGTCCCAATTAATTATGGTCTCAGGTAGGTCCCAGACCAGGCTGGTTGGCGCCTCCACGTTGAGGTCTCCGGCCCATGAACCACTTGAGGGCAGTGTCTCACCACTGTAGCTGAGACTGGGTCTGCTCTCTAAGAACAATGCCTCTCCTCTGCCTCAAGCAGCTGCCTCCTGGGCAAAGGGCAGCAAAACCCTTCAGCAACAATGCTTGTGGCCCAAACTTAACACTTTCTCTCAAGAGACCAGCACCTCAAGGTCTTCCCTCCTTTAATCATCCCCCCCTCTTAGACTTATACTCCAGCTTCTTCTCCACAGACTAGCCGTCCCCTAAACATATCAATGGGTGCAAGAAGATGTTGGGGGCATCTCTACCCCACCAGTCAGTGAGATACAACCAGATTTTTGAATACCTATCATGGGACAACCAAGACGCTCAGGAAATCCTATTACAGCCATTCAGGGAATGGACCTTTACTTCGAGGCAGGGATCTCCAAAATTTTTGAGTTAGAATGGCGCTTCCCTCTACCCCAGCCATATTATCACCAGTGCAAGAGGTAGATCCGGGTGAAGAAGGCTAAAATCCTTGTCCAAGTTGTTTTATGTGACTGTGTCTGTGTGATATGCTGACCCACATACACCTTAGTGGAAGATTACAGGACTACAATGGAAGCCCCTGCCAGCTTCACTTTATTCCCTTCTGGAAATCCCAGCTCACCTTGGGGTCCAGGTGGAGGAATGGCTCATGGCCGGATGGCTGAGACAAGGAACAGAGTGACCAGATGGAGTTTGGGGATATGCCCTGAAGGAGTTTCTGTGCCGGACACAGAGGCTGTAATAGGGGACCAGCTTCCAACCAGAAGAAAACTCCACAAAGTTGCGTGTTCAGGTAGGCCAATAACTATGTTTGGACAAATAACTGTGACAGTCAGATGCTTAACCGCAAATTTCCTGGGGTTTTGCCCAGTCTTCTAAACACATCCAAACCTTCCTTCAACTTTTCAAGGAGGTATTTGCTTCTATTCTCACAATGAATAAATCCAATTAAAAAATGAATGAATGTTAACACAATTAATGAATGAGCCTGCAAGGAGGGAGTGGGGGGGAGACTGGAAGGAACGAAAACTGAATAGGGGTGGGGAGGCCATGGCTACGGGCTTTGTCATTAACTATTTGGGAGATGCAGCGCAACTTAGGTTCTCTGTGTCTCAAAGATCTCACTACTAAAATAAGGGTTACTGCTTATTCTGAAGATGACTTCTTATGCAAACATTCTCTAACCTTTTTTTCTCTCTCTCTCCTTCCTCCTCCGTCCCTCGCCCTCTTTCCTCTTGCTGTCTCCTTTCACTCGTCTCTTTCTCTTATGTCTGTTGTTTTTATTCCCAGACCTTTACACAGGCTCTTTTATTTTCATCACCAGGAGATTTGTGCCAACAAGTGTGAGACAAATAAAGTTAGACAGGATTTTGGTTCTGACTGAACAAAACTGCTCCACTTGAATTTAAAAAAAAAAAAAAAGAAAGAAAGGAAAAAAAAAAAACCCAAAACAACCCAGTCCCTCTCAACTGATTCTATTCAAAATTTCCTGGCTTCTGAATTTAAAGAACAAGTTGTTCTTGCAGGAGGTTAATTATAAAATGTTCAATCCACCCCCTTCCTCATGAGTGACCAACACGCAAAATGAATTCCCAGAAGAGTGTGCAAACTCAGAACAGTCTTCCAAAGCGAGGAACTCACCCTCGTCTACTCAATCAGTGAACCCAAGTTCGAAATTTAAAAAGTCTATGAAGCCAAGTCTCTCTAACGACATGAGTTGAAGATTCTCAGGAACTTCTAGTATTTCCTGGCATATACACTGTAGGTTTTGACCACTGCTGTCCAAACAGACTGGAACTAGACTCAGGCTTTCTAAATGGTCTCTCTTGCTTATAGAAATGATTGGCAGTGGCGAGGTGGCGAAAGCAGGAGGAATAAGAAAAGCCACGAAAGTATGAAGTGTCTTGAACTTCTGGTATGAGTTAGTGGGAGAAGAGTGGGAGAACACCCCTTAAACAACAAGTGCCCATATCCTGCTCCCCCACCAGTCTCTGGCAACCACCATTCTACTTTTTGTCTCTATGAATTGGACTATTCCATGTATCTCATGATAAGTGGAATCATATAATATTTGTCCTTTTCGCTCATATTACTTAACCTAATGCCTTCAAGGCTCATCTGTGTTGTAGTGTGTCAGAATTGCCTTCTTTTAAAAAAAAAAAATTCAGATTGATTGAGGTGCAATTTGAATATAATAACATTCACTCTTTGGAGGTATACAGTTCAGTGGGTTTGACAGATAGCCACCGTTCTGGAACGGCCACCATAAATCAAGATATAGAACACATCCATTACCTCAGAAAGTCCCACTGTGTTCGAATGGCAAACAGATACGTGAAAAGATGCTCAATATCACAGTCATCAGGGAAATGCCAACCAAAACCACAAGGAGCTATCATTAAGATGGCTATTATCAAGAAGAATTTCATTTTTTAAAGATGAATAATTTTTCATTGTCTGTATATACTATTTGTAATTTTTAAAAAAGATTTTACTCAGTTATTTGAGAGAGGGAGAACGAGCTGGGGCGTGGGCAGAGGAGAGGGAGAAGCAAACTCCCTCCTGAGCAGGGAGCCCGATGAGGGACTTGATCCCAGGATCCTGAGATCATGACCTGAGCTGAAGGCAAAGACTTAACCGACTGAGCCACCTAGGCCAGCTAGGCCCTCTCCCGTTTGTAATTTTTAAGAGTTCAGAGAGAACACTGGAAATGCCAAAAGGCTACAGGTGGACTGATGTTGTCCAGTTTTCAAAGAGGAGAACATAGTAGTTTTTGTGGCACAACAAGCGACCTCAGATTCTCAGTGGCTCGCAACAGCGTTTATTTTTGTCACTCCCAGATGTGCAGGTCTGCTGCGGCAGCTCTGCTTCAGGCTGTCAGTCTGGTTCAAATCAGTGGCTGCGTCTTTCACTCTCTGTGGACCAGCAGTTCCTGGGACAGGTGATTTTCATGGTGAATGGCAGGAGCAACTAAGAAGTGAATGGACAATTAATGCCTCTTAGGAGGGCCTGCACCATCCACAGTCCTTCCTGCTTGTCTTCCTCTCAGTGGCTAGAACTACAACCTGGCCACTGCATCCCTAACTCTAGGGATGTCCCACTGCCGGCGCGGGTGGGAATTGCGCAACATCTCTCAGCGAAAGACGAGGGCGTATTACGCTAATACAGGCACATGGTGCCTCGGTGGCTCAGTGGGTTAAAGCCTCTGCCTTCGGCTCAGGTCATGATCCCAGGGTCCTGGGATCGAGCCCCACATCGGGCTCTCTGCTCCGTGGGGAGCCTGCTTCCTCCTCTCTCTCTCTGCCTGCCTCTCTGCCTAGTTGTGATTTCTCTCTGTCAAATTAATAAAATATTAAAAAAAAAAGAATTAATAGTAGTAGCCCAATCCACCACAGAGTTGATTATGGAAAATATAGAGGAATAATCTCGATGTGGCTCTCTGGTAAATTCCAGAAGGGATTCTTAAATGGATGGTTCACAAGGACTGTACTTAGAAAAGAAAGTGATGTCTCTGACGAGCCAGTCCAACTCCAGTAAGAATAAGTTAGTTCAGGGGTGCCTGGGTGGCTCAGTGGGTTAAGCCTCTGCCTTCAGCTCAGGTTATGATCTCAGGGTTCTGGGATCAAGCCCAGCATGGGACTCTGTGCTCAGTGGGGAGTCTGCTTCTCCATCTACCACTCCCCCTGCTTGTGTTCCTTCTCTGTCTCTTTCTCTGTCAAATAAATAAATGTCAAAAAATCTAGAAAAAAAAGATAACAGTTTAAAAAAAAAAAGGAGTCAGGTTGGGGCGCCTTGGTGGCTCAGTTAGTTAAGCATCTGCCTTCAGCTCAGGTCATGATCCTGGGGTCTTGGGATCAAGTCCTGCCTGGGGCTCCATGCTCAGTGGGGAGTCTGCTTCTCCCTCTGCACCCCCCACACTTACACTCTCTCTCTTAAATAAATGAAATCTGTTAAAAAAAAAACAAGAAAAGAAAGAAACAGAAAGGAAGAAAAAGAAAGGAAGAAAGAAAGAATAAGTCAGGTCAATGTGATTGCAGATCTTTTTTCTTGGATTTGCTGTATTAGCTAAAGAAGGGAATATGGCAGTTATACATTATTTGGATTTTAGAAAGGCACTTAAATTATTTACATGTTATTTTTGAAGACAAAATGGAGAAATGCAGATGATATAACAGTATGGTTAGATAAAGACACAGATGTGTATTTGTACAACTGCTCTCAAATACTTTTTGATTTAAGTCATGTGTCATCTTGGAAGGGGATCTCTTGCAGCATGTTACAGATCTTGAGTTTTGTCCTGACCTCCATTTTGGATCGGTGATTTGTGTGAGGACAGAGGTGTGAGGGAAGCAAGCACAGACTGGAATTACAGATAAAAATCAAAAGCTTGAAACTTAACAGAAATAAATATCAATGATTGTACTTAGACATTTTAAAAAACACCAAGCAAACAAAAATCAAATACAGGATGAAGAACCCCATGAGAATGACATGAGCGAATGAAGAAAAGTTTAAAATTCTACTTGAGGGGCACCTGGGTGGCTCAGTCATTAGGTGTCTGCCTCTGGCTCAGGTCATGATCCCAGGGTCCTGGGATCCAAACCCGCATTGGGCCCCCTGCCCAGCAGAAAGCCTGCTTCTCCCCCTCCCACTCCCCCTGCTTGTACTTCCTCTCTCACCATCTCTCTCTGTCAGATAAATAAAATCTTTTAAAAAATAAATAAATAAAATAAAATCCTACTTGAGATCATAAAGGAAGCCTTAATAAAAGGAAAAAGGTAAATTGTGCCCAGGAGGACTCAAGTATTCTAAAGATGTCAATATTCTCTCAATTGATATATATTTTAATAAATGGGTTTGACTCTTTCATATTTTGGGGAACTACTTATGTATTTGGAATTCTTTCTCCTGACTCTAATTAGGAAGGAGGATGTGGGGGCTTCCTGGGTACTGGCAATGTTCTATTTGTGGGTTTGGATGGTGAGGTATAAAGGAAAAAACCCCTTGTGTTTCTGCTTTACTCTCATACAACTACCATATTTCACTGGACTTCTGACACCTGATATGTGGGGTGTGCACATGTCAAGTAATTCTCCAACACTGGCTGGGTATCCTACAACTTAAATCAACTCTAATACTGTTTAGTTGGAGATAACAAAACGTCAGATCCTACAGATTAGGGCTCAGTCCCACAAGATTGCCCCCCACCCTTCAGGTGCCAATCCCAAGTCCCAGATTGTCACCTGTACTTCTCTACAACTGGCTATAAATCAAGATTCCCAAGATTCCTTCCTTGGTTTTGATACCACTCAGAAAATTCCAAGAGATTTAGGAGCTCTGTGTCAGGAACTGGGATCAAAGACCAAATATTAGAACAAAAGATGCTCCTAGTGCTCTTAGCACTTAGGAAATTATGAGAATTTTAGGAGGTCTGTGCAAGGAGCTAGAGGCAGAGACCACTATATGTATTTTCTATTATTCTATACGTTGCATTATAATAATGCATTACGTTTTACGCTTTTCCAATCACAACTTCTTTTCTCTCCTCAGATGCAGCCACCATCTAAGCTTTTTATTAATTCCTAGCACTTAGTTTGTATACCTGAACAAAATTTAATTCTGCCGATTTTTGAACTTCAGGGATGAAATAGTGTACACGCTTTTCTGTCTGTTTGCTCCAAATTGTTTTTAAGAGTCATCCATGCCGTAGTTCACCACCTTTACGGTTGAACACTCCATTGTTCAAACATGATGCAGGGTATTTCTGTGTTACTATTGGTTACTTTGGTGTGTCTAGCTTTTGAGTATATTAACATTCTATTATGAACCTTCTTGTGTACGTGTCTTTGTGCAAATGTGCTTGAGTTTCTCTTGAGCATATACCTAGGAGTCCCAGTGCTCAGACATAGGGTATGAGAATCTTCAACTTGAGTAGATAATACCAAGCCATTTTCAAAGTGATTGTAATACGACCCTGAAAAGTGTTCCAACATTCTTGTTCCTTCACGTCATTTCTGACTCTTGGTATTGTCAGACTTATAAATGTTAACCAATGTGATAGGTGTGGTTGTCTTTACACTTGTCACACGTATACTAAAGTTATATTATTTTCAAAAGCTTTCAAACTAATCAGCCTCTATTTCCCCCTAGGTCAGGACAAGATCATTAATATATTTTTACTTTCTACCGCTCCCCTGCTGCCCCAGCAACTTTACACACGCCCTCCCACGTTGTTATCAGCTAGGATTTTAGACAATTATTTTGTAAATAATGTTTTCGTAAGTGATACTTATTATATGTTTTCCTTTTTGTCTGTGTATCATTGTGTCTTCCATCCCTTTACTCCTTTCTGGGTTCCCTTTCCTTCCTAACAGAGAACAATCTTTGGTAGTTCTTCCAGGGAGGGCCCATGGGTGGTAAACTTTTTGAGTGTTGAAATGTCTTCATTTCATGAAAATAATACATAGTAATATCAGGTGCCATTTCATATCACAGAAAAAAAAGGATGGATTATTTAATCAATGATGATTCAAAATTAGATTCCTACTTCACACCGTACAGTTAAGTAATTTCCCAGTGGATCCAAGATTGAAGTGTGCAGAAGGATGGGAGCAGATTGGCTTTGCCTGACCAGCTAGTAGCTCAGAGGCCCACATGACCGTGAGGAAGAGGGAGCTCTAATACACAATTTAGAATCGTTTGTGTTTCTGCCACATAACTAACTTTACTTTCCCCAGACACTGCTATATGAACGGAGGCCTTTATGATCAGACTGTGTTTATATCTTGTCGTTTTCTTGGTAGAAGAAGGGAGAAGGAAAGCAAAGAGACAGGTTACGTTCCCTCTCAGATGGACCTGGTATGGAATAATGTGAAGTTCATAAACTCAAGTAATTCATCAGAAGAAAGGAATTGGAACCATAGGTGACCATGAAAACACAGGCCTCTGGGAATTTGCAAAAATTTGGAATGAGAGCTTGGACTTTCTCTTTTTTTTCTTCCTCCCTCCCTCCGTCCTTCCTTCCTTCCTTCCTCCCTTCCTTCTTTCCTTCCTTCTTTCCTTTTTTGAGCTTAGACTTTCTGCAGATCATGGAGTAGGTGTTCGAGAAAGTCTTCTCTACCTCTTCTCCGCTAGTGAATCCCACGACCCTGTTGTTCGTTGTTCGTGCTTGTCCTAAAGGTGCATTGCCCAGACTTCAAGGATGTTATCTCTAGTTTCTCCTGTTGAAAGCTAAGTTCCCTTCCTCGGTCCTCGTCAATCTGTGCCCCTTGAGCTGAAGTAGTTATAATCCTTCCAGTCTCTTTTCATATGACAGTCACTCCGTTTCAAGCATTTTTGTTGAACTTCTCAGAGTCATTACGATTGTGACTTATTTCTTGTGGAAGCCTGTGTGTAAGGCAAATACTACCCAGATGCCATGCTTCTAACCATTGTTAGTGGCATCAAGAGTCAAGTGCGTCTTGGGTTTGGCCATGTCAGCCATGTGGGGCACTCCGGTCTGGGAGTGTGACTGTCCGCGTTTGGGCCTCAGCTCTGCCATTTCACTTAGCCCTCCTTCTCCCTCCCTGCAGTACAGGACTGGGAACTTCACTGCTTACCTGATGAGACCACTAAGAAGATGAAAATAGATAATTTATATCAACACTCTTATTCAGAGTACAGCCTTATGCCCGTAAAGCTTAGTCACTGGATTGATGATACTGAGACAAAAAACGTAAAGAAATGCTGGGGCACCTGGATGGATTGTTCAGAAGAGCAAGTGACTCCTGATCTCGGGTCCGTGGGTTCCAGCCCACGTTAGGTGTAGAGATTACTAAATAAACAAATAAACTTTTTAAAAAAGGTCAAGAGGGGCACCTGGGTGGCTCAGTGGGTTAAGCCTCCGCCTTCAGCTCAGATCATGATCTCAGGGTCCTGGGATCGAGCCCCGCATCTGGCTCTCTGCTCAGCGGGGAGCCTGCTTCCCCCTGCCTCTCTGCCTACTTGTGATCTCTCTCTGTCAAATAAATAAATAAAATCTTAAAAAAAAAAAAAGATCAAGAAATGCACTTCTTTTTCGAAGGACTATTTGATTTAGCACTGTACCTGAGAAAAGAGTTACCGAACCCTTATTTCTTAGTGGGTGATCTGGCAACCGTCCAAACACACACAAAATTGGGAACCCCTTTAAGCCTTTCTAGCTGTCAGTTTTCCTTCAAACCTTCAAACCAGCCAGCAACCCAAGTAGCTCCCAGTTTCCCTCCTCGGAACAAAGTGCACCAAGAACGTCAGCGGTTACTGCCCTAAGGCTTTTGACGTTACCGAGGACGTCCTCTGTATGCCAAGAAGGAGATCTTTCCAGAGAGCCAGTCTCATTACCCAGCCTCCGGGCTGGAGTGCTGCAGCCCAGCGAGAGAGACACCTGACCCGCCATGGCTCCAGCTCTCCTGCTGGTTCACGCCGCTCTCCTTGCATTCTCTGCTGTCATCACCCGGGTTGAATTCTAGTTCGGGAGAGCAGAACTGAAGAACCTCCAGGGCTCCACGAATGCACGTGGTTTTCAGGCAGAGGGAACTGGGGTGATCCTCTTATGGGAGGATGGAATAAAATCACTATTTTGACATGGGGGGAAAAAGCAAAGTAATTAGGGCGGTGAAAACACCCTGTAGGCGATGATCACGATGTTACAGATCTATCACAGATTGGTGTGACCGCTAAACTCTGGAGAGGAACGGCCGAGCCCTGGCACCCTGTTGATCCTTGGGAATCTGGGGGTGGTGGGGGAGGGGGTCTGGACAAATGCAGAGCACAGCTCCTGGCTGGTTGGTCAACACCATTACTGAACAAACTCAGATAAACTCGTGGCGAGAAAAGCTGGTAACTCAAGACAGGAGAGTCTGGAAAAGAGAAAGGGAGACATTTATTTTGGGTGCTGGCAGCTGGCGGAGGCAGCAGGCTCAAGCCGTAACATCTGACGTCTCTGCAGGCAAGATGGACACCCGGAGTTCAGGGGTTCCGTGCAAGAAAGCAAACGGAGAGCACAGGGTCACAGGTGAGGGTGAGGTCACAGGTGAGTGTGTGTTCAGCTCGGAATCATGGGCAGGGAAAGGGCTAGGTGGGATGTGGTCTCCAGGCATTCAGTGCCTATCAGGGCTTTTCTATTCTGGTGGTTGGAATGTTCCAGTCCCTGTTAATGCCTGCAGAAAATGTGATAAAATATAAGAACAATGGGTTTCAGTTGGAGCACGAGTTAAGTGGTCCTGTCTATTTTTGGTTTTAACTGTTGGGATCTGTAGTTGAACAACGGGGCTCACTGACAATGCTGGACACACGTCATTAGACATTTGTCCAACCCATAGGAAGAGTGGACCCTGAGGTAGATTATGGGCTTTGCGGGATTATGATGAGTCAAGGTGGGTTTATTGGCTGTAACAAAGGTACTAGTCTGAGGGGCAGGGATGTTCATAGTGGGGACCCTATGCATGTGTAGGATAGGGGCTACATGGAAATTTTCTCTAACTCGCTCTCAATTTTGCTGTGAACCTAAAACTGCTCTAAAATAATAAGGTCTTCACAAAGAAATCCCAACAAAATTACAATAATCTGAACATACTCCGTGTTGGTTTGAATATACCAAGGGGAGTGTCAGCTGCCCTCTATTTTTTTTATAAGGATTTATTTTTATTTTATTTTATTTTTTTTAAAGATTTTATTTATTTATTTGACAGAGAGATCACAAGTAGGCAGAGAGGCAGGCAGAGAGAGAGGAGGAAGCAGGCTCCCCGCGGAGCAGAGAGCCCGATGCGGGGCTTGATCCCAGGACCCTGAGATCATGACCTGAGCCGAAGGCAGCGGCTTAATCCACTGAGCCACCCAGGCGCCCCTCAGCTGCCCCCTATTGAAGCCAATGGAAGAGAGGTGTCAGAACGAAGGTAACTGGGGCGCCTTCCCTCACGACAGGAGGCAGAAAAATCCAACCTGCGACTCTTAAAAATGAAATGCTAAGGAGATAGTCTCACGTTCAGTCAGTCACCCCACCGGTGTCTCCCAGGCTACCATCCCAGTGAGGGCTTCCAAGCTGCCAAAACAGCTTAGTGCAACAGAGAAGACTTGGAGGTTAGAACAGTGGTTCTCAGACTCCAAAGTGCATCAGAATCACCGGGAAGGTTTCATAGATTGTGGCTCCATCCCCTCTCCCCGCCCCCACACTCCCATGTTTCTGAGGCTGGAGGTTGAGGGCAGGGGGGTTGGTGTGTGTGCCCTGGACTTTGCATTTCCAATGCATTTCCAAGGGATGCCCCTGCTGCTGGTCCAGGAACCACACTGGAGAACCAATGGTGTACCTGATCTAGTCTTGCCTCTTCAACAGGAGTTCCCAGATTAAACAAGAAAAAAAAAATCCTTGTGTTGCATAATCATATATTTTAATCATACAAAACCTGTTCCTGGACATTATTAAAGACAATGTTTTTCGGGGCAAAACCACTCTAAATAAGTTCGCTGTGCCGAGAACAGTGACATTGGGCTACAGCGATGAATGACATGATTATGAGACAAATTTAGCTAGCAAAGGAAAGAGGGAATAAGGAACAAGAATTAGTTTCAGGAATGGGAAATCATGTGAACAATTTAAAATCTGCACTGCAGTCAAAATGTTCTGTGACTGTTTCATACCTTTTATTTCCCTCCGAACTTAGCTATCCAATTACGTGACTAATGGCAGCTGAATGAGAGGTCTTGTTGAGATTATTAACGCCAAGATTTGAAGTTTTGAGGTCTTTGTTCAATCACTTTTGTGGGAACTCGGCGCCCTATTTCTACTCACCAGAGCTGGAGGCTCCAATCCAATTTCCCTGCTCCCCATTCCTCCTCCCCGCCCCTCACCATGGCCTCCTGTGCTGCCCCCTGAACAATGACCACATTGTCACACCTCTCTTGGCTACTGAAAGAAGCCACCAAGTGAAAGTTTTCAAACCTCCCCTTCTAATCTCCTCCCTCCTCCTGGCCCCGCTGCCGCCCTGAGCTCCCAGGCTGAGCCCTCTTGTCCATGTGGCAGCATCTTGCCTCGTGTTCTGCCTGTAGTAACGCACGTATGCAGTGATTACTTGACTTTGCACCAAATAGCATGGCTCAATTTGAAAATCACTAGAAAACACTATAAAAAATCAAATTACAGCTCCAAACAGAGGGTCTGATAGACACGGTCCCATAGAAAGGCAGTCTTTTCTGGGAAACTCAGGAGGCCATGGTGTCATTCCATGGGTGAAGCTCGACTGGAAAATATTCAGAGCAATAAATAAAGAACAAAGAGGGGAACGCCAGCAGCTGAGGTGGAGAGGAGCCCCACACGAAGCTTATGCATCCCCAAGAGTGCACTCAAGCCTGAAGCCCCAGGCCAATGGTCCCATGAAGTCGGGGAAAAGAAAAACAAAGGTAAATGGGTTCCCTAAATGTAACTGCAGCCCAGCAGCCCGCCCAGGTAACAAGAAAAGGCACCTTACCTCCATGGAAAGTGCAGTAAAAGCAGATTTCAAATGTTAGCTGGAAATTAGAATGAACTCCTTCAGGGATACCAGTATGGCAAGCAATTTAATACAGGGTTCTGATTTCCTTTCTACCTCTCAAATACCATGCCTGTGACTCCCTGCAGGGAGCCCAGTGGAGATCAGAAATAAAGAATTGTCATATACTCCTAATAAATGAAACCCTAATGAGAAGCAGCCTTGGTGTGTAAGATTACAGCAGGGAATGGCCAGGCCCCCAGACTTGCTCGCTGCCATGTCTCGGAGCCTCCGCGGAGCCGGCACATCGGGTACATCTTAGGGACGCTCTTCAGAAGGCCACTATTTTTTTTTCAAGATTTTATTTATTTATTTATTTATTTGACATACAGAGATCACTAGTAGGCAGAGAGGCACACAGAGAGGGGGGGGGAAGCAGGCTCCCTGCTGAGCAGAGAGCCTGATGGGGGGCTCAGTCCCATGACCCTGAGATCATGACCTGAGCCGAAGGCAGAGGCTTAACCCACTGAGCCACCCAGGCGCCCCGAGAAAGCCACTATTAATTGCTGGTCACACCGATCTGCAAGAGCGGACTGCTCTAGAGCACAGAGGCTAAGCAACATGGTAATGAGACACTTTGACCTCTTCCTGAGGTAAGAGGCTGGCAAACTTAAATACCTTACCCAAGATCCAGCAGCTCTAAGTGGCAGAGCTCAGACCCAAACCACGGTCTTCTGTCTTCCCACCCATTCTGTGGTCCACACCAGACCACTGGCATGTAGCCAAGAGAATTTTGATACAGAAAAGAAAAAAAAAGAGGCAAGAGAAAGGAGTTAATCCTTGGGCTCACAGTTAATGAAGAGGATCAGAATCAAGTCCTTCCAAGACCAATGGGCCAATGACCTGGGGACAGAGCAGGTGAATGAGAGAGCACAAGAAGGGAGAGACAGGACAGAAGAGAAGACATGGAGGGTAGGAGGGCAAGGGGGAGAAACGATGAAGACGATGAAGTAATAACACATGTATGTATGTTTGCTTTGTGACAGATACACTTACATTTCATAGTCCTGGGAGGTAGGTGGCCAATTATTGTCATCATTTCACAAATGAGGAGATCAAAACACAGGGAGGACTTGTCCCATGTCACATGGCTTGGTCACACTGTCAGTGAATTGTAGAGCTTGGATTTGAACCTGCAGAGCTTGGTTCCATTCTCTGTACATTTAACCTCTAGGCTACTCCAGCTCTCCCAGTGAGTAAGTCAGCTCTGAGAAGAGCGCAGATGTGGAAGGAACACTCAGGTGTATGAGATCCAGGTAAAGATGGCCCAGGTGGAACTGAGTGACAAAGAATAAGACTAGAGGACAAGTTCAGTTAGTAGAAGAGCAGAGTGAGTCCTTGCCTTAACCAAGGCTTGGAGCAAGTGTGTCGGAATGGAAGAAGTGTGAATTTGGAACCTTCCCCACCTCACATGAGCTGGGTCATCCTGGACCAATCACATAACATTTTCAGTTCTTCGTCCAAGTAATAGAATCAGTGGTACCTCCTGATGAGGAATCCAATATGATCCTTACAATCCTGGGCAAGTAGTAATTAAAAAATATTGCCCTGTTGCTACCCCTAAGGGTATCCCTAGGGATATTTAATGGTGTTTCGCAGAAACCATCACAGAATTGAGTAATTAGGGATCAGGTTTCAGATCTGAAAATTATTCTTCTCCCCAAGAGAGATTTAAACCTCACTTTAGGGGGTACCCAGCCTCTGCCTTCGGCTCAGGTCATGATCTCAGGGTCCTGGGATTGAGCCCCGCATTGGGCTCTCAGCTTGGCAGGCAGGGAGCCTGCTTCCGCCTCTCTCTCTCTGCCTGCCTTGCTGCCTACTTGTGATCTCTATCTGTCATATAAGTAAATAAAATATTAAAAAAAACCAACCTCATTTTATTTGCCACATACAGAAAAATGGGGGCCCTGCAAAGAGGTAGCAGCTAGCAAAGAACATGGGGACACAAACTACCCATATTAGACAGAGAGACACTACTTTATCATAGGCAGCCAGCTTCTCCCAGAAGTTGGGAACAATTTTGTAGAAATCACTTGGGAGGGGGCTGAGCTTAAAGGGAAATTCACCCACATGTTTTGTTGGGAAACTTACTACTGAGGGCTCAGCCTAAAGCATGAAATAGGCATCTCAATGGAGCAGTTGAGTAGAAACACACAGTGCCAGACATGGTGGAGAGCCCCAGACTGGACCCAACAGGACAGGTTGGATCCAACAGGACAGGTTGGACCCAACAGGTCTTGGCTACACAGATCAAGGCTTATCAACATTCTTTGGGAAAAAGAGCCAGAGGGTGGTATAGAACTCATTGTTCCCTTCACAGTTGCCTTGATGTAGCCATATCAAAATCTGCATATTATTCTATCCCTAAATATATGCTCTTCAAAGAATCTGATGCTCAGTCCTCAAGTTCAAGAGACCAGCCAGGAATGTTGTTTGTAGCTGTCTAGACTTGGTGAACCCTACTACAGTCACGGTTGTGTGCCTAGAATGGATAAAACAGACAGATGGAACCCCTTAAAAATCCTACATTGGTAAGATTTTTTTACTTAAAGTTATTAAATAGCATCAAAATATTATATGCAAAATTATAAGTGTTTCATCCAGAATAGGTACTTTCTACAAGTAAATCAGGCAGCATTATTTCTTAAGTACCCTAAGTCTATAGATGCTGTATCTGACTGGCCAGAGATTATAAGGGAAACTGGATAGACTAACCAGAGCTGATCAGATATCTTCATTGTTATCAATGGCTTGCTAGGGTGGTCAAAAGGGAGAGCCCAGGAAAATCCATCAAGGAGGACATTGTGTCAGGGAAGTTCTGTCAGAAGGCTATGAACTGAGGGAAAAAGAAGGATTCAGGTTAAGAGACTGAGACGGCTGAGGCAAGAGGGAGAATGAAACAGTACCGTGGTGTAAGCTAGATAAGAAAGGGATGGCATTGGAAAAGTCATTAGAACACATGGTGGGGGCGCCTGGGTGGCTCCGTGGGTTAAGCCTCTCTGTCTTTGGCTTAGGCAATGATCTCAGGGTCCTGGGGTCGAGCCCAGCATCAGGCTTTCTGCTCAGCAGGGAGCCTGCTTCCCCCTCTGTTTGCCTGCCTTTCTGCCAGCTTGTGATCTCTCTCTTTCTCTCTCTGTCAAATAAATATATAAAAATCTTAAAAAAAAAAAAAAGAAGAAGAACATATGTTTGGAGAATGTGGTTAGGGCTGGTCAGGTAATACACTGAGAAGAGGCTTCCAACAGCATAGGGAATAATCTGTGCCTTAAGTAGAATAGAGAGATGGGCCTCCTGCGAAGGCTGTGATGCGCCAGAGAACGACAAACATTTCCTTGGGAGAAAGGTGGACAAGTCAGAGGAGAAGGAGCAGAGCAAGGACTTCCAGAAGACTCTGCAGCAGGAGAAGAGCAGTCTTGGGGCAGATTCTATGTCTCTGGCTATAGGAAAGGCCAACATGCATTGTGACCAGATGACATCACAGGAGAAGAACCCTGTGTGTATGTGTGTGGAGAGAGAGAGAGAGAGAGAGAGATGAATGTTCCTACTAGATGTTCTGGGTGCAGGGTGGACATTGGGTTTTTTACACTGGAGGTCCAGTGCCCAGCCTAGTGAGTTTGGCCATAATAACCAAGACGGACAAACATAGATAAAGGAGAAAATGCCATACAAAGGAAGATGGAATCCAATAAGTGGTGCAAGGCGGGTGAGGCTAAACAAAGTAGTCAGGACAAGTGGCAAGAGGCAGTATGTGACCTGGATTTTGAAGGAAGGTCCAGGAAATGGACAAAGAAAACACCATCACTTTGCTTAATGTTCCAATTCTCCAAGCCAGTGGGTCTCAAAATTGAACATGCATTAGAATCACTAGGAGAACTTGTTAACCACTGATTTCTAAGCTCCAACCCCAAAATGTCTGATTTAGTAGATCTGGGATGGGGCTGGAGAACTTGCCTTCCTGGCACATCCCCAGATGGCAAGTTGTCACAGGGCTGGGACTACACTTTGAGGACCACTGATCTAGAACAATGGTGAGGAGGTTTGAAGTTTTATTTTGCAAACCTGGCACATTAGTGCCCATCAAAAAGACCAGAGTTAGGCTTGGTTGGGGACAGGAATAAGAAAAGATCACAAACCAGGACAGTGTTGGGGGAGGAAGGAACCAAGGAATGGATCCAAATTCCAAGGTAACTCAAGAAACAGAGGGAAGAGGACCAGCCTGGAAGACCAGGTGGATACAGAGGGTCTGCTTAGGTGTTCAGAATCGAAGGACACTCCAGAAAGGGCCCCTGAAACCAGAGAGTTCCTCCTTTGCCTTGTCACAGGTATCTGAAACACCAATATTAGGGTTCCATTTAAAACAGATCCTCTAGGCACATCCTCTATACTTGGAATGAATTCAACCAGAGTAGATTAGTAAGAGTCTGAATCTTTGTCCAACCCCAATTCTGCCATGTGCTATCAGGTTCTATTTCCCCTCCACCTCGCACCCCCTCTGTTAGGGTTGGAGCTCCTGACCTAAAGGGAAGGCCTTGGAAGCTGACACTACTTCTACTTCTACTTCTTGCCCCTCCCCATCCACCTCTGCACAGCTCACCTGTCCCTCCTGCAATGGAAGCAGTGATTTACACATAATAGATTCTTTTCAATAGCTAACAGTTATTAAATATTAATAGTTGTTGAATTAAACATAGACACACAGAACTCTTTTTTGTAAGACAATTTGGTTTTTAAACTATTGATTTTAGGGGCACATACATTCTGTACAGTCTCATGTGTAGCAGGCTGAACTTGGAAGTTGCAACTTGGCTTCTGGGCTCAGCTGTGACACTGAGAAGACACTGTGAGAAGCTGGGGAGCCCTTGGCTCTCTCAGGTTACTTGGTCCCCCACCAGTGAACTGGAGATGTCTGATTGGCTTATCTCATTGGATCAAGGAGATGGGTGAAATGCTCTAGGGAATGCTGTGGATAAAATGGGCTTCTTTAGATGGGACTTTTCTCCATTATTCCCTTGGGCATGAATCCTTGCCTGTTTAGCTTTGATCCGGCCACTGGAAGACAAACACAGAAGATGGCGATAAGCCTGCCCTCTCCTTGAGAAAGGGCATCCGCTCCCTTTAAAGCCCTCCAGGGAAACATTTATCCTGCATGTGATCCCAGGTCAGGTCATAGATCACTGATATCTGATGATAAATTGAATAGACTCACATCAAAGGGGGAGAAGAGGTCATGAAACATTGAGCTCATCACCCAACAGCAGCACTTGGTATGAGGATCCTTTTGGAATGAGGCAAATTATTAGCTCTTAAGAGGTTTAAAGTACCACTCCAGTTAAACCACATCTTCCTTGTGTTAGAAACGTGGTGCTGAATTTTCAGACTAAAGTACGAGACCTCATATCTATCACTGTTTAATTTTATTAAATTTTGTCCTTTGGGAAATATACACAAATATGGGCTTGTTGCAAGGACAACTAAATTTTAATGGTGACAGATTGGGGACAGGAGCAGGCTAAAGCAGGAGCCTTGAGGGATGTCTCCAGAACTCCAGATCTCCAGGCGGTGATGCTACAGATGGTTTTGAATGAATGCTCTTAGGTGTTCACAGTGTCCAATACTTTGTAGAACCCCAGATGCAACAACACCTGGTGTGTAATCCTGTTTTCCAGTCTGGAACCCTTCTTAAGGAAGAAAATGAGGCTAGGATTTCTGTGCAGGTCCTATGATCACCTCTTCCTTCACTCTCAATGCCTGCAAGCCATGACTTTCACCATCTGAATTGACATTAAACTCAGGCTCTTTCTAGTCTCCTGAAATATCTCTCCTTCTTCGGGGTCCTCAGATGTTATGATCTGGGCTGATCCATATTATGTATTGGCCCTTTCCCTCCCCTCCCCCTCGATGAAGCTTACTTCAGCTGGGAGGCTCAAGGCACTCAGACCAGCTCATTTCTTTTTCAGAATCATTCTTCACTCAACTCTGACCGCCTGGCCTCACCCATGTCTGTTCTGCCCTTGCAGTCCAAGGCTTTCTCCTCCATAGAGGAAGCTGAAGCCCGTGAGGATGGAGTTAGGAGTCCATTTGCTCCATGTCATTGCAGCACAACATTTTTATTCTCAGACAGTTTATGGAAATAATTCTGCACTGTTCCTCCTGATACCTGTTTTCTGCAAGAAATACAGAATTCTGTCAGACTCTCAGAAACTCAGTGAGCTCAAGGTAGGCTGTCTTCAGCTGTCCCTCCATCTCCTATATCAGCTCCCACTTCTCCCCCCAGGCATCACTCCTTCTGGTGTCATACAGGTTTTCTATCCCACTTTTAGAGATGCTGCCTGACACATGTTGAATCTAAAATAACAGAAGGGTTTTTGGTAATAGAATGAGAGACCGAGTAGGAAACAGCCATTCTCTTTAGCATTATAATGTCCAGAAAGTAAGTTGGCAGGGGCCTAACTTAGCAGGATGAAAGATGTGATCACATATACCCCTATTTCTCCCTGAGGCTAGAACTTGAGGAGGGTCTGTCTCTTCTCCCTTCTCCTCCTCCCCTCTCGCACCTAGCAGTTGGATTGGATGAAGAAGGTGATTGACAGCTGACACTGGCCACCTGCACTAGAAGACGTGGGGCTCCAGGGTGGACTGGGATGCATGGGGACTGTGGGAGGGCAAAGGAATTAAAAATAGCTCAGAAGATATAGGAAAGGAGCTAAGAGAGAAACAGGACTCCAAGACAAGATGTTTCTCTGTCTTCTTCAAGGCAGTGGCCATTTGGGGCACCTGAGAGTCTGGAGAAAAGACCCTGAATTGATTGAGCAGTCTGGGCAGTCAAGTTGAACAGATTGGATAATTCACTCCCTAAATCCCACAATCCTGGGAATGCTGCGTGTTGCAATTGGACATCGAAATGAGGAGTAGATATGCCTGACTGGTTCAGAGTAGGGCTCTGCAGAGATGGGTACACCATCCCAACCTCCACCATTCCAAGCCAATTACAGACTTTAAATGGTGCAGTGAAATAATTAGATTTTCATTTAATTTTAATTTTATTAGTAAAGATTTTATTTATTCATTTGAGAGAGAAAGAAAGAGAGAGCAGGGGAGGGGCAGAGGGAGAGGGACAAGCAGACTCCCTGCAGAGTGTGGAGACTAATGCAGGGCTTGATCCCATGATTCCAAGATCATGACCTGAGCAGAAACCAAGAGTAGGACGTTCAACTGACTAAGCAACCCAGGCACCCCTAGATTTGCATTTCAAGAATGCAAACAAAGAGTGTCACAAATAGACTGAAAGGGGTTAAGAGAGCATGAGGAGACACCAGCTGGAGTCTGTTGTAACACCACCGATCAGGAACGGGGGACGCGGCAGTGGTGATGAAGAGAAGTAGGGAGACTTGAAAGCCAGGTAGGAGGTTAACACTCTGGACACACGGATTAACTGAATAGGTTGTAAGGAAGCTGTGCAAAATGGCATGAGGAGATGTCCCCTTGCAGATACAGAATGATGGAGAGGGACAAGATATCAGTGGTGTGTTTTGGAAATATTGCATTTGAGAGGTTGTAAAAACAACCACACTCTTCATGTGGCAGCCTCAACCTACTGTCAGGATCCATGGTTATAGGCCACCCAGAAGTGGGCCTCTGCTTTCAAACCAGTTTATATGGTGATCCTGGCAGACCTGGAATTCCTGAGGTGTGTGTCGAAAACCAAAAGAGGAATTTCTGGGAAGGTTGGCAAATGAGTTCATCAAACTATATCAAACCAAAGCCCTGGCATACTGCTTAAAAATCCATTTTGTAATGAGTCCTTGTTTTTGAGATAAAATTCATGGTCTCAGCATGTACAATACATTGTTTTCCAGTGTAAACCCAAGGCTGGGCCACCATCACTGCTCTCTAATTCCAGAACATTCCAACATTCCAAAAAGAAACACTGTACCTATTAAGCCGTCACCCCTTCTTTTCTCTTTCACCCATGTTTTTTTGCTTGCTTCTGAATTTTTGTTGAAAACAAGACTTTTCCATGTTCTAATATTCTAACTCTGAAAATCAGATTCTCCTCCCTCCTGCAGGTTTGTTTTTGATACTTATGGTTACTGTTTGTTTAGCAACTTCTCTGAACTGTGTTTGAAAAATAGATATTCTTTGTCATGTGTAGTCACTGAAGGTTCTGTTTGACTAATAGTCAGCTAGTGATTTGACAGAGATTTCCTGAAATGCCTGGAACCAAACACAGAATAATGTGCATGTCTTTGCAGATGGTGTGTGTTTGTGTGTGTGTGGGCACAAGTCTTCAACACTCAGCTGGGCAGTTTACAGCTCTGTCTTAGCTCTTACTTCCTGCTTGCGCAGAGCCTGAAGGTCAGCTGGAGGTGAAAGCTAGGAGTCTTCTAAGGTCTTTTCTGAGTACATACCCTACCCCGGCATGTGTGTGGTCTTCTAGAGTCTTAGGAATATGTGGGAGCTCTTCAAAGCCCTTATTCCCAAAGCATCTCACTCCCATTCTTTCCTTTCAATATTTTCAGTATGTCTGTTGAGTGCCTCAGGTGTTTCTGACAAATGCCCCTCGGGCCACTGCCGCTCAACTTGGGAGGAGGCAAGGCAAAAGCAAGCTTCTCACATGGCTTCTTCAGGAAGGTCCCAGACAGGTTGAGTCAAACAACCACAATTCTTTGAGAACAAGGTCTGCTCCATTTCCTCATTACTACAGGAGGTGGGGATGGGGCCAGGAGAAGCTAAAAGCCACCAAGATTTCCTTCCGAGAATCAGTCTCCTTTTTCTTGATTAAGCATTCATCTGGTTGCTGTAAATCCTTGACTAGCTTCCAGAGTTCCAGTAAAATTGATTTTGACAGGTTTTGCCCATTTATTCACTGTTTTTGTGGAGGGATGATCTCTTGGAGTTCCTACCCCCACCATTTCACAAGCATCTTAACACAGTCTTTGCCTGAAAGGATTACAGCCTTGGGGTGTTTGCAGTTTGTGACGGTTGATGAGAAACACAGAGCTAGAGAAGCTAAACGGTGGTGTTAGCTCCTTCAGACCTGGCGGTGTCCCTGTGGTGTGAATAGGGGACAAAGGTAGAGTAGATTTACTTTGATCACGGATTTCCTCGCTCTTCTCCTTCACATTATCTACCCTAATGAATATTAACTGTGACATCCTATGTGGCTAACTCTGAGCTAGGCACTATTTAGGGGACAAAAAAAAAAAAAGCAGGTGTACCTGGGTGGCTCAGTGGGTTAAAGCCTCTGCCTTCGGCTCGGGTCATGGTCTCAGGGTCCTGGGATCGAGCCCCATGTTGGGCTCTCTGCTCAGCGGGGAGCCTGCTTCCCTTCCTCTCTCTCTGCCTGCTTCTCTGCCTACTTGTGATCTCTGTCTGTCAAATAAATAAATAAAAAATCTTAAAAAAAAAAAGAGCAAAGTACATCTGCACCCATGAAATATGTTTAATTTTGCTGATGAGATGGCATTTCGTATCCTTCAACTGTTCTGGAATTAGTGTAGGGGGAGTAGACATAGGTTGCTGGAAGGTGATTAACATTAGGATTTGTAGGGAATTCTTCAGGGTTTGTAAGGACTAGACTTGCACTGCTTAATATGGGAGATACTAGCTACATGTGGCTTTTTTTTTAAAAGATTTTATTTATTTGAAAAGCCACGTGGAGCAAAATTTAAATTTTGGATCGTTCAAATGAAATACAATTTACAATGTAGTTTTTCAGGGGCGTCTGTCTGGCTCAGTCGGTAGACCGTGCCACTCTTAATCTCAGGGTTGTGAGTTCAAGCCCTACATGGGCACGGAGTCTACTTAAAATTAAAAAAATAAAATAAAATAAAATTTAGTTTTTCAATCACACTAGCCACATTTCAGATGTTCAGTTGCTACTTATGGCTTGTGGCTGCTATGTCAGGCAGCATAACTCTCACTGCAGAAAGTTCTAATGGACGGTGCCATACTAGGGTGTGGAAGACCAACTCAGAATGCACTTAGCTGTTTTTGAGAAACTTGAAACTTCTTTTTTTCTTTTTTAAAGATTTTATTTTTTTATTTGACAGAGATCACAAGTAGGCAGAGAGGCAAGCGGGGCGGGGGGTGGTGGGAAGCAGGCTCCCCACTGAGCAGAGAGCCCAATGCAGGGTTCTATCCCAGGACCCTGGGATCATGACCTGAGCCGAAGGCAGAGGCTTAACCCACTGAGCTATTACCTAGGCGCCCTGAGAAACTTGAAACTTCTTGAACAAAATCTTACACCGCAGCCATGAACCATAAAAGGCTAACATCAAATGTATGCTCACTCAGGTCGAGATTATATCTTTACACCTTTGTGACATGGACTCCATGAAGGTTTTCCTCAAATTCTACCTAAGAGAGGAAGAGGTGTCTCCTGGGAGGAAGCTCCCTCTGGGGGTGAAGTTCAGGCAGACAAATGGCTTAGCAACAATGCCTCAGCTATGGCAGGGGAGGGTGATTCTGGGTCTTCCAGGAGGCTGTCTCTCAGATTTGTCCTCCTGTGTCTCAGAAACTCCTAGCCAAGCCGACAAGAGAAAGCCTCGTGTGGGTAAAATGAAAACAAACCTTTTCACTCACATTGCGATGATACACTGGGATACGCAACCGTGGGCAGAACTGGCATCTTAACGATCTTGAGTCTTCCGGTCAACGAAGATGGTTTATCTCTCTTTTTACCTGGCACTATTTTGTAATTTTTAATGTAAAGGCATGGACATCTTTTGTAATTTCATTCCTATTTTCTGTTTTTATGATATTGGAAATGGTAGGTTTTTAGCCATTTTTTTCCTCCACCTGTTTGCTGCTACTATAGGGAAATTTAATTGAGTTTTCCCATTAATTTTGTCTTCTGCAATCTTGCTAAATTAACTCCTACTGCTTTTTGTAGCTTTTATAGATGCTTCTGGATCCTCTCTCTGTCAACACAATCGTGTGTGTGGATTGAAAAATGCCTTTGCTTCTAGTGTGTCTCTGATGCTAAAACGGGAGTTACTGTTTCTGGAAGATCATTCTTGGAAATGGAGAAGCTCTACCCTGCTCTGCACCTCGTTCTTTTTTGACTTAATAAACACATCTTGAAAATATTTCCATATTAGTTTAGAGAACTTCCTCTCATTTCCTTTTTTAAAGTTTTATGCTTCTCCATTGGGAAGACAGATCACAGTTCATTTAGCTAGTGCCTTCTCAGTAATCGTGGGTTATTTCCAATCTTTTCCTATCACCGAGTAGGTTGCATTGAGCCCCTCTGACAATCACGGTTTCTTATGTGTAGAAGATGAACTTTAGATAAACTCCGAGACGTGGAATTACCCGGGCAAAGCGTATGTGCATGTTGTAATCTTGGCAGATAGTGCCTCACCTTCTTCTGCAGCTTGTCCCACTTGGCGCCCCCTTAGGAGTATGGGAGTGACTTTGCCCACAGCCTCACTGACAAGGGTTTGTCAAACATTGGGGGATTTTTCACAGGGAGAGGTGAGAAATGGTGTCTTGGCATCAGATGCTCGGGAGTCATGTGGAAACCCAGGCCATAGCTGCAGCTCTTGGTGGGTGGTGATGGGGGTCTCTGGGACTGCTGGGGCAGGGGCTGACGTCTTCCCACTGCCAGCCCAGAAGGATGCCCTGCTTCGGCAGCAGCAGCAGCAGCACACACCCTCTCTGACCAGTAGGGAGTCGCACTCTCTGCCTCCTTGAGCTCTGAGACTGCTCAGGCCTGATTGCACTCACCTCCCTCCTTTTCAACCAGTGGCCAGAAAGAGATGGGATGGAGGGGAAAAGAAAGATGCCAGAGTTTGTGCCTGCATTTGTGAAGGACTAAATAGAACCAGCTTGAACTCTCCTTTGGGTCAAAAGGACAAGGAAACAGCCCTGTTATTGCCCAAAGGAGACCAGATTTAAGCAGCAGGCAGAGGACCAAGGTCCTGCACCAAGCAGAAGCATATGAAACTATCTCTGGGTTAGGGGTGTGGGGGAGGAAGAAGAGCTGATGGCCCTTAAATCAACATCTCTCCAGGCTGGCATTGCCCATTTCCTAACCACTGGAGGCTGCACAGCGGGACTTCCAGGGAAGGGAAGGCAACAATTTGCTCTCGCTTGCTTTCAACCCGCAATTGTTTATCCAGTCTGTGGCGTTTGCAAGTGCAGAGTCCGTAAGAGAATTTCCTCACATCTCTTATTTCTTATTTCCCTGCCCCTCAACCAAACTCCTCTCCGAAAGCACTGTTCGGGTGTCTTCTAAGTGCCTTCCCAGCCCCAAGTTCCCACCTACTGTTGTTTGTGGCATTTGCCATTCCTACTGTTCCAGGCTGCACACACACCTGCCTGATGCTCCCAGGGCTGCCCCAGCAGCGGCTTCACACCTGTGGCTTGCAGAGTTGATGTCGTGGCTCAAAGACAGGCACAGTGCCCCGTGCTCCACGGGCAGGAACACACAGCGTTCGCCTCAGCCGCATTTCAATACCCTTTCCAGGGGGGCAATCAAGACCCAAGTTATTTCCCGAAACTTGATTTCCACTGTTGCCCTAACAAAGCCTTACCAGAAAAGGGCTAACCCCTTTGCTGCCTCCACATCCTGTGTTCATTCCTGCTGCCTTGCCTTTGCTCCTGCTGCTTACCCCACCCTGACCTTCCTCCCTCAATCTGGAACGTTCCTCTGCAGACTGCTCAGTTCTGTACATCCTTTAAGTTCGAGATCTGCTTCACACCCTGAATGAAAGTTCCCTGACCTCTAGCCCCAAATCACCAGCCGCCTCTTTCAACTTCCAGCACTTTCTTGGGACATCACCTGTCACTTGTCTCCTACTGACTTGTGACCTCATCGTTCTGCTGTCCCTCGATTTAGCTTCTCCCCTCTTCAGAGTGAAAACTGCGAATGGTAGATCATTTTATTACTTTCACTCCTGTGCCTAGAATTTACTGTGTACCTAGGAAGGTCCAGTTAATAGCATCTGAGCAAATGAGCAACTAATTCTTGCTCCTCTTAAGAACTGATGACAACTGTAGCGAACACAGAGGTCATGGTCACATTCGAATTTTGACTCCAAACAAGACTCTTATGCACTGTTTGATCTCTCATGGGGCTTTAGAAGCAGCACTTGGGGCCCATTTGCTTTTTCACGAACTGTCACCATTTTGGCAATGGCAGCACTGGGACAGTGGGGCCCATTCCCGCCCACAGCAGCAGCATTCCATGTTCAGGTTCAGGCTTGCTCTCTCTGGCTTTTCCTTCCAGAGGTGCTGATAGCCAGCTGCTGTGAAGAGCAGCCTTCTCTCCAACACGCCTTGCCCATCTTAGCTGAGGGCTTGCTGCCCATACCAACCCAAAGTTCATGATATTTCTAGGACTCCATACAGGAATTTAAGGAGTTTTTGCTTTGTTTTGTTTTTAAGATTTTATTCATGTATTCGACAGAGAGAGAGAGAGAGAGATCACAAGTAAGGAGAGAGGCAGGCAGGGGGCAGGGCAGGCTCCCTGCTGTGCAGAGAGCCCGATGTGGGGCTCGATCCCAGGACCCTGAGATCATGACCTGAGGCGAAGGCAGAGGCTTAACCCACTGAGCCACCCAGTGCCCCTAAAGAGTTATTTCAACAAACATTTTGAGGACCTCAGCTTAGTGGCAAGAGATACTCCCTCTGCATGTTCCCATTTGCCCTTTCGTTCCTTTATACCGACACTATCCCTTCCACTTTCTTTAGACCTGTAGCAGGAGTTTTCAGGGACCAAATAAGAGATTTCCATTCTACGTGTTGATCTCGGGGCAAGGCATTTGCTGAAATAAATTGAGAGCAGTTCTCAGGTTTTAGGACCAGTTCTTTGCTTGAGGATTTTCTCAGTGGCTTGGAGTCAAGAAAAGTGAAATAGGACACAATATCCATTTTAGGCTTTAGCTTCCCCATGGAGTAATAATAATTAACAGCGACTTACATTTATATAGCTTCTCATTGTTTACAAAGTATTTGCATATTGATGTTTCATTTGACCCTCACAACTACCTCCTGATGTGCACACTGAAAGGTTTGCCACGGGAGGAGGTGGGGAGGACCTCCAGGCTTGGGTGCTGGGCCCCTTCCCCACGCTGCATGGAATATCATGACTCCCCCCATGTGTGCCTGAACATTTAGATTTTTTTTTTTTTTAGATTTTTTTTTAATTTATTTATTTGACAGAGAGAGAGAGATCACAAGTAGGCAGAGAGGCAGGCAGAGAGAGAGGAGGAAGCAGGCTCCCCGCGGAGCAGAGAGCCCGATGCGGGGCTCGATCCCAGGACCCTGAGATCATGACCTGAGCCGAAGGCAGCGGCTTAAACCACTGAGCCACCCAGGCGCCCCTAGATTTTTTTTTTCAAAGATTTTATTTATTTATTTGAGAGAGAGATCACAAGTAGGCAGAGAGGTAGACAGAGAGAGTGGGGGAGGCAGGGTCCCCACGGAGCAGAGAGCCCGATGCGGGGCTCGATCCCAGGACCCTGAGATCATGACCTGAGCCAAAGGCAGAGGCTTTAACCCACTGAAGCCACCCAGGGGCCCCTGAACATTTAGATTTAAATATAGGACGGCTGACAGCCTAATCACTGTGTTCCTCGTGTGTTCTCAAGGGGAGCCAGACGTTGTTCTACAGTGAAATCTATCCAGAGGAAAATAACTTCTGTCCCTAGTCTTGAGTCTTGAGGACATCATAAGGCCCAAATAACCTAACAGGAGGCATTAGAGCCTGGACCTGTGGAGAGCAGGTGGGAAGTTGGGCAGGGAACAGGACCACATGCATGCTGGGGAAGCAGGCTCTCCCTGGTCCACCTGCAGTGCGGCCTCCCACCTTCCTGTTCTTGGGAGCCCAGGCTGGCATGCTGCTGCCACAGACGGAACAACAGGAGCCACCTGGGGACCATTAATGAGAGGGTCTTGTCTCTCCTCTTGTCAATCTGATGTCCTATAATGTGGTCTGAGTAGAGGGAGATTAATCACCCATCTGCCGCATATTGTTTTCAATTCACATAAAGGTCTCTCTGATTTGAGTCTTGCCATGAGGGAGATTTGCTGTCTCTTACCCGTGTCTCTTGACCGAAGGGGATTTGGGCCATATTGGGAGGACGTGACCCTTCCCGCTGGGCTACGTGATTCAGATGCCTCTTCCTATCTTTGCAGATATGGGACCTGGGGCCCCAGCTGGGATAAAACAAATATGCCAAGAAAGGATAATAATATATTTGTGAGTAAACGTTGGATTTGCTTCTGAGGTTCCTGGCAGCCTGATCTAAGAAGAAAATATGAAAACATCAAAACATAGCAAATTTCCTGGTTTTTTAAAAAATAAAGTTTTCTGATTATAAAAATAAAAAGGGCTAATTTTGAAGCATAAAGAAAAATAGAAATTTAAGAAGTTTTCCTATAACTTTGGATTTTATTTTTTATTTTTTTTAAGGTTTTATTTATTTATTTGACAGACAGAGATCACAAGTAGGCAGAGAGGCAGGCAGAGAGAGAGGGGGAAGCTGGCTCCTGCTGAGCAGAGAGCCCGATGTGGGGCTCAATCCCAGGACCCTGAGATCATGACCTGAGCCAAAGGCAGAGGCTTAACCCACTGAGCCACCAGGTGCCCCCTAACTTTGGACTTTTAAAAAATATTTAATATATTTATTTGAAAGAGTGAGAGACAGCATGAGTGAGGCAGGGGGCGGTGCAGATAGAATCTAGATTCCAAGACCCTGGGATCACGACCTGAGCTGACCACAGACACTTAACTGACTAAGCCACCCAGATGCACCTAACTTTGGATGATTTTATGGATTTCATTCCTGCCTTTTCCTTTGCATATAAATAATGTATATAATAAATTTATGACCTATTTTTATAGCCTGATTTTTTAAATTGATCCCTTATGAACATAAATCCATGCCATTAAAAGAATTCTTTCAAAACCTCCTATGGCTAAGCAGGAGCAATACTCCGCCATGAAGATATACGATAATTTACTTAACAACTTCCTTATTGTTTGGTATTTATGCTGTTGCCAACATTTCTCTACCATAGATAAAACTGCAGTTATTGCCCTTGGGCCTAAATCTTTGTCAGTATCTCTAATTATTTCCTTTGGCTAGATCTCTACAAGTAAAGAATGTAGGTTAAAGCTCAGCGACATTTGAAGGTTCTTGATACATACATGCAGGTGATAATTTTTGAGAGAACTGTCTATATTCCATGCCTCCTCTCCTCAGCCCACCGTCATCTAGCTTTGGCCCCCATCAGTAAGTATGGAATGGCTCTCACCGAGCTCACCAATGACCTCCTATTGAAAAATTCATGTTTTTCAGTGTCATCTTTCTTTTGACTTCTCGACAGCATTTGCACTGTCAGCCACTCCTTCTTGGTTCTCCTTTGGTCCGTTATCACATCTTCCTGGGCTCAGGAATGATTTTGGCTCCAAGTAACAGAATACCCCACTGACAGTGACTGAGATAAATAGGGATTTATTTTGCTTGCTCACAAGAGGATAATTTATAGCTGCTAAAATTGGCTTATACTAGGGAGAGCATCCTTGAGATTCTCTTGGCCTTCGTCTCATGCTTAGGCCTTACTATCACAATGTGGCTACTGCGGCACCAGGCATCACATCTACATTCGTGGCACGAAGAACAAGGGAACCTTTGCCTCCTTGCAATCTTTTAATTCAGGAAAGGGAGCTCTCTTTAGCAGACTTCCCGTTACGTTTCATTAGCCAGAACTGGGTTACATATTGGCCTTTAAGTCAGTCATGATTCATCTTCTGGGGGCCTGAGAAGGTGTTAACCTCCTGAGAAAAAGGGATCTCAACCCCCTATCTGAACAAATCAGTGTTGTTTTAGTAGGACAAAGGGGGAGGGCAAGATGTGGAGAAGGGCTTTGCAGGAGCAAGAGAGAGAGAGAGAGTTGCTGGAGTTGGTGATTTTAGGTTCTCTCCTAGACCCTCTGCTCACTGGACTTGCTTCCCCAGGAACCTTAACCGCAAACAGACTCTCTTCCTATACGCATTGTGATATTACTTCAAAACTTATCTTTCCAGCCCAAAGTCCCACCTCCCCGCTGGTCCTTCTCTTTGATTCCTCGGATAGCAATTCTCCCCGTAAGTATACTCAGATCCTTCCATCCCAAACCCACTTTCCCATCTGCCATGACCTTTCACAAACTTGTTCCAACATTCAATAGTCCAAGAGCTTTCAATTGTGTTTTCACGTCAGAATTTTTTTGTTTTAAATGAACTTTACACAGAAAGACATTATAGAAAACAGCTCATCTTGCCTTGTGCACTGCCTCTTCCTTCATTAGGAAAGTGGGAGTGGGGGCTACGCCCCTGCGGGAATCTTTGGGACACTGAGAAACAGAGTGAATCTTGGTGTCAGCCTGGGATTCCCAAAGCAGACCCCAAGACAAAAGCTTCTATGTCACTATTTATTATGAAGTCCCATCCTCCCCCCCCCCCGCCCCCCACACCACACCAAAAAGGAGTACAGTCCTGCCGGACAAGCAAGAGTGAGAAGGGAAAGGGAGCACGGCAGAGAGGAAAAGAGAGAAGAAGCAAGCACTTTTATGATCCAGCACAATCGATTGCCTGATCTTGTTGGATCCTCTACTGAGGGGCCACATGGGCTGTTGCATTCTGGAGAAGGTGAAAAGAGTTCCTCTGCTGGCTTCTGGAATCCACTGGTGACAACTTCACCCAGCGGGCCTTAACTTCCCTGTCCATTTCACACGAGGACGCGCACTGGGTTTCTGCAGCATCACCTAGTCCAGAGGCAACAGGGAAGCCCCAGGGCAGGAAGTGAGGTGCAAAGCATGAATAGGAGGTGAGGAGCTATCCCAGGTCCCTGAGCACAAACGGTCCCTGAGCTGGCCACCCAAAATAAGGTGAGAGCTACAGGGATCGGAGGTGGCATACAAGAAGTATTTGATAGGGAAGATGAGCGCTCCCATTGTACAGATGAGAAAAGTACAACCGAGAGAGGGCAAAAGCCTTGGTCAGTGATACAGAGCTGCTTGGTGGCAGAAAGAACTCTCCGTCCACTGTTCTTTTACCGTACTATGCTGTCTTTGCATGGTCTTTTTGGCAGCTCTTCCCTCTTGACGACTCAAGAAAGCATAATCAAGACTCTGGCCCTTCTCTATTGAGTTTCCTAAGTGGCTCTGGCGCCACCTCCGTCCATCACAGACTGTGCGCACATCTTAATTAGAACATTATTTCATTTATTTATTTATTTATTGGTCAGCCAGTTTCCTTTATAGTCAGGGAGAGCAACTCTGTAAAAGCAAGTGGGAGTCTATTATTATCAACCACATCTGCCAATAATAGGTGGGGGCTCTCCTCCTGTGGCCCAGAATTGGATGGCAGCCATCCTTATTTCATAAAATACGGGTAATAACTGTAAACCAAGACCGATGTACCAAAACTTAGAAGAGCGCTTTATAGCTTCACATGTTTTTTAATATTTCAAAGGGCCTCATGTCCCCTTCTGTAATTGACAAGGTATAAATCAGGCATAACCATAATCATCATAAACGGATTTTCTTCTGGAAGACAAAACCAAACTGGGAAACAGGTATGAACAATTCATAAATCTACTGTGTGTTTTTCCCAATGCCACCAAGCAATTCAGTTTTGAGTGGACACTAACTGGTTTTCCTGCAATTTAATTCAATTCCAACACTATCTAGAGATGGTATCAGTTCCCTCAGGTTAAGGGCTTAGTCCCACAAGACTGTACCCCCTGCCCACTTTAGATTTCCACAACCCCCGCCCCGAGTTCCATTAATTTGCTGGAGTGGCTCACAGAACTCAAAGAAACATTTATGTATGTTTATCGTTTATTACAAAAGAAACTATAAAGGCACCTGGCTGGGTCAGTCGGTTAAGCCGCTAACCCTTGATTTCAGCTCTGGTCTGGATCCCAGTGTCCTGAGATCCAGCCCCGCGCCAGGTTCCATGTCTGGCTCCATGGTGGCAGGCTCCGTGCTCAGCCGGAAATCTGCATCTCTTTCTCTCCCTCTGCCCTCTCTCTCTAAAATAAATAATCTTGGGACGCTCCGGTGGCCCAGATGGTTAAGTGTCTGCCTTCGGCCCAGGTTATGATCTCCAGGTCCCAGGATGGTGTCCCATGTCAGGCTCCTAGCTCAGCAGGGAATCTGCTTCTCCCTCTCTACTGGTTCCCCTGCTTGCGTTCTCTCTCTCTCCCTCTCAGTCTCTGTATCTCTCTCAAATGAATAAATAAAATCTTTAAAATAAATAAATAAAATAACCTTTAAAAATATTATAAAAAATACCATAAAGGTTATAGATGAACAGTCAGATGAAGAGATACATAGAGCTTGGTCCGGAAGGTCCCAACGCAGGTGCTTCTGGCCCCAAGGAACTGGAGTTCACTGTCCTCCCCCCTATTGACTGCGTTCACCAACCCTGCAACTCAGCAAGTCTTACTGTTCAAGTACAGAGTTTCATCTTTCCAGAGGTTGGTAGGTGGGGCAGAAAGTTCCAGACCTCTAACCACTAGGTTTATCCGGTGACCAGCTTCATCCTGAGGTTATAGGTGGGGCCCACCCTAAGTCATCTCATTAGAATAAACTCAAAGAGGTATCATTGACACCCCTTATGAATGACAAAAGACGCTCTAATCACCCAGAAAATTCCTAGGGTTTGAGGAGTTCTGTGCCAGGAACCAGGGGCCAAGAGCAAATATATTTCTTACTATATATCACAATAAAAAAGTCCTATTGGTAGTTTTATGGAGAAAGACTGTCATTCGTACCTCATTTTAGATACTAGCCCTTCCTGAGGATGGTTACTCTATTGTCTTAGTCCATTCCAGGTGCTATAACAGAATACCAGAAACCCAGTGGCTTATAAACAGCAAAACTCCCAGTTCTGGGGGCAGGGGGAGTCCAAGATCAAGGTGCTGACAGATTTGGTATCCAGTGAGGGTCTACTTCCTGGCTCACGGATATCTTCTCACTGTGCCCTCACATGACAGAAGGAGTGAAGGGAGTTCTGTGGTGGGGTCTCTTTTTCCAAGGCAGAAACCCCATTCCTGAGGGCACCACCCTCCTGACGTCATCACTTACCCAAGGCTCCACCTCCAAACACCCACAGGTTGGGGATTAGGTTTCAACAGATGCATGGGGGCAATATAATACACAGTATTCTGCCTACAGAAACAATATTTCAAAAACATCATATTGTAAATACCCTAAGCCAGGTGGCACGGCATTTTCCTGCTCAATGCAGCAACTCCCCTCCCACTGTATCCTCCAGGATCACTGAAGACATCAGCTCCTCTGGCAGAGATACCCCGGTACAGCTGATGGGTATCTACTCATAGGCAGTAGGGGAAATGCTGGTACATTTTCTCCACTTGAAGAAAAGAAGTCTTAAAGCTACCTGATGACCTTCCCAGCCCCTGGGCTCTATGTGGCTATTTTCTTCTTACCCTAACTAGGCCAGCTGTTTCTTTGGGAAATGTTTCTTCTGTGGGGATAAAAATAAGGAATAAACTGTTTCCCAATAACAGCATCCATAGAAGAACCCCATGTGATTCTGATGTGAGGGTGTCTAGATAAAATATCCCAGTTCCTATTCATTCCGCTGGCATTGTGCGGTAATGGACTCTGATATTAAAATGCATATTTCACACCCTCGTCCCACAATTTGGAGGACAGCCATTCACTATGCATGAGCCATTCACTCATGCTCATCACACGGAGAAAATTACATTTTCCCAGTTGCCAAATGGAAGAGATAAATTATCTCACGTGGACAACCACATTGCTCCCAAGAGCAGTTTCACAGACCCAAGACACTGATCTAAAACACCCAGGAGGGAGACTAGGAGTTCTGCTGGCATTGTCCTGAGTCAGTCTCCTTATTCAGACCCACCAGACTCTCAGCCTAGTGGGCTTAATGTGGTGGGACGTTTGCCTCTCTAGCTTTTTTGGACAAAATGAGAATCCTTGGGGCTTCTTATTCCTCCTTCCTAGAAAAGATGTTATAAAAATGAATAAATTAACAGATTATTTCATATTTATGCATACCCACTGACTTGATAATACTTATTTGTAATGAAAATTAAAGAAGCAAATGTTAAAATGTTCTCTTTGGGAAACGTACACAGGAAAGTTACCACAGATGTACACACATTTGCTTGTTACAGACTCTCTCCTTATCCTTACCTATTCTTTTAGGTTAATGAAGGTCCAGATAACTGCCCTCTTTAAATCGGTAAGTAACCTTAACGTATTACCTGCATACATGTGATTAATAGCATTTCTATCTACCTAATAATTAGAGCTAGTAGTTATCACCCTGCATATGGCCATCACTGTTCTACCCACTTGATGCATTTTCTGATATGATCCCACAATTAAAAATCTTTGTGTTTTGCCCACGTTATAATTAGCAGTTACATAAATCAACCGTTAATGCTTTCAACAGTTACTGGGCACCTCTTACATACCTGGAATTGCCCTAGGCCCTGGAAGCAGAAAAGGAGAGGTGAAGAAGAAATAACCATAGGATACAGCGGACCCTATGAAGTGTCAAAGTACTATTCTTGTTCGGAAGGCTTTGGGAGTTGGGAGAAGGGAGGGCTCTTGGGCCGCTAAAGCCGCTAGTGACCTCATTATACACTATTTAGGTTATCATATTTTTTTTCTCTGCTTAGAAAAGTGTCTCCTCAGCCATTCCACTGGGGCGAAACGCATTAAGAGACACACCTTATCGGTATGGACCCCTTTGGATTCGCTGGAAGGCGGCACCTGAACACTGGTTATTACCAGCGTTATGTCTAGTGGCCTCTCCTTTCCTTTTCTCTGGCTTCCAAAGCCCGGTCCCTTCTGTTCCCTTTATCCCGGCCCTGCAAGTGAGCACAGATCCACAGCCCAGGCGACCTGCTCTGAATCCAGGGCAGGCTCTGGACCCGTGCACGTGCACCCCGCGACCCCTCGACTCTCCGCCCGGTTCCTTCTCCCGCCCATCCGGGTCTCCCTTGGCCCGGCGACGGCGGGCGACCGTACGGCTCCAAACCGGCCACCCGGTCGCCGCAGGCTCGGTCTCCCCTCGCGCCCCCGCCCCTGGCCGCTGCAGAGGCGCCGGGCTGACCAGGCTGGGAGGCCCGGTTTCGACCGGGGCTCGGGAGGACCCGGCTTCCCGCCGCCCCATGCCGCCCGGACAGAGCCCGACGGGTGCCCTTCCCCGGGCAAAAGTGAGGACGGGCTTCTAAGGTGATGGAGGACTCCTGAGGACGTGCGCCCGGGCGGCAAGGCCAGACTACCCCGGGACGGCGGCTCGACTCAGAAAACGCGGGCGCCGGGCTCCTCAGGTGCGGCTGCCTCCGCTGGGGGCTGCGTGGGAGAGGGGCCGTGCGCCTCGCGAGCGCCCGGCCGGGAGGCTGGGGAGGCGGGAGCCCGGCGCGCGAGGGAGGCGACCGCCCCTGGCGGCCCAGGCCAGGCTCCCCCGCGCCCGCCGCCGCAGCAGGTGGGGGCCCGGCGGCCCGGGGGCGGGGCCCGGCTCGGGGCGGAGCCGCGGCGGCGGCGGCGGCGGCGAGCGCGGGGCGGTGCGGGCGGGGGCCAGAGCGGAGCCGGAGCCCGAGCCGGAGCGGGAGCCGGAGCCGCGGGCCGGGCTGTCCGTGCGCCCGCGGGAGCTCGCAACGCGCCGGGGCTAGGACCCGCCTGGCCGAGCGCGCCGGCGCCGCGACCGCAGACAAAGGCGCCGCTCGCGCCCGGGCCGCCGCGCTCTCGGGCTCTGCTTTGGGTAAGTGGCTCCCCCTCCGCTTTCTTTCTTCCTCTGCCGCCTGCCCCTCTCGGAGTTCAGCGGGCTCCGGAGCAGCCGGGCGAAAGGAAGAAATGCTACTTCCCCGTTCTCCCGGGTCCCCCACCTCACCTTAAAAAAAAAATCCGAACGGAAAACCTGGCAAATACCAAACTAGCGAGTTTCCGCGCGGGGGTGTCTCCCGCGAGACGGACGCGGCCGCCCCCTAACACCCCTTCCTCGGCCAGCCGCGCGGTGAGGCTGTCGCTGGATCTGTGGTCCTGACGGGAAGGTGGCCGCTGGGCATCCCCAGGGGGTGTGTAGGGGAGGAGGCTTTAGGGACCCGACGCCGTGGAGGAGACCCCACCCCCGCAGGCTGTTCGGTGCGTCTGGGGGCGCTGAGGGGCGGTTCGCACTGCGAGTTCAAATTCGGATCTCGGTTGTGGGGTCTGCCCCAGTTCCCTAGCATCTTTCCCTCCAGCCTCCTTCGCGCTTCATTCAGGGTTAATACAGCTTCCCCCCCCCCCCCGACCGAGGCACCCAGTCTGCCCTCCCGCTGCCCCAGGGCTGGGGCTCCGGGCGCCCGAGTGGGCGGGGAGGGAGCCCCGTTGCTCTCCCCGGCTCTGCAATCCCGAGCCTGAACCGGCTGCGGAGGGAAGGCGGCTTCCAGCCGCGGATCGGGTTTGACCACGCAGCCCGGTCCCGGGCCGGCTTCCCCAGCCTGTTCCCGGCTGCTCTCCATCGGCGAAGCAAACGGAAGCCTCGCTGGCGTTTGCTTTTGTTCTGCCCGAAACTCTCCGGAATCCGAGGAGTAGCCGGAGTGGGCGGATACCCCCGGGAGGAGGCCGTGGCGGGAGCTCCAGGTGCAGCCCCGAAGTGATATTTGGAGGCTGCGGCCGTTTCGCGCGCCTGGGTGGGGACTGGGTCGCGATCGCTCATCAATGCCCGGCAGCGGGCGGTGGGTCCGTGGCTCTGGAAAAAGCGCGCGGAGCGCCGCGACCGCGCACTGTCACGCGCCTCTCTGGCTCTCTCGAAAGCGCTACCTCCAGACGCGCATTTCCATTCATGGATCTCTGCCTGGGATTTGACTGATGTCACCTCTGCCCGGGTTCTCTGAGCGAGCGTCTACTACTGTTAGATTTAATAGCCACTCACGGGGGGCCTACCTTGGGCAAGGCAGAAGTCCTACGATCGTCTTAATTTAAAAGATATATTGAGCATCTACTACGTACAAAGTAGATGTGTGACAAACTTTTCAATTTAGCAGGTATTTATTGAGTGTTTACTGTATTCAAGGTAGTTGTGCTGTGACCTTATTTTAATAGATATTTACTGAGCACCTTCTGTGTACAAAGGTTTTTTTGTTACCTCGTGTGTGTGTGTGTGTGTGTGTGTGTGTGTGTGTGTGTGTTGCTGAAAGATTTTCCAGCCTACTTTTGGGGGGCATTTGGAAATAAGGGAGAGAGAATGTGTCCTTGGACCCTTGAGTCTTCTGTTCCTGTAGTAAATTGCATTTTAACCTTTCTGGACTGCTTGTCATGTGGTGTGGGAGGAGCTGGTGTTCTGCCCTCCAGGTGGAGGGGTCAGGGGGAACAAGGCAGAATAATGAAAAGACCCGCTCAGGGACCCCTTTCCAATTCACTTTTCTTACACTGAAAAAGACCAAAAGAAAAATGAAAAAAAGGCAGTTCTTTGGGGCAAAGCACCCTGCTAGTTAATGTGGTGAATTAAAGGTTAATAGGGCAAAGCCTTGACACTCAAAGGGATAAGAATCTGCGGTGCTGACAGAAAGACAGACAAAAGGCCAATCAGCTAAACCATGAACAGGGTGGGGGGAGGCACGAAGATAGCGAAGATAGGGTCTGTGTGGACCTTCCTGCCCCTAGTTTCAAACTGGTCACAGCAGGTGGGGTGAGCCTATCTTTAAAATCCCATCATTTGGGGGGCTGGGGACTCAGCGGGAGAATCAGATAGTCCTTCCTCTGAGAGATTTGATGACTCCTATTACTCTGATCCTTTTGGGATCCAGAGACACAATGGAATATTCAAACTTGCAAGCAACCTGCAGGTCATTAGTCTATTAGCAAATATTTGAGCACTTACGTTTAATATAGGCTGCTATCAGGGAAGTAGACCCTAAGATGTATTCTGTCCTAAAGGACCTAACAGAGTTCTTGAGATCAACATGTAAATTGACTGTTTGCATAGCAAACTTGAAAAAAGCCAGGAGTATATTCCTCCTAGAATTTGGCAAAGAAAATCTTGCACTCATGAAATGGTGTCTTTCTATATGTCTAGTATGTTCATCTTCTTATCTTGGCCTCCAGTAATTCCTGGTAACTGCTTCATCCCAACTTTTTGGTACAATGATCTTTTTCTTCTCAGACTATCTCCAGCTTCCCTCTTAAATTCTTTCTAAACGACATTGTCTTATTTTTTGTTATGAACTTGAAAGCCCCCTCAAATCCTTTCTGGAATTAGGCCCATTATAAAAGATACATAGGAAATATGTTGTAAACTTTCAGTGCATGGCATGGAGGCCCTATACTTCAGAGCAGAGGAAGAACCCACAGAGGGTGAAGTCAGGAATGTACAGAGATAACATGAACTGGCCTTGCGACATGGACTAGGACTCATATGGGCAGAGAAGACTTCCAACCAAGGCTTCCTCCCAAATTGAGAAAAATTGTGTAAGCAAAGGTGTGAAGGAAAACCAACGAAGAATTTGATAGCTCTTCCTCTAGAATAGTTTCATTCATTCACAGAGTTGCTGCCTGAGCATTTTACTGTGTCCATGACTTCGCTAGGGTTCAGGAATCCAGAGCTCGGCACAGTTTGGGGTTCACTGTGCTCCCAGCGCTGGTGAGGACCTTTGTCTGCTGTTTGCTGCAGGGACTGCACTGCATCCCTGCCATTCTTTCAAGCATTCCTGGAGTTTTTTCACCTGAGCTGAACTTGATTGTAATCTTCTTCAAGGCTAAGAATGTGACTTTTTTTTCCTCTCTGCATCCCCACCTCCCTGCAGGCTCAGGCATGGTCTGTAGATGACATTTCTCTCCAAAGGCTGTATTGCCCATTTCTTTACCCTTTCCCTCCCTGTCCTCTCTTCCTCCGCGTGCACCCCTTTGAGCTGCTCAGAGCCTTTCACTGTATGAAAACTACAGGGGAACTACAGGGGAAAAACAATCTGTCATCAGTCACTTTCCCTTGAATATGAATGTAGGTCACTGTTCATTTTTCTGGGGGTCTTTGCACTTTAAACCTCATTATGGAATGAAAGGTTTTGTCCACCATGAGAAGATTTCAAGCCCAGACAAGTGGGTGCTGGAGGGAATGGGGTCCTGGTGCTCCTGGAATCACACCACCACCTCCTCATGCAGCCACTCTTGGCCAGGTGGGTCCTCGAAGTCCTGAGAGTCTAGAGCTTTTTACCTGAGTGTGGTGACTGAAGTCATAGCAGCTCCGCCTGAGCTACCTGTCCACCCGACCTGCACTTGCTCTGGTGTTTAAAGGTTAATCGTTTTCCAGACAGAATCTTTGCTTCTCTACCCGTCTACACATGCTCCTTATTATAAGGCAGGATTTTCAACCTGAGCGCTGCTGATGTTGTGGGCTGAGTACTACTTTGTCATGGGGGCGGTCCTGTGTGTTGTAGGGTGTTTGTCACGATCCCTGGCCTCTACCCAGTCCGTGCCAGTAGTGTCCCCGTCCCCCCCACTCCCCCCCCCCCCCCACCGCCCCAAGTCATGACAATCCGAAATGTCTCCAGTTGTTGCCAGATGTCCGCTGGGGAACAAAATCACCCCTGACTGAGACCCACTGTTTTAAGGGGTATTGGTGAATATGTACCATTCTCTATACCTTCTTACTTTTCTGGGAGAGGCCTTATTTAACATAACTTGGTTCCTTTCAATAATGGCGACTTAGGAAAAAAAATAATGGGGACTTAGTAAATGTGAAATTAACTGTGGAACTTCGCATATGAATCATTTCAGAAATCAGCAAAGCATCCTTTGTCTTCTCACATAGTCTAATCTGCTCCTGGTGTCAAGTCAGTCTTGTGAGGCAAAAAAAAAAAAAAAAATAAAAAACCCTCAAATTCTTCCCCCAGCATGTGGCTGATTAACATACCAGACCTGTGGGCCACAGAGCCGGCCACCACTGGCAGCCACCATTGCCCACAGGGTCATCCTGGCTGCTGCTTGGGCAGTGACTGGTGGGCAGCAGTGGGGAGGGAAGTGGGGAGAGGATCTAGTTCTGGTGGGACAGGATGCTTATATAATTGAGGGGTCCTCTTTAAGCCAAGGACGGAATGACCAGGTGAAACTGTTGCTAGAGCATTGGAAGGATTCTGCGAGAGGGATTTCCGTTTCATTAGCTTCGAGTAAAACTACCTCTGGGAAAGAGGAGAGGAGTGACCGGACAGCTGTGGCTGTAAGAACAGGAAAGTAGAGACTTTCTTCTATCCATCGACCGGCAAGAGCTAAGAGAAGCTTCTCCAAGACTTGACTTAGCGCGGATCAAGCTAGAATTGTTAAGTGCAGGGTGGCCTGAACTTCTGTTACTGTCTGTTCTCGGAAAGAAACTCTCATAGCTTCAGCAACTCCAGGTCAGCACCCACAGTACGTTTGTGGGGCAAGGTTAGTTCAAGTTTAGCAGGAGGCTGTGTGAGTTCCTCTAGTGGATAGAAGTACCTTAACACACATTGTAAGCGAGGTTGGCCCAGTGCCCAAGTTATTGATTCAGAAAGTGAATGAAACTCTTTTTCAGCATATTATAATGGTATGGGGAAATTTTACAGTAAGACTTCATTGATTCATATCTATTATATTCATACTTCTATACCCAAGACTGGAATGAGACTTCTTGTATTGCAACAGGCTAGATAGGAAATGCCTTTTGGGGGCATGGGTAGGCAAATATTTAAAGTATTTGAAAACTTAAGATAATAAAACAAACTAGAAAAAAATCTCTATATTTCAGACTTTTCATTCATTCTGTCGTTTTCCTTAATCTAAATCAGCCTACCTTCAGTGAGGAAGAGAAAGTGCTATGATTATTGGTTTAGTATTTAAATGTGACTGACTGTATGTAAAAATGAACTGTCAATAAGTCAATGTCTAGATTTAACAAAAATAAAAAGACTCTCTATGAGAAGATTTATTATAGGAGGGATTTTAAAAAAATAGCTAGTTTTCCATTTGTGTTTAAATGGATTTGATTTCTATATAGAGTTTTTTTTTGTTTTTTTTTTTTTTTAAAGATTTTATTTATTTATTTGACAGAGAGAGATCACAAGTAGACAGAGAGGCAGGCAGAGAGAGAGAGAGGGAAGCAGGCTCCCTGCTGAGCAGAGAGCCCGATGCGGGACTCGATCCCAGGACCCTGAGATCATGACCTGAGCCGAAGGCAGTGGCTTAACCCACTGAGCCACCCAGGCGCCCCTAGAGTTTTTTTTTTAAGATTTTATTTATTTATTTGACAGAGAGAGATCACAAGTAGACAGAGAAGCAGGCAGAGAGAGAGGAAGCAGGCTCCCTGCTGAGCAGAGAGCCCGATGCGGGGCTCGATCCCAGGACCCTGGGATCATGACCTGAGCCGAAGGCAGAGTCTTTATTTAACCCACTAAGCCACCCAGGCGCCCCATATATAGAGTTTTTTAAGAGTCAAGATCTGTTTGGAGATTTTGGGTCAAATCTGCATGCAAGCACAGAGATTATAACCTGCAAGGGATTTGGGGGATCAGTGAGCATCTCTCTTTGGCCAGTTTTATAAATGGGGAAACTGAGGCTGAGAAGTTAGGTGGCTTGCCAGGGTTACACAGAGGTTAGTGCCAATGCTGGGCGAAGGGTCAGGAGTTTGTCCCATCCCCTTTGGCATTTGTTGTCACTGGAATATTGTTCTGACTTCCTGGTTGCTAGAACATATTAGTGGAGGGAGGTCCAGGCAGGAGAAGAGTTTCTAGGTCATCGAATCCTGGTAGCACTAACCTTTAATTCACACTGATTACACCTGTGCCAAAGGTGTGTGTGCGTATGAATAGTATTGTAAAGAACCAGGAAAAAACGGAAAGAGTTGGATTAGTGGAATGAGATTATTTTACAGAACTTCTTATACATAGAGTGGTGAGTATGGTTAATAACACTGGATTGTATATTTGAAAGTTGTCAAGGGAGTAGATCTTCAAAGTTCTCATCACAAGAAAAAAATATTGTAACTATGTGTGGTGGTGGATGTTAACTAGATTTATTATATTTCACAATATATACAGTTTCAAAATATATACAGATTTTGAATCATTACATTGTATACCTGAAACTAATACAATGTTTTATGTCAATTAGATCTCAGAATTTTTTTAAATAAAAAGAACTTCCTTTAATGCTCTTTGATACTATCTTTACAGTAAGTAATTAGAACAAAAACATTTATTTCCCTATTTAGAGAAGTACTACATGTGCATTATGGGAAGTAGCAAAAAAAGTTTTTAAGTCCTACCATGATCCTTTGACCCAATCATATTTTGCTGTTTTAGTGTTTTTTTTTCCTCAGCTCAGTTTTTAAACACACTTGAGATCATACTGTACATATAATTGTAATTCATACATTTTTTCAGTTAATATTATAACAATTTCTGTATTTTTACAGACTCTTTGTAAACATGACTTTTCTTTTTCCCAAAGATTTTTTTATTTGTTTATTGACAGACAGAAATCATAAGTAGGCAGAGAGGCAGGCAGAGAGAGAGAGGGGGATGCAAGCTCCCTACTGAGCAGAGAGCCTGATGTGGGGTTCAATCTCAGAACATGGGATCATGACCTGAGCTGAAGGCAGAGGTTTTAACTGACTGAGCCACCCAGGAGCCCCCGTAAACATGACTTTTAATGGCTACACAATTCAACACTCTGGAAGCCTGTTAATTGCAGTATTTTGTTGTTAGTGAACGTTGTTTTCTCCCAGTTTCTCACTGCTGTATTATTGCAATGAACAACTTCGTGTTCATACTTTTTCTATAATTTGGATTGTTTTCTTGGTATACATTTACAGGTAGTGAAATTACTCAACCAGGAGTGGAAATGTACCATGCTAACCAATTGCGTTCCAAAAATGGAAATGATTTTACCAAATCATTGATAGCATAGGGTATTTTATTTTATTTTTAAAGATTAATTTATTTATTTGAGAGAGAGAACAAGAGAGTGGGAGAATGCAAGCACAGAGGGGAGGGGCAGAGAGAGTCCCAAGCGACTCCATGCTCGGTGTCACACCCCACCTGAGGCTCCATCCTGAGACCACGACCTAGATGAAACCAAGAGTCAGACACTTAACTGACCGTGCCTCCCAGGTGCCCATAGGGCATTTTATTTCTAAAAAATTATAATTTGGTAAGTGGAAAATATGCCACTATTGCTTTCATTTGCATTTTGGTTACCAATATGGCTAAACATTTCTCAATAGGATTGTTACCTGTTTGTATCTTTTGTTATCTTTTTTTCTATTCGGGGTTAGTGGCTTAAAAAATTGATCTGCACGTATAAAATCCATTTTTTAAAAAGGAAAGACAGGAATGCCTGGGTGGATCAGTTGGTTAGATGACTGCCTTCGGCTCAGGTCATGATCCTGGAGTCCCGGGATTGAGTCCCACATCGGGCTCCCTGCTCGGCAGGGAGTCTGCTTCTCTCCCTGACCCTCTCACTTCTCATGCTCTCTCTCTCTCTCTCTCAAATAAATAAATAAATAAATAAAATCTTTTAAAAAAGAAAAAAAAAAAGGAAAGACAATAAACTTCTGATCTGGGTATTCTATGAAGAATTCTGTCCTACCCTAATGTTCCCCAGTTCCAACATACCAGGTGCTGTGTTTTAGGCTAAATTCTCTTTGTTCTTTTTTTTTTTTTTTTTTTTTTTTAAGATTTTTATTTATTTGACAGAGAGAAATCACAGAGAGGCAGGCAGAGAGAGAGGAAGGGAAGCAGGCTCTCCGCTGAGCAGAGAGCCCGACGCGGGACTCGATCCCAGGACCCTGAGACCATGACCCGAGCCGAAGGCAGCGGCCCAACCCACTGATAGTGGTGGAGCTGCATCTTTGGTTCCTAAAACAAAGTTGGGTGGACAGGTTGCTTGATCCCCTTGGTATCAACCGGCATATAGTGAGCACTTACTTAGTGCTTAGTACTTAGTACGTCACAGGTGTTAATTCTCAATCGTTCACAGCTTGTGAAGTGTTTTACCATATCCGTTCATGTATGAGGAGAGTGAAGCACTGAAAGGTAAAATAACCATAGTCGCCTGTTCTTTCAGAAGAGTTCTGATCACCAATTCCAATGTAGGGGGCCGTTCTTCCCACGCATTGAGACAAATCTTGGACACCAGCTGATTGTCCTGCAATTCAACTCAATTCCTAGTCTTATCTACTGGAGAGCATGAAATCCCACTGGTTATGGGCTCCAGCTCACAAGAGTACCCTCCACCTCAGAAGCCAGTTGCAAGCTTGTCATCCCTGCTCCTGACGGACTGGCCGTAAATCAGGGGTTCCCACTTCCTACTCCGTGGGTTCAGTGAATTTGTTAAAGTGGTTCAGAACTCAGGAGACCTGATGACTCATTAGATTACTGGTTTATTACAAAGGATATTCAAGAGTATGAATCAACAGCATGATGAAGAGATACATAGGGTGAGGTCCCAAACAAAGGAGTTTCTGCCACATGGAGTTTGGGGCCAGGCACAGTGGTATGTGAAAGCATTCAGGTTCCCCAAACAGGAGCTCTCTGAACCCCTTCCTTTTGGTTTGTTATGGAGGTTGCTTCACAGAGGCATGATTGATTAAATCACTGGCCTTTAGTGACTGATTCAACCTCTGGTTCCTCTCCCCTCCTTGGAAGTCAGGGAGTAGGGCTGAAAGTTCCATTGCTCTCTCTTCATGATTAGTTCCCCTGGCAACCAGGCCCTTTCCTTAGGTACTTTCCAAGAGTCACCTGATTAACGTAAATCCAGTTGTGGTAAGGAGTGGGACTTTTTATGAATAACAAGCTACTCATTTCACTTTTTTGGCTCTGGAGTGATTTCACGATCTGAGGATAAAGACCAAATATTATGACAAAAGTTGTTCCCATTGCTCTTCTTGCTCAGGAGATTTCCTAGGTTTGGGTGCTGTGATCCAGGAACTATGGACGTGAATAGGTTTTGGTCATCTGAATGGCCAAATACATATTTCTCATAAATCACAGCATTGCAACTTTTAACCAGGATTATACTATCTCGGGGTCTTCAGTGAGGTGACCTGCCTCAGTGGTGTAACTGCTCTTTGAAGGAGCTGAGCTTAGGGTTATTAGCAACTTCCTCGGAATTCTCTTGCCTATTTCTGGGAGAACTTTGTTTTGTAAGGTCATTTTACTATCTTAAATTTCCTTACTATAACTTCTTTGTCTCTTACCCTCTTTTCCATATTTTCCATCCTTTTTATATCTCCTAGTGACATTCTGATAGTTCTTCTAACCTGTCTTCTAAATCACACTGTGTCTCTTCAGCTGTATCTAATCTGCAGATAAAGCCATCTGTGACACTCTTAATTTTAGTAACTGAATTTCAATTCTAAAATTTCTAGTTCTTTTTCAAGTCTTTACTGTTACTTTTATGTAGTTCCTGTTTCCTTGTTTTGAAGTGTTTAAGCCCAACTTATACCTCCATGACCATAGTAAGTATTGTTGTTTTACATTCTGTGTGTTATAATTTTTCCATCTGGAATACTTATGCGTCTGTTCTTTCTGTTGTTTGTTCTGATTATCATGCTGGTTCATATTTGTGTTATATCTCCCTGTGTGCCTGATTATCTTTGAATGTGTGCTAGATATTGTTTTGAAAAAATATTTGCATAAATATCATCTCATCAATTTTAAGATGTACTTCCCCCCCACCCCCAACACTTTAATCAAGTGGTTTACACTTGATGGGGTCTTATATTTATAGTTGGTACCTAAAGTAGCTACCTAACATTTTTTCTTTTTCTTTTTCACTGGCACCTAAAATAGTAGTGCAGTCATATAATTAGTGATATTTAAGATCGATGAAATGCAATAATTTGAGGCTCTGAGTGATCCTGGTTAAAAATGACAGGAGTTTTAGAGATGATTTTAAATAGCTTCTTCAGGATTTTTGGGGTACCAGGAATCCTGGATCAGTTTGAGGACTCAAGATTTTTTTAGGTCACTCATATGTCTGAAGTCAGACCAGTTTATTGTTTGTTTCCTCTCACTCCTAGGGTCCTAACCGAAAGTGTGAAGTGGTTTACCAGGCCTGTTGCCTAGGGATATCCTGGCCCCCCGACTGTGAGGCCGCCGGAAGTGCTGCTCGGCTCCTAACTTCCTCTTTTGGATTCACGGTCCATCTGACCCGGTGAAAGTAGCCCCTCATATCCAGGCCCCCATCTCTGGACCTCCTTCTCCCAGATCTTAAGTCTGAAGTCCCTCCTCATCTTGTTAGCTTTAGGAAAAATTTTTAAAAATATTTCCTGTAGGTTTCTTTGTTATGTTCATAGGGAAGTTTGGTTCAAATTACCCAGTTCACTGCAGCTGGAGGAGGTAGAAGTGAGTCTGATCTAGCTTAGAGACTGACAGGAGAGGAGCACAAAGCACCTGCTGCTCTTGGCCTGCCTATGCCCAGGGAACTTTCTCCACCACTCCCAATATGTCATCCTGGTCTTAGCTGGAAAGCTGAGGTTGGGATGAATACATTCCTGCAAACCGCATCCAGCTAAACGTAGATCTGTTTCCCTACATAGAAGAGACCAATCCCTTAGGCTTTTCCTAATAAGGCAGGTAAGCTGGCAGAGAAAGCAGTTGCCGGAGTGGCATCTGGAGCCCCATCAGTCACCTGTCTCCATCTGGTTTCTGCCTTCTCGTCCACAGCGGCCTGCAGAAAGATGAGAATTTAGGACCAAGGGACATGATAAGGGAAGAAGATGCTTTCTATTCTGGCAACCATTAAGAAGGAAAACGAGTAGACTGTATTTTAGCTAGGTAACATTTCTTCCATTCGACCTGGTCCCCAGCATTTCTAGATGGAAAGCAGAATATTTCACCCATGGCCAAGTCTAGTCCTTGTAGAGACTGAACTATTTGTGTCCCGGCTCAGGAGTCAGGGTGGCCTTTCCAGGGGACTCTTGTTGAATCTTATGTTTCCAAAGAAGCTTACGTAATCCTTCCTGGCTTTCAGAAGTCACATGCTTATCCATGTGTTCTCAGGATCACCAGCCAAATATATTTTCCCCCTACTTTGCTCCAACTCTCATAGATGTTTTTCCCCAACCTTCCTGAAGCCAGAGAATTTTACAGTGAAAAAAATACATTTTCTGAGTTCGAAAAGGTTGGGCATAGAGGCACAGAATGGCGGGTAGCCCCTCTCCGCCACCCTCCTCCGCTTACCTTAGCAGAGCATCCATTACCTTTTTTTGAGGGAGGCTCTAATTTTTATTTTGGGGTCCCTTGCTCCCTGGGAACCTCAGAGCTGTCCTCTCAGAAAATTGCTATCAGCCCAGGAAAGCACGGTCTGCTCTCACTCTTCAGGTGTGTAGCATTTGGGTAAAGCAAGGAAGGTCTGGCCAGTAGGGGTCTGCCTCTCTAGAAGGGGCTTGTTTTGTGGGAGGGTATCTCCACCAACTTTTTGGAGATCACGGAGATTTTTTTTTTATATCCCCTGATGATTTATCCAGCTTATTTTTATTTTACTCTTACAGCATTTCACACCCAGGAAAGAGTATATGTGTGTGTGTGTGTATGTATGTGTAACTTGGTCCACTCTTAGCTAGAAATAGAAATCCTCCAATTGGGCTTTAATAACTGTCCTTTAAGGAACGAAGCTATCATTCCACTGCCAGGTAGTTTTAGATTGTGACTGGGGCCTTTGGAAGAAAGGATAAATGACTTAATTAATTTTGAAGAGGAAAGTTTTCTATTCTCCCAGAAAATGAACCCTTCCATGATTATTTTTAGAGGCAAAATTACTAGAAGGCCCACCAGCCATAAGAATTTATGATGTCTGAAATGTCTTCAGGCTGAGATGAAGTAAATTAATTCCTGCAGTGTGATTCACTTTAGGGACACATCCACATTTCTTTTATTTATCGGTAACGTAGGCTCTTAAAGTTTTTTCTAAAGAGGTATAGTTATTTTGAGATCCATCAAGTCTAGGTCTATATTCCTATGGTCAAATTCTCCATTAATTGGAATTTGAGGTTTTTTCCGGCCATTTTGAGACCATTTTGTCTGCTAATAAGAGATAATATGCTACAATTTCAGTAACATATGTGAGAACCATGGGGAGTTCAGACAAAGTTAGCCGAGCGAAGCTCTGTACGTGTCATGCAGACCAGGACGTTGCCTTCTCTATATGGTGGCAATGGCACTTTTTACCAAACATTCAGAACTTTTTAGACGATTCAGAACAATAAAGCGTTACAGCATTTTTAGCAGGAAAAAAAGGGACAAAGGGATTCAGAAATCTGAAATGATTTTATTTGTAAGGAGAATCAGGAAGATAATTGCAGTAAACCTCTTTAGAAGAGGAGGTAAGGGGCACCTGGGTGGCTCAGTGGGTTAAAGCCTCTGCCTTCGGCTCAGGTCATGATTCCAGGGTCCTGGGATCGAGCCCCACATTGGGCTCTCTGCTCCGCAGGGAGCCTGCTTCCTCCTCTCTCTCTGCCTGCCTCTCTGCCTACTTGTGATTTCTCTCTGTCAAATAAATAAAATATTAAAAAAAAAAAAAAAAAAGAAGGGGAGGTAAGACATAGGTAACAATAGAGGAACTATACTGGACTGCTTTGAGCTTTCCAGATTGGAGGAGAGAAAGGAAAAATGTCTTGACCAGTTATTACAGAGTTTTTTTTTTTAAAAAGATTTTATTTATTTATTTGATAGAGAGAGAGAGAGATCACAAGTAGGCAGAGAGGCAGGCAGAGAGAGGTGGGGGTCGGGGAAGCAGGCTCCCTGCTGAGCCTGATGTGGGGCTCGATCCCAGGACCCTGAGATCACGACCTGAGCCGAAGGCAGAGGCTTAACCCACTAAGCCACCCAGGTGCCCCATTACAGAGTTTTAATGCCCATTGTGTGGGACACTGAAGAGGGCTTGAACAACTCACCCATCTGCTGTGTAATAAAGCCAGTGAAATGCGTGCCATCAAAATGACAGAGAGAAATTTAGGATGTACAGAGTAAGGAGAAAGACCATTATTTAACAGTATGAGTGAGTGTATGTGTGGTAAATGGTCTTGGGCATGTCATGGCCTAAATAAGTGTTCATTTTTTCTATACTGTACCATATTCTGGAGCTGAATGGAGAGTAAAGACAAATAAAAAGACTTAGGTCCTTATTAATTTCGTTGGATGAAGGATGACAGGAAGTACACGTCCAATGTGAAGATGCTTTTGGTTTATTAAACTACATCAGTTAAAAGCTCAAAGTCTTGTTTTTAAATTTTTGTGTATGCCTTCATTCTTCAAAAGTTATTCAGTGAATTTGTTAATCCTGAACCCATCCCCCTGCCCCCCTCTTTTTTTTTTTTTTTCTTTTTTGTGAGCTGTCTTTGAAAGTGAACCTGAAATGCATTTATGGAACAAGGGAGGTAAAAAAAAAAAAAAAATCCCTTGACTTCTCTATTCAGTTTATTCAGAAGCATATCTGTAGAACCAAAGGTTTATCGGTCCTTTAACAGCTGACTTTTCTCTTATTTAACCAACAAACAATGCAGTGTTTTGCCCTGCACCCCTGAATCCAGGAATTGGCTCCCATAACATATTAAATAACTTGCTGTGTTCCCCCCTTTCCTATTGTAAGAAATAATAATAGCATTATTATTTAATTATCATCACTAAAAGCAATGTCCAATTTCAGTAATCTAAAACTATATTGCCTAAACTGAGATTATTTGAAATGAGATCTTTCCTCTCCAGTAATAGATACCTGGAAAAGAAGGTGTCTAGCTCTAGATAGACGGGGCAGATACAGGACCGTGTACACGTACAGTGATGATTGTGTGCTACGTGCAAGCTTTTTTCTGGAAGGACACAGAAGCCATTGTTCGTAGTGGTAAAGCAAGAAGCAACTGGGGATTGAGGAGGTAAGGGAAAGGAGTTTTTATTTTATACCTTCTTATACTGCTTAAAAAATAAGCACATATTTTTATGTGAGAAGTAAATAAGGGGAATTAAGGCGAGGGAAAGGAAAGAAGCCACGGTAGGAGATCCCATCAGCTCTGAATTTTATCTCCAGATGCCTTTCTCAGTTGGAAATTCTGTTTTTTACAGATCACTAGATCAAAATCGTTAGGGACACAGGCTCAAGTAGATCTTCCCTGGCTTTGTGTAGCACTGGTGTCTTCTCTGAGCCTCCCAGTGGCCTGTCCAGGACATTGCGTCCATATTGTATGATACCCACTTGACAGATGGGAAGCCTTGAGCTTGGGGAAGATGGGTGGCTGGTCTTAGGCGACGTTGTGAGTACTTGGGAAGTTTAGAACTAGGAGCCACGTTTATTGTTCCTTTAACCCTAACTTTACTAGAAACTTTTTTTTTTTTTTAACTAGAAACTTTAATAGAAAGAACCGTTCTGTTGCTTCTGGACATTCTTTCCTAAGTGCTCCAAGCTGCCTCCTCTCTGTTTTCATGCCATAACATCTGTTTCCTTCTCTGAAAGCATGGTTAGATGTATAATTGTTTTCCTTGTTAATATTATCAGCATAGGCCATTTCTCTGCTTTCCACAGGCTTGTGGCATCGAGGACATTATGGAGTGTTTATTAGTTAATCTTTGTTTTATGGAATTGGTAACTCAAGGTACTTTCTCCCAAATAATTACCCATTTTTAGGAAAACAAAGTAATAAGCTTAGCCATTTCCAGCAGGCTAATGTCATTGTCCACAAGCAAATGAGAACCACATGATGTTTGAACTGGAAGAAAACCATCCTTGCGAGGACTTATTCTCCTGTTTTGTAAATGAAGAACCTGACAGTCAAGTAACTTGTTCTGGATCACTTAGGGAACTCGAGGTGACATGGGACCCAGAGCCCACTTATCTTAACTTCCAGCCCAGCCCTCCTCCTGATGCAACAGGAATTACAGAGAATAATTCTCTTGGGCATCAGGCATGTAGATGAATGGTCAGTGGTGGAAAAAAAAAAAAAAAAAAGTCACACTAAAACCAGCAACTGTGCAGAGGTAATCTGAAAAAGAAGAGGAGGTGTGTTGAGCTTATTTTTCCAAGTTTTAATGAGTGGTTTTGCAGGCTTACCTCTTTTAAAGCACACTTGCTCTATAAACATCAGTATTTCCAGAAAAGGATTTATAATAGGAATCCTTTAGATGAAACATATCCCAACCATATTTCATTCACCGTAGGGTAAAAATCTCCCTCCCTTGTTGGGCAAATCAAGGCACACAGCATCAAAGTTGTGAAAAGAATTTTTTAAAAAAGATTGTATTGTTTTATTTTCTTCCTTATTTGACACAGAGAGAGTGTGCCTGCGAGCACAAGCAGGGGGAGGGGCAGAAGGAATGGGAGAAGCAGTCTCTCCGCTGAGTAGGGAAGCCTGAGTAGGGACCATGGGAGCCCTGAGGGTCGGACTCACTAGTGAAAATGCCATCTTTATGAATTGTGTACCTTTGGTGGCACCCACTATCAGATTCATACAGTCCTCGGAGGCACTAGCTCCTGTAGGCAGTGTTGTAAAGGATGTCACAATAATGGATGTCTCTGAAAATTCCGTGTGTGTGTGTGTGTGTGTGTGTTACACAGACATGCCCAGGCTCCAGTCCTAAAAACTGATTTATGTGGATTGGGGTGGGATCCAGACATCAAGATTTAAAACCATGGTTCCCCAAATTGGCTGCACATTGGAATCTCCTGGGGAATTTTTAAAATCCTGATGCCTGGGTCTGACTCCCCAGATTCTGGTTTAATGGGTCTGGGGTCTAGACTAGACATCAGAATTTTTTCAGAGCTCCTCGTGCGATTCTGACGGGCAGCCGAGGTGGCAATCCATGGGTGAATGAGACCTGGCTCTTGTGCATAGCAGGTGTTCAATAAAAATAAAGTATGAAATGAAAGCTAGATGTGAGGGTTTATAAGAGAAGCCAGTGCTAAGAAGTCCATTTCTGGTTCTTTGGACATTTCTGTAGGCTTGGACGTGTTATGCAGTGATTTGGGGTAGAGTGGGCAGCAAAACCCAATAATTCAGTTCGCCAGTGGAGTTTGCAGCCAGAACTGACAGCCAGGGTCTTCCTGATTGCTCTGCTGCATTTTCTCTACCTGTCATAGGAGTGGCTGATCTGCCTGTCATACTCCTGGTGTGTCTGTCTCACACTGTCCTTTGGAGAAAAACAACCAGAAACTGGCTTCTGGAAGAGCAAGGTGCTCCAGCCCTGGATGTAGCCCGAGGTGAACTCTGTCCCATTGGCAAGGCTCTGCGAGAGCCCGCCCACTGCTCAGGGTTCCTGAGAGCTCCCTGAAGCACAGAGTTGCCTGGTTTCCTTGGTTCCCTAGGTGATTCTTGTTTAGTCCAAGGGGTACAGGGAGGGGAAGTATTTCCGCATCTGGCCCCAGCCAGTGCAGCTGCTTGCAGCCGTGGGGAGGCTCCACCATCCTGGAGAGGGGAACTTGCCAGGTGGAGAGTTCACGGGAGCTGCTTATGGAGCTGAACCTGAACTGCTCTTCTGTGCTCTTGGAAGGCTCCCAGGGCACTGGTTTTCGCACTTGAGTGTGCATCGGCGTCCCTTAGAGAAGTGTTAAACTACGGATTCCTGGGGCGACACCCAGATTCTCTGATTCAGTAGGACTGGGGTGGGGCCCCAGAATTGGCCCGTCTAACACCTTCTGGGGTGGTGCTGACTGCTGGTCTGGGGACTGCCCTATGAAGGAAGCACACAGATGGCACTTGTGGTGTTTGGGGAAAGGACATTGTTGGGTGGCTGCAGATCTACCTAATGGTCACAGGATGAAGAGTTAAAGTGGCCTCTCAGCCTGGGGCTTCCGTCGATCGCACGGGGAGGAGGCAGTGCGGCTCAGAGGTGGCTCCCGGGAGCAGATGGAGCCTGGGGGACATGAGTAGGGGTTTGCCAGGGGAGGAGCAGGGGGCCAGTGTTCCGGAAGCAGTGCGGGCAAAGATGCAAGAGCACAGGAGTGAGGCTGCTGTGGGGCGCACACGTAGTTTAGGGTGACTGATGGGGAGCGAGCTTAGTCTGGATAAGCAGGCAGAGGCCAAATCCCAGGGCTGGTCCTCCACGTGGAGGAGTCCGGGCTGATCTGAAAGCGAGGCAGTTCCCTGGGGGGTTTCACGCAGGAGAGTAACATGATCAGATCTGCCGACAAGCTGGGAAACGGCCTGGCGGGAGCGTGCATCTGCAGGAGACCCAGGAGGCTGTCACAGGAGTCCCCTTGGGACGTGAGGAGGCCACAGGGGCGTGACCTCTATGTCATCTTGTCCTTGCATCACCCTCGGCCTCTGCTCAGCATTTCTGTCTTTTCAGAGCCATTTCCGGTAGGTGCCTTCACTGGCTCTTTGAACATCTCCTGCGTATGCTTGTATGGGGACCCAGGCCTTCTATGTTCCCCCTACTTAGACTGTTTCTCAGGGAAAAGTAAGTTAAAATAAATGTCAAGGGCAGCCTTGAAGCAGGAGGGCCCTGAAGGGCCAGCATGGAAGGGAGTGGGGCAGTCCCGCCTACTTAGCCTGAATGACGGCCTAGTGGGTTGGGTTGTATATCTCTGGGGAGCTCTGGCTTTTTCTTTCTTGGTTCTACCTGGGAGTCACGCATCCTTCTCCTGCTCCCACTCTGAGAACAGATTACAAACCTGAGTCACAGGCCAGCCCCCCAACCTCCCAGGCTTTTAGTTTGGGGACTTACCCAGGCCAGTCTCCTAAATTCATAGTACCCTTAAAACGGCACCAGTGCTGGGCATTCTGGAGGCCCGGGGGTTTCTGAATCAGGGCAGACCCCCTCCTGGCCAACCGCGGTAGTGACTGCATTGTGCCTGCAGAAGGAGGTCGTGGATGTGGAAGAGGGCTGCCGCGGGCTAATTGTTTAGTAGGCACGGGTGCAAAAGGTGTTGGCAGGAGCAAGTTCTCATCTGTCCTGGCCCATCGTAGAGAAAAATCAACACTGATGGATTTCATTTGTGGTACTTCTTACTTCATCTGGTAATGAAAATTTGATTTGTGGTTTCCTCTCGTAGGGCTCTTCATCACACCGTAATTGATACATCTCCAACAAGTGGCTCTTGAGGAAATCGATTCCGCCAGGTCTCATCATGACCCAGAGAGACTGATGGAGATTTGTGTAGGCTCTGTCTCCCTTGTTGTGCCCCTTCCTCTCAGGCTGTCGGGTCTCACCACTGGCTGAGTTAGAGGCTCCCCCAGAAGCCTTGAGTGGGCTGCTGTTGGGGAAGGCAGGGATCTAGACTGATGACCAGTGTCAGTGAGCAGTCTGTGCTCTGAGATAATGACATCAAGAAGTGTAGGTCACCCATTCCAAGGTGACTTTTGCTGCTTCAGACTAACACGGTAGATATGAGAACAGATTGCAGGATGGCAAGCTGGCAACCTGCCTCAGACTGGAAGGCAGGTGAGAGCAGAAAGGAGTGGGTGTGACCCACAGTCCATGCTTGCCCTTGTTGCTGGTCAGAGGAAGAGAAATGCTGTCCAAGGAGATGCCATCTGAATGCCTCACTGAGTGCAGTCCCAAACATTTTGCTAATGAATGCCCAGCTAGGACTTTTTTGCTACAAAGTTGCTAGAAACATTTGGCCAGATGTCCAAGGGGACTTTGTTCAAACTTTGGCTGGCTCATGCAAAGCTGCTTTTATCCCGATCCCATCTGCTGTCTGTCCCTGAATGAGGTTTGCCATACATTGGGTACCATCTTGGAAGTCTGTTCTAAGGTCATGTGAAGGGGGCTGTGCCTTCTCTTTCTCTTTTTCATGATGTTTACTGTAAAAACGTCAATCTGAAAAAATAAAGTTACGAAATGTCAGCTAGTAGAAAATTTTCATCATTCTTTTAAAGCTCGTTTAATATACTCTACCTCATTTGGTTACTACAAGAAGTCTGTAGAGTAAATAGGAGAGGTGTTACCATTTTTTTTTTTTTTAAGATTTATTTATTGTTTGAGAGAGAGAGAGAATGCAAGGGGTAGGGGCAGAGGGAGAAGGAGAGAGAAACTCAAGCGGACTCCACACTGAGCATGGAGCCCGATTCAGGGTTTGATCTCATGACCATGAGGAGGACCTGAGCCTAAACCAAGAGTCGGATGCTTACCTGCTTAACCAACTGTACCACTCAGGCATCCCAGGAGCGATGTTATTATCTCCATGTCATAGATGGGAAACAGGTGCAGAGGGTGAGTACCTTGCCCAAAATTCAGAATAATTCAAAAGGTCAAGAGTGATTTGGAGCTCAGGCTTCAAGTCTCTACCCTCAGAACCTTTCAGCATATTTAACTTCTCAAGACTGCTGCTGAATAACAGATTTTAGCTGTTTGCTGCAAGAGGGTTTGGAATTCTCTGTCTAGATAGTTGCTGATATCATTTATGTCATTATTTCTGAGTGCTGTTTTTGTGGTGGAATGGTGAGACATTGCTGTTTCATTTATTTGCTCCTTTATAACAAACCACCCCAAAACGTGGCATCTTTTTTTTTTTTAAAGATTTTATTTATTTATTTGACAGAGAGAGATCACACGTAGGCAGAGAGGCAGGCAGAGAGAGAAGGGGAAGCAGGCTCCCTGCTGAGCAGAGAGCCCAATGCAGGGCTTGATCCCAGGACCCTGAGACCATGACCTGAGCTGAAGGCAGAGGCTTAACCCACTGAGCCACCCAGCCCCAAAACCTGGCGTCTTAACACAACAATGATTTATTCTCAAAACTGTGTAATTTGAGCAGTGCTTGGCTGGGTGATTCTTCTGTTCCATGTGGCATCACCTGGCACTCCATTGGCTGCTCTCAGCTGCTGGCTGAGAGTGTTGGGCCGGGCCAGAAGGTGGGAGAAGGCTTCCCTTGCCTGTCTTGTTACTCTGTGCTCCTCCATGTGGTCTCTTTCTGGGTCTGGCTTGGGCTTCCTCACAGCCTGGTGGTTTCAGGGTAGCCAGACTTTCTGCAGAAGGAAGAAGCAGCAATTTCCAGTTCTCTTAGGACCTGGGCTCAAAAGTCCTGGAGTCAACGTAATTTCCACCACCACCTTTTGGTCAAGGTCACGAGGCCTGTCCAGACTCATAGGGAGGAGAAGGAGACTCCACCTTCTGAGGGTTGAGTAGCATGCACATACAATGTTGGGAGAAGTGGTTGGTGGGCTGATTAGGGGTCTGGCAAGCACAGTAACATTCCTGTGTCCACTTGCTGAGAGAAACAAAGCATTTTTACTACAGTGTCCCATCCCTAGATACATGGAAGAATGTCGGTTAAATATACCAAGTGTGCATGAGGTGTTTACGAACAGCAGGTATAGCCCAACAGGAACATATGGTTGAGGAGCAGCCCTAGAACATGAGTCCTCTGGCTGGTTGCCAGTCCAGGCTCCCATTGGGCTCCTCTCTGGGACCACGCATAGACTCAGGAATCATGGCCTTGGTCCTAAAAATTACTTGATGCATCCAACCCAAACTCAATTCAGACAGACATTTATGGATAGAGGAAAGACTTGGAGAAATGATCATAAAGGTAGCCCATTAGATGGTAGAAGAATATGAACTCTAAATGTCATGTCATGATCATGGTGCATGCGGAGCCTTTTGGGACCCACGTGACTGTTCAGGTCCAAGTAACATGGTCACTGCACTTTTCCAGCTGCTCGTAGCTGGGAAACGATCCTCTCTTTTTGTTCCGGCCCATTCATCCAACCCCATGCTTCCTGAGCAAGCTTTTCTTGGCTCCTGATTGCATCGAGAGCATTGGGCATTGGGCCTCAGATTGTAATTAACAGAGAATTCACAACTGCCGCTTCTCTGGTTCTGCGGGGTTGTCCTCTCACCTGCAAATTTGCATTGCCAGTTTATCTGTAGAACTTTCTGTTCTTTTCCAAGAGTTTTTAGATGGATTATTGCATATCATTTATATGGCAACTCCATTAAGATAACACTGAGTAAGATTACTCCCTTGTAGAAAGAAGGAGATTTGAAGTCCCAGAATGGCAGAGCAATGGCAAAGCCAGGCTTGTGTTCTCCGTTCCACTGTTTTTCTTTCTCTTCCACACCTTCAGCCTGTGATATGCTTGTCCTAATGTCCAGGGCAGGATGTCCGGCTGTGATGAGGAAGGAACAGTTTTGGGATTAGAGCATCTCTTAGTAGCTTAATCATGGCGTTGGTCATGAAGTTAAGATACAAAGGTAGTTTTTTGTTGTTGTTTTTGTTTTTAAAGATTTTATTTTATTTTTTTTTTTTTTGACAGACACATTGAGAGAGGGAACACAAGCAGTGGGAGTGGGAGAGGGAGGACCGACTTCCCCCAGAGTAGGGAGCCCAGTGTAGGACTTGATTCAAGGACCCTGGGATCATGACCTGAGCTGAAGGCAGATGCTTAACGACTGAGCCATCTAAGCGCCCCCAAAGATAGGTGTTTTTAACTTGAATTTCAGCTAGTGGCAGAAAAACTTGCTCTTTGCAGCTAGTGGAGGGACCAGCAGGAAACACATTTTTACCCAACCCTGAGAGTACCTTTCTCTGGGTGGGGATTTGAGCTTATCTACTCATGGCCCTGAGTGGCACGTAAGAGAGGGTTAAAGGCAGCTCTCACATCTGCTGCTGAAGTACTTCTGTGAAGCCCACTTGGGCCAAAGCTGATCAGAAAGTGGGAGAGTTCAGCAGCCCTGCTCCATCAGCAGCCCTGTGGACCCGGCCCAGAACACCTCACACGAGTTAATGAAGACACATGCTCAGTAGCAACTAATGGGCTTTTCTGCTGTGCTAAAATTAGAGCTGAAAGGTAAACAGATAGAGCATTGGAATGGAATAATAATGTCGTACCATATGGGAAAATTCTAGTGTGGATTAGTGATTTTCTTGTCCTTGGAGTTCTTCAGAGCTCTGCTCTGAGCTGTGTGGGAATGGGAGACAAGACAATGCATCTGACACGGCCGGTGCAATACACTGTGTTGTGCTTGCGTAATTAATGGGTCTCCTTTACTCATAAGTGTTCAGGTTTGGGTGGTAGGTTTGGTCCCCCAAAGCATGGAGCTCAGCGTATCATGGGCACCCAGGATGGGTCAGTTTCCTTCCTTGGCAAGCCAGTAACTTCTGCGCGGGTGTAACCATCAAAGCGGTGCGTATTTTGCTTTTTATGAACCTATTCTTCTTGATGCTTGAGGTCAAAATCAGGGCTCTTTCCTTGATTAAGTTTTTCTTAATCACTTTTTAAAAAAGTGATAATGCTGAAACAGGTGAAGCGGACTAAGAGTACACTTACCGTCATGAGCCTGAGTAGTGCATGGGATTGTTGAATCATAGTTTTGTATACCAGAACCCAGTATAACGCTGTGTATTATCTGTACTGCAAATAAAAAATAAATAAATAAAAGTGATAATGCTTTTTCACACTCTTTTTTTTTTTAAAGATTTTATTTATTTATTTGACAGAGAGAGATCACAAGTAGATAGAGAGGCAGGCAGAGAGAGAGAGAGAGAGGGAAGCAGGATCCCTGCTGAGCAGAGAGCCCAATGCGGGACTTGATCCCAGGACCCTGAGATCATGACCTGAGCCGAAGGCAGTGGCTTAACCCACTGAGCCACCCAGGCGCCCCGCTTTTTCACACTCTTCTTGGTACCATAATGGGCCTGACTTTTGCTGGCTTTGGATTCAGTCGAACCCTAGGGAAATGAGTCTCCAGTTCTTTATGGGTGAATCCGTAAAACCATCCTAATAACCCTAATAACATTGTCCACTGAATTTATAAGGTAGTAAATTACTTCTAATGTAGAACTTGATCTCACAGCAACCCTATTCAGTGGGAGAGTCTGGGGCACTAGAGATAAAGAGAAGCTCCCATTGCTAATTAATAATACCACAAAACCTGGAACCTTTTGGTTCTACGTCCTTCCTTTAATCCTGCCTGTTGTGGATGCTCCTGTATCTGGCCGAGTCATGTCGATTTAAGATACTTCTTCTGGGGGCGCCTGGGTGGCTCAGTGGGTTAAGCCGCTGCCTTTGGCTCAGGTCATGATCTCGGGGTCCTGGGATCGAGTCCCGCATGGGGCTCTCTGCTCAGCAGGGAGCCTTCTTCCCCCCCTCTCTCTGCCTGCCTCTCTATCTACTTGTGATCTCTCTCTGCCAAATAAATAAATAAAAATCTATTAAAAAAAAAAAAGATATTTCTTCTGGCGCCCAGTAAAATTTAGGACCCAGTGAAATTGATGACGCTGTATTGTGCTGACCTAGGTGACAGTGGAGAATTTGGCTCCTCCAACATGTGCACTGTTCCTGGTTTATTTATCCAAGTGGCCAAGGGCAGCCTCTTAAACAGTCCTTGTATTTGTTTTGGGCATTAATGGTTTACAGAACATTTTATCTGCAGTATCTGTTTGACGCATCCAAAGAGGAAGTGTAAGGGACAGGTAAGCGTTAGAGGTTTGGCTCTCACCATTCTTCCCCGGGAGAGGAGGAAGGCAGCTTGGAGAGAGAAGGGAGTTGCTCTAGGTGGCATGTCTGGTAAACGGCACCACGTGGTTTGGGGCTCAAATAAATATATATATTTTTTTCCTTTTAAAGATTTTATTTATTTATTTGACAGACAGTGATCACAAGTAGGCAGAGAGGCAGGCAGAGAGAGAGGAAGGGAAGAAGGCTCCCTGCTGAGCAGAGAGCCTGATGTCATGACCTGAGCCGAAGGCACGGGCTTTAACCCACTGAGCCACCCAGGTGCCCCAAATATTTCTGATATCTGACCCCCCACTGGCCCCTCGTTCCTGATTTCCAGGAGCTTCTCCAGTGTGTCATCAAACTCGGGAGAGACGGTTTGATTCTGAGGCCACAGGACTCATGATGAGTGCCTCATAAAATGCTGAGATTGATTCTCCTCTGGGAAGAGGGACAGGTATGGTCTCTGACTGCCAGAGTCGTGAGAAATGTAACAGCCTCTTCCAGAGCAGGGATGGTTTTAATCCACCGAAATGTCCTGGGAAAGTAATTAAGCAGCTTGTTGTTAAGTGGAGCCAGTGGGTAGAAGTCAGCGAGAGAAGGGGAAAGCACTTAGGAATGAGAGTGTTTAAAAACACTTAGGGAAAAAAAAAAGCCTTAAAAGGCTTGGAGCCCCTTGCCTCTCAGGAGTAAGAAGTGGGCCATGCTAGAGGTCCATAAGAGTTGAAGATGAAGAGAGGCCCAGGAAAGGGTTCAAGGTCATGCCAGATGACTCCCACAGGGACATTATTTGGAGAAGGGAGTACTTGAAGGGTGCAACAGGTTTTTGATAGATACAAATCTCTGAAGCCTGGGGCTGGAGAAGAAACAGTCCTCCACGTGGAACTGAGGACAAAAACACCCAGCCTCTCTGAGTCAGAAGAATGCCATTTCCCCTCGCCATGGACTTTGCTAGATCTCAACAAGTGAGCCAAAGACGCAGGGCCTTAGACCGGCAGAAGCTAGCAACTCGTGTTGTGAGCAAGTGAATTCTGTTGCCTCCTTTTGGTGTCCATCTCCTCTTCCCTTCTGTTTTGTTTTCTGTCACCTGTGTGTGACTGAGGGCACAACGTGGGTTATATTTCCTTACATCACTTAGAGGCTTTGTCTCCAGGCAAGCTGGGCACTAACTGATGAAAGGAAGAGAGAATGTATTGATTGATGAAGGCAAGAGGGTGGTCATGCCTGTTGTTGTCTTCATAACTTTTTTTTTTTAAGATTTTTTTTTAAGATTTTATTTATTTGCTAGAGAGAGAGAGCACGAGCCAGGGGGAAGGTCAGAGGCAGAAGCAGACTCCTTGTGAGCAGGGAACCTGACGTGGGCCTTGATCCCAGGCTCCTGGGATCATGACCTAAGCTGAAGGCTGACCCTTAACCAACTGAGCCACCCAGCGCCCCTCTTCATGACTTTTGAAGGAATTGACTTAGAGGCATTGGATCTTAGAACAGAAAAAAAAAGAAAAAAAGGAATCCCAGAGACTATGTAGTCCAACTTTTCCTGTAATGCAAGCATCTTTTCTGTGGCTATCAGAATAGATGGTAATTCAGACATTTTTGGAACCCTTTGAGAAAGAATGTCTTGGCTGGTCCTCCCATCCATTTCTTGATTTTTTTACCCATTGACCCGTACTTGGCAGCAGCCGTGTACCCGATGCTGGCATGAGTCCTTTATGATTACTAGGCCATTGATCCAAGACAGTTTTTTTTTTTTAAGATTTTTTATTTACTTATTTAAGAGAGAAAGACAGTGAGAGAGAGCATGAGCAGGGGGAAGGGTGGAGAGAGAAGCAGACGCCCCTCCGAGCAAGGAGTCACATGTGGAACTTGACCCCAAGATGATGGGATCACGACCTGAACCGAAAGCAGACACTTAACCGACTGAGCCACTCTGGCGCCTGATCCAAGACAATTTTTATCCCTGCTTTTCAGATGAAGAAAACTGAGGCACCCAAGGTGTTAAGTGACAATGCCCATGGCCATACAGCTAGTAAGTCACAGAGAGGGGACTGGAACCCAGGCAGCCTGTCTCCCAGTCTGTGTACTTCACCACCAGCATTGCTGCCTCTCTAAGACATTTCTGGTCGTTTCAGTGTTTTTGAACCAGCGTTGGCCCCTTGAAGTTTCTACCCCAGGGTCTTTCACATGACGATTCATTAAATTATTTTCGGACAAACCATCATGTCTTCTCATTATCTTTTCTTCTCCAGGCTGGCAGTCCTTAGTTTTTCCGGCAATTTCTCTTGTGGAATGATTGCCATGCTCCAGATGCTTCCTCTGGTTGCGTGCCAATTTTAGACAGCCTGGCAAAGAGCACCTGAGGGTTAAGGTCCGGCCCACCTGCCTTGAGATCTCAGCCTCCTTACTTAACTAGCTATGTATCCTTGAGCAGACACTTTATTGGTCTGTCTGAGCAGAGGGTCCTGCACTTGTGAAATGGGACTAATTCTAGACTCCCTGATTCATTGTTGGAACTGTATAGCTACAGTGAACTACATTCATTCCCCCCAAAATTGATCTTTAGATTCACACACTCCCAGTAGAAACTTTAGCAGGCTAATTTTCAAATTCTTCAAATTAGAAGAAACTGACAAGCTAATTCAAAATGTATATGAAAATGAAAAAGATCTATAGTGGCAAAATGATATTTAAAAAGAAAAACAAAGTTAGAGGACTCATCCTGATTTCAAGACTTACTCTAAAGCTATGGTAACAAAGATAGTGATACCAGCATAAAGAAAGACAGATCCATGAAACAGAATAGAGTCTGCCAGTAGAACTACAGATCTATAATTAACTGATTTTTGACAATGGTGGGAAGTCAGTTGAACAAGAAGGGCTTTTTAACAGGTGGTGCTGGAAAAAAAAAATCTCCCTGTTAATAAGATGAACCTTGACCCTGACTCCACTGAACATATCAAAACTAATGAGTTAGAGCATAGAATTAATGGGGAAGCTAAACAGAGAACTTGAATAAGAAAACATAGGAGGGGTGCCTGGGTGGCTCATTTGGTTGAGTATCAAACTCTTGATTTTGGTTTGTGATCCTAGGGTCGTGAGAGTGCACACTTTTTCCATCTTAGCCCTGAATGTGGAGCCTGCTTTGAATTCTCTCTCTCCCTTTTTACCCTCCCCCTACCCTTCCTCGCTCTCTCTTCTCTCTCTTAAAAAAAGATACATTAAGAAAACATGGGAAAATATCTTTGTGGTTGTGGATAGATTAGTCAGAGATTAGGACATTAAAAACACTAATCACAAGAGAAAAACAGAATATATTGGACTTGATCAAAATGAGCTATTTCTTTTCATGAAGAGACATTATTAAGAATATGAATGGGGGGGGGCGCCTGGGTGGCTCCGTGGTTTAAGCCTCTGCCTTCGGCTCAGGTCATGATCTCAGGGTCCTGGGATCGAGCCCCGCATCGGGCTCTCTGCTTGGTGGGGAGCCTGTTTCTCCCTCTCTCTCTGCTTGCCTCTCTGCCTACTTGTGACCTCTCTCTCTGTCAAATAAATAAATAAAATATTAAAATTGTAAAAACCCCAATTTAAAAAAAAATATGATGGGGGGGCGCCTGGGTGGCTTAGTGGGTTAAGCCTCTGCCTTCGGCTTGGGTCATGATCTCAGGGTCCTGGGATCGAGCCCCACATTGGGCTCTCTGCTCAGCGGGGAGCCTGCTTCCCCCTCTCTCTGTCTGCCTCTCTGCCTACTTGTGATCTCTCTGTCAAATAAATAAATATTAAAAAAAAGAATATGAATAGGGAATCTATAGATTGGGAGGAAATTCTTGCAAGAAATATAAACAAGTAAGACTTAATATGTAATAATCAACTCCCACAAGTCAACAATAAGAGACCAACAATCCAAAGGAAAACATGGGCAAAAGACTTGAAAAGATATCTGACAAAAGAAGATATACAAATGGGCGGTAAGAAGGTTACATCATTTGTTGTAAGGGAAATGCAAATTAAAACCACAAGGAGATACTATTCATCACTGCTAAAATAGCTAAAATCAGAAAGACTGGCAATATGAGATGCTGGCAAGAATATGGAACATGTAGGATGTTTGAACAATGCTGGTGGGAGTGTAAGATGGTAGAACTGTCTCGGAGAACTGTTTTGGCAGTTCTCAAAGTTAGACCTACATCTACTCCATGGCCCACCTGTTTCGCTTTTAGATCCTTACGTAAGAGAAATGAAAGCATATGTCCATAGAAAGACTCATGAGAATGTTCACAGCGGCTTTGTTCATGATAGTCCCAATTTGGAATCAACCCAAGTGCCATCAGCAGAGGATGGGTAAAGAAATTGTAATATGATCATGGAAAGTGGAATAATACTCAGCAGTAAAAATAAAGGAAATACAGATACGTGAGATAGAATCTCAAAAACATAATAGTGGAAAAATAAAGCCAGGGGTACCTGGGTGACTCAGTGGGTTAAGGCCTCTGCCTTTGGCTCGGGTCGTGATCCTGGGGTTCTGGGATCGAGCCCCACATCTGGCTCTCTGCTCTGCGGGGAGCCTGCTTCCTCCTCTCTCTCTCTCTCTCTGCCTGCCTCTCTGCCTACTTGTGATCTCTGTCTGTCAAATAAATAAATAAAATCTTAAAAAAAAAAAAAAGTACTTCCTAAATGATTCTATTTAAATAAGGTTCAAGAGTCGACAAAACTAACACACAGTGATAGAAATCATGAGAGTGGCTGCCTCTGTCTAGGATGGACGGGAGTTGCCTGGAAGGGGGCATGCAGAGACGTTCAGGAGTAACAGGAACGTTCGGTATCGTGATTGGGGTCATATGTGTGGACATGGCCATCCAAACTCATTACATAAAATACTTAATGTCTATGTAAATTCTACCTCAATATTAAAAAATAATAGTGATCTCTGAAATTGAATATGTTGTGATTCATTCTAAACAGTATTAAGTGCCTTGGGGCTGTTATTCCCATGATTCAAACTTTCTAGTTCTACTAATGTGGCCTGAAGTTGCATTAGCTTTTTTTTTTTTTTTTTTTTAAAGCAGGAACTTCATTACACTCTTGCCATTTATGGAATTTGTGGCTAATGAAAATTGGCAAGCCTCTCTTCCTTTTAAGTGTGAATTGCTACCAAGCAGTGCTTCTCTTTGAAATACTTCCTTTGTTTGTCTTAAGTGGGTCTATATGTAGCCTTTGAAGGAGTGAATAGATAAGCAAAGGTGGTATTTCAGGAGAGTAATGCTATAAATAATAATGATAGCTTACAACTAAATAGTACTTAATGCCAAGCACTCCTCTAGAACTTTACACATATTTACCAAGATAATTCTCAGAACAGCTTGATGGGATGGGCACTGCCATCATCCCCATTTTATAGATGAGCTGATTTGAGGCACAGTGAGGTCAAATGACTTATCCAAGGTCATATGGTCAGTAAGGGATGGAGCTGGACTTCAAATCCTGGTCTGATCCTATGCCAGAATCTGAACCCTTAGCTCCCGAGCTGTACAGATTATGCCTGATCCCTGGTTTGCTTCTGCTTGATGCTTTGACTCTTAATTGATTTGATCTGTCTCTGGTTAATCCTCTTCAAATAACTCAGCCTAGGAGATGCCCATAAGGAGCATCATACCAGAGCAGGAATGTCTTGTAGGACTCCTGTGGAAGACCCTGTTTATGAGGGAGCAGCTGGGCCCAGTGAGGGAACAGCTCTCCTGATCGCCAGATCTCATTCCAAGTCCAGCCTTCCAGGTCTCTCTCCACACACCAGAGCTCAAAGAGTTCCTTAAATAGAATCCGTTATCCTTGAGGTACATGCTTCTGTCCTATGTATCCACCAAAATAGACAGACATCAGTGGCACGAAGTCAGATTGGGGAAACACTGCTTGGTAGCAGTTCCTTCCTCAAAGGAAGAGATAATTGACAGTTATCATTAGTCACAAGTTCCATAAATGGCCAAGAGTGTGATGTTGCTGAAAACACACATGCACACTCATACCTCGGTCTCAAGCCACATTCCTATGTTCAGATCATGAGGATAATAGCCCCGAAGCACTCATCACTGTTTAGAGTAAATCTTAGCATGTGCAATTTCAGATGTCATTATTTTAAAATTGAGGTAGAATTTACACAGATCTGAAGTATTGAGGTCAATGAGTTTTGAAGACGTTATGTGCATCCATATAACCATCTACTTCAATCAAGACATACGAGAATGTTTCTGTCCCCCCTCGCAAGTCTTCTTTTACTCGCAAGTCTTCCCATTCACTCTCACCAACAGCCTATTTTGATCCAGAGAGAAGAGGTTATCTGGACCAGACTGGGATTCTTCTTTACTAACCTTTACCAGGCTTTGTGCATACCATGAACCGAGGGCAAGAGTCCCTTAAAAATGGGTGGCTTAGGCTGGAGATGACTCACTGCAGAGGCGGATCCAGTCCTATCAAGTAGAAACACTAAAAGCTGATGTCCGTGCCTAATGGCCAGCCCTGGGTAAGGCTCACCTGCACTAAAATCATAACTCCGTCCTGCTCATCTTCTTTCTAGTCCAGTGGTCCCAGGGAGTCTGGCTAGAGCAAAGCGTAGGTCCTGGTTTCGCATCCCCCAGGGAGCTGTCATGGAGCACTTAATTAACTCTAGTTCCAGGTGGCGAGTTATAATTCTTATTTAGAAATTTTAATGATCTGTTTTTGTAATAGTCTATGTCAAATTGGCTTCAAAGTCCAACAGAAAGAAGACATGAGAACATGTTGGATCAGGAGGCACAAGAGGACATAGGCTACACATTGGGCAGGTGCCTAGTAAGTCTGCTGGTTTTGAGAAGGCAAACCTGCCTTTTTCCTGCAGCTTCATCCACGGTTCAGCATGGTATACACACTTAACTTATTTGGGCTGCCAAAGTCTGCATCTGAAAATTGGGGTTAATGCTTTTTCTCTATGTCAGGTTCATTGGTTAATGAGATAATGAAGTCTTTAGAGCCCTAAAAATGTATGAAAATGGCGTGGCATTAGGGAGGACTGCCTGTTAAAGCCTTCACCACAGCTCCTTGAAGAAGCTGAGCTGGTAAGGAAAAAAACCCAGGATTGGGGTTTGGGACCATATAACAACCCTTAACAACCCCTCTGTGTTTGAAACTTTACTCTTAGTCCTTCATCCTTCTGGGCCCCCTCCCCCGTTCGTCACCACCCCTCACCTCCACAGGCTGAAACCTCTGAGAAGTGTTAGACCTTGAAACTTGATCTCCTAAAACTGAGTCAGCTGACTTTAATATTAAACATCTACTGCATGCCAAGCACTGTGATGGTTATAAAAATGAGTAAGAAATCGTTCCTGCCCTCAAGGAATTTATAGCTTGGTCACATCACTTATATCAGGAGGAGAATCCCAGATTGTGTGCTGTTTCATTCACTAACCAACACTTCTTACTGGTTTGTGTCTGTTTGTCCAAGCCGTTGCATTTTCACACATTAAATAATTCCCAGGCTTCCTCTCTACAGTGAGCGATAGCCTCACCAAGATCAAATCCTTTCATGAACTTCTAAGACAAGACCAAAAAAAATCAATAATTACTGTGTGTTTTGACAGAGTCATAAGTAAACTTGGTACTATGTTATCAATTCATGGATAGCTTTTATTTTAAAAATGTCTATACAGCTCTATCTTCATAATTTATGTCTTAAACTGACGTGTTTTTTTAACTGAACGCCACACTTTCTCTGGATTTCTCCAGCTTTTCTGTTAACATCTGCTTTTCTGTTCCAAGATTCAGTCCAGAGTATGGCATCCCCCTTAGTTGTCATGTCCTCCCCTCGTCCCCCACCAAGTCTCTTCTGGGCTGTGACAGTTTCTCAGTCTTTCCTTGTTTGTCCGTGACCTTGGCTGTCTAGAGGAGTGCTGCTGGCTCAGTACCATGTGGCATGTGCACCAGTCTGGGTTTGCCTCATGTTGTTCTCATGGGGGTTATGGGTTTTTGGAAAAAACCCCACAGCAGTGGGTTGACATACCCTTCTCATCACAGTGTCTAAGGGGTATGTGATGTCTACAGACATCGTTGATGACCTTAACTTTGATCATGTGGCTGAAGAGGTGTTTCCTGGGCTTTTCCACTATAAAGGGACTCTTTAAGCCATTCCATTCTCTCTTTGGAAGTGGGCCACTAAGTCTAGGACACCCTAAGGATCACCTCCTGAAACAGAGTGTCTACAAATATAATTCTCTTCAGTGTTTTTGAACAGAATTAATATTCAGTCTCTCTACTATAGTAGAATTCAACCTTGTGCTGAATTTCATCCGTGCTCTGTGCTTTGAGAACGTTAGCTAATTAATCCTAATTAGACATTACAGGAGAATCTCACTAATTCTCACTTCACTGATCTGTAAATAGCATAGTTTTTCAAAAAACCCGTCAATCTTTACTTCACTTGTAAGCTGAGATTTATATAGCTGAACACGGCCGTATCAAGGACGTCTGTATCCGTGAATGTATTTCTAAAGAGCTTATCTACAGAGCCTCAGCATGGGTAACTTTCTGCAAACATTTTACTTTGTATTTTCTGCTTTCCTGTGGAGCATTATCCTAAGTCATTTAAAAGAATATGTTTGTGAAAAGAGCCTTGGATTTTAATCTGTTTATTATATTACAGCCTCTAATGGAACGCCTTTCTCTAAGGAGCGCAAAGCCGATTATGATATATAATTAGGTAATATCTGCATTCTCATAAAACTCCAGTCACCTATGACTTGGTTTCCAGTAAAACAGAGTTTGGTTTAGGATGAATCTGTCTTGCATTTTGTGTGGTGGTAGAATGCCTTGCATTTGGTACTTAATATACATTGACTTGTGTACAATAATTATCTTCCATTTATACGCATTTATGCTTTTCCCCCAGCCACACTGTAAAATGTTTTGAGGGAACAGTCTGTGACTTACAGCTTTGGCTCCAGCGGCGACTAGCGTGTGACATTCCTAGTAAATGTTACTGATGGTCTGTTCAGTGTCTGTTTGCTTCCCTCCTTCGGTCCAAGAATCCCAGTTTATTCAGGTGTACCCTGTCTTCCTTCTCAACAACGTCTTGGGATAAACAGACCCACCCTTAGCTCCGGAGGGTGGATCTGAGTGGTTGAAGGGCATTCATTCTCCTTGCTGTCCTGATGAGCTTAGCATGTCCACGCGACCCCAGCTCGGCCGTGAGACAGCTCCCTGGGGGCTTCTGATAAAAGTTTCTTCCAATTTACGAAAAAGCTACAGGGCAAGGGAGGCGGTTCCACTACCCTAGGACACTGTCATGTATAACTATGAAGGTTGGAGTTGTAGGAGCAGTTTAACTCCAGACTCCAGCGGAAGCACAAAGCCAAGACGCTGGGGGGAGGGGGGCGGGGCAGGGGAATGGCTGGGCCTGGGCTATGCTGTGGCTGCAGGTTTTGTGGAAAAATAAATGTACTTACGTGTCAACTACTTCAAGAGAAGTGGCTCGTTACTTGCCGCCAAAGGCATCCTGAATGATACAGAATTGCCAGATATTTTTATTTGAAGGATTTTAGTGCCAAAGGAACTCTTTGGCCTCTTTGGAAGAAGAGATTAAAATGAAGTGAGAGATACTAGGTCCCTTTGGGAAGATAAATTTCATACCAGTTAGGAAAATTTAAAGAATATGCAGTTTTTATTCCTATCCATGCCTTTTTCACAAACGTATTCATTAAGTGTTATTTAAACTTCGGTATTGATTATGGCTCAAGGATATGAAGTAAAATAGCTCTAGTGCAGTAGATTGGTCTGTTTGGCGTTTTTTTTCTTTTGTTTTTTGTTTTTTAAGGCGTCTCCACATCCAGGGAGGGCTTCAGTTTTTGGATTCATGACCCCAAGAGCAAGACCTGAGCTGAGATCGAGTGTTGGGTGCCCTACCAGCTGAGCCACCCGGCCACACCAACCCCCCTGCACCTCACCCCCTGCCCCCGATCTGTTTTTTTCTCTAGAATGCCAGTGGCGTCGGTTCTGGGATCCTGAAATGGTCTCAGTTTTAGCTTCCCTTGAAACACACGTTGACTTTCTCCTCCAGAGTTCCATTTCCATGCCTTGCAACCTTCTTTTGGGGCACCCTTCTCTTTCCCTTTCTCCTGGCCATCCTCTGTGGGCACTTGTCCCCTGGGCTGTCCCCACATGCAGGATTAGCCTGCCCGGGTCGTGGCGGTAGGACGTACCCCTTCGCCAGTGTCTGCCCTTGAGCTTCCCCCGACTGTTCTCAGAGACCCTATTCGCTGCTTTTCTGGCACCAACTAAGGACTGTCTTATTCCTTATCAAGGCTCTGCACGCTGGCACCAGTCGGACTTCAAGCCCCAGTGTCTTGTTTCTCACCCTTTTCCCGTGACTGGCTCGATCACCACACACCTTCTACCCTCTGCTCACCGTCCTTCGCCGTATTTGCTGCCCACTCAGGTGCTCACTGTGAAGGGGCTACGAGGAAAGTTCTCTCCATCTCCAGGGACACTTCAGTTTGTCTTCTCTCCATTCAAAAGAGCAGACCATTCCTTTGGTATCTTAAACCTTAGCCCAGTGAGTACATTTCTGTTTTCTCTCTAGCCGACAGGCCAGTATTTCCCAGCATGGTGTGATCCAACTTTATCCTCCATATTTTTTTAAATTAATTTTTTATTTTTTATTATTTTTTTATTTTTAAATTAACATATAATGTATTATTAGCCCCAGGGGTACAGGTCTGTGAATCGCCAGGTTTACACATCGCAGCACTCCCCATAGCACGTCCCCTCCCCAATGTCCATAACCCAACCGCCCGCTCCTTCCCCCCTCCCCCCGACAACCCTCAGTTTGTTTTATGAGATTAAGAGTCTCTTATGGTTTGTCTTTCATATTTTTTAATCCTGCGTTTTCCAGATTATCTTTCTCAGCCTCTAGTTCCTTTAACGTGCTCTGTAGACAGATGATACCATAGACTGTCGTCTGAGAACGTCTGAGAAACGTTGCGGCTCTGCCCAGAGTCACCATGCGTGTCAGCCCGTTACAGACCCCCAGATCCTGTGCGAAGACAGAAGACAACTGCGTCACTTATTTGGGTCATAACTGGCCCCTACTGCTGCTCACCCCACCTGCAGCCTAGCCCCAGGCTCTGTCCAGTATCCGGGGGACCCCAAGGAGTAGAACTTAGAATCTCCCGAACCTGGTTGAGCTTTGCACCCCTGAGCCTCTGCACTGGATGGTGGGTGGTTCCTTACCTGAACACCCGGCGGCCCACCCTTGTGTCTGAATGGCCGGCCCTCCCCTGAGCCTGTAGCACCGGAGTGTGCTGTGATCTTTTGCTTTAAAACATTTCCCTACGCAGGTTGCAGCAAGAAGTGTAGACATGGTTGAACTTCAGTCCACACCCTAGGGGTAAGAGCTGCGCCTTTGAAACATCCTAATAGGAATCAGCATTCCATAGGTAGCTACCCCGCATTCCAGGTATCCTTGAACTCAACACCTGGGGCTTCATTAGCCTGAGGTGTGTAAGAAACGATTTTTCCTTGGTGTCCTGCTGTGGCGATTGAGTTCAGTGGTTGGTTAGGAAGACCGTCCAGGCGGTGCCTCCTGCATGATGGGTGGAAGAGTCTCCCAGGCCCAGGCTAAGTTGGGTGCCTTGGGGGTCCTGAAGGCTCTGCCTCATGGGGGCCTCCTGCTGCTTGTGTCCCGAACAGGCCTGGCCTGCTTATCTCTGCAGCCTCCCGAGAAGTAAGGTGCTGGCTGCGGGCCAAGATGGGGACTTTCTTGAGCTGCGGAGCGGTTCACGTGGCTGTGTCTGCAGGCTTGCTAATGAATACTAAACAGTTGGCTGAATTTGATCTGAGACTTGCTTAAGTGGTGCCTACCTGGCCCTGGGGTTGTGGAGAGGGGCTTTTTGGCCCTCAGCTAAGCCAGAGGCTGTTAATAGTTACGGGGAAGCTGGCAGATGGTTGGGCCTGTCAGAAAGGGGTCAGTTCCCCACGGGTGGTGGCAGCGGGCTCTGTCCCCATCCCCACTGGTGTTCAGGAGGTGGTGTTGACCAGAGTCACCCCAGAGCTCTGCCAGCTCCATGGTTTCATTTCCCTCCTCTCCTCTGTCCCAAGGAGACCTCTGAGCGACTAAGGCACTCGCTTGAGGGGCGCCCTCATCTCCTCGTGGCCACCACAGAGAGGTTCCCGAGTGTCCTGCCCTCCTCATCTTCCAGCTCCTCCCTGCCCCCACCTGCTTGGGATTCCTGTAGGAGCCATTCCTGTACCAGTGAATGCCACACTCTCACCCCTCCAGAACCCAGTCTTCCAGCCCCTGTGGTCAGGCTTATCTTCTCTGTGCCTCAGAGTCTGTACCTAAAGAATGGGTATGATAATGGTATCCCCCTTATGGATCTGTCGTAGGGGACACCAGCTCATACAGGCAAAGTCCCTAGAAATCTTAAAATCATAAAATCTTAAAAAAAAAAAAAGAAGAAGAAAAGAAAAGAAAAAAAGAAATGAACCACCTTACATACAGGCAGTGGTCTGTTCCTCAGACCCGGAGTCCGGGGTGTCCGTGTGTTCTGACATGAGTGCGTCTGGGAAACTCCAGCGGGAGTCAGGTCTGGGGGCTGCTGCAGGCAGTGGGCTCGCACCTCATGGACGAGGAGGCACTTTACCCACGGGGATTGGGTAAAGGAGGCACTTTACCCACTTTACCCACTGCCCAGCATCTTGTAAGCACTCACATGTGTTCATTATTCCCTCCCTCCCGTCATCTCTCCTTTCTTCCTTCCATCCTTCCCGCTATCCCTCCGTCTGTCTGTCTCTGATTGTCAAAGCTTTACCTTAATGGGCAGGTTCATTACACCGTACGGAATAAATGAACTCATTCCTCCATGGAAGGCGTAATAGGCTTCTGTTAACCAAGACGGATGTCACAAAGACCTTGTGCTAATATTCAGGAAAGAGTCCCGTTGACCCTCACTTAGAGCTTAATTGCTTTTGGTTTACGTGAAGTTCTAGTAAGCACGATTTGCTTTCCTACTCACAGAAGAGCAGAAATGGCAAATTCGAAAGAATTTGTGTCAGGCAAGAAGTGACTTGGATGGTGAAGGAAGAGTCGTATAAATACAAAAATCAGACAAAAGCAATTCTAAATTCTGGGATCATTTGGATCATCCCAAAAAGTCATCCCACACCTCAGTGGGTTCATGAATAGTGTCATTGTTCTAAAGCTGGCGGTTGATGCTGGCAATGATGGCCCTGAGTGACCGAGAAGTGAGGAAATGGTTTTCAGCATACTTTGTTTAATGAGGCAGGAAAGTATGTGATAAGCTTTAGAACTTCCAACAAAGTGGTGAGTGTTAAAGTTTTGATGCTGAGAGTGATAAATCATCCCTCCGTTATTTGGGAAGGCGGCTGATAGAGCGTCCTGGGTACCCCGTCTGGGTAAATGAGGCATCCGTTCACACGGTTACCACAATCCCCGTGGGTAAAGTGCCTCCTCGTCCATGAGGTGCGAGCCCACTGCCTGCAGCAGCCCCCAGACCTGACTCCCGCTGGAGTTTCCCAGACGCACTCATGTCAGAACACACGGACACCCCGGACTCCGGGTCTGAGGAACAGACCACTGCCTGTATGTAAGGTGGTTCATTTCTTTTTTTCTTTTCTTCTTCTTCTTTTTTTTTTTTTAAGATTTTATTTATTTATTTGACAGAGTGAGATCACAAGTAGGCAGAGAGGCAGGCAGAGAGAGAGAGGAGGAAGCAGGCTCCCCACCAAGCAGAGAGCCCGACGCAGGACTCGATCCCAGAACCCTGAGATCATGACCCGAGCCGAAGGCAGAGGCTTAACCCACTGAGCCACCCAGGCGCCCTTCTTTTTTCTTTTCTTTTTTTTTTTTTAAGATTTTATTTATTTCACAGAGAGAGAGATCACAAGTAGGCAGAGGCAGGCAGAGAGAGAGGGGGAAGCAGGCTCCCCGCTGAGCAGAGAGCCCGATGCAGGACTCAATTCCAGGACCCTGGGATCATGACCTGAGCTGGAGGCAGAGACTTAACCCACTGAGCCACCCAGGCGCCCCAAGGCGGTTCATTTCTTTTTTAAAATTTTATTATTTTTTAAGATTTTATTTATTTATTTGACAGAGATCACAAGTAGGCAGAGAGGCAGGCAGAGACAGAGAGAGGGGGAAGCAGGCTCTCCGCCAAGCAGAGAGCCCGATGCAGGCCTCTATCCCAGGACTCTGGGATCATGACCTGAGCCAAAGGCAGAGGCTTTAACCCTCCAAGCCACCCAGGTGCCCCAAGGCGGTTCATTTCTAACCCTGTTTGCACCATCTGCTCTTTGTCTTGCCCTAGAAGGCCTTATGCACTGTCACATTTTGCTAAGTTGGGAACAGGTGCATTTTAGATGTACCTGGGAAAGGCCGGTGGAAGGGCTTGCATTGGGCTGCAAAGATTGCCACCAGGCCACAGTGCGGAAGCTGGCCTTGGCTTTTCAGCCACGGCCGGTCCTGAGGGCAGATGGCCTGAGCAGGGGCTTTGCCCCACCAGGTACTCAGACATGACCCAGTGTGGACTCTGACTTGCATCTTCCAAAGACACACACAAGCCGGTAAACAGGTTAGGGATTTGAAGGTCTGGGACAAATGCTGGGGCACGAAGCAGAGCCTCAGTCACTGAACGTCTTCGTGCATTGGAAGAGAGGATGGTAAGGACAGTGGGTATTGCCGCCCCACTTGTCAGACTCTGTACCAGGCCCTAAGCACATACCTGCGCTTCCGCTCAGAGGCTCTCTACCCGACAGAGCAGGCGCGTCATACAGTAAGAAAATCAAGGCTCAGAGAGGTTCAGTGTCCTATCCAAAGTTACACAGCTAACTGGAGAGGGAGCTGAAGTTGAAATCCAGATCTATCTTGCCCCCAGTGGCCACGCTTGAGCCCTTGGCTGGGCACCAGAGACCATCTCCTTCCCCCACGGACCAGCCTAACCTTCGTGTGGAAGAAAGAGCCAGGAGAGGGCTCCCGGGAGCAGGCAGGTACTGCCCTGAGGGAGAAATGTCAGGGACAAAGAAAGGCATGGATCCATCTGGACAAAGCCTTGATGAAACACTTCCAGGTCATAACACTTCTCCTGGAGTCGGCCCCCCACTCTAGGTGCCAGAACAAAGCACAGCAACAGCAGGAACCTCCCCCGTGCAGGGGACACTCTCTACAACCCCACTCCTGTGGCCATCATGTGCTTACTCTGGGTTTTTTTCAGGGTCACTTCTGACTGGGCAGTTGGATTGCTGATCTTCTTAGAAATTCAGTTCAGGCTTGTTTTTGTTTGGAATGGGTCTCAGGGGCAGCTGAGCTGCTATTCCTCCTGGGAGGAGGAGGGGAGGTGGAGGACAGGCAGCTCAGACTTCCTGCTAGAGGCCAGGCCATCAGAAGAGGATTCGTGCCCTCCTGGGAGAGGCCCTCTGTTCCCAGCTGACGTGGCTGCCCCTGGGCTTTCTCAGGGAGCGCGGCAGCTTCCGTGCATTGCCTTATTCTGCTAACAGTTCTTCCAGATCTTCTTGTCTGTTAGGTAAGCAGTGGCCAGAGGGAAAGATGAGAGGACGGATTTGGGCTATGATCTCAAAGGGGAAGAGAGGTACAGGCAGACCGTGCTGACTCCCAGTGTTCTGAAGGCATCTTGGAACACAGGGAATTCTGGGCTACACCAGGAAATAAGGGCTCATGTTTCTCATTGGATCCAAAAAAAAAAAAAAAAAAAAGAAAGAAAGAGGGGAAGTAACAGGTGTCATGGGAACACCAAGAGTGCTGCTGAGGGTCGAGTCTCTGTGTCCTGGAGGCAGACAGATATGGGGAGAGTACCACCTGCCACTGACCTTGTAACCGTGGGCATTTTCTTCGTTTTTGAGGGAGATTAGACAGAGAGAAACAAAGAATCCTGGCTCTTGGCAGAGAACAGTGTGGAATGTTTTCTTGGATGGAGGAAAGGGGCCAGCTTTGTGAGGATCTTGAGTGTCAAGCAGAGGGGTTGAAATCTTATCTTTTCTACGCTAGGGATCCACTCGAGGTTCCCAAGCAGGGATGTCACGCCGTGAAACAGTGCTCGTGTGACGTTAGCCCAGCGGTGTCACGTTCCATTGAGATCCATGCCTCCCCCTGGAGAAGGAGCTTTCAGAGCGGTTGCCCTGTTGGTGGGCTGGTACCAGTCACCGTGTTGTCTTTAGTGTTTGCGCAACGCAGAGCTCTAGTTTTCTGCACTCTGGGAGCACAGTAGCATTTGCATTCATTTCCTGTCTGCCTCAAAGTTAGGTATGGCCCGGGGCACCTGGGTGGCTCAGTGGGTTAAGCCTCTGCCTTCAGCTCAGGTCATGATCTCAGGGTCCTGGGATCGAGCCCCACATCGGGCTCTCTGCTCAGCGGGGAGCCTGCTTCCTCCTCTCTCTCTGCCTGCCTCTCTGCTTACTCATGATCTCTCTCTGTCAAATAAATAAATTAAAAAAACTATAAAAAAAAAAGTTAGGTATGGCTGTGCCTCCCTTAGACCATTGCAGGGGTCAGTAGGACTAGACAGGAAATAGTTTCAGCTTATAGGCCCCACAGTCTCTCATGCAACTGTTGAGCTCTGCTGTCCTGGTGTGGAAGTGGCCGCAGCCTGTCTGTGAAGCAGCCATGTTTCAATAAAACTTTATTTAGAAAAACAAGCAGCTGGCCTGCGGGCCGGAGTTTGCTGACCACCTGACTAACGTGTTGCGAGCGGAAGTGCTACTTCTGGACAGAGGCCGCAGCTGTGGTGTGCATGACCATGGAGCTCTGCGGGCCTGGGACCCTGAGCGTGAAGGAGAGAGACGCTTGGCAGCGTGAAGCTGATGAGATGCCGATGTTGCTTCCCGTAGCATAAGCTGTCTCTGCCGGATGATACCGTATCACCTTTGCCTAGGGAAGCTCACTGGGGGCCTTCTCTTTGTCCCCGTCATCATGGCTAACATGTAGCACTACCTGGAGGCCTTTACCAACTGTTCCAAGAACTCCTTCCAACGAGATGCCTCCTGTGTAATGTACTAGCCGTTGTTCCAGAAACAGGAGGGAAAGGCTCCGGAGGAGGTGAACTAAGGTGCCCACAGTCTCCTAGATGATTCAGTGTTGGGACGAGGACTTGAGCCTGGGTCTTCTAACGCCAAATCCCAGATTCTTAACTGCTGTGTATCCTGCCTCAGGTTCAGCCCTTCGGATGATTTTTTCTTTTATCCCTTCGCCTCTGATCACTGCGTTTGGTGGCGTGTACTATTTAGACATGACCCACAGTGGCCCTGGTGGCAGGGAGAAAAGCCCTGGCCCGAGCAATGGAGCGGGTAGATGAAAATAGCCAGAGGGATGCATCGGGTTGGCAGCCCAGACGCACAGGGGCGGGCGACCACGCTGGAGACGGGCAGATAACAGGAGTCACCTTCAGTCATGTGTTTGCGCATCCCATCCGTCACCTTAAAGACACATTGTTGTCTCTTCCTTCTCAGCCAGGTTCCTGCCTTTCTTCAAAGGGAAAAAAAGAATCTGTATTCTGGAACTGCTTTGAGAAATTGTATGACTCCCCTTCCAGGCCTGGCAAAGCATGGAGCAAGCAACAACTGTCATCTTTGGTAGCTTTTACAGATAATTTACCAGTCTTGTGTTGCAATGACCTAACTCTGTTTGAGCAAGTAATAAGAAGTCCCAAAATGAGTTCCTCTAAGTTCTGAAGAGCTACCGTGGAACAGTCGATTCACTGTGTTATGCAGTGTTCTCTACCTAAAATCTCACTTAATTAAATTTCTTTATGTACTGTCATGGAAATTTTTCTGCCATTAAAACGATATCTACCCTAGTCAAAATGAGAATTACATAAACAGTTATGTTTTCCTTTTTACCTTGGCTGTTGGGAAAAAGGATTTCTTTGCTACTTGGAGATAATAACCATCTTGAGGTAGACTCAGAGTAGATTATCTTTACCCCTATCTTTCTCCCTCTTCGCCTCTGGGCTCAGATCTCTGTCTCTGACCTTAAGTTTTGGGTCCATAACATTCTTTGAGAGGTAACTGAAAATCCTTCTTGGAAGTAGATAAGATGTAAAATTACCCAGTTAAGACTTCACGTGGTCATGTGATAGCAAGTCAGTGAGTCCTGCGGAGTGCAAACTGAGAGCCGCTGATGGCATCATCTGGTTGGACGTTCTTGTATATCGCCCAGGAGTGTGGTGAGGGTTCGAGATGGCTTGAAAGCACAGATTTCACTTCCTTTTCCATAATAACAACTCAGGGCACCTCTGTTCTGAACTCACTGCATGCATGTCCCAGTGATCTAGAAGGAGACTTTTGGTCCATCCAGACTTGATAAAATTAGTAACAGGGGAGAAACATTTATTAAATACCCGCTTGGTGAACATTGAGCATGTCACGTGTTCTGTTGTGGTTCTTCTGGACTGTGGCATCTGCCTTCACCTCCAGTAGGCGAAGGGACTTGCTAAGGACGCGCAGTGAGTAGGAGACAGAACCAAGATTTACACACAGATCGTTGTGACTGGGGACTGCACTCTTTCTGCCATGCTGCTGCTTGACGATGATGGCGACGGTGATGGCGATGCCAGAACCGTTCTTCACGCCAGTCCTGTTCTTCAGTGCTTGATGTGCGCTGACGCGTCACAATATCCCTGTGATGGGTTCTGTGGCCACTTCTATTTTGCTGGTGGGGAAACTGGAGGCACAGAGAAGTAACCTGCTGTAGACCCCATAGCTAGTATTTGGTGGAGGCAGGTTTTGAATCTGAGTAGTTTGGCATTAAAACCCAGTCGGTCATTATGCTGTACTGTCTTGGATCGTGCTGGTCTATAGATGTGGAGGATGTGGTGGGTGGAAAATTAGGCTTTGGGGTCAAGAAGCCTGGTTTCTGGTGCCGGTTGTGCCACTGAGTAACTGACAGATACTGGGCAGGTCACCTCCCTCCTGTACCAGGCAGGATCACAGTTAGAAAAGCAGAGCCATGCCAGTTACTTTAAGAGTTTAATGGAGGGAGTTGGTGAAATAAGTGTGGGAGACCTGCAAAGGTGAAGGGAACTTGGGCGAAGCAGGAGAGGTGACTGCAGAGGCAGGACTGTCACTGGACTGGTGTGGATATCATGGGGCCTTGGAGGAAGGCCTCTCAGACTGAGCCTCTGACCTTGGAGAAGTGGCCCTGCCCGGGTGCAGGTGCTGTGAAGGGCCATTGCGGGGGGAAACAGCCAGGAGCAGCCTTCTCCCGCTTGCAGTCTCCCTCTAGAGCCCCCTGTTGGTGGAAACTGACAAGGCACCGGTGTCAAAGACAGTGTGACTTGCATTTTGCTCATTTCTGGCCCAGCGTCACTGAGCAGAATACAGAGAGGTGGTTCAGAGCTGGGAGACAGGTGCTTCCTGGCAGGTAGACTTGATTTGTAAAGTGATGGGCTGGAACGTGTGGTGTGCAGGGAGCTGAATGGCGCTCCACTTACCTCTCTCCCAGGCTTCCGTCATGGCAAAAAGGTACAGCTGATCAAGTTCATCCCCTTCTTCCTTTCCCCCTTAGCCATGAACATCTTGAAGCCTTATATGTCTTTTCCTTGTCTAGGTCAAGGACAGTGCTTGGAGGGTGTTCGTTATATGTTTGAATTGTTTAATTACTGGATTTTGACATGTACCCATGTATCCAGTGACCACAGACTGTACCTAGCCCTGGGCCAGGGATTCCAGGGAAGGAGGAGATGCACAAAGCATGGCTTTGGCTTTGAAGGAACTCACAGTCTTGTTGTAGGGGTGAGATAAGCGTGGTGAGCAGACAGCGGCTTTTTGGCTTTTTGGATGGGCGCCGGTGTGGTTTGAGTTCAGAGAAGAGAGATGGGTCCACACTGCTGGAAGCAGGCTTCAGGAGGGAGTGGTTTCTCACCAGCCTCCCGTGTACTGACCTTGAGACACAATTTCTCCAAACATCTGTGTTCTGCCATCTTTGTCACCTGGTGTCTAACGTTGTGCTTCTCAGCGTCATCTTCCCATCGTGAGCCCAGTAGTGTGCAGCTGCCTGGTTTTTTTAGATGAGTGTGGAGACAGCAAGAGAACAAGCAGCAGAGTTACCTGTTGTGGCTGCAGAAAACCCACACCAGAGAAGTCCCCTTGGGAGCAGCTGTGGATATGGCCTTGCACACCTCCACCAAATGAGCGAGCGGACTTTCTGCGGGAAGGTGTCACAGAGCTACTTAGGCAGGCGTGGACCAGAGTGTCCCGTTGCAGATGTCGCCCCAGGGACAGGCGCCCATCTCTCTGACAGCTGGGACAGGGTTCCTTGTCCTCAAGGAAGGCTTTAGGGAATCATTTAATGAAGCAGTACCTGATCTTCCAGGTCTCCAGAGAAGGATAAAGTGACCCAGAGGAAATGGTAGCATTCCTCCAGCAGCACCTGGGAACATCAGCCAGTCAGCCACGTCAGCCAGTCCTGGGAACCCAGGGTTAAACATCTGAGGAGGACTCACGCTGGGTCCCGTGGAGGTGATCACACCACTTTCCCCTGGGGGACTCCTAGTAAAGTACGGGCACTGTGCTCTGTACACAGAGCCCCCAGGTACAGCCCCCCATCCTCTTTGTAGTTTAGATTGTTAAAGATTGAAGCATGCTATGTAGAGTAAAGCTCACAGATCTTACGTGCACACAGCTTGATGGGGCTTTTAGATATGGATACACTATGTGACCAGACAAGGCTGTGGACTGATTCTAGCAAAAGGTTTCTTCACCTCCTTCCCAGGCAGTTCTTCTACCCCTCCCATTCTGCCCAAGAATTACTTTTGTCGGGTCTTGAACTTCCTATTAAATGGAATCACAGAAAAAATATTCGATTATGTCTGGTTCTTCTGCTGAATATTGTACAATTCCGTTTTTTACTAATGGGAAAATTAGAAATAACTTCAGAGAAGCAGTGTGGCTTAAACAAGGGTTTCACATCTGTGGTCCTATACTGTTTCCCATCACGCAACTCATCTGTTATCATCCATCCATCCATCCACCCAAACCCATGTGGAGAGATGGCTCTGTGTCAGGGATGGTTCCAGGTGCTGGACATGCAGATATGAGTAAATCACTCTGCCCTCAAAGATCTCCTAGTGTAATGGGAGAGAGATTTTAGGGGGTTAATCAGGGTGTAGAACTCTGTAACAGGAAGTTCTGTTTGTATGTGGACTCTGAGAGGATAAGGAGGAGGGAGAGGTGGAGGAGGAGGAGGCTTTGACTGGAGGGCTCAGGGAAGAGAGGACCTTAGAATGAATTTCATTCTTAGACATTCTTCTTGTCTTTTCTTACTAATAGCGCTGCAGACTATAAGGAAACAAGGTTAGGGTTATCTTCTTTGTATATCTTATAGTACCTTGAGGTCATGGATCTAGCAGGAAATTCAGGAAACTTGCTGAATTCATGACCAGAAATGTCTTCTCTAAGAGCATGAGTAGTACACTGAGAACATTCTGACTAGGCAAAGAGCAGAGAAATGACTGGTTGCCATCTTGATTTGATTAGACAGTTAGAAAGATCTAGGGCAAACAAGAGTTTTAGTAGAGTTCTTGGTGTGGAATCTTCTAGTTAGGGTAAACATAGGACCCTGTATGAATTTCTGAAAATTGTGCCTATCACCTTTCCTCTCTGAGTAGGCAGGATTTTTTTTTAAAGATTTTATTTATTTAACAGAGACACAGCAAAAGAGGGAACACAAGCAGAGGGAATGGGAGAGGAGACAGGCTTGTCTCCTCTTCAACGGAGCAGGGAGCCTGATGCAGGACTCGAGCTGAAGGCAGATGCTTAACTGAGCCACCCAGGCACCCTGGAATTTTTTTAAAAAATATTTTATTTATGTATTTATTTGAGAAGGAGAGAGAGTGAGCACATGTGAGGAGGGGGAGGGACAGCGAGAGAATCTCAAGCACACTGCTCACTGAGTGTGGAGCCCAACACGGGGCTCAGTCTCAGGACCCTGAGATCATGACCTTAGCTGAAACCAAGAGTGAGCGACTTAACTGACTGAGCCACCCAGGTTGCCCCTGCATGGGAATTTTTTTCAAGGTCTTATCATTCTGCCAGAGCATAAGAATACATACTTAAGCAGACATATCCCAAGGTGACCCCCCTAAGGGGTATAACCTCTTTATAATATCCTTTTATAATCTATACTCTTGAGCATGGCAGAACGTATTACTTGCTTCTAAACAACACAGTATGGCAAAGGTGATAGGATGTCACTCCCGTAATTATGGTATGTAAGTCTCTGCCTTAGCAAGTTGGAGAGATAGGGTCACCTGTTGACCTTGAAAAAGCTTACAATTGTGTTGTAAGACAGCCATGTGGCAAGAAACTGTGGGTGGCCTCCAGGACCTGAGTGGCTTCCAGCCAACAGCCAGTAAGAAGTTGGGCCCTGAGTCCTTCAGCTGCAAGGAAATGAATTTTGCCAACAGCCTGAATGAGCTTGGCTTCTTCCCCAGTCAAGCCTGCCAGTGAGAATGCAGCCCATCTGACACTTCGGTTTTAAGCTCGAGACTCTGAGCACAGGATCCAGCTAAGCTGTGTCTGGACTGTTCACCTATAAGAACTGTGAGATGATAAATGTGTGCCCTTCAAGCTCCTGAGTTTGCGGCGATTGGTTCCACAGCAGCCGATAACTAACACACACTGTCTGCCACCACTGACTGTGTCAGAACAGTCCCTTAGTGCCACGCGGCTCTACAGACGTTCTGAGTCTGTTCTGCCGTACACAGGGTGTAGAGATAGCCAACGACTCCCTTTCATGATCGCCGCTTAGCCTCTTACTTCACACTGTTGTGGGCTCTGACTTATCTGAGAAGTAAGCAAGGGCACCACCCTGTTTAGAACCTAAGTTCAGTTGCTCTAAGAAAGACCCCTTTTCTAACATTTGTCAGGCCTCGGGCAAGACTGCAAATGGATGACAGACCATATGTCTAAAGAATGAAAGTTACAACTCAGTGTTACATGTACTATGTTCTGCTACTTTGACAAATACACGTTCATAATAGGAAAATGCGTGTAAAGCCATGGTCTTTATATCATTGAAAGTTGACAGAATATTAATGATAACGGAATTTGATTATTATTTTGCATGCTTGGGTATTCTGCTGCTGGAAAATGTTTGACTGGAGTAATAAGGTAGACATTTAATGCATAAATTATATGTTTCATAGTGTATTTTCTTATCTTCATTTTAAGGAATCACTATGGTGTTTATCATACCTGGTTTTCAGTTGACAAATAAGAACCTAAAGGCTTAAGGGCACCTAAGGGTGGCTCAGTCAGTTAAGCTTCTGCCTTCAGTTCAGGTCATGATTTCCAAGTCCTGGGATTGAGCCCCTTGTTGGGCTCCCCACTGAGTGGGGAGTCTGCTTCTTCCTCTCCTCCTCTTCCCCATCAACCCCCCTACTCATGCACTCTCAAATAAATAAATAAAATAGTAAAAAAAATAAAAGAATCTAAAGGATTAAAAAATAAAATATGTTAAATTTGAATGTATTTTCATCAAAATGTAAATTTAAAGTAATTTAAAAATTAAAATTAGTTTTATTGTATTCCTCTTATTTATTTTTTATTTTTTAAAAAGATTTTTACTTATTTGAGAGAGAGAGAGAGCGAGCAAGCCCACAGAGGAGGAGTGAGAGGGAGAAGCAGAAGACACAGCCCTGTATCCCAGGACCCTGGGATCATGACCTGAGCCAAAGGTAGATGCTTAACTGACTGAGCCACCCAGACATCCCTAAAATTATTTTAAATGAAAGTTTTAAAAACATTTTTACTAAAATATTGAAAAATCTGTTAAAATTAAAAAGCAAAAATACAAATTATAAATAAGTGTCACGTTTTAAAGTAATTTAAAAAGGCTGAATTGTTACTTAATTTCCTGAACCTTAGTTCAAGAGCTTATAAAATATTTTCCTAAAAATAGGATGCCTGGCTGGCTTAGTCGGTAGAGCGTGCGACTCTTGATCTAGGGGTTGTGGGTTTGAGCCTCATGTTGGGGGGGTAGAGATTACATAAAAATAACACCTTCAAAAATATGGCATCTTAAAGGAATAAAAATAAAACTTTGTAATTATAGCTTTTAAAGTCTGTCTGGTTGTCAGTGTAAAGAAACAAGGTCACATATCGCGTATGTTGACTTCAGACCTACATAGAGGTGTGCAGATTTCAGAGTTCTGTGCATTGTCTAATACGGCACGTTACTCCTCTGCTTTTGTATGCGACTCATAAATATCACACGAATCCAGCCCGTGCTAGAACCAAGAATCGGAAGATGAAGAAAAGCAAAGAAAGAAAGAAAGAAAAGAAAGTAGCTCTCCCAGCCTGCTGGGAAGCAGCCCTTCTTCATTATGCAGAAATCTGTTGCATTGATGCTCTCTGAGAAGAAGGATTTGATGAGTTAATACCCAGTGCTGGTACTGCTCAGATTCTCCCTGTGCTCTGAAGCTGCGGCTCTTCCTGATGCTGCTGGCAGTGGCCAAGTCCCCAGTCTTCACAACATTCGGACACAGTGGCCTTTTGTTTTGAGGACTAAGGCAAGAGATACAGAGAAATGTGTCCCTGGGGCTTGAATGATGTTAGTCATGCCAGCGGATGTTCAAGGTACTAGTTACACTGTGTCCGTGGTCCTGAGTGACGTGTGTGTGTGTGTGTGTGTGTGTGTGTGTGTGTGTGTTTGTGTTGGGAGACCCGGAACTTTCTGAAGTGCAGGGCCCAGCCCACATGCCCTTCTTGCCTGAGTCCAGAGTTGGGGGGGGGGGGTCGCTCCTCCTATTATTAATAATTTAAACAATATAGAAATTTACTTCCTTTTCACTCAGTCTTGCAAGCATTATACTCTATGACGGCGTGGCAGCTCCCCAGTGCCGAGAACCCAGGCTTTCTCTGTCCTTGTCGCTCCCCTGTCCCTCAGGTGTTGCCTTCATCTGCGTGGGTCAGGATGGTTCCCGTGGGATGTGCAGTTTAGCCAGAAGAAAGGAAAAAGGATGAAAAGCAAGGAAGGCCCCTCTTCTTAAGGGTCGCACCCTGAAGTTGCAGTCATTAATTTTGGACACATCCCACCGTCCACAGGTGGCTGACAAACGTGGTCTTGCCCTGGGTGTCTTGAGGCTTAAGTGAGTGACCATATTTGAGAGGGCTTATTTATAGGACACATTTAATAAATGGAATTAGTACCATCATCATCATCATCAACCTCTCTGAGGTTTCGACTTTGGGCTCTAAGGCTTTGTGTCTCTGGGAGCTGTGGTGCAAAATGAAGGACACTTTTATAAAGTGAGTAATTACCCGTGGGTTTTTCTTTTGGTCTTGGGCTTTTGCAGATTTTCTCAAACGGGGCACACTAGCATCAGTCCATTCTGGGTAAAGCAGTTTAAACATAAGTTAAGTGTTGGGTTCTGTCATTCCAGAGGCAGTGCTGAAGTAGTCTTTTTAAACAGAGAAAACAGGTTCGATCTTTTAAATTGAGGAGAAAAATGATTCCATTTTTTAAAGTGGCACCTGGCAGGAACTAAAGTGCAGGGTTGTAAAAGCACTCTTTTTTAACTTTTTGCGTGTTCTCAGTTTTAATTTCTTTTTTTTTAAGCCTTTATTTAAGTTCCAGTTAGTTAACAGGCGGTGTCAAATTCGTTTCAGGCGTACAGTATAGTGACTCCCCACAAGTGCGCTCCTTGATCCCCCTCCCCTGTTTCCCCATCCCCCCACCCAGCTCCCCTCCAGGAACCCTATAGTTTGTTCTCTATAGTGAAGAGTCTGTTTCTTGGTTTGTCTCTCTCTTTAACCCCTCTGCTTGTTTGTTTTGTTTTAAAAGCACTTTATATAGTGAAAGGGAAAGAGAAGCCCATGGGAAACCCCATGATACTACTTTTTGTCAAACTTGACTTTCCAGGGATTAAACCTGCCTTTGAGTTTCGAGCCCTGCTTATTCCACTTTGTTAAACCCTTGACAGACTCCAGTCCGTGCGACTCAGTAGCTCCCCACGAGGGGCCACTTTTTAGCCTCTGTTGCAGAAATGATGAAGCTTTAGTGCAGAATGGGCCGGTCCTGGAGTAGAGAGGGCTTGGAGGTCATTGATCGCAGCTACCCTTGTGGACCAGTCTGATGTTACGCCAAGAATCCAGTGGCAGGAATGTCACAGGCCGTCTGATCCACCTGCCCATCTTACGATTTAAAATCCTCTCTAGAACATTCCTGTTAAATCTTCACTCTGACTTGGAATCGTAAGCCATTTACCACTCCTCGTCCATCCCGTCTTCCAGCTCGGTAACTATTCACATTTATATTACCCTAAAATTGTAGCACCGAGTGCCAGAGTTGTCTTTTTTTTTTTCTTTTAAGATTTTATTTATTTATTTGACAGAGATCACAAGTAGACAGAGAGGCAGGTAGAGAGACGGGGGAAGCAGGCTCCCTGCTGAGCAGAGAGCCCAATGCGGGTCTCAATCCCAGGACCCTGAGATCATGCCTGAGCTGAAGGCAGAGGCTTTTTTTTTTTTTTTTAAGATTTTATTTTTTATTTTATTTGACAGAGAGAGAGATCACAAGTAGGCAGAGAGACAGGCGGAGAGAGAGGAGGAAGCAGGCTCCCTGCGGAGCAGAGAGCCCAACGCGGGGCTCGATCCCAGGACCCCGAGATCATGACCTGAGCCAAAGGCAGCGGCCTAATCCACTGAGCCACCCAGGCGCCCCGAAGGCAGAGGCTTTAACCCACTGAGCCACCCAGGTGCCCTCAGAGTCGTCTTCATACCATCCTGACAGATAACTGCTTCTCCTTCTCCAGCATGTCCCATGACAGGGCACTCACAGTTTCGTTAGGAGTCAGCAGTCCCTTGGGAGGAGAGCACCAACTTATCTGCAGACTTTCTTCTTTTGGTCTAAAACTGTCTTTTCTGATTTATATGTAAGTATGTGTATGTGCATTCCTGGCAGCCCTTTTTACCCTCTGGATCAAATCATCTACATCTCCAGCCTTAACATGTTCAGCTCCCCTCTCCTCCCCCCCGCCCCCAGTCCTCAACACATGGTCATCAATCTCTGTCTGGGCTTCTTTGCTTTTGTTGAAGGTTGCTTATTAAAGTGAGTAAACCAAATTAGTTATTATCCTCTGCATCTGCTCTTACTGTCCCCCCCCACTTCTTCCCCATTTCACTTTTTTTTTTTTTAAAGATTTTATTTATTTGACACAGAGAGAGAGAGAGACAGTGAGAAAGGAACACAAGCAGGGGGAGTGGGAGAGGGAGAAGCAGGCTTTCCGCTGGTCCTGGAGCCCGATGCAGGGCTCCATCCCAGGACCCTGGGATCATGACCTGAGCCAAAGGCAGACGCTTCACGACTGAGCCACCCAGGCGCCCCTCCCCATTTCACTTTTAAAGCTGTACAGAATACTCCAAAAAAGGGTTTAAGTAATGTTGGGGAAAAATAAGAGGAAGAAGATACATAGTCTCAGAAGTTGCATTTTTCTCCATGTATTTCTGTAGTAAGATGGCTTTTAAGAATTTTTTTCCATAATTCAGATGTTAATCTGGGGTCCTCTGAGACCCTCAAAGCCTTTTCTAGTGGCCATTTCTGCATTTCAGATCTCATAGTAAAATTGGGGGTAAATGCTATATCTTCTATTTATCCCTGCTAAATTTCCCTTGTCTTATGTTTTTGAATTATCTCTAAAATGTATCAAGGTACTTTTAAAATCTATTTCTATCTTTAGAAGTGTTAGAGACCACAGGCAATTAGACACCATTTACAAGCCTGATGAGAAAGCATTTGCTTGGTTTTAAGAGTATGATCATCGTAATGGAGTGAGCCCATGTGGAACAGGTGTTTGAAGAGATGGATCAAAAAATCCTAAACCTGGAGAGAAAATGCAAAGACCGTGCCCTACAAAATACTGCCTGAAAGTCAGCGTGCAGGGCCACCTGGGTGGCTCAGTTAAATGTCTGACTCTTGATTTCAGCTCAGGTCATGATCTCAGGGTCTGAGCTGCACATTAGGCTCCATGCTGCGTGTGGAGTCTGTTTAAGATTCATTCTCTCTGTATCCCTCTCTTTTTCTCCTGCTAAAAGAAAGGTAAGGAAAGTCAATATGCCAACATCTGACCTCTCCAGTTAGTTCAGTTACCAGTCTCTCCAAGACTGAGCCTCCTGGTTTTGGTAACTGCCTTGCTGTAGGACATCTTTCTATGCCCCAAGGAAGCTAAAGCCATTACATTTCTTACACAACAAGGTGAATATACGTGCAAAATACACCATTTTAATTAGGATGTTCCCCTGCAAAAAGAAAGATCTCTTGAAAGGATCTCATATGTCGACTCCAATTTCTGTGAGCCTGGATTAACGTCCAGCCAGAGATTCCCAGCTCAAGGTACGTGAGATCCTCCATGATGTACCGATTAGCCCGCAGATCCGGTATCTGTTACTCCTTCGTCAGAAAAAAATGAAATGAGCAGCCGTGGTTCGTTTTTCTGTGAGTCATTGTGATATTTACTCAACACATGAACTGTCTCATCAGACCTCAGGGGTTTACATTAAACTGGACTTAGAATCCTTGACTCCCCCAAGGAGGTGAGCACATCTCAGTGACCACAGATGACTGCCCCCTCCCGCATCTTTTCAATAATGCTTTCTTCCTCCGTGCGGCCAACACTCAGGCTCATGGAACTCTCCCTTTGGACATTATTTGTAGATGCTCCATTCTTTTACCAAAGCTGGGAGCTTAAGCCAGATTGATGTTTCTCTCTTTCCTTCCACAGTCCTTTCTCTCTGCATAAGCTCGGGCTGGTCCGTAGGTCGACTGGCAGGAGGAGGGCGCTGGGCTGGGCTGCAGAGTTGCCACCCGTGAAGCAGAGCGGGAGAAGCAGGGCCTGAGTACTGGCTCTCCCGAGGAAATGCAGGCTGTGCAACGGCTTTATTTGGGTTGGCAGAAGTGCTCACGCGTTGCACTTTTGCCGAGGCCTGATCACTTGCTGAATATTTATTTGTCCCCAAGATTATTTAGTTATCTTCAGGAATCTAAGCTCTCCGGCCAGCTTTTCTCCCTTGGCATGGGTTCCTAGTGGGGAATGTGACTGACCCCTTCTCCTTGCAGAAGGGGAAAGCAAAACGGGACCCAGGAGGACACGGGACTTTGGCTGAAAGACAGCAGCAGAGTGAAGACTAGAACTTGGATCTTCTGATCCCAAATCCAGAGTTTCTCCTAGAATCTCTCAAAATCTCCTAGACTCTCCAAACTTAAGCCTGGAGGAACGTGCTTTTAAGAAGACGCAGACTCTTCGGTCCCCTCCGGAAAAACTCTGGCGTGGATTCTGCAAGCGCCAAGCTTATCAATGTTTACTTTGTTTGTTTTCACCCAGGGACGGAAGTGGGCTGCCCAGTTAGATATGAAAATCACTCATTTAAAAAATTACAGGACAGGGCGCCTGGGTGGTTCAGTTGGCTGAGCTTCCGCTTTCCCTGGAGTTTCTTCAATCTCTGCCTTCGCCAAGTATCCACAAGACTTTCTGCATGTAGCATTCATTTGGCAGTTAACCTTAGCACGCGCCGTTGCTCTGCATGCCAGGGACGTCAACCAGCATTTACCGTCTTGTGTCCTGCGCTGTGCTGGCGTGGAAGATAGAGAAGTCCCTGCCGTGGGGGTGTTTATGGCCTCTCTGGGGAGACAGGCCATGTCCATAATACCAATTTACCGTCCTTAGAGTGTACTGTGGGCTCAGTGAACTTCATTATAAGGAAGGTCCATCAGCTCAGGTCCTGACCCTGGAGTCCCAGGATCGAGTCCTGCATCGGGCTCCCTGCTCAGCAGGGAATCTGCTTCTCCCTCTGACCCTCTCCCCTCTCATGCTCTCTCTCTCTCAAGTAAATAAATTTTTTAAATTAATTAATTTATTTATTTGACAGACAGAAATCGCAAGTAGGCAGAGAGGCAGGCACAGCGAGAGGAGGAGGTAGGCTCCCTGCCGAGCAGAGAGCCCGATGTGGGGCTTGATCCCAGGACCCTGGGATCATGACCTGAGCCGAAGGCTGAGGCTTTAACCCACTGAGCCACCCAGGCGCCCCTCAAGTAAATAAATTTAAAAAAAAATCTTTAAAAAAGAATTACAGGACAAAGAATGCAGTGACATTAACATAACTTACAGAACGAAGAAAAATTCACCCATAGCTCAGCCAACTATCCCTCCATCTTTGGAGAGATTATCCATATATTTAGGTAACTATCAACCCAACAGTTCTGTCGTCTTATTTTTACTACATTTGAGCCAAGAAGCCTTTTTGTTATGCAACTTGCTAGGAACAGGGCCCTTGGAAACTTGTAAAGAGGAAGAGCAGTATTTAATTTTACCGAACATTCGCTTCGTTACTGGTCATGGTGTTCAGTGATTTACACGCTTTCATTTAATCACGGCAAGGAGGTCCTATTATCCCCTTTCCAGATGGGAAAACTGAGGCTTGGGAAGGCTTAAGTAACTTGTGCCAAGTGGGTAGTCAGCAGCAAAACAGATTCAGACTCTCCGACTCTGGAGCGTGTGCTCTTTCTCACCTGCTGCTCTCCAGACGTGCCCGCGAAAGACAGAAGACACCTGGCCTTCAGGTGCTCCTCTCCGTGTGGGAAGGAGCCCCAACCAGAGGTCAGAAATAGCAGGTTCTAAAACGTGTGGGAAAAGCTCCATGATGCTGGTGTGGGTAAGAGTAGAGAAATACCTATTTGAGCTGGAAGCATTGAATAACAGGGAGGAAAATGGGACTTTATCCTTCTGGCAGAGTGCCATTATAGGACTGGGGGGCCAGTGACTCAGTGAAATGAGAAGTCACAGAGAGCGTCAGTCTGCCACGAAGCATGCGTTTCTGCTGCGCCCGCCTCCCAAGCAGACCCTTTGCCAGAGCCGCTACAGATCTGAGATTTGACTCTTCATTTTCTGCAGAGCTGTTCATCAGCACAGCTGGGACCCCAAATGGTAGGAAAGAGGGACGACGAGCTGGAGAATTGAGCTCTTAATAATTCAGGGTAGAGCGCCCAAGAGCAAAATTTTCCCCCAGAAATGAAATCTCCATTGTCCCCGGTAAGTCAGTTATTATAAAAGTTTTTCTTCCGCTTTCCCTGGAGTTTCTTCAATGTCTGCCTTCGCCAAGTATCCACAAGACTTTCTGCGTGTAGCATTCATTTGGCAGTTAACCTTAGCACGCGCCATTGCTCTGCATGCCAGGGACGTCAACCAGCATTTACCGTCTTGTGTCCTGCGCTGTGCTGGCGTGGAAGATAGAGAAGTCCCTGCTGTGGGGGTGTTTATGGCCTCTCTGGGGAGACAGGCCATGTCCATAATACCAATTTACCGCCCTTAGAGTGTACTGTGGGCTCAGTGAACTTCATTATAAGGAGAGGCATGACGAGGGCGATGTCGGCCTCAAATACAAAGGACAGAAGAAAAGTGAGCCAAAGAGTTGGGCGGGGGGTGGGGGGGTGGGGGGGAAGGCCCTGAAGCCTGGGAGTGGCTTGGGGAAGCATGGCCTGGCCTTAGGCTAGAAGCAAGGGTGCCTGGAGCAGGTCTGTCTCCCTTCCTAGACCATAGCCCCTGGGAGGGGGTAAGGTCGAAGCACATCTCCGCTGGGGCCTGCCGCGGCCCTGCACTCCTCCCCGGGAGCAGGCTGTGAGAGAGAAACGTCAAGGGCTTTTGCGGGGAGGGCTCCCGAGGACACACCGGGCTGGGAGGCTGTCCCGGTGATGGCCTCCTCTAGCCCCGGGTCTAGTGCAGCTGGAGTGGTCCTTCGGAGTTGCCCAAGTTGGTTCAGACACTCATGCCAGTTTGCCCCCTGGGTGCAGTGGACCGGGAGAAGGGAGCGTGACCTCAGCTCTGTTGGGCAGAGACAGCCCTTAGTGGGGAAGGGGGGACACCCGCTCGTTGAAGCAGAAAGGCCTGAGTTCCTGGAGGGGACCTGGAGGGTCCGTGGCTCCAACTTCTAAACACTTGAGTGAGAGCACGCACTGCCGGGGGGCCCTGGGTCCCTGCGTCCCCGACTTGGCGGCCGTGACAGAGGCCAGGGGCTCTGCAGCTGTGGTGTTTACAAAGCAATCATTTGCTAGGCCAGGACAGACTGGTGAGTGGTTGAGGAGCAGCACTGCAAACCGCCAAGTGTCTGGGTTTAGGGCTTTAAAATAAGAACCTTATCCGTAATGAGAGTGAATGGAGGTGTTCCCACACCAGTGAAGGATCTTTGGGGAGGAATTAGTGACCCACAGGGTCAGATAAATGGTATCATTTCAGGTTCTGTCCCCCAAAGATGTTTTCACTCAGAGGCTGAGCCCTTGGAGTATGATAAAGGGCTCCTGTAGACACACAGGTAGTTCGGGAGATGCTAAGGAGACCTAACGGTACATAGTATGCCTCCTTTCCAGGAGTGGAAATAGCTCCTTCGGCATCATTTCTCGGCCTTTAAGAGAGCTGCAGGAATTAAGAAAGGGGCATGTATTCTTTTCATTTGGTCACGGATGGGGGACATCTCCATGGAGTGAGGTAAGTTCCCTGAAGTCTCAGGTCCGGAAGGGGCTGATTCCGAGCTAGGACCTACACCAGCCAGGTCTCAGTGCTGGAGCCAGGGAGAGAAAGGATCTCAAAAGCATTATAAACATTGTGCAGCCATATAGACATCTCTACAAATTCATTTTGACTCCTCTCAAATCTGCTTGTCTGCAGACTTTCCCATCTGTGTCAGTGGTGCATCAGTCGGCTGGTCAAGCAAAAACTAGTAGGAATCTTTCTTCAGTGCTCCCTACCCTCTTCTCTCACAGCTAATGTGTTAGCAGATCTTCATTTCACTCCAGAATGAATCTCGTGTCTCTCTCCACCCCAACAATCAAGTCCAAGACCCCATCATCACCCACCTGGACCACTTCCAAGACTGCCTTACCGGTCTTCCCCACAGTACATTCTTCACATTTCAGGACCCAGCTGGAGGGAACTTACAAATTAGATCATACCACTGCCCTACGGGAGTATTTAGTGGCTTCCTGGTACACCAGGATGAACTTAGAGCTCCTCACAGCGAAGGACCCTGGAAGATCTGCCTCTTCAGCCTTTCCCCACATTTGTCTTACTTCAGCATATACCAAACTCGCTTCTGCCTCAGGGCCTTTGCATGTGTTGTTTTCTCTACCTGGATTCCTCTTCCTCCAACTCTTCATGGGGTTGACTCCTTACCTTTCAGGCCCCAACTCAGTGATCTTTTCAGAGAGGTCTTCTGGCTAAAATAATCCTCTCTCCTGAGCTATGTTGTTTTATCTTGTCCTCTCGATTTCCTTCACAGCCCTTATTGATTTTTTTTTTTAATCTCTGTTTTGTTATGTGTTGTCTGTCTTCTCTCACTGCCGTCCAGGTTCCACTGGAGCAGGAACATCCCAGTGTTTACGTAATAATGGGAATATAGTAGGGTTGTAATCAGCATATGGTAAAAGAATGAATGAATATATGAATGTATGGGTTCTTTAGCGCCTGTTGTATAAATGGAAGCAGAATGCAAGAGCATCAGAAATTACGATTCCCTGCTTATATTCTTAGAGATTTGTTCATTAAGTTATCATTTGCCAATATTGAAAGTTCGAGGAGGGTACACAATTTAAAGGAAGCAGCACACGAGTAAATGTTAGTACTCTATTTGATGATTCTGTAGAGCTGTTAAGTGATGTACCAGTCTCTTCATTCACAGAATTTTTTATAGTATACTGCTTGTAAAATGGCACATACCATATGATTGTAGTTTCCTTTAAAAAAAAAAAAAATGTTATCCTATATGTACCGCAAATGTTAGAAGGTTGTGAGGCAGGATTTTCTGGGGGCATTAGGGTCATTCTTTTGTTTTTCTTACCTTTATTATCTGATTTTTATGCAGTGAATTTGTAATTTTTGTTTTTTTAATTTTTAAAAAAGATTTTATTTATTTATTTGACAGAGAGAGAGATCACAAGTAGGCAGAGAGGCAGGCAGAGAGAGAGAGAGAGAGAAGGAAGCAGGCTCCCTGCTGAGCAGAGAGCCCAGATCCCAGGACCCTAAGATCATGACCTGAGCCGAAGGCAGAGGCTTAACCCACTGAGCCACCCAGGCACCCCTGTGAATTTGTAATTTTTAAAAAGCAGCAATTGTTTTTGCTCCTTTTTAAACACGGCAGTGGTGAGTCCTTTTGTGAAGCAGAGAATGAGCACCATATTTTGCCTCAATCCAAGTTTTTCTACCTAGGTTTACTTGCTTTTTGTCAATAAGCTCTTCGGAGTTTTGTAGAGGAGGTGGTGGTGTTCTTGATGTTAATACTGCCTGAAGACGCATCCCGTTCCATATACGCAGGTGTCCCTCCTGGAGGGCCCTGTCTGGAGTGATCTTCCGGCGCGGCCTCCTGGGAAGTTCTGGCCGCCTCCGGGTCTAAAGAGAAC